>NC_134210.1:117978280-119228280 GCF_965140235.1 Caretta caretta
TGGATCATGTGGACTTTGAGCACCTCGTCTATAATGATGTCCATATAAGTAAACACCTACCTGAATTTTATTGCAGAATTAGGGCCTTTCAAACTTTTCCACGTGCATCAACAGTCTACAAAATATGAGCTGCGAAACTGTATGCATTTTTTTTCTTTTACCATCATTTTGTATCTACAAAGTGCCATGTCTTCCACAAATTTAATTTAGCGAGAGGGAGAGAAAATTCTCAGCCAAATAAATAAAAACGACATGTTTATAAACATACAGAGAAAAATTCTGATCCATTTTTCTTTCTCCCATTTCAGGCACAAAGTGCCAATATTTTACAGTAGACTGTTTTATAAATGTTGACAGTTCTGTTTTTGTTAGCGTCATTATCATTTAAGAGATACAACAAAAACAACGGTATCTCTAGAAGGGAGAACTTATAAAGACCCACATCTATTGGGAGCTGAGAGCTAATAAGGTCCTTTGAGACCAGAAGTCAGTAACTGTGAACTTAAAGCTCGGTGGTCAAATGAGCAAATGCTGAAATATTTGCTTTCAATGTACTTTCATTTTACAGTGCAGAACCCTCTTACTCCTCACCAAGAGAGTTTAATGTAGAATTGTTAACTTAAAAAGGAAGCTTCAAACTGGAAGGGAACGGTGAAGAAAAAGATGTTGTCAAGGTTCCTCCCCCACTCTGAACTCTAGGGTACAGATGTGGGGACCTGCATGAAAAAACCTCCTAAGCTTATCTTTACCAGCTTAGGTCAAAACTTCCCCAAGGTACAAAATATTCCCCCCGTTGTCCTTGGACTGGCCGCTACCACCACCAAACTAATACTGGTTACTGGGGAAGGGCTGTTCGGACGCGTCTTTCCCCCCAAAATACTTCCCAAAACCCTGCACCCCACTTCCTGGACAAGGTTTGGTAAAAAGCCTCACCAATTTGCCTAGGTGACTACAGACCCAGACCCTTGGATCTTAAGAACAATGAACAATCCTCCCAACACTTGCACCCCCCTTTCCTGGGAAATGTTGGATAAAAAGCCTCACCAATTTGCATAGGTGACCACAGACCCAAACCCTTGGATCTGAGAACAATGAAAAAGCATTCAGTTTTTTACAAGAAGACTTTTAATAAAAAATAGAAGTAAATAGAAATAAAGAAATCCCCCCTGTAAAATCAGGATGGTAGATATCTTACAGAGTAATTAGCTTCAAAAACATAGAGAACCCCTCTAGGCAAAACCTTAAGTTACAAAAAGGATACACAGACAGAAATAGTTATTCTATTCAGCACAATGCTTTTCTCAGCCATTTAAAGAAATCATAATCTAACACATGCCTAGCTAGATTACTTACTAAAAGTTCTAAGACTCCATTCCTGTTCTGTCCCTGGCAAAAGCAGCATACAGACAGACACAGACCCTTTGTTTCTCTCCCTCCTCCCAGCTTTTGAAAGTATCTTGTCTCCTCATTGGTCATTTTGGTCAGGTGCCAGCGAGGTGACCTTTAGCTTCTTAACCCTTTACAGGTGAGAGGAGCTTTCCCCTGGCCAGGAGGGATTTCAAAGGGGTTTACCCTTCCCTTTATATTTATGACAGATGTCAAGAATGAGTACAGCACAACTGCAATTACCCACTGCTATCAGGCTCAAACAGCTGAAGGATTCCTTAGTTTTGCTTCATATCTGTTTCTGCAGTAGAGAAAATAGTACAGGTGTAAATTCTAATTGGATTCTGTCTTTTATACAAGCAGAGTGGAACATTTTTTCCTCATTATATTGGGCAGTACAATAGTTAAGTTCCAACCACAAAGAACTTTTTGCCTTCACCCATTTGCAAAGATGTGTGGTCAGAGGTGAGTGTGAGCTTTGATCAGATTATAAATCTGATCTTTTTTTTAAAGGATGTGATTTTAAGACAAGAGTTTAAGAGAATATATTTAATTACTATAATATCAAAAGGCAATATCAAAATAAAATGTTTATGGAGTTGAAGAAAGAGTCCATTCTTGTCCACTGAGTAAATCCCTAATTACGGACAGAAAAGTTGTATTCATCATTTGGAGTCATTATATAATTACATGATAGTCCATAATTGCAGACCTCCAGAATATGCATTCAGTTCTTCATAATGGTCTATAACTACTCCTTTGGGGCCATTGTGTAACCAAAAATTAAGAGCTGTTTATTTCCTAAGTGATATTATTGCTTGATTATCCACGTCAGCCTCATTGTGGCCTAAAGGTTGACTGAGGTCATTTTGAGACTATGGGAAAACTTGCACTAATAGTCTGAACCTCAATAAATTTCCTTCCTTTTGTGGACTGAAGTCAGTGGGGCCAAAGTCAGCGCTTTGTAACTAGTGCCAGAAGAAGCTGTTATAAGGTTTCACACTGATATAATGGATTGTGCTCCTACTTAGGCTAGCTCTGAATTTGGCCATTTGCACTACACCCACAAGAGGAAGGAAGTTACTGAGGTAGGTGGGCTATACAATGCCTCGTTCCATGACATTCAGAGTGTGTAAAATTAGGTACTTTTGCAGTTAGATATGGGGGTGTCATAAGGACCAGGTGGAGGAGAAAAAAGTGGGCAATGTCTGAAAGAAAAGGTTTTGGTAGGTGTTGTCAGAGGCGGGTTGGAGATGCAGCAATTCATTTTAGCTGCATGCTAACATGAATTGCATTGTCTGCATTAGCTGCATTGTCTCATGACCGGTGTAACACAGCTGCAATGGGTTGGTGCAAACATCAAACATCTATCCACATTCCCAGCAAATGCTGCAAGCTACCAAATTATCTTGCTTTGTCACCCATACAAAGTCAATGGGATTTACCCAGGTGCTTAAAATGTTGTGGGTAAATCAGGATAAGAGCTGTGCAATTTTTTTTATTAATAGGTTATTTGTTGAAAAATACAATGCATATGTGTGTTTATTACCTTTACCCCACTGATTAGGTTACTTGCCTTGGATATGGGGGAGACAGATTTGAATCAGAACTCTGGAACAGGGAGTTGAACTCAGATCTCGCCACGCAGGTAAGCATTCTAGCCATCAAGCTACAGACTATTTTGTGGGATGGGTTACTCTCAGTCTCTTCTTTTGAAGTGTTCCTCTTTGTATAAACATTTGAATATTCATAGGAGCAAGGACTTCTACGTGGGTCTCCCCTCTACCAGGTGAGTACCCTAAGCACCAGGCTATAGGCTAGTCTGCTATCTATAAATATATAAATATTCATTGGGTCAAAGAGAGAAAGAGAGAGAGTGGAAACGATCTATAGTCTGGTGATTAAGGTACTCACCTGGCCGACAAAAAATGTCGATACAAATTCCTCCTCTGAATCAGGCATAGAGAAGAATTGAATAGACATTTCCTACCTCCCAGGTGAGTGCCTTAATTACCAGAGTATAGATCATCCTCACTCACTCTCTCTTTGTATAAATACTTAAATATTTCCTGGGCCAAAATGGAAGAACTTCAACAGGAGAGACTGAGTGTAACCCATGTCAGAAGAGCTTGTAGCCTGATGGTTAGGATGATCACCTGGAAGGGAGAACTAAGTTCACGTTCCTGCTCTAGAGCATATGTCTTCTGATTTTCTGGTTTTGTTGTCTGAATGGAAAAAATAATTATTTGCTCAGCTCTTCTCATAGGATTACAGAATTGAACCCTTTGCACAGACAGTGAATGTACATAGAGATCACATGGAAAAAAAACACCAAATTGAAATATTTGTAGCTTATATGGTGTCACAAACATTTCAAATAGAAGAATGTAGCTCAGCAGGGTTTTTTAGGTTTTTTTGTTTTGTAGTATAGTTAAACCCTATTTTAGTACTTTTTTATTAACCAATATTTATGTTGGTTTACAAGCTGAAACTGAAAGTGCTGGAGATTTTTTATAGTGCATATTTACTTGGGAAGCTACAGACTAATGCATATTTAGGGACTGTGCTATGTCAGTATGATTTACTTAATAGTTTCCATTTGCTTACCCTTCACAAGGTTACACACAGTGCAAAAAAGTATGCAATTCCGACTAAACATTGTAGGTTCTCCTCTTCATTACACCACCACAGCCAAGAAAGACAACATAAACCTACTCTAAAGAAGGTATTAAGCCACCTGTTTAATGGCTGTGTAAACGAAAATAAACAGGTGTATGTGGTGGAAGTTCTGCGTAGTATTTCATCAGAGAAGCTAATATTAAAACTATGTTATAGTCTGTAGAAAGTTATCTTTTACACTTTTTTTTATACAAATGCAGAGTTTTAATTTTGCCAAACTAATGCTTTACTTTACTAGGGTTAAAGGTATGCTTTTACTCTAAGAACATGTGAATCGCCACACTAGGTAACACCAATGCTCCAGCTAACCCAATATCCTGTCTTCTGACAGTGGCCAGTGCCAGACGCTTCGGAGGGAATGAAAAGAACAGGACAACTATTGACTGGCTCCATCCCCTATTGTCCAGTCCCAGCTTCTGGCAGTCAGATGTTTAGGGACACCGGGAGCATGGGATTGCATCCCTGACCATCTTGGCTAATAACCATTGAGGGATTGATCCTCCATGAACTTATCAAATTCTTTTTTGAACCGAGTTATAGTTTTTGCCTTCACAACATCCCCGGCAATGAATTTGACAGGTTGACTCTGGATTGGGTGAAGAAGTACTTCCTTATTTTTGTCTTAAACCTGATGCCTATTAATTTCATTGGGTGACCCCTGGCTCTTATATTATGTGAAGGAGTAAAATAACATTTCCCTAGTCACTTTCTTCACACCATTCATGATTTAATAGACTTCTATCAAATCCTTCATTAGCCATCTTTTTTTTTAAATCTGAACACCGTTAGTTCAAGTCTAGTCTTTTTAATTTCTCCTCATATGGAAGCTGCTTCATACCTCCAATCATTTTTATTTCCCTTCTCTGTACCTTTTCCAATTCTAATGGATCTGTAAAACTAGCTAAAACGAACCAATTCCTAACAACAGGAGGGTATACATACAGATGAATGACGGAAGCACTTATGATAACTGGTTGTCAGAGTGATCTTAGACCATCACTGGCAATAAGAAGAAACTGAGGTGGTTCTATATCAGCATGCAGTGGGACATGAGGTGACAGAGAGCTCATGCCGTCCAGATGGGTACCACTTAGGGGAAAAGTTCTCTAATAACTGCATGGGGCAAGCATGCACCTACAGTGGAAAAGACATGTGCAAGCACTTGAAGAAGAACTGTTCTTTTAAGAGGCTCTGGAAAGAGCTAGTTGCAACCGGTGGTTATGTTTTGCAGAAGCCCATTAATACAAGGCTGATCATTTAGAATTCAGAAACTGAATGGAGCAGCCTCTGTCAGATTAAGCAATTCCTGAGCACACCCCACAAATGTAAAGATCCACTCAGAGTCTAGCTGCAGGATCAGGGTAAACCAGTGAACTGTTTAGGCTACATGTACACTAACACTTTTGTCGGTATAACTTATGTTGCTCTGGGGTGTGAAAAAACAGCCCCTGAGTGATATAATTTACACCGAGATAGCTACTGCCACGCTTTGAGGGTAGTTTATGTTGACGGGAGAGCTCCCTCCTGTCGGCATAGAGCAGCTGCACGGGAGATCTTACAGCGGCACACCTGTATCGGTACAGCCTTGGTACTTCTTACACGATGCTGAGCACTGTCCCCCCTCCTTGACTTCAGCAGGATCAGAAACACAGATTTGTGACAACAGTATCCTTCTACAGTTGGTAAAAGACACAGTAATCCCATTTGTGTTCTAAAGCTGATAGGAGCACACATATTCGTTGCAATGCCATGGGATACTACTGTAAGAATGACCACATTTCTCAGCCCAGGTTATAAATGTAGTTTCAGAAGCTACAGTGTGACTAGATAGCCTACCAATATATTTATCAGCATGTACACAACTCCCATTTCAAGGCAGGAGAAAACATAGTAACCATTTGAATCTGTTCATTTAGTATGTACAAAGGTTAAAATATAATAGATGGGTCTGCTGATTTCTGTGAACTTTTAATTTTACTGCTCTGTTATTTTCCATAATTAATTTGCAGCTGAATGGGGTCTCTAACAGGACATGCAAATCAGAACCTTCATGTGGTGAAGAAGTCCAGTGATGACTGAAAGCCACAATATGCCAGAATAAAGCAGCTTGCTGAAAACATTTTCATGTGAAGTAAAAATAGATTTAAAAAAAATCTTGCCCAAATTCCGTGTGTGTGCAGAACAGGGCTCAAAGTTTCATAAGAAAAGGGCCTCACGTGGACATTTCTGTGGCTTCAAATCAGGCTGTTAACACCACCAAAACAGCCTCTTGCAATATATTATGGAATGTGTGTATTGGGTCCTGCTAGAAAGACTCCTATTTAGTTCAATGGGGTTTGGCTTGGGCCCATATGTATATTGTGGCAAAGTAACTGCAGGTATGAACTAATACAACTCTCATTTAAGCATAATCTTGACTTCACAGTCCCTGGATAAGCTGCCCCCACTGAGATTTTTTTTGAGTCCCCCGCAGCCCTTTCAGGTGGCACACTCATGGCTCTACTTCTCTTTGGGGTGGGATCCTGCCTTCCAACCATTCTCTGACCAGGCCACTGGGTTAACCGCACTGGTTGCCAATCATGTTATTTAGCAGTCCCAAAGGATTTGGCACCTGCACAAGTTTCCGTCCAGGAGCCCAAGGGCAGTGGTAGTATGCAGTGACAGAGAAGCAGCTTCTCCAAAATGGTTTATTTAGAGAAGTGGACTTAAATTAACAAAGAGATGCACATGCATGCTATTTCATCCATGCAGAGCATTCCCTCAATCCACGAGGTAGGTCTGACTTAGACATGATGTCCCCCACCCCATTCTCCCTGGGGACCAAGTTATAGCCTGCTTGCTGCAGTTTCTGACCCTCAGTCAGCCTCAGAATATGCTAACCACTCCCCCAACCTCTGTGGGACAGACCTTTTAACCAGATCAGTGCATTTTGATCTCCAGATTCTCAGCATTAGCAAACAGCCCCAGGGCCAGACCTGGACCTGCGGAGTCCCTCTTCATGAACCTGACTATTGTTTGAGGGAATGCTCCTAATGTAGGACATGGTTTTATCTTTCCCAGCTGCTTTCTTTTAACCATCCCTTTTGGTCTAACTTTAAGCATTCTGGCAGGGTAACATCACACAGATACACTAAGTGTGATATAGTATTAAAAAACACGACAAATATTTCCCAGTTCTCTCCATTTTATGCTTGGTGTTTTGTTGCAAGAGTTTTAGGATAGCACACATCCCCTCTCTAGGGGCAGATTCTGTTCCGCTCCCCCACCCCCGGCAACCCCATAAATAGCTTTGTGATCCAGAGTTACTAGGAATATCGTCCCATTTGTATTCCAAGAACATCTGTGATATCTTGGTGGCACTTTTAGTTTATCTCACTCTCAGATTAAATCCAGAATTGCACAAGTACTTTCTTCAGGAGTCCCATTGCTGGATAGAAATAATATACTCTCCAGATTGTCGAACTGGTGAATTTTAATGCCACTAAACTCCTGGCATCACCTGGCCTATTTTAGAACAATATTCATTTTAGCAGTTTGCTGTGGAAAGATTTTATGTTCAGTTTTTTTCTTCTTCTATTTTTTCCCCACCTTTTATAAATTTTCTTCTAATGAGCCCTGCTTGAAACTTTATAAAGAACATCATTGTTTCAGTGAATCATAGTTCACCTTATGAAACTTTTTCTGTGTACAAATTTAATTTCAGCAGTGCTTTTTTGTTGATGTTGGGGGTGGACAAGGGGAGAAGTTATTTTACTTCTTTCAGGTTTTGTAGTTTTGTGTTGACATTACACAATTTCTGAAGTCATTTTCCCCATAGAATCTACCAACATATTGCTGTGGAAATCTTTAAATTATTCCGGTGTCCATAAGGGGGGGTCACATGAGTTTTCTGCTTTGTCTTATATGAGGTTAATTCACAATGGCTCTTTGCCAGTGTTGTGAAAAGCAATTCTTACTTGTACTTGTTAGCTAAAAGAGACCAGTTCTCATCTGTTATATCAGCTTTAAACTTGTGTAACTCAGTTGACTTCAATAGAGTTACACTGGTGTAAAAGTGGTGTCACAGAGTGAAGGATCAAGCCCTAGATATTTAATTTATTTTTCTGGACTTTTCATGTGAATAGGTGGCCATGTGTTAACATCTACTTCTTGCCCTCCTATTCACAGTAGTAGCTGAGTATTACATAAACAGCCATCTATCCTCACAAGGATTTTGAGAGCTAGATAAGTATAGTTATTCTCCTTTTACAGATGCATAATTAAGGCATGGAGAAATTAAGGGCATATTTTCACAAAAGCTGAACATTAGTGTCACAATTGGAGCTACAGGCTACTGAGCTGTTTTGAAAATCTAGCCCCATCTGACTAGTCCAAAGTCAAACAGGGAGTCTGTGAAAAAGCCTGGAACTGAAACAAGATCTGTGTCTCAGGCCAGTTCTTAAACTACAAAATCATCTGTATTACTGGATTTTTATTTTAGCTATAAATCATTCCCAGCCACCATGGTGCTTAGGGTGCCATAAAACAAAACAAAAATAAATAACTAAAGTAAAAATTATTTCTCCCTCTGAGTTTTAACTTGAAATATTTTAGTATCTGAAATTGTGTCCATTTAAGTCAGTAACAAAGTTCACGTTGACATCAGTAGTGCAGGATCAGGGCCTTTAAGATTATTTGATTATAGAGTAGTTTTAAAATATATCTTTCTATGCTTTCTTTCATCTTTTTTTTGTGAGTTGGAAGGTAATCTCTTTGGAATGCAGAGACTGTCTTATTATGCGTTTTGTGAAGTGTTGTGTGCATTCACCATGGTCTATAAATACTGATAATAAAAAAGGGTTTATTTTTTACTAATGAAAGTGGTTGCAGACAGAACCAGAGTTCAAATGAGAATATAGTGCCCTTGTAAATTCTACTAGGAACACAGTGCAGAGCTGTGGTGCGCCCTCACTCTTCTAAATTAAAAAAACTATTGAGAAGCTAGAAAAGTTGCATAGAAGTAAAATCAGCATAACAGAGGGAATTATGATAGACTCAAGGCACAGTTCTACTCTGAAAAAGGACTATCAAATGGTATGCTATGTTTACATGTTTACTGTGTCTGAGTGAGTCCACATCGTTTAGTTCATCAGTAGACTATTTTTTTCTAATTTATAGATTAAGGCCATGATGTTGGTTTAACTAAGTCAGTCAGGGTGTAGAAAATTCACACCCCTGAGTGGCATAGTTAAGTCAACCTAAGTCCCTATGTAGATAGCATTAGATGGATGGACGAATTCTTCCGTTGACCTGGCTACCGCCTCTCAGGGAGGTGAATTAGCTAAGTGTATGGAAGAATCACTCCCATCAACATAGGTAGTGTCTACACTGAAGCGCTACAGTGACACAGCTGCGGCATTTTAAATGTAAACAAAAATGTTCACATGTAGATCAGCTGACTGTCATCTTGAGTTATGTGCTACCCAGCGGACCAATTGAGTGTTTCATGACCTTCATAAACATCACCAGCCCCACAAGAGAGAAATTTGCCTCGTACCTACTCGATTTCCTCACCAAAAATGGGATTGACATCAGCCTTTGTCGTGGCCACAGCTATGACAATGCAAGTAATATGAGTGGCAAATATTCAGGGATTCAGGCAAAGACAAAAGAGTGCAATGCTTTGGTTGACTAAATAACATGTGCGGCACGCTCACTCACCTTTGTGGGCCAGACTGCCGTGGATTGTTGTGTTGAAGCAGTTTCTTTTTCTGGATTTGTCCAAGAATTGTACAATTTTTTCTTTGCACCAACTAGTCATTGGATGATTCTTAGAGATTCACTACCAAAGGGATACCCAGTGCCCAAATCACTCCCAGGAACACAGTGGAGTGCCAATGCTGAAGCTGTGAATGCAGTTGTTCTGGGATACTCCAACATCCTTGAAGTGCTAGAGAGCATCAAGGATGGTGAATCTCAAAAATCAGCAACAAGAAAAGATGTGAAGATCCTGAGTGATGCAACGCGCACTTTGGAAACCGGTATTTTGTGTGAGGTCTGGAATGATATACTTCAGCCATTCAGCAGGTGCAGTCTAAGCTTGCAAAGTGCTCAAATTGACCTTCCACTGCTGTAAGCCTAATGAGGAGTCTTGGAACTGTTTGTCAACAAATGCGGGATAGTTTTGAGAAGTATGAAATTCAGGGGGCTTCAAGGACTGCTAACTATGAGTATAATCAGCCAAACGCCGCAAAAGACAGACGACATGCAATGATGCAACTGCCCACTCGTTCAGCGACAAGGAAGCCTTCAGAGTTAATACCTTCATCATAATCATCGACAAACTGAAGAGTTCATTCGAACATCAGATCGAGGCTTATGAAAATATTGACAAAACCTTTAGTGTACTGACAAATTTTTTTGCCCAACATTTCAAGTTCTGAAGTCAGTGAAGGTATCAAATGTCTGTGTCAGAAGTACCCAGATGATCTCCCAGTAGATATTACTAAAGAATTTCTTCAGTTTGTTGAATTCACATCACTCTCACATATATAGAGAAAAGATGACAAAAGCAAATCTATTTGGATGTACCAAATTATCACTGAATCCAATGTGACAGAATATTTCCCAAATTTTGAAACTTCCTGATGGCTGTATTGTCACTAATAATCACTAACTGTAGAGGAGAACATTCTTTCCCTCTTCTAACAAGGGTCAAAAATGTCCTGGATCCACCATGAATCAAGAGCATCTCAGTGCTTTGTCCTTCTTGAGCATTGAGAATGAAATCATCAGGTCTTTGAATTACGATGACATCATTCATGACTTTGCCACAACTAAACCTAGGAAAAAATATTTTTTGTTTGAAGAACTGAATGTAGTGAAAGTAGAATAAACTTAATTTTACATAAATAAATAATATGTAAATATGTATGTAGATAAATATTTGATGACTTCATAATTTTTTGCAATATGTAATTCATACTTAGGGCCTTCCCTCCCATTAGCCTTAGGGGCCTCATATCCTAAATCTGGCCCTGCTAGTACTCCCGCTTATATAGTAGTGGGGCTCATGTTAATCTCCTTACTAGAACACCCTGGCAGATGGCCTTTCATTTTGCTTAAACAGCTGTCCCAATTGTATTGCATGGGAGTGGACGACATGCAGCACCTTGTTGAGCAGCAATTTTCCATGGTCAAGCTCAAAACGATTTACCTACATTCACCAAAAAAGTGAAGGAGAGTCTAGAATGGAACCTAGAAATTCTGCCTCTCAGGCCTCTGCTCTAGCCACTATTCAGCACTCTAAATCCTATAGCGTAAAGGATCATTCTCATGCCATCTGCTGATGCAGGGCCTAAGTGTCTCTTGAGAAACATCACCACCCATGGAAAACAGAAGGTGCTCAGCAGTTCTCTAGAGTCATTCAGTGCCTGTCACAATCAAATCCACACAGACTTGTTTTGTAAGTTGCTACCAAGCAATGCCTGCTATACCAACCATCTGTGTAAAATCCCCATTCTCACACCTACCCAACTAAAGTGCATGTTGTGAGATATTAGTTCCCACCAAGAATCTCTGAAGTTATTATAAAATGGCTCATTTTAGAAAAAAAATATTTTAGTTGATATTAAAAACAATCATAATATTTTGCAGTGGTTCTCAAGATAACAAGTCATGAACTCTGCAAGCCTATTGTCAGCTAGTGACAACCCTGATACTCCTCCAAAATGTCAGAATCAAATTTGTCACAACATTTTGGAATTGTAATTTAGTCATAACACTTGAGTCTCCAGCTTGGTTATAAATTGAGAATCTATTCTTCAGGAGGTTTATACAAGGATACTCTGTATATGTTAATTTTAGGATATTGCAAGAATGAAGTGAGCGGACTGCAAGTACTTCAGCCCTTCCAAGGGCTCTGAATTCCTTTTCACTCACCCAGTGCCGAACTCGTTGGTAGTAGACGCAGTCAACCAAAAGACCAAGCACCAATTTCCCCACTCCACCCCATCCAACAAAGACAGTAAGCGATTAGATCTGCTCGGACGTAAAGTATACACATCTTCTATGTTACAATTTCACATTGGTGGGGAGGGAAAGCTCAGTGGTTTGAGCATTGGCCTGCTAAATCCAGGGTTATGAGTTCAATCCTTGAGGGGGCCATTTAGGGATCTGGGGCAAAAATTGGGGATTGGTCCTGCTTTGAGCAGAGGGTTGGATTAGATGACCTCCTGAGGTCCCTTCCAACTCTGATATTCTATGATTGCTAATGAAGATCCTTTAGTTGAATTATAAAATCCCTAAAAGAATGCATATCTAATTGTAATTCCTTCACATGAACATCTTTTTATATAAATATTCCATTCAAACACCCCAAAAAAACCAATACAATTTTAACTTAAGAACATAAGAACAGCCAGACTGTGTCAGACCAAAGGTCCGTCTAGCCCAGTATCCCGTCTTCTGACAGTGGCCAATGCCAGGTGCCCCAGAGGGAATGAACAGAACAGGTAATCATTGAGTGATCTGTCTCCCATTCCCAGCTTCTGGCAAACAGAGGCTAGGGACACCATCCCTCCCCATCCTGGCTAATAGCCATTGATGGACCTATCCTCCATGAATTTATCTAGCTCTTTTTTGAACCCTGCTATAGTCTTGGCCATCACATCATCCTCTGGCAAGGAGTTCCACAGACTGACTGACTGCGTTGTGTGAAAAAAAAATACTCCCTTTTGTTTGTTTTAAACTTGCTGCCTATTAATTTCATTTGGTGATCTCTAGTTCTTGTGTTACGAGGAGGAGTAAATGACACTTCCTTATTCACTTTCTCCACAACAGTCTTGATTTTATAGACCTCAGTCACATCCCCCCTTAGTCATCTTTTTTTCCAAGCTGAAAAGTCCCAGTTGTATTAATATCTCCTCATATGGCAAATGCTCCATATCCCTAATAATTTTTGTTGCCCATAACTTCCAAAACAGACTGCTAGAGAGGATATTTCAAATACAGCAACTCAATAGACTATTAGCAATTGTGAGACAGGATCAAGAAGTTGAGAACTACAAGATTATTCTCACACAAATTTGACATCATCAGAGGATTATAATTCAACAATTGTAAATAACTACACACCATCCATCATTCTCTAGTAAGAGTAGGAATTCTCTAATATTTACTCATCCATCCTCCTGTGCACAATCTGTTTCCTAAAGTCCAGACCACTACCAGGCTTTAAAAGCTACAGTAATATTATAGGCTGAGGGCTCCAGCCCACCCAGCTGTTTCAATGATATGCAGGGAAACATGCTCTGAGGATGCTTGTATACCTTCTTTTTGGTGCTCACCCATGCCGGCGTCAGTCTGTCAGCAGGCACAGAGAGGGAGCTCTGTCCGTCCCCCTGCTCCTACCCCATTTGGGAGTTTTGCACTCCGGCAGCGCTAGAATTCTCTTGTATCAGCAGTCAGTGAGTGATTATACTCCAACGGAGCGGGTCAGCGCCACACTTATACACTACTGAAGTCCCAGCTAAGCCCTCGGAACATGTCTTAAGTAGAACTTCAGGGTGCTGGCCCTCTGCAGGGTGAATTTCACTCAGAGCACAAGAACTATGAACATAGTTGCCACAAAAGCTGGCCAGGAATCCTCAGTCAAAATGTTTTTGACAGAAAAATGTGGTTTCCACAAAAATAAAATTTTCCATAGGAAAAATGGCAACAAAATGTTTCATTTTGGGTCAGTTTCTCAGTTAATCTCCAAATGTGAGACACTGCTTTGTCTCATTTTCTTCTATAGGCTGGGCTTCCCAGCTGGACTACATCCCCCATGATGCCCCATCACAGTGCGTGCCTGCACACAGTCAGCAACAATCTGTCCATGGCACTGTTATTTTCTTGGAGAAAGGAAAATATTTTGTTTTCTCCTAGAGGTCCTGACCTCCTTGCCCCAGGCACTGTACACTCATATGAAATATTAATAAAATAATAAAGTATATTTGACTGAAAGAGCTTACCATACCTCAATGGACATGTAAAGTACGATAGAAATAAAAATATTAGTAATGCCACTTGTCTTTAATGTAATCAGCCAGATTTTTCCAATGCTCTTTTGAGCTGTACTCACTTTCCCTAACTCTTGTATATCAAATCCAAGTCAGAAACAAGAACAACATTCATGAATTGATTTCAGACTCCAAGATTATAAATTTTTTCTCCAAAGGAAGGGAAACCTCTACTTTATGAGATAAAGTGTGTGTTATTTTTAAATTTGTCTTGTTTTAATTTGCATGGACTGTTTCCCTGTATGAAATTACAAAAGATCACAAAAGCTCATTTTCAGAAGCTGCATTTTCAGCTCTTTGCAATGGCTCCTTTTTATGCTGCTGCCCCAGAACCAATGATCTTGAATTATTAATGCCTACTTTAAGTATTGTAAACTTATTCTCAGGAAGGTGTTTCAATGAAACAACAAATTATAAGCTTAGAAGTCAATATTTTTTTTAAAGGAAAGTTAGAGAGATGGGGAAAGTGCAATTTTAATAAAAATGACAAAAAAGAATTGTGTGCATTAAATGTTTGCTTTTAATACCATGACAACGAGCTTGCATATTTTACTTCCTACTCCAAGCCCAAGCGTCATAACGATAGCTTAGAAAACAAATAGGCATAGAATATTGTTAATTTATCTTCATTAAAAAAGCCTGCATTTGTGTTGCTGGGTGCGTGAGTGGAGATTTAAATATGATTTTATTTATAGATGCACAAAACTGTAGGCAAATTACTCATCAAAAAGTGATTCCAAAGGAAACACAAGAACTCATCAACAGACTCCGTGCTAGACCCCAGAGGTAGCTCTACTGCTACCAAGAATATGGCCGGGGTAGCATACTTCAGCTAGAAAATATTCAACACTTATTTGCAATCAGGAAAGAATGAAAATATAACTATACATTTGACTTGCATGAGATTTACTGTTTTTAAATCTTCAGAATAGTCTATAATTAGTACCTACCCTAAAGGAAGTAATTTTGAATTTATTGACAACAAAAACATTGGAGAAAATAATTAGCTCAAGTTTCTTGAACAAGAGTCTTTCACCAGACCACCACTGTGAAGCTACTTGAAATATGTATCACGCCAGCTCCATTTCCCATCAAAAATGCAATTCAGGAAAACTATTTTACTTCTCCAGGGTTATTCCTGTCATGCTTTAGAGAATACCAAACTAAAATTCTGCATCTTCAGTTAGGCCGTAATCCGGCAAAGCAACTGAGCACGCAAACAGTCCTATTGACTTCAGTGAAACTATTCACATGCTGTAAATTAAGCATGTGCTAAAGGTCCAGATGTTTAAAGATATCGAGGTGTTGCTGTGCTATTTAGGCACTTTGCAGACAAAATTCCATTGACATTTGATGGGATTTAGGCTCCTAATTGCTTAATCCCCTTTTGAATAATAGATTTAGGCTTGTCTACCCTAAAAGGCTATAATGCTGCCGTTCTCCCATTACCATAGGTAATCCACCTCCCCAGAAATGCTAGATAAGATGACAGAAGGATTCTTCCCTCGACCTAGCACTGTTTAAAATGGGGCTTAGGTCATCTTAACTATGCTCTCAAGAGTGTGGATTTTTCATACCCTTGAGTGATGTCATTAAACCAACTTAATTTTCTAGTATTAATTTTCCAGGCCTTAGATTCCTAAGTCAGTTAAATGCTGCAACCCTGAACACAGAAATTCCTAAATATATTTCAAAGAAACCAAGAAACACTTGACAAGAATAGTAGAAGGAAATATTTTCTTTTCATATATTACTACTTCCTGTACAGAATGATGCGGACCCATGAGTAGGAAGAAGAACATAGGAGCAAAATTGAATAAAAGTACTTGGCAGTTTCATTGCAACTTTCATCTTAGGATTTCAAATTGCTTCATAAATATCAATGAATTAAACCCCCAGAATACTGTGTGAGGTGACTGAATATTACACAGACCCATTTAGAGATCAACAAACTGAGGTACAGTGACAACGAACAGAGAGCAATGTGTGCTTTTGAAGGAGAGAAGCAGAGAGACTGAATGGACATCAAAGAAAAGTCTGAGAGCTTCTGACATGCAAAGTGGTATAAGTGGCTGGGGAGTAGATGGAGCAATGGGAGAAAGTGAAAGAAAGAATGTTTCTGAAGATTACGGAAAGAAATGCCAGATTCTGTCAGACTGGTGTTAAATCTTGACATACCCATGGAGGTCAGTAGTGTTATTCAGGATTTTCACCACTGTAGCGGAGATCTGAATCAGGCTCCTTATCTAATAATTAGAGAACAAAGGGGAAGACAGGAAATAGAGAGACAGGAAACCTGAAAGTACAAGAACTGCAAACACTTCAAAAACCTATAGAAATATTCTACCATCAAAGCATTATTGATTACAGTACAGAGACCACATACAGTCATGCCTATTTATTTCCCCTTCTGCCAGCTGGCTTTGTTCTATTTATGTCCAATAATAAGGTCTATGGACTCTCTGACATGCTATGGAAAATGCATTAACAGATGAGGAGTCTCAAATCCTGTAAACAAATGAGTTGGAAGTGCATAGGTGAATAAATAAATAAAAGTAACAAAGTAACTTTGTCTGCATTTATTTATTCACCCTGTAATAAAAACAGCTAACATTCTATAGGCAGGGCAGTTTGGGGTGACATATTGCACTGAAGTTAGCAGTTTAAATACTCTTCAAGTTGTGTCCAAACAGAGGTGAAAGGACAAAAGAACAGCAGTTTCTTTACAAAACCTTAGTGGTCAGTCCAATGGAGTGTAAAGTAAAATCAGATTGTTGGAGCTAGCAGACCACTTTACTAATAGTTAACAGCTAATTGCACTCAAAGCTATTTTCCAGCATCAAACTCCCATTTCTTTACATAGTCTTCCTTTTTATTTTCAGTTCTATTTTATGCTAAAACCAACAAATTAAAACATGCCATAAAAAGGTATCTAGTGTAGACTGGGAGCCAGGACTCCTAAGTTCCATTCCTGACCCTGCAATGGACTCCATGAACAAACGGTGGGCACTTATGCCAGCCCAGAACCTTTGTGCTGCACTTTAACAGCCTGTAAAATGGGATAATACTTTACTTACCTATCTCATAGTAGCGTGTCAGGCTTATCTAGCATTTGTACAGTGTTTCAAGAATCTCTGCTGAAAGACATTAATAATCTATGACATACTGTTCTCATGGCCCCACTCTATTTAAACACTGACTGCTAGAATGCACTCACTTTCTCACAGGAGGCAGACAAATGATTTAGGCCATTTTTCTGCCTGGGAGCATTTTCACCTGTTACTGTAGTTTGTTATTTATTTGCAACTGATCCGAAAACAAGACCAATAATCTGAAATACAGTGGTTACATAGCTGAGGATAATGGTACAAATGTGTTATAATGATTTTTCCACTTAAGTTTCCACTACAGACCTTAGAGGCTTCAGCAAAATGTACTGCAGAAAGTAAAGATTCTGATTTTTGTTTATAAGCGATGCAACTATTGGTCTGTGTTTTCTTTTGGCCTCCCTTACCCATACAGATAGTTTTTACAGTGTTGGAACTCAGCTTTCAGTTTCCAAGCTAAAATGATCGACGGGTGTTCTATGATTCTGAAGCCTCAAAAGGAAGTCAGTGTTGAAAGAGGTCCAGCTTCTGGTAAACTGTATTTCAAATCAATAAGCAGAAGTGGGTAACCCGAGCTGAAATGCTAGATTGGAAGCAGGATGGAAGACTGCCTCACATCTCTCTACACCAAACCTCGTACTGGAAGCTGACGGGCTCTTCAGAGAGTCCCAAGAAGTCTGCTTGGCTAAAAGTTGTAGGTCATAATGCTGAGTTCTTGGAGGACAAAAGGGACTATGTGGAGCCAGATGGGAATGGGGAAGGATGTAGCAGAAGCAAAATGGTAGGGAAGTCTCCCAATTCCATCATCAAGCTGTACAGCCTTGGAGATATGACATCAATGAGTCTACTGTGGAGTCAGGTACCACTCATTGTGATGAAGGAATATGCAGCTTGGTATTAAAGGACATTGCAAAATGTACCAATTTTCAAAAAAAAGTTTCATTTAGGCTTTTTTGGTCAAAATTCAAAACACTGACAGACAATATCAACATTTCAATTTTTGAAATGTTTTGAGCAGCTTTATTGAACGTGGACAAAACCATAAAGATACAAACTGATTTCTGCAAATACCAGTTCAACAGCCAAAGGTATATGATGTCACACGTTGTGGTCAAGTGGAAAGTATTTAAGTGCCCACTCGGACTGTGGAGTCATATATACACACACGTTTATAAACATTCAAATGTGCCTGCATCCTTGAAGAATTAGAAGAAGTAAGTGTTGTGACAGAATGACAATATCTTATAATTTCTTGAACAAATCTTACGGAATTAAGATAAACTTTATTGAATTAAGCCTCATTGAATTAGGATTAATATCTTTGGGGTGTACTGTATTAAAATTCAGTTGTGTGTGTGTAGTTATGGCATTGTATGTACTTTCTCTAGTAGGGAAGGGATGAATGTTAATGAAAATCTCTGTTACCAGCCTTTGAAGTTACCCTGTGGGGAGATATGCATATACTGGGTTCAAACTGGATTCTCCAGAGACCAACAGACATAGAAAAGACTTCTGGATAAAAGCCTTTGTTTTAAGCTTACTTAGGCTCTTCTTCCTGATCCAGAAAATGGGCAGGACCCCTAGTCCACAGAGGGCCACAATCCTTAGGGGAGGATTGGAAGAAGTTGGCCTACTGAGACATCATAAAACTGTGTGCTTGTTCTGAGATGAAGCTCTGGTGAACTTGTAACCACAAAAAAAACCCAACAACCACTCTAGCATGCATGTACGTTCTTTTATTGTTTTAATGTGGTTTCTCTGCAGTCCTTTTACCTTAAGAATAAAGTAGGTTGCTTAGAAAGAGCAGTATGATAACAGAGGGATTGCAACAGATATAAGTTATCCGTTTCCGATGAGAAAGCAATCAGATCTGTTTAGGCAGATTGTCTGTGCTGGGAAATAGACAGTGAAGGCAGGAAACTGTTCAGCCTGGCACTACCTCAGTCAGAAGGGAGTGAGATGCAGGCAATGGCTGGGGAGCTGGAAGCCTGAGAGTGGGTTCCCTTGCTGGATCACTGAGAGGAAATACTTTTGCAGTTGCCCTGAACTGTGAAAACTTTTACTAAGCTTGTGGGATGAGGGGAGGTGGGTGGAGTGAGATTTCAAATAGAATACAAAATTAATCTATTTCAGCCTAAAATTTCATTTTTAAATGCAGCAACACTTCAAATAAAACAATTCTTGTGAAAGGAAAATAATCCTAGAGTGTATTTGTGATTATTAATGGAAAGGAAACCACTCTTTCAAGAAAGAAAGAGAACTTTGAATGCACATCTGGATGATTCCCAGCAGATTCTAATCCATGTGGCAAGTTTTGACTGAATAATAAAGCTGGCCTGAAAATGATTAGTGTTTTTCAGTGATGCATTTTGAAAGAAAGAGAAAAAAAAGTGTTTAGAATTTTTTTCCACAGAAAAAAAATTGGTTTTGAAAAATACAAAAAAATATATTTTTTTTAAAAATCAACTTTTCATCAAAAAACCTGGAAAATTTTTGCAAGAAACAAAAATTTTCCTGGGAAAAAACCTTTCATTCTAAAAATATGCTATATTTTGTTTTAAAATTATTTTTGAAGAAGAAAAATTTCCACTAGCTCTACAGCATAAAGAGTGTAAAACCCAGACAAAAACCTTCAAACTGTCTATAGATCTTGGCAGAGGAAAAGAGGGAGGTGAAGGATGATGTTTACCATAGATAGCACCTCACATGCTGTAGGGAAGCCAGGGGTCAAAGGGCAAGTTAAATATCTGTCACAGCAGTGGACACTTCTAGTCCAACAGCTCTACCTTATAAGCCTCCATTATTACAAATTCTGCCCTTAAAACATTGGTGTAGCTTACTGATAATTCTTGTTTTAAAAGAATTATCAGTAAGCTACACCAATGTTTTAAGGGCAGAATTTGAAACTACACTTCCTCTTGATATAAACATGGATCACTGAAATGCTGTTTTCACTAACGAGATGCTCTAGGTCATGTTATCTTGCTTCTTCTCATCACTCTTACAGACCAAGTATTGTAAACGTCATTAAACAATATATATATATATATATATATATATATATATTGATCCCACACACCTCCTGGGTGTGGTGATCTGTCCCATCCAGTGGCACCGAGAGCACTTAGAGAGAGATTAATGAGTCTGCTCTACAGCCTTAGCTAAGGGCCATATGGCTTTTAGCTCATGCAGTAGAGGCTCATGCATTAAGCTCCAGAGATCCCAGCTTGAATCCCACCCATCAACGACCGGGGTCTGTCAGCGTTACATATATATTCTGGAAAATTCTCAGAGCACAGAAGATAGCCAAAGAGATAGTTACAGTCAGCAACCCACAGCCAAAGAATCATATGCAACACAACAGCCTAGAGTCTTATGGACAGCTTGGGTTTTAATATATCATCACCAAATCATTGTGGGGCAACCCTATTCAGGCAAAAATCAGTCTGTCTCAAGAGTTCTGGAGCCTTAAAATTCTTCTGAACCTCCAGGAGATTTCAAACCCATTGAATTACTTGGACTTCCTGAAGAGAAACAGAAGGATGTGCCTTTCCTTCACGAGACCTGGAACTTTAAGACTCCAGGACTGTGTTTCAGTGGAAGATGAGATGTGGCAGAAGGGACATTTGCATATTTTGACATTTGCATATATGACATTTGCATATTTGAAAATAAGGGTCAGCTGTGGGAATTACTTTTCCTGCATATGAGAGCAGAGGGCAGGAAAATAGTGTCTCTTATTTAAAGAGAAGGAAACCATGAGGACAAATTCATCCCTGCTGTAATTCAGTCAAGCCAGTAAGTTTAATAGAGAAGAGCAAGACAAATTAGGCCTGATCGATACTCAGATTTTATAACTATGTTGGTTGATTGGGGGGTTTTTGGTTTGTTTTTACTGAAACAGCTATACTATATAAAGCACTAATGTGTACACAGTTATACTGGTATAAAAGGTGCCTTGTACTAGTATATCTTATTCACCTTCCCATATCTGAATCTACAGTAGAGAGTTTTGTCAGCCTAACTATGCCAGTCAAGGAGGTGTTGTTACTACGCCAACAGATGAACTCCTGTCAGCATAGACTGCATGCATGCATACTGGCAGGCTCTGCTGGAATGATTATTCCAGCAAAGCCTTTGTGGTGTAGACAAGGCCGGATTAAGCTATAAGAACTTTTATACCAATAAAACTGCATCCACATGAGGGGGAACTGAACTCTTCAAACATATTGGAATAGTTAAAGCAGAACAACTTTTGCATGTGGACAAGGTCTGATAAAACACTACGAGGTAGGAAGGAGATGCAATGTGATAAAGGGAATATTGGAATAACAGTAAAGTTGACCATGAATGTTGGGTTCCAACCACAAATCTTCGAGTCAAACGTCGCCAAATTTTGGATCTATGGTAATTAAATAAGACTCACGTTTAGTGGCAAGGAAGATATAAATATGGTGAACATTTACAGAAATACATACATTAATTGGGAATCCTGAGGCAGGTTTCGGGATGTGACATATTTGTGTCCGCTTCCAAGAACTCTACACAAAAAGAAAAGGATGATGTTTAGGGGACACATGGTGTATAAGAGGGGGGGACTTTATAGACTCTAATTATTTTGTACTTCCTGCCACATATTTACTCTTCTATTGAAACAAGGAGTCTATTTAACAAAGTAATACATTGGAGATCAGATTCAGGCTAAGATTCAGGGTCACATTCCAGGTCTGAAACATCAAGCTCTACTGACACTATGGACACATATGAACCTCAAAATAGGTTAATAGTTTTTAAGGCCAGAAGGGACTATTGTAGTCCGATCTACTTCACACAGGCCACAGAATTTCCACCAGTAATTCCTGCATTAAGTCCAATAACTTCTGGTTCAAGTACCACCTTGAAAAAGATCCTGAACCATAAAGCCCTAGCCATAGCTAGATCATGCAGCTATTATTGGGAGCATTTGTAAAACTAATAATAAAGAACTCAAATCTGCCAACCTTACATTGAGTAGTATTTATGTGAAAAGCTTATTTACTTAAACGATGGTATTTGCATAGTAAAGCAGTACTCGCTCTAAGAAAGGTGGCAGAAACAAGGCACAAATTAATCATTAGAATATTTGTATAGCACCTTTCATCCTATACAATCTCAAAGCATATTACAAAACAAACTTGGCATACAAATTACAGCACATTTTTGAGGTTGCTGGTAGCAACCGTTATGGCTTCAACAGAACGATGAACAAGCTTTCAGAGACTGAATCTGTACTTTACTGAACAATCCAACTGTGAAAGCAGAGGGCAGAAGAGTTCTGTCAGAAGTGCCCTTCATTTAGGGGTGAATGTGGAGCTAAGAAGAATTACAGTGTCCACCTACAATTTTGACAGAGATGTCACTGACAACCAGCTCTGTTTAGAAGAAGCTCTGATTTGATCACAGGACAAATAGTTATGTTTACAGGCACTCTTCCATCCACCCCCGCCCCAATTCAACCTCTTAAATAGCAAAACTCCCACTGGCTTCAAAGGGTCTAGGATTTTGCTCTTTGGGAAATTGTTTCATTTTGAAGTGGTAGCTTTGAAAGAGGGATTTTTAACCATTTCTGTTACGCATGTTAAACATGAGTGTTATTGTATACATAAAGAAAGTTAGTGACCAGTGGTACTTAAGCCCTGATAGGCAAGCATTAAAGAACACATTTAACTTTCAGCATGTGCTTGTTTAAGTTCACCCCTATTAAGCAAAGCACCTAAGCACATTGCTAAAATTAAGTGGTTTGATGTATTGTATTAAAGAGGACATGTGGGGAACACAAAAAACAAACATAGGAACAACTTTTAAAGTTATTTTCCTGCAACCTTACTTGCTCTGATGAGTTGCTACAGATAAGGGGCCTTACTCTGTAAATGGAGTGCATTTATTCAGGTCCTGGATGATTTTTGTGTGTGTGTCAGATTTATCTCATTTGACAGCATGTCCCTATATAGTTACTGGCATCTTGCTACATATTAGAGCTATCATGAATGTCAAGTTTTGGTGGGCACCATGAGGGCCTCTTTTCTGTAGTCTGCAGTCCACATGGGGTGTGATATGCCTGACTGTGGCATAGAGGCTTTCTCCACACAAAGATGAATTGCTTCAGCTCCTGCCTGTTATAGGATAGTTGAATGTGACTGCTCCATTTGATTTCTAATTTATGTGTATAAGTATGCAGCACTTAAGCTAAATTGTGTTCTTTTTTTTCCTGTACGCATATGTGTACGTGTGTTTTATTATTTATGCACATACATACATATATATACACACACACACATATATAATTAGCATGCAGGTAATGGATGGACCTCTGATGGGGACATGAATGGGAAGCAGAGGTGAAACATTACACATTTGAGTACATTGTAGTGTTACTGTTATCTAGCAGTTGGCCAACTTAGAACAGAAATTTTCTGGTACCTCCTAGTCTGTGGATTTCTATGTGCTTCAAAGGTATCTCACCACCTCAGTACTCCTAACTATACCTGTCATCAATAAGATAACGTAGTTAGGCTACTTAGCAAAAACAATGCCCTCAAAAACCCTATTACAATTAATCAGTTCCCGTTGATATGAAATAAATTGAAAATTAAGAGAGCTTATGGCAGTGCCAAAAAGCTGCTGTTCTCATTTAAAAAGGTCAGCCCCAAATAATAGTAGCAGCAACAGGTTTGCATGGAGACAAAAGTAGTTTTTGCTGGAAGAAAGTATTTAGAAATATTGCCAGGAAAATATTGACTTTTATGCCCATTTCCAAGGCACATTGTTTTTGTGGGCCCCAACCCTGCATTGCGATCCACCAGTTCAGATTCCGGCATGGAGTTTGAGGGTGTGTCTACACAGTCTGGGGCAGTAGCCTCCTAGAGAGAGCTGACAGACTTGGGTTAGCACTCTGAGCAATGTAACTAGATAGATCTATTTTTTAAGTGTAGACCAAGCCTTAGTATTCATACAAGGCTTTCATCAGTGGAAGGCACTATAGAAGTGCCGAGTATTATAACTATGGTAAGGAAGGAAAAACCCTATGGCTTCAGCATGGCTTCACTAAATTTGTGAAACCAATAAAAATGGTGTGGTGAGAGAGAAAGGTGGATGTCCAGTTGCCTTCCTTTGTAGGGAGGCATGCTGCATAAAACTAGAAGAGATTGATTGCATTTTTGTAGTAATCTCCATAGGATTTTGGGAAAAAACAAACAGAACAAAAATTAGCACTAAGTATGCAAAAACATAATAAAGAGTCCCACTGAAACCTCCCAACCTGCTACAATATTATCCTAAATCTATTATTCCATTTCTGCCCTGCAGAACAATATTCTCTAGTGTGTTGCAAGAGAAAAAAGATCAGTATTAAAGCAAATCAAGGGAAGACTCTTTTCTTACTGCCTCCAATTTTGTTTCAGAGTGATTATCTTGCATCTATTTCTACTGCGCTGCTACTATTTCTTTGGATTCTACAGGCAATAACATCTCCTCCTGTCCTACATGAGTTTTCAGTCGAAACAGGCATGTGTGATGCACACAGGCACTCATGCTTCCATTTTATTAGTAGCAAGGGCCCTATTCTGATTTAATTTATTTATATGTATGTATCACATATTTTCTATAAGATTTAGTAACCCAACTATTCCATTCTGTGCTACAGTTATGGGAAATATTATGCCCTTAAAGTGAAACCATTGACTTCTGCCATTTCACCTGGGCAGTTTCCAGTGTTTCTCCATTAAATGGGAACTAAGCTTGCACATTACAGCAATTGAGAGGGCGAAAACCAAAAGGTTAAAGAGTGGATTGCCAGCTTGTTGAGAGGCATTGTGATAAGCTGCTTAGCCCATGAAGTAACAAATTCTGCAACTTTGATTGCCTGGAGTAGTTCCTTACTCTGACTAGCCCATTGATTTCATTGGTACTCCTCTTAGAGGATGTTATACTGTTCACTATAAATAAGGGTATCAGAATCTGACCCTTTGTTCAGCAAAGGAGCTCTTGTGCACCCACTCACAAGCCCTGCTGCTGAGTCCGGACTCTCCTGGTTGAGAGTACACTGGTAGAAAACTACATCAAGTCTGCAAAATATTGGCAAAATTCAATCACAAATTTACCAAATACAGCTAGATTAATTCATTTTAACCCTACTTCCAATGGCATTATTGCATTCAGGATCAAGCCTTTAAATTTCATATTAAAACCCTATTTTCTTAATTTCGCTGATGGAGGGAGAAAGAAAAGGATGGTTTCAGAGGATGTTTATTTTTGTTATCACAAAGAGAAATTTTGTACTCTTCTCTGTCTTGGACCACCTGAGAATAATGCACGATTACAGCTACAGAATCCTTTTGACAAAAGCACAGAGCTCCAGGATTGCAAGCTATTCCTTTTAATCCTCTTCCTCCAGCAGAATCCATATGGATTAACAGCCCAGGAGTATTGCATCAGCCTTTCAGATACAGCTGTTGGAAATCTGATACAACTGCGTGGGATAGCAGTCAATCTACCGCAACAAAATATGCTTGCTGTGGATAGCCTCAATTTACCCGACTATGCAGGGTCTTTCTTCTGGAGTAATATTGCTGTCATGTCTTTCTTCTGGAGTAATACATTTTTCTTCCTAGGTTTTTCACGGAAAGCATCTTATTAACTCTAAAAGTTTGAAAGAATACCTTCCTTGTCTTCCCTGGAGTGTGGCCTTTGGAATAGAAAAGTCTCCAATTTTGATCACTCCTACTGATTGAAAAGTTCTCTTCTAGTTAGTTTGGATCCAGTGTTCTGGTAAACACTCAGCTGTAATATATCTAATGACTCATCACTTTCCATAGCCTTTTTAATACAGGAATGATTTACTTGAAAGAGGTAAGAATCATTTCCTTGTATATACTTTATCATCTCTCATCCAAAAGAACCAAGGAGGAGATGGAGGCCAGGAGCCCCTAGATGGCATCACCCTGCCAGCCCATGTGCTCAATGCCTGGTGCAGGGAGCAAGATGCAAAGGGAGCCACAGACAGACAGGCTTTTAGAGGAATTGGAAAAGGCCTGTACCTAGTATGGTTCTGATCCCACATTCCCTTTGTACCTCTTTGAAGGAAGTGTGAGTTTTGCCTGAATGAAGACTGAAAAATGGAGCCTTAAACTAGTTCCCTCCCTACGGAAATACGGGCACCTCTTGGGTGAAATACTGCATGGATTAACCATTCACAGCAGCATTTCATGACAGCTGAGAAAAGAAATCAAAATGCTCAACAAAACATTATTTTTATTAATACATTCATCTCTCTCTCATACCCCCCCCCCCCCGATTTATTGTCAATGTTTTGCTCAGACTTTCTCACACAATCTATGAGCAAAGAGACAGGCTAGGGAATAAGTGCTGAATGGAACAATTATCCAGCACAGGGATCAGGAACAAATATTTGGTGTTTATTGTGCAAAGACCATTGAAAGCATTGGCTCAGTGCACAGCAGCCATGAAAAGACAGACAAGATACGGGGTTGGATTAGCAGAGACTGAAAACAAAAGATGAAAGGTGATACTGTGACTATAAAAGGCATTTATTTGCCCACCTCACAGGAAGGACATTGTTAGCTAGAAGAAGGTGAAAAATAAAGCAACAGAAATTATGCCAGGTCCAAAGAATTTAAATTAGGTGAGGTGAAGAGTGAGATTATTCTCTCCTGAAAAGAGAAGTCTGAAATGACTACTAAGAAAAGCTGAGAGAGGTACCTTTTGCAGTGGAAGTTGATATAACAAACAGGGACTGCACAGCTAAAAAACAAGAAACTGAAGCAGAACTACTTCCACAAAGGGTAACAAAAATGCCTCGTATGGACAAAATCCTTAATCCTTCCTACATTTAATCATCTCACCAATAATTGCTGCACTCTCCCTTATCTTAATGGCCATGTTTCCAAAATTGCTCAGGGCCAGATTTTCAAGTGATCAGCACCTACATCTGGGTTCATATTTTTTAAAAAAAAAAATCTTTCCCCATTCAGGAACCCGGATAAGGGCCAGATTTTCAAAATAGTTCAGCATTTAGTATGCTGAAACTCTGGCTCTCAGTGTTTCCTCCACAATTTGTCTTTATGGGCCAGATTTAGTTTTAGAAGAGGATAAAGAAGCTTGAGGACTTTGAACACATACACACCTTTATTTAGGCACACAATTAATATACCTGCGTGTATAAAATATAAGCCTATTTCTGAATAAACGTTTGCTTTTCCATATGGCTAACTTTCTGGAACAACTGCAGTAATGTGAACATTCTGCATGCAGAGTCTGAACCTCTAAAAATAACTGGCCAGGTGAGTCTAATTTAGTTTAGACTGTGAGCTCTTTGCAGCGGAGGAGGTCTTTCTGTAAAGTCCCATGTAAAGTGATCCACACATGATTTAATGTTTTTAAAATCAATGCAGTTGCCGTGGTTTACAAAGAACGTATGAAGTACATTTTGTGTTTATAGTGCTGCGGAGTGCCTAGTATGAGATAGCTGGTGCTGCCAGTTGCTACCCAAGATAAACAATCACTGCCACCAACTTCTGAACTTGATCCACAGCACATTAGTGTCAGTGAGAGTCTTTCCATTGCCTTCAATGGGATTTGCATCAGACTCTCTATGTTTAAGCATATGTTGGCATCACCAGGAGAGATACAGCCTGGCTGACTTGCATGATATATAAAAAAAAAATAACTTGAGTGGATAAAAGTTTTATTTTCCTCATATATGAAGACCAGATACTTTCAGTCAGAATGGCATTTTAAACTGAGAGAAAAACCAAATGAAGAAAAGCAAGTTTTCCATGAGAGAACACATGGTGCAGCATGTGTGTCCTCTGACAAGCTGCACTGTCTGAGATTAACATAAAATGGCTGTCTGTCACTGAGGAAAGCAGAGCCCTTAGAGATTTAAAGGCTCAATATGCAAAAATCCTGAAAGTCAGTTAGATACATAACTAAATATGTCAAAGGGAAGAGAGATCAAACATTACCAAATATGAATGGAAAAAAATTGCTAGATGAAGTAATGCTACTGCCAAACTTCAAGGAAGATGTTGTAGGAAGGAGGTAGTCAGGAACCAGGCAGGTCCTGGAACTAACAGAAGTGTCATGGGACTGACTAGAGGCTGGGTGTCCTACAGATTTGGCCCACCTACCTAGCTGGATTAAATACTCCAGCAGAGGTGAAGTGGAGGGGAATGGGCAATGCTGGATCACTGTCTGGCAGTGAAAAATAGGCAGGGGCGAAACAATTTCCTGTGAGACTCTTTCTTCGGGCTACGTGATGGGTTGGATCACAGAAACCCCCTTGGGCCTGCCAACTACTTCTGCCCCTGCCATCCTTACCAGCTTGGGACTCCAGAACCCTGCCTGGCTGTGCCAGACACGCTTGCTGGCCACAAACACAGACCCAGGTCTGAACAACGTCCCACAAACTGCAAGCTTAATTGAAAGCAGCTTAGGAACTGTTCCTGTCATTAACACTCAGATGCTCAACTCCCAGTGGGGTCCAAACCCCAAATAAATCCGTTTTACCCTGTATAAAGCTTATACAGGGTAAACTCATAAATTCTTCTCCCTCTATAACGCTGATAGAGAGATATGCACAGCTGTTTGCCCCTCCAGGTATTAATACATACTCTGGGTTAATTAATAAGTAAAAAGTGATTTTATTAAATAGAGAAAGTAGGATTTAAGTGGTTCCAAGTAGTAACAGACAGAACATAGTGAATTACCAAGCAAAATAAAATAGAACCACAAGTCTATGCCTAATACAGTAAGAAAACTGAATACAGATAAAACCTCACCCTCAGCGGTGTTCCAGTAAGATTCCTTTTAAAGACTAGTCTCCTTTTAGTCTGGGTCCAGCAATCACTCACACCCCTGTGGTTACTGTGCTTTGTTCCAGTTTCTTTCAGGTATCCTTGGGGGTGGAGAGGCTATCTCTTGAGCCAGCTGAAGACAAAATGGAGGGGTCTCCCATGGGCTTAAATAGACTCACTCTTGTGGGTGGAGACCCACTCCTCTTTCCTATGCAAAGTCCAGCTCCAAGGTGGAGTTTTGGAGTCACATGGGCAAGTCACATGTCTATGCATGACTCAGGTTTTACAGGCAGCAGCCATTGCCCACATGCTATCTTAAATGTCTCCAGGAAGACTTCTTGTATGGATTGGAGCCTTCCAAGATCCATTGTTCATTAAGTGTTTCTTGATTGGACACTTAATTTGCACATTCCTTTCTCAGGAAGCTGACCAAATGCTTTACTAAGGCTACTTAAAAACAAGCAAGTACACAGCCAATATTCATAACTTCGAATACAAAAATGATACATGCATACAAATAGCATGAATAGATTCAGTAGATCATAACCTTGACAGAGACATGTTACATGGCATATGTAGCATAAAACATATTCCAGTTATGTCATATATACATTCATAAGCATATTTCCATAAAGCCTTATGGGGTGCACCATCACAGGATAGTTGGGTTATTAAAAGCCCTCATTATACATGGAACTTCAAAGGCTACAGAAAAAAAAAGAGAAATTGTCAAAAGCAAAAGAAAGAATGGGGAGGATGGAGAGATTGCTGAATTCAGGACAGATATTAGACCCTGTCCTTGTACAGCAACCTTACTGGAGCACAGGAGAGATAAGTTACACACCCTCCTTTACAACCAGTTGTCCCAGAGAGAATTTAAGACAATGTTGCTGGGATGGAGATGGAACCAAATACTCCAAGTAAAACTGTACTGCCAATGTATCCTCATGGATAAAGCTGATAAATTTCCTTATTTATCTTTCTTAATTTTCTTAAGCATTATAGGCTGCATTTCTGCATACTCTGGCTTTTGAATGAGATCTTTAATGGACATAAAAAACTACGTACATTTTTACTGTTCCAACTCGTACATGTTCATAAAATATATCTGACATTTGTAGCCATTCTTTGAGTCTACAGCCACTAAGAAATCCCTGTGTCATACTTAGCTACGTGACACCTCAAATTAAAATGGTTTTGTTTCTGATTAGATGCATTATTTACTCCTACTATAAAAATAATTTATCTTCCTGTGTAGACTAGGGAATTTTATATACAACAGTACCAGTCACTTTCCTCCTTGCCAGCTCCCCACTCATGGGTAGGTGTCCCTGGCTGGAGAAATCCAAGGAGTCTAGCAGGTCAGTGTTGCTAGGCTGCTCTGGGGGCTCCACTGTCTAACCCAGCTGGAGTGAGGTCAGCTTTAATTGCTGGATAGGAAGACCTGCGCCAGACTCCCTTAGTTGGGCTGCTGTTTCTCTCTCTCGCTCTCTGTGACTTCAATCCAAGCTGCCTAAGCCTGCCACTGTTCCGTGCCATCTGTCCCCTTAAGTGCTGCCACTTCTGAGCTGTCTATCCCTCAGAGCTGCTGCTGCATTGCAGATGCCATCACTCTGCACTGTTAAGCAGTCTCAGCACAGCTTTTAGGCAGGGATCAGTGGTATGTAGGACCCTTGACAGAGTCCTCACCATCAACAAGGAGGACTAGCTTTGTCCCAGCTTCTTACCCAACTGTGCCTGGCAGCAGTCTCACTTAGGCACATTCAAGATGGATGCCTTATCCTTAAATCTCCCAACAAGGTCAATTGCATTTTATAGCCTCCAAACTCAACATTTTACTGTGCTTTAGCCAACAAGACCCGAACTGCCATGTAACCAAAATGCCAGTGATACCGGGCACATTCAGTCAATTCTCCTTGCTCTCCAACAGGAGCCACTGCCCATCTTCAGTTCTCCTGCAGCTCTGGGCTGCTCTTGTTCTATTTCACCTACAGGTAACAGCACTGAACTCCCTTCTCTCATGCTTCAGGCCACAGGGCTTACACCAACGAAAATACGAATTAGGCTTCCACCAGTCTGAGATATATGTTACTTATCACAAATTTGCACAGAGGTGTATGAGAATATATGTATGTCAGAGTTTATTTCCAGCAAATTTACTAGTCTAATGCAACTAACGTCAGCTGAGTTAATTAAAATGATACCTCAGTCTTCATAGACTCTTCTCCTCTCCAAATTATTGCACTAGTCTTGCTTGCAATTATTTCTCTGATCAGCATTAGCAGTGGCCATATCATTATCCAAGGAAACATAAAAAAGATTAATGAAACTGAATAAAATAAATGGAGCTGTAATTCAGGAGGACAAGCTAAACATTGTCACTAAGCACAAACTGCCAGAACTAGCAGACTATAGCTCATATCTCATCAAGCCATGACAGTAAACATTTATCAGATGTAGGAAAGTAATATGACAACAGTAAAATGAACTCTTCCTCCTATACTCAGGATAAGTATTCTGACTAGTCTTCTCTAATTAACTGTAAATAACAAAGGAGGTTGTTGCTATTGACAGTAATTATATCCTAGCTATCATTTCAAAATGCAGAATGTGCTTAAAATGTCTGGATAGATAGGTAGTTACATGAATAAACAGATGAACAGCTAATAAACCTTGCTGTAAGGTTCACATAACTGCCCAAGAACCTAATGCTAATAGTGATCTTTCAACACGCATAAGAAGAGGCAGTAAATTTGAAGCCATTATCATGCTGGCCAGCTTCCTTCCTGATCTCTGTGCAAGGTGAAGGAGTTCCTCATTCAGAAGGTGGCAGTAACAACTGTTGGAATATAAGATCAGTACCTAGTTTGGGCCATAACAATAATAGCTATTACCACTGGAGAGCTTTGCTATAAAAGGGTGTTCAGGACTCTGTTAAGCTGCTATTGTGGCTTCCTAACTAGATCCACAGATGTAGTTATGCATAAGCAATTGCTTTAAATACAAGAGGATAGCAACTTAAGAGAAACTGGACCTTGCCATATAATATCTGATTCTCTACAGCATTACTCGTCACATTAGAGTAATACCACTAATGTAAATGGACTTCAGTTTTATGCCAGCATAACACAGTTGATTTCAGTGACGTTACTGATGAGTAAAATTGGAGAAACACAGGAGTCAATCAAGGCCTATAAGAAATATAAAAGTCATGCAAATTCTACACTAACTAGTAAATGGACGGTATATTTTTATCATACTACTTAACCCTTTCTCCACCGTCTACATAACAACATCATGTCAAATTTTCGGATAATCAACACACAGTCATGAGAAAAAAAAATTTGTGCCACCCAGCCAGCTGAGACAGAGATTTAGCAGGTATTGGGACATGAGAGGTTGAGACAATATTTGCTGTATTGAAATTCCTCTGTTTTTTATGGCTCAGTTATCGGAGGGAAAGATAAAAAGAGGAGCCAAACGCCATAGCGAGAAACAGCAGGATCATTGCAGGTCGAGACAGACGCATTGGCAGAGCTAATGCTAACCCTCCACAGTACCAATGGCAGTCGACAGTTCTATTACGCCCTAGCAGGCTAGGGCATTGACTATATCTATGTTAAAATGAAAAAAAAAGAATTATATCAACAGAGGAAATGTAGTTATCCTGGAGCATAGAGCAGCAGCAAAACGCTTTCCTTAAAATACAGATATCTCTATTCTATTTATGCACACACCCCTATTACTCTGAGCCCAGTTCTATGAGCTCAGAGAGTAACCTACAAAGTTTTGAGCCCCCTCTGCTCTGAGCACCTTGTAGGAGGTGCAGAGTACCCTGAAGCATACTAGAAGCTAGCAGTCCTTGGCTACACTGGGTTTTTAAGCCATCCACCAGCACTGGAGCAAATCCCCTGGTTGCACACACTTTACATCACTGCAGCACAATATGTATTATTCTGGTTTCAAAACTGAGTCGGAGTTCCAGTTGTTGGGGATACTGGGGCATGGCCACTAGGTAACTCGAGGGGATGGAAGACCACGAGTGTCAATGAAGCCCCCTCGCACTAGGCCCAGGTGTCCTTGGCCCCCCCTCCCGCCTGGAGGCACTCGCAGCAGCTCTGCGTACTAGGCCCAAGTGTCCTTGGCCCCCCCGCCTGGAGGTATACACAGCAGTTATGCTGAGAATTTTCAACAATATGCTGCAGAGTCAGACTGCCTGAAACTAAGCAAGGCCACACAGGGCAGATATGGAAGAACAATGCTGAATAAAGCAGCTTTATGTATAGTTTAACAAATGATACAGAGAACCAGGGAACTAGCTGGGAACTGGATTGGCTGGCTATATGGATACTTAGGGCAGCTTGCTATTGGATAAGTATGCTGGGAAAAAGGATGTATAAAAGCCTGTGTAACTTCCTGCTCTGTGTACAGGATTTGAGATTCAAATCTCCCTGTACCTTTTTTGAAGCTTCAAATAAATTTTTCTGCTTCTCCACCCCGTTGTGATTATTGGGTGTAGCACACCGGATAGCGAACCAACTCAAGCTGTTGTTCAGCCTCTCGGCACTGGGTGCCGGCAACACAATGGTACACCTGCATAAATTGCATCTACACCGGTGCACTTGCACTAAAAACCCAGCATGACATGGCCTAAGACTGTTCAATCAGTTGCTAGCGCTGTAGCAATGAAGATTGCAAATCATTTGTTTCAGCCAAGCAACTCTTTTAAAAAGCTTAAATGCTATATATAAAAAAAACATTTATTTAGTGATTTTTAAATAACTATATAATCAAGATGCACTTTTAAAAAACTTAGTCTTGTGTAGAAGTTATATTTTTAGAAGCGTTCTTAAGAATACTTTGGTTCACACACAGCACTGACTCAAGTAAGAAGATAAGACATCCTTAAAGGATTAGGTAAGACATTTCTAACTGTGAGAAGTTCTCAGAGTGCAATTTAAATGGCTTCTTCATAGAAATCTTGTATGCACAAAGTCATACAAACCCTCAACCGAGTAATGCTAAACAAGTAATGCCAATTATGACAATTGTTTTTGTCTGTTAAAGAAAACATTCCCTCATAACTATTATAGTTTTAAAATACCAAATTTTCTTTAAAAGTTACGGTAATGCAGCATTAAGTTGTACTGTTAAAATATAATAAAAAGTCAAGAAACAGAGAAGTAAGGTTCCTTCAGCAACATTAACTTGGCCATTTTCACACATCCACATGAGAAAAGTTATGCAGGTTCCTACATTTTTATAGGACAGGGGTCTTGATATGTATTTTAATATACTAAGGTTTTGGTTGTGAAATGTATAACATAAAATAAACAGGATGTACAAGGTGGCTAAATTAACTTGTCTGTTGAAACTTAAAAATTTTGAATTTCCTGAGGGGTGATTATGCTTTAACAGTGCAACCTCCTCGTAAAAGCTTTAATACAGTATCCATGACAAGAAAAATTTAAGAGAAGATTTGTGTGGCAGTTCATCAAGCTCAGAGGCCCTTTAACACACCATGCCGTGCTTGGGATATCTGTAATATCAATTAGTAACACATTTCAGATCTTGCTGCGTCAGCTGTAGTAGAATTTAACTCTTCTGACAAAGAAGAGCCCAAGGGAGGAGATTATATTCCACTATTGAGCTAAAATATGTTGTGGGATCAGAAGATTCCCTGGCAGGGCTATGTTACTATAGCAAAATCCCAAAGTAAAATAGCATCACAACTCTGATTCTGTTCCTGACCAGGGAATGCACTGAAGTCCTTATACAAGCCAAAGGAGAAAAGGGAAACATTCCTGGTTTGAATGAATTTATGTTGAAGTGTTATTTTTTTAAATAAACTATATCATCATGTATTTATGTTTGGTGGCTCTTCCGAAGACCTCAATGAAAAGGCTAAACTATTGTTTCAAACCTCACTGTATTCTCATCCAGGTCTAATGTTACTTCTGCTCCATTTAATGTAGTATTTTCCAGTAGGACTGGAAAGAAAAATTAGCTATTGTACAATCATGACTCAGAAAAGGTATTTTCCCTGCAAAGGTTATTGGCAACCATTACTAAATATGTGATTGAGTTTGCCCACTGAAGGAGAATTAAGCTTTTTTTTTAAATTGCACTTAGAAATTTAATGCAACTCAACACCACAGATACTCTAATGATTTTTATCCTTATATGTAGACCTAAACAGTAGTGTCAGAGCCTGGCAGACATTATCATCAAAAACATGATGTAGGGAATTTCCTCTGTTTTGTAAATTTTCTTAGGGTGAGATACATAAGTTTAAGACTGAGCGGGAGGGGGCGGGGGGAATTTCAAAAAAGAGTGTAAATGGGGCAGTCAGCAAGGTGTAAAGGTGGACAGGAATTCTCCAGTGTGAAGCAGCTCAAGTCACAGCTATTTGAAAGGGGATTAATCAGCATCTGAACCATGTTAAGAAATTGAGTGGCAGCAGAAGTGTAGTGGGCCCAGCTGCTTACTATTGGTTAACAAGGGAAGGGAAAGCAGATCTGCCAGCTGTCCTCTCTGAAAAGCAAAGAGTGCTGTACTCATCAGCGCTTATGCTCTGTGGACTTTGCATAGTGCCCTTTGAATATCCTCCCTCCTGAGCCTGCAAGCTGCCATGTGTCTCCTGCTGTTCATCATCCAGTAATTTCCCTCTCTTTCACTCCTCACTTTCCAAATATCCTCCTGCTGGTGATGTCTGTCCTTGTCCCTTTGTAGGCAGCCTGTCATTTAACAAGCAATGAAATGTAATGACTCCTTCACTCTGTTGCGGTAAATGGCGAAGGAGAGAGAGAGAGAGTGTGTGTGTGTGTGTGTGTGTGTGTGTGAGAGAGAGAGAGAGAGAGCCTCCTCAACAGAGAGAGAGAGCCTCCTCAACAGAGAGAGAGAGCCTCCTTAACATACATGACTTATTTAGCTTGCATCCAGCTCTTTGTCATTTTTCTGACTCCAAGATGGTTTAAATTTTGTTCAGGAGGAATTTGCAATTCATTTGATGTTAAGCAAATTTATTTGTAACATCTCCTCCCCACCCTGCCCCCGCCCCCCAAAATAAATTAAATGTGTGCTTGGGACAGTGTGGGCTGTAATCCCAGCCTGAAATGCAAAACTCAACCTTAACTGTGGAGCTGCAACCAGAGCCATGAACAACATTAGACTAGAGCCAGGTCTTCCTTTTGATGGGCAATGCTCATGATTTTATTTATAAATGTAAGAATCAAAATCAACACAGGGCATTAATAATAATTAGATCTTGGAGAAATGATGTATGATTGCTTCAGGGATGGAGCTTTTCTTTCAGAAGTTATGGCATACCCCAATAAAATGTTTTCTTCCTGAGTTTCCCCAGGGGAGTTATTTCTTAGGTGCATAGCCTACGAGATATCCATGCAAATATGTTTTCTTTCTTTCTTTCTTTTTGAAGATCCCATCTCTGGCCAGAAGTGGGCATATAGGAAGCATAAATTTGTATTTAATATGGATATATGAACAAATAATTGCTATATAATCTTATTTTGATGGTTCACCAGAGAGTATGCAATAGTTTGCCAATGCTTTGTCTTATTTCTAACAGCTATCACAGTCATCTCTTCATCTACCGCAGCCTTGTTAAATTGTTATCAAAATTTTAACAGCCCAGGAATAAAATTCAATTACTGTGCTCTTTGCCACAATAACAGAGAATAACAATAACTAAGTAGTTTATTTGCCCGCCAAAACCATTTACATCGCGCAAGCTGACATTTGTGAGGCTGTCTACCAGGTGAGAACTTTGGTCTGAATGTGTGTTGCATCTCCTCCGACAATCAAAGGTGAAATTGGGAGGGGGGTGCATTTCCTGGAACCATTTTCTTGGTTCTCAGCTAACAAGCAAGTAAGTTCTTGAAGTAGTTGCTCATCTTTCAGACAAGGGACACTTCTGTTCAGTCCAGTACCAGAGTTTGAGTTTATTATTTTCAGGATCAGTGTACCACTGTTTGAAGGAACTGGAGGACCAAAATTTGTCTCAAGTAACAATGTGGACACTGCAAGAGCAGCACGATTGCAATGCTAACTTGATGTGAAGGGACAAGTAACATGTGCTGGCACAACAAACAACCTGAAAGGAGGCAGTTCTCTGATGGGCTTCGTAAGGGCTCATTAAAAACAGTTAGTAGGTATGAAATATTCTCTCTCTGGAGAGCTGACGACATACCCCCTTTGGGTAAAGAGAAGGTCTGTACCTGCATTTTGGACTTTCCTCTTGCTCCTTTCCAATGTGCTGTATTCTATAACACTCTGCTGTTAGATTGCTCCAAGTCAGCAGTTTTCTTACTGAATGAGGAATTATTTAACCACCATAACATGTACATAAATAATATTGGCCATTATCATATTGTTAATGTAGGTAAAATAATTCTTAGCTTTCTGTATCTGGGAAATATGTTGTGTAACGAGCATATGGAGGTAACGTTTCTATCCCACCCACAAGAAATCCACTGCTGTTAATACTGTTAGAGGAATGTCAGCATACACCGCACTGTGCACCAGGAAGATTATGTCAAAACAAATAAGAAGCCCTTGCCTTGGAGATCTGACAGTCTAAAGGCATAACATAGCACAGTACTATAATGAACAAGCATTGCATGCTAAACAGGTCTTGTAGCCAAATTACTTCTCTCTGGGGGTAACCCTGTATCACATACAATATACTAATAATGTATTCATATGACAATGTGATTAGGCAACTAGTGACAGTAGCTCTGTTTGAACAATGAAACAGAAGTGAAGATAGTCTAATTTTTCTTTTTTCTATTCTTCAATAAAAAGGTACTTATTAATTCTCTCTCATGATAGGTCTAAGTTTTGTGACATAATCTAAGTGGTTGCTTTAAATAACACCTTAAATCAGAAAAGCATTTGACATGTGCTGTAGTCCCATCAATGCTTGCCTAAGTGCTCTGCTGAACGGACAGACACAAAAACACAGAGGCAAAGTTAAATTGGAGTTAAGTGCTTTACTGAAAGGAAGCCTAAAACTGGATTTTGAAAGTCAAAAGGAGTGAAATAATTTCTATTAGGATAAAAGAAACCCATTGACAACATGCAAGTTAAGGAGATGGACAGAAAGAAGGTGTTAGAAATAGAGATGCAGGCCTTTCTGTCTTTTGCAATATCATTGTAGTGATTGCAGTTTCTGCAGAAACTGATGAAGTCTTGGGTGGATGTGTGACAATGTACATAGTTCCAGGAAGTGGATTAATCAGGTTTCAGTTTTAAAATGAAGTGGTATTAGTACAGTGAGCAAAACTAAAGTTGTTTTTACGCATTTTTCCTTTTTTGGAGGGGAATCGCCCCCCCGCCCGCCCACAATCCACCTTTGAATTGAAAATTCTCATATTGATTCAGTTTTTGATTAGCCCTATTTAAAAAAATGGAGTTTTAAAATTAACTTCACTCAAAGCACTCAAATGCTACTTTTTATGATGCCATCTATGAACAATGAGTGGTTTGTTAATAGGAGGACAACAACTTCCATACCTCAGTTCCCAATGGGTTGACGTTAGCATGGGTCACCGACAGTATAATAGTAATTTTTTCATTTTGGGCAATTCCTGGTTTCCACTACCATAAGCATGAAATTGAAAGCAAAATGTCTCTCTCTTTTTTTGTCTCCAGCCTCTATATCTGAAGATGGGTAAAATGATTGCTCTCTACTTGTGGCAGTTTGTCTGGCGTACCATATGGAGGAGAGCTGAACTAGAAGTAATTGCCAAGAAAAGACTCAGATGAAAACACCTTGTAGATAAGGTAAGTATTCTCTGTTTCGTCAAGCTGAATGCTGGGCACACAGACCAAGAAACAACAATAATATTACAACCCACAGAGAAGAAAAGGAGTACTTGCGGCACCTTAGAGACTAACCAATTTATTTGAGCATGAGTTTTCGTGAGCTACAGCTCACTGTAGCTCACGAAAACTCATGCTCAAATAAATTGGTTAGTCTCTAAGGTGCCACAAGTACTCCTTTTCTTTTTGCGAATACAGACTAACACGGCTGTTACTCTGAAACCCACAGAGAGTTATTCAAGTTTAGACAGTTTCTTCTGCTACCTTTTCTCTTGTTCATAGAAACTAGAATTTGGTTAAAACAAACAAACAAACAAACTCACTCCTGAACTGCGCATATGTTGCAGTGGACACTTCACCAGCCAGACATCGCTTTTCATAAGACCCATTGTAGTAGCTATTAGTAAATTATTTCCAGTGTTCCCCATCCAGGCAGATGTTATACATCATATTATTCCCCCTATGCTCCAGGGCTGTATTTTTTTAAAGTTAAAATGAAGACAATCATTGCTATCATATGTGCAAAAGTAGCCTTGGAAAAGGTTAAGATTTTAAAGGAATTATTTTAAGCATTCAAGTTTTAAGTCTCAGGAGTATTTGTACTTGAAATCAAAGCCTGTTTGCACTGTAATTTGAAAAGCTTACAATTGTTGCAAAATGAGGAATTTTTGCATTTCAGTGAGCCTTGAGGTGTGATATCCAGGTTCCACTAAAGTGTGTGCACAATTCATAAATTCACCATGAAAACTTGCTGTTGTGTCCCATCAATTAAAATATGAGGAACTGAGCAACACAAGTTTCTGCAGAGCTTTTTTCCTCCTGATCCCTTTTTGAAGTGCACAAAGAATATATTTGCTGACAGGTTCAGGCAGAATATGCAAATGGTAATATTAAATGTGTACAGGATTGTCCTCAGTGCCCTTGGAACTGCAGATATACACACCCCCGCTCCTGTTCTCTGGAACAAAAGCTGTAGACATCTCTCCAGTTTATCCTGCTGACAGCTTGCCTCTATAACAGTGACACACTGTTCCCTCAATAATGTACTATAGCAATCAAAAATGTACTAACCCGGAACCTAAAGGATTAAAACATTATGACAGCGGGTCTGATTCAAGACCCACTGAAGTCAGTGGAAAGAATCCCAGCCTCAGGGTACAGAGGCCCTAACCAAACTCCAGCCATTAGGGCATGAAGTCCCCGCTTGGATCTCCTGCAAAGCAACAGCTTCATTCACTCTACTTTTTCTTTCCTTTTTCAAGTATTCCTCTCCCACCCCCAGGTCTTTTTCCGAGCACAGAAACAAAGTATAGACAAATCTTAAAAGTAAATATTTGCGTGATCCACAAAGTTATGCTGCTAGCTCAAGAGTTATCAAAGATATCCTATATTTTAGGGGCACATATACCACCCTCCCTGTGGTAGGTTCTACACCCTTCTATTGCACAGCCATACCATTCCCCTTTATCTGGTAAGAATGCATGTTCTTTGTCTCTTTTGCCCCCTTCGCGTACCCACTTTCTACATCTCATTCTCCCCGTTTCGCAGGATACCCACCATAAAACACCACCCTTCTCCCCACAGTGCTCCAGTATCCCTTTCTCCAGGACCCTCCTCCTCAATCATTTAAGACTTCCTCTCCCCCAATTCCTGTCCCTATACGTCAAGAACTCTCACACTGTCCCCCATAAAACCGGCCTCAAACTCCACTGTTACCTATACTCATCTCTGAAGAGTTCTTAGAGCTGCTATGGCCACAGCCTCTTGCAAATCTTCAGGCTTCTGCCCCTTCTTCTTCTATGCACGTAACACATGTGCTCACAAGCATCTGCCTTGAGCTCATCCTCTGCTCAAGTGCCTCAGTGTTGGAAGCTGGATTCCTCAGTGACAACTAAGTAGAGGAACAGTAGTAGCCCAGGTTTACCCACATTTCCAAAAGGCTTGCCGGTCTACAACAGATCTCTCTTAAGGCTGCCGCCCCATTCATTTGTGAAATTCTATGGCCTCTGGTGATTCCTCCCTCCACACACACACAATCACAGACATGACAAGAAGATGGTGTAAGAACTAGCATGAACAACAGAGCAATACATTCAAGTACATTAAGTGATAGATAAACAAAAGAATTGAAGAGAACCCTACAAGAAGTCAACTTGAGAGGAGAGAGAATAAGCCGACTGGCATATTGTTGGCTAGCCAGGTGTGTGAGTGTCCCTCTGGATGGTAAGATTTAAACTTAAGGTTGCTGTGACAGGGTAAACTACACGTCTGGATCCTGCAATGAGGAGGTGGGTGACTGGAGAATCCTGGAGCCGGGTCAGAAAATGGTAGAACTCCAGGATTTTCAAACCCAGTCCTCCCCCTTGCCCTTCTCAAAACCCAGTTGGGTAACATAGTTGCCAAGACAAACCAAATAAGTAAATATGTAGCAGTGATAATCATAGCTAGAATTGCAGAGATTGGTTCACAGTGGGGCCTGCAGTAAGGTGGGGATAAGGTGTACAATTTCCTTAGGGTATCGGACAACTTTCCAAGCAGGACATATTCAAGGCCTAACAACCTTGACAGTGTCCCTTATTACTGGAAATTACTGGAGTACATCTTCATGCCATTTGTCACAACAATGTATTCAGTGGAATGACTGATAAGATTGTATCTATTCAGAAATAGAACCATTGCCATCATACTGCAGTGGATGAATGCTAAAAAGCAACAGCAAATTGACCATATCAAATGGGCTAACCTGACTTTTTGACCAGCGTGTATCATCCAGGATTCTGTATCACGTTATTAAGAGATACACTAAAAACACTTTTGCCTGCAGAATTCAGATGCATACCAGACAAGATGGATTTGCAGAATAAAAGCTTTTATTATACAGAAAAGAAAAAGATGTACAGGGGGCTGCTAGGAAAAACCAAGGGTGAATGTGACTCCTTCAAAATTGTTGCTACGGCTTTTAACAGCACACAGTGGTTTGTAGCTGGTTTAAGTTTCTATGGGAAAAAAAACCCATATGCTGCCAAACCATCTATTAAATACTAAATTATCACTTTCTTTTCACAGATGAAACTCCCACTAAATTCAATGGAAGCCATACATATGTCTGATGGGAGAAGTTTCTTAGACATTGTATTTACTAAAAAGTAGTTAACTAATAAATTTAAGTATTTATCTAGTCCTGGTCTACTCACAAAGTTGAACAGTTTAACTAAAGGTTCTGTTTTTAAACTGATTTAATTAAACTGGCATGACTGTGTAAACACACAAATCAATATGAACCTGGTTTCCATTGTATTAGCTTGCACCAGTAAATCTGCACCAACTGCAAGCTGAACTGATGCAACCAGTTTTAAACCCATAAAAGTGTTTCCACATAAGGGCTTGCTCTCGTTAACTAAATTATTTTAACTGATATAAATTGCACTTGTGCAAATTGTGTGTGTAGATATGCCTTAAATTAAACCAGTGCACTTTTTTCTATTATAGGCAAAATCTTATGCTAAAAGGTATCTCCAGAGTTAATTTTTTCTGCTACACCCAAATTCTCTAATTATTCCCCCCAATAATTTTATTCTTTTGAACAAACAATTCACAGACCCAGAAACTAAGAGAACACTATATTTACAGTGTCTTTTATTATATTTACTTTTCCCTATAGTGTGCCTGGTAGTGGTGCAGCTAATAAATACAAGTTGCTGCTGAAAGAAGATATACTATGTTTATATAATGTATAAATATACAGTGTGTTAGCTATATTTGCTGTACCTGTATTATAGCTTGCAAAGTGTTTTCCCCCCAGTGATAAGGATTATAAGCAATGAGTCAACCATGTAGTTTTAGAAACAGTCACCATATTCCTGAAAATTTGATTTTTATTTAATTGACAGTTGCTATTTTCTAGATTTACCAATATACTCTATCTAGCACACTCAATGTCTACATCTTCTTGCTTACTACAATACGCTGAAGTAATAAATTGTGTTTTAACACACAAAACAAAATACATTTTAAAATACAATTGCAGTATGTAGTGGTCTTATTTCCTTTCATTATTATGGTCCCAATTCAGCAAAGCATTGAAGTACCTAATTAGCTTAAAGCATATACTTAAATTTCATTGAAGTCAACTGCACTAACATTAACCATATGTGTAAGCTTAAAGTTTAAATATTTTGTTGATACAAGACCTGATTCAGCATTTATATATGAGAAAGAGTTTAATTCTATTTCCCATCTTGATCTGCTTTATTTCTCCTGAAAGAATCAAAATTAAAATCAAAAGTTCAAGAAAGGCTTATCTGATCATGAAAAATGATGTACAGAAACGAAATGTCATGAGTTTAGATACATTTAATGTTACTCTTTATTTATGGCCCGTTGATTTATCAGACATTTAGAATGATAGGTTTGCGAGATCTCAGGTCGTCACAGTGGGTCTAAATCATGCATTCCACAGGAAAATCCAGCAGAAGGGCAGAAAAATGTGAACAGATTTAGCCACCTCCAGGAAGTAGCCAAGCATTCACAGTCCCTCAAAAGCCACAGATGTCTTAAGAGCTGCCAGGAAACCCCTCAAAACACAGAGCACCCAATTGTTTTCAACCACTGTTGGGGCCCCCACTCACATATCACATGGCTACCAGGAGTGGCTGCCCCAGAAATCTCTTTCAGAGCATGGTGTAGTGTGGGTGTGGTGTGAGTGAGAGAGAGAGAACAGGATCAGCATTGTCTTGTGCTGGAGAATTCCTCCTAGTTTATTTGGGGATCATTAGAGAATTGTTATCCCCTAGCTCTTCTTCCTCACTCAGACCCAGATGCAAAATCACCTTCAGCAGAGTCAGCTGGAGAGGCAGATATTGAAACTTAGGCTAACCCCTAATTTCTTCAGAAGAAAATTGCCCCATTTGTCTGAATCTCTCCTTCCCTGTCTGATATTTTTAATAATGTACTACATTTTTGCCCAGTGTCTCTAATGTTGATCCTGAAGATAAAAGATCAGGAACGGACCTAAATGAGTTTTCATTTGTTAGAAGAAATTAAAAGTAAATTTTGCAAATAAAATATTAAAGATGAATATGTCTTTACACACACATCCTCCTACACTCCCAGTTAGTGTATGGTACATGACAGATCAAAAACCTAAAAGACATAATAGGTAAAATATCTGTGCATCTCCTCCTTCATAACATCCTGGATACATGTTCAAAACTCCAAAGTTTTGGCTGAAAATTGGGTATAATGTTCTAGGGACCTATTATTTTTCCCATGGATCATAGAATCATAGAATATCAGGGTTGGAAGGGACCTCAGGAGGTCATCTAGTCCAACCCCCTGCTCAAAGCAGGACCAATCCCTGACTAAATCATCCCAGCCAGGGCTTTGTCAAGCCTGACCTTAAAAACTTCTAAGGAAGGAGATTCCACCACCTCCCTAGGTAACGCATTCCAGTGTTTCACCACCCTCCTAGTGAAAAAGTTTTTTCCTAATATCCAACCTAAACCTCCCCCACTGCAACTTGAGACCATTACTCCTTGTTCTGTCATCAGCTACCACTGAGAACAGTCTAGAGCCATCCTCTTTGGAACCCACTTTCAGGTAGTTGAAAGCAGCTATCAAATCGCCCCTCATTCTTCTCTTCCGCAAACTAAACAATCCCAGTTCCCTCAGCCTCTCCTCATAAGTCATGTGTTCCAGTCCCCTAATCATTTTTGTTGCCCTCCGCTAGATGTTTTCCAATTTTTCCACATCCTTCTTGTAGTGTGGGGGCCAAAACTGGACACAGTACTCCAGATGAGGCCTCACCAACGTCGGATAGAGGGGAACGATCACATCCCTCGATCTGCTGGCAATGCACCTACCTATACATCCTAAAATGCCATTGGCCTTCTTGGCAACAAGGGCACACTGTTGACTCATATCCAGCTTCTCGTCCATTGTAACCCCTACGTCTTTTTCTGCAGAACTGCTGCCGAGCCATTCGGTCCCTAGTCTGTAGCGGTGCATGGGATTCTTCCGTCCTAAGTGCAGGACTCTACATTTGTCCTTGTTGAACCTCATTAGATTTCTTTTGGCCCAATCCTCCAATTTGTCTAGGTCCCTCTGTATCCTATCCCTACCCTCCAGCGTACCTATCTCTCCTCCCAGTTTAGTGTCATCTGCAAACTTGCTGAGGGTGCAATCCACACCATCCTCCAGATCATTTGTGAAGATATTGAACAAAACCGGCCCGAGGACCGACCACTTGATTCCGGCTGCCTACTAGACATGGAGCCATTGATCACTACCCGTTGAGCCCAACAATCGAGCCAACTTTCTATCCACTTTACAGTCCATTCATTCAGCCCATACTTCTTTAACTTGCTGGTAAGAATCCATGATCAGATACCTGCACAGCACATAGTTTAGAAGAACAAACAGCACAATCTGGACTCTTTCCTTTTCCCTAAATACCTTAATTTTTGTTCCTGTAAATTATGGTTTGCCATCAAATTGTATACACTAATGTTTCTTTAGGTCTGTGAAAGGTGTAATATATGCTAATCTATGAATGGATAAGGATGAAATTGTGCTTGGGGTCGGGGAGAAGGCATGTGCCATCCTCAGCTAGTAAAGCAGTGTTGGCTGCACACAATTCTGTATCATCTTTGGCAGGAATGAGGACCAAGAGCTGTTCCACAATAAAATGGATGGAATTTATCTCTGCTTCCATTAACTGTAACAGTGATATAATTACACATTTACCCACTTGTTTTAAAGGGATTTGAAATTTTCATTACTCTTCACCCCACAGGCAACAATGCGTCCGGCCAAGAGGACCAGATGGGAGCGGAACAGGCCACAAAACCCACATCACTGAAATGGGTATCATAAAGATAATAACTCAGCAGCACTCATTTTCAAATATTTCCAACAAAATAAATTCTGCTCACCATATGTCCCTCGCTACAATGTGCAATTCAATGCTTGAGTCTTAATTATTGTTCTAAAATGTGGCAGCCTCATTTCCTGTTCACTGATAACCTAATGCATTTGCTGGTGAATTAACAGAACCTTTGACATTGATGCTATTTCCATATTAAGTGAATTAATTCTGTTAACTCACTACAATTCCATAACAATATTTCCTAATAAGGAAATAAATGTAGTTATGCATAAATAAATAAATAATTAAAAGTAAAGAGTACAGGGCCTGTTGTATTATTTAGGTGGAATATATAGGTCCCAAAAGTCAAACGTGTTAACAAAAACAACACTGAACAGTTTTGAACAAGTTATGGGTTTGGTCTATAGAGACCTCAGGCTGCTTAGTATCATGGTGCACACACTATTAAGAATTATTTTTAAACTTTTATTAAAGATACAGAAAAGAAGGAAAATCTAGTAAAGCATTTGTAATGTAAAGTATTAAGAAAGATTTTCATTCTAACAACATCCCGTGTTCCTTTTAGCCACATCTCTACTCACGGCAGCTACAATGCTCGAAACACAAAAACAAAAAAACATCATCATTGAACTGGGGGAGGGGTGAGCCTAGTTAGAAGGCTTTTCAGATAGTGCAGATTGCTGTAAGCTCATGGTGAGACAAACCCTTTTGCTTTTAAGTTCACTTAGCTTGTTAAATTACGTATTAGCTTGCATTTTATTCTTATTTTCTTTTGTAACCAATCCTGACTTTTATGCATCATCACTTGTAATCATTTAATATCTATCTTTCTATAGTTAAACTTATCTTATTGTTTTATTCTAACCAGTGTGTTTGGATTAAAGTATGTGGGAAACTCCATTTGGAATAACAAGGCTTGTTTATTATCATTTTCCTTTGATTGAATGACAGACTTTCTAGAGCTTGTTACTGTTCAGAAGGATACTGAGCAGTACAAGACACAAATTTCTGGGGGGTCAAGACCGTGACTAGGAATTTGCAGACGTTACCCTGTACGTAATTCACGAGTGACTGGTCAAAGTACGTGTGTATTTAGTTGGGAGCGATTTTGTATGCTGAAGGCTGCGTGAGCAGGCCAGGAGCAGATCTTCGGACAGTAAAGAAGTGTAAAAAGCACCCCAGCCTAGAGAGTTGAGGGGACACAGCTGTTCAAAGGGCCAGATTGTACCCCGTATATGGTCACGGATATCTCTCTTGATCAGGATGATGAAGGCCCACCAGCGTCATGGTAGATCCTGGGATCCCAGAAGATGATGGGGGAGGCATCCATGATGATGGAACTCACTCCTTTCTATTCTACTGTTCTTAGGGAGTCAACAAGTGCATTGTCTGTTCCTATCCACTCACTACCCCAGTCTTTTTTTTTATTTTTTTTTAAAAGGATGGCAAGAAGGACTGATGGGTGGAATAGACCATACCCTCATTATTTTGTTCAAGAATTGGTTTAATTTCAGACACTCTAATTTTGGTCCATTGATTTCCAGTCCCACACTTTTCTTGTTTACCTGGCATGATCTTAACACCATTCATGAATGATATAAGTAGGCCTTTTCATTTAGACTAATTCAGTCGGTCTCCCCTTTACATCTTTTTTCCCATCAACAGTGTTATAAGTTATGGTGAGAGCTTATAAACTTTTATCCACTTTCCCACATTTGAGCTCACAATTAGAGTAATTTGTAGGCCCAGTTATCACAACAGGCCTTGATTCCACAAAATGTGATGCACAATTGTGAGAATAAGGTACTGTGCTCCAGTACATATATGTGTATGGGATAAATGAAGGAGGGGGAGGGGAGATAGCTCCCTTTTATGGACACCCAGCCAGCCAGTAGCTATAAAATCTCTCTTAGTACTGTTCTCTAATTGCTCTACCTGTAAAGAGTTAACAAGTCTCACTGCTACGCATAGGTAAAAGGAAGTGAACGGGCACCTGGCCAAAAGAGCAAATGGGAAGGCTAAAACTTTTTAAAATTGAAAGAAGACTCCCCTTTTGTCTATCTGTGGTTGTTCTCCCGGGGAGAGGCAGACAGTGCAGTTATGCTGTGAGAAGCTTCGGCAGGGTACAAAAACTCATCAGTATCATACCTAGAAACTACTCATTTAAAACCCCAGATATGTAAGTAGACCAGGAAATGTCTAGGAAGATGTGGTTAGGTTTATTCCTTTTATTTCTTTATGGTTTGTGGATTCCTCTGTGCTAACCCCAGGTGCTTTTGTTTTGCTTGTAACCTTAAAGCTGGACCTCAAGAAGCTATTCTTAATGCTTAATCCTTGTATTTTTGTTTTTTTTTTAAATCTACCAGTAGCCTGAGTTCCCAGATGTATTTTCTTTCTTTCTTTTTTTTTAATTAATAAAATTTTCCTTTAAGAATAGAATTGGATTTTTGTGTCTTAAGAGGTTTGTGCACATTGTTTAATTAGCTGGTGGCAACAGCTGATTTCCTCCCCTGCCCCGCCTTTCTCAGCACTTCCCCGCAGGGTGAGTGAAAGGGCTTGAGGGTACCCCCCACAGGAAGGAATTCCCACATGCGCCTTCTTGGGCTCTCAAAGGGGTTCTGCACTTGGGTGGTGGCAGCATACATACATCCCCTCAGCAAGAATAAACATCAGCCAGCGCAATGAAAATTTAGTCTGAACATCTCTAAAGGAAATTATGTCAGGTCCTTGTTTATAATATATTTAACTTGATGAATATGCTGAAAATGCTTTCCTAAGGTTCTGAGAGATAAAGATAACGAACATATAATCAAAGGCATGTACAAACCAAATAGGTATCTATTTTACTCTAGAAAATAAATAATACTATTCAAAAATAATCATGTTTTTAATATACAAAGAAGACAAATTGTTTTGTTTGAAATTCAGCAGCTAACAAAGAATATGGGAACTGCTGGCTTAGCGAGGATAACCAATGAGGTGTTGAAATAAGTTCTGGGTTTTCTCAACGTGATTTGTAAAGCTATTAACCTCTCACAGTGCTCATGAATTTATTATACCTACATGCAACATTCTCCAGTAATTTGTCTTTAGATGCATTTAGGCAAAATAAGGAAATCATGCTTTATCTAGCACAATGTGGTAATGTATAGTTTAGAGAGCTCGGTCAAGATAAGAGGGGACACAAAGTAATTAAAAGGTTCAAAATAATTGCCAGCCTGGGCCACTTGAAAACATTTTTTAGCCCACAGTTATGAAAACTCCTGAATTCACAAGAGTCCACTTTAAAATAAAGAAGTTGAGCTGTGTTCTCCTTGCTATTCGGGGATAACAGATACTCACTATTAAAACTCTACCTTGAAATAAGTGTAAAAGCAAGTACTGCATCCAGGTCCTTATTGATCCTTTTTATTAGGATATGGCTAAACAGTGAGCAAGGGGTGTCATTCCCAGTTCATGTACACATACTAACATTAGCTTTCATTGGGCTAGGTAGAGTATAAATAGTAGTGTACCCATGGTAGCACGGGCAGTTGGAGCAATACAAACCCACCTGAAACCAGTAGGTATGTACTTGGCATGGCTAAGCCAAGCCACTTCTGCCCATGCTACTGCGGTTACACTGCTAAGTAAGGTGTAGTACAGGGGAAGCTGAAAGTCAGCATCATATGGATTCCTTTTTTTTTTTTCCAGGAAAGATAGTCAATGTATTTTTTTTTTAAACACAAATGAAAGTTTGGTCTTATTTCATGTCTAAAGAGTATTTTATTTATCTTAAATATCTATATGATAATTACGGTTAGCTAGAGCTGGCCAAGTTTTTAATATCCATTTAAAATATTTTTAAACTTTGCTTTCCAAGTTTTGACCAGCTTATAACTGTTTAAAAAATTCCCCACAGAAATTAAAGTTATCAAAAATGGATTGCCAAACGTGAAAATTCAGGACATTTCTTCTAGCTCAACCAATACCCAATAGGAAATTACTGTCATCCTCTCTAGACGTTTAAGTTTTAAATTTGTTCCATATTTAGATTGACAATTGCACTTGATTACATATCTAACCCTGCAAGCCAATAAAATGTATATTTCATGGGTGTGATCAAATCCACAAGTGAGTAGATTGTATTAGTCTTTTCCTGCACTGTACTACTTGACTCTATGCTACTCAACACAAACAAAGCCCTGTTTTCTCAGTATGGGCATAATAGTCCACTTGTGTACAGCAACGTGTGGGATTGATTGGAGCCTTAAATTCTGTAGTGATAGATGCGTTGGAAGAGATGGGGACTAAGGACTTGCTCTTGTGAAAGGGAATTGGGATTACTGAAATGAGCTGGGAAGCCATTCTAGCAGCAGTCAAGAAGCATGAAAGAGCCCATAAAAGCACTTTTGGGATGAGGATGGAGGTAGATGGAGGTAGAAAGGGAGCAGAAAAGCCCGTGTAGGGCATGGATCCAGGAGTCCCACCCATGAGTTATATAACACCATTCTGTTAAAGGCGGCACATTTTGAGGTAAGGGGTTGTTATTTTATCTCAGGATTCAGCTGATTTGCACAAACCATCCAAGCTTCAGTCTCAGATTTCTCAAGCTGAATCAGTCTGCTTGTTTCACTGCAATATCATGTCAGGAGACGTCTCACAGACACGAGACAAAGAACTGCCCTTATGAAATATCCTTTGGCCTAGGTGCTAGCCATGAGATCATGAGTTCTAGTCTCCCTGGTTATATTTTTGTGCACTTAAGACCTTATTACTGACAAAGATGTCTTCTCTCAAGCCTAGAATTAATTTCCTCTGCTTATTATAGGCTAGGCATTTCAGTTCCCCATCAAACCCAAACACACGTATATTGGTACTTGTATCGCTCACTGCCATTTATTTTTCATCTTTTGCCTCAGGGAGTCATTTACAGATACAGATTAATTTAACCTTTAAATAATCAACAGTAACTAGATACAAACCCCTCAATAATTAGTCATGCTCTTAAGCATACAAGTGAAAGTGACTTATTTGAACCTATCAACCTGTATGACAACCTAGTCTGTCAGGAAGCTTTACTTTTATGAAAAGCAACAATTTTATCCAGTCAGAAAACCATTAGAATGGTAAAATTATTTAGTTGTCATAAAGCTCCTCAACCATGTACTCTCTAATTATTTAGAAATTGTATAAGCCTGTCTGAAAGAGGAAGCAATTTCTCTCAGTTATTTATTGACGAATACTTGCCATTTGTTTAATAACTTGCAATTATATATGCAGATGTATGTAGAATGTATGTTAGTACAATTCAGATAAATATAGATGGGGTCTACTCAGTATTGAATATGTTTTGCTAAGCATATTGTCATTTTTTTTTGCCTGTCAAAATCAAAGATTTTTTTTTATTTTTCTTAAAGGCAAATCCGAATCAGTGATACCAAGCAATACGCACAAAAACAAATTTTTGAAGAGTTTGCATTGAGTACATCTAATGTAGATGAAAAATGCCCAGTTGGAGAATAAAAGCCCCAGAGTAGCCACAAAAAAGTGTACAGCAATAGAACAAGTTAATGCATGTGCATCCTGAATCCTGCCAAACAGGGATCAAGTCCAGGAGTAAGTCCCCATGTAAAATCCTTTAGTTGAGCTTGGTAGAAAAGTAAGGTGCCAATGAGTCCCAGCTGTGATTCTGGCTTCTATATTTCCCCAGTCCATTTAGGAAGAGAACTAAGCCCACCACCTATTTCATAGAAGACACAAAAATAATATAATTTGGTTCTGGCTTAAGTTGGAAAAGTCTGGGGAGGGGACAGAATAATGGAGCCAAGATTCCACCGATAGTTTCTGTCAAGAAAAACACAAGGAAGATTTCAAACAGTCTACAAACAATCCACATTTCTCATGGTGTAACCCTGAATAATCCCCGAGTGTGTTTCTTTTAAACAGCCATGACTTTTTGTTAAAAGAGTAAATACAGCATGAACGAATCTGAAATATGTATTATGTAGTGTTCGAATCAATTCCAGAACCAATTTCAGTCACCTGGAGTAATACTTCATTTAGAAATTCTTTAAAAGCATGAAAAGTGAACTACATAGAGTCATGCATAATTAGGGAATTTGTGAAAATGCATATTACAATATGTACTTTTTAGAGTGGTAAAGCAGCCACACCAACTGATCACAAATCCGTACAGACATTGCCTTTTTACTTGGAAGTACAATGGCAAACGACAGACCAAAAGAGCTCATACAAGAGCCCTTTAAGTCTGTCCGTTAAATTCAGTTGTTTATATGTATAAGAAAAAGGTATGTTATTTATGCAACAGCCTGGGAAAGCTTCTTCAGATCTGTTATGCAGTTATATAAATCAAACCACTTGCAATTCACAGTTTGCCCCCTACCCACACCCACAAATATTTGTGGCAAAACTTGAGTTGATCAATAGCTCTTGCAACTTTTTCAGTTACATGAGAACCTTACTTGTTTTTATTTATTAATTTATATACTAAATTATTTATTTTTAAATACTGCAAGTAATTTAGGACAAATCAGAAGATGAATTAGATGAACAATGTAAATCATGCTCAAGGGGGAAAATACTCATTATAACTAAGACCTTAAAACTAATGTCACAAGCAAGACTTCTGTTGTGTGCAGTACTGATGCAGAGCATGTTCTTCTCTGCATGTTCAAATATCTGTGTTCCTTCAGTGTGTAAATGTGTGTTATATTTCTCTTTTTCATAGTTTATCCAGATATTTTGTTACCTATTCTGTTTTAGTAAAGTATTTACTATATTGCTTGATTTCATGATACAATTTTATTCCATTCCTCCTCCTCTTTTTTTTGTTTGTATTGTCGGAGCATCCAGAGGCCTTTATCAAGATTGAAAATCATTGTGCCGGTCACTTTAACATATAAAAAAGACCTGGTCTCTGCCACAATTTACAATAGACATTATTTGGTGATTTTAGTCTAATTTTACATTTACACCAATTTGAATGCATAAATAAAGACAATCTGCATTAGGTGGTCCAAAACTAAAACCTGGAATCTAAACCTCTCTGAATTTCAGGGAGAAAAGGGACAGATTTGATTCTTTTGATTCAAATCCAGATGTAGAGAATTTTCATTATGGATTAGATCCAAAACTAGAAGGAAACCAACTTTCCAGTTCTCATGGGATTAGCTGATTTTACAGGATGTCCACCATTTGAGTATGAAATGATAAACTTGAGATTTCAGAGTCATCGAATCCAAATTCCACCATAAATATGATTCTATCTAGAACTGTGTACTCTCAACTTAATTCATATAAGAACTCCCTTTCCTATGTCTGTCTCTACTATCTGGCAAATGCAATCCTCTTGTGATCTCTAGGCACTGAGAAAGGAGAGAGAGAGAGAGAAATTAAGTCAACTAAATAAAATAGGTTTATACTAGTCTGAGCCCCCATGATAATTTCTGTGGTCACATTTTCCTAGAGTTTTTTTTTAAATATTCTTTTCTCCCCTCTAGCGTGAAAGATCCAGACTGGGGAAGCTGACTAAAATTATATAGAGGAACATGAAACTGACTAAAAACAAAATACACTACATAAAAATAAAGAACATTTTCCCACTTCTAATCTTTTCCAGTTATAGTAATTTTAGGTGTTACTTGTAACAAGAATAAGAAAATATTCTCACAAGTGTAATTTATACGTTGGCAGCATCCATTTAAATTCTGTGTGACAAGATTTGGCCTTCAGTGCGGGTGTAAGAGGGAGGATGACTGGATTGCCCAGTTGTATGGGGTTTTTTCTCAAAAGCATTCCACTCTGCATTAGTGAGAAGGTCCATGCTAGACGATCCCAGTATAGGATCAGGGCTTAAGAACAAAAGAGGGGCGGGGAGGGAAGAAGGAAGAATAGTAGTAAATTAAAAGCATCTTGATGAATGGCAAAGTTAAGATGTCACCTTGCTAGTGGCGTTAAGTTTTGTATTTTAATATTGCATGCACATTTGCTGTTCATTAATTAAATAAGGTGAGGTTATATGTTACTTGAGAAAGTACTGATATGTCTTTTGGTGGACTTAATGGGGAAGCCTGAGATCTCTCTGATTAGAGTTACAGCCTTATGGGACAGCACTGAAGACAAGAATGCATTAATGATAAAACCATTCCCCAGAAGTGTAACTATGTATTTGTATCCCTCTCAAATCTTGGTTCATACAAATTTGATTTGAAAGGGATTTCTGAGTGTGATTTTCTAAGGTGCTCACTATTGGCCAAGCTCTCATTAACTTCAAAGAAAATATTGATAATCCAATACTGAGAACTTTTGGAAAGTTCAACTTCCTTGAGTTCCTTGTAATGGGGAGACAATACCATACAACTTCAGCAGTGTTTTATATTTTTGGCATCTTTATAATAGGTTGCTATTGAATGTCTCATGCTTTTACTGGTACCTATCTAGTTAGGACTTTCATCATTGCACTGACATAACTCACCTTTCATGATAATGTAGCCTGTTTATATATTAATTAATTATATCATATTATAGTTTGTCTTTTTACTCAGTAGTTAATTCCCCTCTGCTGCCTGGATGTGAAGGGAGAAAATGGAAACAAGGATAGAATAGAGTGCAAAAAACAAAACCTGTTAGAAAATTCTTAGAAAAACAGAGAGGAATTTAGACAATTCTGGGGAGTGTTTCATGTCCCTGCCTGCAACATAATAGAACAGAATGTAATGTAAAAATAGTTACTAAGGGACTATTATTACTGATTCAATTAAAGTAAATAATGAAATCAGGTAGAAATTCTACAGTTAGATGTTGCATTACTGATTCCAGTAAAAATGTTAAGCCAAATCCAATTTATGGATTTTTTTATCATGATCAGAATATTTTAAGTGTTATAAATGGGAAGAAATGGTTGGCACTGAGCATTACAGTTTGGAAGGGATGCTGAACACCATGGGGACCATTTTAATGAGACCAAAAAAATTATTCTGCACATCAGATTCCTCTTATCCTAGTTTCTATCTTTGCATTCTGTTCCTTTTTTGTCTTCTTATTTATTATCTTTTCTTGTATTTATGTTCCCAACAGGGATGAAGTGCCAACAGCTACCTTCACTACAGATTTGCTGGAGCACTGCAAGAAGAAAAGGGCTGCCCCATATGTGGATTGGTTGGCATGCTCATATTTAAGACACACAAGCTACTAATCCTCTTCTCAAGCAGTCATTTCCACATTCTCTCTTCTCTGTTTTTCCAGTTTGTTCTTGGAATCCCTACTTGTGTTCCCCCTTAATCCTTTTGGAATGAGGATTTAAATGAGTTGGAGGGGTGGGAGAGAGCAAATACAGTTACCTGCAGTGATAACTGAACAAATAGAATATTGCAAGAGTCCAAAAAAACCCTTTGTTCAGTCCAAAATTTAGTCCAAACCCTGCTCATCTTACTCACACAATTAACTAGTCCTATTAACTCAAGTCGGATCATAAAAATGAGTAAGGTGAGCAGAATCAGGTCAGAAGGGGTCCATGTTGGGCCCAGGATGAAACATTTTTGCAGCAGGACATTATTCAGTTTATGATTTGGTGGCTCTATATACTCTCTAAATCCCATATTGCTTTGGAAATGTTGTGTGCTGCAAAAATGATCTCATCTCTGCTCAGGAGTCATTAAGTCATTTAATATTTTTTCTTAAAGAAGTTCACATACTTAATTTTTATATAGGTTTACAAGGTAAAGCGTCTTGAATTAGCCAGGGTAGATTTATGACCAAATTTAAAAACCTATGGTGTTTAAACTGCAGCCTCCCCCCCGCCCCCCCCAATATGAATGTGCAGAATACAAGAAAGAGAAACAAACAAGTGACATGTAAAATGTGTAACTTTCAGCCATCTTGAACTGAACAATAGCACTTCCCACAAGGAGACAGGCAGCTGCTATGGGGGGGTCACAAACAGGGACAGGCCTGTTACAGTCAGCACAGGGCTTAAAAACCAGAGGCAGGGGCATGAAATTGACAGCAAGTTGTACAGGCCTCTGCTTCCTCTTAGGGCTTGTCTTCACTACTGGGGTAAGTCAACCTAAATTACGCTACACCAGCTACGTGAATAACGTAGCTGGGATCAATGTAGCTTAGGTCGACTTATCTCAGTGTCTTCACTGCACTGCGTCAATGTGAGACTCTCTCCGGTTGACTTCCCTTACTTTTCTGGGAGAGGTGAAGTACCGGGTTTCAACCGGAGAGCGCTCTGCCGTCGATTTAGTGGGTCTTCATAGAAGTGTCCATCTCACCAGTAGCGAAGACAAGCCCTCAAGGTAAAATCAGCCCTATAATGAGCAATGCTTTTTATTAAATTCAGTCTTATTATATCTTTTAAAATTTAATTACCTCTTGAACTGACTATGTATTATAGTTATCTGTAATAGCACCTTTTGAAAAAAAATTACTAATAGTTTTAATTCAAAAGGTGCTAATTAGAGGCAATGAAGGGAAGTGAAGGGAAAATGATACCATTTACTAGTTAACTGCAACATTTAAAGATCCACTGTCCCATTCTTTGAGCCTATTTAAGCCTATTAAAAATGGCTAAGAAACCACAGTTTATTCAAGCAATGCAGAAATTATCAAGATTTTGTGGATTTCAAGGGTAAATTTTTTCAGAATTCTTCATTTAAAAAAGAATTTGCATTTGGTTTGTATGAAGGGGGAATGTTGGGTTAGGTTTTAAGTCACAATGCTGCCAATATCTTCTTTTTGAAATGAGAATTTAATGGATATTATTCAGGGCAAGACTACAAAGTTATAAAACAAACTTGCAACTCAATGTGAGTCACACACACATGCTCCCATCAACCGACTAAGATCTCAATCCTGCTCTCAGAGCACTTAGAGTTTTGACACCACAGTGAGAGCCAGATCAGGCCTCAGATTTTAATTCCGGAGCTATTTCCTCCCCTCCCCCTTTCTACAGAGTGATTTTACCTGAATTGGCTCTGATTTGTACAATGTAAGACTCTGTGACCATATATCTAACAGACACCACGGGCTGTCAGCAGGAATAGAACCAGGGAGTTTCAACACAAGACCCACCCCTGGACCTAAAGAGTAAGTCCATTAACTGAGTATGCAGCTCTTACCGTTCACCTGCACCAGCCATTGGAAGGAAACATGGTCATAAACACTTAACCAGTATACAACAATGGAAATCATGAGGCTGTACTGGAAGATGGATGCTTTATCAAATTAAATTAAGCAACAAATACCTTGGAAAGACCACCATCATAGGTAGGGTAGCTAACTCTGACCGAAGCTATTCCAGGAGATTTTTTCCCCACAACATAATATAATGTCATTTTCTTAAAATCTCCCAGATTGCTTTCAATACTCACCAGAAGATCAACACTGATTCTGGGAGACTCCAGGCCAATCCTGGAGGGTTGGCAACCCTAATCATAGGATCTTTCAAACTGAATCAGATTAGTGGTCCATCTAGTACAGTATCCTTTCTGTAACGCAGCTGGTGCTCAACACTTCAAAGGAAGGTGCAATAGCCATGTGTAGAGAGACTAACTTGCCCTCAGGGAAATTCTCTTTCAAATACTCAGATGATTTCAGAACAGTAGAATAACTTAAAGGACAATTGAAAAATAGGGCACAAATCACCTATTTAATAAAACACAGATAAACTCACTAAGTTAACTACTTTTGTTGTTTAGACAAAAACTATGGCACTGTTGACATCTGCTACATTTTCATTTTTGTTCAGTTGCTATTATAGACTCGATTTTTCAAAGATTTTCATCTTGTTTTAGATGTGAATACTGGTATGAGCAAAGGCATATATCCTGTACACTGCACATGCAATTTTCTTGCGACTTTCACAGATAATTAGTTGCACATTCGCAAAGGACCAGATTTTGCTACCCTCTTGCACATACTTTGTTCCACAAATAGTCCCCCAGTTTCCAGTGGGACTACTTGTGGAATAAATTAATGTTCAGTGTGAATCAATCCGGCCCTTAGCTAGCAGCTTTGAACATGTCTAATGGCAGGCAAGAGAATATGAAAACCCATTTGCCATCATGTTTTGTCATGCATAACTACTGTATGGGAGGAGTAAATCAGCATGTTGAACAAAACCAAACCCAAACAAACAAAACAGCGCTTACAATTAAAAATTAAAGATTTACTAAATCAGCACACCATGGTATCAGAGATGTCACATCTACCTTTAGGTAAATGTTTATGAGCTACATTAAATCTTTACACCTTGAGCAAAAAAAAGTTTTCAATTTGTCCAACTTTAGCATATTCCTAAATTCAGGTCTGTTTTGGAGGATAGATTTTATGGATTCTGCTCATATATCCAAGAATGACGGTTTAAACCGTATCTTCTTTTAATTTTACGAAGTGAAATGAGTTTCATATCTTGGGATGATTCATCATTTGAAGGTTGTGCCATATAGATGGGTCAATTTAATACTCTTAAAAATGATAGGATATTATCACTCCTTATTAAAATAATTCTTGGATGGCTATTGTAGCGATATCTCAAAAGTGAAACAAACGTTGCGAGTAGTTCATTTAAGTTTTATTTAAGCTAGCATCTCTATGCGAACATTTTCTTCAATAAGCTTGTTGCTTTAAATGTTCAAACACCTAAGAAATGTAGGGCTGGAAGGGACCTTGAGAGGTCATCAAGGCTTCTTTGCTGCAGACTAAGTCCATTACTTCTGGTCCTACCTTCAGTGACCATGGAGAACAATTGATCCTCATCCCTTTTATAACAGATCTTAATGTATTTGAAGACTTATCAGGTCCCCTTTGGTTCTTCTTTTCTGAAGACTTAACATGCCCAGTTTTTTAACCTGACCTCACAGGTCAGGTTTCCTAAAGATTTTAACATTTTTTAAAATCTTCTCTGGATTCTCTCCAGTTTGTCCTCATCTTTTCTAAAGTGTGGTGTCCAGAACTGGATACAGTACTCCAGCTGAGCCTTCACCAGTGCTGGAGTAGTGTGGGGCAATTGCCTCTCATGTTTTACATATGATACTCACATTCATAGAATCATAGAAGATTAGGGTTGGAAAAGACCTCAGGAGGTCATCTAGTCCAACCCCAACTAAATCTTAATACACTCCAGAATATTAGATTTTTTGCAGCAGCGTCATGTTGTTGACTCTCATTCAATTTGTTATCCACTATAACTCCGAGATCCTTTTCAGAAGTACTTCCACCTAGTTATTCCCCATTTGTAGCTGTGCATTTGATTTTTCCTTCCTAAGTGGAAAACTTTCTACTTATCTTTACTGAATTTCATCTTGTTGATTTCAGACCAATCCTCCAATTTGTGAAGGTTGTTTACTACTCTGAGTAGTTATGCACCAATTAATAGTAATTTCAACCAGTTATTCACCAATTAATAGTAATTTCATCTAGACCACATTTCCCTAGTTTGCTTATAAGAATGTTATATGGGATTGTATCAAAAGCCTTACTAAATCTAGATAGATCATGTCTAATGTTACAGAAGGCAAAGATCTAAAAATCAGAGAGAAGTCTGTTATAAGAGATTGCTTGTAGATCCAAATGGTCTTTTCTTAGGGCTAGATTGTGTCTCCATGGTTCCATGGTGATAACATGTGGATAAATGCTCACCCTTGGAATCATGGGTACAGCAAGGTGAAGTTTTTTTCCATCTAAAATTTTTTTTCCACTGAAGAATGCAGTCTCAAGAATGAAACATTTCACAAATTCATACTGAATTTGCCGAATTATTTTGATTGAAAATTTCAGAAAAATATATGAAATGTTCTGTTTCTATATTTTGATAATGGTTTCCTTTTTTTCTATTCTTGATGACTGGGTTTCAAAATGTGCTTCCATTTATTAAGAAATTTTTAAAACCTGAAAAATGACCTGAAAAAAAAATGATAGAACCAAAAAATCTGTTATTAGCACAGATCATCTGAAGGGTTCACAAACTGCCCCTAAATCTATGTTTTTATTTGTGTGAAGTCCAGATTGAATGGAACCAGCCTGTGCACCTTTTTTCTTGACAAGTCATACTTGTGCAACTATAATTAGCACTCCACTCACCCTTTACTTCTCAGTGAAGCTCTGAATATTTTCTGTAGGACAAACAATGCTCTGCATATACTCTCAAGTTCATTTCTTAAAAATGCTTGGGCACCATCAGTTTTATGATTAGCAATATATTCATGCATTTATCTGTGCAAATCATTAGTTTTACACAAGCCACAAACACCTAGTATCTTGAATTTTAGTCCTCGGTTTTCCAAGTCATGGCTGTATATCTGGACAAATTCAGAATGCACAACATCCATGCAATCCAAAATGGTGTGAGGAGGGGGAAGAGAAGAATTAAGACAGAGGAATAGTGTCAGAGCCCCACTTTTAAAGCCAGGCCCACTAGATCCTTAGGTGACATCCTTAGCCACGACTCCACAGCGATGCACTGAACCGTTGCCCTGACTGTAGCCAATAATATAACTTATTATCCATTTATTGTGAGAGGTTATGATTAATCAATCTATTATATTACATATATTCATTGTATGTCAATAAGAGTTAATTTGTAGGATTATAAAAGTTTAAGATTGATCAGTATTTAGAGGAACCAAGTATTCGACATGAGTAAGAGAAGCTGAAATGCAAGAACCTGTAGATTGAGGCCTGCAAGACTTTAGCTTAGTTATTTTAGGTCTTGGAGACAAGAAATGATTACATAAATGACTGGAAAATAACCTGATTCCCTAAGATTATGGGAAAAGAGGTACCAACTGATAAGACTGCAAAAAATTACCCAGATTAACATTAGATGTAAAAGCGCATCTATCGCTGACATGTGTCTTAACCACAGGATACATGTTGTGCGTCAATGCTAATGAGAATAAATCATACAATCGTAGGACTGGAAGGGATCTCGAGAGGTTATCTAGTCCAGTCCCCTGGACGCACGGCAGGACTAAGTACTATCTAGACCATCCCTGACAGGTGTTTGTCTAACCTGCTTTTAAAAATCTCCAATGATGGAGATTCCACAACATCCGTAAACAATTTATTCCAGTGCTTAACCTCTCTGACAGGAAGTTTTTCCTAATGTCCATCCTAAACCTCCCTCATTGCAATTTAAGCCCATTGTCCTATCCTCAGAGGTTAAGAAAAACAATTGCTCTCCCTCCTCCTTGTAACAACCTTTTACGTACTTGAAAGCTGTTATGTCCCCCTCAGTCTTCTCTTTTCCAGAGAAAACAAACCCATTTTTTTCCAATCTTCCCTCACAGGTCATGTTTTCTAGACCTTTAATCATTTTTGTTGCTCTTCTCTGGATTCTCTCCAATTTGAGCTGGACACAATACTCCAGTTGAGGCCTAATCAGCACAGAGTAGAGTGGAAGAATTACTTCTCGTGTCTTGCTTACAACACTCCTGCTAATATATCCCAGAATATCACTTTTTTTGCAACAGCGTTATACTGGTGTCTCATATTTAGCTTGTGGTCCACTATGATCCCCAGATCCCTTTCCGCAGTACTCCTTCCTAGGCAGTCATTTCCCATTTTGTATGAGAAATTACACAGCCTATAGAAAATTGGGGTCCCTTAAGCTTCCAGGGAACACAGACCAATAAGAGAAAAAAGGGCTGACATTTAATGGACATGCGCAGAATGTAGGTATAGACAGAATCACATTATAAAAAGGGGATGCCCAGAATGGGAAAATTGAGCTCCCTATAGGAGTTTCCAGCAGGAGCCATCCCTCTACTGATGATCAAGCCATGAGAGACCCATCAGACCCTAACACTATTGTTAAGGATGGGAGTCTAACTATATTTATAACTTGTGCATAGGTCTGTATAGAATTTCTGTATGCTTGGGTAATCATAACTAATTGTAACTTTAATAAAACTTGTAAAACAGACGAGACCTTGTACTTGTGAATGTATGAGTGGTCACCAGCCTTGGTCCTTACGTATTCCTAGAGATTCTAAATTTGAAGCAAGTAGCAAAGGTGACTTTCGCTCTGTTAAGCTTGAAATTGTAGCTGCCAGAGCCGAACCCATGGTAGTGTAATACCACATTATAAAATTCACTTTAAATAAAATAAAAGGCTATATGACCAACAGTCTTAGTGCTGATGCTGATAAGCCACAGAAGCCATGGCCAATGCCCATGACTGGATGGGCAGGCAAAATTCTCATTGGGTACATGGACTCTATAAAGGCCCCAACAGGAAGAGGAAGCTGTGTGAGCAATAGACCCCTGGAGATGTTTGGTGGTTGGAAGTGGTCATGAAAACCATCTCTCTGATAGTTTGCTTTCAATGTAGAATCTGGATTTGAATCTTTTCTGCTCTCAGGGCTCAGTGAAATATTAGAAATTCAAAATTTTGGCACCATCCCACTCCAGCCATTTCTAGTGTTAGGTGAAACATACATTTCAATATTTGTCTAGGGCAGGAAAACAGAGCCGGTACTATATCTGTTGGGATACACAGTCTAAGGATGGTAGGCAAATACTATTATCTAATTCAACGTATTTCAGATGCTTGGAAAATTGAAAAAAAACCTGTCCAACACCACACCATATTTTAAAGGACTGAGCAGGCATGAAGTGAGCAGTGAAAGTCTGCCTCTCTGGTCCTACAGTTTTGCTTAACCAGTTATATCCTATGCCTTTAATGTTTAGGTGAAGGTATTTAGTTACACACACGCCTCTCAGTTCTTTACATGCAAGCCATTTGCATTTCTAAGAAATCTATTTGTTTACATTGTCTTCTGAGTACTCTGTATGGTACTATAGAAAGTACTTTGCATCATATAATATTGTTAAACTGAAACCATATACAACATATGTATGTATGTTGAGAAGAATTTGTGTTTAAGAGAAGCGTCAAAATTAGGGTTGCCAGGTGTCCGGTTGATGGGGCTGGCAGGCTCCGTACCTGGCTCCACAAAGCTTCCTAGAAGCAGCAACATGTGGTTGCCTAGGTGGAGGCTCAGCCAGGGAGGCTCTGCAAGCTGCCCCTGCTCTGAGCCCCGGCTCCACAGATCCCATTGGCTGTGAACTGCAGCCAATGGGAGTTGTGGGGGTGGCACTTGCAGGCAGAGGCTGCGGGCAGAGGCTCCAGACCACAACTCTGCCTAGGAGCCGAGAGCCATGCTGCCACTTGCTGGGAGCTCCTGCCCCAGGTAAGCACCGCCTAGAGACTGCACCCCTCACCCCTCCTTGCACCCCAAACCCCTGCCCAGCCCAGAGCCCCCTCCTGCACCCTGATTCCCTCATTTCTGGCCACACCCTGGAGCTTATGCCCACAGCCCATACCCCAAGCCCCTGCCTCAGCCCAGAGCCACCTCCCACATGCCAAACCCCTCGACTCCACCCCCCAGCACGGAGCACCCTCCTGCACCCCAAACCCCTCATCTCTGGCCCACCCCAGAGCCCGCACCCCCAGCCAGAGCCCTCATCCCCTCCCACATCCCAATCCCCTGCCCCAGCCCAGTGAAAATGAGCGAGCGAGTGAGGGTGGGGGAGAGTGAGTGACAGAGAGGGGGGATGGATTGATCGGGGGCGGGGCCTTGGAGAAGGGGCAAGGCAGGGAGTGGGGCAAGGGTGTTCAGTTTTGTGTGATTAAGAAGTTGGCAGCCCTACTCAAAATATGTTTCTTGGTTATAAACACAAGCTTTTAAGCTTACCTATCACCAAACAGCTCACATTTTACATAAGTCATATTCTATACCATAATACAATTTATTATGGATGATTGATAATAGGACTACTAATAATATTCCCAAACTGCTACATCTGAAATTATAGATTTGTTTCATTCCTTGGGAATAAAACAATTGTTATAGCCTGCCATATTAATCATTGTGCAGCTCTTATATATATCTATATGGGGTCAGCCTATAGCTCCTAGAATAGGATCATGTCAAGTGATTTTGAATGCACATTCAAATATGGAGATGCTTTGGAATTCGAAATATAGGTTGCTTTACTGTCAAAAGCCAGTGTCTTGAAAGGATAGGAAAGATGTAGTTGTGGTTTTATTTGTTTAAAGCCCCTCCCTCCCCCCGAAGGCTAATTATGAATTGTGTGTTTGAAACCTCTAGCCTGCTTACTAGCATCAGAATGGAAAGTTTGTATTACACTTTGCTCGATTTCTACCTTTGCAAGATCATAATTTGAATAATGAATGTTATTCATTAATAGTGTCCACTTGGATCTTACCCAATGAGTCTTGAAAGATCTGTTTCTACTAATCTTCTCCATTATTGGCATCTTAGAAAGAAACTGGAGTGAATCAAAGCCATTCATGCTACATTTATTAAGTTTTGGTAATCATAAGTTTGCTTATTTATGGATTTCAGTCATCTTCAGTTATCTGATAACAGTCCTTGCTCACACAAAATCTGAAACAAATCAATTTAATTGTGAGACACACACATAGTTGACAGCTAATTTACATTGAAAAGCAGTGATGCTGTAATTGCATTCTAAGTGATTTTTATACCAAAGTATTCAGCTCCAAACAAACTGATGCTAGCAGTTCAATATACCATGAGAGTAGAAAAGCCAAGGTCACTAAATTGCACTGACTTTCTATAGTCAGAAGCCAGATAATTGTAGGATCAAGGCTTCACAAAAGATAGCAGGCATTCGGGGTCAGACTTTCAAGAAAGCTCAACACTGAAAAGCTCTCATTTAGCTATTTAAATTTCATTCAGGTGTCTAAATGTGAGCAGAGCTCTTTCACAAACTCTGGCTTTTACGCCATAGGGGTGGTTATGTCATTGTTAGGAGAAACTGAGTGGATAAAAGTTCAATGTTTTCTTTCCTGGTCTATAGGTATTCAGTCTAGTTCCTGTTACTGCTTTGAGGAGGGATGGATATTAAAGAGCAAAACATCTTTATTAATGACCTGGATGTAGGAATAGAGAGGATACTGATCAAATTTGCAGATGACACAAAGGTAAGGGGGCTTGCAAACACTTTGCAAGATAGAGATAAAATTAAAAATGATCTTGATAAACTGGAAACTGGGCTATAGATTACATAATTAAATTCAACAAAGACAAGTGTAAGGTGCTATACTTGGAGAAGAAAAAACAAGTGCACAAAGACAGAATGGGGGATAACTGGCTTGGCAGCAGCATTGCTGAGAAAAATCTGGGAGTTCTGGTGGATGGCAACCTCAACATGAGTCAACACTGAGATGCTGTTGCAAAAAAAGCAAATGCGATTTTAAGGTTGCATTAACAGAAGCATAGCGTGCAAGTCACGGAAGGTGATACTACTGCTCTACTCAGCACTGGTTAAGCCTTGGGTCCAGTTTTGGTCACCAATGTATAGAAAGGATGTAGAGAAACTGGAAAGGGTCTTGAGGCTAGCAAAAAAGATGATCAAAGGGTTGGAATGTAAGCCATATGAGCAAAGGGTGAAGGAGATGGGTATGTTTAATTTGGAAATAAGGAGATTAAGAGGGGTACACGATAGCAGTCTTCAAATACTTAAAAGGCTGATATAAAAAAGATGGAGAAAAGTTGTTCTCTCTTGCCACAGAGGACCAGACAAGAGGCAATGAGTTCAACCTACAGTATAGCAGATTTAGATTAAATCTGAGGGAAAATGTCCTAACTGTAAGAATAGTATGACAATAGAACAAACTGCCTAAGGAGGTCATGGAAACTCCTACACTGTGGGTTTTCAAAAGGAGGCTGGATAGTCATCTGTCTTGGATGGTTTACACACAACAAATCCTGCATCTTGGCAGGAGGTTAGACTAGATGACTCCTGTGGTTCCTTTCAACCATATGGTTCTAAAAGCAGCAACATTTGTCTCTCTCAGATCTCCTGAAAACAGCTGTGTTCAAAACTGTTTCCCTCACAAGATGTTGTCCAGCTCCTGAAAGACATTCTTTGTCTTAACTCCTTCTCCCCAAGCACATTTAAAATCCTCTCAAGACCATAAGCCAAGACACTCAGTCACCATTCCAGGTATCTGACTTAAATGTCAGTCACAGACACATTTTACAACCCATGCCAAACCATCTGGACTTGTCTAGCAAGCCAAAAATCTGTTTCTGGACGGCAGGGAAGAAGGGACAAGACAGGACTTCTGGGCCAGATTATGAAGCTCTTACACATTTTGGTCATCCACACTCCTTTGTGCCCCAAACCTCCCCGTACCCCCCAATGAACTTTTGCTACCTCTTTTCTTATGATCTAGAAAAATAAAGTCTGAATTTATTCATACTTCTTGGAAAGTTTTATTTCTATTCAATGCTGAGGAACTAGACTCATTATTTCTGATAAAATATGATGTTTAACAAGCCAGGTCCATAGAATCAAGTTTCTTGAAATGAAAGGCTACTATGAACAACAAAGCATGTATACAAAATACATTGTGTTGCTCCCTGATGCTAAATTGAGTAACAAGTGCCTGAGATGTGGAAGCAAAAATTTCAGTCCTTTTTACATCCAAGAACTGAGAGACCAAGTCTTGAAATTGAATCTAACCTCCTCTCTCCAGGGAATTAAAATGCTAGGAAATTTAATTCTGGTTGATCTCAGATAGAATTGTTGGGTGCTAATTGAAGATTGATCCCCATGTTCTGTGCCAAAGTGAATTAACAGAAGCAACATACCTGAGTTAATAATAGAAAGTTTAATAATCTCAACACAACCCCCACCAAGTGCTGTCAACAGACAACGTTATGCAGACTTATCAATGGAGTAGGACTGTAACCCTGGTTCCTAAGCTCCAGAACCAACATTCCTATTGTGAAGGGTTCCCCCCCCCCGGATGCCTGGGGTACCATTGAACCCTCTGATTCACCAGCCTGGGTTTCCTCTCACACTGTGTTGCTGTGACAAGCTGCAGATCACTCCCAGTCCTGCACTCTCACCAGCATTCACACAGGCAGGAACACATCCAACTCAGTTGCATGCAGGCTGCATGAACCAGCAATAGAGAGGCTACAGCCAAAATAACCAGCCTAAGAACCCAGAGCTGTACCGTCCTACCCTGATCAAAACCCCAATCAGTATGAACGTATTACTCAGTTCGCCCCTCCCTTGATGTGGAGAGGAATATGCAACAAGCCTGTGTTAACCAAGCTGAGATTTCCCCCCAGACACTTCATTCAAAGGCACACTGGTTTAGATAAAGCAAAAAAAAAAAAAAGTTTATTAACTACAAAAGATAGATTTTAAATGATTATAAGTGATAGCAAATAGATCAAAGCAGATTACCTAGCTAATAAGCAAAATGCAAACAAAGCCTAACATACTAGATAAATTACTAATTCATAGCCAGCCTGAGTGGTGATACAAGCAGTCCACCAAGTTTCCTTACACAAGATAGAAATCTCTTGGCCTGGGACCAGCACTTCTCCCAGTTCAGTCTTTGTTCCTCAGGTGTTTCCAGTTCTCCTCTTTTGGGAGGAGTGAGGCCATTAGATGATGTCACACCCCACTTTATATAGCTTTAACATATAGCGGGAACCCTTTGTTCCAAAGACCAGTTCCTAGCCCAGTTTATGGAAAATTACAGGTACCCAAAATTGAGTTTGGTATCATGTGGTCTGGGCACATGTCCTTACTGAGTCATAGAAGCCATTATAGACTGGCTGAAAAGTTTACAGGAAGGCTAAACTCTTCCATAGCCCATTGTCTTTGCCGATAGGGCATCAACACTGACTAGCTTCTTCATTGTTGTGCCTGAAAGGCTAGCTGCACGTTTTACTCAGAGTAAGCCCACTTGAAATACAGATACATAGTTAATATTCATAACTTCAGATACAAAAATGATACATGCACACAAATAGGATGGTCATATTCAGCAAATCATAGCTTTTCCAATGACTCCTCACATGACTCATCTTGTACAAATTGCATCATAATTATGTCATAATAATACTATAATCTTGCAAATATGAAGAATATGGGGTGCAGTGGCACAGCTATCACTTGAGCTAAACCAAACCTCCATTAGTTACTATCTTTAGTCGGTAATGCTCTGTGGGCCTGATGTTCTGAATTGCTAAATGGGAGTGGAGGGCACAGACCAACTTTCAGGAATGGGTGTTTTTTAGCCAGGAAACAATGCCAACATATGCACGACCAGTAAAATCATAACCTCTTAGATACCTCAAGAGAGAAGCCCAAGCAGTGAAGGGCTCGAGGGTTTTGATTCAGGTCTAGCTAGTTATAACCCATCTGCTTGCATATTGTGCCTCACATCAACGCATCTGTGGAGTCTCCATAAAATGTGTGTGTACTGCCATATTTCTGTGTTAACAAGCACAATGTATTTCAAGATCTCTTGACTATTATCCTGCATGAATACATACTTTATTTGGTGGATGAGAAAATAACTGTCAAAAAAATAAACTTGCTCATCCATTCACACCATAAAATATGTAAAATATACTAAATATAGAAATCATGACTTAGCCTTTTGTTCTACATTAAAAAACACTTCCTAGCATGGCCTCTCATGGCCTTTCATGAATAGCTGCTTTTTATAAGCATTTAAAAACAAACAAACTTTTGTGATTAACCATACAGGTGTCACAACATTCTAATTTATCTCTTTATGGTTAGATTCTGCCACCCTTACTGTAATTGGGTAGTACTTTACTTCAAGAGCAGTCATGTTAATTTCAGTAGGATCACTTGCAGAAGAAGGGCACAATTGCGCAACTTAACTAAACCCAAGTTTCTGCCAGAAGTTTAATTACATCCTTCTTATGTTGGTTAGGAATATTGCTCTGGAAAACTTCCAAGATGAAATATGTTTATCTAGTCTGAACCTAAGATGAGACGGTTATGTTTCTTTAAAAAAGACTTTTCTATGCAAAGCTGTTGATATACAAGGAAAAACAAAAAACAAAACCCCACCACACACTGCACACACACACAGCGTGTGTGGGTTTGAGTTTTTCTATATTCCACCCATTCCAAAAGCAATTTTGTGATATAAAAGAATTTGCTAGGCCATTAAACCAGATCCTGGATTAATTTCCTTGCAAAGTTTTTAATAAAGAGAAAGAATTTTTTATTTTTTATATATTTTAAAAAGACTGCAAAATAGAAATATAGTTTTCATAGTCTAAATCTTGATACACTATGTTGTTTGTAATATGTGCAGTTTCTCTTCAATGCAAGTGTGGCATTCAATAGATTAATAACTTAAGCATTACTCTGCACACACATTTGTTTGTTAAATCATAACAAGTAGTTTAGTGTTTCTTAGCTGTGACTAAATTTGAGCATCTTCCTCCTTTAAGAGTCCCTTTAACAATTCTGGAGAGAATGAATGTGTGGGTGAGAAAGAGGAAGGACAGGAGGGGTAAACCAAAGAAAAGAAGTAATGTGTGAGAAATGGACTTACTGGAAATAAGGAGGAAAATGGAAAATGAGCAAAGGAGATGGAGGAAGAAAGGGGCAAAAAGATGGAAAGTTGCAAAAATAATGAAGTCTGCTGTGTGATGGATTAGAATAATAGAATATCAGGGTTGGAAGGGACCTCAGGAGGTCATTTAATCCAACCCCCTGCTCAAAGCAGGACCAATCCCCAACTAAATCATCCCAGCCAGGGCTTTGTCAAGCCTGACCTTAAAAACCTCTATGGAAGGAGATTCCACAACCTCCCTAGGTAACCCATTCCAGTGCTTCACCACCCTCCTCACGAAAAAGTTTTTCCTAATATCCAACCTAAACCTCTCCCACAGCAACTTGAGACCATTACTCCTTGTTCTGTCATCAGCTACCACTGAGAACAGTCTAGATCCATCCTCTCTGGAACTCCCTTTCAGGTAGTTGAAAGCAACTATCAAATCGCCCCTCATTCTTCTCTTCCGCAGAATAAACATCCCCAGTTCCCTCAGCTTCTCCTCATAAGTCATGTGTTCCAGTCCCCTAGTCATTTTTGTTGCCCTCCGCTGGACGTTTTCCAATTTTTCCACATCCTTCTTATAGTGTGGGGCCCAAAACTGGACACACTACTCCAGATGAGGCCTCACCAATGTCGAATGGAGGGGAACGATCACGTCCCTCCATCTGCTAGCAATGCCCCTTCGTATACATCTCAAAATGCCATTGGCCTTCTTGGCAACAAGGGCACACTGTTGACTCATATCCAGCTTCTCGTCCACTTGTAACCCCTAGGTCCTTTTCTGCAGAACTGCTGCCTAGCCACTCAGTCCCTAGTCTGTAACGGTGCATGGGATTCTTCCATCCTAAGTGCAGGACTCTGCATTTGCCCTTGTTCACCCTCATCAGATTTATTTTGGCCCAATCCTCTAGGTCCCTCTGTAGCCTATCCTTACTCTCTAGCATATCTACCACTCCTCCCAGTTTAGTGTCATCTGCAAACTTGCTGAGGGTGCAATCCACGTCATCCTCCAGATCATTAATGAAGATATTGAACAAAACTGTCCCCAGAACCGACCCTTGGGGCACTCTACTTGATACCGGCTGCCAACTAGACATGAGGCAATTGATCACTACCCATTGAGCCTGATGATCTAGCCAACTTTCTATCCACCTTATAGTCCATTCATCCAGCCCATACTCTTAACTTGCTGGCAAGAATACTGTGGGAGACTGTATCAAAAACTTTGCTGAAGTCAAGGAATAACACGTCCACTGCTTTCCCCTCATCCACGGAGCCAGTTATCTCATCATAGAAGGCAATTATGTGAGTCAGGCATGACTTGCCCTTGTTGAATCTATGCTGACTGTTTCTGATCACTTTCCTCTACTCTAAGTGCTTCAGAATTGGTTCCTTGAGGACCTGGCTCTTTGATTTTTCCAGGGACTGAGGTGAGGCTGACTGGGCTGTAGTTCCCTAGATCCTCCTCCTTCCCTTTTTTAAAGATGGGCACTACATTAGCCTTTTTCTAGTCATCCGGGACCTCCCCCGATCGCCATGAGTTTTCAAAGATAATGGCCAATGGCTCTGCAGTCACATCCGCCAACTTCTTTAGCACTCTCGGATGCAGCGCATCCGGCCCCATGGACTTGTGCTTGTCCAGCTTTTCTAAATAGTCCTGAACCACTTCTTTCTCCACAGAGGGCTGGTCACCTCCTCCCCATGCTGTGCTGCCCAGTGCAGTAGTCTGGAAGCTGATCTTGTTTGTGAAGACAGAGGGGAAAAAAACATTGAATACATTAGCTTTTTCCACATCCTCTGTCACTAGGTTCCCTCCCCAATTCAGTAAGGGGCCCACGCTTTCCTTGACCTTCTTCTTGTTGCTAACATACCTGAAGAAACCCTTCTTGTTACTTTTAACATCCCTTGCTATCTAAATTATTTAATATAATTAAGGTGGCAAAAGTTGTTTGAAAGGAAATACCAGCTGCCCCTTTGGGAGTATCAGCTCTACCTTTGGTCTGCCAAAGGTGTCCTTCAAACTTTTTACAGTCCTGTAAAAAGCCTTCATAAAAGTGGAAAACATAATATTTTGATCCAGAAACCTGGCAGGTGATGTGTATAACTAACTGCAAAATATAATGGTTTAAAATAAAACTCTCAGCATGAGCAAATGGAGACCTCGGGTTAAAATGAGAATAAGGATGGTGATGTGACTAAGGTGATGGACTGGGACTTTGGGGGACCAGAATTCAGTTCCCAGCTCTGCCACAGACTTCCTTTGAGACCTTGGGAAAGTCACTTAATTTCTTTGTGCCTGAGTTGCTCATGTGTAAAATGACAATAATGCTGCCTTTCTCCTACCTGTTATCATGTCTGTTCAGTTTGTAAGTTCCCCAGGACAAGAGCCATTTTAAACGTATGGGTCTATACTGCCTAACAAAATGGGGTCCTGATCTCTATAGGGGCCTTAGGACTACTGTAATAAAGATATGCAAATCTACATATAGCATGTATCTTGAACTGAAGGAGAGTTGCATGTGAAATTCCTGTACTATTGGATATGGAATCAAACAGGCATGCATGCATTACGTTGTTAATTCCTACATGTGTGTATGGATAGCTCTTATAAGCATTATCAAAAGTAGAATAGAATGAACTGGGCAAGCAAATGTCATGGATCTTTTATAATTTCAGCAAAAAACAAACATACATAAACTAACTAAATTGTCCCTATTAGGCATTTCATTAAGAGGCTTAGACAGAAGAGGTTTTATTAGATATTGTTGGGCATGGATTTGGGAAAACATATTTATCCTCTTACTCAAGAAGTATATTGTGGAATGTTAAATGGCAACATTTGACATTCATCTTCACAAGAAGATCAAGGACTGGTCCTCCACAACTAAAGTCAGTGTGACTTTTGCCATTGACTTCAGTATTTCCAATCTCAAACCCAAAGTGCATTAGTGGTATAGGTTAAAATTTAATAGGGAAGTTAGGCTTTGTTCAACTGATTTCTACCTTTTCTAGACTGATTTTTTTTGCATATTGCATTGAAGGACTGAATCAATTTCCAGTTTCATTTGCTGTGTTCTCTCTTGTACTGGTTTCCTTTGGTAACTCAGCAAAAATACAAAGTGATGTCAGAATTTATAATAAGTAAATAATTATTGTTATCAGATTACTTAGCATTATACAAAACCTAAAACAAGACTCTGCCCTTGAGCCTAAAATTTAAGGACCCAATCTTGCTCATTGGAGTTCTGCCATTTGATTAACTTCAAACACAGCAGGATTAGACCTTAAAAATGTGAGCACTTGGATATCAACAAGATGGATAACCAGGTATTTAGAAAATCCATTTTCAGAGTGGCACAGATACTTTTTCACTTCTGAAATTTGTTGAGCCTCCAGTGAAGAGTAATTTCAAATCAGATTTGCATGAAGAAATGAATTCTGTGAAGATTTCCAGCTTTCAATCTGCTGTAGTCCTTAAAGATTGCAGGCACACTCATGTCTAAATGAATAGTTGCTATAGGAACCCCAAGTTCAGAGGTTATAAAGCACTCCAATGTTAGTGCGTGTCTCAAGAACGATGTCACTCAGGGTTACCAATGCTGTACAGTCACAAAGTTCCCAGTATCCTGTTTTGATCTCTTACAAACTGAGAACTGCATAACAATTTATTTTGAAATAAACTTGCATGAAAAATAGTTGATAACTACTTGTAAATATGACAGCCAGTAACAGCTACTGTGCTTGTACAGCATAATTAGATGCAGTTTCTCTGTGGAACTGACTTGATCAAGCCATGGTAGGTACTTGATATGGCCACCATTACCACAGTATCTCAGCACCTCACAAACATTCATGTATTTATCCTCACTGCATGTCTGTGAGGTAGGGCAATGCTAATATCCCCATTTTACGGATGAGGAAATGAAGCACAGAGAGGCCAAGTGACTTGCCAAAGTCACAGAGCAGGGGACTGAACACATCTCCAGGGTTCAAGGCTAGCACCCTTACCACTGGACCATCCTTTCTCTCTCTGGATATTGACACCGTTCGCATGGAGCTCAGCTCAGGTCCATGGAGACCTCCTGTGCAGTAGTACATGGGAGGTATGGGTGGGCAGATGAAGACCATGCAAGGAGTAAAAGTGGGATAATGCGAGACTTCGATTTGCTTGCATAGAGCCTCACTGGTTGCCGGTGCAGAACAACTATTAGATTGCTGGTTTAAGCCGACACTTGAGGTGTTTTTATGCTGGCCTTTCCCCTCCCTTTTAAATTAAAGCCCTCCCAGCAAGCTGTCTGGGCATAAGCATGGGACCATATCCTGATGCTGCATATGAAAGCACATAAAGGCTTAAACCAATGGCAGCAATGAGTCTCCCCTTTCCAGACATACACATTACGAATGTCCTATATGTATAAGGGAACATGCCACCCACTCCTCCCTATTACACACTATGGTGATATCTCCATTGACATCCACTCACTTTTCCCCCTTGAGTTGTTATCCCATACATCAAATGTCTTTGAAATAGATAGGTGTGGGATTTATTTTCCTCTTTTACAGAGCATACAAGTGTACAAGCTGCCATTATTTATAATGGCAAAAAATATGTAACCCATAAACCCATCAATGCAAGAATATCCTGATCCTGGTTCACCAAAAAATGCCTTATAAGGTATCAAAGGAAAGCCGTTATGAATATCAACGTAAAACGTATGAACTACTAACTACTACTTGAGGAATTGTGTGTGTATACCGGAAATATATTCCTATAGTTTGTATCAAGGTGTTAATCCACAGGAGAAGTGAAAAACTGATTTCCTGTCATACCAGAGATGTTTATCCATCTGTCTGTTGAAATGAAAACTGAGTATAGTCTCTTTCAGAATCACCAATTTGAGCTAAAGGCAGATGAAGGACTTTGAGCTTTAACAGAAATAGAAGAACAGCAGGGGGGAAGAGCCTTATCTGGGGTGCACTGTAAAGGCTTACTGGACTATAACTGGGGGATAAGGAAAACAACCTGTTACTCCTGCACCTAGGAAGTAAACAAACCACATGCCGCATGTTTACATTTAGGAAAACAGGATCTCAGCCAGACTTGGTTGAAAACGCTGCTGAAGACATTTGGGTGAGATAAACTCATTGGATGTTAACCTGTTTTAAATTTAGTCTTTAGAAAGCATGTTATAATTTTGTTTTATATATAACCTGTAGTTTCCATTATCCTTGCTCACTATCTCTTGAATCTTGAGCCTTTGATAATAAACTTAATGTTGTTTTCACTATAAATCAGTACTGTGGTAAAATCCACAGAGCTGATCCTGAGCTGAATCATTCAAACTGGGATGTACAATGTTTCCTTGGGGACAGCAGACCTGGTGGTGTTGTGAGTGTTCAGTGGATATGGGCTGGACACTACCGATGAACTTTTCCAAGGGTCTCAGGGACTGGAGTGCACCTATTGTTAACCTGCAAAGCAAGGCAAGGGCTAGTATAGCTCACAGGATATTGTTTTGATAGCTAACAGACAGGAAATAAAAGCAAGTCTCTCTCTCAGGGCTTGTGTACACTTACAGGTGGGTCGACGCATGCTCATCGATGCATCTCAGCTGTCAATTTAGCATGTCTAGTGAAGACCCTCTAAATTTACCGATGTGGGGTTTACTGATGAGTAGAAGTCACACAGGGGTTGAATGATATTAGCTGAGGACTACCAATGAGCTGATACTATTTTCTGGGGGCGGGGGTGGGGGTGGAGAAAGAGAAAATATCTTGTGCTTTGGAATCTAATATTTTATTGTAAAAGCATTAAAAGGTGTGATTTATAGGCCTCGTTAACTGTAACAGGGTGCTCTGTGCAACTATAAACCAGGCCACACGCACAAGGGCCTGCGGATTTACAAAGATAGCCTTAAAAATATCATCTGAGAATAACCAAAGCAGTGATGTCTGATAACAGATTTAAGCAATAAGTCCAGGGAAGATTAAACTATTGCTATTTATCACAGTGGCATATTAAAAGATTGTGGTTAGATTTCAGAGTTAAGTGTGACTATTTTTAATTATTTCACAGATTATCTCAGCACAAAAGACAGAAGAGTGACAATCAGGTATCGTAAATGGGTGAAATCTGAGTTGTGTGTGCAATATGACAGACCACTACCACTTCCCCAGTCCAACCCCTGAAGATAGGAGGGACTGCCAGAAGAAGAGGGGTTTAGAGAAGATGGATCTGAAAGAGGAACTATTGTTTGGTGAGAATGGGGAAACTATGGTAGGTGAAAGGGGAAACAACTGAAGACGTGAAGGAATGAAAGGACAAAAGCAGCACTAGGAATAGACAGTATTAGGAGTGGAGAGAATGGAAGGGAAAGATGGGAAGTTAGAGCAGGGATGCATGGCAGAAGCGGAGTTTGAGTTAGATGTAGTAAGGCCTTTGTTATGCAGGAAATCAGGCTAGATATCACAACAGTTCCTTCTGGCCTTAACACCTCTGAATCTAAGACACACGCGGCCAAGTGAGGGAAAACCTGGAAAGTTTATAACCTCATGCCAAATCCCAGTATTGCTGATCTCTTCACATTCTTTTCCACCATTGCCAGTTAACAGGCTACATGTGTCTAAGTAGAACTTTCTCCTTCAAAGCCATACTACAACTAGTAGATTCCACTAGTGATTCAAGAAACACTCAATTATGACCTCACTCTGAACAATCTGGAAGGAGGACACACCATATTCGCAAAGCAGAAAGTTTCTTCTCAGGCAAAAGTACTTTGACAAATTTTCAAAAGTGACAAGTGACTTTGAATGCCCAACTTGAGACACTTTAAAGGGGGCTGATTTTCATTTCAGAAAGTGCAGAGCACCAGCCTTCTGAAAATCTTATTGCTAAGTGGTGTTTCAAAAGGGGCACAATAAAAAGGAACACCCAGAAATCACGAGTGACTTTTAAAAACACAGCTCTTTCAGACAAGTTGGAGCTGGACAGAACCATTTTCTACCAAAACTCCTTCTGGATGGAAAATCGGTTTAAAGAGGGAAAAAAAAGCTATGGAAAGGTGCTTTTCTTTTACTTTTGGCTGGAAAACGAAATACCAGATTTTTTTTTCCTTTTACAGCTAAAAAATTTTGTTCTTTCAGTGAAAATTCAACATTTTCTGTTGGAAATGTTGAAGAAAACAAGATGGGTTTTTTCTTTTTCTCTTTCCATTGAAAATTTCTGTAGGGGAAAACAACATTTTGAACCAGTTCTAATGCCACATAATAATGAAGACACTATGAAATGTTGTATGTTACATACGACTTGAATTGGGTTTTGGGAGGTGTATATATGTGCATATGTCATGAATACACAAACTGTATATATTTTAATATTATCATTAATTTAATCATACCATTTTGAAGAAAACTAACCATAGCTATTGACTGTAATAACCATGTCTCAGTCTGCCCAAGAGTAATATTGATAGTTCTATTAAAAGACATTCATCCTGAAATGTATTCTCTGCATTCTTTTCCTGCAGGTATTACACATGAGAAAAAGCAACTACTCCGACCACATTCAGAGGTGTCAGACATTTCTCATCTTTGGTCACTACTTAATGTAATCTGTCTTTGCGGCACATAATACAATATAGATTTTCATCATTTTAAGAACTTTTAATACTGGTGAAGATAAAATAAAACACCTTGCTCAATTACTTTAGCTGCAGTAATTTCAGTCCCCAGAGTCCCAATTGTAAGGGCATGTTCCCAATCTATCTCAATCATTGATGCAATTTGCCCCGTACAGTAAATGGAGAATGGAAGATTCTACCTCATTTAGGTCATTGAAAAGCTGGGACAGTCTAACGTGATCTCAAATGTCTTCATATAACCGACACAAAGGCTTCAAAAATGATTGCCATTCCCTTGAATAAAAGATTACATGTGAAAAAATTAAATTATAAAATATTTAAACATTTTATGCAAATACAGATAATTCAGAGGGGAAATAATTATAAGGCTGAGTAAACTGGGTAGGAGGCCTGTACTTCAGAAATCTCAGAATTTCATATTAAAGTAAGTACAGCTTAAGTGAGAAGAATATTAATTGTCCATATTCCAAAACTGGGCAATCTAACGTGGCAACTAAAAGGAAATTATTCATATTTCCATTTTTTTCCAGCTATAGTAGGGAAGAAGAGTAAAGCAAAACCAGATGTTGATGTATAGGGGGAGAAAATACACCCGTAGGCTTGTGAGGGCCCTCTCAGGATCCCTAATATTTAGAGGCTGCAGCTACGGCAGCTATTCAGTGCAGTGTTTCCACAGCATTTTTTTTTTAAATGTAGACCACTGCTCCATGGGCAGCCTTTTGAGAGCCATTGATCCAATATGTTCTCTGCTGCATAGAATACAGAATTATTTCTCCTTTCTAATAAAAGATATGACAGCTAGGTTTCATTCTCTCTCCCCTCCCCAAGTCAATCTCCTAAAGAGAAGATCAAGACAGTATAGAAATAGAGAATGAGCCAGAAATAACAATACCTTGAATGAGCATGTTGTGTGCCCATCTGCACAGCACAGGCCTCCTTCAAAAAAATCACACAGGCTATATATCATGTGGGCCAGACCTTTCTCCATAGATTTCAATAGAAGATTTTTGCCATTGACTTCTAGGAAGTTTAACTCTATATGTCCATCATGTTTTGGTTGAGGACCATTTTACAGATAATGGCGAGGCTAGCCACAGAATTTGGAGCAAGGGTGTGAGTTCCCCCAGAGTCCCAAGGATTTTATCCAGGCCCATCTCAGATCATACTGTTTTCACTCTTTCTATACTCCAAAAAAGTCAGGCCACAATGGTGCATAAAATGTGCAGTTAGCCAACGGTTCCATTTATCATAATTAGATTGGTCTTATTTGATAGTTTTGTCTCTTTGATGTTATTTTAAGGAGGGTTTTTATAGACAGGAGCTGCTCATGCCCCATTACTCATCCGGATGGCTACACTGTAAATCTAAGAGCATAAGATGCAAATGGTACATTTATTTTAATGAAGACAACACAACTAATATAGATAGCAAGCCAGCTGATGAATTGATTGGGTGTTGAGTGTTACTAGTACTTGGTCTAATATTAAAGAGGACTCTTTGCTTTTGAGTGTTACTGATCTAACAACATGGAGAGTCAGATTTTCATAATTCAGATGTCTTTCTTCTCCCTGATTTCTGTTTAACACATTGTTAATAGACATCATCTTGTAAGACACAGTGATTTCATGTAAGATGCAGTGATTTCACTGTTGCTGAATGCTTAAGATAGGATATGCCTGCAGTCTGCATATTCAATTAAAACAAATGGCGTGTATAAACTAAGATGCTGTGTAGGCTCTTGATAATGGACCTAAATAAGAGAAACCTGAAAGTTAGAAGAGTCAGCACCTTGCCTTTCATCTTCCTGTCTTCAAAGGTACTAACATCTCCAGGGATACATTTTGATGCAGGTGAGTTGTTCCACATTTTCTGTCAATTTAGTCTTTTCTTGTTGAGTAACTGCACTATCTCAAAAGATGACAAGGGAAGGAAATAAAGCAGAAGCTGCTGAACAGTATTTCTACAGGCGCCAAGTAAACAGTTATTCCAGACCTGGAAGATAATACAATGAGAATATTAAACAAAAGATCAAGTTTCTTTAGAAAACCAAAATATATGAATAGCAAGGGATCCCTCCTAAAAGGAAAGGAAGGTTTGCTCATGCTTGTCTACTGTATGCCAAGATACATGAAGCAGACACATCAGCAGCAGCACCAAAGATGATTGAGTAGGTGAGTATGGAATAATGCAGGCATTGTATCACAAATAAAAAGGGGTGCAGAAAAAAAAATCCAAAGCTGAAGGATTGTCACAAGATTGAACAAGATCTACAGTAATAAAAGTTTGGCCATGTTGCAAGGAAATAAAATTAAGTGACACTTATAATGAATGGAGAATAAATACAGAAAAGACTAAAGGGAAGAAGGAAATCTAGAAAATGGAAAATATTGGTATAAAAGTTTTCTATGTCCTGGTTATTGAAACTTAGGAATTCAGAATTTCAGACACACACTTGGCCAAAAAAAGTATGCATTGTGACTATATCCATATCCCCCAACTTTTGAACATCACTTGTCTTTTTAGACTGCAGGCTTTTGAGAACAGATTCTACCTTCCTATGTGTTATACCTCAATTTTGCCTGTATAGTCCCCATTGCATCCAGAGGCATTCCACAGACCTAAATAAGGGCACAGCTTTGCCTGCAGCTGAAACTTACTTAACATTTGCATTCACAATGGACAAACAGGAACAGAATCCAATTAATTCTTTTAGCTGTATGAGCCCTGCTGTGCTATCAGGAGTGAAGTGTTGTAAAACATTACCCCCCAGCCATCACATATAATCAAATAAAGTACTTTCAGTAAACCCACAAACTTATTTGTTGATAAAGGTGCCTTTTTACATTGCCCTTTTTGAGAGTTGTTGCCATTGTTGTAAGGACCTGGCTCTGGGCAGCCTTTCTGCACCAGTCAGTTACCAAGTTATCATCACGAGATCAGTAGAAGAGTCACAGTCGAACCCATTCAGGATACCAGGAAGTCCGGGTCTGGTACCCTACAGTCTGTAACCTGGAAGTAGTAGATTTGGGTGTTGAACCAAGTCAGGATACCAGATAGGGTCAGACACCAAGTTACAGGCAATGGGCAACTAGCAGAATTGGGGACCAACCAGGGTCGGAAGCTGGTGTCCAGGGTCCACAGCAAGGCAAGGTTTGAAGCAGAAGCAAACAGTGACAGCTCCCCATGATGGCTTCCTGGTTTATATACGAGGATGTGCCAATTAGTGGGCTGCTGGGAGTTTTTCCAATTTGTAAAAAGATAAGGATATTAGGTAAGGAGAGATGAAGTGACTTGCCTCATGTCACATAGAAAGGCTGTGGCAGAGTTGGGAACTGAACTCAGATATGAGGAATCCTAACCCATTGCTTTACCTACACGACCTTCCAATCATCCTGCCTTTCTAAAAATAAGACAAAACAAAAACAAAAACAAAACAAAACAAACAAACAAACAAAAAAAACAAAGGAAAAAGCACCCCAACAACTACCACACCAGATGCAAAAAGTGAGAGCCCACAATACTTTTCTGGCTGGATTTTGAGATGCATCTAATATTAGATGGAAACAGTGAAATCAAGCCTTCACTGATTTCTAGGGACAGACCTTGCAACAACACTGAGTTTTCAAGGGTGAGGGGGGACTGCCCAGTTTTGTGGAAAAATCACAGTATGAAAAAAACAATTTTTCTGGAATAGAAATAAGTAATGTTATAATTGCAGCTGATCTTCATGAGGTCTAGTGGCAATTGTAAAGCTTTAATCAGGGATCCAAGAGGAGAGCTCTTAGGTAATGCAATACTCAGATTATAGCATTACATTTAAAAGTTCTCATCTTCTGAATTTTAATAGTTTCCACCAAGGATACAGCATCTAATCTTCATTGCTTTTCAAAATGATTACTCACCTACATATTGTACTTAACAAGTCTGAGGTGAGAAATGACCTACCTAAGAGTGTCCATGCAAAGCATATATTGTCCCTTGGGTGTCTGACTTGAGAGGATAGAAGATAATGCGGATGGTTCTCTGCATCACCTTGTGTTCTAACATCACTGACCATACTCTAAGCAATAATCAAGTGCTGCCACCTTCTGTATCAATACACTCTGCAAGTCTGATGCATACAATAAGTCAATTCCACTTTCTGTACTCCATTTCTTTTAACAAGAAATTCAAATGGATGGATATTTCGGTATTGAAAGAGAGATAACTGGAAACTACTAAATGTTATTTATTGAATAGTCACAAGATCAAAGATTTAGCCTAAGTTACTATGTAGGGAAAATTGCTTCCAAATGCAGCATTATGATGTAGCCGGTACACAGTTTTTCCTAAATAGGGTGATATTTAAAATGGATGCACAATTTTACATTGTCTGAGAGCCCATCTAAAGACTAGTTTAGCCTCTCTATCCCAATATGCCAGTTAGTTATTAGAGCTCGCTGAAAATTCTCAGATGAAACAGTTTTCTATCAGAAAATGCTGATTTGATTAAATCAAAATGCTTTGTGGGAACATATTGGGGTTCTGGTCCATGATTAGAGTTCTTTGGTGCTATGATAATACAAACAACAGATAGTCATTTGTACATGTATTTACCAGTGTTTCATGTTCCGTCATCAAGACTGCCTGCAACTCTAAATGTATTTTTTGAAAATTTGGTTGTCTTTGTCAATAATTAATCAGTTTCTTCCAGATCAAAATTATTTAGTGAAGTAAGAGGAATAATGGACGTGTCTTTTTATATATATTTTTAAAATAATATGAGAACACCGTAATAAGTGTATTTAAGCAGAACATTTACATTTTACCAAATTCTCCTTGTCGGTCAACTTAATTACCAAAACTCCTATACATATCATGGTTTTTTACATCAACATAAGGATGTACCCAGGCAGCACACTAAGTGACCTGTTCACATATAAAGAATGGTCCAAAAGTTTATCCTGGAGATCCCTCTCTGTGTTAGCACCTATGAAGTATGTCAGGTGCTTCATCATTTTCATCACCGTTTAAAAGATGTTAGCCCACTGCAATGTCTTCCCATTCATTAATATGAATAATATCACACAAATGTAATTAAAAGTCAAAAAGGTTGAGAACTTATATTGGACAGAAACAGACTGCGAATCCCAGTGACGATTGAACCTGGGGATATTCTGAACTAAAAGAGCTCTCAGACATGCTTGTAGCGGTTTCCATTGCTTCACACTGATTCAACAGACATTCTAGGCTCCAGAGTGACAATCCTGGAATCTTACTGTGTAAATACTTAAGAGATTTCTGACTGAAAAGTCAAAGGTGCACAGGGGCCGTAGCGTTAACTTGACGTTTTGCTAATGCCAAACAGATAATAATTCATATTAGAGGAGTGCTCAGATATTACAGTGATGGTCACAGGATCAGTATCTACAGAGAATAATCTATGTAGTATGATTGACACCTGATGTGTTTAGGTAACTCGGGCTAACAGTGTCACTCTATGCTCCCTCCCCCGCTTACTGTGATTAGACCTATACACTGTTGAGTTAATGGACCTTGTCATCAAGCTCAAGCACACAAGTCTTGTGCTTTCAGATCTAGAGTCTAATCCCCACAGGTAAGCCATCCAAATGTGTCGCTACATTTGGAATGGAGCCAACAGAAGTTTTCTTCAGCTTTATCGCTCTAGAAACCTGGATCTCCCACTGACAAGACACAGGTCTCTACCACTTGATCCCAATAGTCTAGTGGTTACCATTTATTCTTTTTTCCAGGGCAGCTATTTGAGAATAGCAGTCACACCTTAGTGAGCCTAATTTCAACCAGCAGGGGCCAACGGTACACAGACACACATTGAAAACAATGCACTGAGGAAAAAAATACCATGGGGGTTTTGGTTCAGCATTTTAAGATTTTGGCCACGTGATTGCATGAATGAAAATTATAACAGGTAAATTATGGGCCCCATTCTTATATCACACCTATTTCACAATGGTTAAACTCCATTGGCTAGAGAGCTACTCCTCATTAACACTGATAAAAAATATGGAGCAGAGTGTTTTATGTCTTTTGGTCTAAAGACTATTATTTATATTACAACAGCACTTAAAGGTCTAATCTGATATCCGGGCCCCATTGTGCTAGATACTGTACATAAACATAGTAAGAGACAGTTGCACAAATACACACGGTAAGCAAAGCATAGGAGAAAGGACTCTTATGGATGGGAAATCAAGGCACAGTGAGATTAATTGATCAGAAGTCTGTAGCAGAGTCAGAAATTCAACCCAGTCCTCTCAATTCCCAGTCCTGTACCCTACTCATAAGACCATCCCTTCTCTCCAATATCTTGAGATATATGTATAGTACTGAATATTTTTCATGCACGCAATACTAAATAAAATGGAATTTTATCTATGACAGGGGAGCAAAAATTGATGTTTTAATACTACCCAGAAACCAGGATTTCTCTTTTGTTTCAATCTTAAATTAGTTTTCAACTGGTTCAGATTTAAGAATATTGTCATTTCGCCTACAGACACACATTGCCTGTCATTTTTTCAATGATTTTGAAAAAAATACTGCAGCACATGCAACAATACAGTTTCAAAGAAAATGACAGCAACAGACAATTGAAAACAGCATTTATAAAAAATTAGGCACACTAATATAATAAGTCTACATCTGTTAATTTTCAGTTTGTATGTGTCCCAGCAGACAGCTCACATTGTCTTGCTTCTATTTAGCTACTTGTTTTGTTGCTTGTGCAAGCAGTTTTATACTTCTGCACAGCAAGCTACGTTCTCTTTTGTCTAGTCTCATAAATTACAAAAGCTTTATTCTCAGGGGATTGAGAGATAGACTTGCACACCCTCCATAATTCTCCTTAGTGTTATACTTCATTAAAGAGATGGGGGAAAATCGTAACATGTTCTTTATTAAGAATATAGAGCTCTTTTTTCAATGGTGAGGAAACAAACTTGGGGGAAAAAAAAGAAGATTATGGTATCTTATAATTTTCAGATATTTTTTGGCTTAGATGAAGACATACACAGTTGATTACAGGCACCCTAAACTCTATGCAATATAAATAGATAGAAACAGTAACCAATAACAAAAATATGTTCAATTTACTTAAAATAAGATTGGAATTTTACAAAATACTATTTGTACATCTAATCTAAAATTGTTTCAATTCCATCAGTGTTTGTGTGAAGGAGGATTCACCTGGAAATGAACTGAAGCAGTATTAATAATATATCTATTGCACAGTGAAGAGATTCATCTCCATAACTAGGCTTTTCATTTAAAATTGAATGTGCTCAATTTTCTAGGTGGTCTGGAGGTTACATTGAATTTGATCTCACCGCCGTATTGTATCAGTGCTCTAAACTTTATCCTTCATAAACAGAAAACTTTTTAAAGTCTCTGTAGACACATTAGGAGATCTGTTTAAAACTCCATTTCACAAACTATAAACTTGTATGTTGAGAGAAAAAAAAGCAGTAGACACCCAGTGTGATGAAGTGCAAATCTGATGCCATAGACCTGGGTGGGATTTTTTTTTTTTAAATATCTGATCAGAGATATGCAGTAGCTTTGTGATAAGGACACTCACCTGGGATGCGAGTGACCCAGGTTCAAGTTTCGGATTCAGAGCATGGACTTGATTTCGGGTCTCCCACAGCGTAGACGAGTACCAGTGGTGCAATGCGGTGGTACAGTACAGTACGCCGTACCAATAAGATATTTATCGCCGGTACGGAGTACCGGAAAGACACAGGAGGAGCCCACCCCCAGCCCTTCCACGCAGCTGTCTCCTGAGTCCTCCTGCCCAGGGGTCTGTACAGCAGCCCCACTGGAGGACAGTACTGGGGGCGGTACAGCAGCCATGCCAGAGGAGCTGCACGTTCTGATCCTTTCGGCGCTGCAGTTCCCGGGAAAGCCCTGTGGTTCAGGGCTCTCCCGGTAACCGCAGCAGCGAAAGGAGCAGAATGTCAGGCCTCCAGGCAGCCCCACACCGGCAGCTCCTCAGCCCGGCCCTCAGCCCTTCCACGCAGCTGCGTCTCCTGAGGCCTCCTGCTTGGGGTCTGTACAGCAGAAGTCTCTGGCGCAGTGGAAGGAAGGCAGAGCCTCGCCCCCCAGGTAACATGGTATGGACGTGGATCATGGGGAGGGGACGGGAAGAGGGCAGGGAGGAGTCACGTGCGGTGGGGTCGTGTGGGAAGGTCACGTGCCTCCACTTTGTGTCCCTCACCTGAGTGCAGCGTACCGGCAAGAAATGATTTCTACTTGTACCACTGGCAAGCGCCCTAACCATTGGGCTATTGGCAATTTCAGAGTGAGCATCTCTCTCAGATTTCAAGGCCTCGGTTTTGTCCCAGTGAGGAACAAAACCAAATGCCCAAACCTTGAAATTATTCTTTAAATGGAATTCTTGTTTTCCAGAATGCTGTAGCTCCTAGATCTGCTGTATGGTTTTCACTATTCATTTCTCTGTGCCTGTTCCACTTCCACAGAGGCTGGTGTTATGAACTGGGATGGACAGTTTTTTACTATGCATTTGTACAATGCTAAGCTTAATGGTTTGCTGAAATTGTTGGGGGCCTCTATCTGCCACTGCAATTCAAAGAATAATAAACTAATTAAAATCTATGTACATCATGTAAGAAATAATTTCTGCAGCAATATTATTAGGCTAGCTCCATCTTCTAAATTAGGGGCAATGACTGCATTCTGTGATAACAAGGACACGACTCATCAACTGCAATGTTTATTTAGCATGATATGGTGATTTCTCTAAGTAGGAAATCTCCATAATTTATGTCAGTGGTCCAAATAGCAAGGTTACTTATACAAAACAAAGAAAATATTTGCCTAGAAAAATAACTTATTACTCATTCCGTTACCAATGGAAGCAGTTTTTCAAATCTGTAAATATATATTTTAAATGCCATGGATTGAACAAATGGAAGAGTATAACATTATAGACTTTAAAAGCAGCAAAGAGTCCTGTGGCACCTTATAGACTAACAGACTTATTGGATCATAAGCTTTCGTGGGTGAATATCCACTTCTTCAGACGCATATAGTGGAAATTTCCAGAGGCAGGTATAAATATGCAAGCAAGTATCAGGCTAGGGATAACGAGGTTAGTTCTATCAGGGAGGATAAGGCCCTCTTCTAGCAGTTGAGGTGTGAACACCAAGGGAGGAGAAACTGCTTTTGTAGTTGGCGAGCCAGTCACAATCTTTGCTTAATCCTGAGCTGATGGTGTCATATTTGCAAATGAACTGAAGCTCAGCCGTTTCTCTTTGAAGTCTGGTCCTGAAGTTTTTTTGCTGCAGGATGGCTACCTCGAAACTACGATACCCGCATGAGGAAATAAGGAAACAAATCAACAGAGCCAGATGTGTACCCAGAAGCCTCCCGCTACGAGACAAGCCCAAGAAAGAAACCAAACAGAACTCCCCTGGCCATCACATACAGTCCTCAGCTAAAACCTCTCCAATGCATCATCAGTGATCTACAACCCATGGACAATGATCCCTCACTTTCACAGGCCTTGGGAGGCAGGCCAGTCCTCGCCCACAGACAACCCGCCAACCTGAAGCATATTCTCACCAGCAACGACACACCGCACCATAGTAGCTCTAACTCGGAGACCAATACATGCAACAAACCTCAATGCCATCTCTGCCCACATATCTACACCAGCAACACCATCACAGGACCTAACCAGATCAGCCACACCATCAGCGGTTCATTCACCTGCATGTCCACCAATGTAATATACACCATTATATGCCAGCAATGTCCCTCTGCTGTGTACACTGGCCAAACTGGACAGTCCCTACATAAAAGGATAAATGGACACAAATCAGATATTAGGAATGGCAATATTCAAAAACCTGTAGAACACTTCAATCTCCCTGGACACACAATAGCAGATTTAAAGGTAGCCATCCTGCAGCAAAAAAACTTCAGGACCAGACTTCAGAGAGTTCAAAAAGAAACTGCTGAGCTTCAGTACATTTGCAAATTTGACACCATCAGCTCAGGATTAAACAAAAACTGTGAATGGCTCGCCAACTACAAAAGAAGCTTATCCTCCCTTGGTGTTCACACCTCAACTGCTAGAAGAGAGCCTCATCCTCCCTGATTGAACTAACCTTGTTTTCCCTAGCCTGATTAATTTTCTTTTTTAGGAATTTTTCTATTGGCTAGGTGTCCTGATGAAATGGTAGCTTAAGCAGATGCATAACTAACCATGTGAGTAGTTTCAGAGTAACAGCCGTGTTAGTCTGTATTCGCAAAAAGAAAAGGAGTACTTGTGGCACCTTAGAGACTAACCAATTTATTTGAGCATAAGCTTTCGTGAGCTACAGCTCACTTCATCGGATGCATACTATGGAAAGTGTAGAAGATCTTATACTTAGAGTGATCACTTTAGATAAGCTATTACCAGCAGGAGAGTGGGGAGGGAGGAGGTATTTTTTCTTGCTTTGTGTGTATATAATAAGATCTTCTACACTTTCTTAAGTATGCATCCGATGAAGTGAGCTGTAGCTCACAAAAGCTTATGCTCAAATAAATTGGTTAGTCTCTAAGGTGCCACAGGTACTCCTTTTCTTCATGTGAGTAGTGTTAATGGTTTCAGTGGGGCTATGCAGTGCTTGAAATTACACATGCTCTGTACATTGCTGTGCCTGGGCCTGTATGAGAACTCTATGCTAGAGAGCTTGGAAAACTATGTTCTTAACATCAACAGTTGGAGCCACCTAGAGTTGACAGCAACTGTGTAAAGTATTTGTAAAAAAGATAATTTTGCTCCAAGAAATGGCTAGTCTAAACCACAGCCTCTTGTTATTCCTCTATCTGGCAACCCAGGTTTTGTTTGATTTGTTGCAGTAGCTCTTCCCTGATGGGGCTGGTACTTCCTGGGGTCCATGTCTTTGATAAGTATTGCTGCACTTGTGAAATAGTGCTGTTAGCGTGCAGTATAATATTTCAGTAGTCATCTCAGTTGATTATTAAAAAGGACAAGACTCGAGACAATCACAAGAGCTCTGCTGCAAAAATAAGTGAAGACTAAGGGAGTGTGGTCCCTTACTACAGCTATTTCAGTATTTCCTAAGGAAGCAAAGCCTATTTTGATATTAAAATGGGGAATTTCTCTTATTTTAAATATTTCATATAAATTAGCCTTTTCTACAATTCCCATAAACTAATGATATATATGAATTACAATGCAGCTGGGTCAGATCTACTTTAAGATAGTAGCAATTATCCAATTAAGTGTTGGCTTATTATTATGCACATTATGGTAGAATTTGGAGACCTCAGCCAATACTGGCGCCCTTTGGTGCTAAGATCTGTGCACATACATTAGGAGACAGTCCCAACCCCAAAGAGCTTACAACCAAAACAGACAAGATAAAAGAAGCATGTTTATCAACCGTTGGGGGCTGCTCTAACTTACAGCCTGCACAGCTTCCTGTGGGATGCTGCAGCCATTCCCCATCGCCTTCTGACACGTACTCTCCCGTCCATGTTTCCAGCGCATCCTTTTATTAGAGGCTGCAAGGCAGGTCAGCAAAGGGCTGAATATACTGGCCCTAAGTGCTCTCTTCCTGGGAGTCCTATCCACGCTCTTTATACCACTGGAATCAGGGCCGGATTAATGCTGGGGCTTTAGGGGCTGCAGTCCAGGGCCTCGGGCTAAGGGGGCCCCTGCACAAATAAATCCATAATTATATACAATTCAGCGGTTACCAACCCGTCCATTGTGCTCGACTGGTCGATCCTGGAGCCTCTGCCAGTTGACTGCGATCTCCGAGCCGCTAAAAGTCCAGCGGTGCAGTGGGGCTCAGGCAGGCTGCCTGCATGTCATGGCCTCACACCACTCCCAGAAGCGGCCAGCTGCTGGCACGTCTCTGCGCGTCCCTGGTGCGTGGGAGGCAGCGCTGCATGCCATTGGGAGCTGCAGGGGTGGCACTTGCGGGTGCAGGCAACGCATGGAGACACGCTCTCCCACTCCCCTCAAGGGCACACAGAGACATGCCAGCAGCCGGCCACTTCCAGGAGCGGCATGGGGCTATGGCAGGCATACCTAAGCCCTGCTGCGTTGCCAGCCGGGAGGCACCTGTGGTAAGTGCCTCCTGGCTGGAGCCTCCACCTCACACCCCCTCCTGCACCCAAAACCCCTGCTCCAGGTCAGAATCCCCTCCTGCACCAAACTCCCTCCTAGAATGCGCATCCCTCACTCTCTCCTGCACCCCAACACTCTGCCCCAGCCTGGAGCCCCCTCCTGCACCCAAACTCCTTCCCAGAAAGAAACTAATAGAGCAGCTGTTCTAAGGTAAGAAGTAGGCTATTTTGAATTAACTATATTCTATATTTTAAGACTGAAATGTAACCATAGAACAGCTTTATGTTAATTAAAAGGCAAGTTTAGTATAGCGTTAATAGCCTCGATGTCATAATTTTGATCATTTTGTTTTAAATTAGGAAAAAGACTTGTATACGGGGGCACCACAAAAATCTAATAGCCCTGGGCCCACAGGAGAGTTTATCTGGCCCTGACTGGAATGGACAGATGGGGGTTGCAGCCCTAGGTCAGCTCTTCCAACATCCATCTCAGTCAATGTTTCTCTCTCCTGGGGTATTGCCGAAGCAATCCTTTAGCTCCAGACTTTTAAATCAGCTTTCCTACCTAAAAAACAACAAAAACTCACTTCATCTTCAATGTTTCCTAGAATTCTTAACAATTCATGTTACTGTAAAAGTAGCTTCTCCTTGCATTCAAACATCATCTCTCCCAAACACTTCCAACATCTGACAAACCAAGTTACATGGAAATTAGAAACAAGCCCAAACCAAAAGGCCAGAACACAACACGACACCCTGAAACTTTGAAGAATTCCGAATCTAGAGCACTAATACACTTAAGAAAGCTTAGGTTTTTGCAGTTTCATCTCAAGTCTTGCGCTGTGTCACATATTTCATAATGATACTAAGAATAATTGTTTAAGAAAGTAGCTTGAGCATTTACCCTACAGTACTTTTCAAATTGTCTTTAAAAGCTAAATAGCGTACTGCAGCATTTGCAGAATCCCTTACGTATAGGGAATATTACAGTAACATCTAGTTATTAAAGGCCAAATTGAATAGTTTTCAACTTTATGAAAGAAAAAGTTTGAGGCAATCATTTTGAAACTCTGAAGAGGAAACCATGTAAATTGGCTTCCTTGACACTGAGTCTGTAGTTACACAAAGGCACTTCAAAATACTCTGATATGAATCTGTTTTCTATTCAACTGACAAACTTCAACAGATGTTTGTTTTAGGAATATTTTCTGACTAAAAAGTAGGGTGTAAAAATTGTATGCGTTTCAACTGTTAGCCTCAATTTTATTGGCATATGGTACTATATTATTAATTACAATAAGCTCAGAATAAATAGGAGTTGTCCACAAATTCAATATTTTGAAAGTGGTCAATATTTTAAATATTTGAAAAGTAAATTGTTCCACCAACAATAGAATTGACCACTAGTCAACACGTATGAATACATATACTGTTTCAATATAATTACCTGAAAAAGTAAAAGTTTAGTGATGGCAAATATTTGAGGAGGGAATTGCATTTAGTTGGAGCTAAAGTTATTTGGTTGGCATGTAACTGAAGGTTTCAGAATTCTCATGCACAATTAAGTCAAGAGGTCTCCTTATACTGGTTCCACTCTCCCAGACCAATGCAGATATATTATTAGAAATACAGTTTCTAAGGACATCGCGTAGTGTTCAAAATATGGGGCAACTGCATAGAAAAGGGTGAATGGTTGCAGAAAAATGTGCAAGGTCAGATTTGATTAGTTTCTATTTATTGCTCATATATACAGAAGATTTTGAAACCTCATGGTCCAAGAAGAGGTAGAGCATACTAAATCCTGCTGAGTCTTAAGGAGTCCGCAGCCAAATTCCACTGATCACATGGAGGTGACTGATTCCCCTGGCAGCTCCTATAGAAGTCATGCTCCTGTTGAATTCCCAGAGTGTATGAGTCCTCCAGAGATAATGCAGGACTGAGCACAAAGTTAACTACTACACTAATCGGTACTAGTTGTGGTCTGCCCTTTGTGGGGAACCTACAGATTTTAGAGTTTAATCCCTTCAGGAGAGTGATAGAAATTATTCTAAAAGCAGATTACAAGCCCTCACTGAAAGTTTCTTCCATCAGTTTCTTCAGATTTGGTCATCATGAATATTGCCACATTTGAAGAGTGGCTGGTTTAATTGAACTTTAATGATAGGTTCTCCCAAAGCATTCAACATCAGTTTAACTCAGCTCTCACGGAGTTCAGTCAGAATAGAGTTAGGCCAGTTTGGGTCAAATCAGTCAAAATGGACTCTGCAACCAACCCTAGAAATAGCAGTAATTAACTGGATCGTTACATCTGAAGCAAAATATGATCTGGAGGACAATCAACATCTAATAACTGTATCTTCTTCCTCTTTCTATATACATAAAATATATGTATAAAAATTAAAATAGAAGTTTTAGCTTGTTAAACTTACACATTGTTAAGCTAAAGAAGCAAAGAAAAGGTAAAGGGATGACGTGATCCAGTTTATAAATACCTACACAAGGAATAAATATTTAACAGTGGGCTCTTCAGTCAAGTAGAGAAAAGTATCACATGATCCAATGGCTGTAACTGAAGCTAGACAAATTATTCAAACTGGAAATAAGTGTAAAATTTTAACAGTGAGAGTATTAACTACTGGTACAATTTACCAAGCATCATGATGGATTCTCCACCACAGACAATTTTTAAATCAAGACTGGATGTTTTTCTAAAAGGTGTGTTAATTGGGGGAAGTTCTATGGCCTGGGTTATATAGGAGGTCAAGACTAAATGATCACAGTGGTCTCTTCTGGCCTAGGAATCTATGGGGAAAAATAAAATAAACAAAAAAACCTCAGTGGTTTTCTTCAAGGCTCTTGCTGATTTATGGTTTCAAAGCCTAATCGAGTTTTTATTTCATCTGGCCCTATAAAAGACATTTAACTAAATTAGATTAGCAGCTGACATCATAATACATAGTAGTGCCTACGTGACCAGTGGCTCAGATAATCATGTAGATCTGCGGACAGACATTCCATTAACAGCAGATTGTCCCTATTTAACTGGAAGCTGTGGTATAGCCAAGGCTCCTGCTGCTTGCAAAGCTTTATTTGACTACACAGTGCCAATTTCATAGGCTGCTCTCTTCAGGACTTGGACAGGTACCTAGAGAGTTCTGCAATTAATTTTATTATGCACTTTCTGCCTGAAATGCTCTTGAAACTATGAAAAGTTGTCTAATGTATCTAGAAGAGAGAAAAAAGGCTATGGAGGAAAAAAAACTAATTTGGTAATGGAGCTCACTTGGAGGCATGGAGTGGCAAAGTACTTCTGAAAGTACTCAAGCTAGTCATTAGCAGCATTTGAGCTACAAGGATCTTAGAGATTTGTGACCAGTGTTAGAGTAGGCAGATTGTCTTGACACATTCTTAGGAATCTGCAATGACCAGTAGTTTCATTTACATTCTGAGCTACAGGTTTAATTATACCAAGTATTTTCCATCTCTCCAACATGCAAAGGGACAAGTTACATTTTTATTTCTATTTCACTGATTATAAGATATGTCTAAGTCCAACTTAATGTGGACACCCACCCACCTACCCTCTCTCCGCATTTATGTGGGCACACAGTTGTGTAGCAGCACTTCATAGTTATCAAATGCAATGTGCTTAATTATCTCAAGACACTTTTTCAAAGCAAAAACAAGTTTTAATTAACATTGTAGTTCAAATCACAGTGCAAAGTGGCACTGGTTTCTGACACATTCTCGTGTCCCAGTGGTCTCAGACAAGGATTTTAAAACCTATCATTTTACCACAAACATTAGGCGACCAGTCAGCTGGCATCCTCTTAAAATGGGTTTGTGTAAGTAATTTTATTTAAGACACCCACACACAAATGTGAATGAATTTCAAACTTCTGCATAATAATTTCCTTTTTGAGTTACAGAGTAACAGCCGTGTTAGTCTGTATTCGCAAAAAGAAAAATAGTACTTGTGGAACCTTAGAGACTAATCAATTTATTTGAGCATAAGTGAGCTGTAGCTCACGAAAGCTTATGCTCAAATAAATTGGTTAGTCTCTAAGGTGCCACAAGTACTCCTTTTCTTTTTGAGTTAGTTATATCCGTAAACCTTTCCCCCCAGATTTATTCCTCGTTTCCCTTAGGTTTTGCTCAGCAATTGCGGGGAAAAAAATAGATAATAGAGGGAGAACCTGATGATTTAATAGAACACAGAAATCATCATACTGTATCAGAGTCCATCTAGTCCAGTATCCTATCTCTGACAATGGCAAGCATCAGCAGATTTCGGGTGCTACAAGAAGCTCAGTATCAGGTGATTATTAGCTAGCCTACTCTTGGAGTTTCCTCCCAATCACCAATAGTTAGATGTTTGCGTACATTCTGAAGCATGAGCAATTATATCCCCTCCCAAACCACTGTAATATCTACTATTGTACCTCTGAATATTCTTATTCATAGACCAACTTCTCTTCTTGTATCAGATACAACACCAAGAAGCCATCTAATCTCCGCTTAACTCTCCCTCCCCCACCCCAACATATAATACAGTTTGTGAATACTCCTTTAAAAATGTTATAGTACTTATTAAAGCAGGTGTGTATTTGAGCAAGGACATTTAATTCTTCAAGAATTTTTCACATATACCCAGAAATGCTTCTCTCATTAAGCAGTATGGAAACCCAACACCACTACCATTGACACACATTGCTTCTATTTTCCATAGACTGTCATAGAATTAAGTTGATGTCAGAGAGAATTTGCTATCTCATGTTATTTTTCATGTTTTGTGGACCTCTTTTTTTTCTTTTGAAGCAAAACTGTAGAGAGACCATTCATTTTCATCATTCTTCCTGGTGCTCTCTCCTTAGGTGTGAGACACTCCTATGAACAATTTAATGGGGGAAAATGTATTCATGCTGGCTAAAATTTCAAATCTGAGCGCCTGAAGTGAGGCACTGATAGTCACATTGGGGAACCTAAACAACCAACCTGACTTTCCAGGATGCTGAGCATTTCCTGCTCCCACTGACTGAAATGACTCAGTCTGTTTTTATTTAGCTCCTTTTCTGTAAGCCCATAGCATCAAAACAAAATATGGTCCAGTTTCAGAAACAATGTAAACAATGGTGAAAATTACATGTCATTAAGGGTATGTCTACACTACGAAATTAGGTCGAATTTATAGAAGTCAATTTTTTAGAAAACGATTTTATACAGTCGATTGTGTGTGTGCCCACTAAGCACATTAAGTCGGCGGAGTGCGTCCACAGTACCGAGGCTAGCGTTGACTTTCGGAACACTGCACAGTGAGCAGCTATCCCACAGTTCCCACAGTCTCTGCTGCCCATTGGAATTCTGGGTTGAGCTCCCAATAACTGATGGGGCAAAAACATTGTCATGGGTGGCTTTGGGTACATGTTGTCACCCCTCCCTCCGTGAAAGCAACAGCAGACAATCATTTCGCGCCTTTTTTCCATGTGGGTACCATACTGCTTTCAGCAGACGGTGCAGTAGGACTGATAACAACCATCATCAAACCACCACTTCCACTGCCACTCTGCTCTCCTGATGGTCTCGCAGGTCATCTATATGACCATCGTGATCTGCCACTTCTGCTGCAACTCTGCTCTCCTGCTGTTGTCTCACCATACCACGGTAAGCGTGCAGCCCGCTCAGCTGTTGTGTCCTGGCAGCAGACGGTGCAGTAGGTCTTCAAAACCGGTCATCCAACCACCGCTTCCCCTGCAACTCTGCTCTCCTGCAGACGCCATACCATGGCAAGCATGGAGCCCGCTCAGATCACCGCAGCAGTTATGAACATTGTAAAGACCTCGTGCATTATCATGCAGTATATGCAGAACCAGAAGCTACATAAGCAGGCGAGGAGGCGACAGCACCCGGTGACAAGAGCGACGAGGACATAGACACAGACTTATCTACTTATCTCAAAGCATGGGCCCTAGCAATTTGGACATCATGGTGATAATGGGGCAGGTTCATGCCGTGGAATGCCAATTCTGGGCCCGGGAAACAAGCACAGACTGGTGGGACCGCATAATGTTGCGGGTCTGGGATGATTCTCAGTGGCTGCAAAACTTTCGAATGCCTAAGGGCACTTTCTTGGAACTTTGTGACTTGTTTTCCCCTGCCCTGAAGTGCAAGAATACCAAGGTGAGAGCAGCCCTCACAATTCAGAAGCGAGTGGCGATAGCCCTCTGGAAGCTTGCAATGCCAGACAGCTACCGGTCCGCCGGGAATCAATTTGGAGTGGGCAAATCTACTGTGGGGACTGCTGTGATCCAAGTAGCCAACGCAATCAATGACCTGCTGCTATCAAGGGTAGTGACCCTGGGAAATGTGCAGGTCATAGTGAATGGCTTTGCTGCAATAGGATTCCCTAACTGTGGTGGGGAAATAGATGGAACGCATATCCCTATCTTGGGACCGGAGCACCAAGCCAGCCAGTACATAAACCGAAAGGAGTACTTTTCAATGGTGTTTCACCAGCATCAACGTGGGATGGCCGGGAAAGGTACATGACACACGCATCTTCAGGAACTGTGGTCTGTCTGAAGAGTTGCAGCAAGGGACTTACTTTCCAGACCAGAAAATAACCATTGGGGATGTTGAAATGCCTATAGTTATCCTTGGGGACCCAGCCTATCTTAATGCCATGGCTCATGAAGCCATACATAGGCACCCTGGACAGTAGTCAGGAGCTGTTCAACTATAGGCTGAGCAAGTGCACAATGGTGGTAGAATGTGCATTTGGGTGTTTAAAAGCGCGCTGTTGAAGTTTACTGACTCGGTTAGACCTCAGCAAAACCAATATTCCCACTGTTATTACTGCTTGCTGTGTGCTCCACAATATCTGTGAGAGTAAAGGGGAGACGTTTATGACAGGGTGGGAGGTTGAGGCAAATCATCTGGCCGCTGATTACGCGCAGCCAGACACCAGGACGGTTAGAAGAGCTCAGCAGGGCACGGTACGCATCAGAGAAGCTTTGAAAACCAGTTTCAGGAATGGCCAGGCTATGGTGTGACAGTTCTGTTTTTCTCCTAGATGAAAACTCGCCCGCTTGGTTCACCCTACTTCCCTGTAAGCCAACTGCCCTCCCCTCCCCCCTTTGATCACTCTTGCAGTGGCAATAAAGTCATTGTTGTTTCAAATTCATGCATTCTTTATTAATTCATCACACAAATAGGGGGATAACTGCCAAGGTAGCCTGGGAGGGGTGGGGGAGGAGGGAAGCACAGGGTGGGGTGGGGGAAGAAGGGAGGACAAGGCCACACTGCACTTCAAAACTTATTGAATGCCAGCTTTCTATTGCTTGGGCAGTCCTCTGGGGGGAGTGGTTGGGTGCACGGAGGGCCCCTCCCCCCCGCGTTCTTGGGCATCTGGGTGAGGAGGCTATGGAACTTGGGGAGGAGGGCGGCTGGTTACACAGGGACTGCAATGGCGGTCTGTGCCTTTCCTGCACCTCAACTATACGCCGGAGCATATCATTTTGACCCTCCAGTAGCCTCAGCATTGCATCCTGCCTCCTCTCATCACGCTGCCGCCACCTCTCCTGTTGCTCCAGCCATCTGTCCTCACGTTCATTTTGTGCTTTCCTGGATTCTGCCATTGTCTGCCTCCATGCATTCTTCTGGGGTCTTTCAGTGCAGGAGGACTGCATGAGCTCAGGGAACATTTCATCGTGAGTGTGGGTTTTTTTCTCCCACTTTCTTATCTGCGCTTGCCTCTGGGATGGAGATGGTAGTGGCAGCGTTGAAACCTTTGCAGCTGCAGGATGAAAAAACAGAGAGTAGTATTTAAAAAGACACATTGGCCATTTAAAAGGAGGGGCTGATGTTTTCGGGTTAACGTGCAACACAAACCCAACTAAACCCCCCACACACCCAATTCTCTGGGATGATCGCTTCACCCCTCTCCGCACCGTGTGGCTAACAGCGGGGATGATTTCTTTTCAGCCACAGGCAAACAGCCCAGCAGGAACGGCCACCTCTAAATGTCCCCTTAATAAAATTCTCCTATTTCAACTGGGTGACCATGAATGATATCACTCTCCTGAAGATAACACAGAGAGATAAAGAACAGATGTTGCTTGAATGCCAGCAAACACCGGGACCACACACTGCCATGCTTTCTTATGCAATGATTCCAGACTATGTGCTACCGGCCTGCCGTGGTAAAGTGTCCTACCATGGAGGACGCAATAAGGCTGTCCTCCCCAGAAACCTTTTGCAAAGGCTTTGGGAGTACCTCCAGGAGAGCTTCACTGAGATGTCCCTGGAGGATTTCTGCCCCATCCCCAGACATGTTAAAGCTTTTTCCAGAACCTGTACTGGCTGTGAATGCGTCCCAAGTCTTCAGGGCAAATTAATCATTAAACACGCTTGCTTTTAAACCGTGTATTATATTTACAAAGGTACACTCACCAGAGGTGCTTTCTCCGCCTTCAAGGTCTGGGAGCCCGGGTTGGGAGGGTACTGTCTCCAGGGTGATCAGCAGTTCCTGGCTGTCAGGGAGAATGGTTTCTCTGCTTGCCTGGTGTGCGCGATCTTCAACCTCCTCCTCCTCATCTTCCTCGTCCCCAAAATCCTTATCCCTGTTGCATGAGACTCCCTTGCAGGAGTCCACGAACAGGGGTGGGATAGTTGTAGGGGCACCCCCTAGAATTGAATGCAGCTCATCATAGAAGTTGCATGTCTGGGGGTCTGACCCGAGCGGGTGTTTGCCTCTCTGTTTTTTTGGCAGGCTTGCCTGAGCTCCTTAAGTTTCACATGGCACTGCTGCGGGTCCCTGTTATAGCCTCTGTCCTTCATGCCCTTGAAGATTTTTTTCAAACATGTTGGCATTTCGTCTTTTGGAACGGTAGTTCTGATAGCACGGATTCTTCTCCCCAAACAGCGATCAGATCCAGTACCTCCCGTTTGGTCCATGCTCTTTTCCAATTCTGGGACTGCGTGGTCACCTCTGCTGATGAGATCTGCATGGTCACCTGTGCTGATCAGCTTGCCACACTGGCCAAACAGGAAATGAAATTCAAAAGTTCACGGGGCTTTTCCTATCTACCTGGGCAGTGCATCTGAGTTGAGAGTGCTGTCCAGAGCGGTCACAATGGAGCACTCTGGGATAGCTCCCGGAGGCCAATACCATCGAATTGCATCCACACTACCCCAAATTCAACCGGGTGATGTTTATTTCAGCGCTAATCCCCTCGTCGGGGAGGAGTACAGAAATCAATTTTAAGAGCCCATTAAGTCGACAAAAATGGCTTCGTTGTGTGGACGGGTGCAGGGTTAAATTGATCTAATGCTGCTAAATTCAACCTAAACTCGTAGTGTAGACCAGGGCTAAGTCATTGTAAGAGCTTGAGTTGGTGCACACTTGCTGGTGGGGCAACAAGAAAGGTGGTATCAGGAAAAAAACCCACCAACAACAAGAGCTTGTAAGATAAAATGGGAGGTTGCTTAACTATTCTTATTTTATACCCTCCTGCCACAACGCTGCCATTTGATATATTCATGGCATATACAAGAGAAGTTAGATTAAAAACATATATTCCTGAAGGAATGTTGAAGCATTCCTTTATATCTTAGAATTCAGAGCGATAAACAAGAACCACAAAAGAGAGAGACAAAAGCAGGCTGCTGCCAAAAACAGAGCAGCACAACTCACTCCATTCTGACTCTCTGAAGTCTGATAGCTGTTGCTAGGCCCAAGTCACTCACTTCCCTACAGAGTCCCATAGCCTGCAAGCAGGATCAGGAATCCCACCCCTGAAATTTAAAGTGACAGCCTACAATTTTAACAGAGTTTTCAATACACCATACCTTTCTGCCCCCCAAAACACAAGAAGTTATTACAACTTACATTAACTTATAGCAGATTACTCTTTACCTGTTACCTCATTATATTACCTTCAAATTTGGTCCCGTGTTCCTAGTGTGACCAGATGTCCCAATTTTATAGGGACTGTCCTAATATTCAGGGCTTTTTCTTATATAGGTGCCTATTATTTCCCTCCCTCCTCCCTGTCCTGATTTTTCACACTTGCTGTCCGGTCACCCTACGTGTTCCCAGTGTATGCATTGTTCACCAGGGGAAAAAAAAAGGAACACGTCCACAGCCTCACTGCCCTTTGGATTCAGATATTATGGATACGGGGACCAGATAAGGAGAAGGATTTATTTATTTTTAAGTGGTCCTGCCCCCAGTACACCACTTGCCACCCAAAAAAGAGAATTTTTTTTTTTTGGAAACAGCTTTCAAACAGGATTACTTAAGTTGTATCACAATTTTGTCCATGTTCAAAAGTGTTACGAACTGTGTTATAATCACATTCAGAGACAGTACTAGGGTGAAGACTGGAGCCAAAGTTGAGCAGATAGCTTTAGCAAAGTGCTGTCTGCAACGGAGCACACCACCATTCTAGTTAGTATATTTGTGCTTGACAGGTGTTTAGAACATGGATATTCCTTCCTTAAACTGCTTGCTTCCAAGGTTTAGAATCATAGAATCATAGAATATCAGGGTTGGAAGGGACCCCAGAAGGTCATCTAGTCCAACCCCCTGCTCGAAGCAGGACCAATTCCCAGTTAAATCATCCCAGCCAGGGCTTTGTCAAGCCTGACCTTAAAAACCTCTAAGGAAGGAGATTCTACCACCTCCCTAGGTAACGCATTCCAGTGTTTCACCACCCTCTTAGTGAAAAAGTTTTTCCTAATATCCAATCTAAACCTCCCCCACTGCAACTTGAGACCATTACTCCTCGTTCTGTTATCTGCTACCATTGAGAACAGTCTAGAGCCATCCTCTTTGGAACCCCCTTTCAGGTAGTTGAAAGCAGCTATCAAATCCCCCCTCATTCTTCTCTTCTGCAGGCTAAACAATCCCAGCTCCCTCAGCCTCTCCTCATAAGTCATGTGTTCCAGACCCCTAATCATTTTTGTTGCCCTTCGCTGGACTCTCTCCAATTTATCCACATCCTTCTTGTAGTGTGGGGGCCAAAACTGGACACAGTACTCCAGATGAGGCCTCACCAATGTCGAATAGAGGGGGAGGATCACGTCCCTCGATCTGCTCGCTATGCCCCTACTTATACATCCCAAAATGCCATTGGCCTTCTTGGCAACAAGGGCACACTGCTGACTCATATCCAGCTTCTCGTCCACTGTCACCCCTAGGTCCTTTTCCGCAGAACTGCTGCCTAGCCATTCGGTCCCTAGTCTGTAGCTGTGCATTGGGTTCTTCTGTCCTAAGTGCCGGACCCTGCACTTATCCTTATTGAACCTCATCAGATTTCTTTTGGCCCAATCCTCCAATTTGTCTAGGTCCTTCTGTATCCTATCCCTCCCCTCCAGCGTATCTACCACTCCTCCCAGTTTAGTATCATCCGCAAATTTGCTGAGAGTGCAATCCACACCATCCTCCAGATCATTTATGAAGATATTGAACAAAACCGGCCCCAGGACCGACCCTTGGGGCACTCCACTTGATACCGGCTGCCAACTAGACATGGAGCCATTGATCACTGCCCGTTGAGCCCGACAATCTAGCCAGCTTTCTACCCACCTTATAGTGCATTCATCCAGCCCATTTAAACATTTTTAAACATTACTGTTGTGCACTAGAACAAGGACCACATACACAGGGATTTTTGGAACAACTGTTGGGAGTGCATTTTTTTCTCCTCTTAGTAAGTTACAAAGCCCACATATAGCTGAGGGATTCTGCCACAGAATCTGTTTCTAAACTGCCTTGTAAAAATAAGGCCCTTGAGCAAAGACACCTCTCAGATAACGGATTCATTTTCACTTCTAAAGAGCTCATTAGGCAAGACTTTTATCATGCAGGTTGACATCAAGATGCAGCATGTTTCAAACAGAGAAGCAGCATACAGCCACAGTGTTAAAGAGGCAGAAAGATCAATATGAAAATAAAGAAGCATTTCTAAAAACTTGCATCTGAGCCTACACTGTTCTTAATTATTTGCATCATTCAGATACATATACATTAATGTTTGTAGGAGCAAATGACTGGGTAAAATTGTTTTTTTTTTTAATTTTACTGCTACATGATGAACGCAGCTTCGTGTCACTGCAATGTTATATACACATCTAACATATTTTACACCTTTTAGCTTTTAACATTGATCCAAGCAATTCAAGGGAGTCTAAAGTCTTTTTGATCTTACCATAAGCAAAGTGAATTTTGTTTTCATTACACTGCTTCAGTCAGGAGATGTGCTTATAGTCCAGGGAGCAGAGTTCTACATCTTGACACAATCTCCAAAGGATTACCATTAGGAAACAAAGAAATCTTGAGAACCGAGGCTAAGCGCTTTAGCTTTTCCCTCACTTCTAGTTCCTTACCATGCCCCTATCCTTTGCCTTCTTTGCCCCACTACTTATGTGTACACTATGCAGTTGTATTCATTGATACTCCCACCTGTTCCATTAGTTCTTAGTATTCCAGTGATGTTAAAGTAAGGCAACCTAGTGACAGAGGATGTGGAAAAAGCTAATGTACTCAATGCTTTTTCTGCCTCTGTCTTCACGAACAAGGTCAGCTCCCAGACTACTGCACTGGGCAGCACAGCATGGGGAGGAGGTGACCAGCCCTCTGTGGAGAAAGAAGTGGTTCGGGACTATTTAGAAAAGCTGGACGAGCATAAGTCCATGGGGACAGATGCGCTGCATCCAAGAGTGCTAAAGGAGTTGGCGGATGTGATTGCAGAGCCATTGGCCATTATCTTTGAAAACTCATGGCGATTGGGGGAAGTCCCGGATGACTGGAAAAAGTCTAATGTAGTGCCCATCTTTTAAAAAGGGAAGGAGGAGGATCCTGGGAACTACAGGCCAGTCAGCCTCACCTCAGTCCCTGGAAAAATCATGGAGCAGGTCTTCAAGGAATCAATTCGGAAGCACTTAGAGGAGAAGAAAGTGATCAGGAACAGTCAGCATGGATTCACCAAGCACAAGTCATGCCTGACTAATCTAATTGCCTTCTATGACGAGATAACTGGCTCTGTGGATGAGGGGAAAGCAGTGGACGTGTTGTTCCTTGACTTTAGCAAAGCTTTTGACACGGTCTCCCACAGTATTCTTGCCAGCAAGTTAAAAGAGTATGGGCTGGATGAATGGACTGTAAGGTGGATAGAAAGTTGGCTAGATTGTCGGGCTCAACGGGTAGCGATCAATGGCTCCATGTCTAGTTGGCAGCCGGTGTCAAGTGGAGTGCCCCAAGGGTCGCTCCTGGGTCCGGTTTTGTTCAATATCTTCATAAATGATCTGGAGGATGGTGTGGATTGCACCCTCAGCAAGTTTGCAGATGATACTAAACTGGGAGAACAAAGAACTGCACAGCATTCTTTGTTCTCAGCATTTCTATCATATCACTCACATGTAGCCTTCAAAAGCACAAAAGCGAAGTTGATGCATTTGATTAGCGCAAAAGCAATTACTGCAAATACATTTGGCCAATATGAACATTCCGATTAAAATTTCTTTAAAAAACTGAAAAAATTCATAACATTAAAAATGCATCATTCTCTCTTCACAATCCAAATGTGCGGGGGGGGGGGACATCTCATCTGGCTTTTACTTTTTGGTGCATGACTAAGGAGAAAAACTTTGTGGAAATGGCTGAAAAGTGAATAACTGTGCAAGGATTTTTTAAAAGTAAATAATGTATTAAATAACCTAGGAAGAAATGTTTCTACGTGATTGGACAAGTACAGTATCAATTAACTAGATTCAGGGATAGTTTATTCCCTTTGTAGATGAAAATCAATTTCTGTTTTGAATTCATATCATGTAAGGTACAATATCAGCCCTTCAATGATAAAAATTAATATAATACAATATCCGCATGCTTAAGTGGCTGATAACACAAGGCCTGATACTGTATTGCATACAGCACAGAATTCTGCCACCTCCCACACGCCTACAGACCCAATGAAGACAGTCAGGTTGAAGGGTTGTAAGTTAAGGTAGGATTTACTACATTACATTCATTCGGATTCTGTTCTTGGCTCTTTCCCTCCTTTAGACTCACCCTCTGAGTGACTCCATTGACTCCCCCAGATTTCAGTTATTGCCTTTGTGTACGTATGAGCCTAGCATATAAAGCTGGTGTGTTTTTTTTTTGACAAAATATTTTCCAATAGAAAAATGCCATATTGCGAAAACATAAATGGTTTATGAAAATATAATGGGTTTGATCAAATTTGATCAGGAAGGTTCCTCAGGTCCAGGATACAAGAAAGGAGTTAGGGTGCTCAACTGGGATCTGGGAAAACTTATGTTCAAGTTCTTGCTCTAATCAGTAGGCTATTGGCTATTCCAGCATGGATGGGGGTTCTCTCGTTTTCTCCCCTCAATATATTGAAAGTTCTTGTTTTCATTCCACACTGGACCAAGAAGAAATTTCAAAACCTCAAAGTTTTTAACAAAATGGAATTGTTGTTTGCCAGCCAGCCCTACTAATCTATAGCACCCAAACTCTTTCCCTCCTTCACAGTCCCTTTCAGATATCCCCTCTCCATTTCCTTAATGTTTGAATATGAAGTTCTCATTTTCCCCTCTTAAAACTGGCTTCCTTTACATCCCCACCCAATTTCTCCAATTTGGAATATCTGTTCAAAATCTGACTCTCATTGGACAAGAAAACAGTTGTCCACCTACCTCTAGTACTGTGCTGTATGTACTAGTGTTGTAAATAAGGTAGAATTGATAGAATTTGGATGAACATTGCCTCTTATTTACAAAAAAAAAAAAAAATCTCCAATCCATGACATCCCATTCACTGCCTACTGCCTTTTGTTCAAGCTCTCCTGGTTTTGATAGAATAGTACTGTAGTTCCTATTTTGTAGATCCTTCTCCCCTTATCTTTACCTGTATGACTGCATGAAAGAAAAGACTCTCGACCCTTGTTTATATTGACACATGCACACTACAGAGCTAGCTACAGTCAACCTTTTAAAATTTCACTCTGCTAGCCAGGCTTTCGTGGAATGAGGAGCACTGCTACTGCCATGGTTGAACAGTGCGAGTATCAACACAACACCAGACACACTCTCATCAGCCAAAACAGCAGGCAGCACAAAATCCAACAAGCTGCTGCTCAAATGAGGGGTGTGAGATTGAGAAGTGCAGTGCCGAAAAGCAGAACAAGAATGAGCAAGCTGCTGTTAACTGGCCTCACAGGAAAAACAGAACAATAACTGGAAATAGTCCCTGTATGCTAATTTTTTTTAAATAAAAAATTTTAAAATTTAAGAATATAGCAAACCTCCAGCTCTCCCCCACACATGTACAGTGACTATTTTCAGCTGCAGAATACATATCACCCTACCTCACCTTTCCTCAGGTTACCTGCCACTTTGTCATAAAGTTTCTAGGTAACAGTCAGTTCTACTCAACATTATTCTATCCACTTCTTCGAAGATGCTTTCCCGTATGCTTTCCTAGATAACTGCAACACAGTTTTAAACCAGACACTATGATTATTAAAGTAGGTTTTTCTCATTCTTTTGTCTTCACAGGATTGACAGAAATTAAAAAAGCTAAATCTTGGAGTGTGGATCACAGATTCCAGACCAGTAAAAGACATTCATGTAGAAGCTGATCCAAAGCCTTCTGAAATCATACCACATTCCATACTGCTGGAATCTGATTTTGCTCTTAAGTAAACATTTGTACATTTTGTTCACCTCTCCTGATAACTTTCCACAAACACACATTATCATGCACTAATCTCCATTCAGCATTTGCCAATGGCCATGTTGACCAGTTTCCCTCTTTATATAGAGTAGGAAAAGTAACTGATTACTGTGTGTGGTATCTGTGGGCAGTTGTTGACTAATTACTCACTGTAAATGGTATTTAGCCATTTCCAGACTAACAACAAAAATGTGTGCTGATGAATACATTAGGATCTTTGCTTCTCAATATGTCAGTGATAAATGCATCGTCTGAACTAATTCATGCTTTCATCAGGCAATGAGTGAATACAGTAACTGCCATTTAGTAACAACCATAACGTGCCAAAAATAAAGTGCTGGCTAAGTGCTATTCAGAAACTAGAAGAACTCATAAAAGGCAATGTGATGCATGGGACAGACTATAGAACCTGTTGATAGGAGACCTGGGCTTTATAATAATTCCTACCACACACTCACAGCATAAGCCGAAGCAACTTAATTTTTTACTGGTAGCACCCAGAGGCCTCAAACAAGATCAGAATTCTAATCTGCCAGGGACAAAAACACATATGAAGAGATTACAATCTAAATAGACAAGACAGAGAGAGGAAGTATTATCATCAACCTCATTTTGCAGCACAGAGAGATTAAGAGACTTGTCCAAGGTCAAAAAGGAAGCCCATGGAAGAGCTCTGAATAGAATGCAACTATTCCGAATCACAGTTCAGTGACTTTACCGCAAGAACATCCTGCTCTCCTCACATTTCAAAATGTTTTACCTCATTTCCTCAGCTGTAAAATGAGGATAATGAAATATAGCTTGCCTTTGTACAAATGCTAATCTCATGGGTAAAAAATGTTAGGAATAATGACAAGAATTCGGTTTTGACTATTACATTTTGTTAACTGTGCCAAATTCTGCATATAGTTGCACCTATATACAGCTCCACTGAATTCTGTGAGATTGCATCAGACCAGAACATGGCTTTTCCTCCCCCCCCCCCCCACACTTCTCTTTTTAAAAATCCTGAAGACATTCATAATTCTTAGTAAATTATGTTTACTAAATTAAATTGGTCAGGATTAAGGAGATGAAAAGAGGTTATTGCTTGCCTTTTTATTTTGCTAACAACATTTGAGCATGTAGTAGGCTCAAACACAGCAATCTAATCAAGAGTAAAATATTGAAGATTTGTGCTTGTTCAAATTGATTTATGTTTAGGTAAATGAATTTTCCATTTTTTCTGATGACATCTGACCTTCAGTTATATAATTGGGTGGTGACATTTCTTTAAATTAAATCAAATTACATTTAACATTTTTAGGGTAATTGTGCTGCTGTTCCATTACAAAAACCATCAAGCAATCATTGGCGAGGGTGGGACTCTTATGTTGTTTAAGCCCTATAAGTGCCTGCCAGAAAGTGCAAATCAAAAGGCAAAGGCTAGATTTTCTCCCCATTGTGTGCATATCCAATTGACAGCTTCTCAAACAGTATGTTTTTTTTAATCCTTCCAAAACATAAGTGCTCATTTATTTATTTATACTTTCATGCACAAAAGGGTTCTGACCCAGTAAAGACATATGTGGATTAAAAAAAAAAAACAAACATGATTTTTGTGAGTAGTCCCATTTACTTCAAAATGGGACTACTCAACTGAGTGAAGTTACATACATGCATAACTCTTTGCAGATTGGGGCCTTATGCCATAACAGTTTATCTGAGCGTTCATAAATGTTTCCATATAACAGTGTTGTTGTAGCCATGTTGGTTCCAGATTATTGGAAAGACAAGGTGGGTGAGGGAATACATTTTATTGCACCAATTTCTGGTGGCAAGCAAGACAAGCTTTAGAGCTACACCAGCTTGAACAAGAGCTCTTTGTAGCTTGAAAGCTTCTCTCTTTCACCACCAGAAGCTGGGCCAATAAACCCACCTCATCTTTCTATGTAACAGCTCAATCCAGATCCCATTGAAGTCAATAGCAAACTCCCATTTTCCCCCATTATCCATGGTTTGAGACAAGGTTCTGCATGAAGTCCTTGCTAAACACTGTCAGAAAACGAGACATGAAGGGGCAGTCCTAGTGGTTGGAGCAGTGGCAGTCATGCCTAGTAGTGATACAGTGGCAGCCCTGCCAGGAACTGGAGCCAAAAGGTCAGTGATGGAGTCAGGAACAGGTTTGGAACAAAACAAGAGTATGGCTCAAGCAGGACTGGGAACAAGGCTGGAGTCAGAGGAAGGCTGGAGCAGCCTAAGGCCTGTGGAGTTTGTCACAAATATCAGGCCAGGGAGAGTTCCAAACCATGAACTGATGTTGGCAGACTAAGCTTGTCTGGGTACAATCAATGTAATTTCCAAATGAGGTCAGATGCACAAATGTTATTGGATGGTCCCAATGAATGGTCAGCTAGGCCACATCTTCCCCAGTCCACTAGGGACATGAGTCATCCACAGAGGAGCTTAGAATCCTGCTCCTGAACCATAATGTGGGGTGGAGTTATCCACATTATCCCTTCAACAAGAAAACATTCAATACTGGATGTATTTCATTGGTACAGAGTAACTGGAGCTTGAAGGCTACTGGGAGAGACGATATAACCCAAAAAGACCACAGAGGTGTGGTCAGATTTACATTTCTCAGGTTTCCCATACAGACTGTTTGCTCAGAGACATTCAAGTATTAACTGGACATGCTATTCATGCAAGCTTTGGTTCTTTGGAAAAAGAAGAAAGTCATCTAGGTAGATTATAAAGTGGTCCAGAACATTCCTGAAGATATTAACCAAATGCTGGAATGTGGTGGGGACATTTCAGAGTCCAAAAGACATAACAAGGTACTCGAAATATCCATACTGAGTACAAAAGGCTGTTTTCCACGAATTGCCCTCTTGGACATGGACTGGTATAGTCACCATGTAGGTAGAGCTTAATGAAAACTTTAGCCTAGCTGACTCTCTCCAGTAGTTCATTTTTCAATGGCAAGGGATATTGATTCTTGATAGCGATATTGTTCAGAGCTTGATAATTTATGCAAAGGCACAAATTACCATTCCGTGTTTCTAGACAAAGAGGAGTGTGACCCTGGGGGGCGGGGGGGTGTGAGGGGTGGGAAAAGGGAGGAATAGGCAGCAGGAAATGTAGAAGGATAGGTAAAATATTTGCTAGATTTTCATCAAGGTATTCTCGTTGGGCTCTGAGATCAGGTTCTGATAAAGAATAAATTTGCCCCAAGAAAATGTTGGCCCCTTGCTGGAGCTCTATGATGCAGGCATAAGGCCCACGAGGGGTGCATGGCATCAGCATTTTTTTTTAATCTAATATGACTGCAATTTCCTTCTATTTTTCAGAAATTGGTGACTGACCCTCACTTGGAGCCTGCCACGTTCAGAAAATGGTGGCCTTACCCAGATTGCATAACACAATCAGACTGGACTCACACTTCCTGGGCCCTCCAGGAAATTCTCAGATCATGGATGGAGAGCCAGGGGATGTCAAACATAACTGAGAAGTAGGATGAATCAAAATGAGGTTAAACAGCAAGGTTTCTTGGTGGTCTTAGCTTACAGCTTGGAGGGATGAAGTCTCAGATGACTGGACCAGAGGACAGCAGGCTGCCACAGATTGCCTCCATCAGATCGAGGGTGAGTTTCCTTTGTACCAGCAGTTTAGCAAATCCAGTGTCCATAAAATTACTAGAGGCTCTGGAATCTCAGCAGAAACTGAGTGAAGCTCACTTCAACAGGACCTGAAGACAGGGCCTGAAACTGGAGTTTGATATGGAGATAGAATTGGCCATTTGCTGGTGGCAGTTACGATGCAGTTGTTCTGTCCAGCTTTAACCTTTATAATGAGGTTGAACACACCCATCTTCCTGGACGAGCCGTAGAACAAGACTTGAGGGGACAGCTGGCGGCAAAACAGCCTCTTTTCTCGCAGTACCGGCAGAGTTCATACAGACAATGATATTCCTTCTCTTAAGCTGAGAAGTGCCTTTGTGTCATGTCTACCTGTGTGGGTTCAGCTCTAGCAATTGCCTAATGGGGTGGGAGTAATAGGACAGGGGCCAGGTGTATGCCTTTTTCCTTTTCTGGTATTGCTCAAATAGTCAATTCAGACACACAACTCAATGCTGGGGTGCAATGCAATGCCTCTGTCACGCTGTCTGCAGCAGCTCACAAATGTGAGTGCCAACCTCAGGGCAGACTGTTACAAACCAAGGCACAAACCCCAACCTGATTGTGAGTTCTGTACTTAGATTTCACCAACCAAGCATCAAGTGTGAACTCCTCAAGTGCTATAACAACCTTAGAATGGAGTCACCGACAGTCCCCTTGGGTATGCTGGTCTATCTTGCCATCTTGGCAAACTTACTTTTGTGATAGATGGTCCCTTACACTAAGAATCACAGCAATATTCAGATTACTCCCAGTTCCAAAGGACCAGTCAGTTACCCCAGATCAGTTGTACCTCAGATCTCACACCAAAGACAACGCTTGTACGCCATCCTATAATAAACGAACTAAAGATTTATTAACTAAGAAAACGCAGAGTAATTTACAAGGTTAAATCAGGTAAAAATACACACACATATGAGTTACAGTCTTTGGTTCCCAGAAAGTAATAGAAACTGTTGTAATACACAAGCTTTCTATGTCCTCCAGAGCTAACCCCAGCCAAGCAGCACAGGGATCCCTTGCTCTACTTACAAATATTGCCCTCTTCAAATTCCAAGCAGCATAAATGATACAAGTTCCTTCTGCTCCGGGATTTTTATTCCTTTCCCCGAGAGTTCAGACTGCTGGGACTCGTGTTTGCGTACATCTCCTCTAAGGGGGCTCCTAAGGGGGTCCTCGGGAAGCAGCCTTATTGCTGCTTTCCACCATGCCTGCACCAAGGCGATCCTCTCTGGGTGGGGAACTAAAGCTTTTAGGGCCCCTTTACATCACATTGGCCCTTTTTCAAGGTGGAAAGAGGCAAAAGGCAAGGGTAAGTGAAATCCAAGGGCCAATCTCAACCCCACTGAAGTCAATGGGAATTTTGCCAGTGACCTTAGTGGGGCTAGGATTTCACGCAAGTGTTCTATTCCCAGCTCTTCATGAAGAGATCTTGTGCAAACTATTAGTCACCTTATGTGTACAGCATGGAAGAAGGTGGTTAGTTGTCCGCTTCCTGGGGTAGAGAGGAGAAGCTCTGCTCAGTAATAAGGGTTGTGAAATGTACAGAAATATAAAAAACCCAGTTTGTAGAAGAGGCAATGACAGAAACAATGGTTTCCTTGACCCCGGCCTAGGGCACTTTCCTCACAGCCAAAGGGTATTCTGTGGACTGGTGTGACAGGGCTGCCAAATGTGTAAGAATCCTGAGAGGTGAGTGACGCTTGGAAAGTCTGTCTTACAGTCCATTTGTTGTCCCTCTAGGTGGGATTCTACAAATTCTTTACTCATGTGGATAATTCCTTTGGGTTCAATTGCTTCTCTGGGCTGCCACATATATTGTGAGTGTAGTACCATTTTTCACTTACATCTCTGTGCAAACAGAATAATGAAGGTCATATGGGAAACATGATAATCTGTACAGAGTTTAGAAATATAGATTAGGAACACTATTGCGGAAAAGTTTAATATGTTTGAGCAGAGTAAGAGTAACATCTTTAGTTGCTATCATGCAGAGACTCAGATTTCAGGAACACATTTTTCTGAATGGTGAACTACAAAGAGGATAAAATTGGTCTCAGGATACAGATGTCAGCTCTCTCTGACTCTGAAGCAAGCATGAAGTACAAGCCACGTAGCAGCTTTGGACTTCCTCAGAGAGGTATCCCACTGGGATAAACGGTGCTACAGTGAATTGTCAACAAAAACGAAAAGCCACAGGACTAGCATGATACACGTCAAACAGTACCACTCATACACTATGCTTTATGCCATGTCCTTTGCTCATCCCCATCTTTTGTACTTTTTATTTTTCATCTTTTCATCTATATGTGGTAGGTGATAAGATATTTGCTTCAAGGAACCTCTATTTTTACAAATCTGTAAAGTGTCCGTGAATATTTTGCCATTACATAAAGAATAAATAACTTCCTGATTCCAAGATGATCAGATATGATGGTGTTGGTGGATTTACAAATAAATAAACAGAGTCCTAAATGCGAGATTCTAATCAGGTTCAGCTGTCTGTAAGACACAAAATATTCCCCATATTCTGAGAAACCAGATTATGATCTTTAAAAATAGAGTCATATACATAGTAATAATATCAGCTGCTGTACTGACATTTCAGTGTAACAATAGAGTTGACATTTTAGGCAAAGTACCTTCTTTTAAGTCATAAGTTCAGATGATAAACCAGGCACAGATCATAAACTAAATTGGGCAGGGAAGGTCCATTCGCATTCTTGACTTTCATAGACAGAATGTTTGTATAAGCTGAAACTAGACATTTGGCTAAACAAAGTTAAAGGACATTGTTTAAATTAGAATATAAAATCAACACTTTTACAAGAAATTTAAAATACTTACATTTAAGGCTGTACAGACTATGTTCAAAAAATACCATACCAAAACCTTTAAGAATTTATTAAGAGTTTATTACACTAACCTATAAATCTCTAGACTGGTGGTTAAATTAAATTTAGGGAGCGCTCAACACCTCCAGCAAACATCCCTTTACCTGTAACTTATCCCCCTCACTTTGACCCTATTGGAGGTATGTTAACTATTATTAATTGGCAGGCAATTATTAGCTCTACATGGGCAGTTCATTTTATTATACTGTAACCGTTGATTATATTTTACAAATTAAGAGTTTAATTTATGTGATAGCACTAGAGTCCTGGATGGACACTTCTATTGGCTATATATTGGAACAAGTCTGCATGAATGCAATTAATGAATGAGAAATGAAATCCAGGACTCAGACTTATCCCAAGGCATTTTTCTCAGAGTATTTCTACACTGTAATTAAAAACTCTCAGCTGGCCTGTGCTGGCAGACTCAGGCTAAGGGACTGTAACTGTAGTGAAGGTGTTTGGGTTGAGGCTGGAGCTCGGACTCAAGGACCCTGCAAACTGGGAGGGTCCCAGAGCTTGGGTTGCAGCCCCTCAGCCTGAGCCCCACGAGCCCAAGTCAGCTGGCAAAGGCTAATTGCAGTGTAGACATACCTCCTGAGGACTCTCTTTCCCCTCCTCCATTTATAAATACTTGTCTATGACATGAAAGTAAATCTAAGCACAGCTCCTTCTCAGAAGTACAGGTATTCAAGTAAGTTCTTAGGTCATACTCCAGTGGATCAGGCAGAGAGGACATCTGAATCAACATTTACCTCCCACATGAGTGCCTCTATTAGAGAGAGAGAGTCATTTTCACTCTCTCTCTTTGACCCAATGAATACTTTCATTTTTATACAAAAAGGAATGGCTTCAGCAGGAGAAACTGAAAGCAACCCATCACACAATAATCTAATGATGTTCACCTGGAAGGAGTTGGGGGAGGGGAGTGGAGAGAATCTGAGTTCAAGTCCTTGCCGCAGAGTGGGGATTCAAACCTGGATCTTCCACATCCCAGGTGATTGCCCCAATCACTGGGCTAAAGGTTATAAGGGACAAATGCACAGAGAATTTTCTGAAGCTGGCCCTTTTTTAAAAGGGAACATTTCATAGGACCTGAAAAAGGCTTATCTGATTTGCTGACAAATTTCAAACTTTTCTGGAAACAAATTTTTTTATTATTATTTTTTGGTTTGCTGTCTGAACTGGAAAAATCAATTATTTACCAAGCTTTTTATATGAGTACTAATGCAGCATGGTGACACTCAGCACCACAACAGAAGAAAGATATATGGAGAATCCCGTTTCCAACAACTTAAATGCCAAAATAGGCCAATGGCAGGGAAAACATGGAGAGAAAGGGAGAAAACGAATGAGAAAGAAGAGACTTGTCTCCTGAAGCCAAATGTTAAATTTTACATAACCAGTCACCAAGTGGGTCATAGGTACACGCTACAGTACATCAGAGCTTTGGCAAATCACGTGTGGTGTCTTACCTGATGCTTTAGAGGAAGATGAAGCCAAATCTATAATTTAACCAACCAACATATGGGGAGATATTTCCTACCTGAACATGGTATATTATTAACTTACACACAGAAACTAGAGGTTCGATTACCCTTATCAGTTCCTGAGATAACATAGCTGCAAAAAGTAGTGCACATATTATTTCGTTTTTCCTAAACGGAATCCAGCCAAAATATTTGTCTCCAGGGTGAGCATCAGAGAATTCCACATACTCCTTTTAGGGTGAAGTTTTCAAGAGTGCTCAGCATTGTCCTAACTCTATTCCCATTCAAGTCAGTGGGAGTGTCACTCCATTTTATCACACTCTTAAATGCTATTAGTGTTTTATTTAACTATATATAAAATATATGCTCAATAAACTGGGGAAAGCAAGTGAGATCTCTAATCCAAACCACACTCAGCTATCAACAGTTAGGAATGGCTAGGTTTAACTTCTGCCCTCAGATGCAGATGTTCAACTCCCATTGTAGCAAAAGGCAGATACTGGCCACCTCTGGCAATCTTATTTTGGGTGTTTAATGGGGTAAAGCTGAGTAAACAATTCATAATGAATAACTTACTTGACAAATTTAGCATCTCTCTTCAGCCCTACCCCCACTGAATGATCATAAGCAAATTAGGATTTCTCAAGCATATTAAATTTATTTTGCAGAGCTTCTCTCTCTCTCCGAATTTTCCATCATGCTGTTCATCATACTATCCAATTTACTGTACGGACTGATTGTGAACAGTTTAAACAACTATCTCGTATTCAGTATTTGAAATTTGAGGTGTGTTGTTTAGTGGTGACTGTCAGAAACAATACGTTATGACTTACCGCCCACCACTGGGTGAACAAATCTTGGAACTGAATCAAATAATTTAGTTTGGGGTCAGTTCAATATTAAATTTGTTTCTGCCTGAGATACTACAGTGCCTCATGAGAGTTTAGCTTAGGGGGCCTCAGGGCTCCATTCTTCTCTATGGGCCACGCTCTCTGGATAGACTACTACTCCCTGCCTCTTATACAATGATTCATTGCAGCAGTTCAGCCAGAGGGAAGGCTGTAGTGAATCAGGGGAGACAGACCAGCCAGGGAGCCTAGGAACCTGAACTACACTTGCCACAAGGCACTGTGGCAGCTTGAATGGATCCAGTTCAATGTCAAAGCAACCTGAAGAAATTCAATTGACATTTTTGACACTTTCCATTCTGTGAAAAATATTGCTATTTCGACATTTCATCCTGATTCAGGAAGAAAACACAAATGTTGACATATCTGAATTTTCAGTGGGATTTCTCAACCGGATGTAAGCTCAATTTAGGACATGTCTACACAGCCACATGCTCCCCACCACCAGCTGAGGGTCTTTTATCCTATACTTGCCACAAATGGGGGAAAAGTGTTTTCTAAAATGAGGCATCAATGATTCTGAAGTTGTGAAGAACTACACAGGAACTCCAACAAGTTCTACATTTTAATACTTCAGTTCAACATCAACCAAGAAGTCATACACATTAGACACCTCTTCTTTTTGCTTTTCTTTTTTATATACACAACTCTTTTATAATGAGCTTCCCTCTCTACGGAAAGCAAACGATCTAACTTCTAAATTAAATAAAGACAAGTGCAAATTACTTCACTTAGGAAGGAAAAAAATCAAATGCACAACTACAAAATGTGGAATAATTGGCTAGGTGGAAATACTGCTGAAAAAGATCTGGGGGTTATAGTGGATCACAAACTGAATCCGAGTCAACAATGTGATGCATCTGCAAAAAAGGCCAATACTCCTGGGTGTATCAACAGGAGTGTCATATGGGAGGCACTTGTGCCATTCAACTCAGCACAGGTGGTCCAGTTCTTGGTGTCACACTTTAGGAAAGATGTGGACAAATTGGAGAGAGTCCAGCGAAGAGCAACAAAGATGTTATAAGGTTTAGAAAACCTGATATGAGAAAAGGTTGAAAAATGGGCACAGTCTTGAGAAAAGATGACTGAGGTGGGACTTGATAACAGTCTTCAAATATGCTAACGATTGTTATAAAGAGGACTGTGATTAATAGTCCTACCTGTGAAGGTAGGACAAAAATGAATAGGCTTAATCCTCAGCAAGGGAGATGTAGATTAGACATTAGGAAAACCCCTTTGTAACTATAAGGGTAGGTAAACTGGATTAGGCTTCCAAAAGAAGCTGTGGAATCTCCACGAGTGGAAGTTTTCAAAAACAGGTTGGACAAACACCTGTCAGGGATGATCTAAGGTTAACTTGGGCCTGGTACACCGTAGGGGGCTGGACAATGTCGACTTCTTGAGGTCCCTGCCAACCTAACAGTTATATGATTGTGTAAAAGTTAAATGTTCCTACTGATTCATAGAACAGATCAAGGGCACTCCAAGGAGCATTTAATACCAACCTTCACTTTCTCCTAAGCGCAGCCATCCAATTAGTCCAACTTTCTGGCCTGATCCCACAAATGACTGCATGTGGGCAAACCCCTTTGGTATCATAGAGCCCCAATGACTTCAGTGGCTTCCTGCCCCAAAGAACGTGCAAACTTAGCTTAAGACAAGACAGAATAGGTGTATGAAAAACAGAGGGGAGGATGGTATAGCTGTAGAAGGAGCATGTCGTTCCTTAGACTATTGTACACACAGTTTAGAGGCTTGGTCATCTATGGTAAGAATAATCAGTGGTGGTAGTTTCACCAACAGCCCTGCTTATCAGTTTTAGGTTAGTAACTCCTGTGCAACCCCACTGAAGGTGACAAATGTGCACAGATGTAACTGAGGATGTACTTAGGCCTGCAGAACCTTTATTACTGATGATAGTGAAAGGAGGAAAGAACCCAACATGATTCTTGGAATTTAAGATTAAGCTGCAGGGTTGGCTGCTAACAAAAGATACATTTTACTATAAATTAATCACACTCAATATATAAAACACTGGGACCCACGATGGAACCCCATCATGCCATTTTTACAATAATTTCCAGTGTGGCCAATGCAAATTGGTACAATAGGTATAAGGTTTTTAAGAAGGCTCTTTAGTTGACACAGGTTCAGACATCTAGAGAGAAGGAAACTTTCAAAAGCACTAAAAGGAAGTAGGAGCACAAGTCCCATTGAAAGTTGCTCTTCCCTATGCTAAACAAAACTAGATAACAGCCATTTTCCAAATCTACTTCCAGATATCCACTTTCTTTGATTCGCACAGCAAACCACAAGGCCCAAGAATCATATGGGAGCAGAGAGCCTAAATCAAGGGCACATGTTTCAAAGTATGTACCATATTTCCTGTGTGACTGCCCACTGGAACAGAAACTCCAGACTAAGTGAAGATGCTAGATCAGCTGCTTCTTCCTGGAGTCACGCTGATCTATAATCATAAAGGTAGCTTTGTGGAGGCAGATTCATGAATGAGGGCAACCTGGCTAGTTGTTATTCTATCAGACTAGGAATCAGTCCACATGAGTCTAAAGAGAGCAAGAAGATTGTAGAAGAGAGAGTGAATCCTTGTTTCATTGCCTGAAGTAGATGTGGAAAAAAAATGAAACGGAATGCAATCTGACAGAATGTTCTTTTATATTTCGTTCAGCTTTCCTTTCACATAGAGAAGCAAGCAACACTGGCAGAATATGTTATATTACTCTTAAATTTCTGAGCTCTGCCCACCTATATCATGCAGTTTTGCTTTACTGCTTTTTATTCCCCTCAGCAATAAAGTTGGCAAATTAGTCTGAGTTGTCCTTGGGACCCTGAAAAAAATATTGTGGAACTCATAAGACTCCCCCTTCCCTATATGGGCTAAAATGTATTTGTAGAACTGTTTGATGCTCACTCCCCCACCCCCATGAGGCCCATTCTGTCCTCAGTTGCACCTTTACATCACCATTGATGGGGTTACATGAGAGTATCCAATGGCTGAACTTCACACACAGTGTTTAAAAATCAGTCAACACAAAATCATACAGAATACAATATATCTTTTTAAGCCAATAAAGGTAAGATGCAAGAATGATCAGGGCTGCCCTAGGGACATCAATTTCACACACTCCTTTAAAAAAATGAAAGTGTCTCCAAAGCAAAATTTTTTTACTTTAGGCTGCCTTTCTCTTCACTTAGTCACAGCATCTCTCAGTTATGCATAATTTCCCTATAAGCTGTATATTATCTATTGTCCATGGAACTTGCACTGACTTATACTGAATTACATGGAAAGGAGCAGCATTCAAGAACAGCATTTTGAGCCTAATGCCTAAAATTAATTAAAGCTGGTCAGAAATTTGCGATTTCCAAAATGTTTCCCATTATGAATCTGGACAAATTGGGAATTTTTTTGTGAACAAAGGGAAAGACAGTCTCTCCAGAATAGCCAATATCCCAGTGGTTAGGACATTCACTGGGATGTGGGAGACCCAAATTCAAGTCTCTGCTCTGAAATCTGGGTTGCCCATATCCAGGTAACTACTGGGCTATTGGCTACTGGGCGGGTCAGTTTCTCGGGACCTGAGAAACCTTCTCAAAGAAAGTTTAATCAAAACAGATATGTTTTCGCAAGAAGTTTTTGTTCAATGAATCAGTATTTTCTCACAGAGCCATTTCATCCAACTATTCCAAACTACTTCTATTAAGTAATCAACATCCATGTATGTCTAAACACAAAAAAGCACACCTTGTCAATATCTGACTTTTCAGAAACATTTATATTGGAGTAGATTAACAAATCTGTTCCTGACTTTCCCACCCAAAACTATGGTGGTTATTCAAATTTTCAAAAACATACATTGTACATATAAATAGTGAAATTACTGAGGCTGTAGCTAAATTATTAAGTTCAACCTCACCAGGAAAGAGACTATGTAAATTTAAAAAGTGGTGTAGGCCTTTATGAAATAAAGAAATGATTTATGGAAATATATGTGCAAAGTAATCTGGATTTCTTATTACAGAATTGAGATGTCCTCACTATATATCAGTTAGTTTAATCGTATTTATTGTTATTTAGCTGACATCCGTTCCTTTTTTAAGCTGTCTGCTGTAGGTTGGTCTGCCATCCCAAAGCAATACATTAAATCCCTCTCATGTGTACTTGTGTAGAAGTAAATCAATAATTCCATTTACCATTGTCTCAGAGTATTTTATACCAAAGATACCCATGAGAGACTAACAGTAGGTGCAGAATAATTTGGGAATTTATAACCTATTAAACAGAAAGCATTCCAAAATTAAATCTCACTTTCCTTTTCTTGAGTAGTTTTCACAAAGGGAGAGGTGAAGATTTTTAACAGAAACATGGAAGGTCATCTGTTTTTACGTTATTTATAATTTCAAGTACTAAATGACCTGAAATTTACAGAGCACTGAAATTCTGTGGTAATGCTTAGATAATGCTAGTACATAAATTCTCTCTTTTTCTGATCTAGTAACTCGAAGTATGTTGTTGCTGTCACTTGTACAATGCTTGCTTATAGTCATTTATATACAAGTATCAGAGTAGGAGCCCTGTTAGTCTGTGTTCGCAAAAAGAAAAGGAGTACTAGTGGCACCTTAGAGACTAACCAATTTATTTGAGCATGAGCTTTCGTGAGCTACAGCTCACTTCATCGGATACATAAATAAATAAATTGGTTTGTCTCTAAGGTGACACTAGTACTCCTTTTCTTTTTGTATATACAAGTAGTGGCACTGAAGTCAGTGGAACTACTTGCAAAAGTGAGTCCTCCCTAACATGAGTAATGGTTGCACACTTGAATCTGAAGGTCAATGTACAATTGTTGCTTTATCCAACAGTTTTACAGTTACAGTAGTTATGCAGCACACTCCAAAGCACTAGGGAAACAGCTAGTTAAAACTCAATATCTTGTTAATACTGGTAAATAAGTATTCTCTAATTTACAGTTGGAGGGACTAAGAGGTCAAATAACTTGCCCAACGTCACACAGTCAGTGGCAGAAGAGGGATTTGAACATAGAAGATCCTGACTCCCATTTTCCTGCTTTAATCACTGCACTCAGCCTAGAAACAACTTATTAAAAGGATGCCTTCAGAATAGTTTGACTAGGTTTTTTTAGTATATAGTTTATACAGTGAGGCCAAAATACAACTTAAGGGGACATAACAGTACACAAATATTTGCAAGGTGTAAACCCAGAGGAGAGGAGTTGTTTAGCTGGATAAATGGCAATATCACTAGGAGTAATGAGATGAAGTTAATACAAGGAAAACTTAAGATGAATATCAGGAAAAGCTTTCTGATGGTGAGATGTACTAGCCTGGGTAATGGTTTCCCAAAAGAAGAAAAACCCCTGTTGCTTGGGACACAAACCTAGATTAGGCAAAAAACAAAGTTTGCTTGATATTAGAGAGACAAGATAGGTGAGATAATATCTTTTAGTGGACCAATTCCTTTTGGTGACAGAGACAAGCTTTCGAGCCCAATCCTCCAGGGGGAGAGGTGATTTAACCCACATTTAAGCCAGTGAATGATTGAGCCCTAAAACAGGAACTATTACTTATAATATCCATATACAATGTCAAGCCCTGATCCTGCAACTGGTTGTGTGGGAAGACCCCTGTACTCAATGGGGCTTCACACAGCTACGTAGGATTGCCAACTCTGGTTGCATGTATTCCTAGAGGCTTCATCGCATGACAGAGATTAATATTTTAATTAAAAGTTAATTCCTGGGGATTCCAATACAATCCTGGATCTGTGTGAGTGCAGCTAATTGCAGGTTCAGGGCCTGATAGATCTCAAACAGACCTGAACATTATGGTCTATAAACTTGGTACTATTACTGAGTGATCATCAGTGTTTACTAGTTAAACAAGAAGGGGAAATTCCTGACATCACTGTATTCAAAATAAAATATTACTCTTAAAGTTTCTTGTCAAATATTTACGTTCACTGCATGTCTTCCCCCCGCCCCCAATTTGGAGGAAAAAAAATGTACAGCATTTTTAGTAAAATTGAGGTAAATTCTGTATCAGGTGCCACACAGCACTACTGTAGCTAGACATGGAATAAAAGCTATAGGGATAACATGATTTGCAATGTTGTTGTAGCCGTGTTAGTCCCAGGATATTAGAGAGACAAGGCAGGAGAGGTAATATCTTCCATCAACAGAAATTGGTCCAATGAAAGATATTGCCTCACTCACCTTGTCTCTATAAGGAAAATGACATTTTTCCAAAGACAAATTTTAATTAATTTTGAAAGTCCTTGAAAACACACTCACAAACACAGAGTTGTGCATTAATAAAGTCTCCATAAGGACCCAGGATTTGCCCCATCTCAGGAAAGATGGATTGATTTTTATTGGATTTAGCTGAAAGTTAACTTAGAAGGGAAAACCAATTTAACAACTATTTCTTTAGAACAAGCCACAGAATAATTTCATCTGTTTGAGTTCTTTACAACCTGATATGTATAATTCTCAAAAGGACTGGCATGTCAAAAGTGGACGTAAAGGAGAATAAAAAGGCACTGCCTTAATAACACCAAGATTTAGTCATATTAAAAGGTCAAAATCCTGCCAATACATCATCCCAGGGGCAAATGACCTGTGGTCTGCAACCTTTACTAGTATTTGACCTAACTCTCTTTTTCAGATGTGAAGTAACAATTTAACATATCTTGACAATACACCCCCATGTTTTTTTTTTAACGTATCCAATTTACACATAAATCCCTAGCCATATCAGAGGCACTAACACATTCTTTCAGTTTTATTCTGTGATAAGAAAATGAAACCCTAAAAGGTTACTGTGGTAGATTCATGTCAGTAGACACAGTTAAGAAAGAGCAAGTTTCAGCTGAGTTTTAGGGACAAAGGTTATATATTACTTACAAACATAGATGGACACAGATACATCAATGGAAAGAATTCCTTGCTCTAACTTGGTTATCATGGTTTTCTGGCACTACATCCTAGCAACTAAAGACTGGCACAAAGGATATTGCAAACAAGATGTATTAACACATCCCTGCCATGCTATGCAGTTTAAAAGGCAACAATTTAATGACTAATGTAAACTTTTTACATTAAAATAAGACATGTGAGTAAAGTTTCAGAAGTGCTGAGCTTTAATAAAAGTATTTAAAGCTACTGTTCTGCTTTAAACTGTAGCACTGAGAAGATACTTATATTACAAGCCAGGGGTTCTCAACTTTCTTTTTCTTTCTGAGGCCCCCGCAAACAGGCTATAAAAACCTCCATGGCCCAGCTGTGCCACAATAACTGGTTTTCTGCATATAAAAGCCAGGGCACATATTTGTGAGTAGCAAGCAGGGCAATTGCCAAGGGCCCCATGCCACAGGGGGAACCGTGAAGCTAAGTTGCTCAGGCTTCTGCTTTGGCCCCAGGTGACAGGGCTCAGGGCCCAAGGCTTCAGCCCCCATGCAGTGGGACTCCAGCTTTCTGCCCTGGGCCCCAGCAAGTCTAACATTAGTCCTGCTTGGTGGACCCCCTGAAACCTGCTGGCGGCCCCCCAGGAGGCCCCAGAGCCCTGGTCAAGAACCACTGTTAGAAGCAAAACGAATTATCTAGCGAGCCAGTATTTATTCTTGTGACTAAAGAGGATGTAATGGTCCATAAATCCTCATTAGCATAGAATAGAAGAAAAACCTGCTGGACTCATTGGCAGATGGCTCATATAGCTCAATGACAAGTTATTAAACATTATTCGTAATTACTTTTCAATTCAGGGAGAATTGCTATAGAGGAATGGTAATGCTCTGCATTTATACAGTGCCTTCCATCAGAGGATCTCAAAGCAGTTAAAAGGTGGATAAGTACTATTTATCCTCTATTACAGAAGCAGAAGCTGAACACAGGATATTTGAGTGCTTTGGCCAAAGTAAAACAGTGACAGAGACCAAAACATGATCAAAACCAAGAAAGGGGTTGGGGGTTCCTTTTCAGGGATCTGAATCTGAACAGATGAAAATTCATAAGGTTTCAGATTTGAGGTTTAGCTTTGGCCCAACTCCAGTTTATGGTTTCACATCTTGACTTGACACCCCCAAGAGTAGGTGAAAAAAGGATAAGGCCCCACCAAATGTGATACTGAAGGCACAATAAGAGATTGGAGAACCAAGACAGGTTAGAGTCCTGAGGGCCAAGGGAGAACAAAATTTTGAGAAGTGTATGATGGATGATATCCATGCTAGCCAAGCAGTCAAGGAGGAGGAAGAGGGAGTAGATGCCCTGGAATTTGGCCATGAAAAAGGCCATTTAAGATTCTGGTGTGGGCAATTTCACTGAAATGGAGAGTGTGAAAGCTGAACTAGAGAGACAGATGACTGGGCTTGGAAAAGAGAGATGACTAAGGGGGAATTTGATAGAGGTCTATAAAATCATGACTGGTGTGGAGAAAGTAGATAAGGAAGTGTTATTTAGTCCTTCTCATAACACAAGAACGAGGGGTCATCAAATGTAATTAATAGGCAGCAGGTTTAAAACAAACAAAAGGAAGTATTTTTTCCACACAACACACAGTCAGTCTGTGGAACTCCTTGTCAGAGGACGTTGTGAAGGCCAAGACTATAACAGGTCAACCAGGCACAACCCCAAAATCTTTTTCAGAGTCACTGCTTCCCAGGATAGAGTTTCCTATCCTGTAAGTATGGCCTACATTCTTTGTTCCTAGTTGCATATTTATAGTTAGCCATATTAAAACCCATATGATTTGTTTTGCACCCATCTTACCAAGTGATCCAGATACCTCTGAATTAGTGACCTGGCCTCTTCATTATTTACCATTTCCCCAATTTTTCGGTCATTTGCAAACTTTATCAGTGATGATTTGGGATTTTTTTCTAGGTCATTAATAAAAATGTTAAATAGAACCAAGAACCAATCCCTGCAGGACCCCACTAGAAACACATCTATTGAATGATGACTCCCCATTTACAATTACATTTTGAGACTGATCAGTTAGCCAGTTTTGAATCCATTTAATGTGTGTGCCTTGTTAGTTTTATATCGTTGTAGTTATTTAATTGCATTTCATGCTGTACCAAGTCAAATGCCTTACAGAAGTCTAAAGTACAGTATATCCACACAATTACACCTTTATCAACCCAACTTGCAATCACATAAAAAAAAGACATGATGGTAGTTTGACAGGATCTATTTTCCATAAACTCATGTTGAGTGGCATAATTCATTATATTACCTTTCTTTAATTCTGTATTATCAAGTTTCATATCAGCCACTCCATTATCTTGCCCAGGATTGATCAAATGCCAGACAGACAGACCCAGGTCATCCCATTTAAGCTTTTTAAATATTGGCACAAAAAATTGAAACACAACATTTTGGTTTGGGTCAAATGAAATGCTTCATGATTTTTTTCAGAATTGCAAGAGAACCAAAAAAAAAAATTACTACTCATACAGCTCTGTTCATTATATATAATCTACAAATATAAAAATATTCACACACACACACACGCTTCATTTGCTATGTACTCCGGTTCCTCAAACAAAAGATTATGAAAAACAACGAAGGTGTGTTTGCATTATCATTACCATCAAGGAAATTCTCACCATGGGTTTTGAGAAGCTGCTCATCTTAAATTTCCACATTTTTTTTTGCCCTAATTAAATATTGTTGGGGTATAGCATGTAAGGATGTGACCCTTGCAGACCAGATGTCAGCTCATGCCAAGCCCCCTCTGGCTCACTGAATGCATAGCTAGAAGCCAGTCTGGCTCCCCTGTGTGTTAGTTATAAGAACGTTTTTAGATTTTATGGAATGCTTGGAGGATGCTGCATGTATTAATCCCACTTATAATATCTGCATCCCATGTTATAAGGTAATGTTTAAATGTTTGTTGTAACTATAAAAAATGTTTGCTAAGACTGCAAATCTCCCACAGTCATGGGAGAAACATTACCAAGTATGAAATACTAGTTCACTACAAGAGATGTTCTCTCCTGGCCAGCAAAAGAAGATGTACAGACATCAGACAAGCCATTGTGGACAAAAGACTGTTGATTTCTTTCCCCACAGCCCTGAAGAATGTATGTACCCAAGCCTTCATCCCACCCCAGCTTGAATGTGGGGAAGGGAATAAAAATGCCTGTTAAGGAGAATTTATTATTCCTATATTGCTTGAACTCTGAGGGGCGAGGATTTAGGGTTAGCCCTAAAGGATATTTAGGGTCTGCTTACTGTAGAAAATACCTAAACTCATTTGTACATGTATGCTTAGCTGCTTTAATCTTGTAAATAACTCATTTCTTTTTCATAGTTAATAAACCTGTAAATAGTTTGTTACAGGATTGGCTGCAGGCGTTGTCTTTGGTTTGAGATCTGAGTACAGTTAACCTAGGGGTATGTCTATACTACGAAAATAGGTCGAATTTATAGAAGTCGATTTTTTAGAAAGCGATTTTATACAGTCGACTGTGCGTGTGCACACTAAGCACATTAAGTCGGTGGAGTGCATGCACAGTACCGAAGCTAGAGTCGACTTTGGGAGTGTTGCACTGTGGGTAGCTATCCCACAGTTCCCACAGTCTCCGTCACCCATTGGAATTCTGGGTTGAGCTCCCAATGCCTGATGGGGCAAAAACATTGTCGAGGGTGGTTTTGGGTACATGTTGTCAGTCACCCCTCCCTCCGTGAAAGCAAAGGCAGACAATCGTTTCACGCCTTTTTTCCCGTGAGGGCGCCATACTGCTTTCAGCAGATGGTGCAGAAGGATTGCTAACCATCATCATCGAACAGCTGCTTCTGCTGCCACTCTGCTCTCCTGCTCTGGCAGCAGACTGTGCGGTAGGTCAGAAAAACTGGTCTTCCAACCATCGCTTCCGCTGCCACTCTGCTCTCCTGGTGGTCTCGCATGTCCTCTATATGACCATCGTCATCTACAGCTACCGCTGCAACTCTGCTCTCCTGCTGTTGCCTTGCCATGCCATGGCAAGAGTGGAGCCCGCTCAGCTGTTGTGTCCTGGCAGCAGACAGTGCAGTAGGTCTGCAAAACTGGTCATCCAACCACCGCTTCCCCTGCAACACTGATCTCCTGCAGACGCCATACCATGGCAAGCATGGAGCCTGCTCAGAACACCGCGGCACTAATGAGCATTGTAAACACCTCGCACATTATCGTGCAGTATATGCAGAACCAGAATTTACAAAAGCAGGCAAGGAGGCGATGGCAGCGCGGTGACAAGAGTGATGAGGACATGGACACAGACTTCTCTCAAAGCACGGGCCCATGCAATTTGGATATCATGGTGCTAATGGGGCAGGTTCATGCCATGGAATGCCGATTCTGGGCCCAGGAAACAAGCACAGTCTGGTGGGACCACATAGTGTTGCAGGTCTGGGACGATTCCCAGTGGCTGCGAAACTTTCGCATTCATAAGGGCACTTTCATGGAACTTTGTGACTTGCTTTCCCCTGCCCTGAAGCACAAGAATACCAAGATGAGAGCAGCCCTCACAGTTCACAGGCAAGTGGCAATAGCCTTCTGGAAGCTTGCAACGCCAGACAGCTACCGATCAGTCAGGAATCAATTTGGAGTGGGCAAATCTACTGTAGAGGCTGCTGTGATCCAAGTAGCCAACGCAATCACTGACCTGCTGCTGTCAAGGGTAGTGATTCTGGGAAATGTGCAGGTCATAGAGGACGGCTTTGCTGCAATGGCATTCCCTAACTGTGGTGGGGCGATAGACAGAACCCATATCCCTATCTTGGGACCGGAGCACCAAGCCAGCCAGTACTTAAACCGAAAGGGGTACTTTTCAATGGTGCTGCAAGCACTGGTGGATCACAAAGGACGTTTCACCAACATCAACATGGAAAGGCACATGACGCTCGCACCTTCAGGAACTGTGGTCTGTCTGAAGGGCTGCAGCAAGGGACTTACTTTCCAGACCAGAAAATAACTGTTGGGGATGTTGAAATGCCTATAGTTCTCCTTGGGGACCCAGCCTATCCCTTAATGCCACAGCTCATGAAGCCATACATAGGCACCCTGGACAGTAGTCAGGAGCTGTTCAACTATAGGCTGAGCAAGTGCACAATGGTGGTAGAATGTGCATTTGGGTGTTTAAAAGCGCGCTGGTGCAGTTTACTGACTCGGTTAGACCTCAGCAAAACCAATATTCCCATTGTTATTACTACTTGCTGTGTGCTCCATAATATCCGTGAGAGTAAGGGGGAAGATGTTTATGACAGGGTGGGAGGTTGAGGCAAATTGCCTGGCCGCTGATTACGGGCAGCTAGACACCAGGGCGGTTAGAAGAGCACAGCAGGGTGCACTGCACATCAGAGAAGCTTTGAAAACCAGATTCAGGAATGGCTAGGCTACGGTGTGAAAGTTCTGTTTGCTTCTCCCAGATGAAAACCCGCCCCCTTGGTTTATTCTACTTCCCTGTAAACCAACTGCCCTCCCCTCCCACCTTCGATCACCGCTTGCAGTGGCAATAAAGTCATTGTTGTTTCAAACTCATGCATTCTTTATCAATTTGTCACAGAAATAGGGGGATAACTGCCAAGGTAGCCCAGGAGGGGTGGGAAGGAGGCAAGCACCGGGTGTGGTGAGGGAGCAGAGGAGGACAAGGCCACACTGCACTTCAAAACTTATTGAATGCCAGCTTTCTGTCGCTTGGGCAGTCCTCTGGGGTGGAGTGGTTGGGTGCACGGAGGGCCCCTCCCCCCCGCGTTCTTGGGCATCTGGGTGAGGAGGCTATGGAACTTGGGGAGGAGGGCGGCTGGTTACACAGGGACTGCAATGGCGGTCTGTGCCTTTCCTGCACCTCATCTATACGCCGGAGCATATCATTTTGAGCCTCCAGTAGCCTCAGCATTGCATCCTGCCTCCTCTCATCACGCTGCCGCCACCTCTCCTGTTGCTCCAGCCATCTGTCCTCGCGTTCATTTTGTGCTTTCCTGGATTCTGCTATTGTCTGCCTCCATGCATTCTTCTGGGATCTTTCAATGAGGGAGGACTGCATAAGCTCAGAAAACATTTCATTGTGAGTGCCTTTTTTTTTGCCTTCTTATCTGTGCTAGCTTCTGGGATGGAGATGATAGTGGCTGCATTGAAACCTTTGCAGCTGCTGGAGGAAAAAAACGGACAGTAGTATTTAAAAAGACACATTGGCCATTTAAAAGGAGGGGCTGATGTTTTCGGGTTAACGTGCAGCACAACTAAACCCCCCACACACCCAATTCTCTGGGATGATGGCTTCACCCCTCCCCATGTGGCTAACAGCGGGGATGATTTCTTTTCAGCCACAGGCAAACAGCCCAGCAGGAACGGCCACCTCTGAATGTCCCCTTAATAAAATCCCCCTCTTTCAACCAGGTGACCATGAATGATATCACTCTCCTGAGGATAACACAGAGAGATAAAGAACAGATGTTGCTTGAATGCCAACAAACACTGGGACCATACGCTGCCATGATTTCTTATGCAATGATTCCAGACTACGTGCTACTGGCCTGCCATGGTAAAGTGTCCTACCATGGAGGATAAGGCAATAAGGCTGCCTCCCCAGAAACCTTTTGCAAAGGCTTTGGGAGTACCTCCAGGAGAGCTTCATTGAGATGTCCCTGGAGGATTTCCACCCCATCCCCAGACACGTTAACAGACTTTTCCAGTAACTGTACTGGCCGTGAATGCGTCCCAAGTCTTCAGGGCAAATTAATCATTAAACACGCTTGCTTTTAAACCGTGTATTATATTTACAAAGGTACACTCACCAGAGGTGCCTTCTCCGCCTTCAAGGTCCGGGAGCCCGGGTTGGGAGGGTACTGTCTCCAGGGTGATCAACAGTTCCTGGCTGTCGGGGAGAATGGTTTCTCTGCTTCCTGGTGTGCGCTATCACCTTTCTCATCCCCAAAATCCCTTTTATAGCCTCTGTCCTTCATGCACTTGGAGATTTTTTTCAAATATTTTGGCATTTTGTCTTTTGGAACGGAGTTCTGATCGCATGGATTCTTCTCCCCATACAGCGATCAGATCCAGATCCAGTATCTCCCGTTCAGTCCATGCTGGAGCTCTTTGTGCTTCTGGGACTGCATGGTCACCTCTGCTAATGAGATCTGCACAGTTACCTGTGCTGATCAGCTTGCCATTCTGGCCGAACAGGAAATGAAATTCAGAAGTTTGCAGGCCTTTTCCTGTCTACCTGGCCAGTGCATCCGAGTTGAGAGTGCTGTCCAGAGCGGTCACAATGGAGTACTCTGGGATAGCTCCCGGAGGCTAATACTGTCAAATTGCGTCCACACTACCCCAAATGCGACCCGGAGATGTGGATTTAAGCACTAATCCCCTCGTCAGGGAGGAGTACAGAAATCAATTTTAAGAGCCCATTAAGTCGACAAAAATGGCTTCGTTGTGTGGACAGGTGCAGGGTTAAATCAATCTAACACTGCTAAATTCGACCTAAACTCGTAGTGTAGACCAGGGCTAGGAGTAAGTGACTGGTCCTTTGGGCCTGGAAGTAACCTGAATATTAGTTGCTTTACACCAAAAAAATCACAACATCTATGTCGGTGGCAAGACAGACTGGAATGCCCAAGGGTACTGTCTGTGACTCCATGGTAAGACTGTTCTAGTATTTAGGAGTTAACACTTGTTACTGGGTTGGTGAAATCTAATTATAGAACATACAACCACTTTTGGGTAGTTGCCTTGTTTCTTGAGAGTCTGTCCTGAGGTTGGCACACACAACTGTGAATCACTCCTGACAAGGTGTTGATTCAAAGCCACTCCTTTCTATGGAAGTCTTTCAACTGAAATTGATGGGCTCTGGATCAGGATAATAGTCCCTTAAAGGCATAATATTTATTATGGGTGGAATGAATAGATACAGTAGTTCATTTAATCTAACAAAGCAATTGGATGCTGCAGACTACTGATAAATGCATTATTTGTAATCAGTGTATCTTTCAGAACTGGAAAACCCTATCACCTCTGAGAACAGAAGACTTACACAAGGGTTTGAGCAATTTGGTTGTACTAGGAAGAATTGCTTATTGAAACAAGTTTCAGAGTAACAGCCGTGTTAGTCTGTATTCGCAAAAAGAAAAGGAGTACTTGTGGCACCTTAGAGACTAACCAATTTATTTGAGCATAAGCTTTCGTGAGCTACAGCTCACTTTATCGGATGCATACTGTGGAAACTGCAGAAGACATTATATACACAGAGACCATGAAACAATACCTCCTCCCACCCCACTCTCCTGCTGGTAATAGCTTATCTAAAGTGATCACTCTCCTTACAATGTGTATGATAATCAAGTTGGGCCATTTCCAGCACAAATCCAGGTTTTCTCACCCTCCGCCCCCCCCTCCCCCCCACACACACATACTCACTCTCCTGCTGCTAATAGCCCATCCAAAGTGACCACTCTCTTTACAATGTGTATGATAATCAAGGTGGGCCATTTCCAGCAGGAGAGTGAGTTTGTGTGTGTGGTTTTTGGAAGGGGGTGGGAGTGAGAAAACCTGGATTTGTGCTGGAAATGGCCCAACTTGATTATCATACACATTGTAAGGAGTGATCACTTTAGATAAGCTATTACCAGCAGGAGAGTGGGGTGGGAGGAGGTATTGTTTCATGGTCTCTGTATATATAATGTCTTCTGCAGTTTCCACAGTATGCATCTGATGAAGTGAGCTGTAGCTCACGAAAGCTTATGCTCAAATAAATTGGTTAGTCTCTAAGGTGCCACAAGTACTCCTTTCCTTTTACTGAAACAAGGAAGCAAGACTGCAAGGCTTCGATAACATTTAGACTATTTTAGCCCACTACATCTGAGTTTGAGGATACGTCAGGTTTTGTACATTATTCCCATCCTTTTTTCTTAGTGTTTAACCTTTCACCATATTTCTGAGATCTAATTTAGTGTGAGAGAGGACCAATATATACACATGCACACTGAGAAATCTCATCCTCCTTGAAGTAAAGAGGATTTTTCTATTAACTTCAGTGAAGCAGGATATCATCCACAATCTTATCATGAAGGTTCCTACAGTGCTTCAGAAAGCTTTACACTGAAGGCATTGAAATGAAGATACTTTTGGTTGTCAGTGAGTGTCAACTAGCATGCACCACACTGTGTGATGGCCACCATGCTGGTTTTGACTGGGAATGGAACCAGGCACCTCCAGAGCTAAAAGCAGGAGTCTTTACAGGTTGCCAATATGACAAACTCCCATCTTCCATGGCTTGGACACATCAGGGGAATGTATAGCATGTACTAAACAGGAAAATGGTGGAAAATGGTAGAGGATACCAGCACAATCCCCCACTTCACTGAAAATAGCTTCTCCTTCTGTACCATGTACAGCCTTGACCTTGTGATTTCATCTCTCATTTTGGAAGAATATGCACACAGTTTAAAGTAGCTGAAATATATCTTTTAATGTCTAACAGTAAACATCCCTGGGTTGAGACATTGTAAGCATGGAGCAAGTTTTTATATATGTATTGATTTTGAAATCCTCAAAAGAAAGGGTTACTGTAAAGACGGTAATACAATCTTAACTAATGCAGTTCTACAGCACCTATTAATTTAACATAAATGTTGGTATCCACAGAGAATGCCACAAGACAGACAGACTTTCTATAACGCCATTTTGGATAAGAATATTTAGCAAATACTTGGGCTTTGGAATTGTATAATTCTGATTTCAAACTGAAATGATACATTTGAAGAAAATTAACAGACTTTTTCATGGTACAATCGTTACTATTTTACACCTTGATTTAGTTACACAGTGGTCTCTGGTTTATATAAACAAATCCATGTAGAGTATACACAAAATATCTTCCCAAAAATCAGTATTTTTAGTCACTCTAAAAGCTGCACAATTATGAATAGCATTGAAATGCATGCACTGCTAACAAGTGTTGTCCAAAGATTTTTTTTTTGTAGAACTACCAGCCATATTATGAAGTAGGCATTTCCATTCAAGCTGCAAGCGTAGTGTGAGCAATTAGCTGTCCAGTTTCACTGATGTACATAGAACTTTCACAGGCCTTGGAAGACAAGCCAATCCTCGCCCACAGACAACCCGCCAACCTGAAGCATATTCTCACCAGCAACGACACACTGCACCATAATAACTCTAACTCGGGAACCAATCCATGCAACAAACCTCGATGCCAACTCTGCCCACATATTTACACCAGCGACACCATCACAGAACCTAACCATATCAGCCGCACCATCACCGGTTCATTCACCTGCACGTCCACTAATATATGCCATCATGTGCCAGCAATGCCCCTCTGCTATGTACATCGGCCAAACTGGACAGTCACACAAAAGGATAAATGGACACAAATCAGATATTAGGAATGGCAATATAAAAAAACCTGTAGAACACTTCAATCTCCCAGGACATACAATAGCAGATTTAAAGGTAGCCATCCTGCAGCAAAAAAACTTCAGGACCAGACTTCAAGGAGAAACTGCTGAGCTTCAGTTCATTTGCAAATTTGACACCATCAGCTCAGGATTAAACAAAGACTGTGAATGGCTCGCCAACTACAAAAGCAGTTTCTCCTCCCTTGATGTTCACACCTCAACTGCTAGAAGAGGGCCTCATCCTCCCTGATTGAACTAACCTCGTTATCCCTAGCCAGATACTTGCTTGCATATTTATACCTACCTCTGGAAATTTCCACTGCATGCATCCGACAAAGTGGGTATTCACCCACGAAAGCTTATGCTCCAATACGTCTGTTTGTCTATAAGGTGCCACAGGACTCTTTGCCGCTTTTAAGAAAGTTATTAACTTTTATTCTGAGATCAGCTATAGAACCTTTATTCTCCTTCCTCCATGCTTATGAGCGGTACACTCAGACACAGATGTCGACCGTGATGTCTAAGGAGCCTTCCTTTTCAAGAGTCGCTTGGGGTCTTTTGCAGCATAATGAAGGGAAATTCGTAGGGAAAGCAAAATTTGCTCCAGCCATTCCCCTCCAAAAGAAATAGATCACCAGCAAATCAATCTAGCCCCATCAAGTGCCTCATGCTCCTGAGCCTCATCTTGGACAGCCATTTCCTCAAGGCTCTCAGGAAGAGCCTTACTACCCTACCCTCTGGAAGCCAACCCTACTTCTGTCGGAGCTTGTAATTGAGCCCAGCTGGACCACATCCTTCCTGGACCTGCATTAATCCTTTTATCTTTTCTACAGATGCATGGAAATGATACACAGCCTCACTCAGCATTCCATGCCGATTTTCACACTTCCTTTCCTGTCTATGGCATGGGAGGAGGGGGAAAGAAAAATCTGTAGGCCCTGCAGGGAGAGTAATATTACAGAAAAACTGAGAAATGCAAAAGTTATTGATCTTTCAACAGCACTGACTTGGCCATATTGCCTATATATATATATATATAAATAAATAAATAAACAAACAAACAAACATTTTCTGTTACTGTTTTTCTTCTTAAATATGGACCAGCAGATACATGTGATGTGTCTTTGGGAACAAATTAATGTTGCTGTGGGAACTTGCAGTGTAGACATTTTAATAATATTTTCAATGAAGTTTATTTTTTTCCTATCTTTATAAGGCATTTAGAAGACTGCGAAAGACAGGAATTATGTGGATAAATTATATTAAATGCAACACCCCCCTTCTCCTTAAACCCTTTCTTTTCTGAGCCTTGTATGCATTGAAAACAAATGCATAGTTTGGAATAAAGAATACAGGAATGTCTACACTGCAACTTGCATAATGCAACTGTTTCCAATTGAATGGAGATTAGATTTAGATTCCTGCTTACACTGGAGTGATGTAATCACATGTCCATGGTCTCCAATCTCGACTGCAGAGGGTGTGGATACAGACGTTTCCCTGCCTAAATCTACATAGTTGTCAATCCAGGATTCAGTCACTAGCTACTAACATAATGAAATAAAAATGTTACCCTGAGACTATTTTAATCTGCATTTCTTTCCTTCATAATTGTCTCTGATGCACAGAGGACAATTCTATGCTTTGATACCAACAACCATGTGCAATGACCAGGGCATGGGTTATTAACAAAGTTCAAACCAAGGACCCTCAGATCCATAGCCTAGATCGCCACACCACTTTGGAGAAATAACTCTGGTAGCTATAGCAGGCTGCTCTCCACTCTGTGGACTAGCTGTTAGAAGAACAAAAGCCACATAATGCACAAGTGAGTGCTGTGTGGACATGCTAGAAAAACTATCAAAAGGCCACCAGGGAAGAAGAATGATGGAAGTTAGTTATGGTTTATGGTGGAAATTGAAATACATAAACAGAATAAAAGACAGGCAATTAAAATGCATATCCTGCTAAAAATCATTGTCCAACGATTTTTTTTTTTTAGAACTACCAAGCATATTATGGTAGGCATTTCCATCCAATAGTTCTAATTATTATAACTACTGTAATCAACTAATTTACACCCCCGCAAAAAAAGAGAGACTTCAGTTCACAATCACAGAAGGATAAGCACTGTAGAGACTTGCATTTGTGATTTGATCATATATTAGCTGTAAAACCACCCAACTGAATATATCTCTATTTTGCCCCTTGGAAGTTACAACTATAACTACAATTATGTGTGTGTTTTGTACTTAATTTTGTTGGGGTATTTATTGTTCCAAATTCCTCAGAGGTATAAGTATAGCTATCATCATATAAAAAACAAAAGCAACAATGTTTTAAATAAAACTTAGCCAACGTATTTATATCATTCTATATATGTGTTTTGTTACAGTGAAAGATACATGGTCTCAAATATATATCTCCTTCATTTCTCCAAAGATATATAGATATATATAGATATAGATAGATCCTGTTCCTAATCCCACTGATATGAATGGCAAAACTAGATATAGAACTGTGTCATCAAAGCTCTGTCCATCTGCCTAAAACGCTTAAGTCCTAGAAGAAACAGAGGATGACAACAAAGCACAAATTTTAAAAAGGTCACACAGCAGCCATTTAAGACTTTTTTCTGATGGCTTATTTCCAAGTTTAACGGTTCTACGTGCAACCATTTCCAATGCATAGAATCAACTTCAATGGATTCTGAAGAGGGGAATGCGTGAGCTGTGAACAGGGCTTGGATTGCTTGAACAAAAGCGGCAAAGTACTGAAAACAAACTGGGTAGACATTTATTTATTTGCATAGTCTGGCCTTAGCAAACTCAGAAACTCTCCTGGTTCCTTCCAATGATCCGAGTGCTAAAATCAGTGTCCTAGCGGTGGAAGCATATGCCTGGGAGTATCTAGCACTTGGGTACTGATAACTGGATACTCATCGTCTACATCAGTGTTGGGCCACACGCGGTTCGTCAGGGTAAGCCATGGTGGGCCGCAAGACAGCATTTACATTGACCATCTGCAGGCACGTCCATCTGCAGCTCACCATTCCCGGCCAATGGGAGCTACGGGAAACAGCGCAGGCCGCAGGTTGCCCACCACTGGTCTATGTATCGTCTATATTGACAAACACAAAGCTTCAGTTCACATTAGTTGAAGTTGCTCTCATCAATAAATTAAACCATGAAACATTAGGAAATACAAAGTTAAGGATTAAAGTACTCTCAAGTTAGGAAATGCCAGAGTGAATATGGTCCATGAAATTTTAATTCATCCCCCTGATGCATATGCATTAGAAAACAATATTTTATTACAAGATTTAAAACAAAAACAAACAAACCACACAGGACTCCTGCCCCATTCAGTGCACCAGAGGGATCTCCTCTGGGGATGAACCAGGATCATACAGTGAAAGAGGCTTTTATCTCTAGGATCTCTATTTCCTTTGTTGCAGAAGTTGGGGGGTGTATAGTGAATGAAGCAGGAGGCTGCAGGAAGAGGAAAAGATGGTCTCATGGTTACAGCAGTTGAATGCCGCCCTGGAGACTTGGATTTACCCTGTTTTTGCCACCAAGTTCCTATATAATGCTGGGCAAGTCACTTACACCAAACATTTCACAAGTAGTCACTTTTTCCTGTAATCAAAAACTTAATCAAAACCATAGTATAGTCTATCATTATAATTATTCCATAAGGAACAGAAACTGCCCCACATTTCCACATTCAGATTACAGCTAGCCTGGGTCCTCTCACAGTAAAATCCACCCTGGAATTCCACAAGTAACACCAACGAAATATTCTGTTCTACCTGCAAAGTAAGTCTGTTCACAGCCACAGTGAAGAACTGAAGCATTAAAAAAAGTTTTGCTTCTAATACCGCCAAAAGAGCTGATGTAAAGAGTGGCACTAAGAAAGTCATTTGCAGTACACAACGAGTCTTACAGGATCTACAAAACACAGGACCTATGCTACATACTCTCGAGTGCCACAAACTGACATCTTAACAGTCTACGCACATACAGATACAACACTCTCTCTTAACAAGTATGGAAATGTATCTCATAGTGCTTCGGCACTCCAGAACGTTATCTTTGTTGTCCAATACCAATGATATCAACTGTGGACGTGCTGGTATAGACTGGTCTCAGGTATTTTCAGTGGCGTCTCAAAGGGTTCAGAAGAAGCAGCATCTGAAACTGCACGGTATATTGCACGAGATGTGCAGGGAAGGGAGGAAAAAGCTACAAGAAACAACAGGATTAACATAGCACCAGATTTGATGGCACCAAGGAATGAAACAAACAGAACTGCTGTTTATTTTGTTCCACATCTCCTGCCTCTTCTTTAAACCCATCTGTTCGTTTTTCAAAATAATTACTCTTCCAAAATAACAGAGGATTTCTGTCAGCTGCGGACATTTTAAAATTCTGACACTTGGCACTTCCTGTTGATTTTCCCTGTATGAAATATGTAAAACTTTATGTTTTTACCGACTGTACTAGAAAAAACTTCAGTGACACTAAACTGAAACAAGCAGTAATATAAAGCTCAGTATCAGCACCACCAGTTAACATACCGTAGCATTAGGGTTACCTGACGGAATGAGGTGACACCATATTGGGACTGATATTTCTCACTGACCTGCAGCTTGTGCTGCCATTCACACAGTGCTGCCAATTCCAAATATTAAAAAAAAAAAATGAAAAATCGTTAGTCAGCCCTTCAAAAAAACTTGAAATTATTTTAAATCTCATAATTTTTAAACCAATTTGTGGGTCTTTCCATTTGCCTTTTGAGTCATTAGAGTACACTTGGGTGACATTTTCAATTTTCCTTTGCAAACCTGAGGGGTAGAAACTTTTTAAATCACATGATTCCAGATGCTAGCACTTTCAGTAAAGATGTGATATTGTGAAAAAATAGTGAGAATGGGCAACACAGTTTACATCTGTGCAAAGTGGGGATAAATCACTGATCTGACAGCTAAATATTCAGCGTACTGGGCAATGCAGGCCTGTTTTCTTGAAATCCAGTAATCCTTTAATATAGCCAGAGTCCTCACATAAAAGTGTCTGTCTGCCCTAGGGCTATCTCCAGGCACCAAGAATACTTTTCTGTTCACTCTTCATGCCCTTTCTAACCCACTCTGCAACATTTCTGAGGGAAAACACCATCACAGTATAATAAAAAAAAATCTTCTCTATGTATACAATTACATATGGTGTCCATTTTTACCCAGGCTTTTGGTGCAATAAGAGCTGGTATTTACAGCATAGCAAGGTACGGTATGGATAACGGGGATAGTCTGATGTGATATCTGCGGATGGCAAGCTTTTATATCTAGCTCTTGCAACAGCTGCATTTTTTCTTGCCATTGTATTTTCAAACCTATGCAAGATGCACCTTGGGTTGAGGAAAGATGCTTTCTTCCCCCACCATCATTATAAATGTAACCCTTCTACCTGTCAGAGTCAGCAGCAACAATAATGGGGTTGAGTATCTAGGGATTCTTTTTCAACATTACAACATAAAACCGGCTTGAGCCCCCACCCAGTGACCTGCGACAATTACACACCACCTCCTGGGCGCCTGTAAGAGGCAATACTTCCCCTCTCACAAGCACAGAGTCTGAGGGCAGGTCTATACTTCGGGGCTAAGTCAACCTAAGTTACTCAATTCCAGTTACTTGAATAATGTAGTTGGAGTCGACATACCTCAGGTCAACTTATTGCAGTGTCGACACTGCGCTGGGTCACCGGGAGAAACTCCTGACTTAACTTATGCTTCTCTTTCTGATGGAGTACCGGAGTCAACAGGACGGTGATCAGTAGTCGACTTAGTGGGTCTTCACTAGACCCATTAAATTACCCCCGGTGGATCGATCGCTTTGCTTTGATCCCCGGTAAGTGGAGACAAGCCTTGAGTGTAGCCAAAAAAAAACCCTTATAATAAAAGGAGGGAAGTAACTCGGAATTAATTGGGAGAAACACTGCAAACAGGGCTCATAAACATAAACCATGAGCAAAAGGCCCACCCCCAAGTAAGTTGGGCAGTGTCCTTTTCGCCTCAGGTTCTTAAGTCCAGCAATCCAAAAGTGCCTTTAACGTGCCCTTCCCTTCTCTGCACCCCACTCACAGTTGCTTTCCTTGGACAGTGTAGATCCAGAGTTCAGAGGTGCATCTGCAGAGTTCAACTCCCTGAGCTCCTCTGCTCAGGCTCTCACTCACTGCCCCTCTCTGTGGGGCTCTGCTCTGGCCCTCTCCATCAGCCACCCTGTTGGCCACTCACTGAGATGTCTTCAGTGCCTAACACTTAACACAGGGCTCAGTGATTCCAGCAGTTAGTGGGAGAGCCTCGAAGACACTGTCCCAAAGCAGGTTTAATACTTAGATCTAGGTATCAGTAATTTCAGCTCTGCAGCATGTAACAAGATACTCACTTGAGCCTAAATAAGCTCTGTTATTACACAGTGGAGAGAGGCCCTTATGCAGAGCCCACACCACCAGGTACAACTACCTGTCCCCACCCTGTCTCAACTCACTGGGGTTTGGAACCCATGTCCCCTGCCTACTGAGTGCCATTCAGTTGAGGATGAGTCCCTCTGTTGGGGTATGCCAACTACAGTTCTGCTGCCCTGGTTTCAAAGTCCTTTATTACTGCTGCCCCAGTAACAAGGAAACTGTTACTAGGGATCCAACACAGCCCAAAGCAATCATCTGGCCAAACAATCCCATCATGCTGAGCATGTAGGCAGAGTGGGTGTGCTCAGGCAAACGAGATCAGCTCCTGAAATCCTCTTCCACAGATCATCACTAGATGTCAGCAGAGAGCTCATTCAGACTCTGCTGACACAGAAATCAAAACAACTGAACAGCATATACGTGTCTCATGTTTTTTGAAAAGGTAACATCACTGGTTCTATGGTATCTTATTATTGATATAATAAGATTATTTTCTCAAATCTCGACCATTTTTTTCTGCAAAACATGGCACCACACAACCACAAGGAGTAGCCTTACTGTCTTATCATGAGATTCAACTGAAAGCCTTATTTTAAGATCTGCCTGCACAAATACATTTGTCAGTTGCACCCTGATGCTCACTGAATTCTGCAGAACCACCCAGAGGACACAAGTGCTACAGGAAAGAGAGAACCCTCTTCTGAAAATACCCTGCTAATGGTTCCTGAGGTAAAACTATGACTAAGGAAAGGAAAAGGTCTTTTGATATTTCATGCATTATTTTAGTAGATGTATTTGTGCATGCAGTTGATTATTGTATCATAATGAAAGAGTACAATGGGTAGTGTTAAAGGTTAAAGCAATTGTTCTCAAAGCCAGTCTGCCGCTTGTTCAGGGAAAGCCGCTGGCAGGTCGTACCGATTTGTTTACCTGCCGCGTCCGCAGGTTCGGCCGATCGTGGCTCCCACTGGCCACGGTTTGCCAATCCAGGCCAATGAGGGCTGCGAGAAGCGGCATGGCCAAGGGACATGCTGGCTGCCCTTCCCGCAGCCCCCATTGGCCTGGAGCAGCGAACCGCAGCCAGTGGGAGCCACGATCGGCTGAACCTGCAGACGCGGCAGGTAAACAAACCAGTCCGGCCTGCCAGGGGCTTTCCCTGAAAAAGCGTCGGACCGGCTTTGAGAACCACTGGGTTAAAGGATGCACGTACAATTCTAATGCTGCCATTGCCTGACCTTTGAGTGCTTAACAGTAGTAACAACCTCTGAATTTTTTTATTTAATTACATAGAGAGGCTAAGTACAGAATTTATTAGGAAGTTTGATATATGCAAACACCAGTATCTTAATTTCTGTTTTGCTTGACTGCATCTTGAATAGAAATAAAAGACATTAAAACAAATTATCATTTCACGATGTTTAATTGACTATAATTATTTCAGCAATCTGTTTATTGAACAACGTTAATCTTTAAGCTACATTGTCTCTCTCTCTCTCTGAAATGAATTACTTATGATACATTGGTAAAGAGAATAGTCTCGGGGTAAAGGAAAATGCTATTGAATTTTATTATTGGGACCAATTGTTCAGCCCTTTTTCATGTTAGCAGTCTCACTGGCTTCATATGAGTAATGGCTCAAACTGCAGCCTCAAATGTTTTGCTTAGGTCCCATTTTATCAATTTCTGGTGGCTTACAATAAGCAAAAAGTGTATACATAAGCAAATCTCCTGTTAGCTTATTAAAACCATGCCCTAGCACATCCCTATAAACCCTACCACAGTACGGTATAAGCTTGTCAATTTGCCTCCTCCTGTTATGCGGATTTGCAGAGACATATGTGCTGGAGCAACAGTAAATCCACTTTGATGAAAAGCTTGTTTCTTTCCAGCAAATTGTGATTCTAACTTTGTTGTAAATCTCATTTCCACCACTTGGCTGCTGCCTTTAGCTGTATTGAACCTGTCTGCTGGTAAAATGGAAGACCTCCCTCCTTATTGAAATCACAAAATGACTCATATAGTGAACCAAAAGTGTGTGTAATTTTCAGTAAAAGACCACCAGCTACTGTGCCCCAATGGCCAATCTGTATTATCACCGCTGAAAGGTGCGAAGAGCTTTGTTTCACTCACTGAAATTGTTCCTTAAATATTAATGACAGGCTCACCTTAATAAAAAAAACCCCTCAAACTGCAGATCCTTTGCTTCTCTGGGTAAAATAAATAGAAGAGTGAGTTTGCCCAAACATTTCAACAAATTAGTTTAGGACTGGTACATGTAATCTTATGGTTTTCTTAGAAGTAACATTACTAAAACAACCTTTAAATCTTTAGTTGCCTACAATTCCACCTCCTGTCATTACACCACAAGTTTCTTATACACACATCAAAAAGTACAGCTGGTTAAAATTTTTATCGGAAATATTTGTTTCTATAGCAGAGCCTTTTTTTAAAATGAAAAACGAAAAAAACGTGTGAGCACTCTTTGCGGTTTTTCCTCAGCCTCATTTCTATTCCTTCACTTGTTTCTTCCCTTTTCATATTAGTCACTGAAAAGAAGGGGGGGGAGGAACTGAAAACTTTTGGTTTGCAATACTAAAACAAAATCAAACTTTTTTTTTAAATTTTGTTGTTGAAAATCAGAAATTGTCAACAAAATTTTACTTTATAAATGGAAACATTTTCAAAAAAAGAGATCTTCAATGATCTAAAGATCAAGAGAGAGTCCTAAAAAAAAGTAGAAACTAGGTCAAATTAAAAAGGATGAATATAAACAAACACCACACGTATGCAGGGAGAAAATTAGAAAGGCCAAGGCACAAAAATCAAACTAACTGGAGACAAAGGGTAACAAGAAAATTTTCTACAACTACATTAGAAGAAAGAGGAAGACCGAGGCCCCATTACTCAATCAGGGGGTGGGAGGCATGGAAATAACAGAAAATATGGAAATGGCAGAAGTGCTTAATGTTCCAGTTTTCACCAAGAAGGTTGGTGGTGATTGGACATCTAACATAGTGAATGTTAGTGAAAATGATGTAGGATCAGAGGCTATAACAGGAAAAGATCAAAGTTAAAAATTACTTAGACAAATTAGATGTCTTCAAGTCACCAGGGCCTGATGAAATGCTTCCTAGAATACTGAAGGAGCTGCCTGAGGAGATATCTGAGCCATCAGCGATTATCTTTGAAAAGTCATGGAAGATGGGAGAGATTCCAGAAGACTGGAAAAGGGCAAATGTAGTTCCAATCTACAAAAAAGGGAAATAAGGACAACCCGGGGAATTACAGACGAGTCATCTTAACTTCTGTACCTGGAAAGATAATAAAGCAAATAATTAAGCAGTTTGCAAACATCTAGAAGATAAGGTGATAAGTTACAGTCAGCATGGATTTGTCAAGAACTAACCATGCCAAACCAACCTGATGGCTTTTCCTGACAGGATAACACGCCTTGCACATGGGGGCGGGGGAGCAGTAGTACATCTTGATTTAGTAAAGCTTTTGATACTGTCTCACATGACCATCTCAAACAAACTAGGGACATGCAAGAGTAGTTATCAGTGATTCACAGTCATGCAGGGATCAGTTCTGGGTCCAGTTCTGTTCAATATCTTCAGCAATGATTTAGATAATGGTATAGAGAGTACTGTTATAACTTATAAAGTTTGCGGATGATACCAAGCTGGGAGGGGTTGCAAGTGTTGTGGAGGATTGGATTATAATTCAAAATGATCAGGACAAACTGAAGTAAATAGGATTAAATTCAATAAGGACAAATGCCAAGTACTTCATTTAGGAAGGAACAATCAGTCGCACACATACAAAATGGGAAATGACTGCCTAGGAAGGAGTACTGAGGACAGGGATCTGGGGGTCATAGTGGACCACAAGCTAAATATGAGTCAACAGTGTAACACTGTTGCAAAGAAAGAGAACATCATTCTGGGATATATTAGCAGGAGTGTTATAAGCAAGACACGAGAAGTAATTCTTCCGCTCTCCTCCACGCTGATTAGGCCTCAACTGTAGTGTTGTGTCCAGTTCTGGGTGCCACATTTCAGAAAGGATGTGGACAAATTGGAGAGAGTCCAGACAAGAGCAACAAAAATGATTAAAGATCTAGAATACTTGACCCATGAAGGAAGATAGAAAAAATTGGGTTTGTTTAATCTGAGAAAGAGAAGACTGAAAGGGGACACGATAACAGTTTTCAAGCACATAAAAGGTTGTTACAAGGAGGAGAGAGAAGAATTGTTCTTCTTAACCTCTGAGGCTAGGTCAAGAAGCAATGGGCTTAAATTGTGTTAAAAATAGTAGCACAGCATGGGGAGCGACAAGCTGCAGCATGGACTAGCTGCTCCGAGAACATACTCACAGGGTCTAGTCGGGTTTGTACCAGGGGTAGCTAGCTTGTGCTGCCACTCACTGTGCTGCCATGGCTACATTACTATTCAGTGTACTAGCTCAATGAGAGAGATACCAGGGAGTACGTCTATGCAAGATGGGAATGTTACATTGCACGTGTAGACATAGCCCAAAGGTGCCTAAATTTGGGCACCCAAAATTTGAGGTAAGCAAAACTCATTGGTCACTTTTGAAAATCTTAGCACAAATGCAAAGCACAGATATGTAAAAGTGATGGGTAGGACCCTAGGTTTTCTGCCTACAAATTAGCATTACAAAGCAAGAGAGACATGATGCAAGCGAAATGGTAGAAAAAGGAACCACATAAACTATCTGCCTTGGGTACATGTAGAATGCAAATCTGAGTGCGTGAAGGAAATTATAAATATGTGTAATATAACATGAAAGTAGTGCCTTTGCATTGGTTTTTTTTTTTTTTTTGGCCTGCTCTTTCATGGTCAATGGCAACTACCGAGTGTTTTATCAGTTTTAATCCCAACAGGCAAATACAAAGGTAAACTTGAGGCTCTGCAGTAACATATGTGACCCTGTATGCCACACAGATGTTAACCAATGGCTGCAAGTATGGTGTGTTCCACAGAGAAGGGTCTCCAGAAATCAACAATGACAAGAAAGAGAAGAATCAAGTACCTCAGGGGATCTTAGAATAAGCAGTAATAAGAGTGAAAGAGCAGTGCGTAGAATTACATTTCTATTTCTTATTAATCTCTTTTCGCCCTGCAGCGAATAGTTTTAATGATCAGATTTCAGTATTGTATCTTGTGCATATGCAGATAACATCACATTACAATATTCCCCAGGGCTGCCAGTTGAGAAATACTGATATTCAATAATCATCACTAGAAAAGTGACAAAATTAAAATAAAGGTACATACACAGGTAACAGAGCAATTGGATTGACTTTCTCTACAGGCTGTGAATAAGAGGGGTGAGAAGGTGGACCCCTGTACCACTCCACATTAGTATTTTCAAAGCTGAAGAGCAATTGCCAGGCAGGCAAGTCAGCAGTGTCTCTTGAGTCATGATAATAAAGAAAGACAGTAGATGTATTATGATTTTCTCATGGCCCACAGTCTTCAGCCACAGAGCCCATTGTAATTGCCATCTTGAAAGTCCGTAAGACTACTCGTGTGTTTAAAGCTAAGCTCAGTTATGTGTTTTGCTGGATCAGGGTCACAGTGATCAGCATCTTTCAGGATCAAACCCTAATTTTACTGTGAGAGACGTTTCTTTACTTTGGACCTGAAGATTTTTCTGGAAGTGAACCACTGGCTAGGTAAGTGGTGCAGGGCTTTGGTTTTGTGAAACATTGGTTGACCTTCTATGGGGAGAGAAGGCCGTACAATTTGGATAGCCTCCACCTCAGTAGAAGGGGAGCCAATATGCTCAGGAACAGGCTGGCTAGCATACTCAGGAGGGCATTAAACTAATAACAGAAGGGGAGTGTAAAAAGGGGGAAGATATGAACACTCATTTAGCACAAAATTGAGATGTTAAGAATAAAGGCAGAAGGAGCGGCACTCTGTCAAAGATGGCATTATTTGAATCACTGATAACTCAAAAGAAAATGATCTTGAATACTTATGGATCAATGTCCTAACAGATAAAACACAAGACCGGGTATTAACTGCTGTCTGCCACAGACCACCAAACAACACGAGGGAAGAGGATGACGAACTCCTTATGAACCTATCTAGAATGTGTAGGGGGAAAAGGCTGCATGCATGATCATAGAGGACTTCAGTGTGAACTGTATATGCTGGAGGGTTCATGCAGTTAGCGCTAAAAAACTACTAGAATTTCAAAACAGTATAGATGGCAATTTATTAACTCAAAAATTGCTATGTCCAGCACAGGTGAATTCCATATTAGGCTTTTTCTTGTCAGCTAAAGAGGAACTGATAACAGAAATAAAAGTAACTTATGTACAAGCAATCATGACTTAATGACATTTATAATGTGCAAACAGAATCAAGTCCAAACAAGTAATTATGCGGGCTTTCTATTTTAAAAGGGCCAGTTTTAGAGAACTGAAAACAGTTATAAACCAAATCAGATGGGAGGAAGAGTTTTATCAGAAAAATGTGAATGATAATTGGGAACTGTCTAAGAACTCTTTACTAGATGCCTCAAAAGCCACAATCCCACTATCAAGGAAGAAGGCTGTATTAGTTAAAGCCAACCTGGTTTAGGGGAGCAGTGAAGGCAAGTATAAATATAAATATATATATATATATATTATATACATACACACACACACACACACACAACTGAAAGAAAGGGAAAGTTGATAGTAATGAATATAAATAAGAAGCTAAGAACTGTAGAACACTGAAAAGGGAAGCAAAGGAACACAAGGAGAAATCCATGTCCAGCAGAATTAAGAACAATAGTAAGAAGTATTTTAAGTACTGGTATACTATGAACAAAAAGAATACTGACCTTGATCCATTATTAGATAGAAATGGTATCATCAATAATAATACAGAAAAAAAATGGTACAATAAGTATTTCTGTTCTATATTTATTTAGGGGAAAAGACAGATGATATAGTCTCATTATATGTTAATAACATTCCGTTCCACTAGTATCTCAGGAGGCCAAGAAACAATAACTATTAAAGTTACATATTTTAAAATCAGCAGATCCAGATAACTTGCACCCAAGAATTTTTAAAAAAGATGAATGAGGAGTTTGCCAGATCATTCTTGTAAATTTTCAATAAGTCTTTGAATACTGGGGAAGTTCCAGAAGACTGGAAGAAAGGTAATGTGACATATTTAAAAAGGGTAAATGGGATGACCTGGGTAATTATAGGCCTGTCAGTCTGACATAAATCCTGGGCAAGATAATGGAGTGGCTGATACAGGACTCGATTAATAAAGAATTACAGGAGCATAATGTAATTAATGCCAATAACATGGGTTTATGGAAAACAGATCTTGTCCAACTAACTTGATATCTTTTTTTGATGAGATTACAAATTTGGTTGATAAAGGTAATAGTGTTTGTATAATATACTTGAACTTCTTAAGGTGTTTGACATGGTACAGCATGACATTTTGATTAAAAAACTACAATATAAAATTAACATGGCACACAATAAATGGATTCAAAGCCAGCTAACTGATGGGTTTCAAAATTAAATTTTAAACAGGAATTCATCAACAAGAAGGTACGTTTCTAGTGGGCCTCAGATCTCTTAGACTTTGGGATAAGACGTGGTATTGAAATAAACAAACAACAATTAAAAAAAACCTAACTATAGCAGGGGTGGGCAACCTAGGGCCTGGGGGCCACATCCAGCCCTTCAGACATTTTAATTGGGAGCTCAAGCTCCCGCCAGGAAGCACAGTCAGGGGCTTGCCCCGCTCCGCATGTAACATGGCTCCATGCAGCTCCTGGAAGCAGTGGCATGTCCCCCTTGCGGCTCCTACACTTAGGGGCAGTCAAGGGGGTCCGCACACTGCCCCCATCCCAAGCGCTGCCCCCACAGCTCCCATTGGTCGGGAACCACAGCCAATGGGAGCTGCAGGGGCAGCACCTGTGGATGGGGCAGTGTGCAGAGCTGCCTGACCGTACCTCCGCGTAGGAGCTGGAGAGGGGGACATACCGCTGCTTCTGGGAGATGCTTGAGTTAAGCGCCACCTGAAGCCTGCATCTTGACCCCCTCCCACAGCCCTGATCCCCCTCCTGCCCTCCAAACCCCTTGGTCCCAGCCCAGAGCACCCTCCTGCACCACAAACCCACATCCTCAGCCCCACCCCAGAGCCCGCACCCCCAGCCAGAGCTCTCACCCCCCCCCCAGCATCCCAACCTCCTGCCCTAGTCCGGAGCCCCTTCCTGCACACTGAACTCTTCATTTATGAACCCACCACAGAGCCTAAACCCCCAGCCAGAGTCCTCACCCCCTCCTGTACCCCAATCTTGTGAGCATTCCTGGCCCACCATACAATTTCCATACCCAGATATGGCCCTCGGGCCAAAAAGTTTGCCCACCCCTGAACTAGAGCAATTTGACAACATAGGAGTGAAAGTCCCACAAACACTGCAAACAGCCTGAAAAGCTGACCACACATACGCTCTACCCCATCTCATTTATGTAAATTCATATTTGGATTAGCTTCCAACTGCATGCCATTATGAAGTCATACAAATGATCAATGAACTCTTTAGAAGTGCTCACAATGATAATAAAATTACATAAACATGACCCTACCACATGAGTAATTTTCATTAATATACACATTTTTAAATTAAGGCTACTGTATAAGTACATGAATTTTTGAGACATGACTATAAAACCTGGTATTTTAAACACCAGCTTTTATTACAGATGGTTTAGTGGTTAGAGCAGAGAACTTGGAAGCAGCAGGGCCCAACTTCATTAACTTGATTTGAATTGCTCTCACACTGGGGCTAAATTTAGCCCCTAGAAACTCTTCCCATCCAGGTCATCGACTTGCCATATAATATTGGGAAAGTCACTCAACCTCACTGTTGGATGAATTACTGTTTGTCTATTTTACAGAGTGGTGTGAAGTTCAATTAAATGTTTGCAAAGTGCTTTGAGAGTCTCATACGAAGGGCACGTTTCGCATGCCATTTACAACATAATGTAACAGCACGACAATGCAATGCTTACAATATTTAGAAACTATAATATTGCAGAGGAAGGATCAGGGATGGCTCTACCAATTTTGCCACCCCAAGCAGTCGCTGCCGAATTGATGCCGTGGGAAACGGACTGCCGCCCCATTTTAAATGCCGCCCCAAGCACCTGCTTGGAAAGCTGGTGCCTGGAGCCAGCCCTGGGAAGGATGGTCTTCCCCTTCTGTAAACTAGGGATAATAATATTTCCTTCCCCTCTCTGTCTATTTAGATTAAATATATATTAAGATGATGACTGAGCACAGTAGGGCCACAACCTCAGGGTGCTATCATAGCAAAATGACAAACAATACTTGTGATGTAATGGTTACTGAGAATATGTGGATTATGGTGCTATTTGTCAAATTCACAAAGAAACCATGTTTATTTCAGGGTTTACCTCAATAACTAGATTCAAAAGCACAAGTGATTTAATTAGTAAACTAAGCTAATACAGTGTGCAATTCATGCATCTAAATACGGATTAAAGACAGTGATGATTTATAGTCTTGTCAGCACCAGGGGATGGTGGGACTTCTATTCCAGAGGGAAAGATAGGAATTAAAAGCCGTCACCAGAAGGCATGCTGAGAGGGACGAAATATATAGACTATTTTTTTTCATTTGTATACTTATGTATCTTTCATTTATAGGCAAAGAACTGTACAGAGCATTGATGCCTGTAGAGAAGAAACCCTGGCAAGAGGAAATTTGGGGACTTTGGGCTGCTTTAGCTGCCAGGACTTTTGAGAAGGACCAGGAGGAAGGAAGCCCAGGGTAAAGAAGTTTGGTTATTTGAACTTTTGTATTAATTGGGGGTGTGGGGCGGGTTGAGACCTATTTTGTCTTTCAAGCAGAGATGGACAAGCTATAAAGACTCTGAGCCAAAAAAACACTGGAGCTTGAGAGGCCTTGAGGCTTAGATTGGGTGTCTGCTTCCTTTTCAGAGTATCAGGCTAGAGCTCACCCCAACTTCCCATATCTAAGTAGGAGCTTGTCAGAATATCATTCCTGAAGAGCATACTTTTGATACATTTATTTTCATTACTATTAAAGTGCCTTGACTTTTAAACTCATACCATGCAACATTAATGTGGCTTTATGTGCCAAATTGACTCCTGATGTAAACCCACTAAAGTGAATGGAGTTACACCAGGGATGTGTTTATCCCTCTTTCTGTTCCACAAATAGGCTCAAACACATGTATCCACAGCAAAGTTTTGGGTCCATCCCTCCCCACCTTTTTTTTTTTTTTTTTTTTTTTAAAACAACAACATTGCCATGTGTCCATATACCTGTAACCTGTCTATCCCTACCCCAATTGACCAAAATCTCACGTGTACTAAGGCTGATGGTTTCCTTGTGATGTGACCTCAGCACAAAGATTTTGTAGGGCATTCACCATTGCAACTTGTTGTTTCTTTGCTCTGGAACTGGTGGACTTGGAGAGCTCACAGCCTTTGCCAGCACAGCTCGTAAGCTCCACAGACATTTCTATGTAAACTTGGAGCCCGATGAGGAGAAACGTTGACTCTAGCCACACTGCACGCAAGGGTCAGGGAAAACTGCAAAATCTGTGCAGAAGGGAACACCGGAAATACTCTTCCCTCCACATATCCCTGAGAGCACACATCCTCCCAAAAGCAGAGTGGGCAGGAGACAGCCACTTATGGGGTGGAGAAGGCTGCCTCGTCTTGTATACCGTGGAGCTGAGGGGAGGATGCTGTCTCCTTGAATCAAATCCTTCCCTTAATTTCACGGGGGCACAGTCTTCAACTTGAGGCTGTGCCTCAGTAGCATAATTTAGCTCTTCACTAGTCAAACGTTACCTCACACACTTGCTACACATCTAGTTCATCATCTTCTGTCTTGTTTTCCATTGTTCATTTACATGCTATCTACTCCTCTCTTCTTATCTACTTCTGTTGCTTGTTAAAGAGATAAGAACTTTAGAAAAAATGATTCACTTGCTGTATAATATGATTCACATTTTAGTTTTAGCTCGTTCCCTCTGTTCCTGCTACTTCATTCTTTTTGTCCGAGAGATGTTTGGCTTCTTTTTTTTTGCCAGGGCTGGTGATTGGGCCTTTAAAATGACACTGCAGTTTTCTAACAATACCCCTGATCCCAACAGGTGCTTAGTGTTCTCAAATCCCACTCAAGCCAGCAGGAAATGAGGGTGTTCAGCATCTTGCAGGATTGTGCCCAACATGAGTACACAGACATAACCAAAGCCCTACCGCTCCTATGTTTCCCACAGAAAGCTTTTAAGACTTGAATCTTACCTCTGTTTAAGAATTACTGGCTTTGTACCTCTCTGACCTGGAACCTTGTCATTCCCTTCACACAGACTATTTACTGCTACTCACTGACCAAAAGCACTTAAGACTTCACACCTCTAACTTTCACCTACACAGAGCCAGCAGCTGCTATGACTATTCCAGATGTACAGTATTAAAGTAAGTCATGAGGATTTAAGTATTCATGACACACTGACGTGCTAATGCTGCCACCGTCCACACAAGAGATCCACTTCCTGGACACTCCAGTGCTAATAAGAGATGGCCATATAAACACCACCCTATACTGGAAACCTACTGACTGCTATATTTACCTGCATGCCTCCAGCTTTCATCCAGACCACATCACATGATCCATTGTCTACAGCCAAGCTCTACGATACAACAACATTTGCTCCAACCCCTCAGACAGAGACAAACGCCTACAAGATCTCTATCAAGCATTCTTACAACTACAATACCCACCTGCTGAAGTGAAGAAACAGATTGACAGAGCCAGAAGAGTACCCAGAAGTCAACCTACTACAGGACAGACCCAACAAGGAAAATAACAGAACACCACTGGCCATCATGTACAGCCCCCAGCTAAAACCTCTCCAGCACATTGTCAACGATCTACAACCTATCCTGGAAAATGATCCCTCACTCTCACAGACCTTGGGAGGCAGGCCAGTCCTTGCTTACAGACAGCCCCCCAACCTGAAGCAAATACTCACCAGCAATTACACATCACACAACAAAAACACTAACCCAAGAACCAATCCCTGCAACAAACCCCGTTGCCAACTCTGTCTGCATATCTATTCAAGGGACACCATCATAGGACCTAACTACATTAGCCACACCATTGGGGCTCGTTCACCTGCACATCTACTAATGTGATATATGCCATCATGTGCCAGCAATGCCCCTCTGCAATATACATTGGTCAAACTGGACAGTCTCTACGTAAAAGAATAAATGGACACAAATCAAACATCAAGAATTATAATACTCAAAAACCAGTAGAAGAGCACTTCAATTTCCCTGGTCACTCAATAACAGACTTAAAAGTGGCCATTCTTCAACAAAAAACCTTCAAAAACAGACTTTAATGAGAAACTGCAGAACTGGAATTTGCAAACTTGACACCATCAAATTAGGCCTGAATAAAGACTGGGAGTGGCTGGGCACTACAAAAAGTAATTTTCCCTCTGCTGATACTCACACCTTGTCAGCTGTTGGGAATGGACAACATCCACCCTGACTGAATTGGCCTCATTAGCACTACAAAAAGTAATTTTCCCTCTCTCAGTATTCACCCCTTCTTGCCAACTGTTGGGAATAGGCCACTTCCATCTTGATTGAATTGACCTCATTAACACTGATGCCCCACTTGGTAAGGCAATTCCCATCTTTTCATGTGCTGTAATATATATACTTGCCTATTGTATTTTTCACTCCATGCATCTGATGAAGTGCATTTTAGCACACAAAAGCTTATGACTAAATACACTTGTTAGTCTCTAAGATACCACAAGGACTCCTCATTGTTTTTGCTGATACAGACTAACACGGCTAACCTTCTGAAACTATTGAACATGGCTCTTAAATTATACTTTGCTATGCCATGGAGCAGAACTACGTTGTTTTGTCCAATTTCCAATTATTACCCTTAAAAACTTTCCAGTTGCGTTAGAAGATCCCACATTATCTTAAAGTCAGAATAGACAGACTATTGCAACCAGTGAGTTTAGAGAGATGTAGGTTATCATTATTTGTATTACAGTAGCTCCCAGAGGCCCCAACTCAGATGGTCAATAAAGCGGGGGGAAATTTTTAGACAAAACTCTCCCTCCCACACACACACTTAAAAATGTAGATTGGGTTGGCCAACATACATCACAAATGTGTGTCAAATTTGCTGAACTGTTTCAGCCAAAAAGAGCCCAGGTTTTCATGTTTATTATTTTTTTTAATTCAAAATGCCCTTTCATGTAGAATATCCCTTCAGTTTTATTTTTTAAATACTTAAAAATTCTAAAACAAAATTAAACGTATTTTGGGCTGAAGTAAACAATTTTTTCTCCTGATTTGGCCAGAGAAACAAAAAATCAATAGTTTGCACAATTCAGATTGTGACTCCCGTCATGGTAAGTGCTGAAAGAAACAGTTCCTGCCATGGAGGGTTTATAATCTAATTAAACAAAGGTTTGCAGAATTTACAAGATGGCAATGTTTCAAGTTGCCTTTGGCACTATAGTTTCGCTGCAATTTATGAAATTAAGTTGTCTCCTATCTGGTTTAAAGTTAAAGTTAATTTGAACTCCTGAATCCAAATAATTTGTGATTACCTGCCTGTTGATGTTATTTGTATACAAAGCAGACAGAAGACAACTTAATTTTTATCAAGTACAACAAGTTGACAGAGCGGACAGATGTAGGAAAACATTATTGTTCATTAAATTGAACAAACATGTTATAGAATTTAGGAGCATCTACTCATGTTGGGTCAAAAAGGGTAATTTTTCATTTGGTTTAACCAAATAATTTCATTTATAGAAGAAAGCATCTTTCAAAACCACTGCTGAAACTCAATAATCAGTAGAAAGGGATAGAGTGGAATACTGACTGGTATTATTTCTATTGCAGTAGCACCAAGGAACCCCATTGCTCTATGTACTGTACAAACACAAATATTATATACACACACACACAGAGTTTAGCGGTAATCTAAACAGGGCACCAATTCCACCAGAATAAAAGGAAACTTCTGTTTCCCCCAATCGTCCCTTCAGTTTAAAAATACTGTCCTTTATTTACAAATTCATCAAATATGCAGCCATGATTTGATTGCACATATAAAAATATCATGGTAACCTAAAACAGGAATGAGGAAAAGGATACAGAGGTGTCTCCAGAGGCCTGAACAGAACCAATGCATTTTAATAGGTCTAGTATGGAGGAAGAGGGGCATTCCCAGACAATATTTTGGAAGACTATTCAGAATTAGTGGTATTGTTGAGCGGTAATACTTGGGACATGTTGGCTCCAGTCTTTAAAAATAGCTACATATTTTTGGATGACTAGACTTCAGAGCTAGGTTAGTGAAATTTAAGACACTGCATGCATGCCTGTCGTACTGATACAATAGTAAAGCATCCCAACTCAGGACTATACACTCTAGTTGAAAGATACCAATCCTAATAAAAAACTTAAAATATTCATAGATTTCAAGACCAGAAGGGACCATTATGACCACCTAAGTTTTACTTCTTCGAGAACACAAAACACAGAACTTCCCCAAAATAATTCCTAGTTCATATATTTTAAAAAAACCCATTTAATCTTGATTGAAAAAATTGTCAGTGATGGAGATTCCACCATGACCCTTGGTAAAATTGTTCTAATGGTTAACTCTCACCATTAAAAAGTTGCACCTTATTTCCAGTCTAGCTTCAACTTTTAGCTATTGGATCTTGTAATGATATAACATATAAAGTAATTGATCTTCATATAGCGTAACGAACTATGCCACTGTGCAGAATCATCTGCTGCAGAGGGGGACTGTGTGACAACTTGTTACAGCTTCAGGCTCCCTGATTCTTATGGCACCCTGAGCCCTGGCGTTGGTTAGAGACGCTTGGGGTTGTACTATCTTATACCAGTTGTGACTGTATACAGTTGAGCATAGCTGGAGCAAAGCAGACTTCAGCCACACCCTCTGCCTGCCCTGACATGGCCCCCTCAAAACACCCACATGCCACAGCCTGGTAGGATGAGTGGTGCAGTGGCTAATGATATATTTTCTGCTAGCTCCCCATGCTGGGGGATTTCTTAGGTGGTCACATCCATCTTTTTAGCAATCCCTTTGCACTGCCTGAACCCAGGGCTGAGCTGAGTATCTGGCCCACTGTTGCTAACAAATATTCATGTCCATCAGATACATTGCATTTGTTTTGCAGTCTATAGAAAGTTTGAGATTTAAACGTTCTCTCATCATGGCTACTGAGAATGAGGGCCTTAAATCTGGTTGAGATTTGTTGCGGGAATTTTTGATTCAGATTCGTTTTCAGCAGCACACCTTTCTTAGACGCCTAATACCAGCCCTCGGCAGTCATCAGGGATGAATTGAGATAAGCAATTATACTGCCTATCATGAAACAACGAAGCATATACCTCCACATATGCCACTGCCTCCATGATTGACATTTTTTTTGTTTGTTCCATGATCTACTTGAGCGCAAAGTAAGTAGAATTCAAATAAAATTATAGAAGTCAGAAATAGAAAAGATGTCTTATCAAATCTTCCTGCTCCAGATGTGCTACATAGTCCCGTTAGAGGAGGCATCTGATACTTAGTTGACACAACATTTCATTTTAGCCAAAAGATTTTAAAAAGAAAAAGAAAAAGAACCTTTAATTTCAGCTGAGGTTTTAACCAGTTGCAGATATACCTCATATTGGGTCTGATTTTTCTAGCTTTGACTATTGCAAAGCATGAAGAGAATTGATACTTTTTCAGCGTTTGCAGTTAGAAAGCAAAATGACCATCCCAAGAAAAACTGACAAAAAGAGCTGCTGGATGCTGTCTTTTTTGCATATTCACCAGGCAGAGTCTCCAGAACTGGACTGAGCACCCAATTCAGGAAAGCACTAACTCAAGTGCTTGACTCTGGTGGACTTATTACTTTCAGAAGGTAGCAAGTGCTTAAGTGCCTTCCCAAAACAGGTGGTACTTTCCTGAATGAGAAAACAGAATCCTCTGCTCCCAATCAGCTGCCCCAACAGGTTGTCTGTGTGTGTCTTTCAATTTTAATTCATTTAGAAATCTTTGCTGTATTTTAATTGTTATACTGTTCAAAACTCCTGATTGAGTTTTTTTTTTTTTAAAGAGAAGATAAACTTTAGAAGGGGCAAATTAAAACTGGGAGGGAATAAGTACATGAAGTCTCCAGGGTGAAAAGAATAATACTGACAGTGTGGATGGTAGGCTTGAGAGCAGGAATTCTCAACATCTGTTCACTGGGGCAAGAAGAGGCGTTGGTGATTTTGTAGGTGGCACTATTCCCTGTGAGTCAGCACTGAACCAGTGCCCAGGCTGATAGCACTATGGATGTATGAATTTTGCAAAGTGTTTTCGGATCATTTTAGATGGAAGGTGCTAAACAACATAAAATATTGGAGGACTACATATAATTACGCCAAGTAGACATAATTATCCAAAATATATATAGAATACAAAATTTTTAAGAAATTTGCACAGAAAAGACTATAGGAAGACATTTTGCAAGCACAGTAGTTTTTTAAGGGAATGTTTTCTTTTCAAACTATCAATATTGGATGTATTTGTCCCAATGTTCATTTCAGAACTCATGTTCTTTTCAAGTTAATATAGTCTGGAGATCCCCAAAGACACCTCTTCAAACAATTATGATGGAAATGAGCCTTGTACTTGTTCCAATATGCATGAGGTAAGTAATTAAAAACACAGCTTATATATTCTTAGGGATGAACCAGCCTAGGATTTCTCAATCTACTCTAATTCCAGGAAAAAAGATTCCCTATGTATTTTACCCATACAGTTCTACTTGTCATATCAAAGGCCCCGAATACTACCAAGTTTTACACACATGCTTAACTTTAACTAGGAGAGTATGCCAATCGACTTCAAATGGCACTACTAACATACTTACAGTTAAGCATGTGTGAAAGTTTGCAGGGTCAAGGTTTTAATCATGACAGCCATTAAAAAAACAACAACCTGAGATGAAATGTACGAGCAACAATAGCTTCTGATGCTCTTCATGGCTACACAAGGAATTACAAAGGCACGCATGATGTTTGTGTTTTTCTGGGACATGTGTCATTGTGTAAGTACCATGCATGAAATCTGGGCTCCACTGAAGTCAATGAGAGTTTTTCCTATTACCTGTCAGCCATGATTCATGTACTACAAGAAAACAGGTCTTGCTCCTGATGCAAACAACTACCATTACTCTCATTCTAAGTAGTATTTGCTCACATTAGCAGCCTCCCTAAAGCCAACGGGAATCATGTGAATAAGTGGTATTGGAGAAACAAAGTGGGTGAGGTACTATCTTGTAAGAACCTTTAACTTATGTGAGTTAAATTGGGTTGCTAAATACTTTACCCCAACAATTTACATTTTACTTTAGCTTAAAGAGATATATCCTTCAGTGTAATGAAGATATACCACAGTTTTATAGTCAACTTTAAAGCATATATTATTAAAATGATATATTTTCATTTTTTACTGAACTGTTGTATCAGTCCACACGAATTCATAAGCAGATGGTGTATAAAAGTTACAGCATAAGTGCAAAATACGATAATTATAGAAAGAATAATCTTCTGTGGTTATGACTGACACCAGCTTCTAATTTTCACCCTGATTTGAAGCCATGTTCAATTTAGTGTGCCACATCCTACCACAACATGGAGATTCTTCTTCCTCCCCATCAAACTTTGGGGTAAAGGGTCCCATTTTCAAAAGATCCTAACTGACTTAGGAGCCCAAGACCCTTTGCCCCATGCTTTGGGGGCCCCCGCGCTTCAGTGTGTGTCTGTCATGCTGGGCCAGGTGCTGACTTTTCGAACTGCTGGGGGGAGAGGGGGGTTGACCCCCCTGGCTCTGCCCCAGGCCCCACCCTTACTCCACCCATTCCCCAAGGCCACTCTACCTCTTACTGTCCCGCTCCATGCCTACCCCATCCCTTCCCTGCCCAGTTCCACCCCCTCCCCCAAGTGTACCACATCCTTACTCCTCCCCACTCCCTCCCAGCCTCCCTGCATGCTCCAAATCAGCGAAGGAAGGGAGGGGGGAGGCGCTGATCCACGGGGCCGTGGATGGTCAGGAGGTGCTGGGGGTGGGCAGGAGCTGATGGGGGTTTGCTGGTGGGTTCTCAGCACTCACCATTTTTTCCCCTGTGGACCACCCATGGAGTCGGCGCCTATAGGCTGCCTCAGGGGGTGTGGGATTAGGGTGAGGAGGGGCCCTAGGCCAGCCTGTGGGAGGTGGGGTTAGGGGTGCCCGGGGGGCCCATACAGGCTGATTTGTCCTGATTTCTAGGGATGGCCCTGACTCCCAGTGAGATTTATACTGCCAAGTGCCTACTTTTGGCAACTGGATGAAGGTGCTTTAAAAAACAAATTTTACTTAAAGGTATTGCATACAAAGTTTTTAGTGACTGAAATTTTTAAAAATTCTTCTAATTTTTTATTTATTTTATTTTTGGTTCTCTCTGTTGCAGGTATTCATTTATCTCCAGACCCAGTAATGCTTTGACCTTCTCCCCCGATGTCTTGGAATTTAGCTCAAATTAAAAATACTTATATTCCTAATAACCCCCAATCCTGTGTGCCTGTGATATTCAGAAAATGAGTGCTTAAAATTAGCTTCCTAGATTCTTGCTTAGGTGCCTACATAAGAGGTATCATTTTAAAAAGTGATGTGTATCCAGCAGTTCCAATTTAAGTAAATGGGAGTTGAAGGTGTTCATCATCACCACTCAGGAAGTAAACTAGCACCTACAGGACTTGATCTTAACAGAATATAAATGTGGGTTATTCCACACCCATGGAAACTAAAATCAGAAAAGAGGTGAGAAAAAATAATTGGATCTGAATATTCTTTAAACAGCAATGATAATAATCATAGGTATTTCACACATGGATCACTCCACATCATTTGCAGACTTCCCACCTCCTCTGAATGCTATGCATCCGCTGAAGTGAGCTGTAGCACACGAAAGCTTATGCTCAAATAAATTTGTTAGTCTCTAAGGTGCCACAAGTACTCCTTTTCTTCCTGTAATGTTTTGTATTCTTCGTCCAGTTTGCCAGTTTCACCATAATTTAATCCATGATTTTTAAATAAGACTTTCTTCCAAGCTGTAATAGTTAGAGCGGCTATATGCTGATAGGGAGCTCTAGGATTCATGAATACAGGACACATTTCCCGTGTGTTGTAGCTGCTTGTTTTGAGTTAATTTACTGACTCAATTTTCCCACCATTACGCTGAGTAGCAGTTACTCAAAGTCCCAGTGAAGTCCATGGGACTGCTTGTGCGAGTAGGTGTTACACAGTGAAAATACAGGTTGCAGAATTTGGTATTTAGATAGAACTGAGTAACTACAGGCATCAGAAGTAGGATTTGTGCAGGAATGGGATTTTCGTTCTGCAATAATTTCAAGATTTTGAAAAAAATAGGTCAAAATTGGAACAAAAACCTGCTACGTCTCAATATTTTTTAAGGAAGAAAAGGCTAGAAAATTCCACTTCAGGAGAACGGAAACCATTTTTTTTAGCTTGCTATCTGCCCACCTGGTAGGTAGGCTATATGACTGCCCACCTTCTAAGTAGATTGCCTGGCTGCTGGGCTGCTTGCCAAGTAGGCAGATGGGGAACTGAGCGGCCTGGGGAGCTGGCCAACCCAGGAATATGGAAGCCCCATTTCCATGGCAGCCCACCAGACTGGGAGCTGGGGAGCCAGTTATCTTGGAGAATGAGTATAGGGCCATTTTGCCAGCCCACCTGCCTGGTTTCCTTCAAAACCTGAGATAGAATCAACGTGCTCCCACAGAATGCTTCATTTCCATTGGATCTGTTTTCTGACGGAATACTTTTCCACCAGACCATTTTCAGCCCAGCTGTAGTCAGACGCTATGGTATAGCCGCAGCTAGGACAGCAGCACATTCTAAATAAAAGGTCTCGGAGAATCACCTAGGTAAGTTGCTTTACAATTTTCATTCTCATCTTTTGGTAATGAAACACCCATGTCACGAATCTATCCTCGGCAGGGAGCCTCTTTAAGGAGCTACATATGGAGTACAAGCACCCATCCCAGCAGGCTTCTGTGGCACAGGTCAGTCTAGTGGGGCTGGTGCTTAGCTCTCAGGCTGAGGCCTTCTGGCTGTTTCTTCCCCTCTCGGGATCCCAAGTGAGCCAAACCAAACTGTCCACAGTCAGCAAATGAGGTTAAATAAAAGCATGGAAAAAAAAATAAAAAACAAAACTTGTAGGCACCTTTAGTTGGGATACTGGCCTCTCCTATTTCAGAGGGCCTTGGAAATATCCAAGTCCAACACAGAGTTCACTGGATCTCCAGTACAAGTCCCAGTCTCTTTCCCCTTCTTAAACCAGGGGATCTGTGTACCCCTTCTGCAAGAGCAGAGGCTATCTTGGCTGTCAGACCTTTATTTGGGAGCTGGGGGGCTCATCACCCTCTTCCCTGCCCAGGGTTGCATCCATCTGTGTGTGTGTGTGTGTGTGTTTTGACACAGTAGCCTCATTGTACAAGGCTACGACCACCACTTTCTTCATTCATTTTCAGCCAAGGGTTTTTTTTCCCCCCCTTCAAATCCTTTCACGCAGGCAAGCATCCTTAAGGAAATGCAGCAAGAGGCATTATTACATTTTTCTGACATTCTCACCATTCCCAACAGGGAAAAAATCTTTGATTCCATGCCAGTTCCATTTTGCTTTCCATAGAATAGTTTTTGCCATTCCTTTGGAAGCTCCTTCATGATCACACTCACATTCTTGTGTACTTAAGGGTATCATAATATCCATTCTCATGTTTTAGAGCATTTTTTTTCCACTGCTTTGTCAGCCATCTCATTTCCAGGTATTCCACTATGCACTGGAATCCATGCCATTGTTAAACAGATACCTACTTGCACTATTTCTGTAGTTAGGAAATGTCATTTCTACTTTACAGTCCCTGTTCTGATCATACTGCCTGACAAGGAATCAGATAAAATTACAGCTGCAGCTGGTCGCATCTCTCTGACCCAGGTAAGTGCCAACATTATCCCCACTAGTTCAGCTGTCAGAATGGTCACATAGTTCAATAGCCTTTTGGACTTCTGGATTCCAACAGTAGGAACTCAGAAGGCTGCTCCACTCTACCAGTGCTGCCATCTTTTGATCCATCTATATAGACTTGGCAAAGCTGGCTCCAATTTTCATAAATTTTAAATTCAGATCTTTCAGTGGCCATGTGTGGATTTTATCCTTCCCTTGTTTTGTTCTCCATACCATTCCAAATTCACCAATGGAGGAAAATAACTGTCCAGCTGTACTTTGATTTCCCAAGGCTAAATAATTTTTGTTCTCTCAATTTTTCTTTGTTACCTATCTCCTTTACCCCTTTTTTGACCCTGATAGTCAGAGGCAATCCATACCATTTTGTCTACTAATCTCCCAGCAATCCTCCTAAATCTGTTGTGTATTTCTGTTTTCAAGAATCCCTTTTACCTTTGTCCAAAAAGTTAGATCTAATAGTTTCATCCTTAGATTTATAGTGCTTCTCCAGTGGCTATTTGCAGCACACATTCTGGTGTTATCAGTTTGCCGCCTTCCAATTGCACAGCTTGGCCCTGGAGCACTTCTAAGTTTCTACAGGCTGGTCTACACTACACAGTAGGTCGACATAAGGCAGCTTATGTCAACCTAATTATCTCAGTGTCCACACTACAGCCTTCCTCCTGCTGATGTAAATGCCCTACTACACCGAAATAACTCCACCTCCATGAGAGTTGAAAGGCTTATGTCTGTTTAGTTATAGTGATGCAGTGTCTGTGTAGACACTGCGTCCCTTACATTGGCTGTCTTGTCAATTCACGGCAGAAAAATCCCTTACTCACCAAAACATTTGCCCTTTTATTCCAATTTTGGCTAGTTTATATATGAGGCCCTCCATAGCATGTCATATGCTTTTTCAGTGTCCAAGATGACTTATCAACGTTTTTAGTCTTTATGCTTTTTTGTATTTTCATTTCTAGACACACTATATGGTCAGCCATTCATCTTCCTTTTCTGAAACCACTTTGTACCTCAGTTATATTTTTCTCCAAGTATTCCACTAGTCTTACATTTATCTTTTTCCCCATGATTTTCCCCATACATGATGTGAGCTCAAAGTGTTGTCAGTGTTGATGGGAAATTTTCTACTAGCCCGAACAATGACCATGTAACCAACATATATGCACCTGAGATTTGGTGTTTTGGCAAGTTCCAAGTTTTTGCACAATTGAACTGCTGGGAACCAGTAGGTCGTTGAGATGTCACATGCACATTGGGAGCACATCACAGGAAATGATGCTGGCACAAAGGAAACCAATTTTCTATATAATTCATATAAAACACATTGTTTACTCTTAAAAGTAATGCATTACATTTGCCTGAAAACAAACAGGAATAACATAAGCATCACTAACAGGAAGGTCTGTTTATTGGATTGTATATAGTTAGAGAGATAAGAAGATTTATTGTACGACTGAGTCCCTCTCGCTGTGAAGGGAGAATATATTCTCCCAACAGACTGTATTCTTTAATTGATATCACACTTTATCTTAACCCTGGAAAGTTTGCAAGCCTAGTGGCACATGAAATCCTCCTAGCATTCCCAGTTTTCATTTATTCTGTGGATAGTTTTGGATTTTTTTGGTGCCTCCTCAGATTTCTTCTTTTTTTTTTTTTTTAAACCTGTGACTGAGTCATCACAGCCATCATCCATTTTAAAAACCTTTTACCAGACTGGTAAACGGTACCATGCTCCAGCAGGTTCAGATAATGTGCAAAAAATAGCACCTATGTAAACCTTCCACCTTGCATTGCTTTTTACACCATTTCCTTCAATTTAATTGGTAATGGAATAATGAAAAAAGGACAAAAAGATGCTGAAAAGTGAACTACAGACTGAAACAGTTTTTAACTTGAGGTTCAGTTAACTCTGGACATGCAACGTGTGCCCAGATTTTCAAGGTTCATATACCGTGCTTTTTGAATGCCAGTTGTATCGTCATAGGAGTCAAACCTTCCCCCACTATAATGAGAATAGCTGGGCAGTGCACAGAGCAACAAGCTTTTTCCTTGGATAGGTGAAATAGGGACTCTGCCCCACCAACCCAGAGAAGTCATGCAGTTTCATTTTAAGTGGCGGCTTCTACGAGAAGAGGGAGCTCAGGTTCAGCATGAGCAAGTGGGTGAGGGGAACTTGCTTATTCCACCATCTCACGAAAGGCATTTGGCAATGGGACCCAAGCAAACGGGAAGCATAATCCATCCAAAGAAAATAGCAACCCGAAGTGGAATGAAATGTTTATAATTCTGTTTCATTATCAGCTCCTGCCACAGTAGATTATCGGTGTGGCTTTAGAGTTCCCAGTAGAATAATAATGAAATCAAGGCCATATCTTCCACACATTACCACTGACAATTAAACATCAATAAATATGAACCAACCTCCACTGAACATCCTCAGCACAGACAGTGCTGTGGAAAACAAGCACTATGCAAATGCTCCTTCGGCTATTATGACAAAGGTTTGCTATTTCTCTTCCTAAGGAAAAACAGTCCCCAGCATCACGGGCATGCAACTGTGGTTTATAGAAGACAGATCCCACACTACAAAGCATCCCAGAATGCCTTACAGAGAGAGGCAGTGTAGGTTAGAGTAGACGGCTTTACAGAATTTGATGTTGAAATATGGTATTGAAGTCGTGTAGTCTAAAAGGAGGGATAAGGGTAGAAAAAGCTTGAGTGAAGGAAAAAACCAAGCTGACAATAAAAAGCAATAGTGCTGTAAATAATTGTTCTTATCAAAAACAAGCCTACAGATTTTGAGAAGACAGAAAAACATGCCTTTGGGTGGAGGGGAGGGGCAGGGCAGTTGTTCCAAGGACATCTGATTCTCTCTGGTCCCATTTGGCACAACTCCACCACCACAAGCGATACCCCCCCGCCTCTGATAGCCCCAGTTCCAAACCAGTCAGTCATTTCCCTTCTCCCATCACATACTCTACCTAGAGAAAAGAGAACTTACTGTTCTCAGTTTCATGCAGCAGCGCCATGGTCCCACTTTAGGATTTGGCCCTGTGAGCAGAGCACACCCTTCCAGCCAAACTGGGGTGAACTGCCAATGCTGCTGTATCTCTGGGATAGCGTCCCCTCTTAACAACCCATCCTGGAACACAGCTTAGTGTCAGGGCTAACTACCAAACCGAGAAAACACATCAGCCTTTTGAACAAAATAAAACGTTAGCGTGCAAGTTGAATGACTGTACAAGCTGTCCACGGAACAGACTGAGGAAGAGGTGCCATAGAGATAAGAGCTAAATAACTCTCAGCACATGTTAGGTGTGATAGCAGCAATCTGGCGATAATTTATTGCTGCACTCTGAATCCCCAGAATATATCCAAGGCAATGAATCAGAGATTGAATAAATCAGTGGTTGTCCTGGACAAGAAATGAAACACGCTGTTGGGGTTCCAGAAATGGAAGGGAAAAAAAATACCCACAACAACTGCATCCCTCTGCTCTAAAGTGTCCTGATCTGATGATCATCCCGAATCTCAAAAGCATCTTTCACTTTTATTTACATCAAACACCCCTTATAAAAAGTACCATAGTATTTCATTTTAGCATAATGATCTAAAATACAACAGCAGACAATAGGGATACTGCAGTGGCTTTTGGAATGACTGGAGAATGCTGTAGTACTTACATGTAAAACAATGTCTTCCAGAGACAGTGTAAAGTTTTGTTCATTTTACCCCGGCACATATCTGCCTTTTTATTTGCTTGGTGCCTACAGTGTGTTAGTATATCCACATGGAAGCATACATAACAATGAGCTAATGTTGGAATAAAAGAAAAAACCACCAAGACCCACTTTCCCCATCCTGACTGTTTAACCATGTTTGCCAAAACAATTTTAAAACCACATCAGCCAGCATGGTTTAAATGCCACTCTCCCCAGAGCGTATATTTCTTCCAGCTCCTCTGGTTTTAATGCCAGACAGAACAAACAATAGGTGGTATTACTTTTGCTGCCTGTCTCTAGCTCATCTACATCCTCTTTATTGCGAAGGGTACAGAAACAGAACATAAACTGACGTGTAAGAAGCGTAAGTGGTCTCATAAGTGCAGTGAGCCAGTTTCTGCAGTTCTGATTCTCTCTTCTCTCACTGGTGAGATCAATAGCTATTTCTGTTCTCACATCAGTGTAAATTGGAGTAATTCCATTGAACTCCAGAAAGTTAAAACAGGGTAAAATCAATGTGAAAGGAGAATCAGATCCTGCATCTGCTAACACTGGTGTAAAGCCAATGGAATTATTTCAGTAGAATTATTCTGGCTTTTCACCACATTGCTGAAAGAAGAATTTGGCCCAATCAATCTGCCACAGAGGAAGATTACTACTTCTCGATCACCTTCTCTGGACTTGCACATCTATTCTAATCAATCCCCTATCCCATCATCACGATTTGCCCCTCAAAAAGGCAGATTAACTAACCAAGATGGAATGATTCTTTTTCAGGTATGAAAAGCTGCTTGCATGCCACGGAAGATTCGTCTGCCAGCATAGAGCACTAGTTACTTGGAGATCAGAGGAATACATCAGAGAATAGATAAAATGCAGTTAATGGATCTCAGGAAAGAGTGCTGCTAAATGCAGATGTGTTCTGTGTGTCACATCACTCATTTTTCAGTCACCAGTCTACCAGATCAGTCACCTGTCTGCACGAATTTAATTACCACATACTTCCACACAGGATGCATGGGTCAACACAAGGCCCTTTTCATAAGGGTTGGTTTTATTCCAGAGAGAAACAATGCAGCACAAATGCACTTTCTTCAGTCACACAACCTCTCTCATAGGGTTCCTTCCCAATGACTGTTCAGCCCAAACCCTAGATCCACTCTCGAGAGCTACTTCCTTCTCCATTATGTCTGAGTTGGATAATAAGCTACTTGCAATATGAATTCAGTAAAGCCAGCCAATATTTCCCTGCAGGAAACAGGGTGTCTTTTGCTGTGACACACTGCCAGTCTATTTCACTATGGTATGCAGTTACTATTGGTAGTTTGATGGTACTTAGAAGATAACTGGTGAATAATCTGTTGCAATTCTTTCTATTTTTCGTATCTCCAATGAATATGTTGTAGTAGAATAAAGCATATTTTGTTGATTTTATTAAATTCACATATGGGAAGAGTACATTTCACTTGACGTGTGGGAAGCTACCAGCAGAAGAAAATGAAAAAACAAAGATTGCAAAGATTTATTTATAACCAAATTGCTTTTACCTGAGAGGAGTATAAAAGGTAATACTTTTATGTTCCCATAAAAATGAATTGTTTCTTGACAGAATGTGTGCAAATGACAGCTCATTTTATTACTAGAAAGCTATAATACACCAAGTGTACACTACATTATGAGAGAAACAGAAGGCTGACAGATGATTCAAGCCATCTGATTAGCTAAAATACAGTAGATCAATTCTCTAGAAAGGCCTTGTATAAAACCTTGTATAAAACAATCACCTTTCAAAATATCCAGACATATGGGGTTTTTAACTCCCCATTTTCAGTATAGAGCATAACCAGAGCTAATTTGGTGCAAAGCCTTCAAAGGAGAAGGAGGACTAGTTTGGGTTAATGGCCCCAGATGCTACTCCTCCCAGTCTAACAATCTCCAGGGTTTGCCACTGGTGCCGCTTAATATTTTCCAACCCCTTTGCCCCTCCAATGTTCTATTGTGAATTTTTCAGTCTCTGTCATTTTGGAAGCTTCCGTGCTGAATAGCTTTTGTGCTGTCATGCTGGGAAAACTTTTTCACTAAGAGGGTGGTGAAACACTGGAATGCGTTACCTAGGGAGGTGGTAGAATCTCCTTCCTTAGAGGTTTTTAAGGTCAGGCTTGACAAAGCCCTGGCTGGGATGATTTAACTGGGAATTGGTCCTGCTTCGAGCAGGGGGTTGGACTAGATGACCTTCTGGGGTCCCTTCCAACCCTTATATTCTATGATTCTATGAATCAGGTATGACATTCATTATCAAGCAATGAAGCCACAGTATTATGGAGTTAACATTCTTTCTTTTGGCTCTAAATTTTCAGTTGAAATGCTTCCCTATCATTGAACTGGGCCCTGCTATTTGGAACAATTGTTCTCCAACACAGGAGAGCCAAAAAAACCATCCAAAGTTGCAAGGATGGCCATGAGCAAGCTGAACCTCTGCCAGCCTCCAAAGCAGTTCTACAGCTACCAGACCCGCCAAGCATACAGCTACACACACAAGCCCAAAATGAGGTCTGCCAGAAGACCCATATGTCACTGCTGGGAAACACATTTAAGAGCTTCATATCTAAACTTTACAGTTGTCAGTACACTTCTTGAACTATCACAAGCACTGGCTTTAAACAGGGAATCATTCAGAGCAGGAAAACAAAGTTTAGTTTTTTTTAAAAAAAAACACAACAAGAGATGGCGGCAGAGGACAGGAAGTTAGAGAGAGGAGAGAAATACTGGAATCACATTAAAAAAGTCTTTGCTTTACATTATTATATAAATTAGATATATGTTTTTATGTCACTGTGTCTGAATATATCAGATAAGAATATGTATAAACTGCAGATACTTAGTTGTTTCGTCTCAAAGTTTTACTCATAGCGTGTCGTTCATAGTAACATATTATGTCAACAAGACATAATATACTCCTAATAGAAAGTAGTATACATTTATATATTCTACCGTAGCGTAGTCAGCACTTAGTACAAGGGCAATTTTGATTTGCTAGGCCAAAAATCTCTTGGCACTACTGGCATATTCTTAGGGAAAAAATATTGTGTTTGCTTATACATATATATTTACTTTATCTTATACACAGAAATCCTACATTAAATTAACATTACTAATGTTGCAAAGCCAAGCAGTAAAAAGTCAGGAAATGCCAGAGTGAAGCTTGTCTATGCAACTTTAATTCAGCCCCCTTGTGCCCATACATTATAATACGGTCTTATTACATAATAAACTATTTTTCCACAAGGACTCCTGATTCATTCAGTGCATGGGTTGGTGCTCAATTAATGAGAAGCTCGTCAATATTTTGTTCTCCTTATTTTTCAGTGTGTAGCCCCAGGCCTAGTTTTCTGCACACTGTTCAAATCCTGCCATGATGACAGGATGATTAACTTTCTCCTGGACTTTTCTACAGCCCTCATCATCATAGCGTCTGGGTGCTTTGCAAACATTAATGAATTTATCTTCACAAAACGGTTCTGAAGTGAACAGGTGGTATTACCCCCATTATATACATGGGGAGTTAAGTTAAAAGTACCCACTAATTTTACATGCTGCATCTGGAGTTTCCTAGGGTGTGATTTTACATTCTATTTATGCATTATACAGTATCTTTATATGTTGAAGCACAGCTCCCACTAACTTCAACTGCAGCAGTGAGTGCTCAGTCCTTCTGCAAATCATTCATCAGGGTCTCAAGTTACGCACCTAGAAAATGAGCACACAGTTAGTGACTAACTACGAAAAGTTTGGTTTAAGCACCTTACTAGCATCACATACGAATTCAGTGAAAGGCAGGGATAGAATTAAGTTCTCTAGGGCAGCATTCAACAGCCTTAAACCGGAGACCATCTTTTCTCTTCATGCAGTCCTCTCCCCTAACCACTATACACTTTTCCAATATCTGGATACACATGATGCAGGAGTCCCATAGACAACAGCTTCCTTGACTAAACTTGTTCATCCCCATAACAAGTCCATCCTGTGCACTGAATAATGTCATTTTAATACAGTTGTATGTATGTGTGTGTATACGATTTTTACTAGGTTTTTAAAAGCAAATGGGAAAAAAATTCCATCATGTGGCACCAAACTGATACCCACATGAGTCATCAGCGGGGTTGAAACCACCACTCAGTTCTCTGAGCTAATGGAGTAATTTGTACCACTACTAGGTTGTCATTCTCTGAGTGGACCAATACCTGAGGGAGACGGATACTCTGTCAGTGAGTTTCACAGATATTTGTTGACAGCAAACAAATGGTGTGATTCAGGAATCACAGGTTCTATTCCAGGCTCTGGCGGACTTCTGTCCATTTCCCCCCAGGAATGATGCCTTCTGCCTGTCCTCTCCAAGTTGTCCTTGTCCCAGTCCTCTCTATTCCCCACCCCGGCTTCTCATTCCAATCCCAGTCTCCATGCCCAGCCATTCCCAGTTTCCCCCCATGACAGAAGTGGAGCTGACATGTAACTAGATTATGAATACTGCAAGAATTGCTTTGTATAAATCAGTGAATATTGATTTGTAATAACTGGATGTATCCTGCATTGATCAGGTCACTGAGGGGAAGTTATTCTCTATAATGTTGTAAGACTTTCCTGTGTCAATATATTGATCCAACTTGTATTGGGGATAGTTATCTCCAGTATGCTAGGAACTAGAGGTCAAAAGAGTCAAAAAGCCTCTGTAAGGGGGAGAACAGACGGATTGCCCAGATAGGGTCTGTGGAAAAATCTGAAGGAACTGGACTTGCCAGATCCAAGGAATGGTAAGCTGTAGGGAAGACCCAGATACATGTGCAGTATGTTCTATAGTTTTTAAGGTATGTTTTCTCTGAAATGCTTTTGACCTAAGCGAGTGATACTTTGCTTTAAGGAGGCTGTTTGGGACTAATCAGTCATTACTCTGGGTGGAACAGAAGCATAGAGTCTGAGCTGAAATCAGACCTGTTAGGGCGATCACAGTTGATACACAGGGAACTTCCACCCATCGCCTGGTATGAGGGTGGGAGAAATGTGTATTTCCACCCCCAGAAAGAGGTGATGGGCTAAAGCCCAAGATCTAGATTGTGTATGTACTAAAGGCCAGATGTAAGAGGTGCAGTTAGCTGATTAACAGTGACACCTTGCCAAGCCAGTGCCAGTTCCCCCAAACTCCTCATTCAATCTCTCCTCCCCACTAGCTTCCAGTCCTAATCTCACTCCCAAGACTCCCTGTCCAGTTTCAGCATCACTCTCTTCCCCACCCAGCTCTTTTCCCCCCGTCTCCTTGCCAACCAGTCCCAGTGTCCCCACCACCAGCTTCCTGCCCCAGTTTCCTTCTTACAATCTACTCCCCCCTCTGCCTGCAGGTCCAGTTTTTGTCCCCTCTGCATTCAAATCAGGAAGCTGCTTCTTCCATGGTGCTCTCAGTTCAGGTGCCTGGACGTGGTCCCTGCCCAGAGCTGCAATTGCAGGGGAATTCATCTCTAGGATAGAGTATGCTTGGTGTGCATGGAATCTTTGGGGGAATTTGGCTGCTCAAACCTAACAAATCTGTGAGCATGCGTGAACTGCATTTTTCCTAAGGCTTATAACTTGGTTAAATTTGGACAGATTTTTTTTATGGGGTCAGCAAAAGACCCATACCTGACACAAAGGCCACCTGCTACCAGATATCAAGTCCTTGCTCCAGAGCCTATGGGCTCTAGAAAGCAAGACAGATCTCCACTGAGTTGACAGCCTAGGCATGCAAAGCCACCAGTTTTCACACTGTGAAAATTGTTCTTTAAAATTTGCCCAAGAATGACACTTTGCTATTCTTATCAGGAAGCAAAGTGAAAAGTTCTCTCCCTCCCTCCTAATATCTATATAGAAGTAGATATAACTGTAGATACCATAATCTTAGGCTGTATTTGTAGATGTAAAGGAAGAGATTGGAAAAAACAAATTTTTCTAATTTTTTTCCAGGACGTTTATTTTGCGCAGTAGATAGTATGTTAGGTCTATTCAGTTTCACTATTGCTGACTTCCCCCCATTGTTTCTGTGGATCATTCATATAGCAAAAAGGGAAGAGGAAGATAAGAAGATGAGGTTCCAACAATTGCAAACACCTGCAGAGGGACTGAAGAGCAGCTGAAGTCCTGAAATTACTTTTAACTCATATTTTAAAGCTGGCTAGATATCAAGATCATGGTGTCCTCTGAATTTTTGTGAATCTGATCCAGATGGGAGTTTGACATTGACAGGAAAATGTTACTGTTTTCATGGTGATAACTGCATTCCATGACAATACAGGTGTCTGCTGTATTATGTCATTTAAAAATACCACTGTTTTAAGTCATGTGGATCTGTCAGCCAACCTATATGGAAGCTACTTTCTTTTGCTCATAGGATCAAGCAACTACAGTGGTAATATCTGGAAAAGATTTTTCTCAGTTTTTATAGTTTCTTTCCCTTATACAATGTATGCTTTAAAACTTCCTTCCTTCAAACATCACTGTCAGGGCACACCTTCCTGTGTCCTAGAAACATTTCAAATTTGACCTTTTTTCCCCATTATTTGATTCCTGCAATATGGTTAACAAGTGAAGGTCCTAATCTTGCAAACACCTAATCATTTTTGCGTGACTTTATTCATGCACTGTTTGCAGGATAAAGGCTATAGTGTTCATCAAAAACTAGGAAATGTGCAATGTTTGAGGCACGAGTGCAGCATAAGTATAATCTCTCTCATTCATTTAGGGTTTTATACTGTCACCCATCCCTGTAGTATCTGAGAGCCTTCCATATAAGACCAATAACAATAATGGACTTCATGGAGTCTCTTCGTGTCACAGGTAAAACATAATCTGTGTAGGGTAGGGTTTTAAAGTGTTTACTACAGGATCTTTCCTGCAGTTAAGTGGGCTTCAACATTAATATTATCTTGCGTTGAAAATTATCTATTTTAGGTCACAAAACTTATTAGCCAAACTTTAAATTTTGATCAACTAAGGTTACAGTGCAGTAAACTGATGATCTGGCTGGACCCCTATTCCTGTGTACAATTGCAGTGAACTCAGCAGAGCTCCTCATAAGGACAGGGCTCCACGCCCGTGGATCAAGGCTTATGAGTATGATCAGCTAGAAAGGCACAACTACACCTTTGTTTTAGGTCACATTTCCTTGTTTACAGCCAACTTTGTTGTGTGTTGTAAGCCACAAAGGGTATGTTCATATTGCAAACAAACAGTCACAGCTGGCCCATGTCAGCTGACTTGGGCCTGGAGGGCTCAGGCTGTGAGGCTGTTTAACTGGGGTAGAGAGAAAGCTGGAGCCCAGGCTCTTGGACCTCATGAGGGAGGGGCCCAGGCTCCAGCATGAGTCCTTACATCTACATTGCAATTAAACTGCCCTGCAGCTTGAGCCCAAGTCAGTTGATGCAGGTCAGCTGTGTGCGCTTAATTCAGTGTAGACATACCCAGATATACAAATGCTTATACTCTACATATGGCTACAGATATTCATTCTCAGCAGCATTCAGAAGATTTTTCATAATATTTTGCAGATGCGTTTCTAGAAACTTATTAGCAAGGGTTCCTTGTGTTTACATCCTACATACATTAAACATTTTGTTTGAACTCTGTAGCAATTACTCTTTAATATAAATATTCACATTGCTTAATGGAACTGAATTAAGTCCTGTCTAGTGACTGATTTTAGCACTGTGGTTTCCCAGCAATTTGCTGGTGTTGTGTTTGCATTGAAATGTCTAACATTTTTCCATCTTCAGAGTTTTGTTCATTTAAATGTATAATCTTAATATTACATTAACCTACTTCCCTGAAGTTAATGTCTTTTTGTTTGTTTCTTTAAAAGAGGAAGAAAGAAACTCCCTGTGCTTAATAGCATGTTTAAATACGTTAGCACTTAAATGGTCCCAACTAGACTTCAGTGTTTGCACCTCATAGTGGTAAATGGCTTGAGGGAAGGGTAAATCCCTACCTTTATTGCTGCAAGACTGGGTTAACAGGACATCAGCACACTGATTTACATAGCGATAGCAGGATCTTCTTGTTGATAAAAAAGGTGCGTGTATGTGTGTGCTCGTGCGCGCGGGGGGGGAAGGAGGATGGCATCTTAGAATTTGCTGAAAAATGTGTGCAGAAATGGCAGCAAGATGCTAATACTGACGAAGTCATTTTTTCTTCACACATTATTTCATCGGTTACACGATCCCCTAGTCTGAATGTCTATAGAACACAGGCCACAGAAAGTCAACCAGTAATTCTTGTGGTGAAGGGAATTATGCTTCCCTAACATTTCTAATGTTAAGTTTCATTTTTGGATGATTTTGCTGTATATATTGCAACAAGACATTTGCAAGCTCCCTCAGGCAAAGATCCCAGCAGTCCTCCTTAATTCCTTCTGTCTTTCTCCCCCACCAAAAGCTGGATAAATATGCACTTCTCCCAGACTCCAAGTGAACTCATAAAGCAGGGGCATGGAAGAAGTTCATTAGGTTTTACTAAAATCTTGAGAAGCCTATTCTGTATATATACTCATACATAAAAATTTACTTTTATATTTTTAATGCACCACCGAAAGCACTTGCAGACAAGTCCTTCCTCCTGGTGGTTTAGCCATATGCAGATGCCTCAAGCCAAGATTTTTGAAAAACAGGACTCTGAAGTTAGCTTTGTAAATAAGTGGCTTGATTTTCAGAGTGCTGCTGAGCATCCAATAACTCCTCACTGACATTTGAAAGTCAGGGCACTTATTTATTTAGGTGCCTAGATATGGATTTGGTTGCCTAACTTTAGCCTCCTAATTTTTTAATTTTTTTTTAAAACGTTGGCCCCAACCATTTTTCAAGTACTTATGAGGGAAAAAATATAGTCTCAACTTTAAAAATGTATTTTCCTACCCCACTTCACCAGCAACATGGTGGACAGGATTTTATTCAAAGTTAAGAACAGAACCAAACCAAACCAAAACCAACAGCATCCTAAGCATGCACATTGAGTCGAAGCAGGGAACATTTGACCAGAAAGAGAATATTTGAAAAATGTCATAAGAATACAAACACCCGGTAGTTATAATAAAAAAATGTTTACTATTGCTATAAAATAGAAATTAATAGAAACAGATACTTAAAGTATATATCAGTCAATATATAAAATATGATTTTAAAATTGCATACTTAAAATATACTAAAATACAATAACTATTCTGCCAACATAAGATATAAAGCAAAGGGACCCCCAGGGCTGCTGAACCTGGCCCTCCACCATCAGAAGGATACCCACACTCAAATTTGTCCAGCTCACAACTCCTCTCGAGAGGCTGTTCTATACACACATCCCTTTGATGGTTAGAAACCTTTTTCTTATTTTCAGCCTGAATTTGTTATTGTCCAGTTCATACCTATTTGTTCTTGTGCTTTGTCCTTTAGTGTAAATAACTCTTACATTCTTAACTCTTCTTCCCTGATATTTATACCCTGATGTATTTGTAGAGAATAATCGCATCCCTTCCTCACTCTAATTTTTGCATGACTAAATAAGTCAAGCTTTTCCAGTCTGCTCTTATAAGATAGGCCCTCCTTGCCCCATATCATCCAAGTAGGTCATCTCTGCACATGTTCCAGCTTGGATTCATCTTTCTTGAACATGGGTAATGAGAATTGTACACAATATTACAAATGAGGTCTTACCAGTACCTTGCACAATAGTATTAATAGTTCTCCATTTCTGCTGAAAATGCCTCGCCTGATACATCCTAGGACCGCATTTGTCTTTTTTACAACTTCTTCACATTAAGCTCAAAAGATTTTTGTCATATACAATTGTATGTGAAACATTTATTTTGAAAATCAGTGGATCAGATCCAAACACACTGAACATCTAACTGCTGACAGAATATGAATTTTATGGCCTAAGCCCATCTGTGCTCATGGGATTTTATCTAATGATTCTTTTGGTGCCTGGCTGCAACGTGCTGCAGCAAATGTGACTGAAGCTACAAAAGAAAAACTATCATACTCTTAATTGAGCAAACAAAGAGCTGTTGGTGACACCAATTAATAAATGTCACTAGACAATTTTACCAACTGTGGACTATGAAAGCAAAAAGAAAAGGAGTACTTGTGGCACCTTAGAGACTAACCAATTTATTTGAGCATAAGCTTTCGTGAGCTACAGCTCACTTCATCAGATGCATACTGTGGAAACTGCAGAAGACATTATATACACAGAGGCCATGAAACAATACCTCCTCCCACCCCACTCTCCCGCTGGTAATAGCTTATCTAAAGTGATCACTCTCCTTACAATGTGTATGATAATCAAGTTGGGCCATTTCCAGCACAAATCCAGGTTTTCTCACCCTCCGCCCCCCCCCAGACACAAACTCACTCTCCTGCTGGTGAGAAAACCTGGATTTTTGCTGGAAATGGCCCAACTTGATTATCACACACATTGTAAGGAGAGTGATCACTTTAGATAAGCTATTACCAGCAGGAGAGTGGGGTGGGAGGAGGTATTGTTTCATGGTCTCTGTGTATATAATGTCTTCTGCAGTTTCCACAGCATGCATCCGATGAAGTGAGCTGTAGCTCACGAAAGCTTGTGCTCAAATAAATTGGTTAGTCTCTCAGGTGCCACAAGTACTCCTTTTCTTTTTGCGAATACAGACTGACACAGCTGTTACTCTGAAACCTATGAAAGCAAATACATTATCTAATTGATGGTGTGCAGGACAGAGTGCACACACCCTATGCAGTAGTTGGCAGAGAAAGCCTTAAACCCCTCTTCCCAAGAAGCTGAAATTCTATAACTGCATGCCCCCAAAGCAGGCACTTCCTGGGCTCAAGCCAAGATGGAAGTAAGGCTGCCACATTGGAAATAAGTTTTAGAGTGGTAGCCGTGTTATTCTGTATCAGCAAAAATAACGAGGAGTCCTTGCCAGGCAACTCTCCAACACCACATTCTACAGGCCACTATCCTCTGATCCCACTGAGGAGTGCCAAAAGAAACTACACCATCTGCTCAAGAAACTTCCTGCTACAGCACAGAAACAAATCTACAGACACACCCCCAGAGCCCCAACCAGGGGTATTCTATCTGCTACCCAAGATCCATAAACCTGGAAACCCCATCATCTCAGGCATTGACACACTTACAGCAGAATTATCTGGCTATTTGGACTCTTTCCTCAGTCCTTACGCTGCCAGCACTCCTAGCTATCTTCGAGACACCACCAACTTCCTGAGGAAACTAAAATGCATTGGTCATCTTCCTGAAAACACCATCCTGGCCATCATGGATGTAGAAGTTCTTTACACCAATATTCCACATGAGGATGGACTACAAGCTGTCAGGAACAGTATCCCCGATGAGGCCACAGCACTCCTGATGGCTGAGCTTTGTGACTTTGTCCTAAACCCACAACCATTTCAGATTTGGGGACAACTTATACCTTCAAGTCAGCGGCACTGCTATGGGTACCCGCATGGCCCCACAGTATGCCAACATCTTTATGGATGACTTAGAACAACACTTCCTCAGCTCTTGTCCCCTAGTGCCCCTCCTCTACTTGCGCTACATTAATGACGTCTTCATCATATGGACCCAAGGAAGGAGGCCCTTGACGAATTCCACTTGGATTTCAACAATTTCTACCCCACCATCAACCTCAGCCTAGACCAATACACACAAGAGATCCATTTCCTGGACACTACAGTGCAAATAAGTGATGATCACATAAATACCACCCTATACCAGAAGCCTACTGACCCGCTATACTTACCTACATGCCTCCAGCTTTCATCCAGACCACATCACACGATTCATTGTCTACAGCCAAGGCCTAAGATACAGCCGAATTTGCTACAATCCCTCAGACCGAGACAAACACCTACAAGATCTCCATCAAGCATTCTTAAAACTACAATACCCACCTCAGGAAATGAGGAAAAAGATTGACAGAGTGAAATCGGTACCCAGAAGTCACCTACTACAGGACAGACCCAACAAGAAAAATAACAGAACACCACTGGCCATCATGTACAGCCCCCAGCTAAAACCTCTCCAGCACATTATCAACGATCTACAACCTATCCTGGAAAACGATCCCTCACTCTCACAGACCTTGTGAGGCAGGCCAGTCCTCGCTTACAGACAGCCCCCCAACCTGAAGCAAATACTCACCAGCAACTACACACCACGCCACAGAAACACTAACCCAGGAACCAATCCCTGTAGCAAACCTCATTGCCTACTCTGTCCCCATATCTACTCTAGCAACACCATCACAGGACCCAACCACATCAGCCACACCATCAGGGACTCATTCACCTGCACGTCTACTAATGTTATATATGCCATCATGTGCCAGCAATGCCCTTCTGCCATGTACATTGGCCAAACCGGACAGTCCCTACGTAAAAGAATAAATGGACACAAATCGAACATCAGGAATTAGAACCTTCAAAAGCCAGTAGGAGAACACTTCAATCTCCCTGGACAGTCTATAACAGATTTAAAAGTTGCTATACTTGAGCAAAAAAACTTCAGAAACAGACTTCAAAGAGAAACAGCAAAACTAAAATTCATTTGCAAATTTAACACCATTAATTTGTGCTTGAATAGGGACTGGGTGTGGCTGACTCATTACAAAAGCAGCTTTACCTCTCCTGGAATTGACACCTCCTAATCTAATATTGGGAGTGGACTACATCCACCCTGATCAAATTGGCCCTGTCAACACTGGTTCTCCACTTGTGAGGTAACTCCCTTCTCTTCATGTGTCACTATATAATGCCTGCATCTGTAATTTTCACTCCATGCATCTGAAGAAGTGGTTTTTTACCCACGAAAGCTTATGCCCAAATAAAGTCTTTAGTCTCTAAGGACTTGGTTACACTTGCACAATAAAGCCTCCTAGAGTGCTCTACCTTTCTCCCCGTCCACACTGGCAAGGCACGTAGAGCGCTCTAACTCCCTGGCTGGAGCGCTCCTGGTACTCCACCTCCACGAGAGGAGTAACGGCTGTTGCATATTGGGTGAGATGCTGCAGCTCCAGTGTAAATGAGGAGTTACGTTACAGCGCTCTGATTTACCTCCGGAAATGTCCCATAATCCCATGGACTGAAGTGGCCTCTCTTGTCTTGGTTGTGAACTTGGGAGGAATGCGGAAGTGGCCCTTTCAAAGCTCCATTTCGGAGTGCCGGCTGCTTATCTGGTCCGAGAAAAAAAAAAAAACAGCTAATGTTTGCTTTGAGTGAGTGAGAGAGAGGCAGGGGAGGGAGGGGGGTCTGAACTTACAAGACAGCATGCTGAGACACTCTCAGCACCCCAAAAACCCACTCTCTCCCCCCCCCACATACACACAACACACTCCACCCCACCCCTCCCCATTTGAAAAGCACGTTGCAGTCACTTGAACGCTGGGATAGCTGCCCATAATGCACCGCTCCCAACGAGGCTGCAAGTGCTGCAAATGTGGCCACGCCAGTGCGCTTTCAGCTGTCAGTGTGGACAGACTGCAGCGCTTTCCCTAGTGTGCACTCCGAAGGCTGGTTTAACTCAAAGCACTTTAGAACTGCAAGTGTAGCCAAGCCCTTAGGTGCCACAAGGGCTCCTCATTATTTTTACATTGGAAATAAGGCTCTCAGTTGTAGGAAACAGGGCCACTCTCAGGCTCAAGAGCCTGATGCTGCAACACACTCAGAGCCTCCTGAGCGATGCATAGTGCCCTCAGCTCTTTTATGCACCCAAGACTATGAGATGAATAATCGTGTGCTATGACTGACATGCTGTGATAACACTGCTCTGAGTCTCTAATTGTGGGAAATGGGAAAACTTTGTTTCTTCCCAACTCTCTGATAAGAAAGGGAAGGTCAAAGGGGGTAACACAGTGGCCATCATTTTAAAAATCAACCAACATTTCCCATATGGTGATATGAGATGCCACAGTTTTTTGGGTTGTTGGGTTTTTTTTTGTTGGTTTTTTTGGGGGTGGGGTGGTGAGGATTTGTAAGAGAAAATAAGGTAGAAGAGACCATAGACCATGGTGTCATAACTCTTGGTAAAATATTGACCTTGTAAATGGTAGCCAAGAAAGGGAGAAGGAGGTGGAGGAGGAGGAGGACGTGCTGGGGAAAAGAGTTGATGAGGGTGATAGTTATGTGAGAAGACAGAAATACGTAATATGAGATGAAAGAGAGATACATAGATCATTTGATTAGAGCAGGGTGATCTCCTTAATTTCTGCTCATTCTGCTTTTCCATTAACAATTATCTCGAAGAACTAGAATAGAGAGTGCCCTACCAGTTCTTGTAATGCGCATATCATGAAGTGCAGGGTAACTTCTTTGTGATAAAATGGACAGATGGGTCTGTCATCTGTGTCTATCTTCCAATTTAATAGGAAAAAATCTTACAACATAATGCATCATAGTTCTTACTTTTAATAAATGTATGGTAATAATCAGAGGACAATACCTTTTTTGAAGTTACTTTAAAGGACAGAGGAAAGGCATAACTGTTAATAGTGACATATTTTGAACCCACTCCCCACAAAAAAATAAAAGAAACAAAAATAAAAATATAAACCCTGGCAGAAATGCAGGGGCATGTGACACCCCCATTCCTTCCCCCCCCCCCCAAAGGTCGCCTCTGTTAAAGGAAATACTTTTATTTTTAAATTAACCTGAAGAGAATGGGTTCAAGTAGATTATTATATATCAGTCTGCAATGAAATACAATTGAGCTTGTCTGTCTAGTTTATGATTGCATACAAAAATTCCTCAGGATGATTAATGGCTGTAATAACTGTTTAACTGAAAAAATCATTATAGGGAAAAAAGACTAAATAAAATCCAGAGCTTCACGCTTAAAGAGTTAGCTCTTTTCTTGCAATAGAATTTAGGATTTTTTTCTGAGATGTGAAGTACAGATTCATAATTAAATGTTTTATAATCTAGTAATTATATATCAAATTACAGCATCATTTTAAAAATAATTCTCATGAATTCTCTCTCATGTAACTTTAATATACAAGAGATTGTAAACAACCAAACAAAATTAAAGCACAAAGATGTGATTAGATCCAAAGGTTTTATTCTTCTTTCACTTAGACCAGTTTTACATCAGTGTGACTCATTTCCATGTAATTATAATACTTGTGATTAAGACTCTGGCCTAGAATGCATTGTATTCAGTAAAGCATTTACACACATGAACGTGAGAAGTGTAACTGACTTCAGTCAGCACTGGATCAGGTTGTTAGTCTCACACCACCTTAAATATGACCTCTGAAATTGGGCCCATATTTTTAAAAGATAGTTATGTGTTGCTCTACCCAAATTACTTAGATAGCTAAGGCCCATTTCAAAAGTGATATAGGAGACTAAATCCCCATTGACTCATTTTAAAAAGGGATAGAAGTATTTAAGAGCCAAAATCCCACATACAGTCAATGTGATTTAGGCTCCTAAGTGCTTCAATCCCTTTTGAAAATGATATATAGACTCCCACATATCAGGTGCATTCGGACACTGAGTAAACAATACCTAATAGTTTTAAAAATCTGGGTCTTAGCCTTGCAATGCTGAGTGGAGCAACACAAAAATACCTTAAAAAATCTGGACTTCTTTTGCTCTGGTCTGGTCAGCTCTCCCAAAACCTAAATTTGCCAAACTCGCCACATTGTCAGGAGAGATTCCTAATAAAATTACTAGTTGAAGAAAAAACACAGACTCCTCCACATCAGAGAAATTTGTTCCAATGGAACTACGCTGATCCCAATGGAATGACGTTGATTTATACCAGCTAAGGTGCTAGTATTCTTGAAGCAAAAGAGAGACAAGGATGTTTTCCGCTGTAAGTTATAATAGGAAGACTTATTTTCTCTCTCTTTGGTGGAAGAGGAATAAAGAAAGCATTGACAGTAAGATAATATCTACAAAATGTAATGGACACTTTAATCTGTAGAGGATATGCCTTGAAGTCATTTTTTTTCCTGGGGAAAAAATGGTTAATTATGACTTTCCACCTTAAATATCCAGCAGAGCAATCCCCTGCATTTGGTGCAGATGGAAAAAGGTCTCATATCATATATCAGAGTTTGACTGACTGCTAGTAAATGAGGTAAAAAAAAGTCATTCTGAAAAGAATGAGGATTGATATGACAAAGAAATCCTATTTCTTTGCATCAAGCTTGGAAAAAGTGTTCTTTCTGCTGAATCCAGAGCAATCAGAAGCAAAGATGTCCTTAAATTCATGAGGGAAAAAATGTCTTTAATAGTAAACCAGTATATCTAATCTAAAAGAACTGAAAAAAAGAAAAGATATATTACGAAAAATATGGTCATAAAAATACGTGACTATCCTCCTCTTGATTAACCTAAATAAGTGCTTTGTATCTGCATCTAAAGAAGAGCGAAACCACAATAGCAATTGAAAGATAAAAGAAAATAAGTATAATGGAACAGGTCTGTAACTGCCAAGTATCAGAGATTGCCTGAAAGGCCCACCCTGCTAGCAGGTGATGGTTTTGTTGGGAAGTGTTAAATGTGTTTTACTGACTCACTGAAACAGATAGACCATTACCTCTCTTATATAGAAGATAAATAGGGATGGCTCTTTAGACAGAGAGGACATAGGGTGTGGGTTGAGCAATTGTGAGAGGAAACCATGGACCAGCCATGCCTAGGGAAAAGCTTGGGCTGGATTTTGTGTATTATTTAAGTCCTTTTTGTCCATCAAGCAAAAGGATTACAATGGCCTACTGTTCTGACAGGAAACACTGATTTGCTAATTTGATCTCTGCATCCCAAGAGATGTTACATGCCATTCTTGTTTTTAAACAAACAAAAATGGCCTTCTAGCAACACAAAAGCAATAATGACCTTTTAGGTAAGTTAATATGACAAACACCCTAGAAATTACTCTCATTTTTGTAAACATAAATTGCATGAAATATCTATTCATTTTTCATGGAGAAAAAAGGCGATGAAAAACAGTTTTCACAGTTATACTTTTAGGGCCTGGTTATAAGAAGTTCTGAGTAGTGTCGGTGCTCATCTACTTTAACGAGTGTTCTTCAGGAGGGCTAGCAGGCTCACAGAACACACCATGATCTGGCCAGAAACATCTTCAGTTTGATGAAAACCAGAAATGAGGAAAACAACACTGCATCATAAAATAAATATGTGAGCCCATTTGTGCTGTGCATGAAGAACCCTGTTCTGTCCAAGTATCAAGGGGCTGGCTTGAATCAGCCTCATTGACTGTCTTTAAAAGTTAAATGAATCCTGGAGGAATACACAATGGTATTTTAGTCTCAACACAGAAGGTCAAGCCATGGTAGTAAACTGATTGAGCTTATATTACATAAATGCCTAATTCATCCCTGCTGTCACTCCACTGAAGTCACTGAAATTACACCAGGGTCAATGTACCTCTCCTTTTCAAGCTTATTGGACAAGTGGGATTTGCAGCCTCAGAAGAATTTCAAATATTCCCTTATGAAACAAAAGAAAAGTGTCTAAGTGAAATATGTTCTCTTCTAGTGACAGATCCTATGCTGTTGTACATTGACTAACTGTTTCTGCAGTGGAGCTATACTAATTTACAGCAGCTGAGAATCTGGCTCTAAACAATTCACTCAGGCTGGAGGAATGAAGGACTAAACATCTTTTGCTGCACGCTTAGTGTCTGATCCTCAAAAAGTGCTGAATGTCCTCAATTTCTCTTGATATCTGTGAGAGCGAAGGACACTTGGCAACTTTCAGGATTCAACCTTTACAGCTGAATTTTTGCTCCGTGATATCATTGAGGGCTGATCCTGTATTCCGTGGGTTTTGGTGCATAAGGAATACAGAACCAGGCCCCAGGTAGGCAAGAGGCGCAGGGGAAAGGAACTCACCAGAATTTATGCTGGTTAATACATGTGGTAGCATTTCAGATAATAAGAAAACCTGAACCATAAATTTGGTGTCAGAAGAGATGTGAATCTGATGCAGAATGCCCTCCGCTCCCTGAGTGATCTCACAAGAGTTTATGTATCTAATTACCTTTCTGAGCTTCCAACACCCTCTACCCATTTCACCCTTTTAGTTTATGTATCTAATTACCTTTCTGAGCTTCCAACACCCTCTACCCATTTCACCCTTTTAGGTCAAATAAAAAATGGCTTTGCAGGCTGTGTGTCAGAGTGGTACGGTAGAATGTTCCTTGCCATGACTTCAAAAAGGTTACACCTTTACTCTAATTTAAAGTATGTATTTTTCCTTAAGCATGTGGTATGACAAATTATTTATGGTGGGTTTAAATAATACAGAGAGACCTAGGATTATATTCTGGCCAATTTTCACTGGAGTTAAACCATTCTGTATTTGACATGTCAGGTGTCTAAAAACCTGATACTTCACAAATACCAGAGAAATTTTTTAAAAAAACCTAGGGGTGCGTCTGTGTCATATTTAGCATTTGAATCTTGAGTATTTATTCATATTTTGCATTGGAGGCTTGGGAGCAATTAGGTGTTTCATTACACATCTTCATCTAGCCACAAGAAGAGGACAAAGGGCCATGCTTTGTTGGCATGGGGGACATGTTTGCTTCAGGCAGGGAAGCTTATTTGATGCTCCAGAGGTCCACAGAAATTTAAATTGTTATATGTATTTGAGGGACTGAGGAGTTCCGGAGCAAGAACAAAGCCTGAGCCTCTATTGGCTGAGCTACAGGACTAGCTGTGGTTTAGCCTCTTCATGGTGTTCAGGAGCCCTACTGGGTTACGATTGCATCTTCTGATGCCCTTCGGTTTGGTAGTAAGCAGAATGTCTGATGGGTTGTGTCATTCTATGTCCTCTATTTTTGTGCCAGCATACCTACTAAACTATCATTATACTATGCTCACCGCTAACAAAACTGACCTTCATCAGTGTCAGTGAATGAAAGTTCACAGTGAAAACAGTAACTTTAACCTAAACAGCTATTTGCATAAAACATGTTGCAATTTAAAAATCGGCATTATGTCAGTTACATTATTTAAAAGAGGGCTCCAGAGGTGATCCTGGCAATCACAAGCAGGTAAGCCTAACTTCCGTACCAGGCAAACTGATAGAAGAAAACAATATTAAAGAACAGGACTATCAGACACAAACATGATTTGTTGGGGAAGTGTTTTTTGTAAAGGGAAATCATGCTTCTCCAATCTATTAGAATTCTTTGAGGGTGTCAATAAGCATGTGCAAAAAAAAGAGTGACCCAGTTGATACAGCGTACTTGGATTTTCAGAAAGCCTTTGACAGGGTCCCACACCAAAAGCTCTGAAGGAAACTAAGTAGTCATGGGATAACAGAGAGGGTCCTCTCAAGAATCAGTAACTGTTTTAAAAAGATAGGAAACAAAGGGTAAGAATCAATTGTCAGTTTTCACAATGGAAAATGATGAAGAGCAGAATTCCCCACAAGGATCTGTACTGGGACCTGTGCTTTAAATATATTCATTAACAATCTGGAAAAGGGAGAGAACAATGAAGTGGCAAACTTTTTTGACGATAAAGTTATCCAAGATGTCAGTCAGAACTCAGTGTTACTGGAGGAATCTCAATAAAAGGCGTGACGGGCTGACAAAATGGCAAATGAAATTCAAACCTCATAAGTGCAAAGTACTGCACACTGCCTTATAATCCCAACTATACTTATAAAAGTTAGCTGTTCCCACTCAACAAAGAGAACTTGGAGACACTGTGGATATTTCTCTGAAAAACTGCTGTTCGATGTGCAGGAGCAACAGTCAAAAAGGCTAACAGTATCTTAGGAACTTTTAGGAAAGGAATAGAAAAGAAGACAGAAAAAATATGCCACTGAATACTGTGTCCAGTTCTGGTCACCCCATATAAAAAAAGATATAGTGGAATTGGAAAAGGTTCAAAGAAGGGCAACTAAGATGATCCAGGGTATGGAACAGCTTCCATATGAGGAGAGATTTAAAAGATTAGGATTGTTCATCATAGAAAGAGATAACTAAGGGGGACTATGATAGAGATCTATAAAATCATGAATGGTATCTAAAAATGAATAGAGAAGTGTTATTTACCTTTTTGCACACACACAAAAAAGCCAGGGTCACCTGACGAAATTGATAGGCAGCTTGTCTGTGTTAAACCTGAGGAAGTACTACTTCACACTACACTGAATTAACCTGTGGAATTCATTACCGTGAGATCTTGTGAAGACCAAAAGTATAACTGGGTCCAAAAAAGAATGAGGTAAGATCATGGAGTATATGTCCAGCAATGGCTATTAATAAGGCTGCGAGTTTGTCACAGATTCTGTGACTTTCCGTGACTTCTGTAGCGGCTGGTGCAGTTGACCCCATAGCTGCCTGAGCAGCTCAGGCAGCCTCTGGGCCAGGTGAACTGGCCGCTGCTGGGGCTCTCTCAGGCCACCGCGATCCCCCCAACAGCAGCAGGTGTTTGGGTTTGGAAAGGGGCTCAGGGCTAGGGGTTGGGGTGCAGGAGGGGGTGAGGGCTCTGGGTGGCACTTACCTTGGGGGACTCCCTGGAAGCAGCAACATGCCTCAGCTCCTAGGTGGAAGCGGCGTGCAGCCTTCGCTCGCAGGCACCACCCCTACAGCACCCATTGGCCACAATTCCTGGTCAATGGGAGCTATGGAGCTGGTGCTTGGGGCAGTATGCAGAGCTGCCTGGCCACTCCTCTGCCTAGGAGAGAGGGAGGGTGATGTCGCCGCTTCCGACAAGGTGTGGAGCCAGGTAGGGAGCCTGTCAGCCCTGGCACCCCCCCCCCCACACACACACACAATTTAGTCAGGAGTATATAGTAAAGTCATGGACAGGTCAAAGGTTGTGAATTTTTATTCACTGTCGGTGACCTGTCCATAACTTTTACTAAAATACTCATGACTAAAACATAGCCTTCGCTATTAGCCAAGATGGTAAGGGACGTAACCCCATGCTCAGGGTGTCCCTAAGCCTCTGAATTCCAGATGCTGGAACTGAACAACAGGGGATGGATCACTCATAATTGTCCTGTTCTGTTCATTCCCTCTGAAGAATCTGCATCAGCCACTTTCAAAAAAAACAGGATACTGGGATCGATGGACCATTGTTCTGATCCAATATGTCAGTTCTTACATGTTTAAACGTTCTTCCAATCTACTCATAGCAGGGAATCCACCACATTTAATATTTCAGACCCTAGAGTATTTTATTTAAAAAAAAAAAAAGACAGACATTTTAGTCACAACATCACTAAAAACATGGTGTAACTAACCATATTTTTTCCATCCAACTGCCATACAAATTCAAGCAATTCATAAAGTATAAGAAGTATGTGCTATTCATCTTCCACCTGACAACACAGATTTTCTATAGGCCATTTCCATCCTGATTAAAGAGGATATCCTGGCACAATCTTCACTATATTGACACTACTGCACCTTTATAATACAGTAGTATTAAACTAGCCTTGATGAAAACATGCTTCTATATGGAGTTTGACTTCAGGCTGATGCTACTTGAACTCTTATGACACACTCTTAGGTTACACTAGAGGGAGGGCAGGACAGATACCTGAAAGCTACTTTGGTGGCTAGTGTCCATTTCTGTATGCCATGGGACTGGGATTCAAATTAAGACTGGCTCATTTAGATATTCGAGTACAGTAGTCGCAACAGAAGTTTTAGGTTGACTGAAAGCTTCATTTTCTTCTGCAATCATTTAAATTGTTCACTTCTACTTAAGTCCACAAACTTCCACATGAAAAGGAACTGATGCTGTCATTCTCAGCCACCACTATGCTTTGGTCACATTCACCTTCTCTTATCTTACACCTTCCTCACATCTAAATATAGGTGATCAATGATTTACTGGATTGAGCATGAAGTTCTATTCCCAATCTGGCTGTATGACCTTGGACAAATTACTTAAAAGTCTAAATTTTGGAAAGTGAGTGCCTATGTTTTTCACACAGATCCACAGCTGTATGCAATGTAGTTCTAGCCATACCAGTCCCAGGATATTAGAGAGACAAGGTGAGTGAGGGAATATCTTTTATTGGACCAGTTTCTCAAAGGAAACCTGCACAACACTTTCAAAACATGAGCTTAAATTCATAACTTTCCTAGACACTAAAAATCATGGACTTTATATACACACTGGATTTATGGCTTATTACAACAATCTGTAACCAATCTATCCCCCGTTTTTGTCCTGTGGGAATGGGCCATTACACCTTGAATGGTCTCTTTGAATATGTGCTAACTACTTGTTCAATCTTGTATTTAGCTGTGACACCGAGTACTTTTCCTATACCTGAACATGCCCTCTGTGAGGCTCAAAAGCTGGTCTCTCATCAACAGAAGTTGGTCCAATAAAATATATTACCTCACCCACCATTTCTCTTTAAGATCCATAGTTGAGCACTTAAACACAAGTGGCCTCAATTTCAGAAGTATGGAACATCTGGAGTTAATATAGATTTAGGTGCCTGATTTTTGCCACGCAAGTCTTCCACATTAGCTGACAGAATGAGAATAGGAAGGATGAACTGTTTCAATAAAGCCCATTGGAGACAGGCTATGGATTGCCTGCTGAAATGGCATTAGCAAATCTACTACTCCTTTATCAAAACCCACCTCTCAATAACCATAATGTGAAAAACTATTTCCTTCTTACACAACTGAGGCAACATAGAAACAGGGTTGAATTCCTTTGAGTCACAACGTCCTCCATAAGGTGGCACTAGGTAAATATATCCCAAAGCTGATCTGCATGGACATTTTTAAACTAAGGGTTGGGGGAAAACCAACAGGTGTGGAGGAGCACACGGTTTGGACAGATATATCTCTGAGGGGAGGATTTATTAAAGGGGATACTCTATAACTTAGTAAAGAGGAGAGGATAGAAGTTAATAAAGTACAGGTAAGAACTGAAGAGACAGCATCAAATAAAAACAGTCCCATTCAATCACATCACATGAACTAAACTAAATATTGACAAATTTTACAAGTGCTTATAAACACAGGGAACAAGTCTGAATACTAAGATGGATGAATTTGAGTGCCTGGGTATTAAATGAGGATATTGATATAATAGGCATCACAAAAACCTTGATGGCATGATGACCAATGGGACATTGTAATTACCAGGTACAGAATATATAGGGATGACAGAGTAGGTCATGCTGGGTGGGGGAGTGGCACTACATGTGAAAGAAAGCATAGAATCAAATATAGTTAAAATCTTACATGAACCACACAGTACCATAAAACTTCTATGGACAGAAATTCCATGCCTGAATAATAAGAGCATATCCATAGGAGTATATTTCAACCCTCAGCAGAAGAGGAAAAATAACAGCAAAGTCTGCCAAACAAACATCAATGGGGCCACTAGACAACCGAGGTACAAAGAGAGCGTGCAAGGAAGACAAAGCCATTGCGGAGAAGTTAAATGAATTCTTTGCATTGGTCTACACTGCAGAGGGCATCGGAAGATTCTCACACCTGACCATTCTTTGTCGGTCACAAATCCGAGGAACTATTCTAGACTGAGGTATCAGTAGAGATGGTTTTGGAACAAATTGATAAGTTAAATGTTAATAAATCACCAGGATAGGATTCATCCAAGGTATTCATCCAAGAGTTCTGAAAGAACTCAAATGTGAAACCACAGATCTATTAACTGTGGTACGTAACCTATCACTTAAATCAGCTCCTGTACCAGATGACTGGCTGAGAACTAACATTATGCTGATTTCTAAGAAAGGCTCCAGAGGCAATCCAAACAATTGCAAGCCAATAAGCCTGACTTCAGTATCAGGCAAACTGTCTGAAACTACAGTAAAGAACAAAAATTAACCTGATATGTTGGGGGAAGAGTCAACACAGCGTTTGTAAAGGAAAGTCATGCCTAACCAATGTTTTAGAATTATTTGAGGGTGTCAACAACCATGTGGAAAAGGGTGATCCAGTTGACACAGTGTACTTGGATTTTCAGAAAGCGTTTGACAAGGCACCTTACACCAAAGGCCCTTAAGAAAACTAAATAGTCATGGGATAAGAGGGAAGGTCCCCTCAAGGATCAGTTCAAAGATAGGAATCAAAGGGTACAAATAAATAGTCAGTTTTCACAATGGAGAGAGGTAAATAGCTGGGTCCCCCAGCTATCAGGTACATAATTGAAAGCAGGGTACTTTCTTAGGTTTTTCATTGATGCTCTGTCTGTTCTGGATAGTGGAAAAACAATGCAGCTATTGAAATGCCCAACGTAATTCTGCTCTATGGAAAGAAAAGTGTAAGTACCTGTTCAGCTTTTGAAAATATATTTGTTGAATATGTTGTATATCATGTTTGGTATACGGAAATATGAGTGTCTTTTATGTTAGATGGCTCACCCCAATAGCTTATTTTGACAGGGGGCGGATCACTCGATGGTTACCTGCTCTGTTCATTCCCTCTGAAGCACCTGGCATTGGCCACTGTCAGAAGACAGGATACTGGGCTAGATGGACCTTTGGTCTGACCCAGTATTGCTGTTCTTATGAAATTTAAAAAACAAACAGGGAATGGCATTTTAATTCCACTTACAAATAACATACATTTTTTGTATACTTATTTACACTTTAAGAGTGTAAACCAAATATAACAGAACTACCTGCAAACAGAGATGGGGTAGAGGCTTTTCAATAGGGATCAGGTCTATATACAATATTTGTACTCTTTTTAAGCATTTTGTACTCTCCGTTACACAAATACACCTCTCAGATAAACAATCCAACTCTATGTAGCAAGACAAATTGCACCAGAGTACACAATACATTTACACTGACTACTGCAGGCACTGCTAAAAACTTGCCTAAAAGGTTTAATACGCCAATAGTTAATGAAGTGTCCAAATAGCTGAACCTTCTTTGAACTCAGCATGCGTGTAGCCATGAACAGACTCAGGGAATGAAAACCAAATCCTGACCTTCTAATGAGAAGATATACAATAGAAAAATTGGGAGAGCATCACTAGATTTTACTAACACAATTTCTATTGCCTACAAGCCACTTCATTATTCATTTCAGTTGGTGTGACAATAGGACAGTAGTTCCCCTGCACCCTGTAGCCTGGCCAATAGTCAAGTGCTCCTGCTTACCTTTATGCATGGTCTAAACCGGATGCATCACATCTCATCTTTGTTGACCTACTGAATTGACTTTCTCGTCTGGCTCCAGCACCAGGTGCTTACAGCTCAGCAACTGGACACAGCATTATCCAAAGCACAATTGTGTTTCTACAGAAAGACCCAGGTTCCAATGGATAAATGATATATTATTGCATGACGGATCAACTCTGGACAAACTATATTGAAAATGGCACATCTCACAGTATAGTCAAACCTATGACAGACTTGGACAGGTCAGAAATGCTGAGGCTGGCTGAAAGACCAACAACCTACATCCAGATTTCACCAAGTTAAATCAAATCAGGCACCTTAAAGCCGAAGTTCTGTATATCGTCAGAAAGGCTTCTTATACAGCACTTGCAGGGTCACAGCTAGTTTTCATTCGGAGGGGCTGCTGGCACCTACTGCAGTTCTACCCAGAGTGGCAGATTCTCAGGAATTTTAATAAAGGTGAAGGTAATCCCCCCGCAACTGACACAGCTTTATTTCCACAACTCCTTCCAAATACTGAAGTAAGTTTTGACTTAAGTACATAAGAAAACTGTCAGTATCAGGATATATAATTGTTTCCTTCCAGCAACAGAAAGGGAGTTACCCACACAAACCTGTTTATCATGGTACAGGTCTAGGAGGTATCTTCATACCCCTTAATACCTGGAATGTAGGTACCCAGAACAAGAAAAATAAGTATCCATTGTGAGTCAGGGTGCATGGTGGGTTCAGAACAAAGACAAGGGGTACATCTTGGTACCAGGAAAAAAAAAGATAAAAAGCTAACTAGTTTCCACAGTATGCATCCGATGAAGTGAGCTGTAGCTCACGAAAGCTTATGCTCAAATAAATTGGTTAGTCTCTAAGGTGCCACAAGTACTCCTTTTCTTTTTGCGAATACAGACTAACATGGCTGTTACTCTGAAACCTAGTTAAATGTAGTTTCAAATGATGTATTTGGTACCTTTTACTGGTAAACAGGTAGGGTATAAAAGGGTAGCTTTAGAGATATAACTTTGAGGAGCACACCTTCCGCATAAGGTGAATGTAACATTGCTCGAGGGGACTGTTCTTCAGAGACTGGTAACACGGAATCTTTTTCTTGTACGATATTAATAAACCTAACTGACATTATTAAATATACTCAAAGACCAAGTAACTAAAGAACAATAGTGTGGTTGAGCAATTGACTATACAATGCATTAAGAAAAGACAGTTTAACTATGATGGAGGAGTATTGGAAATGAAGCATATTGGAAAAAACCAAGAGCCTGACCCAGGAAATTGACTTCAATGTGCTTAAAGTTAAGTGTGTGTATATATTTGAAAGATTGGGGCCTATAATGTTATTCTAAACGTTTTCACTTAAGCGAATGTGAAAAATGTCAAAGCACTGTTATCCTGAAGATACAGAAATGTGTATCTCCATAAGTTGGTATAAAATCAGTTTGATGGGGAAAATCAAACAAGCCATAAGTTAAGTAATGAGATATGTCTGATCAGATCAGAATGAGAGAAAGCTTAACGTACTATTTTATTCCTACCGTACAATACAGATGACAACTATTTTTTTTAATTACCTACTGAGTTTTTAAATTTGAATTTCAGATTTGAAAATTCAGAAGTGCCACAAATATGCAGGTAGAGTGGATCCCTCAGAGTTAGGTTTTAACAATATCATCTGTCCTGAATGAGGGCCAATGCATAGGCGTGTGACCCCTGGAACACGCAAGGGAGGGAATTTTGACTATTTCCCTTCCTGGTCCAACCCTATCTTGCACTAAAGGGGAAGTGATTTGCTACTGATTTATACCTGCAGATATATATTTATTTTCCCTTATATACTCATTCCATAAGATTTCTCTCTCTCTCTCACACACACACACACACACCCTCCTCCCCGTAACCTCCTTTCATTCAATAGCAAACATACTTAAATAGTGGGTAGCCATGTTAGTCTGCATCCACAAAAACAACAAGGAGGGAGAAAAAATATGAGCTGTGCAGAGTGCCCTGAAGGCCACCAAATTCCAATTGTTTTGGTCCAGAGCAAAGGAAGTTCCAAAGTTGGTGGATCCCCATAGAAAACATCCTGCCACTGCTCCCTCTTTTACATGAGTGGGGCCCCAGCTCAGGTACCTCTGCTGATCCCAAATGTGGCAGTATGTCATGGGGAGAAAGATGATCTCCTCGATAAGTCAGTCTAGTAGAACATTACTTCCAGTGGTGCAAGTAAGCCGGTCCGGTCCGGTACGCTGTACCATTAAGATTTTATTGCTGGTACGCTGTACCAGAAAGACAATTCGGTATCTGCTGAACACCGCAAAGCTCTCCCGGGAACCACAGTGGCGAAAGGAGCAGAAGTGGGGTTCTCCAAAGGGGCTGTACTGCCCCCAGCCCTTCCACAAGCTGCGTCTCCCATCTGGGGTCCATACAGCTCTGCTGGAGGACAGCACTGGGGGCAGTACAGCCGCCCTGGGGCAGCTGCTGGTGTGGGGCCGCTCCACGTCCTGCTTCTCTCACCACTGTGGTTCCCGGGAGGAGCCCTGTGGCACAGCGGATACAGATTTCTATCCGCAAATATCGGCATCCGCAGGTATAAATTTGTATCCATGAAGGGCTCCAGTCATGGAACATTTTTTGTGAGGGGGAGGGCTCAGTTGGTTGGTACTGTACCAGTAAAAGTTAAAATCTACTTGCACCACCAATTGCTCCCCCCTTGATATGCACTCAGCTCTGTCAGCCCCCGTGCACTGGGAGGAGAAAGAGAAGGAACTAAGGCAGTAACCATTTCCTCATCCCTACCCAGTCATTTCTCCTCCACTTGCATGAGTGGGCACGTACTGCGACCCACAACACGGGTAGCCTTCCTAGGGGAGTATAGGGGATGACATAAATACAAGTAACATTCCTGCCCTTAATTCATGGCCTCCCACAGTTCTGTTTTATTTACATATACTGATTTACATATATGTACCAACTTATGTGCATGCAACAACAAGCTGATGAATATTTAACCAACACATCAATGTGAAAGCACAACAGGGTCTTTATATTAATTGCCTTTAGATACAGTCTTCAGTATTGCCAATTCCAAGCACTCAAAAAAATACTGAGTCAGGCCCACAAATCATGAGATTCTACAAGCTATTGGGTTCCTTTAATTTGCCTACTGGTTTCGGAACCTTTAGGACACACACCGTTCTTGGAACTCCCCTACCTATTTTGATCTATTTGAACGAATGCATGTAGGCGGATGATATGGCTTTATTGTTTGCTCCTTCTCCTCTGACCCTACTGCTGACTGAAAAGAATTAATCTGTACATTGCTGTTGGCAATACTGGTCAATACTTCATATAGATAAGGAAAGTTTTATTTTATCATTCTCAAAGTCTGCCTAATGTTGTGGGGAAATTATGAGAATTGGCACTGACAAATTTGATAACTGACACATTCTCAGGTAATTACATTATCATAATGCATACACAAAAAGGGACTGAGTTAATGCTGGTCCCTTAACTGTTATTTCCTCATTTTTGACTGTTTAGTGCATCTTTTTATATAAAATGTATATACACAGTTTTTATTACATAATGTAGGTCATAAAGAGTTTTGATATTTGTAAAAGGCATTGTGTAGGATAAAAAGTTCACTATTATTTATCTAGATAGTCGATACCCTATGTGCAAGGGGTTAACAGTCTCAGCCAAAATCTTTATGGATGCCTAATAACAAACACCATCCCAAAGGGTAATATAGCTGGCATCACTTCTGATATTGCCAAGGATTGCTTGGGTATGGAGGCTAAACAATAATCCTTTGGCCCTCTTGGGAAAGTCCCTCTATAATAGCACACTGGCAGGAGAATACTACGGTACGGATTTTCACTGGCACATCGTGTGCTGTTCCCTTTGTCTGGAAAAAACAGAAACCATTTGTAGCTCAGGCTATCCAACCCCAGCACCTTTCATGAAAATTAAATGCCGTTTCAAAGCAGAAAAGAGAAAAGAAAAACCAACGATACAGCACTCTGGGGCAGAGAAAGCGAGAACATGTAGCAGGGGAATTCCTAGGATAAATGCCTTGAGATAGGCCTGTAAAGTGACAGAACCTTGTGCTGCAGAACACTTTTAGTAATTCCTCCTGCCCTATTTGTCTGAATACCCTTTAAATAAACCTATTACTTGAAATATTGATGGCCTCTACCAATACATCCAGGGCTACCATTAAAAAATTTACGACAGCTAGACCTCCTTAGGAGAATTGTATTTCCTCTTGGGAGGAAATGTTTCCTTCTCACACAGCTAGCTTAGGAAGCAATGAAAGTAATGAAGCAAAGCACTACAGTTTGCATTCCAAGTGTTTAAAAGACTCAGTTAGACCCATTCCCCAAAAGTAATATATGAATGTCAAACTCCTTATTCCCAGAATGGGGAACAGGCTCAGCCCTCAAAGCAGATGGATGTCAGATGACTGGATGGTACAGTTGGCCAGTGACATTCCCCACTGGTCGCTGACCCAGAGAAGTTTTACTGTTCAATGGGATAGCTGGTATAAGCCTAATGCTGACAGGATTCCTGTGGGTTTGCATGCATGTGCTGGGGTGGAGAAAAAGAAAAGCCCCAGAGGCTAGTTAAAAAGAGAAGCAGAGGTCAGAATCTGGCTCAGAGTTTGGTAACGGTAACTAGTGGCAAAATTATCGGCAAAACAGCATCGATCATTTCAGTAAACTTAATTCAGCTTAACTGGGATTCAGCTTAATTGTTCTTGGCTGCTCTTATTGGACTGACAGCCATAGCAATTACATGACAACTGTCTCTTTGCCATGTGTAAGTAACATGAAAGAACAGAATAATTGTTTTCTCCTTTTCTTTTAGAAATTCAACACTTTTAGGAACTCAATCTATCTTGCTTTCCTTTCTTTTTGACAGCTTTCTTAAAGTGACTAGGTATGAAGAGGGATGAGGGGCGCGATGCCAAAAAAATCTGCATCTGGGCTAACAACTTTATGCAAACTTTAAGTGCGTTAAGAAGTGCATTAAAAGTGGGTTTTGGTTTTTTGAAGGAATCATGTACTGGTACTTAGCTATAGCACTGAGTGCTTCCCATCCCACTCCCTAAGAATTTCCATGCATTTTGGAATAGCATATTTTAATAATCATTCCTATTATTGTCTAGTGGTGCTCTGAAACAAAGGATAAGAGATTACTGTCTTCTGAAGAAAAACTCATGGGCCTAGTTTCTGTGCTTACATTGAGGTGTAAATCGACAGTAATACCACTCAACACATTGAAGCTACACCAGCTTAAGTAGGAGCAGAACCAGGCCCATGGATTTTTCTGAGTCATTATGCAGTTTTGGGACATGGCCCTCAAACCTCTCAGCTGTCCTTACATCTGGGGATAAGTCCCCTCCTCCTCACTTCCCAGCACTCCACTTCCCAGTTCTCCTCGGCAATTCAGCTTCCTCAGGAGATATGCTCCCAGTGCCCCCCAGTACCCTGTACACCTCTCTCAAAGGGATGTGCTGATATGGTCAATATCAGTTTTCAAGGGAAATCCCACACTATTGCTGCAGATTAGCAGGGGAATAATGCCATGTGATAGGATGAATATAGGGGTGCAGACTTTTTACAAGACCATGATAAATTTTGTCCTGGTAAGATATGTGGATCAACATTGTATATAAAGTTATAAGAGTCTACTGTGTAACACTGCTGTAACATGCTCCAAGTTTAGAAAAGCAGGCACAAACCAGTTCCTCAGAAACAAAAGTCAAACCAACACCTTAGCCAGATGTCAACAAAGGGGATTACCACCTAGTTAAACGACCATTCTTCGGCAGGAGGAAGGGTATAAGCAAGAACTTTACATATTGACAATCGAAAAACTGGAGGTTCCCATGTAAACAGATGGCTGTCACTTGAACCCCAGCTGAAGATATTCCTCAAAGAGGAAAGAATAGTATAAGAATAAAGCATGCACACACGCACACATACAAAAAATTACCTCTTCCCCCGCCTCTCTCTCTCTGCTTATGGCATCAGCAGCGCCTGGAAGAACACTGAACTGAGGGAGAGATCCTAACCCAGAGGATCCCAGCCAGACAAGACTGCAAAGAGCAGGTGGAGAGAAAAACCTTTTCTTTGAATCCAGTGAGCTTGCTAAGTTAGGTATTAGTTTGTGTTTTATCTTTTTATTTTCTTTCTGACCAATTCCCAATTCTGATTTCTATGCCTCATTACTTGTAATCAATTAAAATCTATCTTTTTGTAGTTAATAAACTTGTTTGTTTTATCTCAGTTAGTGTGTTTGGATTGAAGTGTTTAGGAACCTCCACTTGAGATAAGGTTTGTGCATAGTATTTTCCACTGATGAAAGGACAGACTTTATATGAGCTTGCATTGTCCAGTAGAGAGCTGGGCAGTACAAGATGCACATTTCTGAGGGAAGGTCTGGGACTGGGAGTGTCGCCCTGTATGTAATTCATGAGTGGCTGGCCAGAGCATCCATGTAATTCAGCTAGGAATAATTTTTCATGATAGAGGCTGTGTAAGACCTGGACAGGAGTGGTTGTTCTCACAGCAAAGCAGAGTAAAAGGCACCCTAGACTGGAGAATTGAGGGGAGACAGATGTTCAACAGTCCAGATCGTACCTTGGCGAATGTCACGGCTATGTAGACTGGTCATCATTCAGCTCCAAACCTCCTACCTGGTTTTGCCTGAAACTTGTGCAGCTCAGACAAAGGGGCTTCCAATAATACTAAAGCTCCTCTCCCACCACATGTGCTTTCTGACTCATTTTCGTCAGTATTTGCCTGCTCTTCACCCCCTCCTCATCTGAAAGTACAATAGGAGATGATTTGGCCCACAGTCTGGGAATAGAATCAGGTACAGTTCTTGGCAAACAAGTCTCTCACTGTAACACGTAATGTCCTCTGAGTACATTTTATAATGCAAACTTTTATATTATGGGCTTTATTTTAGCTTTTGGAGGAGATGAAGCTACCATCATTGCCTCGATAATGTATGCTGTAAACATTTTGAATCATTGCTAAGACACTGCTACATATTAGCTGATGACTTGGATATAGGTTCTTCTGTTGGTTTTCACCCTGATGTCAACCCTGTCTCTAATAGCTGCTAACCGGCCAGCCTTCCCAGAAAAAGAAAAAAGTATTCCATAGATATTTGCTACTAAAGAAATTATAGCCATGCCATCAACAATATTACATATATATTTAAATAGGATACCACATTAACTGGGATTGCTTGAAAACCTTCCACTGAAACTGTTTTTTGATGAAAAATTAGGTTAACTAAATGAATCTTATTGCAAAAAGCAACTCATGACCACCACAATATTTGACATCATTGACAAACTGAACACCAAAAAAACCAAAGTTTTGTCTGAAAAAAATAAAAATAAAGTTCTGCTGAAAACTGAAAAACTAATTCGGAAATGCCATCATGGTATCTCTAGAGAGCAGTCATTCATATACCTCCTACACCCATTCTCTTCAATGGACCCGATTCCCTAGCCAGACTACATCTTTCACGCGGCACTGCGGCACCTTTGCCGCAGGGAGACCGTGGTATACTGTGGGAGATGTAATCCAGTCAGGGACTCTAGTCCATAGAGGAGAATGGGGGCATGAGGGATCAGAATGAAAATTCCCACGAACTTGCCGCACAAGTTTCAGGCAAAACCAGGTGACATTTCGAAAATCAAAATGTTTGGTTTTCAGACAAGTTTTTGGCTGAACATTTTTGGGTTTGGACAAAAGGTTTTGGTTTTCAATTTGTTGCAAGATGGCTGAAATATTCTGCTGGGGGGGGGAACCCGAAACAAAAACAAAACACCTACACCTTCCCAGTCCCCCTCCTCCGCACACTACTTTCCACACAGCTCTAGTGATAAATTGGGGTGTTTTCTGGAAACTAGATTATACAGTCAGATCAGGATAATCCAGTTACATTCATTAAAACACAAGACTCTTAGGTAGAGAGCAAAATTAATTTTAAGCAGATGACCCATCATCAGCTCATCCAAAAGAACTAAGATATATTTCTTTCTTTGACTAGGGTATTTCAGCAGGCTGCAAACTCAGTCTTGGGTCATTTATTTGCCCCTTGTTTTGAAATTCTGTGTAATATATTTTGTTGCAAGAGTAGTTTGGTTAGGCAATGTAGGCTATTGCAAGAATTATTTAGGCAGATAATTAAAATAAAACTACAGAAATTAGGTAAAGGTTTACCATCTCCCTTCTTTTGAATAGTAGAGTGGGGACAAAAGTAGCTGAATTTAACTATTATTCTGTATAGACCTATAATTTTATTCTAAATAGACCTATAGTCTGTGGCTTTCATTCTGGAGTATTTAGAGTAACAGCCATGTTAGTCTGTATTTGCAAAAAGAAAATGAGTACTTGTGGCACCTTAGAGACTAACCAATTTATTTGAGCATATTTAGTTTCTTCAAATTTTAGTACATAAACTTTGAACATTCACAATACTGAATACAGCTATCAAGTAGGGATTGTATGTATAACCAGACTAGATTTGATTTGTGTCTAAAACCAACTCCCTGAAATGGTTTAGAATTGTTTGGTTGCTGACTCCTGTGTAGCTGAAAGAGTCAGCAGGCCATCATTTCTATGCACTGTCTGGTCAGTCTAATTAAAATTAGCCAACCTTTACCTGTTTTCTACAAGGCCTCTATTTTTAATCTGTGGAGAGGAAAAGAAATAAAAGCCATTTATGTGGTTCCTTGCTGGTCAAAGTAACCATGCCAAAGTTGGCCAAGTTCTCAAAGCTGGGATTTCTCGAAGGGCTGTTAAATTGGACAAGAAGAGGTGCCAATACCCGTGAAAACATCACAAATGTTGTGATTTGGGGGCTAACTTTGGTGGCTGCTCACTATTTTATGAACAGCCACAGGCAGCTCAGGAATAAAAATACCAGTTGAAAAAACCTGAATTATGGATTTTGATGGAAAGGGGACACTTTCTGCATAAAAATTCATCCCATGTGTCTATTCATCCCATGTGTCCAATTGGTTCTACTCAATACGTTTGTGAGAGTCACCCTGCAGTGGGCATTCACAGAGCCAGCTGCTGCCTGCCGCTCCTTGTATCCCCTGTGAGCTCTCGATGGGACAGCACTCTGGAGCAGGCACAGCAGTCACCCCTTCCTTCCCTCCCATTGCGGCAGCTCCGTCTCCCACCACTCCTCCCTTCCCCGAGCCCTGTTACATCCCAGACAAGGCACTAACTGAGCAAAGAGGGGATCCCAGCCAGGAAGCTATCCCATCATCATTCTAGACTATAGTAGTGACTGGCAGACTGAATCACACCATGAGTCCATCCAGTCCAGTATCCCATTTCCAACGGTGACCAGTGTCGTTGCTTCGTAAGAACATAAGAGCGGTCATACTGGGCCACACCAAAAGGTCCACCTAGCCCAGTATCCTGTCTTCCAACGGTGGCCCATGGCAGGTGTTTCAGAGGGAATGTACAGAACAGATAATCATCAAGTAATCCACCCCGTCGCCCATTCCCAGCTTCCCAGGAAGGTGCAAGAAACCCTGCATAGGCAGTTATGGAATATAGTTTCCCACTGGGCAGGTTATCTACACTTTGAGCTGGGGGGCTGATTCCCAGCTCAAGGAAACGTGCGCTCATCGAGCTAGAGTGCGAAGAACAGAAGGTAGCTGTGAGCAGGGCTCTCCTCAGGGCAGGCAGGCTATTCTGCGGGCTGTGCTGTCACAACTACCCTACTTTTTAGCACTCTAGCTCGATCCGTTCTAACGTGGGTATGTCTCCTGAAGCTGGGAACCGTATACCCAGCTCCAAGTGGAGACATATCCTCACTGGATGGCTTACGCTCTCTAGCAGGAGTTGTTATATCAGACCCAAGTGCTTACCACAATATACAAAAAGAACAGGAGTACTTGTGGCACCTTAGAGACTAACCAATTTATTTGAGCATAAGCTTTCGTGAGCTACAGCTCACTTCATCATACAATAACTAAAGATGTAGATGTTTCCCATTGTGTCTTTAACTCTACTTTTAGTAAGTGATAATGTGGTGATATAAACCTCTCAAAATTGCAGAATTGCACAAAATGGAAATATATATTCCGCATTCAGTCTGTGTTCTATGGTTCATCTCTTTGTTAATTAAGCATTTCTATTCCAATTAGCTTACTGCAAAATTTGTCATTTTTGTACTATTTTTTATTCACTCTTATTTCTCAGCATTGAAGTGTCCTTCAGAGTGATATTGCCATCATTTTCAGCTTCATTAAATTATTTTTATAGATTGTAATTGCTTATATACAGGTGTAAATCAAGACAAATCTCTTTGAAGTGAGAACATTACAACAGAATTAGTAGTATTGTCTGAGTATTATGACCAAATTAAAAGCCCGAAGATCTCAATTTCTCCTACTCGTTAGCAGTCATTTCTATGGTCTGAAAGTCTCTTATAATTCAGTAAGTAACTCCAGTGATCAGAGTAAATTCATTGTCTGTGAAACATCAAGGATGTCTTTGTGCATAATTAGTATTTTGGTCTGGATATAATAAGAACACATCACATTCTATATTCTGCACAAATCTATAGTAAAAATCCTGCCTTTACTGATTGAAGCTGTACAGTATGGAATACAACAATATGCAGAGTCCAAGCAAAGTCCAGCCAGAGCAGAGTATAGTAGCTCAGGGTGATGCTAAACAAACCTAACTGTTGCTCTGATGTTCATGTATTAACTGGGTGGGGGATCTGGGCACATCAAAAAGCATGCTTTCTTGGGGCCACGGGGATCGATCATGCAGCACAGGGCGCTCTGGCATTGATCTATTAAAACATTTAAGCATATCCTTAACGTATGCACGTGCATAGCATTATTTATTCCAATGGATCTTGTGACATTCTACACCTTGGGGAAGCATACTGTAACCTCCATATTCCTCATTTTCATACATCATAATCTTACTTATAAAGCATGCCTTGTAAGGTATGAGGGGAAAGATTATGATCTGCTGAAAGTCATTTCTCTATCCATAGATGTGTATCATTAATGCATATGAAGTTATGAAAATTGTGTTGTACGGTGGTCACTAAAACATGCTCCAAGTTGTGGAATCAGCCAGATATTAGCTCCCCAGAGGCAACAGCAAGGAAAGTTGATGCCCCGCCCAGGCATTGGTTAACAACCCTTGTCCAGCAAGGGAGCTACAATGCAATGACTCACCTGCGTGAGGCCACGCCAGGGGAATTGCTTAACCTTGCTTGGAGAGACTCAGCAATGCCCCCCAGACATACCTGGACTTGTGTTCTACAAGCACATGGACTGAGGGTATAACACAGACAGAGTGGACACATACTGGGCCCTTCTCCTGCCCCCACCTATGCTGAAAGGAACCAAGACACTGAGAAGACGACAAGACTCCACCTCAGGAGATTGTTCCTTAAACCTGGGCCAAACCTGTATATTAAGAACTGCAAAATCCAGTGGGGTGAGAAAAACTGCTTAATCCAGATGTTGCCCAGTCTAATGGGGTGAGAGCTTAGATTGCATGCTTATACATTCTATTTTGGTAACCACTCTGACTTGTTATGTTTTGACTTATAACAACTTAAAATCTATCTTTATAGTTAATAAATCTGTTTGATTGTTCTACCTGAAACAGTGCATTTGGTTTGAAGCATATCAGAGACTCTCCTTGGGATAACAAGTTTGGTACATATCAATTTCTTTTTGTTAAAAATGATGAACTTATATAAGCTTGCAGCATCCAGTGGGCATAACTGGACACTGCAAGATGGAGGTTCCTAGGGTTGCCTCTGGGACCGGAGATATTGGCTAGTGTCATTCGCTTGCAGGTGGCTAGGGGCTGCTTACATGCCAGAAGGCTGTGCGTGAACAGCCCAGGAATGGGGGTTCTCACAGCAGAGCAGGGTAAGGCTGACTCCCAGAGTCAAGTTTTGGAGTGACCTAGCAGATCACCGGTGCAGATAACACCAGAGGGTAACATCACAGATCTACTCACTCAAAGTTAAGCATGCACGCAAGTGCTTTGCTGAATCAAAGACAAAAAACACAGCCTTGAAAACTGGGCACCCTCTGCTGAAATGTCAGGCAGAATTCCTGTTGTGTTGCTGAGCAGGTGTGTGAGAAGAGGGGGCAAGTATCTCCCTGTATTCTCTTTACTCCACCTATGTAGCCACACAAAATGGACAGAATATGGGTGAAAATCCTCTCGCTCTGCAAAAGGCCAACATGAGGTCAATGCATGTAAGGTCTGATGAGAGATTAAGTGATTAACAGACTTTGTGCTGTGCATCCATACAGGGTGTCAAATATAAAGGGAAAGCTAACCACCTTTAAATCCCTCTTGGCCAGAGGAAAAACCCTTTCACCTGTAAAGGGTTAAGAAGCTAAGATAACCTCACTGGCACCTGTCCAAAATGACCAATGAGGAGACAAGATACTGTCAAACTGTAGAGGGCGGGGGAGACAAAGGATCTCTCTGTCTGTGTGATGCTTTTCGCCGGGACCAGAGCAGGAATGCAGGTCAGAACTCCTGTAAAGAGTTAGTAAGCAATCTAGTTAGATATGTGTTAGATTCTATTTTGTTTAAATGGCTGATAAAATAAGTTGTGCTGAATGGAATGTATATTCCTGTTTTTGTGTCTTTTTGTAACTTAAGGTTTTGCCTACAGGGATTCTCTAAGCTTTGAATCTGATTACCCTGTAAGGTATTTACCATCCTGATTTTACAGAGGTGATTCTTTTACTTTAATTAAAATTCTTCTTTTAAGAACCTGATTGCTTTTTCGTTGTTCTTAAGGGTTTTGGTCTGTGTTCACCTATGCAAATTGGTGAGGATTTTTAATCAAGCTCTCCCCAGGAAAGGGGGTGTAGGGCTTGGGGGGATATTTTGGGGGGGGGGAGACGTCTCTAATTGGGCACTTCCCCTGTTATTTTTGTAGACACTTTGGTGGTGGCAGCTTTTAACCTAAGCTGGTAAGAATAAGCTTAGGGGGTCTTTCATGCAGGTGCCCACATCTGTACCCTAGAGTTCAGAGTGGGGAAGGAACCTTGACATAGGGATAAATATCACACTTTATTTCTTGAATATTCACTACTTGGTGACAACTTTTTTTAGTTCAAGTTTAGTGAATGTCTCTAATTCCTTTCTGCTAACCTACCACTGAATGTTTCCAATAGCAAAATCTATTACAGTGAAGAAATAGAATGTGGTCTCTCTGTATTTAGTTCCACTCTGTCTCCAGAAGTCAGGTTTTCAGTGTTGATTCAAGTTATTTACACTGATTGGGAAATAATCTATTTGTGGAAATACAGGTAACCATTCAATTTTTGTGTTTGCAAATCATTCCAAAGAGGTCTGAAATATTACTGTAACACATGTTACAAAGAAAGGAGGTGAAATTATTTGGCTGACAGTAGTTTTGGATGATGCAGCCCGGGCAATTTCTTCCGGGTTTTCAGCCCTGATTTGCTCCATTTTGAAATCTATCATACTTCAGCATGAGATTGCCAATGTGCTTGTAAGCACCTCTTGGAGGTCAGGAATACAATACACAAATAATATTGTGGTTTGAATTATAAAGGCAGGCAAAACCATCACCAGCACTTCCTTTTTGACCCTTTATTAGTTTTCATAGAATAAACAGAAATAATTCAAATATTGGAAGTATTTCTAATGTTTCCAGGCTAGCTATCCACTAGAAAACAAGATGTGCACTCAGTTAGCAACACTGTCATTATGTGAAGGGGACACTGTACCCATACATATCATTTCTATCCAAGTCTGATTTATTACTCCTGTGTTGGTTAACATTAGGTATTTTCAGACTGCACAGGGGTTGTAAGAAATAAGGTTATACAACCATGAAATAATATCCTGCAATTTGTAATTTAAAAATGCTTACTGATAATTGTTTCAAATGCTTAATAGAAAATAGTAAACATGTGAAGACTGAATACCTCTTGGTTCAAAAGTATTGCCATCTCTCACAAATCTTGAAATATTTTGTGTTGTTCTTATAAGTTCCAGCTGCTACAATCAAGTGATTTCACAAGTATATCAGATTTCATTTAAAAATGAATAAGTTCTTAGCCAGATACTACATTAATGTGCACTAGGGAACTTTTTAGTGAGCACCTGTAGGATCCACACAGGCCAGTTAGCAGGCAACATTCTAGAGTGCATTAGAATTCATTCCCAAACTAGTGAGGATTAAGGCATTGTGTATACAAGTCCTTTGTAAGGAGATATGTTTAGTGATTACAGGAAAGCAAATAAAACATGCAATTTAGGAATGTGTAACAAGCCTTATCAAGCCATCACAAAGTAGCCAAATGTGTAGGTATATTTTCTGTGTTTATATGTTCTTAAACTAATAATGGCGGTTTATATAAAATTCTTCTAATGAAAAATTTTCACACCAATGAAAATGTTGTGTGCCAGGAATCTACTGGGTTTTTTTGTTGTTGTTGAATTAAAATGACACTCCTGGCTTTGTCATGGCAAGAAAGTACTTTGTGCAGTGCAAACAACCAGCTTTAGCTAGAAGTGAAATACAAGGATTTAGACTGTTCAACAGTCACTGTCCCTCCCATAATGGTCAGATCACCCCATTCAGGTTGAACCAGTGACAAATTCCACTGGATTGGGCTAATACCAAGGAAGTCTGAGATCTCCTGGTTGCAGAACCATCCCAGGTGTTTTCTGTTGGCTAGGAGGAGTTTGGCAGGATAGGCTGCAAGTCCAGCTCCCAAACCTCACAGATCCTGGAGTCCACCTTCCAAACTTTAATATTTGCTCCGGGTTTGTAGAGCTCCCTATTCCTATTCCAATGACTACAGTGGTTAAATATTTTAAAGTTTATTTTAAAATTAAATATTTTAAACCCAGATTTACCAAAACTGGTGCCTAATTTTTTTTTTTTTTTTTTTTTTACTGAAAGAAATGAAGGGCCATTTAAAAATATTATGGAATTTACATCATTAATTATGGTCAAGTAAAAATAAATAAAAGAAATTCAATTCCTGAAGGCCCTGATCTGCAAAGACTATACAGACCTTGAACCTACAAGCAGCCTCCACTGATGTCATCGGGGCTGCGGGAGAATACATTAGTCAGACCAGGCAGTGTTCACTGCAGGAATTCGGCCTTAGTTTCAAATACAGAAGCTTTAGAAGAAATTCAAGATTCCTTCCCCTTAGATAAGGAAATTAAAGATTCATTTTTATCCAGTTTTGAATTATTATGACTTGCTACAGTGGCATATTGATTTCTTTTTAAGTCATATTTCTAATTAGTGTGTATTTAATTAGGTAACAAACTATATTCACATATTGGCAGTGTTTTTTTCTATGTTTTCTTTGGCAGATAATGATTTAAAAGGTATACAATGAAAGTGTCTTATGAGATAAATAAGATCTTTTATCCCTGGAACTGTGTAACCTTTGTATTTCTTTGAGTACCGTAGTAATGGAAATCAATATAGGCACTCATAATGAAAACCTGACTCATATAATTAGGCTCACTGGCTTAAGTGGGACTTGGATTGTAAACTTTGGGGCTGGGACTGTCTGCTCTATGTTTGCAATGCCTAGCAGAATGGTGTGCCAATCTTGTTTGGTCCTTAGGCAGTCTGGCTGTGGCACATGGCACGCATGCTCACCTGCATTTGGAATGCATATAGGGACCATCATTTGAAGAATGAATAAATAATATTCAAGAGAAAATGCTCTCCAGTGTGCAAATTGATTGTGCGTTCTGGACATAAGAATCTCTCCGGGTGTGCAGAAAGTTCATGAAGGAGCTATCGTTAAATTAAATTCTAAGAAGTTATAACCTAGTTTTTTGGAGGCCACAGATGAATTAAGCTGTGTTCTGGACCTCTGAAAATTCAAAAGAGTTGCTGAGTTTTGAAACTTCTGTCAAGTTGTTTTAGCATCAGGACTTCAAAAAGGAACAAAGCATATTGGGTTAAACATTCTTCTAAATATTAAAAAGATTTCATATTTCATTCAGGTTTCCTCCCACATCTTGGAATCCTATTAACAGAGCACCTGACATGTTTTCCCTTTAGAAATGTGAGTCAACCCCCACCAGTTCCTGGGCATGTCAGTTTCTGAAACTGAATAGCAAGATCTGACATTTACTAGAAAGTCCTGGATCTTTCCTGTTCAGATGTTTCATCATCTGTCAAAATTTGACTATGAGACCCCAAGGAGGCTGCTAAGTTTGTTATCCACTGTCTAAAATACTTTATACACAGAATCAAAATCTCTTGCACTAATAAATTTTAAACATACATCTGTTTCTTTTTGGGAGATAGAAAGGAACCTAAAAATTACTGAAGATTTCTACTAAGAAAGTTTTATATTATAGTGTGGTGGTGGTGGGAAGATGTTTGTTTTTTGTTTGTTTGTTTCTTTCGAAAGTAAAATATGCTAGTGAGAAAAAGGTGTGGTATATTTATGGAGGAGAAGATGCTGATTAATTTACTGTTGCCCTTCACTTGTGTGGTTATTTATACCTGTTCAATGCAAATAACACTACCAGATCAGAATGCTTACATTTCAAACCCACTTTGCACTGATACAAAATGACCACACAACAGAGCTGACAACTCCAAAAAATTGTGTGTGTGGGGGGGGGGGGAGCGGGAAGGGGATTGGTTCAGGTTGAACCAGTGACAAAATTTTCAAAATCTTATTTCAAATGTTTTTCAACATTTAAAGTTATTTTTAAAATTAAAAATTAAATAAAATTACTTTGTTTTGAAATTTAAAGTGAAAAATTGAAACATTAATTTCAAAAGCCTAGAAAACAAGTTGTTGGTGTGCTTCCCTCCCCCAACACCACAAAATCAACATGAATTTGTGAAACATTTCAGTGTCATCGAATCTGCCTTTTTGCCCCCCACTACTTTTTTTGTGGTTAAAAAAAGTTTCACCCAATTCTACTAAGTAAGCTGCAGGGCAATAGCATACTGGGGCCTTAGAGCTCTTGTAGCGGAATGGTCACCCTGCTCCGGCCCAGAAGGGGTTAAAACAGCCCTGGGAGAGGGCTGCCCGGGGGGGAGCCAATAGTAAAGGCAGCCCTGGAGAGGGCTGTGACTGGGAAAAGCCAGGCTGATTGGGGGGAAGCGGCCACAGCTGGGGCCACAGCTGGTCCTATCAGAGAGCTCAGGGCCAGTAGCTATAAGAGTCTCACTCTAGCCCTGGAATGGGAAGGGCTACCTGCCAGTGAGCAAGGTACCTGAGGTGGAGCAGTGCTGGGGAAGGGCAGAGGGAGCTGGGGAGCTCCAGCCTAGTAAAACCCCAGGCTGCAGGCCTTGCTAAAAGCCAGAAAAGATACTAGGGCTACAAAGGTGTAGCCTGGGAATAGGCAGAGGCAGCTGGTCCTAACCCCTTGCCAATGATGAGTGGCCGTTACAGACTGCAATCTGCCCCAGAGAGTGGGGGCTAGATGATGACTGCCAGTAGCCACTGAGGCAAGGTGGGTTTAGAGAGTTGGGGGTTCCCCTGGGAGGGGAGACCTGGAGTGTGGGGGCACTGCCAGGGGGCAGCACCTCAAGGTAAAGGGTCACGGAGATCTGGGAGGGATGCAGGGGACCTGAGGCAGGTGAGCCACTGGCCTATAGAGGGTGCTCCGGGCTGAAATCTAGCTAATTCCCAGGATAACCAGCAGGAAGTGCCGCACTGGTAAATCTCGCCTCACTACAGCCCTATATTTTAGGCAAACAGTAATTGCTGTAAATCCCCTATTTAGATGATTAACATGCTGTAAGAGATTTAAGATAAATGCTTTTGAATTAAAATACAAAAACTGTTTGGGACATTAAGGGACAAATCCCACCCCTTCTTCTATAGGTTCAGTAAGCCCCCTTGGCTGCAGAACTGATGTTGTTCTGCTGTATGAAGTGAGGAGCAAAAAAATGGGACAGATAGCTCCAGTGTGTCATGGAACCCAGCTCCAGGGTACATCGGGTCTGGGCTGGGGGAGGTAGCAGTTAATGCACTGCTATGCTTCCATTGAAGAAAGGTTCTTGGGCTGCAAAGGCAACTTGAGGCTGGTACAGGCATGTCACAACACAACCATCTCTTGAGCACACACAGCAATGAGAGTGCTCATTTCATATTGACTTTATCAGTCTCTCTCTTTTAAGCTGGGCATCAATAGTCTATTATACAGATAATGTGCTTTGTGCTGATTAATGATTACCGAGGGAATTGATGTGCTGTGGTAAATAAGTTTTAGGCCTGTGGAAAATATTCCTATTATGCATGCCCCAGGGCTTTGTGTGTTTTGAAATGAATAAACTTAATTTGTCCTAAATATACAGTGCAGTATCTCAAAGAGCTTTGAGAACAATGTTTTAATGTCAGGTGTGTCCAGTACAGCCTGAAATATTTCAGGCTTCTTACACATGTACTTTACAGTATGATGTTACACTATATAATTACACACTATATCATGAGATGTCATGAACTGTAACATGACATTTCACTGAAGAACAGGATGTCAAATCCGTCTCTGTCATAGTCTGTACACTGTATTCTAGTCCACTGAAAAAAGAATAATATGGGTACTAGGGGAAAGTTGTCATGTATTGCATAGAGAGGACCAAAGTTATGTGAGATCTGAGAAGTTTTTGATCTACTGTATTACAAAATTCACTGTGAAAGGAATACAAACACAACTGTGTGAATATTTGATAGAAAGGCATGAGGTCTGAAGAATGATAAGGAACTGTTAAAAGGATAATATATCAGCAGATCAGTTTAACAAAATCAGGTGATTTGTTATAACCCATTATTAACTGGTTCAATGGCATACTCTGACCTGGTTTGGGGAGTTGGTTTATTGATACAGGTGATGGGGTATATAAACCACACTCTGGAGTGCAAGGGGTTAAGGAGCAGCTCTGGGCTCAAGCGGCCATGCCCAGACATATCTGTAAAGCCTGAACAAGCTGGAGGCAAGGATCTAAAAAGGAGCACAGAGCAGCTCCCAGGGTGGTAGTGAAAGACAGTTGCTTTAAGGGAAAAGTACTTCCTCAAGCCTCACAACACAGACCTGTTCAATCCAATAAAGGAGAGACCAGCAACTAAGCATGCAGGTCAGAGACTAGATTGAAGTGAGTTGGTCCACGAAGCTAAAGGAGACCAGGGCTGGAAAGGATCTGGAAGGAGGGCAACTGCTTAGCACCCCCAAGGTGCTGAGTGGTGCTACCCACCATTCAGCCCAGTGGAGAGGGCAGGCCTGGGCTACCCTAATGGAAGGACACTACAACAACAAAAGCTTTCACTTAGGGTGAGATGCCAGCTAGAGGAGACCTTGACTGTTCAGTCCCTCCCCAGGGGAGGTCTGGAAACCCTGGGGGTGGGAGTGTTGAAGGACAGAACTGTGTTTCAACGGGGAGACCACATGCTAACCATTGGGCTGTACTCTTGGTGGTCATTCACCTTCTACAATACCATATACAACTGCTTCTGGAAAAGGATTGCTTTGGCATCTTAGGGGGCAGGAGGAAAACAAAAAACACACAACAAAAGGTGACCGTATACAAGCTCTGCTAGAATAGTGGAGTGTAGAAGCATCACTGAGCAATTGTCATCACTGAAAAATTGGATTAGATATCCACACAGAGGGATATTCCTCTAGGATTTATGCAGTTAGGATGATCTCTCAAAAGGGCAGACTTCAAAATAATGAGAAAAATGGTGAAGAGCAGACTGAAGGGCAAAATAAAACAAACACACAGACTCAGCCTTGAGGCTAAACATGGAAGGTGTTAAGAGGCCCAGAAGGTTTGTATACTTCTGACCAAAAAAATAAAAGTTAAAATGGAGAGTAACACAAGACTGAAACATGCACGTGTAGCGGGGCTAAAAAAGCAACTCTTAAAAAGTGGGAAATCTTGACAGAACAACAAAGAACATGAGCAGCTTGGGTCAAGGTACAAAGAAGAGGTCCAAGACTGAATTAGCATGGATGAGGACAGAACTGTCATTTCTTCCCTAGAGTGCTGTGCCAAGGTCCCAGCTGAAGTGCAGAGAGGTGCAGTACAGGGGAGAGCCACCAGCTATGCTATGCCTGTTCTGTGACTAGTAATGGACTTCAGTCTTCAAGATTATGAAGACAGCACTTTTCACTAACAGATGCCCTTAGAAAAATCTGGGGGGGGGTGTACCTCTGTAGGTGGCAGAAATTCAGTCAGGCAGAAAGCAAAGTTTCCTGCTCCCAGAAAGTGTCAGAATGAGATTAATTTAGGAACCATAAACTGTTTCTCATTATATGGGTTGCCTTTTCCAGATTACTGCAAGTTATACTTAATGTAATCACTGCTGCAGGAGGGTAAAAGTCATCATAAGAAAAAAGGGACCTCCCTCCCCATTTGTGGTGTGCCCCCCCCCCTTTTTTTTTTTTACTACACACACTAGGATCACAATGAGAGAATGTGTCTGATTGCACTGTACTGGACAGCTGGAATTCAAGGCTTACACTTAATGCAAATTCTTTCCCACAAAAGCTGTATCTATTTATAGTCCACAGAGGAACTATATTATAAGCTCCGAGGCCACAAAAGTCATACTACTAGACAATTGGCAATTATCTGTTTTCCATTATGCCATTAAACTTGTGTCTTTTTGTGTGTTTGGCTAGTACACAACTAGAATACACTTCCCCCCCTCATTCTGTACAGCATATTTCAACTATCTCTGAAAACGTCTTAATAAGCCATTTCCTTTTTGAATTCCAGTCAAGGCTATCAAGTCACCCTGGACTATAGTCCTTGAGAAGGTCTCAGCCACACGTTTCCTCCAGAGGCAAACGCAGGTTATCAAATTGAAGATTTTTATAGGTTTCAGAGGAACAGCCGTGTTAGTCTGTATTCGCAAAAAGAAAAGGAGTACTTGTGGCACCTTAGAGACTAACCAATTTATTTGAGCATGAGCTTTCGTGAGCCACAGCTCACTTCATCAGATGTGTACCGTGGAAACTGCAGCAGACTTTATATACACACAGAGAATATGAAACAATACCTCCTCCCACCCCACTGTCCTGCTGGTAATAGCTTATCTAAAGTGATCAGCAGGTGGGCCATTTCCAGCACAAATCCAGGTTTTCTCACCCTCCACCCCCCCACAAAAATTCACTCTCCTGCTGGTGCTAGCCCATCCAAAGTGACAACTCTTTACATAATCAAGTTGGGCTATTTCCTGCATAGATCCAGGTTTTCTCACTTCCCCCCCACCCCCAAACACACACAAACTCACTCTCCTGCTGGTAATAGCTCATCTAAACTGACCACTCTCCAAGTTTAAATTCAAGTTAAACCAGAATATCTGGGGGGGGGGGGTAGGAAAAAACAAGAGGAAACAGGCTACCTTGCATAATGACTTAGCCACTCCCAGTCTCTATTTAAGCCTAAATTAATAGTATCCAATTTGCAAATGAATTCCAATTCAGCAGTTTCTCGCTGGAGTCTGGATTTGAAGTTTTTTTGTTTTAAGATAGCGACCTTCATGTCTGTGATTGCGTGACCAGAGAGATTGAAGTGTTCTCCAACTGGTTTATAAAAGGATTTTTCCCCCCCTCCATAAAACTATTCAAGCTTTTAGGATAAAGATAGACACAGACTATTTGGGTGCTACTTTACATTTAAAATTACTTAATTCCTGGGCTGCAATCAGAATTTCCAAGTGAGAGACCGTTATCCAAGGATGGATGGCTGCACCTTTCCCCTTTTTATAATCTTCATTTACCGATGGCTGGTTCCAAGCATCCAGCTTTACCCAAATCCAGACATAAGTCTAATCTATTGAAGTGTGCCTCTAGTTCTCACAAAAATGACTTCAGAATGTAAGATAAATCAGGTCATCTTTAAGCATGTCAAAGTATTCTATAGTTATAGACAAGGAAACCAAAATAAATATTCAGGAAAAACAAATACCTTAAGTAATCTTTCTGTGGCACATATACAGCCCTCAACCACAGTATCTGGGCACTTTACATGTGTTTATCTTTACTCCCCTTTTTACAGAGCTAAGGCACAAAGACAGACTAAGGCCCATATCTTCAAAGTATTTAGGGCACTTAATTGTCTGGCTATACCAAAAGGAGGACAGAAGATATTTGACATGGGTTTAATCAGGTCACAGCTTTATTATTAGAGGTCTGGGACTACCTAGCAGATAAGTGTACAGTGCAGCTAACCCCATGTTTATTCCGTAATTACCAGGGGGCTTTTACCAGCTTCCCCTCTTTCCACCCAGATCCCTCCAGCAAATCCATTGCTGGGATCTTACCATCCACCCCCCTTGTAGGAGGGTTAAGGTGGGCTATCAGAATGGGGGTTGGCTCGCTGCCGTACCACTCATAGGAGTCCCCAACCACCGCCCATTTGTTCCTTTAGTGAACACCTCTTTTTAAGTCCTTTTCCAAGCCATTTATCTGGTCACTGTATATCTTTCTTGTGGAGTACCTTCACTGGACATCTGCCACATTAGCTTGGCTGCCTACCCCATAAACCTAGTCCGGTTCCCAGACATCTTTTACTGTCCCCCCGCTTTTATACTGACCAAAACAAATGGGCTCCAAAGCTTTACATGGGAGCCCCATCCTCCCTCAATAATTTGGTGCCCCAGGATGCCCAAATTGCTGAGCCTTTTATGACCCCAAGGGATTCCATCGCCCCCCGTTAGAATCTGTCAAGCCTTGTCCAGCTAGGTGGCGCTCCACAGCTTTCAGCCAGACCCTGTTGTCAGATGTTCATTCACACATGGCTCTGCATCAAGTCCCCTCTCATTCTGGGCAGTAATTTAACTCCTGACAGGCTCCCTCAGTGCACAGCAGTGGCATGAGCTGGTCCAATAATACGCTTCTCCTTCCATTCCAACACTGCCCTGCCCCATCACTGGACCCCAGTTGCTAACCCTTAAGGCCACTAGCAAGTCCATCTATATGCATAAGAAAAATGATCCTATGCCCACAGATCCACACTATTGCCTCCAAGGCCGATCTGCCAACATCTGGAATGGAATCATAACACATTAATGGCAACTGACCATCTGAGGTTGCACACCATATTGTATGTTTCCGAATACCAATGCCCAGTTGTAAAAATTGCCTGTACCCCACTGCACCACCGCTATTGTGGTCCTTGATTGCAAATGACTGAGAACCAAATTTCATAGTGCAGAACCAAGCTCCCAGCCTTTCCAGAAGATAATAAATGCTGCCCAGTCTCCTTGATCAGTCATTCAAATCTATTGCCTAAAATTAACTGTTGTTTTTAAACCTTGATTTCCTGGATCATTTTGTTACATTTTCACAAACCTGTGATATCCTTTTTAGATATAGCTAGGCAATCAGAAGAATAACTAGTGTCTCAAATAGAGCCTAACTGAAAATAGATATATGTATCCAAACTAAGGAGTTTAGTCTGGTAAATTATGAAAAACAGTAAAGAAAAAAATATGTTGACAAAAATTATTCTGGAAGGGAAAATGCAAGTTGTATACATTACATGAGTGTACACAGCAGTGGCTGGTTCACAAAATAAGTACTGGGACTTCAGGTAGCAAGGTGCACCCCTTTCCTCTTCTCATCCTGCAGGTGGGTTGTACTTTCAAAGTGAAAACCTGAGACACTGGGGCTGGGAAGTATCACATGTGAGTAGCAGATAAAGGATGCTGGTGGGGAAGCAAGTACGTGTCTTTTCCTCCCCTCTCCCTTTTAGGGTATGCCAGGAGGGTGTACGTGGGGCACATTGCGTAGAGCACAGCACATGGGTATGCTTTACAAAGGACACACCCACCTGGTGCGCTTTGCCATGCCATATAGACTCACCCTCAATCTGGTTCTTACAGTCCGACCCCATCCTGTTCAAACAAGTTTTGGTGCTCTCTATGCAAACAGGCTCTGCTTTCTGGAGGTTGTGGGGGAAGGCACGTTTTCCCACCTCTCCTGGGAGCACCCAAAGATTGGATCACAGTCAAAGACAAACACATTAATCCAGACTACCTTTGGTACCCTTAGTGATATTTCAGGATGTTCCTGTGAAAGGGAACTACCACTAAACTCTAATCTCATTTCTCATCTCTTGGTGGCAGCAAGATGTGCCCTTCTCTCCACTTCTTTCCTTTGATTGGCAAAGTAAGAGAGAAGTGGACAGGACACACGGCCCTTCAGATTTAGTAGCATTTTACACTCACTGTGCAGTGGAGATGGAAAAATCCACAAGACGCAGGACACTGGAGAATCAGGCCCAGATAATCTAGCCTATTGCATTCTATGGTTTAGTGTCTCTTCCATGTTTTCTTCGTTATGTTGCTCTATTTATTTATTTACCGGAAGAGCAACCAAATCAAAACAGAAGAAGAAAAGAAAAAGGTTTCTTGTTCTTCTCAATCGCTGCATGAATGCAGGACCTCTCTTGTAATATCCGAGATAATCAGGTTTATTTTCTTACTACATCCCCTTTTGGATACGTTAATGGCTAGATCCATTTTCAGTCTAGTTGCAAGCATATTAGCCTCTTGCCTGCTATCAAATCAGTGGTATTCACACAGCTAAAACTCTGACCTATATCATGTCATATCATATCTCACTGATTTATATGCAGACCATGGTCATTTCTTTAGATGAAGATTTGCCTAAGAATATTTATTAACTACAGATTGTAAAAAATAAAATAAGTAAAAGATTATCTAAAAAATTCCTAAGCCATCATTGCCAACCTGCCTGACAGTATGGTATGGGTAGCTTTTCTGAAGGAAAACTTCCTGGAGGTCCAGCTCATTACTAAACGCACAGCCCCCATTAGGTCTTCACCCACTATAAACATCCATTTTATATCTCATTCAAATGAGTGAGGTTTGAAGAGGTGTCTCTTTTCTCTCACTGGCAGTAATCCATTAACCTGGAGGTGGAAGATTCATTGCCATTAAAATTAATAACGTAAGACTGTCTACCTAATAGCTTTAATCTTTGCAGTTCTCCACACAGATCATAAAACATGAGCAATGAGCCATCATTCTCTTTTTGAAAACTGCCACGGTTTAGTCTCAGTCCTGAAAAGTAGAAAGCAGCAACAACCATGTTGTTCCTGCTTTATTAATCTCATCCATGGGCCCAATTCTGCAAAGGAATCCATAAAGCATACCCTTACCCCTCATATGGAACCCCATTCAGGGTGATTACATGCAGACCTAATAAGTTTGAACTTGTCTGGATCCTGTTACAGGATCAGGCCCCATTCTTGTATTTTGGACACAGAATATAAACAGACGTGATACAGCACACTTTTACTCCTTTGCCTCAGCGGATTCTAGTGATTCGTATTCCTGAGTGAGTGATAAGAAGGCACAGTATAACATATGCTCGACAACTGTGGAAATCCTCCTCTACCTATCTCAAAACTGCCGCATTACCATCCTGAAGACTGAATACATTTTTAAAACAAGGAAAATATATTAAAATCTGAAAAGGGGAAATTCAAGACTTCAGCTGTTACTCGTGAACTAAAACGGCACTACCCTTCGGAGGAGTTGTTCACCTGCACTCTGCATGTTTCTTCATATAACTTAAAGAAAAAGAAAAAAAAGTGTTCATTTTCCAAAATAAAAATCAGTATTTTCTCATTCTCTTGCTTGGAAACAGCAAGGGGCCCTCTTCAGACACCAAACTAAGCTCAGTTTGCAAGGCACAAATCAAGTGTAACAGAAGTCACCTGTTTCTAAACATACACCGTACAGAAGTAGTTGCTACATGCTGCCATGCCTGGATGGTCACTCATTTTTTTCCAAATGCAACCACAATCAACCTGTATTACTTAGGCACTCATAGTTTAAGACATATGCCCAGCGCTCACCCAAGGGGGTGGGGGAGAAATATGCTTGGGGTGGAGGGGTAGCAAGTTACTGCATATTATGGGGTTTCTTGTACCATCCTATGAAACATCTGAAACTAGCAAAGCTTGAAAATGTTGTCACCATCTTCATGTGCTTGAATTTGAATGCCCCTTCCCCTCCCCACTTTGTCTGTGTGTCTAGATTGTAAGCCCTTCACAGCAGGGATTGTCTCTTTTACAGCATCCAGCACAATGGGGGCCTAACCATGCTACCATGATATAAATGTTTATTTACTACTTCTACTGGTCTGATACTGGCCATTGTCCGACAGAGGATACTAGAGTAGATGGACTACTGGTCTGATCCAATATGGGAATTTCTTTGTTCATGTAGGAGCTTTTCCTCCCAGTGAGTTAACAAGCCTTTTGAAGAACTACATACCAGCTCCATGAGTAAAAGTTATAGCTCACCAGACATGGCATGACAGAAAGAAGTTTTCCTGTGTCTCCCAATCATGACAATGTTTTAGAATCCCAAAACTATATACTTTTAAAATGAGGGGTGGCAGGCAAACGATACAGTCACTAATGTTAAACTTCAGGGTCTAACTTTAGGCACTTAAGTCCCTGTTTAGGAGCAGGATGATTTCACAAGTACCAGGCAGCCCCCTGTAACTCCCTCTGAAATTAGTACTCAACATCTGCAAAATAATGCCAAAAAATACTTAAATAGGGACATAACTGCTTCAGTTCAAGCCCCCAACTGTAAGTTTCTGTTGCAATGTTATTATCGGCAATCTCTAGTTATTTACATGTATGTTTTACATTCACTGAAAAATAATTAGCTGTTATATCTATCATCTCTGTCTGGTAAGCCCATATAAAGTTATCATCAGAAACAGGAAAATAAAATTGTATTATCAGAATTACAAAAATTGATTTCCCTCAGATTTAAAAAGTATGATAAAATCATAAATCAGATAAAAAGGCACACATTCAGAAGATTTTAAATAATTAGAGTACAAATTCCACTCAAACCTACAATATCAAAAGTAATTGCTAAACTTCCTTACAAAATGTAATTATACACAGCACAGTGTGTGTCTTCAGACTGTACAAAAATACTAATGTCTGTGAAAACTATGGAGGCCTTCACATAAATCAAAACTCCAAATGAATTGTGTTTAAAAGTCAAATCATATTCCAAAGCCAGCAACAGCATTAAGAGCCCATATCAAAATTAGAGAAATGTATTAATCTTTTGAAAACATGATTAAAGTAAACAAGTGCTTTATATTCTGAGATGTTTAAAGTTAATTGTTGTGCAATTGGCAATACTTTGATGTTTTGGTAGTAGGTTGGAGCAGACAGGATTGTCCTTTGGATCGATTATATTCTATTAGTTAATTAGAAATTTTTCTCCTTCCAATGCATATAAATTTTTAATATACTGCATGAGTACAGCTTTCAAAAGTGTGGCTTAACTCTGTTCCCATTCAGAGAAACATTGGCATCAACAAGAGAGGAGTTAGGCCAGCACTGAGCATTTTTGAATATTCCATTCTCTATGGTTTATGTAATATTTATAGTGTGGCCACAGATGTCCAAACACCACAATCATTATTAAACATGGGACTTTCAACCCCCAAAAGGCAGGCCTCTAACCCTTAGCTAAAGGAAAACTAGCAGGTTATTATAATCACTGGGATCAGCCACGGGAGGGGGACACAGTCTCTCAACCGTGTATCACAATTTATGATACCAAAAGAGAAATTATGACATCAAATTATGTTTCAGGCACCGCAATGGCTGGCACACTTTAAAAGAAATTGTATATTGACAGGTACAATGTACTAAGTCCAAACCCTTATGCAACTGCACAGTACAGCTTTGTTTCAAAATAAACAATCTTTGGCTCATCAGCTACTGATGCCCAGGATGTACTTTCATGCACTCATTGCCTCAGCACTGCCCACGACTGCAATTCTAGTGTGAATCTCATGATATTTGGTGTTTCTCTCTTAAAGTCCCAGTTGCCAGAGTTAGGTGATTACCTGAAAATATCTCTTTCCCGCTCTCTACATTTTTATCCCTCAAATTTGTGGAGAAAAACTTGAAAACAAAGCAAGTCAACCCTAAAGGCTCAGAAACCAGAAGAGAACTCAATTTTTTAAAACAAACAAAAATCTCATTGTTTTTGGAGCCTTGACTACACTTTTTCCACCCTTGAGGTTGGTGATACTTTTTGACCGTATTTTGAGGACCTTCACTGGGAAATATGTAGATTTATGTACCAAGCCAAGTTTTATCACAGAATAGTGTCCCGATATGCACAGTGATTACCCCTACTTTCCACAGCAAGCTATTTTCCTTTACAGACACGACGAACCTCTTTTGATGGCAGCATGAACGGATATATTATATCTGATAAGCCATCTACTTTTGGCCTAAGTAGGCATGGCTTCTTTGCCACATTGACCGAGTACATTTTTCAGTATTTGTACACTGAATATCTTAGCCTTGATTTGGAAAAGAATAACTTTACTCAGGTGAGTAGACACATTAAAGTCAATTGGACTAATCCATGAACAAAGTTAAGCATGTGCATAGACCCAAGCCAGCAAACATTTATTATCTGAGTCTTTAAAGTTACAGTTAAGTGTTGCATATACAATGGCAGGATTAGGCAGTAAAAGAGCAAAATAGATTATCAACCTAATAATCCTAAGCATTATTGTTTGATAGGATATTACTTAAAAACAATATATGAAGAGAAAAGAACAAAGCACTGTGTCTAAGTCATTTACCAGTTAGTTGTGTTTCCCTGAAATGGTAACATTTTCATCCTGGTATTTATTTGAAATAAGCATAAAAGTGTGATGGTCCTCTGATGACCATTTAGATCAATACCTTCAGTGTTACATTTTTGGTAAATGGAAGGGTTATAGAGAGGTTAACAGGTTTGCACTGTTTCATGAATGCTTTAGATTTTCTGCATTGCCTTACTGCTTTCAAAAGTGTGCTTTCAAATATTTAGGGGCTCTCAATTTCTCCCCCTCCCCTTTCTTTATACATGACTCAGATAATAGGTATACAGGTGTAAAAATAAAGGACAGCTTTTAATAAGGACTGCTTTTTATTTCTTTAGCACTATACACTGAACAATGTAAATGTGTTCATTCTGAAAAATACAATATAGAATTAACATTGCCAGTGTAGCAGCATTCAAAGTCAAGATCTGACATCCATTCTTTAATTACCTGAAGTGTCATGGGAAGTGGTCTTTAATAATATGTAACACAAGAGACAGGGTATGAGACTCTCCAAAAACCATAAAAAGAACAGGAGTATTTGTGGCACCCTAGAGATTAACAAATTTATTAGAGCATAAGCTTTCATGGGCTACAGCCCACTTCATTGGATGTATAGAATGGAACATATAGAAAGAAGATTTTTATATATATATATATATATATATATATATATATATATATATATATATATATATATATACACACACAAGTTGGAAGTTTCCATACAAACTGTGAGAGGCTAATTAGTTAAGATGAGCTATTATCAGCAGGAGAAAAAAAACTTTAGTGATAATCAAGATGGTCCATTTAGACAGTTGACAAGAAGGTGTGAGGATACTTAAGGAAATAGATTCAATATGTGTAATGACACAGCCATTCCCAGTCTCTATTCAAACCCAAGTTAATGATATCTAGTTTGCATATTAATTCAAGCTCAGCAGTTTTTCCTTGGAGTCTGTTTTTGAAGCTTTTCTGTTGCAAAATTGCCACCCTTCAACCTCTCTGGCCACTCAGTAAAAGGTTTAAGTTCTCCTACTGCTTTTTGAACGTTATGATTCCTGATGTCAGATGTCCTGATGTGTCCATTTATTCTTTTGCATAGACACTGTCCGGTTTGGCCAATGTACATGGCAGAGGGGCACATGATGGCATATATCACATTGGTAGATGTGCAAGTGAACGAGCTCCTGATGGCGTGGCTAATGCGATTAGGTCCCATGATGGTGTCACTTGAATAAATATGTGGACAGAGTGGGCATCAGGCTTTGTTGCAAGAATAGGTTCCTGGGTTAGTGTTTTTGTCTTGTGGTGTGTGGTTGCTGGTGAGTATTTGCTTCAGGTTGGGGGGCTGTCTGTAAGCGAGGACAAAGACCGTCTTCTATGGTGTATATGTACGGTGCCCAGTACCATAGGGCCCCAATCATAACTGAAGCATCTGGAGCACTAATCCTCAACTGCAATGTTGATCAAATAGCCAGCAGTTCAGCAAGAAAAAGTACCATAACCCTTATACTTTAATTCCTGAAATAATTTTTAAGGTTAGAGAAATCTCTCAGCCTGGCCTGATTTGTCAATAGCATCAGATCCAGTATGTAATCCTGTCCCATCCCCATCCCTTCAAACAGCTAATCCTTTACAGATGTCATCTCTTTCAAAATATGTGCCCAGTCACGAGTCTGAAAATAGTGTGTTTAAAGTTCTATCTTCGCTATTATTTCCACATTCATTCTAGTATGAGAATTCTATAAACACTTCCCTACAAATATCTAGTTTCATTTTAACACTCACTTCAGGGAATGTTTTCCAAAAGCATTCTACAAAATTAACTGGAACAGATAATACATTGCTAGCAAGCAGGCACCAAGAGAATTCTTATAGTGCATCGTCCTACTTGATTTTCCTATTGCCTGATCTTCTTCCATGTTGCAAACTTTAATGAGAAATTTGGTGTGTACAGCATTCTCAGGACCTATTCCTCATTTGCACCACTTCTGCAATATAAAAGTGGATGTAAATATAATTTATACCTGAAGGGCCTAATGTAAATGAAAATCTGACCCTCAGTATTTTTTTAGGTTTTTAATTTCAATGTACATCTTTCTTACCACGTTTGAAATCCCGTAATTTTTTTTAGGTATTCCATCTGGCAATTTGGGGAAGACACTATTTCAGATTTACCTATACAAATATTGCTGATGGCCTAGTCTAGCTTATCTCCTCTACACTTCATTGTGGAGAATTAATTCAATGTGGCAATGAATGCTTCTTTCAGGCCCCTCTGTTCTTTAGTACTGTAAAGACAGGTGACATGCTTGGTGCTGGATGTAGAAAAAAGGAAAACCCAAATCCTTCACAATACACCGAAAAGTAGAAGAGGAGACACAATGGGAAGTCCAGACGGAAACATCAGAATTTTGTTCTAAAATATCTAATTTGGTTTATAAATGTTTAGTCTATGAGTGAGGCCTGGAATTGGCTGCCAGAGATGTAACATTATTTTGAAATAATCTACATTTCTACTCTTCGGTACTGGACCGCCAATTCAGCGCTCGCTCATACCAGCATAACTCTACTGACTTCAGTGGAGTTACTTTTTAATACCAGTGTGAAGGTGAGGAGAATCAGGCCCGATATCTTCATTTTCTCAGTCAAGCTTTTTTATGCTAGTTTTTATTGTAATCCATGTGCACTTGTCGGATAGTTCTTGTGCTTAAGATTCCATCAGGAAATGCCCAATTTGTGCGAATTAAAAAACATATGCCTTCAATTTTCCATGCCTTGCCCCCCATACTTGTCAAATAGATGAGGTATTTAGGGCTCATTCATGCCTCCTCGGTTCTGTCATCTCCTAGAACTCTTTAAAAGAGGATCAACGGGGGGAAAACAATCTAACCTTGTAAATATTAACAAACTCATACAAATAATGCCATTGTAATACCTCCACAAGCATGGATTATTTCTGGGAAAGGTCTTCACGGTCAAGTATAAATCAGTAGGAAGTCACCACTCAGTGCATTTTTGGCATGTTATATTTCACCATCTGAATCATTTGTAATATGCTTAGAACAAAAGGGAACAAGAGGAAAAAAACATCACATGCCACTCATGTGTCTCTTGTTTTCTTCTTGTCAGACTGGTTCATTTCTTAATGTTCCATAATTTCAATTATGCTTCCACATAATTTACATGAAGTAAAGAGGATGTTCTAGCAGCTGTTGTGCAGAGCAATAAATCATTCTAAGAAGCCCTTATGTGTAATTATAACTTCATATTGTTCCGATGTCATCCATCTCTCGGTCATGCATTCTGATTGTCACAGTCACACATTGTTGTGATCCAGGTGTAGAGTTAGAAGTCTCTCTGCCCAATTACCTTCTCCATTATCAGATACTCTCATTTTTCCCCATATCTAAATTTGAGTGAGAAATCTCTTGAAACAGATCCACACCACTGTGATAGCTCTATAATTCTACAATATAAATGACAAGTCTTGTTTTAGTTTTCCTTCACAGTTTTGTTTTTTTAAACAAAGCTGTTTTTAAATCAGTCATGCAACTTTGCGGGACAAAAAGAAATAAGATAAAGTGATATAACTTAGACTGCAAGAATGGCAATTAAGAGTGCAAAAACAAACAAAAAAAACCCAGAGCTAGAAATGTGTGGGAAGGCAGTAAGGGCTGGGGATGGAAGTAGAAATATTATTTCCTTGCAAACATTGTCAAGTCTGAACAAGTGCATTGACATGGGTCTTCTGAAGTTTTGTAGACATTGGTCAATGTTTGTCGATTTGACCAGAATCCAATCCCTCTTGACTTCTAGTAGATTGTGGAGCGGGGAGGAACTTCACCGGTTTTGTTCAATAATCTTCATAAATGATCTGGAGGATGGTGTGGATTGGACCCTCAGCAAGTTTGCAGGTGACACTGAACTGGGAGGAGAGGTAGATACGCTGGAGGGTATAGGATACAGAGGGACCTAGACAAATTGGAGGATTGGGCCAAAAGAAATCTGATGAGGTTCAACAAGGACAAGTGCAGATTCCTGCACTTAGGACGGAAGAATCCAATGCACCGCTACAGACTAGGGACCGAATGGCTAGGCAGAAGAGGACCTATGGGTTACAGTGGACGAGAAGCTGGATATGAGTCACCAGTGTGCCCTTGTTGCCAAGAAGGCCAGTGGGATTTTGGGATGTATAAGTAGGGGCATTGCCAGCAGATCGAGGGACGTGATCGTTCACCTCTATTCGACATTGGTGAGGCCTCATCTGGAGTAGTGTGTCCAGTTTTGGGCCCCACACTACAAGAAGGATGTGGAAAAATTGGAAAGAGTCCAACGGAGGGCAAAAAAAATGGATTAGGGGACTGGAATACATGAGTTATGAGGAGAGGCTGAGGGAACTGGGGATGTTCAGTCTACGGAAGAGAAGAATGAGGTGGGATTTGATAGCTGCTTTCAACTACCTGAAAGGGGGTTCCAAAGAGGATGGCTCTAGACTGTTCTCAGTGGTAGCAGATGACAGAACGAGGAGTAATGGTCTCAAGTTGCAGTGAGGGAGATTTAGGTTGGATATTTGGAAAAACTTTTTCACTAGGTGGGTGGTGAAACACTGGAATGCATTACCTAGGGAGGTGGTGGAATCTCCTTCCTTAGAAGTTTTTAAGGTCAGGCTTGACAAAGCCCTGGCTGGGATGATTTAATTGGGGATCGGTCCTTCTTTGAGCGGGGGTTGGACTAGATGACCTCCTGAGGTCCCTTCCAACCCTGATATTCTATGATACCTTAAATAACCTATTCACACACCCGTACTTCTGACACAAAGTAATGTCTACTTCTGTAGAGCGTTACCTGAAGTACCCAATTTCCCAGCACTAGCCCTAATTCCATCACCCAGCAAAGATGGATGAATTACACTCAGTAAATAAATCATTTGATTAATCTTGTTTCTTTTTCTGTTTGCGATTGTTTGAACACTTTTCCTTTTTTTGGAGGATAATTCTTGGTTTTTAAGACTGTGATATCCCCCTCTATTGCATAGACAAATACTAAGGTCTAAGAATAAAAGAAAACATATTGGCAACCAAAGCAAAACAATCAGAACATTTGACATTACATAAAAGAAATCCTAGGAAATGTTTATTTTTTAAAAATCCTGTAACAAGTTACTGTTCTAATATGATGAAAGAGAGAGTGGAAAGAAAAGTTACAGATTGAAGTTCACCTGAGCAAAGGGCTGGAACCTACCTACCACTTCCACGGCTGCATGAAGCCCTCATCGTACGCTTTAAGTGCTGCAGGGACTTTGTGGAGGCCTGCACATGGGTAAATTTCACCCATGCTGCCTACTGGAGAAGCACAAAACTAGAGAGAGTTTTGATGCCTTGCTGTATTTGCCAATAAATATACGGATTAATCCTGCGGCTGAAAAAAAACTTATCATTAGTGAGCTAATGGTCATTGTGAGGAAAAAGGATCTCAAGTATTAGCTTAAAAGCCTACTCAATGGAAAGATGAGTCTCCTTATAATTATCTGCTTTGGAATATTCCTGCTTAAAGATCATTTGAAAGGTTTGTCATCCCTCCCTCCCCCCACCTGAGTAGAAAGGAAAGAACTATATTTAAGTGAAAATATGCTCCTTTTCATAGAAAGAAAGCATCTCAGATTGCAGGAAATAGCTTGCACTGCTATCTCCAGGATGTAAGAGAGCATAAAAAAAGAAATCTGCATGGCTTCAGTGATTCTTACTTTTACACTTGCCTGATACACAATTAAAACTACTACTAAATGGAGACTGAGGTATCAATTTTAATATTAAGAATTAATTCGTTTAGTTCCGGTCTCACAGCCTGCTTTCCAGAATGGGATTGAGGGTCACAATTTAGAAACTACAATTTTTTAAACAGTCCCACCATTTAAGTGTGGTTTCACCAGTTTAATATCTTTGTAAATTGTCTCTGTAAATACACACTGTAATGGCATATTATGCCACAGAGCTCTCTCAAAACAGGGCTGCACAATGCTACTCCTCACCGTGACAGGTTAATTATGAAAGCGGTCAGAGACTTCGGAATTAGCCAATTGTCCTTGGCGGATTGGCAGCAGAAAATAAATTCTCTGCACCTCAGAATATACTAATTAAAAAACAGTGTTTCAATTTTATGTTCATGGTTAACAGCAGGCAGTGTTTCGCTGAATGCACTGTACATTCAACAATATTGTTGTGGGTTTTTTGGTTTTTTTTTTGTTATGTTACCTTTTCTATTCATAATACAGCCATCAATCTAAAGAAAGCTTTAGGCAAAAAAGAGGAGATAAAATAATTGGCTTTCATTTAAGCTCGCGGTCTCTCACAGCTTTCTCAATCTGAAACAGCAGGTAAAAGGTAGTTTTCTTTAAGATTACATTTTATTTTTGCATGTTGACTGGGAATCGCTAAATAAAATAGCAAATTCTGATATGTTGTTGCATTCCATTAAATCTCTCTTTGGTAACATCAAAGGGTGAAGCACTTCAGAGAGTCATTTGTATCCTTGGTAAATAACATTTCTAAAGTAAAATAACAGTTCATTTAAAATAATGCTTGGTCTTCACCATGTTGGGCATTTTTTTCCGAACAAGTTTAATACAGGCAAGAAACATTACAGCTATCAAATTAGTATCCATCAAAGAAACAAAATAAAAAAGTCAATTTATAAGCACCACATGCTAGTACGTCAGTTTTTCAGTCAACATAGGCACACAACAGGGTTGTATGCCTGGGGCAAAAAGCACAGGTTCTGAAAAACATTTAAGGGCATGCTTAATATTATTCAGGTGACGATAACCAAAATCAACCAACCTTCACCTGAGTAAAGTTAAGCACTTGTTTTCAGGATCATGTATATCCTGATTCCTGGAGAATGTTATAGGGTTTATCACGGGCCAGAGTGTGACACCTCTGTCACAATAAGCATTTAGACTCATTGGCTCCAATGAGGTTATTATTATGGGTAAATACTCGCCCATGAACTAGTGTTGAACAATCTGGCCTAAATTGGTTATTTTCTTTATTCAATTATTTTTGTGAATTTCTGTACTGACTGCTTTTGGTTGCTGGTAGCTGAACCATAGATCTCTTACATGAAACTTGGTAAGTACAGTTGTCCAACTAGGTGAAGGTGGACCAGTCTTTAATAAAATGACCCACTATTTCAGCAAGGAAATATTATTACTTTTCTTGGACATTATTTGCTCCATAACTCTCAAAACATTTTGTCTGGGTGATGTAGGAGGCAGAAAGGAGATGGCTTAGATTGATAATAAGCCTCTCATTCTAAAAGACTCTGCTGGTGACAGCCCCGCCAAATCCAATATACTAAAGCTTCTTCAGCAGAAAATTAACCTTTAAAAAGTTATACAAATTTGAAAAAAAAAAGTTTATTCAAAGAAATGTCATTGATGGACTTAAAATAGCATCGAGTGCCAGAAAACAGCCACATACTATGGTGTTTAAACAAAGATCATAGGTAAAATTACCATCCCTACTCCAGGTGCTATTTTCCAGGTAAAAGGTCTGTAGTAGCTTAAAGTAGCCCTAGTACCATATGGGGCAGGATTCCCTCAGCAAAAGCTGAAAGCTGCCTTCTAAGGATCTCCTCTCAAGCTCTAGAATAGAGGCCATGCTGGTGGTGGGGCTGGAAGCAGGAAGAACATATCGGGGTTGGGTCTCAACACATATTGTTGCAAGGAGATTCCAACTAGCGTTGCAGCCCTTAGAGCAGCCTGGGGAAGCTGCTGTTAGAGAGGACTAAATTATGCTGAGGGCCTCTCCAGCCTTCACAGCAGACCAAGATCAGGAGAACTCAAAGACTATTAAAACCATTTTAGCCCAGTTCTTCTGGGCTGTGAATTCTGTGCTGTAGCACTTAAAGGTGCAGTAGAGAATCTCACTCAAAGAACCAATGCTGAGAAAATGAGATTCAGATAGTCAAATTCATATATTCAGCACACCTGATCTTGGTAGTGGAATGTTGGTATTTAAATCCAGTCATTGATAGTGTAGAACTTTGGTCTGCATAGTACATCAGAATATGCTTGTTCTAGGGCTTGATCCTGCATTTCAGTGGTTCAGGATCGTGTGTTGGATTGGCAGGGGGCAGAAGCAGTAATAGGGTTCAAAGAAAGAAGCCACCATATATATTTCAAACAATTGGCATTTTGAGACCTTTTGACATGAAAGGTGACACATAAATCTCTTAAAAATCAATGGTAACTTAATAAAGTGCCAATTTTGGACTAAGAAAATGATCCAACTGGATTAAAAAAAACCAATGTGCTCCTTCACCCACCCTCCTATAAAAGCAATGGTATGTCCCAATTCTCCTCTCCCCCACCCCGTGCCATATTAATAGTGCGGAGAGGAGATATAGCATTAGATTTACAATAAAGACAGAGCATGCTCTGTTATGAAACACAAAACCACACATTTACTACAAAACTAGAAGCAAAACTTCCTCTTCTCATTGATGGTGCTTTGATGTCACCACATACATAGATGCGAAAGCAGGTAAGTACAAGGTACTAATGAAATTTAAAATTTCCTGTCTAATGCTCTTTGGAACAGAAATATTTCAATATATTTACAGAAAGTTCATAGGTGCTGGAACTAGGGGTGCTACTGCACCCCCTGGCTTGAAGGGTTTATAGTTTGGTTCAATGGCTCTCAGCACCCCCATTATACAAATTGCTCCAGCACCCCCAGAAAAGTTGTAATCACTATTAAACAAATTTATGCAATAGATTTTCCATTTAACCTGTAAACAGATGCTGTGTATTCCTGTGGTTTGCACCACTGCTGGGCTGAGACAGGATGTATATTATATTCCACCATCCACCACTCCAAAAATAAACTAATGCCAAGATACAAACTCACTCAAACACTGATTTATAATAGAAACACTGACAGCCCCTTAAATTAGATGATCTTGAACAGGAGTGCTATAATGCTTACATGAAAGAGAATAATTAATAATCAAGCAGGTTTAAGAGAAATGCAGTTAATTATTAGACAGCCTGTTCAGTTTTTAGAGTCTGAACTAATTATATTTCAGTCTTCAGCTACATTACTGAAACAGGTTTGGTAGGATGCTGGAAATCCAACATAGCATGTAAATATTAATATTCTTGAAGTCAGTGGGGCTCTGTGTGGGTGCAGAGATCTTTGTGGATCTGATTGCAGGACAGAGGACAGTGACTAAGATCTTTGGGGCAGGGACTGCATTTACTTACACACCCATGCAGCCACCTAGTTCAGTGGGCCCCTGATCACAACTGGGACCTCTGGACGTTACTGCGATACAAATATTATTATTTATTAATAATAGTGAGAACTTGTTGCTGATTTTAAAGACATTGTCATCATGTTTATAGAATTAGTTTTATTTTACCCACTGGGTTATTTGTAAACATGGTATTATCTGCAATCTGAGAACATCACACAAAAACCCAAAACACTTTGGCATTGGGGGTAACAAAACATTTCAATATACTGCATCTGCTGAGGATCTCAAAGGGTTTAACTAAAGTTAAGTTCCACGTTACTATAAGATAAGGCAATATCTCCATTTTGCTGATGGGGAAACTAAGGCACAGAGGGGGTTAACAGCCTGGTTTTCAGAGGTGTTGAGTTTCAGAGGTTCTCACTAACAATGAGAGCAATAGGTGCTTGTCCCCTCTCAAAAAAAAAATCAGACCATAAGTTACTTGACCAAGGTGATTATAAAAGAAGTCAGTGGGGATGGCTGGGAACAGACCACAGTGTGCCTGGTCAGCTCCTTAATCTCTGCATTAGGCTCCACTCCCATTTAAGAACATACGTATTGGTTTCCCCCACCCCGTGTAAAGAGCTAACTATCATGAAGGGTTTTTTTTCCCTTCAGGCAAGGCAAGGAGGGAAGGATAAAGTAAAAAAAGATGGAAGCAGTAATATATTTTCACAGCAACACTGCCAGAAACCACAGTTGAGTTGGTAGTTTTATCTCGCTCTCATTTCCAATTCAGCAAAAAAAGATGCAAAGATGTTGACTAATGACCTGAAACGCAGCGGGTGACTGCATAAATCAAAAACCTTTTCAATTCCAATTTTAAAAGTTCTAAGGTATCTTTAGGTCAGGAGTATCAAAATTTTGTTTTAACATGAAATAATACCGGTATCATAGCAAAATATGATCTTTGGCAGGAATAAAAATACCAAAGGATAACTTAGATAAACGTTGTGCTAAGCCCTTTCTGAAAAGGCACACTACTAAATACTGCAACTTAAAACCGAGCTAAAGGGAAAAGAATCTTAAAATTCTGAGATGAGATATTTCTAGTTTGATTTGCTCAGACACTTTTTAGAGGATTGTAGTTATTTTAAGAGGGAATATTTACCTTTCCAGTCCCATTTTGTTTCAGTGCCCGCCAGTGTTTATTTTCCTTCCCCCCCCCCCAAAAAAAAATTACGAGAGTCATTCCAAGAATGCCGAGAGAAGATGCATTCAGTTCATACTGTGTCTGCAAAATGATCACTGTCCTCAACGGCAATCAGCTGCATAAAATGAAGACTATACCCAACTAGGAGCAGGTATATTCACGTGCATGGAAGCTTTGCCATTGCCTTTAATGGGAGCACATCTGCGGAGTGTAAGGGTGAAATTCACCTCTGTGCAGAGGGCCAACACTAGCACTGGTTGGGAAATGTATTTCGTTTCCTGAGAGAAAATCTTGAATGGGAAAAAAAACCACCCTTAAAAGGTTATAGAAATTTTTGCTGAACTTTTGGGATTTTCACTGACAAACTCCAAGCCCTGCCATTTTTCAGTCTTAGGTTTTTGGTTTTTCAATTTAAAAAAAAAAAAATCCACAAAAAATTTAGACAAAAATTAACTTTTTTAGTTTCTCAGCTCTCATTTGTCAACAACCCCCGTGTGCTCTCCCCCCCCCTTTTGTTTTGGTCAAAAATGCTTAGTGAAAATTGCTCAACCAGCTCTAGCTAGCACAAGGCCTGGGTATAGTTAAGGCCCACTTAAGTCCTATGGCCCAGATCCTCAAAAATACTTAGGTGCGTAACTGCCATTTAAACCAGTAGAAGACACTTAAATACCTTTAAGGATTCGGGTCTATGCGCTTACTCTCTGCAGAGAATTGAATTTTAGCCTAGGTGAAATAGAACCCTGCTTTTTATCACTCATCTGTTCAAATTACAAGGCTATATGTCATGAAACTAGTGTATTTTGACACTTCAAATCTGTCAAATGCTCGTGGAGTTACGAGTTATGTGTCTGCTCTCTTAATAAACCAACCTCACAAGGAAATCTCAAAATGACCTGGTTAATCATTACTATTAAATATTTGTACTGCAGTAGCATTAGAAGCCACAATGACCCCCTGTACACAAAGAGAACAAAAAGATGGTCTCTGTCCCCAGGAGCTTACAGTCTAAATTGTCAGTGTGAAATTCTCTCATCATCGAGGATATTCTCCAACCAAACTGTCCACTGGAATGCAAGAAAAGACCTCCCAACACACAAACCTGTTTTTTCCCCAAATGCATTTTTTTGTAAGTCATAGCTTCAAAATTAGATACTGAGCTTGTGCTTTCAAAATATGAGTATTTGTGCTTAAACAGCTAATTTTGTACAAATATATATAGTTCTTTCTGTACTGTTATAGTATTTTTAATTACGCCCAAAATGTTTTTGCTTTTACCTTCAGATTATAGATTACGCAACATTAGCAGAAGTACTTTTTCCAGGTGGGCAAATGTGTCTAAGTGCCAATTTATGTATGCACGTAACCATTTTGCATACAAAAATGTACACTTTACATGCACAAAAAACCTGGTTGTGCATGCATCTCTCTTATGGAAACAATTCAGGCATCTGATTTTGATTATTTATCCCGATGGGGCAAGGAAGCAAACAATAAAAAAAATCATTTGTGCAAAATGGCATATTTTTAGCTCCTCATAATCCCAGTGACCGTGACAGCCATTTCTGACGGAAGATTGTGTTCTTACCAAGAAACAAAAGCCAATAGTTGCCCTATTAAATTTTACATAAAACCCTTTTGATGTTTTATTATGTCACTATTTGCTGTACTCTTTTATGATGGGTGCTGTTAGTGATCTGAAAACCAGGCCACTTGTCTAAATATGAATTTAGACGACTATCTTTAGGCACAAAAAATTGCAAATGTTGGCATCAGATTTTAAAAGCTGAGTATTCTAACAGAAGGAGAAATGGTGTCAGAAGAAGGAAAGGAAGTTATCATGCTTAGAGAGACAGAGACAGAGGGAGGGAGAGAGGATACTTTTCTAAGGATACTGCTAAACCAGGTATTAAGGAGGATTTTAATCCTGGACTTGTAAAATCGCTTCCACCGAATTTTTCTTGGGATTTTTTTTCCATCTTTGCAACACACTAGATTATATTTCAAAATATCCACAAAATATCCAGAAGTATGACAGGTCTCTGCATAATGACTTGAGCCCTCCCCCATTATTATTTGTATTTCAGTAGCATCTAGATGCCCCTCTCACGCTTTGTCATCTTTGGACAATGTCTCAATTCAGACACTGCAGAAGATCCCCACATAGTGAACTGGAACTGAAACCAGTGACTCCAAATAATTTAGTCTTGCTGTTTAGATCGCAGTTTAGGGATAAGGGGTGAAATCCCGGCCACACGGAAGCCAAAGGCAAAACACCTTTACTTCAATGGAACCAGAATTTCACCCAAGTCATCCATTAGTAGGTACACACATACCAATGCTATTTTAAAGCATTTTAGAATAGCTAGACGCTCTACTAAAATAGTTCATTATTTTGGTTTAGTGCTTAATATACATTTTTAAATTTGTGGTTATAGCAAGGAATGTTCAGCAAAATGTGTGTGGAAACATTTACGGCACGTTAATGGAAGCCATTTTAAAACCTCTATCTTGTGAGTTTTAAAGACACTAAACAGGATTACAAAAGCCTAATGTCATAACAGGTTTCCTGCCCCTCCCCCTAATCAAAATCCTTTTAGCTATATGAGCAAGAAATGGCTCAATCCCATTTGCATGAGCAGAGACTACAGAAATGAGTAACGGATGCAGGATCAGGTACAAGGAAGACAGGAAGTTTCTCATTGTTGTTGCCTGATGTTTGTGTAAAATGGTTGTCCGCATAAGACTTTCCATTTTTAAATTCCTCAAACTTACTCAATAAAATCAGTTTCTAAACAAATTAAATATCACAGGAATATTTTCATGAGTTGGATCAAATTTAAGTAGTAAATAATTTTCGGATACTCTTACTATTCTGTTATAAGAGTCTGAATGCCATTAAAAATAGTAATGGATTTTAAAAGACAACTGGCACAGAGCCTTCCATCATAACATATTACACAATATTTACAGTTGTATCCCAAAGAGTAGTTATGAGTTAGAGAAAATTTGCAAGTACCAAAAGTCATGGGGAACTCTTGTACACACCTATTTTCTTCATAACTATAATTAGCAAAGTGTTTATGGTGCCGAGGTGGGCCCTTCAAGAGTGCTTCAGTGACTTAGGAGCCTGGGTCCCATTAAACGTCATTGGGATTTGTGCTTTTGAATTACTTAGGTACTTTGGAAAATTCTAAAGACTATTACAGATTTCTGTTGGGAGTAACTCTTAGAGATCGATTGATGAAGCTCAGAAAGAGTGTATTATTCTGAGTAGGTCTGTGGACCTTGCATAGAGCCACTGTTTCATCTGCTGGGCCAGATTCAGGGGTATACTGCTTCGTGTGGCTCTGGTGATACAAAGCAGCCACAAACCTGGCCTCAAGGACCGGGTAAACTGGAGATATGGCTACTTTGCTTTCCCAAAGTGTTTTAACACTTCCAGGGATACTAGAGAAACTAGCCCATCTTTTCTAAAGTCAGGAAATGACAATCCTATTTCTCAGAATGAAAGTGCGGTTTTACGAACAATGCATCAGCCTCTTCTAAAGTTTGCACATGGTCATTAAAATGGCTTTAAGACCACCACCTTCTTATTCAACAGATCCATTCCCAGTTTGCATTCCCTATCCAGTCTCCTTACTTTACCGACAAGTTTTTTAAACATTTTTGTTTACCCTTATTAGCTCTGCAAATCTTCTACAGCTCAGTGCAGCTGGGGTTGGGAGACAAACACATAGGTTAGAGAGTCACCACTCTAGGGCATCTGGCTACAGTTTGGCACCTGGTGCAAGTTAAAACAGTCTCAGAACCATTCTAACTTGGCCATATAAGAGACCCCAAGGGGCTAATACACTGGATGAGATTGTCAGACCACTCTGCTCTTCTGACATACCCTCACCCATTCCCTATAACCTGTAAAAGGAAGCTTTCTGGACCCTTTGTACTACTATAGGACGACCACAAAGAGGCTGGATTAGTAGTATGGCTCGCTGTATTTAGGCAGGTCAATGTACAGTATTTTATTGTGATGCAGTCCTATATTTGGCTTGCAAGAAGGCACAATCTGTAAAGCTAGCTAGGTGTACAGTTAGTTCCAGATGTTCCAGTATCTGTACCGAACACATCTTAGGGTCCAAGGGTGTAGGTTTTATACAAACACACTCACACCCTTTTATTTATTTGTTCAATACCTTGCCAGCTTTTATATATTGGCACACACTTTGTAATAATTCCCAGCAGCATATGGGTAATAAGCCTTTGAAAATTTCACTTTCCATTACATTGGCATGATATTTTGTGGAGAGAAAAATTGTCTAAATCTATTAAAATTAAATCTGGTCAAAATTTTTCTAGTTTTCAAAATTTCAAGCAATATTTTGATGACAACTTGTCACCATTTTTGACCACTGATGTCTGTGCTCAATATAAGTCTCACTCATGTTAGTCCATAATTAATTTAATCTAGTTTCCTTCTAGATAATATTGAAATCTCTAACACATTTATCTTCTAATTTAGATATTGGTTTGAGGGGAAGTGTTGATAGACAGCTGTCAGTCTCTTTCTTGGAGCAGGTGGAGAATGAGATGGGGAGGAGAACAGTTCAGAAGACATACATATTTTTAAGTCGCTCCCAAAAAAATCTCTTATGTAATATCACATAGCTGGATGTATTGTTAACAGGTGTTTGATTATTGCCATTTATGATCAGCTTACTTGAAAGTAAAGAATTTCCCGTTTTCAAAATACACCATTAATTAAAAACAAGACATGTCCAGGTAGGATTTCCCCAGTCTTCTCAGGTAATTTGCGGTCTCTCTGAGAATCTCCATGTTAACATGCTGAGTAATCCCTTTGAATGCAAGGACTTCATTCCAAGTATTCCAAATTAATTTTTTTAAAGATTATTTTAAGTGTTAGTGCTTATAGAAGTGAGAGACTAGCTAGAACTCCAAAGTAAGTGAACAAGTTGTAAGACCCTTTCTTTCTTTCCCACTTGGTTTGTCATCGGCTACTGGGGAGGCTCCAACAGGATAGTGCCTTTAAAGAAGAAAAAGAAAAAAAAAAAGCCAAGTCTACCATCATTACTTAGCTCTTACTCAGACAAATATACCACAGCTATTCACAATTTTTTGTTTAGATCCTGAAAATGCCCCTTTAATAATGAAGTAGGAAGAGAGCCTGAGACATAAGCCGTTGTAGTAGAGGCCTGTTATGAGGCAGGACCTGCTCACAGAACTTGGTAAGAACAGGGTTGATATTGCAGAAATACACATTTTTAAGAAGTGCTAGTCACAGAGTATGTATGCAAACACATTCCAATATTAAGGATGGTGCAAAAACTTTTCCCAAGGATAACAGGAACATATTGACACCTCCTAAAAGATAAGGTCATGGCAACTATGGTGTGGCGGGGGAAGGGAGCGTAAGACATAATGGAGCATACAGACCTATGAAAAGCCTAGTGGACAACTGACCCCTTGCCTGATAGTTTTAAATCAGGAGCATCACTTGCTAAATAAGACAGAGGCAGAGCAATGAAACACAAATGGTATGGCAAGGAGAGCCAACATATAAAGCAAGGTAAAAGGAGAAGTTATTCTGAAACAGCTGAATAAGAACAGTTAACATACTAAGACTTCTGTGCACAAAGGAGGATGGGAAACCAAACTAAAGAACTAGAAGTGAAATATGATCTAGTGACACTCTTGAAGCTTGCAGTTCCAAGATTCTTACAATGTCAAGTCAGCATGGATGAATAGTAAAGTCAATAGGCCCAATTCTGCTCAGATGTACCCATTTACATTAGTGTCAATCAAACAGGAACAACTGCACTGAAGTTATATCACTGCAGAATGACACCTGCTGATCTGGTGTCATACAGGAAAGGGAGGTTGGGCGAGGCGTAAGGAGAAGGCTGATGAGAGTTTCCTAGGAATGGGCGTCAAACTCTGTACTGGAACAGGAGAGGGAAGAGGTTCATGGTCTCTTCTGGCAGAGTCCACTGGCTTCAGCTGAGTTATTCCAAATTTATTCTGGTGTCAGAAAGAGGAGAATTAGGACATTTATTTCATTTTAATTGAAAAATGAAAGATTATTTTTTTAAATAAGCCAGAGGCTTCTAAACTGGTAGAAGACAAATACTATGAAAACTCAAAAAAAGCAAAAGATTAGTGTCGAGATCCTTTCACATACAATAAAAAGCTTTTTTCTTATATACACTAAAGCGAAGAAAGGAGATAGACAATATTACACATGAAGTAGAAATTAGAGTTGCATAACACTAAAAAAAAAGCTTAATTTCATTCATAATTCAAAAGCATTAAAGAGTATAGGAGGTACTCTAAAACATGCTTTAATAAGCGTTTCAGGCTGTAAATTGGTTTAATTGAAGGACTGCAAGTAAACACTTAATTCCCCCTCAAATATGTTTAGGAAAAAAAACCTAAAAAAAACAGAAAAAGCTTTTTAACCCTCTACATCCACCACAGAAGCTTTTATGGCAACAGGAGCAAGATATTACATTTAGTAATAACAGTACTTAATACTCTTAGATCTGGGAAATAATGCCAAGTAGCTAGAAATGCTCATGTTAAGCTGTCTTTTCTCTGTTGAGACAGCTGTACACTTTACCTCATGTCTGGTGAAATGTATTTATGTGCAAGAGAACAGAAACAAAGAAGTGCATATCTACATTTAGAGAGGTGCGCATGTGCGTATTTTGGAGTGAAAATAGCTGTACAATATTGCTGTATTATAGTGCCTTTTCCAATTCAAAATTGTTTTACAGAACTATACTGCATGTCACTTCACCGGTCATTGTATTGATGGGTGAACATTTCTCTACATGTTTTGATCAGCTCTAATGAAGAACAATTTTTAGAGACAGAAAATGGAGAAGAATCTTATAAAAAAGGAGGTCAGTTATCAGTAATTCTCCATGTTCACTGAGGGAAGTACAAAAAGCAATGAGCTTAATCAACAGCAAGAGAGATCCAGGTTAGATATTAGGACAGTTCTAATTATAAAGGGTTGTTAAGTAGGGGAGTGGTTATCACAGGAGATTGCAGAATTCCCATCACTGGAGGTTTTTAAGTACAGCTTAGAAACACACCTGCCAAGGACGGTCTACAAATTTACCCCAACTGGGAGCTCAGATATAAGAAGTGAGTGAAAGTTCATAAAAATGTCACAAATAATCTATAACTACAACAGTTAATAGGAAAAGCTGAAAAGGGGAGACAGACACTGAATCAATCCAAACAAAAAAGACTTAAAATGATAAAACTCAAGAATGGTGTTAAAATCATGCCTGGCAAACAAGAAAAGCATGGGACCAGAAATCAATGAACCAAAACTGGTGTGTCAGAAATCAGGCCTAAATTGGTCAACAAAACAACAAGGGAATGAACAGTTCTGCCCAGCAATCCCATCTGGACACCTTAGGCGTGGGGGCGGAGAATTTGGCTGTATGACAACAACTGCTGTCGGGAAGACTGTGGACCAGAAGGAACAAGGTTCATCATCAAGGCTGCCACACCCATCTGCTGTGACCCTGGGATCCACCACGACACTGTTGGGCCTGCATCGTCCTGAGCCTGAGAGGTGTCTTGATCACACCAGGCCAAACAAGGACCCAGATGAGATTAGCCTAAGCCAGTGGAGGCAGCAAATACTGAACACCATCTGGGATGTAAAACTTGGTCTCCCTCCCTGTTCTGTGCTTCTCTCTTTTCCCCCCTTCTGTTTAAAGAAGACCAGGCTTAGCTAACCAAGACTATATATTTCGCAACATTGTTGTGAGCCTGTGAGCAGAGAGACAACAAAAACAGTGCTCTAAACAGCCCAATGCAGGTATAAATTTGCCCGATCTCAGAATGGCTGATAAGACCGCGAGCCACATCTGTGTTTCTACAGCAGTGAAGTTGCAAGTAAGAGTTAACACCTACTCAAGCAGAGCAGGTGCAGGGACTAGAGTGGTGGGGATTTTTTTCCCTCTCGCTCTTCTTGGAGGCTGAGGATGGAGAGGGCCTTCAGTGGTCATGGATGAAACAGCTCAAGAATATTAGTAAGAACCCTTAGCTCTTATCTGTTGTGAGATATTTGGGATGAGTGACCGTATTTAAAAAAACAAAACAAACAATCTACTGGTGATAGCTCAATGGTAATCATATTATAATAGAGCCCTGTCTTGACAGATGCACACAACTTAGTGGTGATCTGGTTAGATTTCCCAAGATTAGCAAGGTCAGTGTGATCACAGCCAGTATTTGGATCAAAAAACTCCAAGTCAAAATTAGGGGGATGCAGAAAGTGGCAGTTTTGTCCCCTCTGTCACTGAGGTGTGGTACCGTGATTTAAACCATGGAGTAAGGAATCAGGAAGCCACGTTCTAAAGGTTGTCTGAAGCTTATCTCAAAGCTTCTCTCCTCAGACACAATGGAATTTTCTACCATAAGGGTAAAGCTAGTGTGTGCAGGAGAGAGCTTTTTTAAAGCCTGGTCTGAGACTGGAACGAACCTGCCACAGAAACTGAGGACCATCATAAACCTCACCAAGTGCTAGGCCCATTTCTTTGGCCTTGTCTTCTAACATGAACACACAGTAATTTATATCTGCTGTTGTCAAATACATAAAGATATTTTAAAAAACCATCAAGACGAAAACACTCCACTCATATGCTTCTCCCCTGGGAAGGGAATGAGAGAACAAACACATGGCAGATGTTCATGTGGTTGAATGGAGTGTTGGCCACTTATGATTTCTAAATATAAAAAAACCCTCATCTCTAAAGATGTTCTCACTGTTTTAATATCTCTTTTCCACACTTTGAAAATCTCCCCCATAATATTCACAAAGTGCCAAAGGAGTTTTAGGAGCTCATGTCCTAATTAAAGGTCATGGGACATGTGCTCCTAAAATCCCTTAGGCTTTTTTTGAAGATCTCCCCCGAGTCATTATGTTGTTGATACTTCATCTGGGGGCTCCAAAATCCTAAAACTGATACACATGACTGTGTATTGTTACAGGGTGGCATTGGAGTATCAGTGTCCTGTGCCCAGGGAAGAAATAACTTGCATTTTGTGTTTATTGGAAAATGGAGGTAATATGAATCTTTTTATGCCTGTGTGTTGATAAGAAAAGCACACCAGCATCTGAAGCACCGTGGCTTTGGTACGTGACATTCATTGATTGTTAGTTAACTTAACATAAATTGGCCACTTGCAAGTTATTCTTGTTAGAATTTCAAATAAGTACCATGCTTACTTAGTTTTGCCATTTTTTTTCCCAGGATGCATCGTCTGAAATGCAAGAAACTGCAACTGCAGCATTCCCCCTCACCTCAGTTATTTGAATAGATTCCCCAACAGGTCACTACAACTTCTCCATTTTTCATGGCTCACTGCAGGCATGAGTGCAGAGAGCTATCCATTTTAAGATTTCTGACTCCAGGCCAGGACTTAGAAAGTGTGTTAGACTTTGGGGTATCACAAACTGTATTCCTCAGTCTTCAATCTAAAGAGCAAGGGAGCTATAGAGTTTGTGTGTGTCCAGCATCCTAAATAAATAATCCTGTGTATTTATTACAATGGATTCATATCTCTTTTCTATCTTGAAAAACAGAAACATGGCTTTTGCCACAAATTCTTCCTGGGCAGCAGCCCAGGCGCTAACTTGAACTCTGTATATGCAAGTGCTAGGACTTGTCAGCATGGTTAGTACAGCTTGTCAGTTATAGAAGGCAAACAACATATTAAACCAAACATCAGCAAGAACTGATAGGTTCTGGGTACCACTACCACTCACGCTGAATGGGAGGAAACAGCTGATGGGGCAACTGATGATGATAGAAATTTTAAACAGTTCATTATTTTAAATAGGGAGAATGTTATAGGCCAGGTCCCCGGCTGATGAAATCAGCATGGCTCCATATAGGTCACAGGAACTATGCTAATTTACACCCACTGACCCTAGTTTTGTAAGCAACTCACAAACTGCTAAAATAGTTGTTCCAAAATCAGTATTGTTTCTTCCCATCCATAAAAAGAAACTTATGACTGTCTGCATTTGACAGTCGAGGAGTATCAAACAAATAGCCAGTAAAATTATGTTTTAATCTTTATACTACCCTCATACTGTCAGCACTAATCTTCTTTAAGAGGGAATAACCACCTCCTACCCCCCCATAAAGTGTCAACTGAATTTAAGTAAATACTTTCAAGTGCATTTAAATAAATACTACATGAAGACAGAATTTCTGAGCCGTCTAATTTCTACAATACATTTCCAAGTCAATCTCAACATCTACTTGCACACAGCACAATACTGCTTAAAGCAAACACAGATTATAAGTGAACAGGTCCATTTTAGCCTCTATGCAACAGAAAACAGTGGTTGGTATCTAAACAGTAATGCATTTTTGTAACATGATGAACTTTCTGTGTAATTATTAGTTTTCATTCTGTCCATCTTGTATTAGTTTTTGCTCTTGAAAAATTCCTAACGTCCAATTTTGTCCTTTTTTCTTTCATTGGCATAGGTTTGGTCTTCCTTTACAGATGTGATCTGCTGCTTACTTTGCTGTAGTTCTGACAGAGGTGGACAAAATATCCAACTATGTTCCACACAAGCACTAGTCATTGAGATTTCAATGGAACCATATTCTGTCAGAATATACGCTTCTGACTAAATGAAAACGCTTTGCAAAATTGGGTTGATTTGACTGGAATTTTGTTTTGGAAGGAAACCAGACTGTCTGAAAAGTGAACATTTCTGGAACAAAAAGTTCTGATTTTTCATTTTGAAATGACTGTTTCAATTTATTTTTTTTGAGTTATCACATCACAAATTAAGTCAAAATTTAAATGAAACATTTTGATTCACGTACAACAGTTTCTTCACAATTTTCCTGTGTAAGGTTTTGAAATGTTTAGTTTCTGTTCCAATTCAGAACAAAGCCAAAATTTCAAAATCCTTTGCACAATGGAACTTCTATCCTCCACTCTCCCCCAGTATGGGGTGTCTTTGACCCCCTCTGGTGGCTGATCCAAAGGGGAAGTTGACAAGTCTGCTACAACTACAGTCAATTAATTCAAGCCAAAAGAGGCTCATGCTTTTCACACTGAAAGTCCCAATTTCAAACTCCACTCAGCCCAAGCAAGAGCAGTTGCATGTGCATTTCTCCTTTAGAACAGATTTTGATCCCCATTCATTTGCCCAATCAGCCACATAGTGATTGGAGAGCTGTTTCTATCACATAGGTGGCTGAGATTTTTCCCCCCTCCCCACAACTATCTTACTGAAGATCACGTCAGAAATTGGCCTCTATTTTAAACACCCTCACATCAGCTACTTAGATATCCAACTAGCCTAAATTGTAGGTACAAATGATTGTAGGCCTTATCTCCAGATAAGTTGAAACAATGGCATTTACTTATAGGGGAGTTACACCAGTTTACTCCTGCTGAGAATCTGGTCCAGGGCCTATAATTACGTTCTTTCAGTTCACATGTGTACAGCTGGCAACTCAGTGCTGGCAGGGATGATAGTTTATCCCTACATCCAGGCCATTTCAACTTGCCACATTTTGTATTCTTTTAAAAAACAAAGCCTTTCTACAGACCCTAACTGTTCAATATTTTCTATCCCTGGGGGGAGGGGAGAGGACGCGGTTAAGCTTTACTTTTGTAACATATTTGGGTTTTGCCTTTTAAATCTTCCAGTTGAAATGCTTGGGATGAAACAAACAGAAAAACCAAAGTGATTATACAAATGGTCAAATACATACAGTTGATTCTCTTTTTAATTTTACATTGTGAAAAAATGAAAAGCTCCAGACTTTGCTTTGGCTCTCTACTGAATTAAAACCTGTGGAATTTGCCAAAGGATGTTGTGAAGGCCAAAATTATAATTGGCTCAGAAAAGAATTGGGTAAGTTCATGGAGGATAGGTCCATCAATGGCTATTATCCAGAATGGTCAGGGACACAACCCCATATTCCAGATGTCCCTAAACCTCCAACTGTCAGAAGCTAGAACTGGACAACAGGGAATAATCGCCCTATTCTGTTCATTCCCTCTAAAGTATCTGGCATTGGCCACTGTCAGACAGGATAATGGGCTAGACTGACATTTGGTCTGACCAAGTATAGCCATTTTTGTGTATCTTCTTAAAAAGGTATATTTGATACAGACCAGGAGACAGGCATCCAAGGGAGCCCATGGCTGATAGCCAATTTATTACAGCCTTTTTGTGGTTCTTCTTGCATAGTGGTGTCCAACATGTAGCTGTTGAAGCTCTAAATTGTTGCTCTTGAATTTTTTTTTTTTAAAGGTACTCTAGGTTACTACCAGGTAGTAGATATTCTAGGTTACTACTAGGCTCTCACCCCCCCCCCCCCCGACAGTTTAAGCAAACTAACATATCAAAGACGTGTGTGTGTGTGTGTGTGTGTGTGTGTGTGTGTATATGCATGTGTGTGCGCACGCGCGTTTTAACTAGATTTGGAATCAAGCTTTATCAGAATAAAATAATTTGACCTTCTAGTCTATTTCTTGTATTTAGGTCAATAATAATTAATAATAATAATTAAGACAATACTACCGAAGAGTGCCCTTATCAGGGACCAGTCCTGGAATCCCTGCACCTGACAGGCGAGAGCCCATTCCTAGTATAAACAGATTATACTCTGGCAAAAAACAAAAACAAAAAAAAAAAAAAAAAAAAACCACAAACAAAAACCAATCATTCAACACTCAGTAGGCAAAGGAAGGTGGGACAGATCAGTAATGTCTTTATAGAGCTTAGAGGCTCCACCCAAGATCTGTGTCTCATTGCATTACGTCGCTGAAAAAGTATACAGTATATTGTATATCTCTGCATAAAAACATCGTAAGCACTTTTGGGTTAAGACTCTTACTATCTGAATAGCTAAGACAAACAAAAGGAGAAGAAAGGAAGTATTATCCCAGTTTTACAGGTGGAGAAATAAGGCACAGGTTGCATTCAGTGAGTAGCTCAAGGTACCAGAAGAGCAGAGAATGGAATTCCAAATCCCAGTCCAGGGCCTTAAACCCAAGGCCATTCTTAGGCTGTTGATGATAGCAATAAATGACAATGTCATTTACTTTACATTACTAGAAATCCCACCTGAATGAATTATTTCAGGTGCCTCTTGTCATACATATCTTGACTTACTGAACAATATCGACAAATGTATATCCTGGTTCTGATAGTTTCATTCACGACTTCATACCCAGTTCTAAATTTTTCTGTTCTGAAGGGCAATAAAACTGTCTTCTTTCAGTTTCAGAAGGCAGTGTGGAAGTATAAAATCTCTAGGGACGTGTCTGCTTAATAATTAGTGTCTTGTCTGACAGCAGGGGAAGGTCCTTGAAATGCTGTGGGATAAGTATGTCATTGGTGCTAATTCCCTTGTTGCACAGGTACCAGCTCCTTGTTAGAGAGATTTAATAAGTGTCTGATACCAGTTTCTTTTACAATGTTCTGGAATAAGGAATTTCACTTCTGCAACTGCAGATTATAGGGATAGAGCACATTGGTGAGCCGAGTAATAGGTTGGACATGCAGAGAATTGGCAATCACCACAACTTGGCTCTTTTTGTTTTTTTTAATAAAAGACACCTCCCCAACACACACATCTCAGTAAACACGAGGTTATTGGCTAAGTATCTGAGGCACGTATTACACACACAGAACTATGTTAAAAGAACTTTATTAAGATTGTGAAGTCAAATCCTGAAGAGTTGGGAATCATCAGGAAATACACACTATTCAAACAATGCTCTGAAGATGACTAAATTTCCTCATGGTGCTCATCATCACTATAGTATCTGAGTACTCCACAAACATTAGTGAATTTATTTTCACAACACCCCTGTGAGGTGAGGGGTATTACTATCCCCATTTTACACATGGTGAACTGAGGCACAGAGAGATTAAGACCAAAACGAATATCCACTAGTTTTAGGTGCCCAATTTGACATACCTAGAGCCTGATATTTCAGAGTAGTGAGCATTATATAGCACTTAATATGTTCAAAGCACAGCTCCCATGGATTTCACTTGCAGCTGTGAGTGCTCAAGACTTCTGCAGATCAGATCACAGGATACCAAGGTCAAGTAACCAAAAGATGAGGAACACACAATTAGCAACCACCAATGAAACGTCTAGCGATTTGCCCAGCAACACATAGGAACTTTGGGACGGCAGCAGTCTTCATCCCTACCCCATCTCCCTCCTGACTTCACCAGTTCCCAGTTTCAGTCTTTATCCCCAGGCTTCTAGTCCCAATATACTCCCTCAAGCCCTCCCCTCCAGGTCCAGCTGTTGTCCATTCTGCATTTGAATCAGCTAGCTTCCTCCTCCTTCCCACTGCATGGGTGCCATCAGTGGGAGCAATTCGAACATGAGAAAGACTCCCCCTTCTCAGTTCCAGTGCCCAGCCAGCAGCAGTTATTGCAATTCCAGGGAAATACTGATTCTATCCGGGGGCTGAGCAATCAGGGAACTTATCTGCTAAAATCTAGAGTCTCTACGGAGCCCGTGGGAACTGTGATTTGTCGAAGACTTAGAACTTGGCCAAATTTGGGTGGATTTTCAAAGGTACAGCAAAAGGCCTGCCACAGAGGCCAACTGATCCCCACACACATATACACACAAATTTCAAGTCCCTGTTCCAAAGCACAGATCTTCTGAAAGAAGAGGGCAACAGAGTAGGGTGGGTTTGTTTTTTGTTTTTTTTTAAAACCCAGGGAAGAAAAGCTCTATTTTTCCTAGCCTCATTCATGAAAAACAGCTGAACTATTTTGACTGAAATTTTCCACAAACATTCAGTCAGAGGCAGATACTCAGCATGGAAAATTTTGGCTTAAATGCTTACAGTTTGTCTTCAGTTGCTCATAACTTTGCCAGTTTTATAATGTGATGTGTCAGTAATAGTAGGTGGTACTAACAATCCAACCTATAAATTATATTTCCAATTAAATGATTTGGTTTTTAGAAGTGCTGAAGGTCAATGAAATCTGTAGGTGCCTAGCTCCTATGAGAATAAAACCAGTATAGAGAACATACCCAACGGGCAGAAAATAAGAACAGTAATCAAGAAAATACACTTCTATTTCATACATCTAAGGAATCCTTAAAGCAACATTGACAAAAAGTGATCTGCAGTCTTATTTCCCTGTAAAACTAAGAAGTGTTTATGCAGGGAATTCCCTTCAGTTTTGACTTTTGTTTGCTCATATTTGGAGCTAACCTGAAAGAGCTGGATTCTGAATACTACAGGTCAGATTCTTAGCTGGTGTAAATTAGCATTTCTCCATGGACATCAATGGAGGTGAATGGAGCTAGGCCACTTCAAAACAAATGATGGATCTAGCCCATTTATTTTTTGTCTCCTTTGGGCACAAATGACAGTCAGTCACCTTTGCCAGCTGGCATGCTTCATACTGAATCAAAAACTCTGTTGAACAAAAGAGTGAAATTCTACTGGCACAACAGTTTTCCGAATCAACACCGATTGCAGAGGTCTGTGGCACAGACAGAAGAGTTTTCCAAGATCAGCATTTTGTAGTAAGCACTACATTTGACCTTTCTATTTGAGGAGAGTATTGAAAAATAAAAATTGAAGCCCAGGAAAGAAAGAAATGTCTAAAACAAGAGGCTGAATGTGTGTTTTCTCACAACGTTCACGGCAGAACATTAGGAATCCTACAATACTGATCAGTTAAGTTTAATTTTGTATTAGTGAAGGATTACTACATAATAGTGTATACTTCCCTTGAAAATAATGCCATAAAAGAGTGCATTTTGACCTACAAGAAATTTCCAACAATTAGATAGTCTAAGCAGAGAAAGAGAAGTCTGTAGAGATCAGGGAGTGAAGTCTAAGCAGATCTAGAAATGGGAGCTGCATGATACGAGAGAAAAATCAGTGATTTGAAGATTGAAGAAGAGGGTGAACAGCTAGAAAAACTGCACTGTCCTGTAACTAGCTATTCTTGAACACTAAATGTCCCCTTTTCTTTTGCATCAGTGATGTGACCCAAAGCCCACTGAAGTCAATGGAGAGACTCCGATTGATTTAATGAGAGCAGATCCTTAGCTAACAATGTAAATGACTATTTTAATCAGCAGAGGATATGCCTCAATGGCCTTTGTATCAGACCCTCCAGCTCCAATTCAGTGAAGCAATTAAGCACGTGTTTAAGTCAACTGCTGAATTGGGGCCTTGATTCTCAAATCCTTGCTGAGAAGAATTTGCCCCTTGGGTTTGGAGGTTAAATTATCTTTTGCTAGTTATGTTACAGCTTCCAGTCCTAAGTGTGCCTCCCTCTCCTTCCAGGAATTCACTAAGAAATGACTGAATACATTGAACTCTGCAGGTAGTGGGTTGGAGAATTTTACCTGTTTTTAATACATGAAAGTTGATTAAAGCACATTCATATGACATGTGGGTTTATGCTATTTAGTAAGCATAAACTCATCAGGAATGAGCTTTAAGATATGGTGCAACTCATACTCCATAGGCCATCAAACATCTGCAGGCAATTTCCCAAATCTGCCTATAGTTTGCACCAAGCTATTTGCCCTGTTACAGTGGTCACCACTGAAATATTTTCTTTTAGCTTAATTAACATGATCCTGCAGGATTTTCTGTCCTTGGGAAATATATCTTACATTCTCTATAATATCACAAAAACCTTACCTGCAAACAGCATTTGTTGTTTTAACAGCAACTGCTCCACACACAATAATTTTATATTACTTACCACATATAGATCTTCTAAGCATGTCATATACTAACATTTTAAAATGTAATTAATTACATGCACTCTGCCTCCAACAAATTACGACTGTAAAACTGTCAGTTTGCCCCCCTGGCCCCAGGAACGAATGCTTTAGTATCAAACAAGTACAGCTAGTCACCTTTTTTTATTTTAATTTTGGTATTTTTGATGGAATTTTTTGACAAAGACATTAAAAATCCGTTGTGGAAGATATTCACCGTTTCCCAAACAAACAGCTTAAGATACCACCTAGATCAGTATCTAAAACCAATTAAACAAAAAATAAATACTAAATAAATCAAAAACAGTGAACCAAGTTCTCAGGAGGGGAGGCAAGGCAAGCCTTAGATCCTCAACATCTTGGCCTCTTGCTTTAGAATTCATCGATCTTGGTGATGAGAAGGCCCTCAAAAGGAGAGGGGCCTGTCAGCAGCTTCAGAGAGTTTTACCCCAGCAGCTGAGTGCAAGAGAGTGTCACAACTATACTCAGCTGCCACAATGGAGTATGGGGTACACGAGAGAGTGTTTTAAATTTGTAGCAGAAAGGGAGGCCAGAAAGAGAATTGGAGAAAAGATTTTTGGCAGAATCTCTACAGTCAAGCAGAGAAGCTTTTAGGGATAACTATGTTTTCCCTAAGCTAGTTAAGTTCTTTGTTGAGTGTTGGAAAGCAACTCTTTCTGTAATTCCTTACCATTGACACATAATAGAGATGGTCTCTTGGATAACTGGGTCACAGTCCATTCACTTGCTTTACAGATTTTTTGAGAACTGGCATGACATGCTCACAGAGGCCCACTCAGCTCAAGAGCAGGCATCAACATTCTGCCCCAGTCAGATCTTCTGTATAGTTTTCAATGGCAGTCCTGAACAAAAAGCACACTGTTGTGAGCTTTTAAGAGGGGTGCACGACTACTGTTCCTCAGAGTACAGCAGTGGCAAACGCCTAGCTAAATTGTGCACTACTTTAGCAGAAGGGTGACGTACAACCTCAACAACTCTTGCAGAGGATTCCTCAGCCTCCTTCCTTAGCTTCACTTCGATCTATATCATCTATCGCTCAGGTTGAATTTGGATGTAATGATGAAAAGGACATCGAGCAAAGCATCAGCAGCATGCTAATGAGAATACAACCAGAAGTATCCCACCATTTTTTCAGAAGCCTCATGTTAAACTGAACATGAGCAATGAGATGGAACTCTGCAGAACCCAATACAGGACATCCCTTGGGAAGGACCAGAAATTGCCCATCAGTGCTCTCCGAAAAAAATATTTTCTTCCAGCCCACACTAAAGCAAATCATGATTGTCAGTGATAGGTTTGCAGATTATTTCAAAAAAAGTAATTTTACAATTATTTTATCTGGTTACCGTTGTATAATGAAACATGGAGCGTCAAGCTTAGTAAGTAATATAAATACAATTATTACTTTACATTTCAACTTATCCTTTAAAAAGGAAAGCACAAAGTCTATGTTGGCAGATGAATTCATTAACAACATCAGTAAATATATTCTCTCAAAGAATTATAGTTTTGCCTTCTAAAAATATGCCCTGTAAAGCTATGGCTAAAAGAACATTGTCTTTCTGTGCCAGCCTCCAGTGGTGGTAGGGACATAGAAAAAGAGATAAAGAGGTGCTTTGGAGAACTAATAGAGACTAGTAGCTATATGCTCTCATAACAATTAGTTAATATCTCAACTGCTAGCAAAAGGTTTTCCTTTTATAAATCAGACTGATCCTTATATTACCGCCGATATATTCATATTGCACAACTTTAATTTGCGCTCTAAACCAGATTGTAAAATTCCTTGTCCTTCAAGTAAGGGCCAAAATATCATGCATCATTTCATCCAGTACTGTAATTCCAAAGGGTCGAATTTAAAGGATATTCCATCTAAATCTGATGGAATTTAGCACAGGTATTTTTCAAAAATACCATTTTCAAATGAAAGACTTTAAAAGACTACCTCACTCCTTAATGATTCAAGATGCCACAGCAGGGTAATCCTTATTGCCGGCAATTACTGCCACCTGCCCTAGAGATTAACCCAAAGGGTATCACAATGTCAATATCACACAGTGAGCTGATGTAACAGAACCTCAGCCAATTCCTGGTAGAAGGAAGCCTTCTAACATTTCCAGTCTACAGGGTGAAAAGACACTCCAGAGACTTTGCTTTTACTGGAAAACACAAACCAATTCCATTTATGTGCAGCTATTAGACAACTGTTCTAGAATTCTTCACACAAACCAGGTACCAGCCAGGGTTGGAGAACTCAATGTGCCGAGTGCCACTATATTAAAACAAAAAAAAAATAAATAAAACACTCAACTGTGGGGGGGGGGAATAAATCAAAAACATTAAGAGCTGTAAGTCTCTGCCCTCTGTAGAAAGCACTGCACAGCAGGAGCATTGTGTCTGAAGGCCGGCACATCAGACTTTGAAAGTATGCAGTATGGAAACCATGGCAATCCCCCTTTTCCCCATTTTGGAAGGTCATTGCCATGGACAACCCTAGTGCTGCATAGTCCTTGTGCTCCGAGTCTGCTTGGCCCCTCTCTTCAAGGCACAGGGATGAAGGAAGACTTCTTGTATCCTTCTGCTCACCCGCTACGTGCTGGGCACAATCTTGTGCAGTTCTTTTGCGTGATTCACTTAACTAGGCTTAAGACTCATGCAGGCTAGAATTGCAAGCTGGTAAACTCACAATATTGTTGCCCCTCTGCCAAGCCCTAGGAGATGCTTCGGTCTTTCAGGTCAGCTTCCTATTGAAGGGGAAGTCAGTGACATACAAACAGAGTGTGTTCTTTGTGCAACTTGTTTATTTTACACTGTATGGACCAGTCCTGAAACAGAGATGGTGAGATACAGTCTGAACGCATTCTCCCCTTCATTAGTCTCAGCCCAGACAGGAATGCCTGTTTACCAAGGAACCACCCTGACTCTACAGAGTTAGAAGTAGAGCAAACTCCCTTGCTGTTTGCCACAGCTCCCACAAAAAGATTCTTAATCAGAAAACAAAGAAGCATTTCTTCAAAGAGAGCTCACATGTTAAGAAAAGCAACATGTAAACTAGAATATATTTAAAAAAAAAATAAAAAACAGTGCCATCTAGTGACTCCCACCATAAAAATACAAAGATTTCATAGTGCATCTTGATCTTCATCTTGATCTTCAAGCCCATCTTCATGCATCTTGATCTTACATTTGGAAACAAAACATTTGCGTTTAGTAACAAGTTGAGAGCAGAATCACTGCAATAGTGTTTATACCTCATATATACAGTGTTTAGGAATAGTTGAGCATTCACATTAGGGGAGAAGCTTTCAAATGTAGCAGATTTAATGGAATACATCATACTTACCTTCCATTATTAAGCTACATAGTAATTACTGAACAGCTTTGGGAGTTAATTTTCCCATGTCCTGAAGAAACAAGTAGAAAAAGAAGGATTCTAGTCCATAGTACTGCATTTGTGACATCAGAAAGTCTAATGTTAAACATAGCATTGTAATACTGCAGGAGAAAGCAAAAGGAAATAATGGAGCTAACCGATTACTCTCCTCTGTTAGCAGCAGCTACAAGAAAACCTCCCTGCTGGTATGCTAACACAGTGTCTAGTGTTTTGTTAGGAAATTAGATAAAGGAATTGTGTACTTATCAAAGCACAAGTGCAGCAAACATGAGAAAGTGACTAGTCCACAAAATTTCTTGTGTGTACAAACAGTTTGTTTGCACTTGTTGTGAAAATCTTTTTTTTTTTTTTTTTAAAAAGCCATTGGACTATGGAAGAAAAGTAATAGGTGAGAATTGTTGTCCACTTGAAGTAATTCCGAGATTTTACCCTAAAACTGTAAATTACAGAGGTCTGAGTTTCAAAAAGGTGTGTGTGTGTGTGTGTGTGTGTGTGTGTGTGTTAAAAAAATATTCAGATACAATTGTGCACCTAATTTGCCTGCACTGTTTTGGCAGTTGTGCTTGAAAATTATTATAAGTCAATAATACATCAATTTCCTAGCTGGGTAACTGCTTATTTGCATGTGCAAATACACAGCTATAGGGCAAAAACTTCAAAAAGGCCTAAGCTATTTAAGAACCTCTTATCTTTCAATGGATCTTAGGTTCTCAAGTCAGTTAGCACTTTTTAAATTTGTGGGTTTTTTTAAATTGGCGTACTTTAAAGTAGGGCTGTTAAGAGGTTAAAAAAATTAATCGTGATTATTCACATGATTAAATAATTGTGATTAATTGTGCTGCAAAATAATAATCGAATACCATTTATTTAAATATTTTGGATGTTTTTCATCATTTTCAAATATATCAATTTCAATTACAACACAGAACACAAAGTGTATAGTGTTCATTTTATATTTATTTTTATAACAAATATTTTCACTGTAAATAACAAAAAGAAATAGTATACTCCAATTCACTTGAGTACTGTAGTGCAATCTCTTTATCATGAAAGTTGAACTTACAAATGTAGAATTATGTACAAAAATAACCTGCATTCGAAAAGAAAACAATGTAAAACTTTACAGCCTACAAGTCCAATCAGTCCTACTTCTTGTTCAGACAGTCACTCAGACAGACAAGTTTGTTTACACTTGTAGAAGATAATGCTGCCTGCTTCTTGTTTACAATGTCACCTGAAAGTGAGAACAGGCATTTGCATGGCACTGTTGTAGCTGGCATCGTAAGATATTTACATGCCAGTTGCATTGAAGATTGATATGTCCCTTGATGCTTCAGCCACCATTCCAGAGGACATGCATCCATGCTGATGACGGGTTCTGCTCAATAACAATCCAAAGCAAAGCAGTGTGGACTGATGTATGTGGATTTTCTTTTTTGGTGGTTTGGGTTCTGTAGTTTCTGCATCAGAGTGTTGCTCTTTTAAGACTTCTAAAAGTATGCTCCACATCTCAGCCCTCTCGGATTTTGGATGGCACATCCGATTCTTAAATCTTGGGTCAAGTGCTGTAGCTATTTCTAGAAATTTCACATTGGTATCTTCTTTGTATTTTGTCAAATTTGCAGTGAAAGTGTTTTTAAAACGAACATGTGCTGGGTCATCATCCGAGACTGCTATAACATGAAATATATGACAGAATGCAGGTAAAACAGAGCAGGAAGCATACAATTCTCCCCTAAAGAGTTCAGTCACACATTTAATTAATGCATTATTTTTAAACAAGTGTCATCATCATGGAAGCATGCCCTCTAGAACGATGGCTGAAGCATGAAGAGGCATATGAATCTTTAGTGCATCTGGCACGTAAATATCTTGCGACCCCAGCTATAACAGTGTTATGTGATACCTGTTCTCACTTTCAGGTAACATTGTTATTAATAAGTGGGCAACATTATCTCCCATATAGGTAAACAAACTTGTTTCTCTTAGCAATTGACTGAACAAAAAGCAGGACTGAGTAGACTTGTAGGCTCTGAAGTTTTACATTGCTTTGAGTGCAGTTGCACTTTCATGATAAAGAGATTACACTACAGTACTTGTAGGAGGTGAATAGAAAAATACTATTTCTTTTATCATTTTTACAATGCAAATATTTGTAATCAAAATATAAAGTGAGCACCGTACACTTTGTGTTCTATGTTGTGATTGAAATCTGTATTTGAAAATGTAGAAAAGCACCCCAAATATTTAATAAGTTTCAGTTTGTATTCTATTGTTTAACAGTATGATTAATCACGATTAATTTTTTTGAGTTAATTGCCATTAATTGACAGCCCTATTTTAAAGCACAATGAAGGCACACAGTTGTGTTCATTTTGAATGTAAACTTCATCAGAGGACCTTAATATGTTTTACAACATACTAAATATCTGGTAAACTACTGTGCTTTCTCAATCAAACAACCTGTGCAAAACCATGAAATGTACTAACTTTCCAGGAGCCAGATGGCAATGTCTGATTTGCATATGTAAATTTCATACAATGTATACAGTGTTTGTTTGGTTTTTGAAAGTCTTTTACATGCACTGTATCCATCACTTTAAAAAGCACACCGCAAAATAAAACATACTTTGAGGGCTATGGGAAAAGGAAGATAGAGGAGAAAGCTCTTCAAAATTGACTTTTGGGTATCTGGCTTTATCTGTGAGGGAGTCACATGCATTATGGAATGCAGGTTGTAGTCTGCTAGGTGATGGCAATCTCTGATATGTTCCTATTTATTTGTGTGCAACCTGTTTGCCTTATAAGTGCTTCCAATGAGGTGCACACAAATCTAGTTATTTGTCTTAGGTATTTTTGCAGCACCCAGCACCACAGCATCTAATAACCCTCATACATAATTCCAGACAGGTGTCACTTGGCAGGTATTTGCAAAAATGCAATGTTTCTTTCATGAAACTTTGATCAGAGCCTTGTCTCAGTCAATAGCCAAACTTTTGCCTCATATTTGGGATTAGCTGAAAAGGAGATTATAAATAACTGATTTTTAAAAAAAGAAGTCTGTATCAGTTGAATCCCAAAGTTTCCTGATCCACTTAAAAATAGAAACAAAACAAAAAACCTACCATTTGTACAAACATACTATGCAACATACCTCGCTAGCTGTGCCATAACTTAATTTATATACTGCTTTCTACTTTCCTCCTACCCCCTGTGCTTGAAGAGAATGAAAATGGACAATGACTCAGCTAAAAGTGGAGGGGTTCAGACACATACCAGTTATTTGCCTACCCTTATCTACAACTAATGAACTGAAACACAGTAGATTTCCACTTTTCCAAGTCGTCTGTAAAATGTAGCATCCCCCACCAATATGTGCTAACCAACCAACCATAACAGTTTAAGAACACACAAATATGGCATTAATAAGATCTCTGTTGTAGATCACTTCCCAGTCCCATGCTAATAAAATATTTTGTCACTTGCCATGCCCCATTTGCCATTTATTAAGATGCTAAGATTTCCAAAGCAAGCACCTTGTATTCTTATTCATCTATGAAGTGCTAACTACCCTTTGGGTGCTATGTAAATACATACAATTAAAATGATAATGCACAGACTCAGTATATCCCAAATGCTAGCTGAAATAAACTGCACGCAATAGCTTAATTTCACTCATAGTTAATAGGCTGCTGTTTGTTATCATGTAAATGACACATTTTTCAGTGAGGTGTCACATGTCACTGTGAGGAACACTGAGTTAGGAACACAAAGCAGATCTGTGATGCTCTCTAGGGGCTTCGAGTCTGTGCACCAAATCAAGAGATCTCACTCACCTATATGTAAATTTTCTGCATCTTGGATTAACATAGAAAAGGTTAAGTGGATCCAGTGAGCGAAGGCTGCCTTCCCTGCACAAGGATTGTGGAAGGGCAATGTTTAGAGGAAAGAATAGTAGCCACAGATGAGATGGTGTTGCATTCTTGGGATCTGCCTGTGAGTTGAAGGTGCGGTGTGTAATCCTCCAACTCCTGTTAAATTCCCTGTATGAAGCCTATTTACTCATAGCAAGTAAGGAAAGCTGAATTCATTATGGATGAATGACTCAACAGAAGTGAATAAATCAAATGACTTTATTGTGCATTTTACATGAATAAAGACTTCAGAATAGGGCTGTAAAGGATTAATTCTGATAGCATTTGCCTACATAATTTCAAATACTTAGCAGTATGCGTAATTCAACAGCCATCACTGTGCTAGGCTCTATTTTCAGATAACTCATCTCAAGAACTGACATAGCTGTGTGAGCTACAAAAAAAGAGAAAGGGTCAATACTAGAAATGTTCTAGTTATGTTTACAGCATTCTCTATACAGCAGTAGAAAAACAGAACCTTATCAGATTGTGACTGGTGCAAGTAACAGCTACAAGCTCTCAAACAAGATAATCAAGTTAGCTAGAGAGACAGGGACAGATCCTAACCCTCCATCCAGGCTCCTTTGGGCAAAGCTGCCTTAAAGCCAGTTTAACTGGCTGCATAGCATTCTCCCCACTGTTGGGGAGAATCCTTGGGAAGTTCAGAACCAGTGTAGGGAGCATGTCGGAGAAGGATTACGGGCTAAAGGAGTACAGTGGAGTACTGCAACAGTCTGGCTGGGATTGCGCTAAAGCATGCTGGTGTGTTGGCAGTGTGGAAAGAAACATGAGACAATTCACAATATTAAGAGCCCTTCCGAGATCTTTTGAAGTCTTCATCTCAAAAAATAATTTAGAAATTCAACAGCTAAAATGTTTTCTGATGAAACAAATCTAAAATTTTAAATGTACTTGTGAGTTATGGAAGTCCTCAAATCACAATTTAAAGACTTCAAGTTACAGAGACTCCACCATTTACACTAATTTAAACCTGCAAGTGACCAGTGCCTCATGCTTCAGAGGAAGGTGAAAAAACCCCAGGCTCTCTGCTAATCTGACCCAGGGGAAATTCCTTCTTGACCCCAAATGTGGCAGTCAGTTGGATGCGAAGCACTTTGGCAAGACCCACTAGCCACACACCTGGGAAAGAATCCTTTGTAGGAACACAGAGCCCTCCCCATCTAGTGTCCCATCACCAGCCTTTGTGGGAATATTTGCTACTAGCAGTCATAGATCGGCTACATGCCACTGGAGTCCGTCTCATCACACCATCTCCTCCATAAATGTATCAAGCTCAGTTGTGAAGCCAGTTAGGTTTTCTGCCCCCACTGCTCCCCTTCAAAGGCTGTTCCAGAACTTCGCTCCTCTGATGGTTAGAAACCTTTACTAAGTTCAAGCCTAAACTTGTGATGGCCAATTTATATCCACACGTTCTTGTGTCCACACTGGTGCTTAATGTAAATAACTGCTCTCCATGCCTAGTATTTGCTCTCTGTAAATATATCAGGGGATAATCATATCTTCCCCCCAGCCTTCTTTTGGTTATGCTAAACTAGTCACCTCTCATGAAGTAGGTTTTCCATTTCTCTTATCATCCTCATAGCCCTTCTCTGCACCTGTTCCAGTTTCCTCTTACTTAAATGTGGGTCACCAGAACTGCACACAGTATTCCAGATGAGGTCTCACCAGTGCCTTGTATAACAGTACTAACGCTTCCCATCTCTACTGGAAATACCTTGCCTGATGCATTCTAGGATTGCATCAGTTTTTTTCACAGCTGCATCACATTGGCAGCTGAGTCATGTGATCAACGACTCTGGGTCTTTTTTCTCCTATGTCGCTTCCAATGGATACATCCCAAGCTTATAGCAAAAGTCCTTGTTGCGAGTCCTTAAGTGCATGGTCTTGCACTATTAAATTAAATTTCACCACATTTCTATTACTCCAGTTTTCAAGGTCATCCAGATCTTGTATGATAGTCCAGGCCTCCTCCATATTGGCAATACCTCCCAACTTTGTGTCACCTACAAAATTTTATTAGTACACTCCCACTTTATGTGCTGAGGTCATTAATAAAAATGCTAAATAAGACTGGTCCCAAGACTGATCCCTGAGGGACTCCGCTAGTAACCTCCCTCCAGCCTGACAGTTCACGTTACAATATGACCAATTGTAGTCTCCTCTTTAATCCACTTTTCAATTCTCATATTAATCCCCATCTTCTAATAATTTCCTATGTTGGAACTCTATCAAATGCCTTACTTGGATCCAGGTAGATTAGATCTACTGCATTTCCTTTGCCTGAAAAATCAGTTATCTTCATAAAGAAAGACTTCAGGTTAGTCTAGCATCATCTATCTTTTGTAAAACCATGTTGTCTTTTATCCCAATTACTGTTTACCTCTATGTCCTTAACCACTTTTTCAAAATTTGTTCAAAGACCTTACTTACAACTGAGGTCAAACTAATAGGCCTGAGGTTTCACAGACCACCGCCCCCCCCCCCACCTCCTTTCTTTACAAAACAAAGAGTTTAAGTTGAACTATTATTAGTAGCACTTTCCCTACAATCTATACCTGGAAAGGTAAAGTCTCCCATAATCACACAATTCCCAGTAATGTTTATTTCATTAAAAGCATTAGAGGTCTCTATCCATATCCAGATCAGATCCTGTAGCATACCACAAGAACTATCCCAGGGGAGCCTCTGGTAACGGTCTTCCCCAAAGTGATTTTGGCCCAAAACACTGTTTTGTCCATTCCATTATTTTTAGTTTCTTCACTGTCTACCTCATCATTAATAAACAATGCTACTCCACCACCTTTATCTGGTCTTTATTTTTGTCTTTCCTGTACAGCACATACAGTTCAATATCTGTACTCCAGTCATGACTACTATTCCACAAGGTTTCGATTATCCCTATATCATCTGGTTTCACTTCCCTGCATCAGTAGTTCTAGTTCCTCCATTTTGTTACCCAGGTGCCTTGCACTGGTCTACAAACATATTAGTTGCTTCTGCCCCGGACTGCAGCCTTCTGGCATTCTGCCTCTCCTCCTCCTCTCAGTACTCGTGGTATGGGACAATGGTGACTTGGGCCTCTGGCTGGGTCACACTATATTTCCACCCCTTCCAGCGTATTAGTGTCCCACACAAATAATGTCTGATAAAATTATGGCAACAAACATCTTCCACCTCACCTCAATCTTACTCTTTTTCCATGGCCCACGGGACTTCCCCTGGGAGTCCCTCATCAAAAACAGAGTAAGCACCTTCTGCCCCTCCCAGGCTTGAGCTTTTAGTCAATCTTAGGTTCTCGCCAGTTCTCTTGTCTAGTACAGAACCCCTAGCACAGGGCTTCATCCCTGGAATCCTGCCCTTCTTTCAAGGCCCACCATAGGAGCCAACTCTGCTTCTGTAGCTTCTCTCTCAGTTCTCACTCTGCCTGGTTCCTGTCAGGGTCTTCCTACAGAGCAGGAACTCCGAACTACCTCTCTCCTGGTGTCCCTCTTTCAGCTATATGGAACTTTTAATTCCTCCAAATCTGAAGCACCCACCACGTGTAACATGGTGAGGCTAACAGAGCTATCAGGCTCTACTTAACCCCTTGTTGGCCAGTGTGGGATTTATACACTCCATAGCAATCTCCCTCTAGTTGGAAGTCCTTCCTTTAATTATCTACTAATTTGGAATGACCCTCTCTTTTCTACCTTTGTATGTTTTGAGGAGAGTGGACAGAAACCGATAAGCAATTCAAAGAGCAGAAGTGCAGTTGAAATAATCTCAAACATTCCCAATAAAAAGGCTCAAATGATTTACTCTAGTTTTCAGCTCTAGAACTGTTGTAACATATCTTCCCATTGTATTCCCTGCTGAAAGATACGCAGTGTGAGGACTTTCTTACAACCTACAAAGTAAAATGCCTTGAAGCACTTTATAACCAGAGCAGAAGATAAAACCATTGGCGTTCACAAACCAGTATTCCAGAATCCCAGCCATGGAACACAATGAAGAGAAGAAGGTTGCTGGCAAATGAGCATTGGAATCCATTACTATATAGAGTATCATCATTTAGAGGACTGATCCCTTGGGATTTGCCACTATTAAGCTTCCCCGTGCCCCATCTCCAATTATGGAAGGAAAAACAAAACAAAACAAAACAAAAAAAACACACACACCATTTCCCCCTACTCTGCTTCCTTGGCCTTAAGCATTTATTAATCCTTGACAGCATGTCCCCAGTGCTTACCAAGTTTCCCAATAGCCTCAGGAGAGCCTATGAGGCCAGTTAATAAAGCACTTAAGCATGTGCTTAAATTTAAATAAACACTCCGCTCCCATTTAAGGCAATGGGATTTAAGCAGTGCTTAAATGCTTTCATCAATCGGGAAGAGGGGATGCTAGCATTAAATATTTGAAAGTTCAGTTTATGTCAACTGGTTCACTTTTATGAATAGTATTGATATTTTTCAAAGTCCAAACAGGCTAGAGGCACGATTAACCACATTCAGAAGCATGGGTGGCCAGTGACTCGGCTGTTGGGAGAGGCTAGCCCCCACCTCTCCCATTTTGCCTGAGGCCCCACCGCGCCGCGCCGCACCCCACCCCACCCCGTCTTCCCACCCATCCCCTGCAGGAGCCCAGAGCACCCCCACCGTGGCCCCCAGCCCTGGTGCCCCAGGTGGCACAGCTGCAGCACCCTCAGCCACAGGCAGCTGGGAAGCGCAGTCCAAGCGCCAGCCTGGCAGCACGACCCCAGTGCCAGCAGGCCTAGGCCCTGCAGCAGGTTGGCCAGCCCAGTCAGACTGGGCCAGGGCAGAGCACGGGGATCTGCAGAAGACTGTCTTTGGAGCAGAGCATGGGTGGCTCCATGCCAGGCTGTTTGGAGAGGCACAGCCTCCCTCAGCCTATGATAGCTGCTGCCCATGTTCAGAAGCTTTACAAAATTTTTCCCCTTGTCTTCATCTAAATGCTCCTGTCATATGCTCATCTGATGCACTGTAAATTTTCCCTAATGATTTTTTAATTCAGTTATTTACAAGGTGCTGAAATAAAATATACTCATTGGTAGTTCCTAGCCTCAACCTTAGCAGCTTTTTAACAGATGGATACTCTGTTGGCCACCCTGAGGAGTCATCATCATCATTTTTAATGATGAATTACAGATTTTTATTAGTAGCTCAGCTATTTTGTTCTTCACTTCCTTTGGAATTTTTGGATGAAAGCCATTCAGTCTGTATGATTTATTGCAATTTAATTTCTCCAGTTGTTGCATCGCTACCTCTTCACTACCTGTACAGAGCAATTCCAGGATAATTATTTCCCCCATCATCCTGCATGGAGAAAACTCTGACAAAGATATTTTAGCTTCTCTGCAATGTACTTATCTCCTTTATAGCCTGGTTGTTTAGCAGATCCACTGAGCTTCATTCTCAGTTACACTGAGGTCCCTTTGCCTTGCTCTGGTAAAGGACCTTAATGCAAATGAAAATCAGGCCCATTGATTCTCTGTAGGTGGACTACTTTTACTCTCCTTAGTGAATGTTTTGCTCACTTTATACACTCAGATTCCCTCATAACTTGTCTAATACCATTTTCACTGCCAAAGCTAAATCGGACTAAGAATGCAAAATTTGAGGCTGAAAAGGATTTTTCTGAATGTAGAGGATGGGGATAGAGAAGGAAAGGACAAAATCTCTCTTAGATACTGTGGTAAAACCTTCATCAGTCAGAACCATGGCTCTCTAATAAGGCAATCAAAGTTATCATAACCTTCACCTATTACTATATAGAGTGAGTTTAACTTTTTCCTTTTGTCTCTAGTGACTTTATCTATCTGATCTAAGCACTCCTCATTACTTTCCAATTTCCCCCTTCCCCTAGCATTAACAGTCGCAACAAATGAATTTTTTGTTTATTAAAAGTTGAAAGCTATCACTTCTATTCTAAAAAAATTACAACCCTCCTCCCCATACCATCTTTTCATTTACAGATGGAGGATGGTTAATTGCTCTAGTCTGGCTGGCTGCGTGTGGAGTTAAGTATTTCCAAAGAATTGCTAACAGAGAACTTTGAATTAAATCTTGTTCCTAAAGATTGCTGTAGTCAATCTTCCTGCAGTTCCTTGCATCATTGGGAGACAAGTACCACAACCACAGAATCAGTTCCAGCTCTCAGAATAATTTTCCTCCATATCTCATGAGGTTTGACATCCCCATCCTTTTAGGCAAATTACCTTGAGGCACCCATATCCACCACACATCTAATACTACAATCCTTACCTATACATCTTATTTAGTACATCAAAAGTGGCTCCCCTTCTCTCAAAAGTGCTTGTACAGTACATGAGGAAAAACACATCCTTTTCCACATATATTGGAAGACCAGTACCACATGTGAAGATGTCCCTCTTCTCCTCATTGGTCTCTTTGTGTCATGACACTAGCTTCCTAATGGCACCTATTTATGAAGTATTCTGATGAGCATCATCTGTAGAAGTTTATTAACCTTGGACACGTGTTGTTTTTTTAATCCGGGCTTTAAAAGTCTCACATTCCTTGCACAGATATATCCCTCCCCAACACACCTACAGATATACCTAAGACACATCGGAAGCAGTTTTATATTCTCCACTCTTTGCAATAAACTGGGTACAAGCCGGATACTCTCACTGACTTCACTGCTGCAGCCACCATCCCCTGTCCATCGGCTTCCACCCTGGGGACTGGTTTCTTACATCACCCTATTCAACACACCAAAACCACCAAGCTCACCAATTTTCAACTCTGTTTATATGCTCGGCTCTTACTCAGATGCCAGCTCTTACTCAGATGCCGTGAATAGATTTAAAGCAGAAAGTCAAAAATTAGGAAAAAACCAATAACTGACCTAGAAAAGAAATTAGGGATTTTTTTATTAATCTAAAAGTGGTTAAATAAATCTGTCAAAAGCATATTAATTTCTTAGGGCCATATTCTGGTACATAAGCATTGCCATACTGAATCAGACCCAAGATCCATCTAGTGCAGTATCCTGCCCAACAGTGGCCGGTACCAGATGCTTCAAAGGAAGGTGTATGAACTCCGCGATAGGCAGAAGAAGAGTAATCTCCACCCCCACCCCCTAGGTCTCATCATTGTCTCCAGTAACTAGAGATTGGCTTAAGACTTGAAGTATGGAGGTTTAATGTCCTTCCAAGTTTGTTGTGATCAATTATGACAACTCTGGTCTCGGACCAATATAAATCTGGAGTGACTCTAGTAGAGTCGGTGATATTCCAAATGTAATGGGAGCAGAATTAGGTCTGTAATTTAGAAATAATTCTTAACTGTAAGCCAAAGCCTGTGCATTCACAGAGTTTTCACTTTTCCCTATAGTGTTATAGCCCTTACAGCAAGTGAGGTCCCTGAAAGAATGACTGTAAGCAGCTTCAGCTAGAACAAATTACCAAAAAGTCTGATGATGACAACAACATTTTTGAAGGAGAATGACAGTAAAGTGGATATAAATACTTGAATTACAAATCTCTGCCCCTTCCCAACATGGATGATTGGGAAATAACTAACCGAAAGCCATGAGCGACGGTCTAAAATCCTAAAACATCCCTCCCACCCCCATAATGTTAAAGAAAGGTGAATTTTCAAAACAAATCACTGTGCCTTCAAAAATTCAGATCAATCTGTAAGGTTCTCTTGATAGTAATACTGTATGTTCTTGTAAGAGGAAAACATAGCCTCTAAGTTAGTTATGACATGTTTATAGACAAATGGCTCTCCAAATCTAATGGAGACTACATACAACCACTGAAGTCAGAAGACCACCAGTGTGCCCACGCCTTTCCCATCAGATGGGCACAAAAGCAAGCATGAATATACAAAAGCTAAATACAGCCACTGCAAAAGCTTCTTTTAAAAATGCCACCAGCTTCAACGTTTCAAAACTCGTGTTCAAAACACATTGGGCTAAATCCTCAACAGGGGCAAATCAGGGTAGCTCCACCGACCTTGATGGAGCTACACTATTTACACCAGATGAGGGTCTAGCCCTTTATTTTCCAACCAAAAATATCCCTCTTCCCTCAAATAGATCATCACCCTCCCTTCCATTCACAAGCAGATTCCCCCAAACCCCAATCCTCCTTCATGAACATGCTTCCTAAATCTATAATAAAGCAGACATGCATTAGATAATTGTTTTAACACAGCATGTATCAGAAAGCGACAAGGAATAGAGAGCAGGTCACTGGGATCCAAAGAAGACAGGGCCTGATGAGAGAGATGGCGGTTCAGCGGGAGCAATAGAATCTCTTCCCCCCCGCCCCACCCCATGCTTCCCTGTTAAAACTAAATAGTATGTTTTACTCCAAACAAATCAGCAGCAGGGGGCTGGGGAGCTGCTATACTTCACTTCCATGTTCAAGTCAGGGGATGAGGCAAGGGTATCCTTGAAAGAGAGGGGGGAAAGCCTGGGGACAGGAGTCGCTCCTTCTCCTTTTCCCACTGGATTCAGCATAAGGCCCTTAGAGCACCCCATTGTCCACCTCTTGACGAAGGCTTTGAAAAGGGAGGTCCACGGAGGGTTGAAGGCAATATTTAGGGGAGAGGAAAATCACCCTTCATTGCCATAACCACATATTAGTAGCTCAACTCAAAACAGCTAGACATTCCCAAAGAAAGAAAGTCTAGCCAAGTTCTCCATTGCTTGTCTCTGCTTTGTGTGGAACATTCTCATCACTGCCCCAATGACAGTTATTTACATTACTGTAACTGTGGTTCTTGCAGAGTCAAGGAAGAACTAAAGCCTTTCTGTTTTGCAGAAGGTGGAAATTCTGGAAAGCGGAGGACAACAGTAGCAGTGCTAAGTTTTTTCCTGACTGGGATTCACTCTTGGATCAGCCTGAAGAAAGCAAGGTCCATCTCCCAGAATTGGCCACCATGTATTTCTATCCCACCAGGACTTCATCAAGTCTCTAATTCAAAATGTGTCAGAATAACCGCAACTCTAAACACCATTCACTATGAAGTTATCCCATTTCATCAGGAATAAGAGAAAGGGGAAAAGTACAATAGGGGAATGATATAATAGGAACAAAGTAATTAGCAGCTAGAATGGAGGAAGATGCAGCAGGCAGATGCATAATGGCAGACGAAGGAAGGTCATCCCATCAAAACATAAAAGGGCCATCAATGAGCACAAGAACATTGGGAAACATTCCTGTGTGTGTGTGGTCCCACAATGAAGATTCAGTCATGACAGGGCAGTCAGAGAAGGCAGCTGCTAGGGAAAGGGCTGAAGTGAATTTCTACTTTTTTTCCTGAGAGGCAGGGATTTGGGACCTGAACTACCAACGACTGTACTCAATGTGAGCCTCTGCATGGACTTCAACGGGCATTAGATTGGACTTTTGCGTGCGATGCATTCCAAGGTTTTCAAAGCTGCAGCCTGGTGTGTTTGAAATAATTCTGTCTGTTTTCCTTTGCTATTATATTTATATAACCAAAACTGAGCAATTTCTTGGACACCAGCTTCGTTATGTGCTTTAAGCATACCATCGCAGCATTGCATGGACTATCTAGCCTCCTCAGTATGTTAGCTTCATTTGTGATGACTAAGTTTAAGAGAAATTAGATAATGTTTTGTAGTACGCTTATGATTCTGCTACGACCCCTTTGAAATATTTCAAACCCAGATATATTCAGCTGGAAGATGATTAAAAAAACCCCGAAGCTCACAAGTTGTAATTTTTAAAAACAACTTATATAGAGAGTTGGCTTGTTTGTTTAAAAAGCATTTAACGTAAACTTATTTACTTCCTTGCTACATAGAAGCAATACAGTTTGTATACTAATTATGCCTCTTCATGCTGGCTGTAAGACATACATCTTGCAGTTAATCATAGTAACATTATATTAAAATGAGATTGAACAAAAGGATTTGTGGTCTTCACAGTTTAATTTAGACTATTTCAAATTCATTAGTGTGGCTACAAGAGAGAAAAGTTAGTGTTTTTACATACATTTCTGTTACACCATGCATTTGGTTGAGTTTGAGAGCAAAAGAGTCTCCCTTTAGATAACTGATTATGATGTTACATCAATTCTATAACTGAAAAGTAATTTACTTTCTTTCCTAGGAACCAGGCAATAAACAAGTGATATGGAAAAACTAGATACTCATCTTATTCAGTCATTCATTTTTACTAGGGAAAATATAATTTCACTTTATTAATATAATGTCACCTGAGGTCTGGGGAATATATGCCACTTAATGTCTCTTGCATCCTACAATAAAAGGCTATTTTTCCTGTATATTAAGGAACAAGTATTTACAACAAAAAGCAACTAAAGCTTCATTCACAATAAGAACGAACAAAATAATTTACCTTATATAATAAAAATATCTACATTTCAATGTGGTATTTATATTTTTGTAAAATAGTGGTCTTAAAAAAAAAGTCACTCAGTAAATCCCTTCCCAGTGTAAGGCCTATTAATCAAATAATTGTTTGGACCCACAACAACTTTTATAAGAATTACTACAATGAAATAGCTAACAGCACATCCATATGTGAATGAAACCCTCTGCAATATACAGATAGTGACGTCTATTTTAAGCATCAAAGGGAATTAAAGATTAGCCCTTTCATCAAATAGTCACACAAGATTATTTCAAATGCTGTTTCCTGAAAGAAATAAACACACACACACACACTCACTCACTCCACCAACAGAAATTGGGTCACTGAAATGTCACTATACAGCACTACTTACAGTTTGGTCTTCTATGTCTTTTTTACATATTGACTGAATAGCTAAGAAAATAGGAGTATCCTCAGGGATCAGAATGCATATCAAGTTGTATACAACCTAAATTAGTTTTTTTTTTTTTAAATTTGAAAACTACAAAGCATAGCTCTTTAAAAAGAACTTTAACACACAGAAAGAATGTATTATTATGAATAAAATCATCATGTGACTTTTATGTTGCATGAAACAAATCTTGAGAAGTGTCTATAGCATTAACCATTTTAGCTTCATTTGTTCTGAAGTTCACCACATTTATTTTAATAGATTTTAAGTAGTCATTTGCCTAACTGGTTCTTCCAGAAAAAGTGTGTACTTGTTTCTAATTCAGAAGAAGTACACACAAATAATAAAACTCCAAATAAAATTCCAAATAGCTGACCTGAAAAAAGTATTGGAAAATAAATAGTTAAAACAGTTACCATACCGTTTAGAATAGAAAACCAATCCATTAGAATTCATAATTAGATACAGGCTTCAATAAAGATCAGTCTACTAATGACATAGGAATGTCAATCCATGATTAATTAGCAGTTATAAAAGATACACCCATTTTTTTAAATGTCCTGAATATACATACTGTATCTGAACTGATAAAGTGTGTTGAGAAATATACTTTATTTAATGTGATCTGCTAAAAACCCACTAAATTACAATTAGTGTCATAACACAAATGGCCTGTTGGGAAGAGAACTGTGTTATCAATGGAGTTTTAACAATGTGTGTCATTGCACTGAAACAGATCCACTTCATTTTTTTTTTAAAGTGTTGCCAACAAAGTTACAAGATATTGCACCTGCTCACTGACGACTAGTTGATCACACAACATATGGCCGGATACCAAGCCTACTGAAATCAATGGGCTTTGGCTCAGTCTTCTAGATAGCCTCATGGAATAAAAATCAAGAGGCCATGGTCAAAAACAAATGTTCTACTAGCACACATTGTCAATGAATAGCAACATTCATTAGATTTTTAGGTCCACACATAACCACCAGATGCCATGTTTCTAAAACAACCAAAAAAAATAAAAAATTTTACAAAGTACCAACATGCACAGAGTTGAATTTCTAAAATGTATCATCAGGTCTCTGAGCCCATTTCCCGCCCCCCCCCCCCTTTATCTTTTGATTTTAGAAGAGGAGAATAATTTCACAAACTATGAAAATCAAAATTAATCTGCTCTTAAGTCTTCACTGTATCACATTAAAGTGTACAGTATTATTCATAACTACATGTTACCATTATGAATTTAGAGTTTACAGATAGCTATCTGTCACTGACAAGCTTCTCCAGTACTTTGTATTTCATCACCTCCTCTTCCGACTGCACAGGAAAACATTTCCACCTAGAGCCCTTTTATAGAATGTCGAGGAAAAAAATGCAGCACATATCGGTTATCATAACACACAGCTCATATCAAAACACACAGCTCACATGTGGCCCTATCACAGATTGTTATGTCTTCTTGGTTGTTAGTCTTAATCAGTGACCAGATCTCAAAGAAGTTAAATATAGTGTTCAATGTTCTCTGTTCATCTTATATTAGAGACGTAACAGACCTGCAGAGTTTAGCCAATTTCAGAATGTTTAGCTTTTAAATAAGAAAGAAATTGAGAAGGTTGAGAATCATTTCTGAATTAATATTTAATGACCAGAAAGAGTCAGAACATTCATAGATATATCACCTACACATACTCTCTATCAGAATAGACCATGCAGCAGCCACTCACTTACAGGGATGCCCACTCCTGGAATGGGTGTTATCTCTAATAGAACCCTGTGTTTTGATTTTGGGGAGCAGTCAGTTCCTTTTAAATTGTCTAACTGCTTTGGCATATGAACTTTGCAAAATATTTACTTCCTTCTGCTGTAACTTTGCTATGGTGTTTTTTGTCTGTGCACGATCATTGAGTGTCTTCACTTCTAGGGCACATAACATACAGTTACCACATAATGGTTACCCTGTTAGAAATATTTCACACTGTGGTTCTCTCCATCTGTTGAACACAGTTGTACAAAGCAGGGTGAGGCTTAGGAACGTGTGTGTGTGTGTTTTACAAGTCCTGGTTTACTTTTCTCAATGATAAATGACTAAGTTATTTCATGTGTGTAGCTTGGATTGTAGTTTCAACCTAATGAACCATGCACATCTTTTTAGTTTTCATGTCAAAGCCATGAACCTCTAATGTACCTCCCTCTTTTGCTGGCAAGCCTCCCAATTTACAATGATATGTATTTTGGAAAGATTTGACCTTTTACTATTAAAAAAGGTGAAAAGGGTCATCTTATTTTTGACATGGCAAGGATTTGGAATAGTATGTCAAATCTGACAGTCACATATGATAATGGTGAGAGCACACTGATTCCTCTATCCTGTCCTTTAGAAAGTTGGGAAAGAAATGTTTAAGATCATCTGATGTGTATTATTACTCCAGACAGTATTTCCCAAATGTTGACATTTAAACTTTGCACTCAGCAAGACTAAATCGATGGTATAATGGCCCCTGGGTTGGTTATTTGCTTGTCTTATTAACATCCTGTTTCATGAAAGCTCTCAGCTCCAGCACTTCCATTTGGAGAGGTCCTCCTTAAAATACCACCCCTGCAAAATCTGCAGTGTTGTGTCAGATCACCACCGGCACTCAGAAGTAATTAAACATGCAGACTCTGAGGGGCTCATTTCCCATCATACTTGGCACAGGTGTGGCAGCCCCTTTATGCCAGTTAAAAATAATTTTTTAAAAATAAAATAACCACCACCACACACCTGCATCAGATCAAAGCCCAACCGGGGACTTGCTCCTGCTCTCATTGAAATAGGAACGGAAGCCAGCTCCATTTGCCTTGGTTATCGCTACAGGTTTTTGCCCTTCTCCTTTAACTCCTTTCCGCCTCCTCACCGCCAGCACCCCAATGGGTGGGGGTTACCCGTTCACATTCCTGCTAACCTGCACCGTCCACCAGCCTCCAGGATGGAGCGCCTCGGTGTTTTTGGGAAGAATACCGGGCGGTGGAGGTTTCCTCAGGCCCAGTTACAACCCACGACCCCACCTCCCCTCTCTCACCTGCAGTCATCTGCATCCTGCCAGGCAAAGGGCAGCACAGGACAATCCCTCCTGTGGGCCCCACAGAAGCCAAGGGCTGGGGAAACGTATAGACGTGGAGGAGGGGTGGGGGGGATGGGATAGGAAGGGAGAAGGGGGGGGGGCAGGGAATGAAGCCTCAGCCAGGACTATGCTGCCCAGGAGGCAGAGCAGAGGTTTGAGCCGCTCTCCCGGGCAGTGGCAGGGTCCCACGTGCGGAGCGGGGCGGGAGGCAGCGTCTCCGAGGGTCCGGCGAGCGGGGACCGCCCCGTGGGAGCCCCGCCGCGCCGTCCCCGCCCCAGCAGGGGCCGGTGGCGGCCCGACCCTGGTGCGCCCCGCAGCGCCTCGGTCGGTTCCTCTCCCCGCGGCCACAGCGCTCCCCAAGCGCCTCTAGCGGCGGAAGGGAGCAGAGCGAGCCGGGCAAGGCTCCGGGGCTGAATCCCTCGGACAGCTCCCGCCGGCGCCGGCTGCCGGGCGGATGGGTGTAGGGGGCAAGCCTTGTGCGCTGTGGGCTCTCACCCTTCCCCACCACCCTGCCCTTTGCAGGTCTGCTCGACGCGCATGGCTGCCTCAGGGCAATAAGGAGATGGGGCTTCGCTGCCAGCCACACATGCCGAGAGCCAAATAAATGGGGGTGGCAGAAATCCTGCTATTAAGATTGCACCGTCGTCATTAAGCACCCAAAAGTGCAACGCCAAGCCACTTCTCCATCCCTCGTCGCCACCTGCAACATCCTTTCTAATTAGGATGACAATAACGTTGATTGCAAGAGCAGAGAGGAATCTGCCAACAGCCAGGGAGCGGATGAGAGCGGGGAGGGGCGATTTCATTTGATTGCATTTATTCCCCCCCCCCAAGTTATTTCCTCTCTAAATGGCAGAAAAAGACCCCAACGGTGTCGTTCCCCCCCCCTTCCTTCACTTACCTTGAGGCTGTCCTAATTAGCCTTCATGTCCTTAAAACAAACGAGGTGGGACGCAGTGGCAGGCAGACCGCCGACTTGCTTCCGAGTCCACAGTTCCCCTCCTCGGGTGAAAGGAAACAGGACCAAAACCAGCGGAGAAACCTTGGCAGGTCCGCGTGCTACCAGGGCTGCGCCAACCCGCAGCACGGACGGGTCCCTCTCGCCTCCTTTACAACTTGGCTTGCATTTAAAATTCGCTTCTTTCCCCTTCACAGAAAATCAAGAGCAACTGGCTAGATCAGACAGGACCAAATGGGGAGGGGGGGGGAGAACCACCCCCAGCCTTGCTTTCTCCTCTTCTTTAATTGAGGATTCGCTCTTCCTTCCCCATCGCTCAGCCCCAGGCGAGGGGCTCTCCCAATGCCCTTTCAGGGGAGCCCTTACAAGGAGGAAACTTTCAGCAAGAGCAGAAGCAGCGCCAGCCCTAGGGTGAGGCTGGGAGGGGTGAGACCCAGGGAGAGCTGCTCCTTCCAGGGCTGTAACGCGCACACCTGCAAGTCCCGCAGCAGCAGCAGCAAGAAAAAAAAGGAGGGAGGGCAGGCGGGGGGGGGGGGATAAATGAAAAAATAAGATAAACGCACCCCACACACACACAAAAAGCAAGCCAGCGACCAAGGACTCCGCGGGAATGACCAGACTCTGCAACAAGGCACCTGAAGTCCTTCCCCCCGCGAGCCCCACCGGCTTCTCTCAGGCTGCTGCCTGGTCTGGCAATTACCGCCCGCTACGCTCGAGGAAGGCAGGCGGCTATTAACCCCTTCCGCCCCACCCTACCCTACCCACTTCTGCGGAAAGGAACCGCGGCGCCGGCTGCGGCCGCTGCTTCCCCTGCTGCCGCGGGTGCACTTCGCATTGAAGTCCAAGGCAGCCCCGCAACCCTTAGAATAGCGGCGCCCAAGCATCCCCCAGCTTCGCCTCCCGCAGGTTCTCCCCCTTTAGAGACTGTTCAAAGAGATCCGCCTCTGGCTTAGCCCATGCTGCCGGGTAAAGTCGGTTGGGACGGGTGTGTGGCAAGCCGCCTGCCTGTTTCTAACTTTTGTCATGCGGGTCTATAGCGGGTTAGACGGTAGCAGGTGGAACGCTCAGCGGTAAAGAGGAGGGGTGAGGCGAGGGAAAGACCCAGCCACTTTCGCAGCCATTTCCGAGCTCTGCGCGGGGCAGCGGTGCCGGCTGCAGGGCAGCTCCGGGCTCGCACCTCCCTAAGTTTATCCTCCCCTCCCGGCCGCCACGGCGCGGGCGCTGCTGCGGGTAAAACTTCTGGTGACTATTGCACGGGGGGGGGCGCGTCCTTGCACGGGGATGGCCCGAGCGCTGGCAGCTGAAGGGAGGTAAATGGCTTTAGCTAGCCGACCCACACGCCAGGCTCCCCTGCTTCCTTCCTGGGGAGCCGGGAGGGCTTTCCCAGCCCGCTCGCGTTCACTTGCCCTGCAGGTAGTTGCCAGCGCCGCTGCTCAGAGGGACGGGAGAGGCTGATCGCTGCCCTCGAGCCCTGGGTCCGCCTCCGCCACGCAGTCCGAGGAGCGCAGGCCGGGGCCGCTTTGGAAGCGAGAGGAGGAGGGTAAAGAACATCGTTCCTTCCTCGGGCGGCAATGAACGTGTCAAGGGAAGCCGCCAGGGAGAGGAGCTGCAGCGGGGCAAGCTGGCGGAAAGCTGCTCGGCTTGCGTGGGGAGGATGCTGCCACGGGCATGAAGTCAAGCCTGCAGCGAGGGGAAAGGTGGGTGGGGGTGGGCAAAAAACAAACAAGCGGTGCTTGCAGGAAGCGAAACCGCTGCTGATTGCGTTGGTTCCCTCTCTGAGCTCCAGTTAATTCGCAGGGCAGGGAATGATGTGCGCAAGATATGACGCCAGCGTCTCTTTCCAACATCACCCAGAAAATTTTGGGCAAAGACACGGGCAAAAGCACTCGCCAGCCACTGATGAGTGAGTGAATGCTGTCAGATATAGCCTCCAACACACCAGGGGAAATCTGAAACGGTCTCCGGCACAGCTCGGAAAGGAAGAAGCAAGTTTCTTTGCGGTGTCTTAAAATCCTGCTCGTGAAGAGCTAGAGCGAAGACATGTGGAAGTTGACTTTTTCCCCAAGGTCCAGCACTGGACCCAGCTCATTCTACCCATCCAGGGTTCATCTAAGTGTCCTTAACCTGACTCTGATCATTTTTAAACAGCCCTACCCCATCTCAATTTTGCATAGGGGGATGCTTGCTTGCAAAAATTGTTTAATAATAAGTTGTTTGCAAATCACTCCACCTAGAAAACTGTAAATCAGATTATATTTTAAGATTTCCACTGCCGTCTACACGCAGAGGACCATTTTGAGCCCTGGGAACGGTTACCACATCCTTATTCTTTGCTGTGGAGTGGACTGGGACATCGTCGCTTATATCATCCAAGATCCAGCAGCTCCCGCTTGCCCCTGATGCTTGTGACAAACAAAGGCACGCGCAGGGGGATTCTTATTTGCAAGACTGTTTAACTTCTCTTATTTGATTTGCACGACTAGAATCATGTGTTTCTGCCACTTCCTCTTGTGCAGATTCTAGCGTCCTAACTTGCAATATCCATTTACTTAAAAATTTCTCTAAAGAGAACTAGAGCAATGTTATTCCTTCATGAGGATAACTAAGCAACTGCTGTTCTTGGACGTGAACACTTAATTATATGATGCATGTTTAGGGCTGCGTATCTAGCATTTTTACAGCCATTTTGAGGAAAGATTCTTCAACCATTTGTGAAATTGACAGGTTTCCCTTTGTCACGGAGTGTGGGGGGAGGCAGGGTCCTACACACCTCTTTCTGGGATTCACCCAGACTCTCAGCCAGCCAGTAAAATGGAAGGTTTATTGGACCATAGGAACACAGTGCCAAACAGAGCGTGTAGGTACAACGGGGACCCCTCAGTCAAGTCCTTCTAGGGGGCAGAGAGCTTAGACCCCAGCCTTGGGGTTCCCTGTGTTTCACCACCCAGCTCCCAAACCGAAAACAAAAACCGCTCCTGCAGGTTCTCTCACACTCCCCCCAGCTCATCCTCTAGCCTTTGTCCAGTTTCCAAGGCAAAGGTGTCAGCTCTCCCACCCCCTCTCCTAGCTCATGTTACAGCCTCAAGTATCTTCCTTCAGGGGAAGTCTTCACTCCCCAATGCACAGTCCTAGTGAACCTCCCTGGCAACACTCCCAGGTCAAATCTGCCCCACTCCCTGCTGAATTACACCCTTTGAAACCACTGGAACTTTACATGCTAAGTAAAACAATCAGCAAAATTGGCAAACTTGCTTTAGGAAAGAGGCATGTTTCAGGAATTTTCTGCTCAGTAACAGGAAGACCGATTTACTGTACATCCTTAATTATTCAACTACTGGATATGTTTAAATAAAGGTTAACTGCACTCCCCTTTACTTCGGAATTAAAAAAAAAAAATCAGTACACCTCTTCTTCTCTCCCCCCACTTTAAAGACCAATCACTACACCTCATGGTCCCTTTGATATAGTGTTTCATGGCTGCCTACAGCTCTGAAAGTTGGATGAAGGGTGCAGCTGAGTCTTTCAGCTTCCAAAACACCTGTACAATATGCTTCTCTGAAAAGCAACACTAGGGATTTTTTTTAATACATTATATAAATCAGTTTAGTTAAACCAGTGAAAGCAATGCATGACAGTTAAGTCAGTCAGTTTACAAGGGTTTATATCTACTTAGCTTCAGGTGCCAGTTATACAAGTTAAAAAGGAAGATGTCATGAGAAAAATGTTTATTCCTGTTCAGAAACCAAATGGTTGTTTTTGGTGAAAAAAATCTACTGTACAATTGTGAGCTATAGTTTCCTTTGCAAGCAGAGATAAATAGTAGTTTTTTTCTTGTAGTGAAAAGTTTTTGCAAGGTAAGTAGTAATTGTCAATTAGTAAGGGCAGCTTCAGTGAGAGGAAACATTTCCTTTCTGTTCAACAGAAGCTCTTCCTTCAGCTGCTATAGTCAACACCACTTGTCAGTACTGTATCTGAGGTGTCCTGTGTCTCAACCTTTGGATGTGAGTGTAACATACTATAGCTTGGGGGAGTGTCTTGTAACTCCCATATTCCTCATCTGTATAGAAGTGTGATATTGCATATAAAGCATGCCATGTGAGGTATCAGGGAAAAGGTTATGTTCGGCTGAAAAAAAATCACTGCTCTATCTAAGTATGTATATCTTTAATGCGTATGAAGTTATGAGATTGTGTTGTATGGTTGTCACTAAAACATGATGTAAGTTAGGGAATCAGGCAGATTAGTTTCCCAGAAGCAACAGAAATGAAAGTAACCAATGCCCAGGTAGGGTGTCAAAACACCCCATCAGTAGCCATTGGCCAGCAAGGGAGCTACAATTCAATGACTCACCTGCATAAGGCTACATCAGGGAAATTGCTCAACCTGGCTTGGAGACTCAGCAATGCCCCCACAGACATGCCTGGACTTGTGCATTGCCCCTGCACATGGGACTGAGGGTATAAAACAGAGCAGGCCCATGTTTGCCTCTCTCCTGCACCCACCTCATGCTGCAAGCAACAAGGACACTGAGCAGACTTAAAGCAGAGGAGGCTGGCCAGATTTCAATGGTGAAATCTTTGTGCTATGAACTGCAGTATCCAGTCATGTGAGGAAAACTGGTTAGTCTTGTTGTTTCCCAATCTAATAGGGTTGAGACTTTAGATTGCATACTTATATTTTATTTCTTTTGATAACTGACTTCCCCCCATCACTTAAAAACCTATCTTTTGTAGTCAATAAATTTGTTTTAGTGTTTATCTTTACCAGTGAGTTTGTATGAAGTGTGGGGCACAGCTGCTCAGGTTTTGCAAAGGCTGGTATATATCCACTTTCCATTGATGAAGTGGTGAACTAATTCATAAATCTGCATTAGTCATCTTGAGCAGTGTAAGATGGCATATTCCTGAGGCGGAAGACTGAGCTGGTGCCTCTCTCTATGTGGTTCATGAGTGGCTCTGGGAGCATTCATGCAATCTAGCTGGGTGTGGGGGCTTCATGTGCTGTTGTGCTGAGTGATCAGCAGCAAACCCCTCCAGGAGCTGTGGTCACAAGCAAGGCATTGTGAGAGACAGCCCAGGCTGAAGAGTTCAGGGGACATAGTATTCCCATAGTCTATGGCCTCACTGGGACTAAGGTTTCCAACACAACCAACAATCTTTGGAAGGTGATAACCAAGTAATCAAAGGCCTGGCTTTAACTCTAGCTTCAGCTGTCTTTACTGTAATCTATAAAGAAAACAAGTAATCCAAAAAGCAAATGTCTATACACTTTGTTCAAAGAACAGTTTTTAAATGTCTTGGAATTTGAGGCAACAAGGGGACGACCCATTAATAAAAATCCTGACGACCCATCTTGCAAACTCTGCAAAAGGAAAAAAAAAAAAGCCATGAATCCTAGAATATCAGGGTTGGAAGGGACCTCAGGAGGTCATCTAGTCCAACCTCCTGCTCAAAGCAGGACCAATCCCCAACTAAATCATCCCAGCCAGGGCTTTGACAAGCCTGACCTTAAAAATATCTAAGGAAAGAGATTCCACCACCTCCCTAGGTAATGCATTCCAGTACTTCACCACCCTCCCAGTGAAAGTTTTTCCTAACGTACAACCTAAACCTCCCCCACTGCAACTTGAGACCATTCCTCCTTGTTCTGTCGTCAGCTACCACTGAGAACAGTCTAGATCCATCTTCTTTGGAACCCCCTTTCAGGTAGTTGAAAGCAGCTATCAAATCCCCCCTCATTCTTCTCTTCTGCAAACTAAAGATTCCTAGTTCCCTCAGCCTCTCCTCATAAGTCATGTGCTCCAGTCCCCTAATCATTTTTGTTGCCCTCTGCTGGACTCTCTCCAATTTTTCCACATCCTTCTTGTAGTGTGGGGCCCAAAACTGGACACAGTACCCCAGATGAGGCCTCACCAATGCTGAAGAGAGGGGAATGATCATGTTCCCTCAATCTGCTGGCAATGCCCCTATATATACACACACACACACCTCAAAATGGGATTGGCCTTCTTGGCAACAAGGGCCCACTGACTCAAATGAATGGTGGTTGGTAGACTATTACTTGCAAAAAGGAAGGTTTTTCTTGGCCTCCTAAATCTTGTGGGCCTACATTTACAAGAGTGACTTAGAAATTTAGGAACCGCAAGTTTTGGCTATCCGATTTGAGATGCTTTCATGGGTCCTGATGTTCAAAGAGTGCTGAACATGCATCTTCTGAAATTAAGGCCCCTTTCCTGGTATAACAAGTTGAGCACCCAAAATCATTAGTCAGTTTAGAAAATTATGGGCACAGTTCTTAAGTTTGTAACTTTAAAGGAAGTGCCTAATAAAAATTGTGGCAGTTTTAGTCCAGGCCTAGTAACAGTGAGATTACTGTTTTAAAAGGATTGCCCTGATGTTTTCAGAGTGGGTGGAAATTGAGGACTGGATAGGGGTGTGTACAATTTGCCAGTAAAATAATTTTTCTGCAGCTTTACAGACAGCAAGACAAAGTACTCCTAGTCCCACGAAGTACACTGACAACAAGATAAATGGATGCCTCTTCTCAAGGCTGCCACCTCATGAATGTTCCTCTAAGTGGGAGATAAAGCAACATAACAATAGATAGCACTGGGTAACTCAGTCTAAAACAGAAATAGCAGAGTTATAACTAAGGCTATCATTTTGCCCAACAGGGTTTATTCTCTAAAGGAAACAAGAGGTACAATTGAGATTAAAAATAAACCTTAAAACTTCGCATTAACAGAGATTTTCAACTTCTGGTTTGGTTTTGTTTAAGAGTTAACCAAAGAAAACTGAATAATTTGTCTCAGAAAAGCTGAAGCTTGCTTTACAACTCTGATCAATCAACACCTATAGATAACAAATAAGATTGCTTCATATATATATTTTTCCACAGATCATGAGAGATGTTTTTGCAGTGCAGTACAACGTGTTGAAACTGGAAATGTTTTCATTTCTTTATCAGTAGATGTTTGGCTTTCAAAAGAGGTGGGGAATTTGAACAGCTGGAGCGTGATCATTACTGAAATTATTCATGCAGGTCTTGATGTAAAACCCATTGAAGTCAATGGGATTCTTTCCATTCACTCCAATGGGCTTTGGATCAGCCATTTGACAATTTTGAAAGATCCCATCAGGCTTAAGTGGAGGATTCCTTTAATTCAGTTTCATTGCATCAATATACATATTGAAAGCAAAGTTCATTATGAGGAAACTCCCCCAGACAGAGTTTACATTGAAACTATGGAAGTGTAGCTCCTTATAGAAATATAGGAGGTCCTATTTTGCATTTATCTTGTATCATTAAAAACATACAAACCCTTCCCACAGGCCACATAGGTAAGAGTCGATAAAAACTTGGACATAGGTGAAAATATCTTTATCTGACAAACAATGACCCTAAGCCACAAATTTATCTACATTCCACCAGAGGCGCAAACATAGATGCTAGAATCTGGTCCTTCCTAGAGAGCACTCAGTTGCTATAAGTGGCAGATACATTTCATATGAAATGTATCTGCAAGAAAGTGAACCTAACAAACATTTTTAAATTAGCGTTTTCAGGGCTTGACTTACCACTGTATTTGTCCAATTGTATGCAGAATAACTCCACTGAAATCAATAGAGTCACTCCAGTGTACAAATGGAATAAGTTGCAAGTTATGCCTTAAGTTTTTCCAGTTACTGTTTTCTCCCCTATGATTGCAGCTTGTTTGCACTATCCTAAAAATCACAATATGTAAATCACTATGGTGATTCACAAGTTGATATCATTTACAGCTGATGTTGTTAGGCTTCTTATCGTGCCTAAAATAATTATTATTTTTATAAGATTTTAAGGGATCAACAACAGGTATATCCCCCACAAGTAATACCCACTCTTCAAAATAATGGGTAAGGCTAAGAAACAGTATGACTGATAGTGGAGGGAAAAATAGGATGGAGGTTTGAGATGGGCACCGGGAGTCAAAACTTGGAGTGTTTCCATTGGACTCAATGCTTTTATTTCCATTCTCTGCTGACTTGCTGCAAGACCTTGGAAAAAAATCATGGGTTAACTTCTCTGGGCCTTGGTTTACCAACCTGTAAAATGGGGAATATCCCAACTATCTCACAAGTAAGGGAGACGAAGCTTATACATACACTTGCAGCCTTCTCAAAGACACCCACTTGTAGTCAGAAGAAATCATTTCAGTAATTAAAAACGCTATGACAAAAAACCAATTAATGGATCTTCACTGATGGCTTATTACCTGAAATTATATCCAATTTATGGTATTTTACAGTTCTGTTCAGTTAGACATGATCTATACAATATACTCTTTCCAACTTAGAATACACTCTATTGAAATCCATGGCAAAGGCTTTGTGCTAAACTATTCATATGAAAGCATCTGCATCGAGGTCTTCCACAGAGACACAAAAGGATCGTGAAGTATGCTGAAGGCCAAAAATCGTGCATCACATGGCAATGGAGGACACAGTATGTGGATTTCACCAATTATTTCTGGGTGGCAACACCCCACAACTACCAAACTACTTGAGTTACAGAATCCGTATCTGGTGAATCCCTGTGATGAAATAATCAGAATCATTAATCAAATTTGACAAGTCACTATCATCTCCTGGTAGTATCAAAGAGAAAAAAGAGTTTTGTTTTTGCAGTTCCTTAAGTAGAAGCCAGATGGTGTTACTAGGGCTGATAAGAGATTAATGACATCATATCCCTGCCCCTATGCTGCGTCCATATTTCCAGCAATTGCTCTGGAAACATTAGCCCATCTGTTCACATACAATACAGTTTTTTGGACACAAGTTTGATGAAAAACAGCAGCTGAAAAGTGCATCAAACATGCATCTGCCAATAGTGATAAACACAATAATACATTTAGACAATGAGGGTCTGTAGCATCAAATGTTGATGGCCACACTAGACACCTGAAGTAAAGCCATAGAAATAACTCCACATGGTTATTACTGATCTGCTGCAGCCAGGTTAATTGTGGGTGACCATGTGGCCACCAGCAGTCCATGGTGAGGTAGCGTCCTCCTGACATCAAGTCCAATCTTCAGGGCTTGATATGCAGGGACTATCTTCAAGGTGGGCTATATGCTCTGATTTACCCACATTCTGCCAAATATTTCATGTTAGAGCAGTCTCCGATGATGACCCAGCACATGTTCATTTTAAGAACACTTTCACTGCAAACTTGACAAAATCCAAAGATACCAATGTGAAATATATAAAGATGCTACAGCACTCAACCCAAGATTTAAGACTCTGAAGTGCCTTCCAAAAAATCTGAGAGGCATCAGGTGTGGAGTATGCTTTCAGAAGTCTTGGAAGAGCAACAATCCGATGTGGAAACTACAGAACCTGAACCATCCAAAATCTCAACCGTCTGCTGTCAGCATCTGACTCAGATGATGAAAATTTACATGCATCCACCCGCTCTGCTTTGGATCATTGTCAAAGCAAACCCATCAGCATGGACGCATGTCTTCTGGAATGGAGGTTGACGCATGAAAGGACATATGAATCTTTAGCGCATCTGGCATGTAAATATCTTGCGATGCCAGCTACAACAGTGCCTTGTAAACACCTGTTCTCACTGTCAGATGAGATTATGAACAGGAAGCGGACAGCATTGTCTGAGCAATTGGCTGAACAAGAAATAGGACTCACTGGTCTTGTAGGCGCTAATGTTTTACATCATTTTGGTTTTGAGTGCAGGTTATTTTTGTACCTAATTCTACATTTGTAAATTCAACTTTAATGACAAAGATTGCACTACAGTACTTGTATGAGGTGAACTGAAAAATACTATGATTTTTTCAGTGCAAATATTTGCAATAAATACAAAGTGAACACTGTACACTTGGTATTCTGTGTTGTAATTGAAATATATTTGAAAATGTAGAAGACATCCACAAATATTTATATAAATAGTATTCTATTACGAACAGCACAATCAAATCAAGATTAAAAAACTAATCACTTGACAGCCCTAATCCTTATTTTTTTAAAATAAATGTATGCCTGTAGCCTCCTAGTGCCTTGTTTAAACATCTATTTATGTTTAGAAGATTTCAGACATTAGAAGTACACAGGTCTGATGTACAAAAGTACTTTTGTACATAATTTCACCTTTTTTGGTTCTCAACTATACAGGTTCTTCATGGCTGAGGCTGCTAAACCAGTTCCCTTTAGTTTGTCTGGCTTGCTGCACCTATTTGATGACCACTGCTATCGAGATAGATGAAGTCATCTACTAGCGCCTCAGTTTGTCCAGCAGCACAGATGTCTTGTACAAAGAGTTTTTGCGCCAAACACTTTGTATTTTTGTTTTTGCCCAAGAAACTTTAGCCCAAGGGTGGCTGTCACATGCTGGAAGCTCCCTAGTGAGTCTATAAAGGTCATTTGCATTCAAGCTGAAGAGGATGATATCATCCACATAATCCAGGTTGGTGAAAAGTTGGACAGTTATACCACTATTTGAGGAGTCATCACTCATGGATGCCATTGGGACTATGGTGTTCAGTCTAAAGAGTGTACCCCATTTTATTTGATTCCCCTTGATTCATGCTCTCTCATTAGGGCAGGAGAGATGGAGTGTTTTGGTGACATCAGCCCTTTTCCCAGAATCGCTTCTGCATAAAGCGAACAGTTCATACAGGTCATAGCTCATTCACCACCATTTGGAGAATATTTCTTCCTTCTCCACTAGGTCTCCCAGTAGCCTTCACTTATAGCCCTGGCCCCACAAAGTGTGTGTGCGGGCGCACCTAATCTTAATTAGATTTAAAATTAAGAGCTTTGTCCCAATTTGCAGAGCTTACCAACATTAAGGAACTTTTGAAGTCTTATTATTATTCAGAAATAATGTGTCTGAGCTCTGGGTGATGAAAAACAAAGAACTGCTAGAGCATTTTTGGGAACGAGCACACCATGCCTTTGGATAAATGTAATACGTTACAATACCATAGAGTGCAGGGATGACATTTCTAACTAAAGTGTCTTCCAAGATGCCTCACAACATCGATTTGATCTTCAATTTGAACAAAAACAGAAGACACATTTCTGAATTATCCCAGTGCAAAGAAAAGATCTGAAAGATCTTACTTGGTACAAGCATTATTTTGAATTTAAATTGATTTATAAATATATAAATTGCTACTGGAAGCCACCATTTAGTGGTTAGATCACTCATTGTCAAGACTTCATGTCCAACTTCCTAAGAAAATTGGCCTTTGGGAGCTGACTGCACAAGGAAGTAAAAATTATCCTCACATGTAATTGCTGTCTACCTTGAACTTCCCCCATGAGAAGCACACCTGGTTCTATAGATAATTTCCCTATTACCTCTTATGCCGTATAGATTAATGGATGATTTCTCAGCTAGGTCATACGACATGTATTTACTATACAAGTTTGGACTTAGTGTTCAATAAGACACAAGTTAACCTACAGTGGAGAGGGTCAATTTCATGTTTTATAAGGTAATGAAGCACTCTCTCAAAGAGTGATGAAAGGCAATCGATAATACTGAGTGTGGACTACAGAAGATCAGCTTTTTAGGTCTACATATCTAAATTACATTTGAAAATAGGATTTAAGTGCTTTTGAAAACATTACCTTAAGTGACTTGCCCAGCACTCTACAGGAACCTTTAGGCAGAGCAGGAAATTGAACCTGGATCTTTTGAGTCTCATGGAAGCACATTAGTTACTGGACCATCCTCCCTCCAGGCTGAACATGGAGGGAAAGGAAAATTTTTGTACATGTGTCCTTAGGTAAATGTTGAAATATGGCCGGGGGAAAAAAAAAAAAAATGAGAAGCCAGTATAAAACAGCACAAGGACACCTACATTAAATACAAGTGTAAGTTAACAAATTTGGCTGTATAACAGGATGATACACATGAGCACGCACGTGTGTTCAGTCAACAATTGAAGCTAATAGACAACCCAAGACAATGCAGGAAAACAAAAACCAAGGGCGGGAAAAAGATAATTCTTTCATTTTGTAACCATTATATACACATTATATTCTGTCAGTAGGCTCTGCTGTTTAAGATACTTGGAACTGGATATGGAAACTTTAAAGCAGGGTTAAACAGGGTTGAGAGACTTGCAAAGAAGGAACCTAATTCTCAACTCAAAAGCACAGTCAGAAGTGGAGTAACAGCTTGGGCCACCAGTTTACAGCCAAGGAAAATGCAAGTTCATCCCCCATGAGTAATGCTTCAGACAGACTGGAAGAGGCCAATGTGGGGAGAATGCAAGATCAGAAGGAGTTTGATTATAGATGTCCATTAGTTAGGACTGACTTTCAAGTACAATTTAATTAAATACTAGTACTGAGAGAGAGACATGAGGAGATCTTAGCACTATAGTGATATCAAGTCCATAGGTCCTATGCATTATCAGAGGACCATGCAGCCTGAACTATCATACAGGAGTCAATTTCACTTACAGAATGATATTAAAACAGCAAGTCGGTCTTCAGAAGTAGATTACTGTGACATGGTACCGCAAAGTATGCTTGCACCCCAGTATTTACCATGGTGATATGATTAGGATGTTTTGTACAAAGTATGCCTTGTGAGGTATCATTCTAAAAATCTTTATCTGTTGAACATTAATATCCTGTTGGATTTTAGGTGCTGTCATTGTATGGGAAATTATGAAGTTTGCTAGGTGTGTTACTGAAATATGTTGTGAGGTTGGGAACACCCACAACCAGCCTTTCGGGCACAACGATGGATCAGCCAGACACTGGCAATGGTCTATTAAGGGGAATACACACAGGACCACCCCAAGAACTGTGTACAATGGAGACTTTTGAGGGAGAGCACATAGACAATGGAGACTACTTGACTCACATCATAGCAAGAGACCTTTCCAGCAAGTTGGAAGAACCTATCAAGGAGGGGAAGTGACATTTGTCCACACTCCCATCACAACTCAACACCTGGAAACACATCTAGAGAACAGAGACTTGGAACAGGGGAGGTAGTCCCAGGCTGAAAAGAGGAATCCCAGCTAGTGTATGAAAGAATGATACCATCAAGTGAGACACTGCTTGATTCAAATCCTGTCTAGTTCATAGAACTCAGGTTGCAATTTTACTTTTATTTCTTAAGTAACCAACTTTGATCTGTATGCTTGCTACTTTATAATCACTTAAAATCTACCTCTTTGTAGTTGATAAATCTGTTTCAGATTTTACCTAAAAAACAGTGTTGTGCTTGGGGAATCTGCTCAGAAACAAGAGCTTACAGTTGTCAGGCTTCTGACCAGGGCAGACAACTCTGGGGTCCAAGGCAGGAGAACAGTGGGAAATTGGCTGGAGCCTCTCCATTGTTGGTTCGTGAGTGGCTGGCAAAAGCCTTCATGTAATTCAGTTGGGTGTCCCCCTGCCTGTGGATGTCTGTACAAGTGCAGTAGCTGGAGGGGTTTGCAGCTTGCCACAGCCTCACAGTATGAGAGGGAGCCCAGGTTGCTAAAACTGCACGCTCAGCAGTACCCCAGTTCCAGGTTGCACCCTGGGAAACACAACACCATTACCACATTTGTTATGCTCACTTTTCCTGGATTTACATAATTTTCAGTTTTAGCTAGGTACTGGAGACTGGCCATGTGGATTTGAGAGAAACATGTCTGGAAGGTGGGTGCAGGTAATGATCCATTTGTCCTTTTCCAGACCTATAGAAAGAGGGACAGTACAGTGGGAATCCAGTTACTCATTTAAAGGGTCTTGTACTGAAATAACTGAATGTTATAACACTGATTGAGAGAACTGTGATCCAGCTCTTCAAAGATATTTAGATGCTCAACTGCCATTGAACTCAGTGCTAGGTACTTAAATACCTCAGAGGATCCGTCCCTCTGTGCTTCTAATGTGGGCTCAGTACTTCATCTATGCCCAGTGTTCTAGAGAAAAACTCCCCTTCTTCCCCCTACGTCATGCCAGTATTGTACTGCTATTGGAGGCCAGGATATTCCTGTGACTCAGGACATTGTGAATCTTGTGACATCCACAGAGGTTTTGAAATGATCCTCAGATATGAGGTTTGCATCAAGTCTGACAATTACACTATTTCCTACAAAGCACACAGGCCATGAAAGACATGGCATCTAATAGACTGCAACCCACCCACTCACCAAGGACTTTGTTTCACAGGAATGAAACAGTGCAGGGCTGTGTCAGCATCAATAATGCTCACATGAGACAGAAATGACACATGCATTCATATTGACAAGTCCATGGTTGGGGAAAGTGAGTCTTCCTTTACCCTAAGTGAGTTACCACTCAATGACACTGACTAATGTAGTCTAATGAGTCGATTTTCAAATTTTCCCAGTCTCCTCAATAGGATATGGTTGCAAGTCCTTATGAATGATGTCAGCAGAAAGCAAGCCACAACTTTGTTGTTGTTGGACACCTACATTGTGGTTGTTGACAAAGAACCTCACCTGCATCAAACAAATAAGGTTTTTTCAGAGCACCCTTGGAAAAAAATGAAGTGTCTCATAGATCAGTACATTTTGGGCCTTTGATCTCATTTCCAGCATAACGTGGCCAAGTGATATTTGTGACAGATCTACAAATTCATCATGATCAGGTGTTTGAATTTCAATATCTGACACTGTCAAATATAAAGGGAAGGGTAAACACCTTTAAAATCCCTCTGGCCAGAGGAAAAACCCTTTCACCTGTAAAGGGTTAAGAAGCTAGGGTAACCTCGCTGGCAACTGACCAAAATGACCAATGAGGAGACAAGATACTTTCAAAGCTGGGGGGGAGGAAGAGAGAGAAACAGATACTGTGTGATGCTTTTGCTCGGAACAGAAAAGGATTGGAGTCTTAGAACTTAGTAAGTAATCTAGCTAGATATGCGTTAGATTCTGTTTTGTTTAAATGGCTGATAAAATAATTTGCGCTAATGGAATGGATATTCCTGTTTGTGTCTTTTTGTAACTTAAGGTTTTGCCTAGAGGGATTCTCTATGTTTTGAATCCGATTACCCTGTAAGGTATTTACCATCCTGATTTTACAGAGGTGATTCTTTTAGTTTTTTTCTTCAGTTCAAATTCTTTTAAGAACCTGATTGCTTTTTCATTGTTCTTGAGATCCAAGGATTTTGGTCTGTGTTCACCTATGTAAATTGGTGAGGACTTTTATCAAGCTTTCCCTAGGAAAGGGGGTGTAGGGTTGGGGAGGATTTTTGGGGGAAAGACGTTTCCAAGCGGGCTCTTTCCTGGTTATATATCTGTTAGACACTTGGTGGTGGCAGCAAAAAAGTCCAAGAGCAAAAAGGTAAAATATAGTTTGTACCTTGGGGAAGTTTTAACCTAAGTGGGTAAAAATAAGCTTAGGGGGTTTTCATGCAGGTCCCCACATCTGTACCCTAGAGTTCAGAGTGGGGAAGGAACCTTGACACCCAGAGGTAGGTTGGATAGAGTAATGGTAAACAGATGCGATAAGCTACAGTATTCAAGCTATTGATACTTCTAAAAGAATAGGAGTGTACATAATGGAAAAAGGCATTTTTGTTCATACAGTTTACATTAAGTAGGAAACTCAGAGGTCAGTAAAAAGACTAAAGTATAAAGGTTGAGAAACACTGATATTGCTGCTGAGACAAAACAACAAGTTAGAGAAAATGTGATCATTTAAAAATCTCATCTATGTAAAGACTATTAAATGTGTGGAAATGGTCTAGTATTTGAGCCCAAACAATTTTCTGATACTGTTTTACTAGAACTGCAAAATACAAATGGTATTGAACTTGGCATGGACTTTATTCAAGAGATAGTACTGAAATCATTGATATGCAGCAGAAGAAAATTTATTAACACATTGAAGATAATGGTGAATAGATTCTACTAATTGATGAGTCATATTTAAGGTAAAGAATGAGAGGTGTTTTGATAACTAGACTAGCTGAAGTGATAAACAGAGAAGCCTACTGCTGTATACATTTAGATCCAATTAAATTTGAGAGGTAATTCAATACTTCAGCAACTACTTGAATACTCTAGTGTTATTGATTTCATGACCCATACAAGAAAGAAAATCATGTCCTATTCATGAATACAGCTAATGTTATACTCCATTACACTTGGCTGAACAAAACAGATGTTTCTCAAGGTCTATAGATGTACCTAAACATGATTTGTGCTTTCTAAATCAAAGTTAGTAGTTGATGAATTAGTATTGAAAACTATTTTAGTCAAATCACTTGAATGGATAAAATTGTATTTGGTTTACAATCTCTGCGCTAAATCTACACCAGTTCTGGATGTGCACTGATAAAAAACAAAACACCTCAGGAATTGATGATATTTTACACCCACGATGGATGCAATGAGCAGCAGCAACAGATGATCATTTCATAGGGCACTGTACAGTGGATTCTTAAAACAAGTTGTTAAAAGAATTTCTGCTGGACCATGCAACTATGTACGCCACTTTGTAAGCCAATGTTAAGTTCAGAAATGCTTCAGTGAAAAGCTACATCTATCATTTATGTTGACAACTCATTCATCACTTTCACATTTATTGAGAAAATGAAAGAGTGGCCTGGAAAAAACAAAAAAAACCACATGAGCAGTGAAGTAACTTCACCACTCATGAGTACTGCAGCCCTCAAGCTCAAAAAGCATAAAGTTCAACAGAACAGCGTACCAGTACAGCAGGTGTTCTCTTCACCTAGACCCATATTTGGATTAAATTTTCCAGAACGGGACTAGTGATTTGAGGCTCCTCAGTTTGGGAGGATGGCCTTGAGACACCTTAAAGAGACCTTATTTACACCAGGTGCTGAACACCAGCCCTCTGAAAACATTATGCCCTGTTGAAAGTTGTCTTTTGGGCACCCAACTTGAGACAAGTCACCAAAGATCACTAGTCAATTGTCGAACATTGACATAATATGTGGTGGGAATTGTGCCACAGGAAATACATGGCATGGCCCACAAGTTTTATCTCAATCACACTACCCACAGGTGTCAGCATTGTGAGTTATGCAAATCGTCCCACGCACATGATGCCAAAAATCTTAATTTCACAACACATCATTAGGCATTCTATACATCAGAGGGTCTCAAACTGTGGTCCACGAGCTCCATTGCAGTGGTCCGCAGATAGTTCCCTCCAAGGTGTGTGCCTGGGTGGCCGCACACAAAAAAATGAAGGTCCACCCACCTAATTAGGGGAGCTGCGCAGATGCGGCTCCACTAATTAGGTGCCTGGACATTACACGCACATGTAAGGTGAGGTGGTGGCCTTTGAGGGTGTGGGGGGGAAATAGAGAGTAGGTGGAATGGGGATAGTGGAGTGAGAAGAGGGGGTGGGGGGAACTTGGGATGTGCAGGGCTATAGGTGACCAGAGAAAGGGGTGACTTCCCCCAGCTCCAGGGCTAGAGCTGCTGGGGAGAGATGCCCCTCCTTCCCAGTCTCAGATTGGGGGTGGCCACAGCAGGGGAGAGAGGGCACATCCATCACATTAGAAAGGTATGACTACTTATATTAAAATATGAGTAGTGTGCTTTTATTTGTAGAACAAAAAAATTGTTTAATATAGTGCTTTTATCCAAAGCGCTTTACGATAGTTAACTAACAGCACAAACATTTGGAAAGATGATTAAGTGGTCCGCCGAGACCCTCGGTAATTTTCAAGCGGCCCTCAAAAAAGTTTGAGAGCAAACCACTGCTGCAAATGTGATGTATGTTACAGGCAAAATAAACTATTGGGGAATTTTTAAATAATTCCATTGAAACCATTTCTTGTCTCTCTACCCGTTAAACCAGTTTTACAAGGAAGAATGATTAGAACTAGACTTTAAAAAAAAGGAAGCAGAGATTAACTTTTACTTATCCACTTGTTCTAAATGTAGAGGGGCAGGACAGAAGTACTGATCACAAGGGACCCAACTGGTCTTACCACACTGAAAAAAACAACCTGTTGTGATCAAACTGTGGTCCTGCTTTGAGTAGGGCGTTGGACTAGATGACTTCCTGAGATCTCTTCCAACTGCAATCTGTCATTCTAAGACAAATGGAGGCATGACTATAACCTTCACGGAGAAGAATAAGCAAAACCTAGCTACCTACAGCAATGGAGACAAACATTTAAAAAACCCACATTCATGTTCTAATCAAATCAGATTTCATGTCAGTCAATGTTTATTCTATTTTTTTAGAAAAATCATTTACTTTAAATTGCCACTAGTTTAGCAATATATGGCCACTGTATTTCTGGAGTATGGATGGTGTTACAGTCCCTTCTCACCTCCAAAAGTAGAGGCCTATTCCTGAAACCAAAAGGTGAAAATATGGCTCTCTGCTATGGTGGAGTGCATGAAAATATTGAAGTCTGCTGGGTAGGAATGGGTTTCTGATACATGCATTTTCCCCAGGGGGGCTACTGAAATAATCTGTCTGATGATTCTGGCTGACAGATCTCTCAGGAAGGACACACTGAATGGTAGAAGGCAGCCCTAGTTATTACTGTGCTGTAGATCTAGAGTCACAAGCAGTTCAATATTCAACAGGAACATCTGTTAATACAGTTAATTTAACCAATTAAAAAAGAGTTTTGAATCATGATCTGTAGGCTTAAGAACTAAGGTTTTTTTCCCCCCTTACAACTTCAATTCAGCTTGCTGACTTTCTGTTACAAAGCCTGACCATTTTACAGTACTACTGCACAAAATCCTACTGTCCTTAGGCTAACTTCCCACTGAACTTTAATGAGAGTTCTGCTTGAGTAGCGAGTGCAGGTTCTGGCCTTCATAAAACTTAATGAATTTGAAAACTTGTTAAGACCCCAGTCCTGCAAAATGATCTGCCTAGCAAAATAGTCTCAGTGACTAATTGACTTCAGTGAGACTCTGTGTGCCTTCATACCAATGCAGATAGGCAGACCCCTTTGCAATGTCAGATTCCTAAAGACATCCTTATTTTGGATCACATTTGAAAGGGTTTTCTCCATAGCCAAAAGAGAAAGAAATTGATTAATCCACCCTGCTGTTAGCAAACAGGAGTATAACTAAAGTCCAGATTCCATTAACTGTATACACAGCAAATACCCAAACTTATATTGAGAGATTCCTTCTGTACAGCAAATCCTGATGCAGATTCCCCACTCTTCTCACAAATGACTACTTTAATGGCTAGCTCTAGCCTCCCCTTTAAAGAGCTTTTAGGTCAGCCATTATTACATAAACAGTAACTGAGATGTGAAAAACCACAGTAAGCCTACTGTGAAGGTCAGATCAAAGGATGAGCTCCTTTAATCTAACCGCTGAATTTCTTTCAGACAAACTGCAGCTTTCCTGTTATAGTATTCTCCATGCATTATGTTCAAATAAAAGGATGGTTATACTTCTGTAACTGGCTGGATATTGCCTTTGCAGAACAATGTTTTGGGATCATTTACTCCCATGCTACCAGCACAGAACCACCTAGAAAACAGTTGCCAGTGGTACTGTTCACAATCCATCTTGCAGATCCAGAAGTTCTGTAAGAGGTTTCTATGAGGGGCTGAAATTCAAATTGCCCATAGCTCCTTCTCTCTATTCAAAGTGTCCTTTTCAGGTTTTGAGGACCTGGAGAAGAGAAGAAATTAAGTATATACTACTTCTGCAGATACATAAGTCATTGCCAGTTACAGTTAACTGTTCTTTCACTGTTAAATGTCTGGGCAGATCCCCACTCTTGGTGGACCAGCAGTCATTAAAAACTTCCTGGCAGAGGACTGAAGAACATTATAGCAGAGGTAGTAGCAGAGCCTATACTTAAGGCTGCTCAGCACTAAGTCCCTGTATTTATTTGCTTATAACTTCACCAGAGTAATAGCTTGGGCTGAAAATTTCCATGCTGGGTGTCTGCCTCAGGCAGATCAGTTGAAAAGTTTCACACACACAAAAATAGTATTTGACCTGTTTCAAGGCAAACACTCAAGTTCTTATTTTCTGAAAGCTTAGTGTCCTGTTTAATCATTTAAAAAAAAAAACCACCCACAAAAACATTCAAGAACTGTTTCTGGGTGGAGAAGAGGGGGATCATGTGCCAGTGGCACAGATATAAGAGGAAAAAAAGAGAAAAGGAACTAGGGTCTTAATGGCCAACAAGAAGGGAGTAGCAACCCGCAAAAGTGGGGGTTTAGCACTGAAGCTGGTTCTGGATTCCAGATTCAGAAAGGACAAATACAGAGACAGTAAAGATTAAGCACAAATTCCAGAGTTCAGTGATCACCAGGCAATCTAGAAGCAGGTAGCTCTTAGAAAAAGGAACCTACATTTTTCTACAGCCCTCTGTCCATATGAAAGATGGCCTGGAGACAGCATAGGAGCCTAGCATTCTAAATAGTTGAACTAGGTATAGATTCAGATTCCAAGGCCAGAAGGGATTACTGTATTCACCTCATCTCACCTCCTGTGAGAAATTGGCCAGAGGACTTCCCCCAAATAATTCCTTTTAAACTACATCTTTTAAAAATCCAATCTTGATTTAAAAATAATTGGAGATGGAGAACTGACCAGAACACTTGACAAATTGTTTCAATGGTTAATTGCCCTCATGGTTAAAAAAATTACACCTTATTTCCAGTATGAATTTGTCTAGCTTCAACTTCCAGACACTGGATCTTGTTTATCTATCATCTTTGTCTGTTAGATGGAAGAGCCCATCAAATATTTGTCTCTGAAGTAGGTACTTAGAGACTGATCATGTCATCCCTTAACCTTCTCTTTGTAAAGATGAATGTGTGTCTCTAGGGTATGAGCTCATGGTGAGCTAAGAAATAGCTAATTCCCTTTTGCCATCAGTTATTTCCTCAGCTGAAGGTTTACTATGAGTAGTGTTGAACAAAACACTAAATAGCTGCTTCGCATACTTGAAAAAAATATTCATCTTTGAACAGGTTATAGCTGTAACCTTAGCTTAGTATCAGGCCCAAAGACTGTTAGAGGCACTGGTTTGTTTTAACAGGACTGAACACAATCTAATCTATTTAGGGAAGAGGGGGGAAAAGCCACCACTCGGAGGCTGGTTCCCACTCTCACTCTGAGCTTGGAGGCCTGGTCTGCACTAGAAAATTAGGTCAGCATAACTAAGTCACCCAGGGAGATGAAAAATCCACACTAAGCAGTGTAGTCAAGCCAATCTAAGCCCCTGTATATAAGCAGCACTAAGTTGGAAGAAGATTTTTTCTAATCAACCTAGCTACTACCTCCAAGGGAGGTGAATTGCCTATGCCAATTGGAGGACCCATCCCAGCAGCTTTGGTACAGTCTACACAAATTGCTGCTGTAGCATTTTAGAGAAGCTTTGACTCTGGGTTCAGCTAGCCCTGTTCCCGCCCTTGTACTTCCTTTCTGTGCCTTTCAATTAGTCCTCAGCCTATGAGGCAATTCATCCTTTAGCTCACCTAGCCTGCTATCCTAGTTAATTAACTTCAATTTCCCATCTAACTGGTGGCAGAGTGATCAGAGTGCAGGTTCACTTGTTAACTCCCTGCATTCCATCACAGGACAGTTATCTTTGCACTGCTCAGTCTTTGGGTATGCCTAATCCATTCATTGTGGTGGTATCCCAAAACATAGTTCAAAGCCGGTCAGATTTTTCCACTAAAATCCCTAGTATTCAGTGGTTTGTAACTGGGCTATTTCAAACCTCACTGGGCTGTAACTTGGCAGCTACTGCTGTCATTCCCAGAAGTACCAACTCCTAACATGGTTCAGGGCTTAGTTGTATTGTGTTGGTTTTCAATTAAGATTTGCTGTTATGTTCCCTGCTGATGAATTCTCACCTACTACAGTGCTGTACCTGAACTTCAGCAATCAACTCCAGACAATTACACACATTTCAAAATAGCAAGAGCCCTTGTTCAAAAATTTTTTTGAAAAAAGCTGTTTTACAATTTTAATCTTTGTTATTTGTCACTGAAGACAGCCAGTTAACTGGAAGTGACCAAAAAGGAAGAACATGGAAATCCATACTTCTCAAACTGAAGCATAAATGCTATTGTAAACAGTTATCCTCCTAGTTACATGCTTTTGGTTAGTCAGAGTGGTGGCATCTCTGGCCTTTGCACACACACCCCCCCCCCCCCCAATGTGACATGCAAGTTTGAAGTACACTGTGTAACCAGTTAGGGAAGTGACCATTTTCTGAAGAATTGGGAGGATATGTTAGCATCTGAGCTACGCAAGTGAGTGCATTATCTCCTAATGTGTGATATGTGTCACTACCATACTTTGAGCCATTTGATAGCAAGAATATTCAACACCAGAGTAAGGACAGATTTAAAAAAAACTAGTATTTAAGGGAATGTAACATTTTCAGAAATTTGGGGATGTTGTGATGAAAAATTGCCTAACACAATTATGCCCATAGGCCTAAACTGTGACCTCACTGAGGAATTCAAGAGGGCAATGGCCAAACATACAGGGAGAGATCCTTTGCCACAGAAAAGGGGATGCAGATGGTCTGCTGCTGTAACATCAGCCCAAAGGGCAGAGAAGGATATGAAGTTCTAATGCCCCATCTCTATTGTGTAAGCAGAGGACGACTGGCTGTGGTGGATCTGCCAGCCCAGCCCACAGAGAGCCATTATTGGTGACCATACTGAAGCCCCTCAAGAGCCATTAAGGATACTTGCATGGGCTCCTGCTGTCACTTTGGGTGTGGGGGACACCATAATGGTGCTGCTGTGTCAGAACTCCTCCATACATGAGGGTCACCTGCAGAGGGCTGGATTTTCTTAGGTCCTGAGCACCCAAAACTCTACCTGGAGCTGATGGGAACTCTGGGTGCTCGTCACCTATGACAAAAGTTAGGCAAGAGACCAACTGTACACCTATTATGTGGTTATCACTAGCAGGACAACCTAAGTGTCTTCTCATCCCAAAGCATCTTTACAGACACCCATTGGGTTCCCTGCATGTGCTCAGACCAGGTAAGCTGTGCCACCACTCTATTACTGCAGCTACCCTGCTGTTTCTACCTACATGAAGTTGAGAGTTAGCACGAGAATGTGTACTTGATCTGGGAATCACACCTAGCTTGTAGTATAAACATAGCCTAGATTTCAGATGTAAAGATTTCTTATGGGAGTGCCATGCACAGCCTGCTGGCCTTCTAAAAACAGGATGGAACCACTGATACCAAGTCCACTTGCTAATGTGCTTTGACTACTCAGATCTGAAATAAAAGAAAACTTGCCTTATAAGTCTAAGTGAGCTCTGCCCCAGTTTGAAATCAGAGTTTCTCTTCTCTCATATACAGTTGGTTCAGGGCTCCTTATTCTGTTCTCTTAGGTGCAACCCTTCCGAGTTTCCTGAGAACAGGCTACCCCCCATCCACCATTGTATTCTAACCTGTTTGAGTAGACAATTATCTTTTTAGCTTATAGTAATACTGGTTGCGAACTCCTAAATTTAGTTGGCATATTTCTGCATGTAAGCAGTGATGAAACCATTCTGGGATAGATTTTCAAATGCCAAACAGCAATGGATGGTTTCTAAAGTGTGTAATTCCACATTTAGGTGTGCAAAACTGTAGATACAAACTTCATTTTCACTAGATACTTGGTTCTCTTCTGAAAAGAATTTCAAGTTTCTGCCTGTGCCATGTTGTGTTCTGTCTTCAAGGCTGAAATTCAATTGTGTGCATAGGAAGGCACTAGATCCACCCATCACTTCAGTGACACACTGATCTTTCACCTTTGTAAAGATGACAGGTATATTTTACCTTAAGTTCACACTCTTAAAAGGAACTCTGAAAAAACCCTCTGCTCTTCAAGGAGTAACATTCCATGGTCTTAAGTGTTTTGACCTAGTATGGACTGGAGGAATAGGAATGGAGCACGGATTAAGGAACAAACTTGCAGTAAGGACTGCAGAGACCATCCTAGATAACATGGTAAAGGACTACATCTCTCTGACTAAACCAAAGTATTATTGCCAAAAAAGGTTATATATGTAAGCAGAGTCAGGATGAGCTCTATCCTGAGATCTGGTGGCGAGCCATGGTGGGTTGTGGAAAAAAACTTCAGGGGCTGATCGCATAGGCACACCCACACCCACCCTGCCTAGATGGTCACTTTGGCTGCTGTAGGAGCCCCAGTTTCTCTGTTATTGGGGCAGAAATAAACTATTATCCTGATTATGTGAATCAAGGACAGTGGAACAGTACTTGGCCTTTTCTTATGATGGAGGGACTCGCCATCAACTAAGCAGCACTTGCTAGGCAAGGGTCATGCATTCCAAAACCCAGTGAATGGAGAGGCTGGGGACAGGTATTAATACTTGGTGGCATGGGCCCCCTGGTGAGGGCCTTACATGCTAATTGCACTTCCTTCTCTCTCCACTGTGGAATATCAGAGCTAATTTTGATTCCATTAGGAATCTAGCTACAGGCTGCTGAGCTGAATTCACTTTGGGCTAATGGTGCCCCAGCACCGAGGCTCCCCTACTACAAGCTGAAATCACAAAAGAGCTAAAATCACTGAGTGTTGTGTTAAGTAGTGGGGGAGCCTGAAGATATATGGAGGAATAGTTTGTGGAACAGCTGGCAGAGCAGAGCGGCTCTTGGAGCAGAGTAGTTTGTGAGATGCCTGGAGGAGCTCATGGGGGGGGGGGGGGCTGGCAGAGTGGAGCCCCTTGGAGAGGTGGGGCAATCAGCTCTGGACCAGGTAAGGTGCCCCTTAACACCCCTCCTCCCCATCTCCACCCAGGTTGGGAGGTAAAACTCTGCAGATAAACTTTTGAACTCTGGGGCTGCCCTGACTAGGGACAGAGACTTTGGATTTTGGGTTGCTGGACTCAAGAACCAAAGGGAAAGGATGCACCCCAATTTGCTTGGGGTGGGTTTTTTGCTCATGGGTTGTGTTATGAATCCTGGTGGTGGTGTTTCCAACATAATGCCGCATTGTTTTTTCTGTTATTAAAAGGCTTTTTGCTACACTCCGACTCTGTGCTTGAGGGGGGAAGTATTGCCTCTTGGAGGCACCCAGCAGGGGTGGTATATATTTGTCCCAGGTCACTGGGTGGCGGGCTTGAGGTAGTTTTGCATTGTGTTATTGGAATGGAAGCCCTAGATACTGAACCCCACCCTTGTTGCTGCCAACTCTGATGGGCAGAAGGGTTACATATAAAACCATGTGCTTGACAAGTCATTTTGGTGATTTTCTCAAGAAAAGAAAATCACTGTATTTGAATTAGCTATCCTTATGTTTCAGAAGTCAGTAATACAGTACATAGTTTGTGATAAACAATTCAGTGGAAAAAAGAATCAGGAAAACCCACAGGGAGCAAGTAGATAAAAGAAACTTAAATGTCACAAGCAGAGAAATTATTTCATTTTATGTAGCATGTGGCTCAATAAGGTTACTCCAGGTTTTACTTGATTTTAAAGTCCCAAATGTCATGGAAAAAGAAAATATGTAGACCAACATTAATATAGGCTTAATAGAAGATATAGTGAGTGTAGGATCTTAATAGTCTAAATGCCCTAAGGTTCATAATCTATTAGAAATTAGCCAGTTAAGGCATTTGTTTGCCTGTTTTAAGCAAAATTGTAAGGGTTCTTCCTCCAATTACACCTGCCCTTCTCAAGAAGTCATGACCAGGGAATTCTGGTGAATTTATACGTGTGCATTAAAATTTCCTTGAATACATTTAAATCTTTCAATGGATGCGCCTTTTAGTGCATTGTTTTGATATCTAACCATTACAGTATTAATTCCTTCCATTGATTCAGTGAACAGTACCTGATCTGAGTTGTAAAAACTTTGCCTAGTGTAAACTGAGCAATATCAGTCTGAAGATGGGATACTTACCATTCCAGCCTCCAGTATACAGCTGAATCTCAGTTTCCCCAATGCCCTGCTATGCCCACCACACAACTAGAGTTCCAAGATGGAGCCTTCCCTCCTGCTGCCTGGATTACCACAAAATACAGCCTTGTACTGGTAGAGAAATGTACTCCTAATTTCACCTGCCAATGGCTTCCAAAGCTCTATCAGAGAGATCTGGAAATAATCCTTCATCTCAGGCTTCATGACACCACTTTATGAAGTGCTGTTCAAGACATTTATAAAATTTTAAAGGACAGAAAGAACAGGTATGATAATCTATTTTGGGTTCTTCCATAACATGGGCCAAAGAATTTCACTAGGATTCCTGTGTCAAGCCCATAACTTCTGGTTAAGCTAGAGTTAGAGACAAAGTCTTGTTTCTTCCCTTGTACCAGGGCTTGCAGCAGTCTTTGCATGCTGGATTTACAGGTGGTCAGTTCTGTTCCAGCAGATCCCTGACCCTTCTCACCAACTCCTTGCCACCCTGCCTCAGCCATCCATTTGGCTCAAACAAACCCTACCCACTCCCCTTGCTTGTGAGGACATTGCAGCAGCTGTCTGTGTGCTACCCAGGTGCCACTTATTCACAGATCCCCCTCTTTACTGAGAAAAGAGTTGAGTCTTCAAATCCTGCTTGCTCTCCTATGAGGTTTTGCTCTCAGGTCACAAGCTTCCAATATGAGGTAGCACCCCAGAGTGCCTGACCTTAAAGGGTCAGAGAATGTTCACCAGGAGCACTTACCGACGTTGAGCTCGGTTGCATTGGGTCCTAATTTGGCAGTGTAACTCCTATTAGATTGACTGGAAAAGCTCACTGAATTTAATGGGAATTGGATCAGGACTACAGAAGACATTATATAGATTTCCATAGTAGATAAGTAGAATTACCTAGAATGTAATTTGCAACACTTCCTGTAAGCATAACATATAGTTATACTGAAGCAGTAAAGTATACCCTTCAGGGTGTATTTGAACTGTATGATGCATAGTAAATTCTCTTCACAAATTACTGCTGTAAATGTTACCAGTTCTTTTATTGGCAAAACACTTTCTCCCTGTGCAAGAATAAGTATTTATACTTTATTTTGCAGATTAACACTTGCCTCTACCTCTGATGTAAATTCATGTTATGAACGGATATTTCTGCAAGAGTCCTAAATCCTTTTGCCATTTAAAATGTATATAGAAATCCTTAAAGGAACAAGATTTTTTTTGATATACAGAAATGCAGCACAAATGAAATACAAAAAACCCTACCTTAAAAAACAATAGGCTCAGATTATCAGATGGTGTTAAACTAAAGTGAAGCTACATTGATTTACACCAACTGAGAAATGGGCCTATGAAATTCAGCACTTAGTATTTTTTTTTTTTAAAATGCTGTATCCTGCCCCCACCACACAAAGACACTTTAAACCACTATTAGGGTCTAAGATGATTTTATGCACTTTAGCCCAGATCGTGGACATCTGAACAGGTTCTCTGAATCCTGGGACTGGCTAATCATTGGGACATTGCCCAGCATAAATTAGAGGAGACTCATGGCTGCCCTCATTTATCTGAGCTGTTAACACCCCTGGACCCCCAACAGCCTGACTGGACCTGGGATGGGGGCAATCAAGACACAAGGGGAACCTAGACCCCACCCTGCCCCCTAGCCAGGCCATCAGTTACAGGAGCTCTACATCACCAGGTCAGTCTCCTATCAGAGGACCCATGAAATTGGCTTTGTGGCTACTTTCTACCACCAGAGAGGGCACAAAGCAGTCAGGGTGTGGAAGAGGCCCTGGCCCTCTACCTCTGTTTAAACTGAAACAGCAGCACTTCCTTTCCTTGTGCCCAACAGCTGTTGCAATATGCAAATTGAGGTGGTGTTGGTGTCATCCATATTTTGTGTTCACACTCAAGATTAACAAAGCAGGGTGCATGGGTATTAAATACATTCTTCTCCCCCCCTGCCCACACACAGAGCTGAAAAGTTGCCCCACAAAGTGTCTTTGCAGTGATGTTCTAATATCTAGGATTCATCTAGCCAGCTGCAGCTCTGAAGTTCTCAGGGCAGATAAGGGCACATTTGACAAACACCTTTTCATGTACAGATAGAGTATTCCAGTGGGAAGTGTGGGTTATGGGGTAATTGAAATGCAATGAATGTCACAAATCACTGAAGGCCAGTGGTATTACTTTGTTAGCTCTACAACAGCAGAAGAGCTACTGTTATGCTCTCCACCTCAGCTATTTATACACAGTAGCATAAAGCATGTCATTCTATCTAGGTGTTCTTCCACTTATCCAAGAAAGAGTCTCTCAAAAAAAAAAAAAACCCACACACAAAACAGCATGGCTCTGATCTACCAGTAAGGTCAAGGGAATGAAAGCTTGGTATTCCTGAAACCACACAGCATGTCAGTGTCAAATCACTGAGGCCTAAATTGTCAAGAGTGTCCATTAATCTTGGATGCTTCAGATTCTGTATTTGAACCACCTAGGGCCTGATTTACAGAGCTGCTGATGTCAAAAGTGATCAACAGTTGTCAAAGAAAGCCGGGGGGGGGGGGTGAGAAAAAGGAAGCTCTGGAGGTCTTTCAACCTGAGCACCCAAAGATGGAGTCACTGAAGAGTCACAGCCACTTTTGAAAACGAATGCATTAACCCCATTGTATGTAACTCACTGTAAGAGAATAGTAATGTACCCACAGGGGTGATGGGAAGATCAACTTGTTAATGACATGAAAGGACTCTGAATGTGTAAAGCATTCATTGTTATTCTTTCCCCATATTTATTCCTTCATTGTTGTAAAGAGGAAGCAAAAGCAAAGATTAGGTCCTATTCTCATGAAGGCTAGCCTCTGGAAGCTTGGGGCAACCATGACAGCAGTTCATAAAGAGTTATCTACTGGGATGCAGATGGGGAGCAGAGTCTGATGGGGCTAGGTAGATGGCTGATGGAAGGGAAAGCTGCTCTTTGTGGGGAATAGAGCATGAAATTGTGAGGAAGCTGCTATTTGGTGAGAGAAGTTTTAGTATTTTACAAAGAAGGATTCTGTTTGGCTAAGGACCTCTTGTTTTGGGAAGAGCTGGCTCTCTCATGATACCTTGTGGTCTCAGTAGGGGAGCTGTTACTTCTCGGTGATTTGGGGGTATATGCAGGATTTTGGGAAAGAACTGCTCATTTGTGAGGGAGGAACTATGCTTCTGGCAGTATTTGTGTTGACTTCTCATGACTCCTGTTTCCATGTGGGTACAAAGAGCCTCCTTACATCCTTCCCCATACAGTCTATTCTACATCCAAGCCTGCTTGCATACACCTCCTGTGACTGGTTTCCTTATGGCAGCTGCATTATTATATATATTTTACCCAGCTATTTTCCCTTGATTAATCCAGTTAGTTGATCCAGCAATAGTATACTGTCATGCCTGAAGCAGTCCAAGTTTTAGTGGATGCACTGCACTTCAGCTTTTCCCGTTTGTCATGACTTAATTTGTGCATTTCACCTCCTCTTCCCCTCCCCATCAGAATTTTATTGAAAACATCTGAGAACTCTCTCAGTTGCTAGAATTTTTAAAGTATTTTTATAAAAAAAAAGTGTTAGAAACATGGTGGTTGTGTCCAGGAATTAGGCAGTTTGGGGAGGAAATTATTAAAGAGATTAATCTTATGACAAAATGCCAGCTTCAGGGAGATCCCACGACCTGCTATCTTAATGCTCTAGGGGAGGATTGGCATTTTAAAACAGAACCACTAATTGCTTTTTCTTTTATTAGCAACTAGATTCAGTATTGCACACTATCAGAAAAATGTGACTGCTCTTCCCATAGAATTGTGGTTAAGTAAAGATATGAAAGCCTTTGCATTACAAGAACCAGCCATACAAGTACATACACAAGACAAACACCAAAAAGAGGATGTTATTAGAAAGGTCATCTCCCCTTCTAGCCTACTCAGTGGAGGTGGGATTCCCCAGCTGGCAAACCAGAACCTTTAACCAGGTTCTGAATGTTAAACTACATGTTTAGGAACAGGTTATCAACATGTTACTGCTCTGCCTTAATTTAAAATTAAAAATGAGCTGTAATTGAATATTTTGAGCATGCACATTTTATCTTTTTTGATCTGTGTGCACTCTGATCCTGAAAGATTTTAAAGGTATTTAGGTGTCTAATGCCTAAAGCCTAGAGAATCTGGGTGTAAGGGGCAGAATTTTACAAGAGCTTACCACCTACGATTGGAGCCAGAATTTTAAAATTCAGCTCCTGTTGAGAAGTAGCCAGATTTTTAAAAAGATTAGTTGTGGTAGGGTCTGATTTTTTTTTTTAAAAAAAATCTGTTTCTTTCAATGGGGACTGCTGATGTTGAAAATCTGGCCTTTATTTAGGTGCCTAAATGGGAGTGGAAATCTAGCTCTAAAATTGTGGGTGCTAAGCACTTTAAAAATGTGGTCATAAGTGGGTTCCTTAAGCCTGAGCAGAAGAGACAGTCCAAATTCACACGCTCAAATTTGCACAGCTTCCCATCTTTCAAATTCTTTGATCTTAATCACTTCAGCACCAGGGACACTATTAACTGCATTCTCAGAGGACTGTTGTGCTGAACTCACTGTTTGGAGATAGAGCTCCCCCATTCATGGAAAAAAAAACAAATGAAGCTTAGGAGCTGAGCCCACAATCTAAGGGAGAGAAAAAAAAAGTCAGATAAAAGTAGCTGGCTCAAACTCAGCCAACAGAGGTGATAGGAGTAGGAAGGGAAAAATACTGTCACTAAGTAACTGAAGCTATAGGGTTGCCAACCCTCCAGGATTAATCTTTAATTAAAGATGGTCATGATGAAACCTCCAGGAATAAATCCAACCAAAATTGGCAACCCTACATATGCCCTATACTTTTTAAAGCAGCAGGTTTTGCTTTTACCAGATACATAAGAACAAAATGTATCCTAATGGACAGTATCTGTTTCACATTACACAGATTATGGCCAAAATTCTGCATTAGGATACATGTACTACCCAAATCACTTCAATAGAGTTGGAGGAGTTAAAAGCAGAATTTGGCTCACTGTGTTCAATATGTATTACAGCTGTACATTTACTGAAGTGTCTAAAATGTTCAACATGATCAATGCAAAACAAAAAATGAAAATAAAGAACTGACACTAAACACTACTTTACTTTAAAAGAAAAAGTTAGCTGAAGAACCAGACAGATTTAAAAAGGGATAATAGCTCTATCAACCTCTAGTTGTGAAATAATGGAAAGTGAAACTAAGTGACAGAGAGGGAGAGGAAAAAAGTAAATTCAGAACTCCTGTTCATTAACCTTTAGCAAGGCGACTAAGTAGGTGGCATTCCAGTCTACTTTTATCAAAGGTCAGCCAGACAGGATATTGTCCCAACTTCCCCTTCCTGGGCTTTGCTTTTATATTTAGACTAAACCTAAATAAAACTAAAAGTACCCAAACTCTGAACACACTGCCCATAGTTTAAAATTACAAAAACAAATGCTTCAAACACATGTGCAGAGCTTCCTCATGCATTTGGCACTATTCTCCCAGTGGTCTCTGTCTTAGATGGGAGTATTTCAAGCTTTTACATTTTTTGGGTGGTATTCAAAGGACCCATCTGGTGCATCTGTCAGAATGAGTCAGCAAAACAACTCTTAATTCTGCATCTAATGTCCTGTCACAGGGATCTCTATGCTCAAATTGCATCTTGCTTAGCCTGACCTTTAAAACAGTTTAATATGTATAATCTTTATATTGAGGTTTTTTTAAAAAAAGGACCTGTTTGATTATATCCCTTGTCCTTCCAGAGCAGGATCCTTCAGGACACACATTAAAAGGATAAATGCCAAAAGAAAGCTGAACTGTTTTTTCTAATGTTGACTATTTTCATGTGTGAAATATTCACTCAGATACAACACTTCAGGAGTGCCAGAGGACTGAGTGCTCCCCAAAGGAATAAGACAGAACCTTTCATATGATTTGCTACTTTGTGGTGGCACAAAATAAAACATCCTTTAGCTTGTTTAGGTTGAAAGTTGTAATATTGAAATGTATTACTGCAAATTTTTAACCACAAGAGATATAGTATTTTTAAGTGCTCTGCACAACTGTACCAAAGGAGCTTGGGGCAAGGTACAACCTAAAAATGAAAACAGTGGCACTTGCTTTGGAAATTCACAGCTTTTCCATGTCTCCCACTCAGTTCTACCCACATGAGTTATGAAGCTCATGTACAGGCAAACTCAATTAACCTGCAGCAATCAGTACAGTGAGCCTTGAAGACAACACTAAAGTGGAGACCTATGCTTTTTTGTCAGCTGACTAATGGGGCCATCTTAGGAGGGGGAAGAGGAGGTGAGATGCACAAATTAAGTCACTGGTTCAGCTCCAGTCATCATTGTATTAGCCACATATACTAGTTTCTCCTCAGACTATTTTCTTGGCCTTTAAGAATACATTGTTGCTAAGTGCCTCTTGTTCTATTTATGTATGGTGAAAAAAAGTCAGAAATGAGCATGGCAACTCTGAAACCTACTGTTATGGTTACAGGGTTACCTGCACCTCTGACCCTGTCTCTTGTGACTGTCTCTCCCCACCCCCCAGATTTCAGACCACATGCCTTCACTGTCCTTAAAGAGGAATACCAGGATTCTCACTCTTAGATTTGGTCCTGGACTACAGTACCTTGTGGATCAACCATGCTTACCCAGCAGGTCAGATAAGGTTTGAGAGCTGCAGTTCTTCCCTTTGGGAGCTTATGACTAGTGAATTACAGTGACCAAAAACAGCCTTCTTAAGCTAAAGAATTGTTTCGTCTTAACACAAGAGCAAAGGAGTTTTAAAAGACAACAGGAGGTCTACATGCATATTTTACCTAGAGTTCTGTCTTAGGTCTGGGTCTCAGTCTAGACCCAGACCAACTAGAGCATCAAAGCTAAAGGCCTTCATGTCTTTCAAATGTTTTGAAACAACCTCCTTGCCCTTGTTTGTTGAAGGATGCCTTCTCTCAGGTTTGTGTGTTGCCTTCCTGTTTGTTTTTCCAGCAACTGTTCCCGTTATTAAACTAAACCAACATTCATACAGTAAATATCCCTTACAAGAGTCAAATATACAGAACAAAGCATTCAAAAAATGTCACACCTACATCACATTAAAGTCATTTACCAGTGTTTTTAACAGGACAAGGAAAGCAAGTGCCAAAAATCAAAGGGGCACTCTACCATTCTTACTCATGTTGGATAGTACATAACCTCAAGAAGTTTCATCAATTTCATTTGGACTGCTCATAGGTTAAAGTACTACTCATGGTGAGCAAGGGTAGCAGAATCTGGCCAAGAGGTTTTTGCATATGACATATATTAGGTAGTTAGCTGTATTTTTTTCTTTTGTTGGAAATAAGGATCTTGCTACTCAAAATGAATTCTTACGATGTCTAAGTCCAATAATAAAAGAGAGTGGCGAGTCTGAAATGGAAATAGTTCAGAAAGTTGCTGCCAGCTAGGAAGATCCTGAGGATAAAACAGTGCTAAGATAGTTACAAGAGAATAATGGACAAGCTAGATGTTTTGATCAAGTATGTAACCACTTAAAGTTAACTCGAACTATTTGGGGTGCTGTCTCCCTGGCATGGCAAGTTAACCTGCAGTTTAGTTTTGCACTTTTGAAGGGAAAAAAACCCCTAGATAAAACCCCAACAAGGTTTGGATTTAAGAAAAAGAATGATCTGCATCCATTTTCCAATTGTAAAGTTAACTAGGAAAGGAGACAACCATCATGTCTTTGGACTATCAGATCAGAGAAAAGGAATGTTCCAACCAGCTTCTTTGGAAAGCAAATTCTATGGATGTTGCATTTGATGTTAAAAATGCAAATATGCTACATTGGGTACAAGGTCCACAAGCTACTGTACGTGGGAAAAAATATGTATATTATGAAACTGGTAGGCACTGGGTTTTAGAAAGAAGGGGAAATTCTGTACAAAAAAATCCCAAAGCAGTACAAGAGGATATCTTGCTCTTAAAGGAAGTATTTTAGGAAAGGAATTGAATTCACATTTCTATTCTGACCTAAATGTAGAAGGACAAGATATTCAATTACTGAAGACTAGGGTCCCTAAACATTGGTATCAATGAAGCTAGTGTGCAACAGCTGAGAATCTGGTCTCTAATTTTTTCATCCTCTAGCAAGATTTAGAATCAAGCAAATCAGGTGTCTTCTGTTGGCTTATAATGTTTTAGATTTGCAAGCTGGATCTGGGTTTCTTAAAAAAGCCCCCCCCCCAAACCTATGACACTTATTTAGGCCATTTCCGGTCTATGGGTCATTTTCAATTTTAAAGAGCAGATTTGCCTCTGGGAGGAAAGATATAATGGTTAAAATGGTTTATTGTGTTACCATTTACACCAGGTTTTTCCTTAATGCTTTGCAGACAAATGAAAATGACAGCCCTTCCATTGATAGGAGTTTTCTTGTTTGTGTTCTTACACACATTTGCATTCAACTGCTCCAATGAGAAGTGGGATCATAAGGTCACAAGAACCAATACAAGCAATATGATATTTTATTGTTATTTATACTGCATCACAGATGTACAAAGATTTACTGTAGTAAAAGATTTTATGTAACACACAAAAGGTTCCCTGACCTAGAGAGCTTATTCCCTAAACCTCACTAGAACTGTATACACTAGAGACTAGACATAATTCATGTAGATTTAGGATCTCATACAAAGAAATAGCTACCTGATTTTTTCCCCTAGCTGATCTCCCTGCTATGCAGCAACTGCTGTGTCTTCAAAGGCATTTGGTAATGAATCACTGTACCCAGATATTCTAGTCCTACATCTGCCAATAGATACCAGTGAAGAGAAAGGAAATCATTCCTTAGAATCAATAGCCCCCAATTCTGAGTGATTAACTTCCTGCAGTACCATCTATAGAATAGCATTGCACACGAAGCTGACCAAATTCCAACATCCCAATATCAACTAACTGGCTTTGATTTGTTATTTATTGAAAGGGGAAAAGTAGAATATACTGATAAAACACTAACAATTTGTCAAGTGCTTTTAGCTTCTGCTATTCTCATGATGACCAATCTCCTGGACTGTAAAAAGGGGTAATGTGGGAAAAACAGGTAGGAGTAATAAGAAAAAAAAATAAATTGGATGCTTAAGAGCTTCTGCTTAGACAGAAAGTGTTATCGGTTAGAGAAAGTGTCCTGGATTAGTGACTTCATAACAATCTACAGGTAAGGGGAAGAGATTTCTGATAGTAGAGGCTCTTTAATCTACAAGGGGGGGGAAGGTAGAAGATCACAATAGTTAAAAGCTGAAACCTAGACAATTCAGACTAGAAATAAGTTTCACATTAAGTGAACATAATCAACTTGCCTCGAGATATGGCGGATTCACCATCACTTGAAGTCTAAGTCAAGACTGGAGGTCTTTCCAAAACATCTGCTATAGCGCAAACAGAAGTTACAGCCTTAATCCAGAAGGTAAGGCGGTGACGTTTTATACCCTGTGTTATGCAGGTGGTCAGACTAGAGGATTGTAATAAGCTCTTCTGGTCTTAAATTCTAATAGTCTATTTCCAGTTCTGTCAGTCACTTGCTGCCTGACTGTAGTCAAGTTACTTAGCCACTCTTTGCCTCAGTCTCCCTTCTGCACTAGCAAGACAATACCCACTTTTGAAAAAAGTGCTTTGAGGTCCTCAGATGAAAGACAGCCAGTAGGATTCAGTTTTATTGTGGACCCTCAGTGTCTGAACATGATTGGGTGTATCTAGCTGAGCATTGGGTGGCCTCTCACTTTCTAGTTTCTCTTGTATTTCTTACTTCAAGATTTTCCCCCTTCTCCTAGGGAAAAAAGGGATAATTTTCTACAGGTAAAGGTATGTCAAACAAAGTGTGTCCTAGACATTTGGAAGCACCTCAACAAGTTTTATTTATTATGTTGGCCCCCACCTCCCACCAGGGGCCAGTTAAATGGAATAACTGAAGAGTTATGTTAATACAGAAGAGGCAGCTTCTTGACACACAGTCAGGCCACAAGTTAGAGGCATCAACCCAAACCTAAGGCAAAGCTCTTGGAAAGGAAGGGACAGAAAAGTCAGAGAATGTGCATGAGTGCGCCCATGCCATTGTCTCTTAATTACACACAAAATATCATTGTCAGGTGGTTTACCCCTTTGTAAGAGTAGTTCTGTTCCCCCCTCCCCATCATGAGGAAGGGATACACTGTCCCATGTGACTATAGGTCTCAGTTCTGCCACTTTTGTACTGAATAGCACCTTGCTGCATGAATAGACCCATTGAAATAAGTAGGACTTGGAGTGAAGTATTACACAACGAGTGAAACCCTGGCTCCACGGAAGTCAAAGGCAAGACATCCACTGACTTCTGTGGAGCCAGGGTTTCACACAACATAGGTAAGGGTGATCAACTCATGACCTAAGGCTGCACAGTTAAAAGATTCAAATCAGGACAGGAGCATAGAAAGCTTGTATGTGCCACCTTTTGTGGTCTGTCAAAACCAAAATGTCACTGGAATGTCAAAAGGCACTTCCATATTTCTAATAGTTCTCAGCTTTCTATTCCAGCCACTTGAATTCTAGAGAGGTTTAAAAAAGCAGGGTGTGTTTCTCCTCTACAGATTAAGAAATGGCTAAATCATTTTTAAAAACAGTCATCTTTGGGCAGAGTCCAAGGCTGGAAAATTTTCCACCAGGTTTCAGTATAGCAGAGTCAATAATTGCTTTTTTGGGTTTGGGGGGGAGGAGAGAAGAAAGCCACTGGAAGAACTCAGTTTGTTTTGAAGAAAACAAAAAACTCCACACATACCACAGATATTTGCCCTCCAAACTCACTTGCCAGAAAAGAAAATAGACCCTGAAAGTTTCATTCGGGTTGAACAGAGCATTTTGAATCACTGTTTCTAGAAGTGTTTCAGAACAAAATGTTGAAATGGTTTGTTTCAAAAAAGTCCGAAGAAAGCATTTTAACATATCCAGTGGTTTCTTCATTTTTGTTTTTGGCCAAGCTATTCACCAAATTCACAAATAGTTTTGGTGCCCCCCAAAATGCATTTTGGGGGGGGTGTGAGGAGAATCATCCAGATCTACTTATGGGCATCAGAAGAGATGTTACTGTTCCTGCAGATTACTGGAAGAAGAGGTGGTAAACATTTGGTAAGCCTGCCATATACTTCAAAGATAGAAAAGTTTAAAAAACTAACTCCATTCAAAGGAACATGAAAATACTAGTAGGAAGGTAAATGACCAGAGACTTTAAAGTTTTCCAAGATGAAACAATATCAGGTGTTACAGAATTACCTCTTTTCATATTCTGTCTGTGTCCATCAGAGCAAGCAAGCAAACAAATTAAATTGCTATCTTGTTAAGTAGTTTGACCACTGCAAAACTATTTGTCTCAGTGACACTTATTAACTAACATCTTTTTCCTGTCACAGACCTGAAAGTCAGTTTTATATCTCCTATCTTTTCTGTAAATAACTTTGGATCTGATGTCTTGACACTGGGATTTTTATTAGACTCTTTCAAATAATAATAAGAAGAAACAAGAACTCGTGCAGATGGTATGAGCATTCTACTAGTTGCAAATCCTTTGGCATAAACATTTATAAGATAGTAAAGCTACTTCGTAGGTCCCAAGCCCATGGAAAAGTGGACAAGGTTGAGTCCTGCTAATTGCCACATTTTCATATTTGAGTAATAAGCACCCTTTATTGAACAAGTGGCAGTTTCTTTCTAGCTGCACATAATTTACCAGGAAATAACCATTAGGTAACAGAAAATTGTTTTTATACCACATTCACATGAGGTTTTGCCATCTGTTCAGCTGAGCCTGTTATTCTGTTGGCCAGAGCCCCACGGTAGGAGTATCCCCATTTTGGGGCATAGAGCCCTTTTGGCAGTGGAACCGGTGCAGTCGTGCTGTTCAGAGCGGGGGTCTGTATATATCAGGGTATACATGTCACCTGCAAGACATTAAGTACTCCTCTGTGACAACTCCCTCCATGGCAGCACACCAGCAGTAGGCTGGGAAGAGTTGGAGGTGTAGGCAGTGGATCCTCTACTATATTGATCCTGCTATCCTTTTTAGGGGAAGGTGCTTATAGATTGTAGAAGCTGCTTCAGCCCACTGACATACTGAGGAAAGAGATGCAAGAGAAAAATCTTGGCTCCACTGAAGCCAGTGGGAGTTTTGCAGTTGACTTCAGTGGGGCCAGGATTTCATCAGCAATCTTAACATAGCATGCAATAATGTGACAGTCATTCGTATTAGGCATTAATGATCATTAGGATGGTTGCCCAAACTGAGAAGGTTTAAGGACTATTGTACATCGAACACTACTTGTGACCTGGGAATTAGAGTAGTTTTTAGTTTTGTTAATTTTAAAGTGGGAAATGCCAAGATTTTATTAAATGTTTTCTATAAGTTTGCGTTCTTTTAAAAGGGGGAAAAAATGGACTGTAGAAATAGGTGTGGTTTGCTTTTTATAAGCCTGATCCAAAGGCCATTAAAAAAAGTACCCCCATTGACTTTAGTGGGTTTTGAATCAAGCTGTACATGCCCCAGATGACTGGCTGCAAACCAGCTGTGTTGTACATCTGCAATGAGCCACCAGCTTGGGATGCAATTAAGGTTGAGACCAAAAACTAAAGATTCACAGACCTTCTGGTTCCTCCTCACCTCTTTCATGAGGAAGGTCACTAAGAGCAAGAAAGACACTCCAGCCTTTAGGTCCTGAATCTATCATCAGATTCAGGCATGTATGCCCATGTGCCAACCTAATGAAATCAATGGGTATCTACACAGACAAGGGTCTGCCTGCATAGATTCAACTGCAAGACTGTGGTCACAGTTGGACCATTCTCCATGGATTGGTTCAATTCCTAATCCATTCTCTGGGAGCAGGATCTCTTTGGGTAACTTGTCTGGGAGTTCCACAAGCAAGCTTTGAACTACACTCCAGTGATATTATCCAAAAGATATCATCTAACTGGCATTATATCACCAAGTTACCAAATAGTAACTTGAGTGCATAGATACTGAGTGCTTTGGAGCCTTTGTTGTTATAGAACCCTGCACGTATCACCCAGGATGATTGCAATATTTGGTCATAAAATCTTGGGAGGAGGGGGAATACTGTATAATTCTGAGTTATTTCCCCCAATTGAAAAAATGGGGCTTTTCGGCAAACTGTCATAATATAGCAGTTTTTATGATAGAAAATTGCAAACCTCCTCCCTCTATTCCAAAATTGGATATGTTGTAATATTAAAAACAAAGTTTAGTCAAAATCAAAATTTTAATATTTAGTTTTATACTCCCTACTATCAATTTTAATTACCATTATGCTAATTTACCCTCAAAATGGACTTTTTTGCAAAAAAGTCCAAAAATAAACCCTCAAACTTTCCTGTTTTCATTTCCTCTCTTCCATATCCCAGAGACTACTCAAAATGGGAAATCCTCAGATTTCCAAGTTTTCTATTTTCATTGCAAATATTGTGCCCAGTCCAGGCATTGGGCAGCAATTTCATTGGTGCACATCACATTCAGCTATAAATTGTCATGCTTTGTCTCATTGCAGTCACCTTATTTTCTCATTCTGTTGAGAGAGACTAAAACTGTAACAAAGCTTTGTCTCCTACATATAGGCCAGGGGAAAACTATGAAAGAGGAAATTGGCCACAGCCTTTGCTCACTCACCCAGGCTCCATGGTATTATTGAAACTGTGACCACTGTCTGAAAAATGCCTACCTTATATAAAAATGGCACTTTCCTGATTCAGTGATTCTGCCCCACTGTATATTCAAGATCAGTCATGTAGAATGAAAGTAATTCACATGGCAAGTACACAGTAAATCATATTTGTACAATGTACTCCCTGTTTAAAAATGAAACCGTGATAATTGGCTGTCATGTGTGAACTAAAGTTTGTATCTAAGTTAGTTTTGTAGTTAAGCACTTCAATTACACCTGTGGTGCTGGTTGAAAAGAGAACCCATGGATGTGCTTCTTGATTTAAGTGTTGATCCTTTAGTGGAGGACCCCTGAGGGGGATCCTTTTAAGGCCTATCTGGCTTCAAGATTAAACTCGATAAGTTTATGGAGGAGATGGTACGATGGGATAACATTATTTTGGCAATTAACTGATCTTTAACTATTCATGGTAAATAGGCCCAATGGCCTGTGATGGGATGTTAGATGGGGGTGGGATCTGAGTTACTACAGAGAATTCTTTCCTGGGTGTCTGGCTGGTGAAGCTTGCCCACATGCTCAGGGTTCAGCTGATTGCCATATTTGGGGTTGGGAAGGAATTTTCCTCCAGGGCAGACTGGAAGAGGCCCTGGGGGGGTTTTTGCCTTCCTCTGCGGCATGGGGCACAGGTCACTTGCTGGAGGATTCTCTGCACCTTGAAGTCTTTAAACCATGATTTGAGGATTTCAATAGCTCAGACATAGGTGAGAGGTTTATTACAGGAGTGGGTGGGTGAGATTCTGTGACCGGCATTGTGCAGGAGGTCAGACTAGATGATCATAATGGTCCCTTCTGACCTTAATATCTATGATTAAGTCTTGTCAATGAAGTCAGTGTAGATATATTCAAAAAAGATCACCAAGGTATATTACACACAAATAGCTTAGATTATAGAAGTGTGCAATCATTGAAGACTGTACTGTAAAATGCACATGTGAAAAGCTAAGTTTACAACTTTAGCTTTGGATGTATTCTGAGTTTGGAATGCCCACCCATATAATTTTAATATTCCACATCCTGTTTCTGTTAACAAAAATCCAAGGGAGATCATAAAAAACCTAAATCCTACATTGTGAATTATTTGGCTAGTATAACTAGTGTGCCTTGTCCCATACCCCTTATGAGGTCTGCCAGAGGAGGCTTCTGTCTTTTGTACCTTAGGAATGGTAGAAAGTTTGACTTACTGTTAACACACTCCCTTGTGGCTGGACATAGCACCTCCTGCTGATAGCTGCTCTGGCCCTGCTGTGGTCTCATGCTGCAGTGAGGTCATTTTAAAGTCTCTCCACTTCCAAGGAGAGCAAGAAGTCCAATAAACTAAAAAACAAAACAACTTCAACCTACCCAGGCTCACTCCTGGGCTCAGCAGGGCTGTCCTCCCTCTGTTGCATAGACCACCACCTTCTAGGGCTCTCTCTCTGGAGAGACAGTTCCAAACTCAATATTTCTTTTCCTTCTACATCACCTTTCCCAATGGCTTGTAGAGGAACAGACCTTCCTTCTCCTCTGCATATCAGTCCAGGGACCCTGTGGTGAGCAGCTCCCTCAGGCTCCTTCCTAGATTTCTTTCTAACTTTGTCAGTTCAAACCCTTTCCCACAGCACCTCCCTGGGCTTACTATACAGCTGCCTGGCTAGACCTATGCTTTACTCCATAACCATCAAAAAAGGGTAGGGGGGGGGAAGAAGAGGAAAAGACTGCAGAGTTCTTCTCTCCCTGCAATCTCCTTTTCCTCTCAGCTTCCTCTTTATGATCACCTCCCAGCTGAGTTTCATCTTCAACTGGGCCTGACCCAGCCTCCCAGTGCAAGCAAGTGTTTTAATTGATCTCTCTAGCTCCTATTAACCTTTTGAGAGGGAGGACTATATACCCTTCTTCTCCCCATCACAGGAACACTGACATTCCACCCATAGTTTAATATGCTTTTAGTCTGTGATAAACCACTGAGTCCCAGGAGTGCAAATATTTCCAAAGAAGTGGGGGACTGTCAATCTTCTCCTTTGCTTTCCCATTTAAGTACACTTGCTCATATCCAGTATCAAGGAAGCAACACCACTTAGCAAGCAAAGTATTTTAAATGCACTAGCTGAAAATGTTTATACTTGGGTCCTGAAAAATCATACCGAGTAAGTTGATATATCAGCACCATTTTCAATCTGCATCATTTGAAATGTTGGTCTATGCAGTGTAACATTATTGGATGGCTATTTGCATGCCAGAAAAGTGAAACCATGGAATGTTAAGTGACTCAAATAGGAAACTTATGAAATCTTAACAAGAGCGAGTGCAATACCTGCAGCTGCTCTCAAATTTCAAGGGATGTCATTCCTTCTACTTTAACAATTGCCTTCCAAACAAGGTTGGTGGATCCTCTTTTATTGTTGAAAATGATTCTTTACTTCTGATATAGAAGAGACTATAAGAGGGAGTTATTTATGTTAAACTGAGCATGTTACGTGATCACAAATAATTCTCATGTCCCTCATTTTGGGTTTGTCACACATTGCATTTCACATTTGAACATTGGCAGGTTAAAAAGTGTGGTACACACTATAACCCTTTGCATTTGTTCATACTTAATTCACTGCCAGATATTTTCACGATTTCTGTTAGCATACAACTACCTGGGACAATGTGCTGGATTCCATTCTGGCTATGCATCATCGGAATCATCACTTAAAAGTGTTAATATCTTTGTTACTGATAATGTTTGAGTCAGAAAAATGATCAGTTTTACTTGTAGTCTTAATACGGGGATGGACTAGATATTAAGACAATTGTGGAACCCCATGAGATCACTTTTACTGAGTCACCTATCAGAGAAGTCACACATTTTGCACCACCAAGTAGAGGTTGTCCCCGCCTTCTCTACTGAAGAAAATGCTAAAAACAACGTTTAACTTAGCACTAACTCTAATGTGACATGTTGCATTCAGAGGGGTCAATGGCACCAACCGATTAAAATAGTCTTTTTACTTAGCTGTTACTTGTCAGAATCTTATTGAGTCAGTATTGAGGAGACGACTCAAGATTAGAGACCCTGGTTCAAGATTAGAGGTCTTGATTTTCCACTATCTTGCACTTTGTGCAGTCACTTCCACCTAATTTGCACTACCTTAGTGCAGGTGTAATAGTACCCGAGCATAATGGATGCATTTTATACCCAATTTTCAATGTTTTCAAAGGTGTGAGCGAGCAATGAAGATCCAAAGTAGTGGAAAAGGTGGAGTAAGTTTCTATTTTTTATGACCCTTTTATAGCCTCTCAGGTGTATATTTCTTAGTCGACAGGGGTTTGTCATAAAACCACCATTATATTTTGCATTAGATGACTTATTGCCAGCCTCAGATTTAGTACAACACATGAAGGCAAACAATTGAATATTGACAAAATGCTTATATATACACACACACTTGCTAGAAATCTAAACACAAAGATGAGTGAACTAGAGTGCCTGACTTTAAATGAGGATATTGATATAATAGGTATCACAGAAACTTGGTGGAATGAGGATAATCAATGTGACATGATAATAACAGGTATAAAATATACAAGAATGACAGAGTAGGTTGCACTGGTGGGGGAATAGCATCACATGTGAAAGAAAGTACAGAATCAAAGGTAAAAATCTTACATGAAACAAATTGTACCATATAATCTCTCTAGAAAGAAATTCCATGCGTGAATTATAAGAGTACAACAGCAGGAATGCACTACTGACCACCTGACCAGGATGGTTGCAATGTTTGCTAAATGCTAAGGGAGGCTACAAAAGTATTAAGCACAACAATAATGGACAATTTCAACTATCCTCATTTTGACTGGGTAAATATCACCTCAGGGCACAATGCAGAGATAAAATTGCTAGACACCATAAGTGACTGCTTCTTGGAGTATCTAGTCCTGCAACTCAGAAAGGGAGAGGCAATTCTTGATGTAGTCCTGAGCAGAGTACAGGATCTTCTCCAAGAGATAATTATAGCTGAACAGCTCAGTAATAGTGACCATAACATAATTAAATTTAGCTTGTAGGGGGAAATTAAAAAACAAAACACCCTCATAGCAATGAGGTGACTCACCAGTACAGCACCTCCTGTTGGTCATCCTGGGAATTAGCTCTCCAGAGCACCCTCTGCAGGCCAGTGACTCACTTGCCACTGACCCTCATGTGCCTCCCAGACCCCAGTGCCCCTTTACCTTGGGGTGCTGCCCCCTGCAGTCTCTGGGTCTCCCCTCCCCAGGGAGACCCCTCCCTCTATCCCCACCTTGCCTCAGTGGCTACTGCCAGTCACCATCTAGCCCCCACTCACTGGGGCAGACTGCAGTCTGTAAACAACTCATCACGAGCAAGGAGGATTTGGACCTGCTGCCTTTGTCTAACCCTGGGCTGCCCCTCTGCAACCCCAGTACCTGCTTTGGGCCTGCAGGTTCTCCAGGCTGGAGCTCCTCGGGCCTTTCCCCAACCCCATTCAGCTCCCAAACAGCTAGACCCTTCTCTCAACAACTAAACCGCTCACAGCCCTTTTATAGGACTAGCTGTGGCCTGATTGGGGCATGGCTCCAGCTGCAGCTGCTTCCCCAATCAGCCTAGCCTATTGGCTCCCAGGGGAAGCCCTTTCCTAGGGCTGTTTGAACTCCTTCAGGACCGGAATGGGTGACCATCCCGCTACACCCCCCACCCCATCACAGTAACATTGACGTTTAAGCAGGGGAACTACACAAAAATTAGGATGCTTGTTAGAAATTAAAAGAAGCTGTCGCCAGGATTAAATGCCTGAAAGGAGCATGGGGACAATTTAAAAACACCATAATAGAAGCTTCAGCCTAAATGTATACCCCAAATCAGAAAAGACAATAAAGAAGTCCAAAAGAATGCCACCAACGCTAAACAGCAGACCAATGAAGGTCCTCAGAGGCAGAAAGGCATCCTTTAACATTTGAAAGTCATATCCAAGTGAGGATAACAGGAAGGTTCACAAACTCTGGCAGGTTAAGTATGGAAGTATAAGGCAAGCCAAAAAAGAATTTGAGAAGCAAATTGCTACACATGAAAAAAACAATGAGATTTGTTTTTATTTTTAATGTACATCAGCAGCAGGAAGCCTGCCAAACAGGCAATGAGGCCACGAGGTGACCAAGGTATTAAAGGAGCACTGAAGGAAGACAAGGCCACAGAAGAGAAAACAAATGAATTCTTTGCATCAGTCTTCACTGCAGAGGCTGTGGGGAAGACACTTCATATTTGTCACCCAAAAAGGATAGCTCTGTTGTGTGTACTGTCCCACACTGACATGTCAAGAGAAGCGGTTTTAGACCACACTGATAGATTAAACAGTCACCAGGGCCAGACGGAATTCACCCAAGAGTTCTGAAGGAACTCAAATATGAAATTGCTGAACTGCTAACTGTTGTATATAACCTATTGCTGAAACAAGCCTCTGTACTAGATGATTCTGGCAATTACAGGCCAGTAAGCCTAACTTCAGTGTTGGGCAAACTGGTAGAAACTATAGTAGAGAACAGAATTATCAGACACTGAGATAAACACGATATGTTGGGGAAGAGTCAACACAGCTTTTGTACAGGGAAGTTAGGCCTCACCAATCATAATGCCACTATGTAAATTCATGGTGCACCCACACCTTGAATACTGTGTCCATTTCTGATTGACCCATTTCAAAAAACAAATAGGGGAACTCGAAAAGGTTCCGTAAAGGGCAACAAAGGTTATCAGGGTATGGAACGGCTTCCATATGGAGAGACGAAAAAGATTAGGGCTGTCACCTTAGAATAGTGGTGACTAAGGGAGGGCGGGGAGGATAAGAATAGAGGTCTATAAAATCCTGAATGGTGTGGAAAAGTGTTATGTACTTTTTTCCACAGTACAAAAACCTGGAGTCACCTGAAGAAACTAATAGGTGGCAGGTTTAATACAAACACAGGAAGTACTTTTTTTTTTTCACATAGTTAACTAGTGGAACTCATTGCCATAGGATGGACAAACGTATATCATAACAGAACTAGATAAATTCATGGAGAATAGGTCCATCAATGGCTATGGTCAGGGATGTAACCCCTTGCTTGAGGTGACCCTAAATGTCTGACTGTCAGGAGGGAAAGAGAGGGCTGGAGCACTCCAAGTGCCCTGTGGTGTACCCTCCCTCCTGAATCTCTGGCAATGGCCAATGTTGGAAGGCAGGATACTGAGCCAGATGGACCATTGGTATGACTCAGTATGGCCGTTCTTATTTATTTTATTAATTTAGATATAAATAATAGTTAAATATGTCGATCCAAGGCTCTAAGTGCCTTGATTTTGACAGAAAATGTAGAAACACCAACCATCATGTGAGCCCGTCGCTGAATGACCTGCAGTGCTTCATGGGAGTCATATGACTACATTGCCTTATGAGAGACATAGTCTGCCCAGGGAACCCAGGCCACAGGGGACAATGGAGGCACAAAACACAGAGAACTACAGGAATTATTATGATGCTACCAGGAACTATAGTTTAATGTTGAACTGATTCAAAATAAGGCATTTTGACATTTCTGAATTAAGAAATTTCTGAAATTTTCATTCTGTAGAAAATTCTAATATTTTAGCTGTTCAGCCCAATGTGAGATGAAAAAAAAAAAAGTCAAAATATCAGAATTTCCCACCAGACAGAAATTCCAGTTTTCACTCACCTCTACTCACCAGAAACCCCACATATGCTCGGGCGTATCCTGGTTCAAGACAAGCCTTTTTTTTTTCCCCCAGTGAATGGTAGACTAGAAAGGATATATTAGAAATTATGAATATTACTTCAGTACTGTGTCATGGACTAGGTCCACATTGTGCTAGATGCTGTATAAACACAGAACAAAAAGACAGTCCCTGTTCCACACAGTTTGAGGTATAAGACAAGAGAGAGACGCTGGCTATAGACAGACAAACACCAGGAAAGCAATGGGACAATATAAGTGAGTATGACAGACAGTGGTTTCAGCACATGAACTGCCTGTTGGGGTTTTTTTGTTTTTTTGTTTTTTTTTGGCAGGCTGCATGGAAAAGGACATGTGGTACTAAAATGTCTTCTGGTTTGCATTTAACTTCCAGTAACGCCTTTTTAAAAAGAACGTTGTTACGATAACGTTTGCAACATAGTTTGATGGCTTCGCGCCAAATTCTGCTACGAGTTACATTGATGTGAATTGGTGTTGACTCCAGATTTATTTTGGTGTAACAGAGCAGCATTTGACACTGTTATCCAAAGCAATAACATTGTGTGCTGAAATTAATATTAAAGCAAGCTGATTTTAGCTGCTAAATGTTTTATAAATACGAGAAAGGATCAGCGGGTAGATATTTTTTTTTTTTGTTAAAAATAAGCAAGCACTAAGACAAATTCAAAGGGGTCAGAGAATTCCCCTCTTCTCTCCTGCATTATAAATACTATTTGTGGTGCAACAATATGGAAAGATTCTTTCTTTAATACTTGCCAAACCAAAACTGTTCCAAATCAGCACGATGCCACAAGACATGAAATACATTAATAATTGGAGGGCAAGTTTGGCAAATTCTTATACCCTGGTGGAGCACTCCTAAGTTAATCACAGAATCATAGAATATCAGGGCTGGACGGGACCTCAGGAGATCATCTAGTCCAACCCCCGGCTCAAAGCAGGACCAATCCCCAACTAAATCATCCCAGCCAGGGCTTTGTCAAGCCTGATCTTAAAAACTTCTAAGGAAGGAGATTCCACCACCTCCCTAGGTGACGCATTCCAGTGTTTCACCACCATCCTAGTGAAAAAGTTTTTCCTAATACATATGTATGTTAGAGTATTTTAATGTGAATGATTTTTTAAAAAAAAATTGTGTTGTTTACAAACTCACTGGAATGCCAGGATTGTTTTACTGCACCCTGTCCCTTTAAGGATTGGAGTTCTACCAAGAGGTCAAAGGGGACACACTCATGAATATGAGTAGGGTGTGGTCCGTGGAGAGATGGTGTGCTCCTAAAAGGCTCGCCAGAAATGACATTTGTGCAAACTGTGTTTTTTTAAGAGTCTAGGTTTAATAAAAGTCCAATTTTACCAAACTAGAGTAAGGACATAAGAAACTGGTCCTAGGAAATCTTACAAATTTCTGCGGAACACATTATTTATCTGACAAATGAAGGGCTAGACTGTGTCACCGTTATTCATGTGTCATATTTCAGAGGAACAGCCGTGTTAGTCTGTATTCGCAAAAAGAAAAGGAGTACTTGTGGCACCTTAGAGACTAACCAATTTATTTGAGCATGAGCTTTCGTGAGCTACAGCTCACTTCATCAGATGTATACATCTGATGAAGTGAGCTGTAGCTCAAATAAATTGGTTAGTCTCTAAGGTGCCACAAGTACTCCTTTTCTTCATGTGTCATAGTATCTCACTCTTCAAATAGTCCCACTGAAATTAGAAGTTACTGTTGGCCAGCACCAAGAAGGCACAAGAAGCTTTACTACCTTTTGTGCCTCTGAAGAGGAATCCTGTTGGGAGCTTAATCATTGCTTCCTCCTGTTGAGGGTCTAGGTATCTGAATAAGAATGGAGTAAGTGTCAGGCCATGGCTCCACTGGTTCTCTACCCACAACAGATAGCTCAGCTAGCTATTATGGCGGGGGCAGCATGTTTCACATTCTTCAAGAGTGGTGCAGCAAGCATGTTGTTGTATGGTGAGATCCTGGGGGAAATTCTGGCTGTCAGCTGGAATTCCTATTCCTCCTGTATTTTCCAACTGCTGCATAGCCCTTCTCCACTGCCTGATGGTGCAGAAGGCAGAGTTTACCCCTGTAAAGTTAGCATTTCTTGCCTTACTCATCTTTTCTGAAAATAAGTTTATATGCCATATAATATATTACAGTAGGAATATCCTTCTTGAACTTTATCTGCATATATATATATATATTAGGGCTGTCAATTAATCACAGTTAACTCCCAGGATTAACTAAAAAAAATTAATCACGATTAATCGCACTGTTAATACCAATCAAAATGTATTAAATATTTTGGATGTTTTTCTACATTTTCAAATTGATTTAAACATAAGGACATAAGAATGGCCATACTGGGTCAGACCAAAGGTCCATCCAGCCCAGTATCCTGTGTGGTGACAGTGGCCTATGCCAGGTGCCCCAGAGGGAGTGAACCTAACAGGTAATGCTCAAGTGATCTCTCTCCTGCCATCCATCTCCACCATCTGACAAACAGAGGCTAGGGACACCATTCCTTACCCAACCTGGCTAATAGCCATTAATGGACTTAACCTCCATGAATTTATTTAGTTCGCTTTTAAACCCTGTTATAGTCCTAGTCTTCACAACCTCCTCAGGCAAGAAGTTCCACAGGTTGACTGTGAGGTGTGTGAAGAAGAACTTCCTTTTATTTGGTTTAAACCTGCTGCCCATTAATTTCATTTGGTGGCCCCTAGTTCTTATATTATGGGAACAAGTAAATAACTTTTCCTTATTCACTTTCTCCACACCACTCATGATTTTATATACCTCTATCCTATCCCCCCTTAGTTTCCTCTTTTCCAAGCTGAAAAGTCCTAGTCTCTTTAATCTCTCCTGATATGGGACCCGTTCCAAACCCCTAACCATTTTAGTTGCCCTTCTCTGAACCTTTTCTAATGCCAGTATATCTTTTTTTGAGATGAGAGGACCACATCTGTATGTAGTATTCAAGATGTGGGCATACCATGGATTTATATAAGGACAATAAGATATTCTCTGTCTTATTCTCCATCTCTTTTTTAATGATTCCTAACATCCTGTTTCTTTTTTTGACTGCTGCTGCACACCGCATGGATGTCTTCAGAGAACCAGCCACGATGACTCCAAGATCTCTTTCCTAATTAGTTGTAGCTAAACTAGCCCCCATCATATTGTATGTATAGTTGGGGTTATTTTTTCCAATGTGCATTACTTTACATTTATCCACATTAAATTTCATTTGCCATTTTGTTGCCCAGTCACTTAGTTTTGTGAGATCCTTTTGAAGTTCTTCACAGTCTGCTTTGGTCTTAACTATCTTGAGCAGTTTAGTATTGTCTGCAAACTTTGCCACCTCGCTGTTTACCCCTTTCTCCAGATCGTTTATGAATAAGTTGAATAGGATTGGTCCTAGGACTGACCCTTGGGGAACACCACTAGTTACCCTCTCCATTCTGAAAATTTATCATTTATTCCTTTGTTCCCTGTCTGTTAACCAGTTCTCAATCCATGAAAGGATCTTCCCTCTTACCCCATGACAACTTAATTTATGTAAGAGCCTTTGGTGAGTGACCTTGTCAAAGACTTTCTGGAAACCTAAGTACACTATGTCCACTGGATCTCCCTTGTCCACATGTTTGTTGACCCCTTCAAAGAACTCTGATAGATTAGTAAGACATGATTTCCCTTTACAGAAACCATGCTGACTTTTGCCCACCAATTTATGTTCTTCTATGCGTCTGACAATTTTATTCTTTACTATTGTTTCAACTAATTTGCCCAGTACTGACGTTAGACTTATCAGTCTGTAATTGCTGGGATCACCTATAGAGCCCTTTTTAAATATTGGCGTTACATTAGCTATCTTCCAGTCATTGGGTACAGTAGCTGATTTAAAGGACAGGTTACAAACCATAGTTAATAGTTCCGCAATTTCACATTTGAGTTCTTTCAGAACTCTTGAGGTGAATGCCATCTGGTCCCGGTGATTTGTTACTGTTAAGTTTCTCAATTAATTCCAAAACCTCCTCTAGTGACACTTCAATCTGTGACAATTCCTCAGATTTGTCACCTACAAAGGACGGCTCAGGTTTGGGAATCTCCCTAACATCCTCAGCCATGAAGACTGAAGCAAAGAATTCATTTAATTTCTCCGCAATGACTTTATCAGCTTTAAGCGCTCCTTTTTTATCTCGATCGTCCAGGGGCCCCACTGGTTGTTTAGCAGGCTTCCTGCTTCTGATGTACTTAAAAAACATTTTGTTATTACCTTTTGAGTTTTTAGCTAGCTATTCTTCAAACTCCTTTTTGGCTTTTCTTATTACATCTTTCCAGTTAATTTGACAGTGTTTATGCTCCTTTCTATTTATCTCACTAGGATTTGACTTCCACTTTTTAAAAGATGCCTTTTTATCTCTCACTGCTTCTTTTACATGGTTCTTCAGTCACGGTGGCTCTTTTTTAGTTCTTTTACTGTGCTTTTTAATTTGGGGTATACATTTAAGTTGGGCCTCTCTTATGGTGTCTTTGAAAAGTGTCCATGCAGCTTGCAGAGATTCATTCTAGTCACGGTATCTTTTAATTTCTGTTTAACTAACCTCATTTTTGCATAGTTCCCCTTTCTGAAATTAAATGCCACATTGTTGGGCTGCTGAGGTGTTCTTCCCACCACAGGAATGCTAAATGTTATTATATTATGGTCACTATTTCCAAGCAGTCCTGTTATAGTTACCTCTTGGACCAAATCCTGTGCTCCACTCAGGACTAGATCGAGAGTTGCCTCTCCCCTTTTGGGTTCCTGTACCAGCTGCTGCAAGAAGCAGTCATTTAAAGTATCGACAGATTTTGTCTCTGCATTTCATCCTGAGGTAACATGTATGCAGTCAATATGGGGATAATTGAAATCCCGCACTATTATTGAGTTCTTTATTTTGATAGCCTCTCTAATCTCCCTTAGCATTTCATCGTCACTATCACTGTCCTGGTCGGGTGGTTGATAGTAGATCCCTACTGTTATATTCTTATTAGAGCATGGAATTACTATCCATAGAGATTCTATGGAATATGTGGATTCATTTAAGATTTTTACTTCATTTGAGTCTATATTTTCTTTCACATATAGTGCCATTCCTCCCCCCCTCCTCCGCATGACCTGTTCTGTCCTTCTGATATATTTTGTACCCCGGAATGATTGTGTCCCATTGATTGTCCTCACTCCGCCAGGTTTCTGTGATGCCTATTATATCAATATCCTCCTTTAACACGAGGGACTCTAGTTCACCCATCTTATTATTTAGACTTCTAGCATTTGTGTACAAGCACTTTAAAAACTTGTCACTGTTTATTTGTCTGCCCTTTTCTGATGTGTCAGATTCTTTTTTATGTGAATGTTTCTCATCTGATCTGGCCCATACTTTATCCTCTTCCATCCTCTCCTCCTGACTAAAACCTAGAGAATCTCTATCAATAGATTCTCCTCTAAGAGAAGTCTCTGTCCGATCCATGTGTGCCTCTGCAGCAATCAGCTTTCCCCATCTCTTAGTTTAAAAACTACTCTGCAACCTTTTTAATGTTAAGTGCCAGCAGTCTGGATCCACTTTGGTTTAGGTGGAGCCCATCCTTCCTGTATAGGCTCCCCCTATCGCATAAGTTTCCCCAGTTCCTAATAAATCTAAACCCCTCCTCTCTACACCATCATCTCATCCACTCAGCATACAAAGTGCACACTGCTCACTTATTATTTTTGATTACAAATATTTGCACTGTATAAATGCTAAACAAAATAATAGTATTTTTCAATACACCTCATACAAGTACTGTAGTGCAGTCTCTTTATCGTGAAAGTGTAACTTACAAATATACATTATTTTGTTACATAACCACTCTAAAAAAAAACACCCAGTGTCAAACTTCAGAGCCTGTAACTCCACTCAGTCCTACTTCTTCTTCAGCCAATCGCTAAGATAAACAAGTTTGTTTTCATTTATGGGAGATAATGCTGACTGCTTCTTATTCACAATGTCATCTGAAAATGAGAACAGGTGTTCACGTGGCACCTTGGTAGCCAGCATTGCAAGATATTTACATGACAGATATGCTGAACATTTGTATGCCCCATATGCTTTGGCCACCATTCCGGAGGACATGCTTCCATGCTGACGAGGCTTGTTAAGAAAATGATGTGTTAATTAAATTTGTGACTGAATTTTTTGGGGGAGAATTCTATGTCTCCTGTTATGTTTTACCTGCATTCTGCCATATATTTCATGTTATAGCAGTCTCGGACGGTGACCTAGCACATTTTGATTTTAAGAACACTTTCACAGCAGATTTGACAAAACACAAAGAAGGTACCAATGTGAGATTTCTAAAAATAGCTGCAGCACTTGACCCAAGATTTAAGAATCTGCAGTGCTACCCAAAATCTGAGAGGGATGAGGTGTGGAGCATGCTTTCAGAAGTCTTAAAAGAGCAACACTCAGATGTGGAAACTACAGAACCCAATCCACCAAAAGAGAAAACCAGTCTTCTGCTGGTGTCATCTTATTCAGATAATGAAAATGAACATGCGTCGGTCTGCTCTGCTTTGGATCATTATCAAGCAGAACCTGTCATCAGCATGGATGCATGTCCTCTGGAATGGTGGTTGAAGCATCAAGGTACATATGAATCTTTAGCACATCTGGCACGTAAATATCTTGCGACACCGGCTACAACAGTGTCATGCAAACTCCCGTTCTCATTTTCAGGTGACATTGTAAACAAGAAGCAGGCAGCATTATCTCCTGCAAATTGTCACCTAATTTGTTTGTCTGAGCCATTGGCTGAAGTAGGACTGAGTGGACTTGTAGGCTTTAAAGTTTTACATTATTTAATTTTTGAATGCAGTTTTTTTTGTACATAAATCTACATTTGTAAGTTTTGTTTTTTACAGTGCAAATATTTGTAATAAAAATATAAAGTGATCACTGTACACTTTGTATTTTGTGTTGTATTTGAAATCAACGTCTGAAAATGTAGAAAACATCCAAAATATTTAAATAAATGTATTCTATTATTAACAGTGCAATTAATTGTGATTAATTTTTTTAATCATGTGATTAATCATGGCAATTTTTTTAATAGCTTGAAAGCCCCGGTAAACCCAAACCCCAACCCCCCCCCCCACACACGAAAGGTAAGGAAACCCCTTTCAACATAAGAAATAGAATTGTGATAAAAATCTATTTTGCACTGAATCTTGAAAAAAATATATGAAATTTCACATATTTCAGTAAGAAGATTTTTTTGGGGGGGGGAACTCATGGAAATTTTATTTTGCGGTAACATTTTAGCAAACAGTTTTGTATAGCCATGATGGTAGCATCACATGTGTATGTTAAATTGCAAAGAGTGCCATTTCCAAGCCTTTGTAGACATTCAAGGACATATTTTATTTATTTGTTTTATTTAGCGTGTGTTTCTAGGGTGCCCACAACCCTACCTGCTGAGACTCACATACATTAATAGATTAATTCTAGCACTCCCATGAAGCAGAGAAAAGTATTACTATCATCCTCACATTACAAATGGGGAACTCAGGCACCAAGAAATTAACTGACTTGTTCAAGGTCACAGAGAAGTCTGTGGTAGAATCAAGAACAGAATCTAGTTCTCCTGAGTCTTAGTCTAGTGCTTTAATCACAAGACCATCAGCCCTCTCTTTATTTTGGCCATGTAAACTGATTTGTGAATAAAAAGCTGATTGAGGGAAAACTTATAGCAACATATCAACAGTCACATGTTGGAAACTTTATTTAGAAAGCCATTTCTCTTCAGCTCACAGACCATCTGGTGTATGTAGGCTTCAGTGGCACTTTACAGGATATCACACTTTCAGGTTTGCAGCCCTTGATCCTGTCCGATTTCACAGCTGGTTGATCCATCTGCTTAAATGACAACCACCGATAATTATATAAAGTTTTCACAACTCTAAAAATGACATCAATAGGTGAATAAACAAATGGAATAAGATTTTCTGAATGTTTATAATATACAAAGGAAACCCACACACTAAGGCCACAATTCTGACTTCACTGGGACTCTGTCTCGGCATGGGGGCTGCTCATGTGGTTCTCTTTGCAGGCTCAGGGCCTCACATATAGATGTAGAAAGCAGACACACCCCATTTCATGTCTATAACTTGACTCCTAACCTGGAGAAAATACATGACTGCCACCTCTACAGATTTTGATTTAAATGGGTCATTTGTTTCATTAATTTATATGGGCAAAGCATTTTTCACAACCTCTGTACTTCACTGCATCAGTAGAAGTATATGCTACCACAAGCTCTACTAATTATTACCTGAGACAAGTGTTTTCTCCCCTTTTAAAATAAGGATGCAATTGCTCTGAATTGCCCCATTTGTTAAAAAAACAACTGGCCATGAGCTGAACGTTAAGCACATTAGTAATCCTGTTAATTTCAGATGGAATTAAAATAAAACATATCTATAATGGTTTGCTGGACTGGTTGGATTATTTTAATATAAAGTTTTAAATGCTTCAGACAACTCTAGATTTTTATTATATACTTCATGTATTCAATATGTGAGAAAATCTATTTAATCTTAAGTTCATCCTGATCCCAGCAAACAGCTTGAGTAAACAGCTGAGAAAAAGATCCCAAGCTAACATACCCACCTCCAAGAGTACTTTCTTCCATACACAGTAGCAGTTGCACGTGGTTGGTATGACAGAGTAGATTGGACAGTGGAGGGAAAGTAAATGATGAATGGATGCATAAGAGTTGCTGGATGTGGGAAAGAGATACACTGTGGATTTGAGGGAAAAGAATGAGTATGAGTGTGTGGAAAAGAATGGATGAGTGATGAGTGTGTATGTGGGGAGAGAGGACATATGTGGTATGAAAATGAGTGGACATATATGGGGGATGAGTGATGGATGGGGAAATAGGGCTTTATTGAGTAGAAAACACAGATCAAAGAGGAAGGTACAGACAGAAATACTGAGATTGAAAGGGTGCAAGAGATGGATAAGATGGAAGGAGAGCAATTGGCGATGACACAATACAAGAGAGTGAGTAAAGATAGGAGAGAATGCATAACAGGAAAGAAAAGACAAAAGGAAATGCGAGCAAAAAATCTCTGAAAGAGAGACGAATAGGTACTATAGAAAGATAGAAAATGTGGATTGAATGCAAAAAAGAGAACAAAAACAACAGAGACCTATGAATTATGTTTAAATAAAAGAGATCAATTAATTTTAAAGGTGAAACCAAATATGCCCACAGGGCTATGAACCACACTTTGTTCTTTGTGACAAGACACACGAAGAGCAGTACTTTTGTCTCTGAAATGTATCAGATTGCGCTATCACAAGTTTCCACATATAGAGACACAGGATAAGAGAAAAAGCACCTTATTCAGAAAGTTTCTTTGATCATTTTCCTAGCAATCTTTTATTAAAAAAAAAAAAAGTCAGAAATATCATCCTGCTTAGTGTTTTCTCACAGCACTTGTGATTTACATAGGTGTTAAAACCTTAGCCAATTTATGTTCACAATCTGCTTCTTGGTTTGCAGTTGAGATCTAGAATGTGGTATCATTTACAGGAAAGGGGAAAAAAATCCAGGAAATAATATAAACTAAATTAAACTTTCCTTAATGTCCTTAAGTAGTAGCTCCTTATTTCCTTAAAATAAAATAATACCTAACAAGAGAGAGGGACCTATTGTACCTAGCTGATAAGGGGGCCTAGAGCCCTGAAAGGGCTTCAGGAAATGTAGATATTGGTTATACCAGAGCCTCTGGCACTAGCAATATTGATGGTAAGGCCAGAGGTTTTTGCTCAGAGAGAGCGTTGACCTCATGGGTTCAAGAATCAGCTGAAGGATGAAGAGTGTTCCAACTGGGTCAATAGTTTCACCAAGGACAAGGGGTATGAATCCAAGCCGACAATGAGGACTTCATGGCCTCCTCAGAAGACCAGGTACAATCTGGCAATGTTGCCTAGCATATATCCATAGTTGCCATTCCCCTACAACTGTCCTTAACAAATAAATAGCCTTCAGAGCTTGTCAGATAATGGGATATTTCTGATTTTTCAGAAAAAGAAAAATAATCAAAAGTTGAAAAATGTACACTGAAAATTCTTAACTCAAAATTGAACATTTGGATTTAAAAACGTTACAGTGGGGTCTCACAGGAGCTGTAGTTTGTATGGCCCTATTGTCCTCTGTGGGCTGGGTTCCCAGACCAGACTACACCTTGTTTGATGCACCATGGATTCCCCTTTTGCTGAGGCCATGGCCCTGGTATGAGTCCCTTGCCATGGTATGTCATCGGAGATGTAGTCCTGCTGAGTAACCTGGGCAATGGCGGGCATGAGGAAACAAACTACAACTCTCATGAGGCACTATGATGGCATTTCCAAATTAAAAATATCAGTTTTTGTGTGTTCAGTTTGAGGAAAAGTTGAAAGATTATGTGGCAGAAAATTTCTTCATCCAAAACTAAATTTTCCATCAAAAAACAGTTTAGATGGAAAATATTTGACCAGCCTCACTAGGGAGTTCTCATGCTAAGATCTGTTAGAGAATCTTGAGTAGGTAGTACACTGGCAGAGGGCAAACCAAGCCATGACTCACATCAGGCCTGACACACTCATTGTCCCAACACACTATTGTCATCATCTGTATCTCAAAAGTGTCATGTAAAGTATCATATACAAACTGGTATCATGCTGGTCCTGAAAATTATTGCATGATGTATGTACAAAGAGTTTTAAAGGCATGCTGGAAATCTGTAATTAAAATGTGTTTGGCAGGCAGCACAAAAAGCCTACCCTGCCTTTGAGAAAGGAACGCACATGTACTTGTGTGACCAGACTGATCACAGAGGACAATGAAAAGTACATTTTCATGTAAGGTCAACAAAGCCATCACGTTAGCAAGTGGGGGAGATGACTGCTTAAAGATCATGATGGAGGAATGGAGTCTGCAGAGATTACTGCTTTATGATCATGATGGAGGAATGGAATCTGCACACCCAGGAAGCCTTCCTGGCTCTTGAAACAGAGACAATGAACTCTGGCGTAATATAAGGAGCAAAGAGACATTCAAGTCATCCGTCACCTGAGAGAACCAAGAAGAACAGTGCTTTGTATTTATGAAAGATTGGTTCTCCTGCCAAAACAGACTGGAACATGCTGACAACTTGATGTGAATAAGAAACTATGCTAAACAAAGCTACATCTTTCTAGAATTAAGTTCTAGACACTAGCAAAAGGGCTATTTTTGTTTTGTTGATAACCTTTTCATATCTCTTTCATTCTTGCTTGAAATCACTTGAATCTATTTTCTGTGTTAATAAACGTATTCTTAGTGTTACTACAAAGCATTTCAGTGCTGAATATTCAGGTGAAATGTATAACCCCTGCTGAGATAACAAGTGGTTGTGTGTACTGACTCTTTGGAGGCAGTGAAGTTGGTGTTACCTCTGTGAGTGTCCAGTAGGAGGAACTGGAAAATGCAGGAGAGATGATTTCGAGGAGGCTTGGTACCCAATGTGTTGTTGGGGTCATCTGCAAGGCGTAAGTGGAGCGGTGAAGTCAGGATGAGACCATTGTGTTATGAGCACATTGCTGGTGTCAGCACTCTGAACCAAATCTGCCCAGTATAGGGAAACCCATGGACACAAGGCAGATAGTGACAGAACCCCATAGTGATGTTTTGAGGGTTCACCCAGATCACAGTAATATCTTTACGGAGTAAGTTCCTTATAATCTAAACGGTCCAGTCATGCTCCCGCTTAAATAGCAAAATTCAAGTGGGATCAGGATAAAACTATACCAAACTAGTATGAAAGTCACCATTTGAATGAATGGGACTGCATTTGGGATTCAATAGCTATTGACTCTGTAGCCATTATAGTATTAGAATCCACAGATGCTGCAGTGGTATTTCATTTTAACTGCTTTGGGATCAGGTTCCCTTTAATGATCCTTTAAAAATTACTCTTCACTTTTTGAAACATGGTTTTGTAAAGGCTCAAGTGTTCAGATAAATATGCTAATTATTTTATCTCTTGCTTTAGGAATGATGTAGTTTTGGAACACTGCCAAACGCATTCTGTCACACCAGATAGCTAGTTTTGCCTCAGCCACCAAACAAGAATATCTTAGCACAATCAGAGTTCTCAGAGACAAGTTGCAAGTCATCTTAAGATTCCAATATTAAATCTCTGGTGCACTTTTTATGTGACCTTTGGCTCAAAAAACCCAGCACAAAATGATTCCAAAATAGAGGTGACTGCCGTTCTTTAACTGTAGCTTTAAGAACTAGAATTGCAATAGATTCTTTAGGGAAAAAATTATATCAAAAGAAAGTCTTTAAATATAGCTCTCTCTGGTGACTGTGCTGCAATTTAATGGATTTCATTTAGGAAGTAGTGAATATTTTTCTCTCCCTTTATTATTGTAGAGCTCTCAAAAATGTTCTAGGGTCTTTAAAGGCATGCATGACAAGAATCTGCCCCAGAGAACTTGAAACTGCATACACAGGTATGTAACATCAAGGAAACTATTCAAATGAGCAGTCACACACATGGCCTCATCTAGGCAAAAAGTTGCGCCCAACAAGAGACATGGAGATTTTATTTTATAGGAAGTAGTTGAAATTTTATAACACATCTGAGATCACCAAACAGAAGCACAACCAATTATGAATTAACCCTTAGCAATACCACTGGGGAGGTAGGTCTCAAATTTTCAAAGGAATTTTGGTGCCTAAGTCCACCGCTAACATTCTCGAAACCAGCACTTAGCGGTTGCCGAACCCCAAAAGTGCCTACATTTCCATCCAAAAGCATTTGCAAAGCCACTGAAGCACTGACCGCCAACCCATAGCTAACAAGTTACTTGAAGTCCGAGTTGAAGCTGAAGCCCCACTAAAGTGGAATTTTCTAACTAGACATTTCCCCCAGCTATCTCGGTGGAGGGGGGACTCATACCTTAGGCATGCCTAAGAACTGATACCTGTCAGATCCCACTGCAGGAGGGCCAGATGCAGGCTACCAATAGGTGACAGAGCAGCAGAATACCCTCACAAAAGACAGCCAGGGACGAGCAGGTTGGGAATGTTGAGGGAAGAATGTTGATGCAACTGTATAATAATTCCCTTGCCAATCTGCTAGCAGACAATTTAAAGGGATGCAATCCATTTGTAACAAATTATATCTTTTTACATTGATTTGTTTAAAAGCATTCATAGTTTCACTCATAGTTTAGATTTTGGCAAAGACTAAAATTTTAGTAAACACAAAACAAAATATGCACACACTTCCTGTGCTTGGTTAATTAAGCATTAGATGGTGAAAAATTACAGTTGGAAAGAATGCATTTTGTATGTTTAAAAAAATGATCCACTTGTGAGATATTTTTGCTTTCAGATTCTTGTGTAAGACATGCAAATGAGTTATTTAACATACAGTAGCTAATTGAAAAATTAACTGAGTTCTATTGACGTTGAGGAAGGGATTAGCCTATAAGCAATACAGGCAGAATTTTTTTACACAAAGTGTAATTAAATTAGAACTTTAAAAGATAAAAACTCTAAAAAAGTGAAGTTTTTTCGGCAAAAGCTCAACTGAGCACAAACCCGCTACTCTTATCGCCATTAGGTATTTTGCAGTGATGGCCAAATACTACACAGTTGCTTTCAAGTAAGCAGTTGATGTGGAACTGAATTGGAAAATAATTATATACTTTTATTGTCCATTTCATGTAGCAATGGAGAAAAAGTTCTAGTGAGAGAATAATTGCAGACTGAAATCTAACCCCTGGAACAGGAGTGCAAGATGGAGGACTTGAGAGTGCACTTGTTAGCTCACTGCTAAATACTCACAGGACACCTCTCATGCCCATGGCTAGAACTTGCTCTGTGCTGTATTTGGGACCTTATAGCAGTTGATGGCATCACTCCAATTTCAGGTATCATAGGGGAAACATCTTTATTATAAGTTTGTGCAATGCCTAGCACAATGGGACCGAGACTGCTAGATACTATTGCAATATAAATATTATTTATTGTCTGTATTGTGGTAGAGTCTATGAGCACCAGTTGTTGACCAGGACCCTGTGGTGAGAGGCACTGCACATCTAAAGAAGAAAAAGACGGTCTCTTCCCCAAAGAGCTTACAATCTAGGCCTATACTTTAGTTTTGACTGGTAAAGGAGAAATGAAATGAATGCATTACATGTAAAAGAAAAATGAAATGTATTTGTCATATTGAAATCTATGTGCATTTGATTAATCATTTAGGACTTTAAATCATTTTTAAAGAAAATCTTTTTTGGCTGTCTTTCACATGACTGCTGCTTACTTTGCATCATTCCACTAACACATAGTTTAACTTTCACCTTGCAGGAATATTCAAAGTGTGTGGTTCCTAAAAGAGTCCTTCAAGAGAAGTTGTGGTCTATACCATACGTGTTAAATATAGCAACAGAATGGTTAGATGCTGAGGGCTTCCAATACATCTTTCATTTACAAAAGTGTAAATCAGCAGTAGTGCCATTGAACCAAAGAGTCAAAATAGTCCCTAAAAAGAAAAGGAGGACTTGTGGCACCTTAGAGACTAACCAATTTATTTGAGCATAAGCTTTCGTGAGCTACAGCTCACTTCATCCCTGTGTTTTTAAGGTGCAGATCTCTCAGGCTTTTAAAAATATATGAAATACTTTAATTAAAAAAAAAAACAAACCCTCCCCCCCCCGTTTAATGGGGGCCAATTTCACTAAGTTGAAAACAATTATGAGCCAAATAAACTAGGAAGAAGAATTTAGTCAGAAAAATGTAAATGATAATCAGGAATCATGTAATAATATCTTTCTAGATATCGAGAAAGTCATAGTCCTACAAATGAGGAAGGAGGAAGGCTGTGCTGATTTAAAAAAAAAACAACCCACAACAATCTGGTTTAGTGGGACATGAAGGCAGCTATAAAAAATATATATATAACAAATTAAACAAAGGGAAAGCTGATAGTAATGAATATTCATTAAAATTTTGGGAAGGGAAGCAAAGGGAAACAAGGAGCTATCATTGAGAGACAGAGTTCAGGACAATAAGGACTTTTAAAAATATGTTAGGAACAAAAAGAATCCTGACAATAGTATCGGTCCATTACTATATGGAAATGGTAGAAGTATCATTAATAATGCAGAAAAGGCAGAAATATTCAATAAATATTTCTGTTCTGTATGTGGGGAAAACCGATGATGTAGTCTCATCACATAATGTACATAATACTCTTTCCATCCCACTAGTATCTCTGGAGCATGTTAAACAGAAGCTACTCAAGTTAGACATTTTAAAATCAGCAGGTCCAGATAACTTGCAGCCAAGAGTTTTAAAGGAGTTGGCTAAGGAGCTTGCTGGACAATTAATGTTGATTTTCAATAAGTCTTGGAGCACTGGGAAAGTTCCAGAAGACTGGAAGAAAGTTAACATTGTGTCAATTTTTAAACAACAAAATAATCTGGATAGTTATAGGCCTGGGCAAGAGAATGGAGAAGCTGATATGGAACTCAATTAATAAAGAATTAAAGGAGGGTAATGTAATTAATGAAAATCAGCATGGGTTTATGTAACATAGAGCCTGTCAAATTTACTTTTTTTTTTTTTAAATGAGATTAAATATTTGGTAGACAAAAGGTAATAGTGTTGACGTAATAGACTTCTGTAAGGAGTTTGACTTGGTATTGCATGACATTTTGATTTAAAAATATATAAAATTAACATTGTACACATTACATGGATTAAAAATTGGTTAACTGGTAGGTCTCAAAATGTAACTGTAAATGAGGAATCATTATTGAGTGGGTCTGTTTCCAGTGAGGACCTGCCGGGGTCAATTCTTGGCTGTAGGCTAGTTAACATTTTTATCAATGATCTGGAAGAAAACTGATAAAGTTTGCAGATGACCCAACATTTGGGGACTGGTAAACAGTCACGATTCAGAGTGATCTGGATCACTTGGTAAACTGGGCACAAGCAAACAATATGCATTTCAGTACTGCTAAATGTAAATGTCTACATCGAGGAGCAAAGAATGTAGGCCATCTTTACAGGATGAGGGACTGTTTCCTGGGAAGCAGTTACTCTGAAAAAGATTTGGGGGTTGTGGTGGATAATCAGCTGCTCTAGAAATTATTTGGGTGGAAATTGTGTTATATGGGAAGTCAGACAAGAGAATCACATTGTTTCTTTATGGTCTTGGGATCCATACAATATATGCGCCAAAGTTTTAATTTTAATTTTAAAAAGGCAAACATCCTAATAAAAATTCTGATAAAAATCTAAGGTTTGCCAGATAAAGTACCTTTGCTTCACTAATCCTTTGGCTAAATGATTTCTTTTCACAGGGACTAAATCTCTATGTTTAGTCTGTGTGAAGAAGGAACAGTCCAGGACATAGAATATTGTTGCCTTTATGGAGGATTTGTTTACCAGCTTACTGAAAGAATCCTCTCTGCAGCCTGGAGAGAGGATTCTTTCAGTAAGCTGGAACAGTCTTCTGTTGGCCTTTAACCTTTTTGTTTGTTTGGACAAGTATTCATTAGATAATTTCCCTTAACGATCGATAGGTTTGGCAGAATTCATTAAAAACAAAACAAAACCCAACAATGTTTATTGTAGGCATCTTTTTCATTTTAATAATTTAAATTGTCAGCATTTCAGGAAATTGTCAGGGAGTCAGGGAATAGGGGCTCTGACAATAATTAGTAGATGCTGAGATTCAAAAAGTTAAAGCTTTACAACCATTAAAACACAAATTGTCAATATCACATGCCAAATATACCAAGTACATATCCTTAAATCAACCTCTAATAAGTTCTCAAGCAGCTTGTCTTTCTCTGCTTATCAGTAAATTTTGATGATTAGCAATGGAAATATTTTTTTGCCTGTGTGGGTTCAGTGAAATCAGGGTTTTTTTTCCCCTGACAATTACCAATAAAAATCTAATCCTTTCAAGTCTAACTATAGGTTTATCCTTTTTCTACAAGGAAACAAGTCCAGGTAGCTACCTCAGCAAAAAGGCTCAAAGTTCCATTCCTTGGTCTACTGGAAATCCAAGCAATCCCTAGCTTTTACTATAGGTAAAATTTAGTTTACTACAATAATTCCTTTAATTTTTAATCATACTATTTATCCCAATGAAAAACTACAGAAACTAGCATTTCCCTCCTTAAATCCCACATCTGTGCAGAAGTTTAGAAGGAAACAAGGAAAATTTGGATAAAATGAGCCAAACAGGAGATGTGTTCTGAAAACAGTTTAAGAGATTATGACTGACAGCCTCATGGACTAAACTCGTAGCATCAGTACTCTGGGAAGGCCAGTCTTCCAGCCCAAGATAGACTGTGTCTCAGGAAAACAAGCAAGATCAGCCTAGTTTATCCCATATGCTGTGGCAATTTCTTTAAAGACACCTGAGTCAAAGCCATACAAGTTTCAGCTGTCTGAACACTGAGTAGGAAGCAATTAAAATGATTACCTGAACGAGCAAATGCAAGCTGGGCCTTTATTTCTTTTCATTTCCTCCAGCAAAACACATACAGGTAAATTATCCTTGTGTGCTGAAGAATTGCCAGGAAACTCACTCACAACCACTTATTTCTTGGAAGACTGACTGTGGCTATGAGGATAAATCTCAGGAAAAATCCTTCTGTGATATTTTGATTTTGCCATTTTTCGTTACCCTCATCTGCCACAGAAACAGTCAGTGTTTTAAACAACAAGGGTGAATCCTCTGGTAGCTTGTGGCCTGGTCCAAACCCATAGGAGTCAATAGAACAACTCCATTGACATCCATGGGCTTTGAATTAGACCCTTAATTGGAATTTGAAACCATTTTGTAGATTTGTAATCAGAGACCCAAGGAGGTGAAACTGCTTTCATCAATTGCCAATTCCCATCCTGACACTGGCAGTATCTGCTGTCTTGTGAGTTGATAAGGCTCAAACAATCTGTTGGAAATATTATACTATTAACTCTGCAACCTTATGGCTTAGCAGGTTTTATGATGGCTTTATAGGTAACTGGTTTTGGAAGAAAGCAAACTGTTTACCCTATTCATGGAAGTATTTCTAAAATCTTGTTTAGTATTAAAAATGCTAATTTTATGGACATTTTAGTGATAAAACAGAATAATGACTGAAAAAGTTAGTTTGGTCAACATTAACTTAAGTGTATATTCATCTAAGAATTCAAATGATATCAATTATGTTTTCTCTGTTGAAAAAAAACCCTTAAATCTGTTATGCAAAAGTCTTGCCAGCGGTGATGTGACATTTTAACAAATGTTTGAATGGATTTTGTAACAAAGTAACAACTAGTCTAATAAGTATATAATAAATCTGATTTGTAAATTCTTGCACAAATTGAAATCATTATGGATTTTGCTAGCCAAGTGTCTTATTCATAAAAGTGGATTGTACTATGGCTGTCTGCGCTATACCAAGGGACATTGGTAGCTACATTGGTAGCTACATAACCTCTTCTTGACGTTTTCAACAATAGAATAGGTGCCTTGCTTCAAAAAAATATCCTTTATTTTATCTTTATAAGTGAGCATATTGAAAATAATTTTGAATCCGTTTTATCAGCCTAACGAATCAAAATGGAATTATTTTCCTGTGGCTTTTCATGGCCTTAATTTCTGGCAGATTGATTGAAGATGGGTTGCAATGTTTGATGGGAGGGCACACTCACTTCCAACATCTTCTATCTGATGTTCTAGTTGAGACCTTTATTAAATCATGGTACTTGCCTGCCTGCTCAGCGTCTCTGGCACAGGATAAATACAACCTTTCTGGGAAACAAACTATATTTTAGAACATGTTTTGCAGCAAGGAATTTAACTATTTTCCCCTTTCTAAGTAGTTCTATTTATAAAACCTCTCTGATTTTTTAAATCAATATCTGTTCGGTTAATTGGTCACATGACCAAAATTAGACTTGTGCTCTTGTGAGAGGGTGACAGTACACAATGGAAGACAGTGAGCCATACCTACTGTCTCACTGACATCGTATGGAGACTTCAGCACACAAAGATGACTTTTTTGCAGAAGTCCTTATGCCCAAAAGTGTCTGAAATATGGCTTTAAAAGGCAGCCCATGAAAAGCAGTGCATGGAGGTGCAATGAGCCAGCAGGAGCTCCCCTTGGCTTTGTGCATGACTTGAGAGCTGAGGCACCAGGAGTGCTGAGTATGGCCACTGCTGCATCATTTGAAAAATATAACATTTGCTGCTTCCTATGTACCAGGTCAGCTCTGCTGGCCGGTGCTGGAGAAGGTGGGATCTAGGGCTCTTTCTCTGTAGTGTAGCCCGTGCCACCATCAAAGCTAGAAACCCCAGATCCTTGCTCTCTGAATGCACGTAAGAACAAATATTGTGTGTAACCCTTCTCAAGGGAGCAAACAGAAGGTGAAGCTTTGTGCAAATTCTCCCTTTGTTGTGTACCCAAATCAGCTGTAACCTGGTCCAAAGGCATCAGTGCAGTAAGTAATCAAACAGGAGAATAAAATCAAGCATGACTGTCTCCATAGTATTTTTTAAAATGACCATATACATCATTCAGTCAGTTGAGCGTAATGCCTCTGACTTTAGGTAATCTCAGGCAATAGATCTACCCTGAGCAAAATTCTATCACTATGGTCATTGCACCCTTTCACTATTTGCATGTCTGACACTTGGTCATTGTTTACTTACACCAAATACCCTTCAGAATGTATCAATCCATGTTTGTACTTACATATGTTTTCATATTCCCTACAAATGACAGTAAGTTCCTAAGTAAGCATAATCCTAAAAATCAATGGAGTAGAAATATTGACAATTAATTTTGAGGGACAGGTGAATGGTAGTGATTTGAGGTGTAAAACTACAATCTTGGATTTACTTTTCTGTCTTATTTAGTGGTGGGAAATTATAGGGTTCTGATAGTAGGATAGCCCAGAATTTAGACTGCCTCACTCATAAGGGTGATTTGGGTTCAAGTGTGGGGGAAAACTATGTTAACCATTGTTAAGTCACTCCCAGCCTTTACTAGCCTCACTCTGTCAACTTTTGACTGATGGAGGAGGAGAGGTAGAATATTGCCTGGTATAGTCAGAAGCACCATAGGGATATCCTGATTAGACACAATGGGAATGATCCTCAGCAGAAAGGCTGTTCAATGGCAGCCTGACATAATGTTTCACACGTCAGCAGCTACGGAGCCACTCTGTAGAGAGGGAGCTGGATGCTTACAGATAAGCAGGTTCCCCAATGACTGAAGCTAGGGGAACACTTTAATTACACACACAACTTATGAGCTACCAGCAGGCAAGACAAATTGCATGCCGATGGGGGTAACAATTCTGGACTACCCAACTGAGCTGCTACAATGGAAATTTACAAATACACAATGTTGCCTACAACTAGATGGTAAAGGCCTCCTCTGGGATAGGAACTTCCCAACCTGCCATATGTCTTGTGATCTCTCTCTGAGTTCCCGTCTTATCAGGCTGTCTGTGTAGTTATTTTTTTGCAGCTTTAGACTCGCAACATCTAGTATATCATGTCAGAGACAAACACTTCCATATAACATAGCTTATAAAAAGCTGTTGAAAGGGGAAAAGAGGCCATATCTATCTATGCAGGTTTTCCTCACATGTTTTGATATATTTTATTGCTTTGAAATATAGGCTTTAAAAAGGATATCAAGCCTGCACAAAATAGGGCCCTCTTGCCCACAACTGCAGCCTATTTGCTAGCTGGGGAGAGGAAAGCCTTCAAACAGGTTGAGCGATCTCCCTTTGATAGCTAGTTTATTTGCTTGGTCTTTTGATGGAGACGTTTGGGAGTTGGGCTTTTCTGGCTGCATCTCAGTCTCACACTACAGCAAATAGCACAGGACAGCAGTGATTGCAAAACATGGTCAGCATGATCTCTGTGTAATATGTAGGCAGGAGTTTTTCATTTCATGTGTCACCCACAACTTACTTCTGGGATTTTCACTCATCAGTAGATTTTACCAAGTTAATAAGAGGGACTTAGGTTGTTTCTCAAAGTACTGTAGTGTTTAGGATCAGCTATTGTATGCTCTCTGATTTTATTTTTTACCCTTACTCACATTAAGTAGACCCACTGAAGTCAGTAGAAGCAAGACTGAGGTCAACAGGTACTACTCAGGATGAGTAATGGTGGCAAAATCTGGTCTGAGTAAATAAATAATTAAAATAATATTTTTCTTTGAGAGTTCTTTAATATTCCGCTTGCAAGCATGGTACCAGTTGACTGGATGGTCATGTACCATCAAGGCTGATGGAAGCAGAGTCCCATGCATTCTGTGATTCTCCAGCATCTACTTCTTGTTGTAGAATTGTGTTGTAAAGCTGAAGCTTTCGTTGAAAAGGAAAACAAAAATCTTTCTAGCCTTCAGAGTTGTGAAGAAAGCCTTAAAAAATGTGATACAAATGTAAACCAATGCAAGTAGTTTCTTGGAGTTTTCAGATAGCCTGAGGTAAGAGGTCTAGGACAGTTCTGTCATATTCATTTCATGGATTTGTTAAATCTGAAACCTAATGCTGACAATTAAAAATGTCGTTGATTTTCCCCCCCTCTGCTGTTCACTTTATCACTAATATCTATTTAATGTGCTTACCCTTATAAATAGCTTTCAATACCTGCCTGGATCTCAAAAATTTGAACTTTCAAGCCTTCCAACTCCCCCTGCCCCACTAACAACTTTGGTGATGCACTGAAAATACTAAAATCTGCAGCCAATAAAAAATGGACAATGTGGGGACAACCACCATACCTCATGCAATAGAAGCCAAAGGTGTTTTATTTAATTGGAAGACACATAATTCCAAGTCTGGCACTCCAAATACCACAGGATCCAGGCCTTTCTGCAGAATTTAGGCCAGTTTGCTATGAAGTATATTGGGCTTTACCAACCTAGATACAGCTCTTTAGATTGCATTTATATTTGCCCCAGCTTTACTGTGGAGCATACATCTAATCATTCACCTGCCGGTCCCAAACACAGCATGCCAGTCAATTAATGTTGTTTGGGGAAAAAGGATTCATGGGTAAGTAAGTTTATATCACATTTTGTATATTTTCTTTCTACCTATTCTTCTTGTTTTATCATTTATGGTTGTGGGGTTGTTTCTCCATCCCAGAGAATGCTGGTGACTTCTCTGGAGTTCATCCTATTTAATAAAGGGATATTCCTAATTCTACTGTATTGTGTCTGGTAATGACTCTGTGAAACCTAACTGGATTAATACTATCTGAATAATGGAGGGTGATGAATGAGTGTGCCAATGAAATAATATCTTCCAAACTAATCTAAAGCTCTTTGTTATGATTTGCTATTTCATTCTGGATACTATTTTTATTTAATGTGACTATTATTAATAGTTCACTTGCTGTCCTAAACACTATCTTCATTAGATAATTATGTCTCTTGCACCTTGCTTGTTCCTTTTGCTGGATTTAGCTGAGCCTCAACTTGTCATTGTAACTTGAGTCTTAAAGCTATTTGCTGCAACTTTACTATTGATGGCCCTACTAAACTTGTTTCTACTCTTGTTTCAAGGTTCAGTCTATGTGTCTTGTTCAATTTTGAACTGGATCAAATTCTTTGATGAAGATGAGTATTGAACCAGCTCTTACCATGAAAGATGTTTAGATGAAGCTGCTGAACAGATGCTTGTGACTTTCTGGTGAGACCTTGGCTATACATCTAGCAGACACTTTGTCAACACATAAACAATTAGCTCAGTGAGCGGCTGGGCTGCTCATTTCTCAAATATAATCACTTCAGATTAGAATAGACTAAAATTGACCTTTATTTCCAGCACATATGCCTTCCAAGTCCATAGGATCTAAGAATAGCCCCATTGAATTAGATAGAGTGTATGTGGGTGCAGACATTATGCATGATAAATGCCCCTCAGTTAGACTACTGACTGCTTTAAATTTCTTGGTGAATCAGGGACATGTGTTTAATTATTCAATAGGAATAATCCTGTCCCTGTCTTGCTTCCAAGAATGTTGTGACTTGGTTGAGTTTGGGAATGGTTTGTAGTGTAGTTTATTTTAGTCTTTGCTGTTATTTAGGCTGAGATTTTCAAAAGGGGGGCTGTGGGCAGAAGGGTGCCTAAAAGCGATGGGGTACCCCCACCACCTGTGGCAATTAGGAGTTCCAGGCCACTGTGAGTGGTGGGAGTACCCCATGGTGGGGGGACCCTGAAGCTACAAGCTGCTGTGGGCAGCAGGGCAGAACTCAGAACTGGCATGGGTGTCAGGGGGACCCTGCAGTTTCCTGACGCCATAAGCGGTGGGGGCGGGCTCCGAGGCCATGCCTGGAGGCATCTAAAGTATAAATCCAGTCCTGATCAGACACACAAAGAGCATATGTAAATGAGTAAGGTGTCACTTTTACATAGTCACTTTTCAGAGAACAAAATGCAATTTAAGATGAAAAAATTGGCAGAGCAAAACAGTCCTTGCATTCCTATTATGCTGCCCAAGATCATGTGAACCTGTCCCAGCCAATAACTGATCATTTGAATAGAAGAGCATAAGAATGGCCATATTGGGTCAGACCAATGATTCAAGTAGTCCAGTATCCTGTCTTCCAAGAATGGCCAATGCCATATGCTTCAAAGGGAACGAACAGAAGAGGGCAATCATCAAGTGATCCATCCCATCGTCCAGTCCAAGCAACTGACATTCAAAGCAAAAAAGAAAGAAAAAAAATATATACACACACGCTCGAAAGGGATTCATACAAAATTATTTGTACATGCTCCTGCTTCAGCCAAACATGTTTGATAATTCAAGAGGTGAGAGGGCCTCATCTACAAGCAGTGCTGCCCCGAGGATTCAGGGGGCCTGGGGCAAAGCAATTTCAGGGGCCCCTTCCATTAAAAAAAAAAAAAAGTTAGTTTTGCCACCTCAAGCAGCGAAGAAAAAAAAAAGGAAGAAAGTAAAAGAAAAACCCAAATGGTGCCGCCGAAGAAAGAACAGGACAGGAGGACCCGCTGCTGCATTGCTGCAGAAGACTGAAGCGGAGCGATTGAGCTGCCAAATTGTCCCCGCCCTGTCTGCGGGGCCCACGGCAAATTGCCCCACTTGTGCCCCCCCCTCGGGCGGCCCTGCCTGCATGACCTTTTTTTCTGTTTGTGTTGACAACTGGAGTTGTGTATTAGCACTTTTGAAAATCAGGCCCACAGACCTTAACAGAAGTTAGTGGGAGAGGGAGAGAGAGAGAGAGAGAGAGAGGGGAAAAGAACACCCATGATGCTACTGATAGCACCGGTTCCAAGCAGAATTCCATGAATGGCCTGAACTGAATTTCTCTCAGGTATAAGTACTATAAAAATGCATAACGGACTCAGTGTTCATGATCATTTCAATAAAAATATCAGTAAAATAATTTTTGTTGGTAGTCGAATTCTTTGCTGGAATATACTGCAGCTACTGATTCCTCACTAAGTCATTCCTACAGTATATGAATTGCCTTGCCAGTGATTTTACAACACAAAACTGCACTCCCCTCATTTTGGTGCTATAGTTTATGGAATAAGTAAAACAAAATATTAGTTTACTATAGTAGGTCAGAATTCATAGCCCTTCAACTTGACATGAGGAGAGAAAACTATGAAAAATCTGTGAAGTAGCATGTTTTAGTTTCTTCTTTAGTGTATGTTTACATTTAACAATAAAGCTTCTGTTGTATTAACCTACATGACTTTATTTCTCCTTGGAATAAAATATTCATCCATACATGTAAAAAAAAAAAGGAACTTATTCTTGTCTGGTGCTTTTAATGGTGGCATAAAAAAATCCGCTTTTGTGGATTTATGCCAATGAGTAGCATGTAAATAGTGGATGCCACCTTGGCTTATTAAACTGTTCTTAGTATTTCATTTTCCTGGAATATAGCTACTCGACTTTAGAATGCACGAAATATAAACAGGAATGAAATCATTACTTTTAAATGTGCAGATACAGTATTTAATTAGAACTATTATTTAGGCAACACCAGAAAGTTAGATTACTCCAGCCATGGAGCATCGGAGAACAGTTGCTAGTGTATTTTCATATCTGCACTGCTTCTACCCTCTATACTAAATAAATTGTAATGGCACACTCATTACCTACCCTTGTGAATACATTCTTGTGAATTCATTCTTTATTTGCTTAATGTTAGTTTCTGGTAGGTAATATTTTTCTGCCTGATCAAGAATCCTCTCTCGGTTACCACTAAAATTGGGAACATATCTACTGACCTAAAAGGTATGTAAATCTCTGCGATCCATGTTCCCGCTGCTTAACAGAAACAATGATAATACTTCCATAGAGCCTTTCATTCAAGGACCAGAAACATCAATGAGTTAAAAGAAAAGGAGTACTTGTAGCACCTTAGAGACTAACCAATTTATTTGAGCATGAGCTTTCGTGAGCTACAGCTCACTTCATCAGATGTACATCTGATGAAGTGAGCTGTAGCTCACGAAAGCTCATGCTCAAATAAATTGGTTAGTCTCTAAGGTGCTACAAGTACTCCTTTTCTTTTTGCGAATACAGACTAACACGGCTGTTACTCTGAAATCAATGAGTTAGGTTTTAATACCCCTTTGAGGTAGAGAAGCACTGGGAAACCGAAAAAAGTTGAGGACTTGATCCAAAACTTACTGAAGTCAATGTGAGCCATTCCACTGACTTCAGTGGTTGGAACACCCCTAAGTGAGTTGCCTAAAGTCACATATTCTGGGGCAAAGCTACATCTCTTGGCTCCCAGTCTTGTGACATATAAGAAGAGATAGGAGGGATGGAATGCTGATCGGTACCTAGCAAAATGATAAGGAATTCTGGATATTATTGTAATAAAAATATTAAATAAAACCTATAATACATTTTTCCTAGGCTCCAACTCTTTGCAGTTAACTACACTATCTTCCTGTTGGGAGTTTATGATGTAACTTGTCAAACTACATAAAGGGAACTGAGAAGATAAAGATCACAGTAGGACACTTGGAGAACATTATAGGATTAAAAGGACAGAACTAAAAAGGCAATAGAACATTAAAAAGTTATCACCAATTAAGTCACACTCTGAAATACATCCTTGTAGATATTCATGTGGTCAGATTTTATATATATTTTATATATATACACACACATACACATACACAGAGAGAGACAATGTTGTACTGGTTTACTGGATCTGAGCAGTAGCATTGCAGTTTTCTGCCTGACAGTGAGTGACCGACACCAGATTCTTTAGAGAAAACTACAAGAAGCTTTGTAGTGGGCAGTTATGGAACACACTATCCACAGGTCAAGTGTCTTCCTAACCCGTGTCAGTTAGTGATTGGCTTATGCCTGAAAGCATAAGGGTTTCCTCATTGTTATAATAAATCCTATCTAACGTAACTATGGATGTTCCAAATCTCTCACATACACACATGGCACAATATGCAATCATGAGTTTAAAAATGTCACAGATGCTTGGGATTTCTGTAAACTGATCAAATAGGGACATGTTGACTGTGGTTTTACATTAAGGACTAATTATTTGCCATATATTGCAATGCACTAATCAAACAAAAGTACACTTTTTTTTTTTAAAAAAAAAGGCAATTGGGGAGGAATGGGAGAAAGAAAAAGTTTTGTTTAAAGAAGTCAAAAAGTTGATAAGCAACAGCATTTGATTCCAATGAAAATATAAATAGGTCAAAAGAGGTTATTTTAATGTTAAGCTTTGTTCTTCTTCTCCTCATCAGGCTACAGAAGTGATCACTTTGTTAGTTACATGTAGAATATTCATACACTAAAAAGAGTTAGTATTGTTGTATTGCTGATTCCTGACTCAGAGGTAGGTAGACAGGACTTGCCACACCCAGTATCTATCAGCAATGGAGAAGCAAGTAAGTGTGTGTTCACACATTGTCATTCCTGAGTTGTGTAATGAAAATACATTTAAATACTTGCAAGTAATGACTGTGGTAGGTTACCTACCATGCTAGCTCTTTATTCAGTAATGACAGGAATGAGTTACCATGGACATTTCTAATGAGGTACGTTTCCAAACTGAATGATTTCTTCTCTCTCTCATTTTTATATGACAAAAGCCTGACTGATGGTCAGTTTTAGAACATTACACATGATTTAGAGCAACTTTAAGCTTAGAAAACTAGAAAGCAAAAAGTAGCCTTCTGCTAGCAATCTTCCATTTATTGACTGACGGAGTTTGCCCAAGTATAAGTAGTATTAATTTAAAAACATACAACTGGTTATAGCTGCATGTTTTATTTCTCTAACATGGACTTAAAGTTATCATAATGTTCTACAAATTTAACTTTGTTTCAAATGTATCAGCCTTGCGACTGTAAGTCCAGTAATGAGTAGGGACCAGAAAAACAAAGCCTGCTAAAGTCGTAATTGCATGGGTGTCATGAAGGCAGGATACTTTGTCTCTTCATTAGTACTAAGGAGTTTGGTTTATTTGATCCTTCCAAATAGCTTACAACAATTATAGATAAGCAGAGTGGGAAATTATTGCCATCTGCTTCCTGTACTAGTTCTAATTAACATCTTACATTTTACACAGCACCTTTTATCAAATTTAGCAAGCCAATATAGTGTACAAACTATATATAGGGATTATTTCACCAGTAACTGCGGGGCAACAGATGTTTAATGGCACTAAATCATCACTAGGCAATACCTACTGGTATAGAAAATTTTTAAAAAAAGTTATATACTACCTTTGAGAAAGGTTAAACAAACAAACAACATTTTACTTAATTTTCTATGATAAAAGGCAAATGTTTTCCCCAAAAGGCTGCATTATGTCTATCTTTTAAAAATCAATTGAAGTCTGTAAATATCTCAGGTCTTTCTTCTCCTCAATTTGACTCATGACAAAACTCTATGTCACAATATAAGCCAATTTATATTTTCATGAGCGAAGATCCACAGACCTTTTCCTCAACCATAAACCTATTCCCTTAGCACAATGGTTAGATGAAATTTTAGTATGGATACATTCTCTGAGGTATGCGAGCCTCTGACAACTTGTTTACATAAGAAAATTTAAACTTGACTTTTAGGAATTGAGTTAGGGACATGAAACTGACCTTGATTGACTGGTCAGCATAGAGAATGGTCAGATTCAGAATCACATCAGCTAGCCATGGCTAAACTCTACCTAGACCAGAATTTAACCATAATTTGACAAAATTTTTGTTTTGTTTTTAAAAAGAACATTTTCTATTGAATGGGATTTCAAGGGAAATTCAGTTTTGGGAGAAATGTAACAGAATTTTTTGTCTGCTCACCTGGAAGGCACTTGTTAAATGTATTTACTGTGTACCAGTCAAGCTGTTATTTTGATTTTCCTGGGGGAAATCTCTCTTTCCCCCCTTCAAAACTCTGTGTTGTTCAAAGGGTATTTTTTGGTCAGAAAATCATTCCCATGGAAAAAAGTCCTAGCAACTCCAGTAGTAAGGTTATTGTTAAAATAATTACTTCCTATTTAATAACTATCTGCAATCAGGATACAGCTGAAACAGTAGTCTGACACTGCAATATGTAAATCTATTTACTCTCAGACTCTGGAGTGCTAGTTTTCATCTGGTACAAGCATAAAACATATATATTTTTCTCATCTGTCCCACATTCGGTAGGAGAGTATCACTTGCTAACAGCCACTGACTGTGAGCCATTTATTTGACTTACATAACAGCATATTCCCACTGAACTAAAACACTCATAAAAACAAATGCTAAAAAGGACACTATTTTTAGCTATAATTTGCTGCTTTGAATATGCTGTGGAGAAGAGTCAAACGTAAGTGGAAAGAGTGAGCCACATAGGAAAGAGAAAGGGGGAACAAAGCAACCTCCCTTAATTATTTTTATTATGGTAACATCCACAGGCACAACTTCGATTAGAGTCCCATTGCGTTAGGCACTGTACCAGCATGTAAGAAGAGAGAGTCCTTGCTCAAGGATCTTAATATTTAAAGAAATGAGACAAAATGTGGAAGGAAGGATATATTATTCCCATTATACAGGTAACAAACATAGGAACAGAGATTAAAGGACTCACCCAAGATCACACAAGCAGGGATTGAAGATAGATTTCCTCACTCAGTCCAGTGTCTTAACCACAAGACTATCCTTTCTCAGATGTTTAGGCCCACATATTTAAAGATATTTAGGCATTGGTGTGCTCAGTGTTTTAATACCCATTTGATTTAAGAGCCTAAAGCTTATTTTCAAAAGGGATTTAGGTACACAGAAGCCAAAATCCCATTGACAGTTGATGTGATTTAGGTTCCTAAATCCCTTTTGAAAATAAGATGTAGGCATTGCAATGCTGAGTGCAGCAATGTGTAATTACTTTTATAACTCTGACTCTCATAGCACTGTCAACCCAAATATCTGAACCCCTCAGATAATCTTAAAAAGAAAATATATTCTGAATCCATGATGTAAAGGAACATCCACACAATTCCTAATAAATTTAGTTCACTAACAAAATCTTACACAACACATCAGCTACTTCTGCAGCAGATGTACTAGTTCAAGATTCACAGAGAAAGGACTCCAATTAATCAGATGGCATACCTGCCAACATCCTCAGAACAACAACAAATAGTTTCCGATTCACATACTTCTGTGTACATTTACATACATTCAGATGTGTTTGCACAAATTGTCATTGCTAGGTCTAGAGATTCAGAGAAAGGTGTGTGGAGCAATTTCTGTTTTCTTTCTTCCCCTCAGCATCAGTAATTTGTTCCAACCTCTGCACCTGAAATCCAGCTTCATCACAAAAACAATCCCCAGCTGAATTCATGGCAAAACAAAACAAAAAACAAACAAACACCTGACTCGTCGACCAGCCCAATCCGCTTCATTGCAAACACCCTTTAAGTTCCTAAAACAATTTAATCCCAAAACAGTCGTCACTGCAAAAAAACAAAACAAAACAAAACAAAACACAACCCCACATTTCCCCCCTCTTTCCCTTTAGAAACTTGGAAAGAGGGCAGCACAAGCATATCCTCACACACCTTGCTTCCCAAAGCACGGCAACACTGGGAGCTAGAGTTGGAGCTGCACTGCTGATAGGAGCAGTTGCTTCCCAGCTGCCCCTCATCACAGAACTGAGAGAGAGGAAATAGGGTAGGGAGAACAAGCTGCTCCATCTGCTGAGGGACCCGATAGTTCATCAGCAAATACAGCCTCTCTGATTGGATGCTTCTCCCTGGGAGGCAGGGGAATGAGGAAGGGTGGCCAATCAGGTGGGGATTTCCCCCAGAAGAGGGCTTTTCCTTACAGACTGGTAAGAGGGTCTGAAAAATTGCAGTCTGTGAGGCAAACCTGTCATTTTGGCAAGTCCATGTGTGAGTGAAGTGTTGGCACTAGAATTGTAAGGCAAGCTGCTAAGAAACATTGGCAGGAGCCTCAGACAGATTCCTGCAAGTACTGTAATCAAGTTATCTGGGATGGTTTGGCAGGTGGAGGTGAGGAAGGTCAGGGTGTGTTTAGCATTTCTGGAGGGTTGGGAGTGTCTGAAGAGCAGTCTGTCATCTGAGCAAGGAGGGAATTGGATTGCTTGTCACTGGGTGGCTGTGGCAATTTGAGTCACCAGGTCATCTTTCAAGACCACAGAGGGAGCCAAGGAGGTTCTGGCAATGAAGCAGTTGATAGGAAGTTATAAGTGTTCAGGATGTTCCAAGCCCTGTATGGCTGCAGGTTTGGCATATACCTGCTCAGAGAGAGCTAGCTTTAGGGAAGAAGAATTTTACACCAGAACTATACACTCTAAGAAGTCACTTTGGGGAAAACGCACATCTGTGGACACTGACCTGACATACATGGTGTGGGAAAGTGCCTGAATAAATTTTGTACTCATAAGAGCCATCACCTCAATTATGGGAAAATGAAGGATGCACCGATGGAAAAGTGAGGCAGAGAGAAATTAAGTGACTTGCCAAAGATCACACAGAAAATCTAAAGTAGAGGCAGGAATTGATGGAATCTTTGTCCAGTGTCTTGATCACAAAACAAACTTTTTCAATAGAACAAAACATTGTGACATCTGCTGTTTCTTGATTTCACCAATGAGCTACAAAAGCTACGGTAATTTCCTGAAACATTAACAAACCATTCACTGTATGAACTATTACATAAGGGGAAGAAGTTAAATCATGGTAATGTGAGCTCTGTTACCTCCCTCTCTCCACCCTCGGAGCACAGAAGAAAAATGAGAAGGTTGTTGGGAAAGCCCACACCTTTAGCATATAAGATGACAACTGAGGACAGGCATCCTTTTTGTTACATAATTCACCCACTGGAACCCCTGACATACACCCTAATTATTATTATGGCTGGAACTGGTAACCATGCCTAAGGTGAAGGTTGTCTAAAATTTTCCATGATCAGACCCTGTTTTTCAGTTATTAATAACCTTGCTAAACTTTAAATAGTTTGGCAGATATTTCCCATAACAGGTATTTGCATAACATTACATTTATTTTATTTTTTAATGTTTTAGCTAAAACAGTTCAATTATTTCCAACAGCAAGGTCAGAGACAAATATGTTGGTTTCCCAATGTTAAAAATGTTACTACCTTTTTTAGAGAAAAATTCTAGCACCTATATGCTTTGCAACCGGGATGTGAAATTTGGTGGGGGTGCGATCCCTCAGTGCCCAGGAAATGGCTTTAGCCATATCTATGAATATCAAACTAGATTTGATCAAGTTATATGCCTCCTGAATATGGTCATTTGCACATTTGCCATAGCAGTTTGTAAGAAGGAGAGTGGAATTATTGGAAGGTTCCACTGTCAGTGAGCATGCTCCAACCCCACAGAACAAGCTTCACTCCCACAGAGCTTACTAAGCATGGTCAAGTCCAGGGCTGAGCAGAATTTTTCCTGCAATTGCTTCACTGAACAGTTAGGAATTGCTATGCTGCTCGTTAACTGGACTGAGCACAAAGAAACGTTCTATCTTGTGTTGTCAGTGATCTCACTTCTGGCACCCAAGTGGCATGGAAGAGAAGAAAGAAGCATATACATTATGATAGTCTGTAGTCACATGTTCATGTACAATTGACTCAACTCAAGGTCTGTGTGATTTGGTGTGGACAGGATATGTATTTAGTGCATCCTCAGTTTTGAGTAGTGTTAATAAACACACAGGTGAAAGACTGACCTGATGGTTGTGAGAGTGATCAATTCTAGGGTATTTTTAATGCATTTCAATAGCAAATTATAAAGAAGCTCTTCAGAAATTTTTTTCTGGAACAAAACAAAAATCAAATTAGAACAGTATAGTAACACAATGACAGTTTATTTTGGAAAGGAAGGAGGCCCCTGTTAACTTGCTATGCTCTTTTCCCTTCCAGCCTGTTTTTCCATTCACCTCAGTTTACTTCTGGTTTGCTTGGTTCTGACATATGACTTAACAAAATTGCCAAGGGCACATAGATGATGGATGATACAATGATGACAGACTTATTTCATTCCAATTCTAAATTTTTGTAAATAGGACATTTTTCTTTCTAAGTTCAGCATTGCACATGCATCAAAATAAAAAAAGTTAACTTGATGTGGCTGTGAAATAAGAACAGGGGAGTGGGTGGGGAGGATGCTGGACTACAGTTTGCATCCATAATTGGAATCTAAGAGCCATCATCCCACACTTACTGCCCAGAGGCATTGGCATGTGCTTTTACTTTCTGGTGCGTTTCATGGCAATGTTAATTACTAGTGCCTTTGTCCACCTTGGTCAGAATGAAAAGGAAACCACAGCAGAAGTGTCACAAATTTGAAATTGAAGTCAGAGTGGGGAATAGATTGCTGGAAATAAGTGGCAGTGGGGCAGCAAAGCACAGCAGAACCGACTGCTATTAATGAATGTGGAGTGACAGCTAAAGAAATGAAGCCCCATTTTTCCTAGTGCATGGTAGCTAAAGAAAGCCAGAGGGTTCCCTAGCTATTCTGTTAGGCCTGACGGGGTGCTATCTGTACTTGCAGATTAAGAAAGAGATGCTTTAAACAGGACAGAAAGGATTTTTCATTCCCCATGTGCTATTTAGGAGTGGGCCACGCCACTTCATGTCTCTCCTCCTGACCCCAAAGATCTCTAGGACTGAAGCACCAGTAACTGCCCACTATTTCCTAAGAGTTAAAGATGGAGGGGGGAGGGGTAGCTGTCAACTGGCCCTTGAACACTTAGAGGCAAATTATCTGCTGGTGTAGATTAGTGTAGCTCCAAGTCAATGGCACTGTTGCAATTTATACCAGCAGACAATTCGGTCTTAAGGGCATAAGCCACTGGGCTCAGGATCCTGTTAGGAAAAGAGATCAACTGGATCCCCTGGAAACACCACAAATAAGGAGGGTGGTTCCTAGGGTTTGCTGGAGAAGGATGCATGAGGCAACCTGGGTGCAGCTGTGAAGGAGGGGAGAGACATCCCCTTGAGTTCACAATCTCAAGCCTGCATGTGAATATTAAATGGGTGATTTGATGCTAACCACTTGCAAACTAAGCTGCAGGGTTAAGTTCCCAGACCATGATGGTGACTCTCACTCAATAGGGTTTGCATAACTCCAACACCAGCTGCAATCGTCCTCTTTTCTGCCATGAGTACTGACAATGACACTGAGATTTTAAACACTGATCCTAACAAGTGATTTTCCCCATTGCTATTTAAGAGGAAATTTCAACAAGTATTGGGAAGATGGAACTGCTGTGCTGTCTCAGACTCCTGTGTCATCTCACAGCGATTTCACTCTTACTCAAGAAGCAGACACAATTCTTACTGAGTTTCCAGTGTTGGAAAATGTTATTATCTGGGCAGTTATTACAGGCCAAACCTTGAAGTTCTTATTCAGGCAAAAGTGAAGTCAACAAGGACCACGGGATTTGGGCCTAACTGTAGAATGTGTACGTTTCACCGTGCCCCTAAGTGAGTCTTCAGCAACAGGTATGGAACCTCAGTTCCTAAAGCACGAACCTCTACATCCCAACCTAAAAGACCCAAGACTGTAAGCAGGCTCATTAACTTCTAACTCTGGTCCAATCACCACAAGAGGGAGACAGTGCACCACCGTGTCACATTTATATAGTTTCCCCTCAGAAAAGTGATTTCAACAAAACTACCTAAATGATTTTTTATTTATAATACAGCCTTAGTTCTACTAGTTCTAAATATTATATAAGCAGGCACACAGGGAAGTAGATAAGGCAGCTTTGTATTCCACACAGATATATGGCCTATTGATCAGACACTGTACTGCATATCCCTGCTTCTCACTGATTCATTCCAAGTGTCACTAAACACCATAATAACTGCCCTTAAAGTAACTGGTGATTAGCTTAATCCTCATCTGACCTGTTCTAAAGATATTAGAATACATGATTTTTGTCAGAGGGACTGAAATAGGAATGACCATTAGGACAAATATTTTCAGAGACATTATGGATGGTGATTACAAGTACAATTTTCAGAAGCTCCTAACTAACTTAGTAGCTTACATTCTCCTGACTTTCAATGGGATTTAGGCTTCTAAGTCATTTAGGTACTTTTAAAAATATCTATAAGCTTCTAAGTACTTTTGAAAATGGGACTTGGGCTCCTACGGTTTTGAAAATTTTACCCTTTTATATCTCCCCTCTTTGTATAGGGTCCCCAATTGATAGCTGGTGGATATCTGGAGAGTGGATGCCAAGAGCCTTACAGTAGGTAGATTAAATTTCTTCCTGTGCCCCAGAATATCATTTTCAGTTACTCAGAGCATGATCCCTTAAATTGTGCAATTATTAATTTGTAATATTTGTATTGCAGTGGCACCCACTGGCCCCACTATCCTGGCAGTCTTACAATCACATAAAAAGTGCTTACAGTCTAAGTCGTTCAAGCACTTGGACAGCATGGTTGGAAAGAAGAAACGGATATCAGATGTTGTTATAAGGCAGAATAGCAACCTACTCTACTTACATATGACAGCACCTTATCAGACAGGAGTAGATTATGCATGAATACCATTTTAAAGAAAAAACTTTTTTTTTTTGCAACCACCTGTGTTATTTCTGGTCCAGAGAAATGTAATGGAGTAGAAATCGTTACGTCTATTTCTCAATCCACATGAAATTCTAACGAGTACTTTGCTTCAGCCACTTTGGCACAGGGTTATACTGATTGGAAAGTTGCTTGGGCAGCATCAAGGTTGTCAAAATGCTGTTTTCTTCCAGGATAAGTGCATGAATCAAAATAAGCATTTGGCTATAGAAGCAATTTGATCACAAGAATACTTGATCTTTTGAAAATGAGTGAAACAACGGAATAGGAATTTTAACATTAAGGGTCAAACTACTAAAGGGCCATTTCTGTGTGCATGTCCCACCCAAGCTGTGTGCATAGCTGTGGTAAAACAGCACATAATGATAGGCACACATTCAGACCGCCATCTTGGAACTTTAGCCCTGAACTTTGCAACACTTCTATTTCCTCATTTCTAGGCCTCACAGCTCCCCAGGAGTTCAAGACATGACAGTATATTAATTCTGGATGTTCAAGACATACGTAGGCTGGAAAATCTGCTTGCTAGGCAGGAATGAGCAGCTCTTTGAAGAAGGGCTGGCACTTCCAGAGTGTCTTTTTCAGTCAGTCCTCTCATTCTCTCACAGCAGCAGTTCCCTTCTTCCAGACTTCAAACTGAATACCTCAGCCTTTGGGGAAATCTTTCATATATGGTTTCAAAACCAGCACTAGCAATCAGTTCCTGCAATGCAGCACAGTGTTGTCTAGATTAACACCTGATAGATACTGCAGGCTAGCCGGGTAAAAGATGCGTGACAGGAAATCAGACAATCTAGCCTTACTTCTCTAGATGAATTCTGAATAACTGAATTCCACAAACAGCCATTTTCTGAGCAAGGGGTTCTCAACCTTTTCCACATTTTCCCCCCACTCCCAAATAACCTCCTTCTTCCTTTTATGATCTGTTCTCCTTGTCTTGCTCTAATTGCTTATCTGCTCTGGGCAAGTAACAAGATCATTTCCCTAGGTGTTCCATGAGCTCTAGCCTGAACCTATTCTCCTGAACCCATTTCCTCACTGGGATAAGAGAAAAGGCATGAGGAGGATTTATCCATTCTGGTCCTTCACTGCAATGCCTACTTCACTCGGTCTCTCTGCTCTAATCTCATATGGGCTGAATTAACAGGCATGTTGAGCATATTGTGCAGGGCTGGACAGATCCTTTCCCTTGTTCCTTTTGGAGGTTATAAACATGTTGTTAAGGGTTGTGTGTTCTCCATGACCCATGAATGAGTTATGTGTACTCCATGACAGGCTATAAAAATCCCACCAACACTCATCTTTCCCACCTTCCTGGGAAACAATTTGCAAATTACATGATTACAATACAACACACATTTTAACAATAAATTTAGACAAGATGATACTAAAATGCACTAACAAACCCAGTGCACTGTTATACAGTACATCTCTTTCAAACACATGTAGAGTTTACATTCAGATAATGCAAATAAGGCCAGATTCTGATACCCTAGCTCACAAAGAATAGTATCTCACTCCACAAGAAGTTATACTGAGGAGCTGATTTCAACAGGATTCCTTGCAGTATCCTTGTACCCAAGGGTATCAGAATGTAGCCTAAATCACTACATATCCAAAATAAGGCTTTGACATTAAAAATAATTTCACCATTATGATCTCCTGCAGTCAGAACTGTTCAATAAGACTTAGTTTACATTTGCATGCATGTCTTAAACAGTAGGTATGAAACTCATCCTTGATGGTTAGCTAGCTAAAGTAAAATAGATCAAGAGACTTAATAGTTATGTTTGGAATAATACTGAATTGAAGCAATAGGTAAATTGTATTCCAAAAGTTCCAACTCTTCTACAAGATATAGACTACATACCTGATTTTAGAAAATGTTAAAGGCAGTTTTACTTTAAAAATGTAATGAACATATTGCAAATACACTCTGGGACCTATTTTATTTTTTTCCTAATGGTTCTGCCTTTTAACTGACTTTGCATACTCATGAGACCTGTTGTTAAGTTTGGCAAATGTGTGCTTAGTATTTTGAGGGAAGAAAAAAGGGGCAATATGATTTCAATACTTTTTTGTTCAATTCGCATACTTTTTATTAAGTCTAAGTTACATTTTCCCCTAATGGCCTGTGCTTCTATTCGGAATATGGATTTCATGTTTGGAAACTAAGAGAAAAAATTCAGAAACTTTATCCATATCCTTGAGCACAATGAGCTTTAATTCACATCTTAACTATTTCAGACCAGATCCTCACCTCTGCTCTGGCCACGTACAAGAACTGAAGAGGTGTAAAGGTGTTCTAGAAACCACATTGCAGCTAGGGGAGCATTCCCTAGCACAGGCACTGTGGAAGACACCCATTGAGCTACCCTCTAATGACCCACTCATAAGCCCTGGCATAGAGGACATATAGCGCAGGCCTTGGAGCACGAGGGGCATGTCAAGGCGGGCCACAGTATGCAGTGATGCAGTCTATATGGAGGCAGGAGATGCTGCCATAATGTAGAAAGCTGCCCATAACAGTTTAAGTTGCACTAGGGTCCTTGCCAGTCACTGAAACAGCCCAGAATCTTAGAGGTACAGCACAGAATTGCACCCTGTACATTTGTCACAGACCTTAAATTGAGAACCGTCTTTTTTTGGGGGAAAAAAAAAAAGCTCAGCCCCTATTCCTCTGTGTCTGTTTATAGGATGCAAAATATTTCATACCCAGGAATGTCTAGAGCTGATGTACAATTGATGTACAATATGGCAATAAAAATATAAACTGGCTGGTGTCTTCCTTTCGATCAGCCCTTTCAAGGTACAATAAAAAGTCTTCATGGCATTAGAATGGAACTCAAGGTGTTGTGGAAAGTTGAGTGAATCACATATTTAGTCAGGAAACTGTCTGCCATTCATACTGAAATCAGAGACAGATTTCAAACCCAAATGTTTATCAAGACTATACCTACCATCAATAGTGGACAACTTGGGCTCCCTGCATGATTGTGATTGTTGATTCCCATGATTATCAAGAGAAGAAGCAGAACCAGAGGGAGCAGAGAAGACAAGAAAACAATGAATGGTGCAGTGTGCCAGCTGCCAGTGAAAGAAAAGGCAGAATGAGGCTAGGAATGATACAACACCTGCAAGTTTCATTTTATAAAGAGTAAATGAGAGGGGCCAAGACTGGTCCTTTGAGAACAGAGGACTGATTGCTAACATGCCTTTGTGAAATACTGCACAAAGCTTTCAGGACACAGTTTATACCCCGAATGTGATGCATATTATAATCAAGTGTAAAAGAGTTGAAAGAAAAATGTTTACTACTTTATCATCAAGAAACCCCAAAACAAAAAGGTACTTTAGGACAAAACTATCATTCTGGATCTGCAGACTAGATTTGACTCCAACACCTCCTGCCCCCCTTCTGATTGTCTATGTATATTGGGACTGCAGAATACTGGTAAAAATTCTATTATGAATATCCTAGAGGAGAATTTTAGTTTAAATTCGCTACTATGTGGTACTTTTTTATAGGCATCCAAACAGGCATCTAGCCAGCAAAGGGAATGCAAGTTAGTGAGCACATGAGTTGTACCTCCATCCTTCCTTCCTTTATGGCTCAGTGAGAGGAGGGTCCTGAAACTACTGCAGCGGGGAATCCTGAAACTTTTCTTTTGTAACATGGGATCACGGTATGGGAAAGTTGAGAGCCATTGAGCCTACAATGAACCCAAAGGGGACAATACCTCCCAGCAAACATTAGAGGCTTAGTGGGATTTTATTACTTTAGAGTCTCTTTAAAAAATGTTTGACATTAAGTTCACTGGCAGAACAAAATATACTGCCCGAGGGAAACAACAACAATATAGCTATGCTTTGGAGGTGATGAAATGTTAGTGTTACAAATTAAGATGAATAAGTGAAATACAATGGTATATTAAAAGATATATGTTCAAGTCAAGCACTTGAATGCATTTTAAATTTGGGCTGTAAGTCAATTCCATGAAATTATTGTTTAAAAAATATATAAGACAAAGCAAGTGAAAAAAATCTATTAACGATTTGCAGCTTTGGAAACTTCCAGCCATAAACTATAGTATCTAATTACTTAGTCTGTTTTTTTTTTTTCAAAGCAGTACCAAAATCATAATCAGTATAAAAGAATCATTAGTTGGACACTCTAATAACTATGGTGTTTTGAGTCTTTTGAAAGCTAAATTGCTAAATTGCAGGTAAAATGATGAACTATATGATTTGGATTCAGGTAGTACAAGGGCATTCCACATGAAGCAAAGGGGGAAAACTATACTTTTCAGCTGACCTCCTGTAGCTGACTTACACTAGTCAAAAGCAAAGCAACTCCATTTAAAGTTGCTTTCATTTTTTGTACTTTACACTTGATTAATCATAAGAATTTTTGAAAGTACAAACGTTTCTACCTGCTGATCAATGGGACCTAATACACTTGCTGCATACAAAAAGCATGCAAGCTGCTCATTTACATTTCAGCAAGGGAATGAAGAGGAGACCCTCAGGGGGAACAGAGTGGTGCCTTGTGAATGACTGATTTATTTGGCTCAGATCAGCATGTACATAGATTATTGTGCATGTTTATGTGCATTTGTGGGGAAGCACATGGAGTAAGGACAGGGTCTGAAAGTGCACAACAATGCACAAAAGTGCAATGAGATGTTAAAAACGTCCACTGAGTATTTCAGAAGTTGGCATGTTATAAAGTTTTTGCTAACCTAAGAAAAATGATAAATGCTAAATACACCAGGATTTCACTAGGGATGAGTCAACTGGTTTGGATAAAGAATGAGAACCTGAACCGTGCCCTAAAGTTCTTAATGAATTCAAAATATATTTGGCATTGAAAAATATTCTCCTTTTATTTTAACTTTTCCAGTGCACTTCCTGATTTCATGAGGCCCCCAAAGCAGAAGCCCATCCTGTGAGTACCTAGAAACTCCACACATCACAAAGCTGCACTTCATGGCTACACAGAACATTGCCATGACAATAGAGAGAGAATGCAGAAGCTCCAGCTAAAAAATAAATAACTAAAAAATCATATACCCTACCACTTTTGAAAGCTAAATTGCTAAATTGCAGGTAAAATGATGAACTATATGATTTGGATTCAGGTAGTACAAGGGCATTCCACATGAAGCAAAGGGGGAAAACTATACTTTTCAGCTGACCTCCTGTAGCTGACTTACACTAGTCAAAAGCAAAGCAACTCCATTTAAAGTTTAAAGAACTAAGGGAGAATCTTCAGGTATTAATGGGAGTATCATATGATACAAGAGGTAATTGTCCCACTCTACTCAGCGATGGTAAGAACTTAGCGGGCATAGTGTGTCCAATTCTGGGTGCCACACTTTAGGAAAGATGTCAACAAACTGGAGAATCAAGAGGAGAGCAACAAAAATGACAAAGTTTTGGGAAACCTGACCTATGAGGAGAGGTTTAAGAAAAAAAGAAAAGGGCCATGTTCAGTTCTGGAAAAAGATGACTGAGAGAGGCCCTGTCAAGGTTCCTCCCCTACTCTGAATGCTTGGGTACAGATGTGGGGACCTGCCTGAAAAACCTCCTAAGCTTCTCTTTACCAGCTTAGGTCAAAACTTCCCCAAGGTACAAAATATTCCACCCTTTGTCCTTGGATTGGCCGCTACCACCACCAAACAAATACTGGTTACTGGGGAAGAGCTGTTTGGACACGTCTTTCCCCCCAAAATACTTCCCAAAACCTTGCACCCCACTTTCTGGACAAGGTTTGGTAAAAAGCCTCACCAATTTGCCTAGGTGACTACAGACCCAGACCCTTGGATCTTAAGAACAATGAACAATCCTCCCAACACTTGCACCCCCCCGCTTTCATGGGAAATATTGGATAAAAAGCCTCAGCAATTTGCATAGGTGACCACAGACCCAAACCCTTGGATCTGAGAACAATGAAAAAGCATTCAGTTTTCTTACAAGAAGACTTTTAATAGAAATAGAAGTAAATAGAAATAAAGAAATCCCCCCTGTAAAATCACGATGGTAGATACCTTACAGGGTAATTAGATTCAAAACATAGAGAACCCCTCTAGGCAAAACCTTAAGTTACAAAAAAGATACACAGACAAAAATAGTTATTCTATTCAGCACAATTCTTTTCTCAGCCATTTAAATAAATCATAATCTAACACATACCTAGCTAGATTACTTACTAAAAGTTCTAAGACTCCATTCCTGGTCTATCCCCGGCAGAAACCAGCATATAGACAGACACACAGATCCTTTGTTTCTCTCCCTCCTCCCAGCTTTTGAAAGTATCTTGTCTCCTCATTGGTCATTTTGGTCAGGTGCCAGTGAGGTTACCTTTAGCTTCTTAACCCTTTACAGGTGAGAGGATTTTTTTCTCTGGCCAGGCGGGATTTTAAAGGGGTTTACCCTTCCCTTTATATTTATGACAGGCCCCAATAACTGTCTTCCAATATGTTAAGGGCCATTACAAAGAGAATTTTGATCAGTTTTTCTCCACGTCCATTGTAGTAGTGGACTTAATCTACAGCAAGGGAGATTTAGGATAACTGTTAGGAGGGGAAAAAAAAGCAAAAAAATAAAAACCCACCCACCTTCAAAACTATAAGGGTATTTCAGTTTTGTAACAGGCATCTGTCATAAATATAAAGGGAAGGGTAAACCCCTTTGAAATCCCTCCTGGCCAGGGACAGAACAGGAATGGAGTCTTAGAACTTTTAGTAAGTAATCTAGCTAGGCATGTGTTAGATTATGATTTCTTTAAATGGCTGAGAAAAGAATTGTGCTGAATAGAATAACTATTTCTGTCTGTGTATCTTTTTTGTAACTTAAGGGTTTGCCTAGAGGGGTTCTCTATGTTTTTGAATCTAATTACCCTGTAAGATATCTACCATCCTGATTTTACAGGGGGGATTTCTTTATTTCTATTTACTTCTATTTTTTATTAAAAGTCTTCTTGTAAAAAACTGAATGCTTTTTTCATTGTTCTCAGATCCAAGGGTTTGGGTCTGTGGTCACCTATGCAAATTGGTGAGGCTTTTTATCCAACATTTCCCAGGAAAGGGGGGGTGCAAGTGTTGGGAGGATTGTTCATTGTTCTTAAGATCCAAGGGTCTGGGTCTGTAGTCACCTAGGCAAATTGGTGAGGCTTTTTACCAAACCTTGTCCAGGAAGTGGGGTGCAAGGTTTTGGGAAGTATTTTGGGGGGAAAGACGCGTCCAAACAGCTCTTCCCCAGTAACCAGTATTAGTTTGGTGGTGGTAGCGGCCATTCCAAGGATAACGGGTGTAATATTTTGTACCTTGGGGAAGTTTTGACCTAAGCTGGTAAAGAGAAGCTTAGGAGGTTTTTCATGCAGGTCCCCACATCTGTACCCTAGAGTTCAGAGTGGGGGAGGAACCTTGACATGGTGGCATAGTGGTGGGATTAACCTGAAATCATTTTGAGATCCAGTTGAGATTTTTTGAACTAGAAATACAGATTTTAAAAAGGAATTTTTAGGAAGTCCAGAAAGCAGCTTTGAAACTGAAAGCAGCTTGGTTTTTCTCTGCTGTGGCCAAGCAGAGACAAAAGGGGATTATCTTGTGAATTGCAGGTTTTCTTTGCCTGGAGGCAGGGTACTTAACTCCTGCAGGGAAATTCACAGTCTTCCAACCCAGAGGTTTTTTTTTTCTTTTCTTCCTAAAAGTAAATAGGGGGTGTGTGTTCTACCCATTTGCTTTTTCTTTGGGCTGGGTAAGCAGGTTTCCAAGTAGTTGGAGGTTTTTTGCTTTAATTTGGGCCCAGAGCAGAGACAAGGGAATTGTTTTTTTCTGTAGGCTGACAGTCACTATCAGAGAATAGGTATTCTATTCCAGCACAGCAAAATTTTACAGCCACGTTTTGTTTGTTTATTTCTAAACCTCGGGTGTAAAGTTAGTTAAAAACAGAGAGGTTAGAATGACCAAATCCTCAGCTCGACTACAGCTGGAATTAGCCAAATTTCAGGCTGAGGAAAAACAAAGGGAACATGAAAGACAGATAGAACTCATGCGGCTGAAAATGGAAGCAAGGGACAAAGAAATGGAAGCAAGGGCCAAAGAACTGGAGGAGAAGGAAAAAGAGAGGAAGCATGTGGAGGAGGTGGAGAAGATAAAGGCCCAGCAGAATATACCAACAAACCCTAGCAATCCTTCTCCAGGTACCACTTCCCATCCCAGAAAGTTCCCCACCTACAAGGCAGGTGATGATACTGAGGCCTTCTTAGAGAACTTCGAAAGGGCCTGCCTTGGGTACAACATCTCTACTGACCAATACATGGTAGAGCTGAGGCCGCAGCTCAGTGGACCCTTAGCTGAGGTGGCAGCTGAAATGCCTAAAGAACACATGAACAAGTATGAACTGTTTAAATCCAAGGCGAGAGTCAGAATGGGGATAACACCCGAGCAGTCTCGTCGGAGGTTCAGAGCCCTAAGGTGGAAACCAGACATGTCATTTACCCGACATGCCTACCACATTGTGAAACATTGGGATGCCTGGATATCAGGAGCAAGTGTTGAATCTCCAGTAAATTTGCCCTTCCTAATGCAAATGGAACAATTCTTAGAGGGTGTTCCTGAGGAAATAGAAAGATACATCCTAGATGGGAAACCCAAAACTGTAATCGAGGCAGGAGAGATTGGAGCCAGATGGGTGGAGGTGGCAGAGAAGAAGAAAACTTGTCGCAGTTGGAGCGGAGACCAGAAGGGACCACCCCAGACCACACCCTATTACCGGGGGCCGCCCAAAGCCCCACCTACCTCCCAAAGAGCCCTCCAGACCCCTTATCGTCCCACCACCCCGTTCTCCAGCAGCCCTCCTCGCCCCAGTGACCCGTCAGCTGGACGATGTTTTAAATGTAACGAGCTGGGGCATGTAAAGGCCAACTGCCCCAAGAACCCCAACAGATTACAGTTCATTGCACCGGAATCACACCAGAGGTCCACAGGCCCAGATACCTCCTAGATACCCTTGGAGCGGAGGGAAACTGTGAGTGTGGGCGGGAAGAAGGTCACCGCGTGGAGGGACACCGGAGCACAAGTGTCAGCTATCCATGCTTCCTTAGTGGACCCCAATTTAATCAACCCAGAGATCCAAGTGACGATTCAACTCTTCAAGTCCAACTCTTTCAATTTGCCTACAGCCAAGTTGCCTGTCCAGTACAAGGGCTGGTCAGGAATGTGGACTTTTGCAGTCTATGATGATTATCCCATCCCCATGCTGTTGGGGGAAGACTTGGCCAATCATGTGAAGCAGGCCAAGAGGGTGGGAATGGTCACCCGCAGCCAGGCTAAACAAGCCGTGAGGCCTAGCTCTGTTCCGGAAACTTCTATCAGGACCCAGTCAGAGGTGATGGACCCGGACCCCAGGCCAATGTCTGCAACAGCAGTAGTGGATCCAGTCCCAGAGACCCAGATGGAACCAGTCCCAGAACCGGAACCAGCCAAACAACCAACACCAGACCCCGTGCCAGCACTGAATCCAGTACTTGCAACCTCAACACCAGAGGGCCCCACTGAACCTGAACTGGCAGCAGCCGATAACCCTACACAAGAGATTCAGCCGGAGCCTGAATCCCAACATAGTGCACCAGCGGAGAGCGGTTCACAGTCAACAGAAACAGCTCCATCCCCTATATCGCTTCCAGAGGGACCAAGCCTAGGTCCACAATCCAATGAGGGACTGATGTCTCCAGCATCAAGGGAACAGTTCCAGACCGAACAGGAAGCAGATGAAAGCCTCCAGAGAGCTTGGACGGCGGCACGGAGCAACCCACCGCCTCTCAGCTCTTCTAATCAATCCAGGTTTGTTGTAGAAAGAGGACTTTTATACAAGGAAACTCTTTCTGGTGGACACCAGGAAGACTGGCATCCTCAGAGACAGTTGGTAGTTCCAACTAAGTACCGGGCCAAGCTCTTGAGCTTAGCCCATGATCACCCTAGTGGCCATGCTGGGGTGAACAGGACCAAAGACCGTTTGGGGGGGTCATTCCACTGGGAGGGAATGGGCAAGGATGTTTCTACCTATGTCCAGTCTTGTGAGGTGTGCCAAAGAGTGGGAAAACCCCAAGACCAGGTCAAAGCCCCTCTCCAGCCACTCCCCATCATTGAAGTTCCATTTCAGCGAGTAGCTGTGGATATTCTGGGTCCTTTTCCGAAAAAGACACCCAGAGGAAAGCAGTACATACTGACTTTCATGGATTTTGCCACCCGATGGCCGGAAGCAGTAGCTCTAAGCAACACCAGGGCTAAAAGTGTGTGCCAGGCACTAGCAGACATTTTTGCCAGGGTAGGTTGGCCCTCCGACATCCTCACCGATGCAGGGACTAATTTCCTGGCAGGAACTATGAAAAACCTTTGGGAAGCTCATGGGGTAAATCACTTGGTTGCCACTCCTTACCATCATCAAACAAATGGCATGGTGGAGAAGTTTAATGGAACTTTGGGGGCCATGATACGTAAATTTGTAAATGAGCACTCCAATGATTGGGACCTAGTGTTGCAGCAGTTGCTCTTTGCCTACAGAGCTGTACCACATCCCAGTTTAGGGTTTTCCCCATTTGAACTTGTATATGGCTGTGAGGTTAAGGGGCCATTGCAGTTGGTGAAGCAGCAATGGGAGGGATTTACACCGTCTCCAGGAACTAACATTCTGGACTTCGTAACCAACCTACAAAACACCCTCCGAACCTCTTTAGCCCTTGCTAGAGAAAACTTACAGGATGCTCAAAAAGAGCAAAAAGCCTGGTATGATAAGCATGCCAGAGAGCGTTCCTTCAAAGTAGGAGACCAGGTCATGGTCTTAAAGGCGCTCCAGGCCCATAAAATGGAAGCATCGTGGGAAGGGCCATTCATGGTCCAGGAGCGCCTGGGAGCTGTTAATTATCTCATAGCATTCCCCACCTCCAACCGAAAGCCTAAGGTGTACCATATTAATTCTCTAAAGCCCTTTTATTCCAGAGAATTAAAGGTTTGTCAGTTTACAGCCCAGGGAGGAGACGACGCTGAGTGGCCTGAAGGCGTTTACTACGAAGGGAAATGTGCTGGTGGTGTGGAAGAGGTGAACCTCTCCATGACCCTTGGGCGTATGCAGCGACAGCAGATCCAGGAGCTGTGCACTAGCTACGCGCCAACGTTCTCAGCCACCCCAGGACTGACTGAACGGGCATACCACTCCATTGACACAGGTAATGCTCACCCAATTAAGGTCCAACCTTACCGGGTGTCTCCTCAAGCTAAAACTGCTATAGAACGGGAGATCCAGGATATGTTACAGATGGGGGTAATCCGCCCCTCTGAAAGTGCATGGGCATCTCCAGTGGTTCTAGTTCCCAAACCAGATGGGGAAATACGTTTTTGCGTGGACTACCGTAAGCTAAATGCTGTAACTCGCCCAGACAACTATCCAATGCCACGCACAGATGAACTATTAGAGAAACTGGGACGGGCCCAGTTCATCTCTACCTTGGACTTAACCAAGGGGTACTGGCAGGTACCGCTAGATGAATCTGCCAAGGAAAGGTCAGCCTTCATCACACATCTCGGGCTGTATGAATTTAATGTACTCCCTTTCGGGCTGCGAAATGCACCCGCCACTTTCCAAAGACTTGTAGATGGTCTCCTAGCGGGATTAGGAGAATATGCAGTTGCCTACCTTGACGACGTGGCCATATTTTCGGATTCCTGGGCAGACCACCTGGAACATTTACAAAAAGTCCTTGAGCGCATAAGGGAGGCAGGACTAACTGTTAAGGCTAAGAAGTGTCAAATAGGCCTAAACAGAGTGACTTACCTTGGACACCAGGTGGGTCAAGGAACTATCAGCCCCCTACAGGCCAAAGTGGATGCTATCCAAAAGTGGCCTGTCCCAAAGTCAAAGAAACAGGTTCAATCCTTCTTAGGCTTGGCTGGTTATTACAGACGATTTGTACCGCACTACAGCCAAATCGCTGCCCCACTAACAGACCTAACCAAAAAGAAACAGCCAAATGCTGTTCAGTGGACCGAAAAGTGTCAGAAGGCCTTTAACAAGCTTAAAGCGACACTCATGTCTGACCCTGTACTAAGGGCCCCAGACTTTGACAAACCGTTCCTAGTAACCATGGATGCGTCCGAACGTGGTGTGGGAGCAGTTTTAATGCAGAAAGGACCTGATCAAGAATTCCACCCTGTAGTGTTTCTCAGCAAAAAACTGTCTGAGAGGGAAAGCAACTGGTCAGTCACTGAACAAGAATGTTACGCCATTGTCTACGCTCTGGAAAAGCTACGCCCATATGTTTGGGGACGGCGTTTCCACCTGCAAACCGACCATGTTGCACTGAAGTGGCTTCACACCGTCAAAGAAACTAACAAAAAACTTCTTCGGTGGAGTTTAGCTCTCCAAGATTTTGATTTCGACATCCAACACATCTCAGGAGCTTCTAACAAAGTGGCTGATGCACTCTCCCGTGAAAGTTTCCCAGAATCAACTGGTTAAAATCGTCCTTGAGATGTGGAAAATATTGTTAGTCTTTATGTACTTGGTAGTATATTTAGAGATGCATGTGTCTTATTAACTCTGTTTTTCCTAGAGCTCCAGGAAGAAATCCCAGCCAGTGTTTCACCCTAGCTGAGATTTGGGGGGCGTGTCATAAATATAAAGGGAAGGGTAAACCCCTTTGAAATCCCTCCTGGCCAGGGACAGAACAGGAATGGAGTCTTAGAACTTTTAGTAAGTAATCTAGCTAGGCATGTGTTAGATTATGATTTCTTTAAATGGCTGAGAAAAGAATTGTGCTGAATAGAATAACTATTTCTGTCTGTGTATCTTTTTTGTAACTTAAGGGTTTGCCTAGAGGGGTTCTCTATGTTTTTGAATCTAATTACCCTGTAAGATATCTACCATCCTGATTTTACAGGGGGGATTTCTTTATTTCTATTTACTTCTATTTTTTATTAAAAGTCTTCTTGTAAAAAACTGAATGCTTTTTCATTGTTCTCAGATCCAAGGGTTTGGGTCTGTGGTCACCTATGCAAATTGGTGAGGCTTTTTATCCAACATTTCCCAGGAAAGGGGGGGTGCAAGTGTTGGGAGGATTGTTCATTGTTCTTAAGATCCAAGGGTCTGGGTCTGTAGTCACCTAGGCAAATTGGTGAGGCTTTTTACCAAACCTTGTCCAGGAAGTGGGGTGCAAGGTTTTGGGAAGTATTTTGGGGGGAAAGACGCGTCCAAACAGCTCTTCCCCAGTAACCAGTATTAGTTTGGTGGTGGTAGCGGCCATTCCAAGGATAACGGGTGTAATATTTTGTACCTTGGGGAAGTTTTGACCTAAGCTGGTAAAGATAAGCTTAGGAGGTTTTTCATGCAGGTCCCCACATCTGTACCCTAGAGTTCAGAGTGGGGGAGGAACCTTGACAGCATCCAAGGGAGATTGTGAAAGCCACATCATTGGAGGTTTATAAGAACAGATCGACAAACACCTGTCAGGGATAGTCTATGTTTACTCGGTCCTGCCTCAGCACAGGAGGCTGGACTTGATGACCTCTTGAAGTCCCTACCAGCTCTACATTTCTATGATTAGCAGCTTATGACATGCAGTTCCAGCTCCATCCAGTAGAAGGCAGTGGTGCATATTCACATTAGCCACTTCATTAATATTACTTATTTGTGTTAGAGATAAGTAAACAGAGGCCACAACCAAAATCAGGTCCCCTTTGTGCTCAGCACTGTACAGACACACAAGATTTAGTCCCTGTCCTGAAGAGTTTATAATCCGTAACTGACAAGACAAACAGAGTGAGAAGGAAAATAGATATACAGAGGAGTGAAGTAGAATGCTGGACACTCAAAGCCAGAAATGGATCCCAGATCTCCTGACTCCCCATCCTGTGCCCTATCCACTGGAAAATGTTGCTCCTCAACAATATTCTTTAAAGTTCATTTTGCTACACCCTGAGAAAGTCTGCTCTTACACTATTTCCCAGCTAGAGACAATCTGGGGAACTGGAAATCTCATAAGAAATCCTGTCTCATTTGGTCTATAAAGCATTGAACACATTTTGGGGCACTGTAACAGGGTCAGCACCAGCTTTTCGCAAGTGCCCCCTTTCTTTGGCCAGTGTGCCTGCAATCACAGTCTTCTCATGGGGCAGTGCCCACCTCTCTCAGACAGCCCCCTTCGGTTGGGTGTGAACTCCAGCTAATGAGCGGATCTCTTTCGAAAATCTGAGGCCCTTGTGGGTGCTGAGAGCTTTAAAAAATCTGACCCCATGTAAACAGCCATGACCACAGACTAGGTACAGTACAGGTACTGACAATGCAAGGTTCCTGTCAAGCTTCCTTCCCCACTCTGAACTCTAGGGTACAGATGTGGGGACCTGCATGAAAACCTCCTAAGCTTACTTTTACCAGCTTAGGTTAAAACTTCCCCAAGGTACAAACTATTTTACCCTTTGCCCTTGGACTTCCACTGCCACCAAACGTTTATCTGGGTTTATTTTTATTAAGAAAGCGTTTTTTGGAAACATCTTTCCCCCAAAAATCCTCCCAACCCTTGCACCCCACTTCCTGGGGAAGGTTTGGTAAAAATCCTCACCAATTTGCATAGGTGACCACAGACCCAAACGCTTGGATCTTAAGAACAATGAAAAAGCATTCAGTTTCTGAAAAGAAGGATTTTAATAGAAGTAAAAAGTAAAAAAGAATCACCTCTGTAAAATCAGGATGGTAACTACCTTACAGGGTATTTAGATTCAAAACATAGAGAATCCCTCTAGGCAAAACCTTAAGTTACAAAAAGACACACAGACAGGAATATCCATTCTATTCAGCACAGCTTAATTTCTCAGCCATTTATAGAAATCATAATCTAACGCATATCTAGCTATATTACTTACTAAATTCTAAGACTCCATTCCTGTTCTGTCCCCGGCAAAAGCATCACACAGACAGACTCTTTGTCTCTCCCTCCCTCCAGCTTTTTAAAGAATCTTGCCTCCTCATTGGTCATTTTGGTCAGGTGCCAGCGAGGTTATCCTAGCTTCTTAACCCTTTACAGGTGAAAGGATTTTTCCTCTGGCCAGGAGGGATTTTAAAGGTGTTTACCCTTCCCTTTATATTTATGACAGTTCCTAACACTACCTCATCTCAATTTGCTTCAATGCTAATCGAGAGTGACTTCAGCGAGAGATGAGTAAGGTTAGTTCTCTCTCTGTAACTATCCAAGTACTGGACTTCTGTGTGGAGACTACCAATAAGGTTGTCACTTGATGTAGTTCTGTGATATGGATATTCATACACTAGGAACTGGGCTAAAAGTATTATTACATTTCATATAGATCCCACAACTTCCAGCATATGTGATATTTGATCATTTCTGTCCCAGGGCTGGAAAGTAACCAGTCCCAATCCCCTAAACCATACAATCCCCCTACAGTGATTGCTATGAAGTTTGTAAATCACAGTAACAAGGAATGGGTGGAAGGCAAGAACAGGGACTTGGAAGGGTGAGAGGGAATGAAAAAAGATAGTTGGACAAATACAATGGAAGAAGTTTATTTAAATTATAGACTACATTGTATTAACAGAAGGAAATCATCATTTTCTTTGAGGGAAAGCTCATCTTTAGCCTTCCTTCCCTGTAATCGACACATATAGTAGATCTCTCTTCACGTAATCCTGCCTATGAATAAAACATGTCTACCGCCTAACAGCTTTGAGGGGAGGGACTGTGCATTGTGTATTACACAAGGAATATTAAACCTTTGCCTATTTTATATCCACCCATCCCTGAGCTTCACAATACCATGTATCAACTCATTTCTTGTCTGTCATTTCTATCTTCTGCCAGATATAGGTAGAAGACCTTCTTGAATAGTTACATTGCAGACCTACACTGGCAAAAATAGCAACAACAAAGAAATCTTTTCTAAATCCCATATGACTACTTTACAAAAAAAAGCCCACCTTATACATTGCAAAGTATTATTCCTGTACTCACTGATACTGCAGAACGTGAAGACAGACTAACCTACTTTTGGCACAGCTATACCACATGATTGCACGGATCAGTGTAGATCTTTTCCCCCCTTGAGTATGTAGCATTTGATGCATTTACCAGGAGGGTTTATTAAAATTCACAAAATTAGGGAAAGTAGCTCTGGATTCTATCTGTGCTTGAAACTAGATGTATAATCTCCTGTGGAGATTTATGCAAAAGCACCATGTATCCTGCAATGCTGTCTGTGAATCATCTCTTTCATGTTCACTTGGAGGTTTGAATTTTACCAAGTGAACATCCCATCTTCCCTTTTTCACCACAGTGGGATCCACCCTCTCTCCACAAAGCCCCAGCATGTCTCAACTCTCCTCTATGGGTCTTCCAGCTGGGAGCTGGGGAGCAGCTGTGACTCTCTGCCTGGGTCTCCAAATTACATTTTAAGATCACAAACACCCTTGGTTCCAGATGTCAGCTTCTCCATATTTTCCACGAGAAGTGTACAGCAAGAGCAAAAACCATGCTGCTGCCCACTTACTGCAGGTCCCTTGCTATATAGCATGACTCATGAAGCACATGCCATTGCCAGTGTAGGCAACAATAACAATCTGCAACCTCTACTATAGAATGGGGCAGTCTAGGGGTTGGGACAGGAGGGAATATTCTGTTTGCTACCTTTGCTCTACCACACCTAGTGGAAACTATAGTAGATTCCATTAGCTTCCTTCAGCTGATCTCTGAAGATTTCTATTGTACTCTTTGGGGACCTGATTCCACAAGGGTACTTATGCAAGTATCTTAAACACAAGAGTAGACCCATTGAAGTCCAACGAACTATTCGCATGTCTAACATGAGGCATGTGCTTATGTATTTGAGAGGAATCAAGGCCTGTTTTAGTAGAGGACCAGTAGGCTGGGAAACCAAGATTAGTAGCTATTCTAAAAATCACACATCATGCAAAACAGGTATGAAAAAGCACAAAGAGGAAAGCAGGAAGCTGCTGTCACTGTGTGTGTCGGGGAGAGAATTAAGGTTGTTTGAATGCCTTAACTTTGATCTTGGCTTCAAATGTTTAGTGTCTTGTATGCTTTTTTATTTTTTAATATTAACATTATAAATATAAATCTTGTTTTGTTTTTTTTAAAACAGGCCTTTTTGTGATACTTACTTTAATTTTCCCATTTTTTTCAAGTCACTAATATGTACATTCATAATTAACTCCAGTTTAACACAGTTTTTGTAAAGGATTATTTTTGTATTTGTTCATGATCTCTTTTTTCCACCATGGTCTTTCTAATGCAAGCGTTGTTGCTTTGACCTTTTCAGTATTCTTCTGTACATTTGGTTGACTACTCTGCCCTCCCCTATGTGCTCAAACAGGAATGTAGGAGAAAGATCTGTACCCACTCATCTGAAGGTCACCGTGGTGTTGTGTTAAAAGCCCTGGAGAGTAGCAGGGAATGTGTGGAATATGATGAATTTCCTTTAGGAGATTGAAATGATAACTAGTATAATTTTCAAAATGTATTGGGCAAGTAAAGGTGATAACTGTGTCCCCCCACTTTCATGAAAAAGGTAAGTTGTTTCTTGTTAGAGAAGGGAATAGGAACAACTAGTCATAGGTGCTATTTCTGAATCTACAACTGACTTGGTCTGTGACATCAGACAATCACTCAACCTTGCAATTCCTCAGTTTCCCCATCTGTAAAACCGGTATAATCTTTACCTACCATTGAAAAGTTTAATGCATTAATATTAATTCTAGATAGCACATAGTGTGACAAAGCTCTGTCCTTGTCTCTGTGGGTCCCACATTTCCTGGCAGATTTTGCTAGCCTCAGAGGCTCACTGTGACCCTCCACATAACCCTTCTCTCTCTAGAAACAAGGGTCACAGTCTACTGAGCCATTTTCCTCATAAGCCAGCAAGGGAGGTGAGGAGAAGCTATCCTCCCTTGCACAGTCTCTGTTGTCTCCCAGTCTCAGTGATTAATCGGGGGGGGGGCAAAGGGGGGAGCCCGGGCCCCCCTCTACTCCGGGCTCCAGTCCAGGGACCCTAATAGTATCAACTATGGTAGCTGACCTTTTAGAAACATGACACGTACAATTCCCTGGGCTACTTCCCCACAGCAGCCCTCACTTCCTCAAGCTCCACTTCACCCTTACCTCAGGGCTTCCTTCCTTGTGCCTGATATGGTGTGTACTGCTCAGTCTCTCCAACAGCACAACTTCCTCTCACAGCTCCTGACATCCACCCCCACCTGACTGACTGGGAGGCTTTGAACTAATTTCAGCCAGTCCCTGATTGGCTTGAGGTGTTCCAATCAACCTAGCATTCTCCCTGCCTTCTGGAAAGTTCTTAATTGGGCCCAAGTGTCTTAATTGACCTGGAACAGCTGCCATTTAACTTATCGTGGTACCAGGGATTTGTTTAGCCTGGAGCTAATATATCTATCTCCCACTACTTTTCTGTAGCCATCTGGCCTTGCCCCGTCACATATCCCCCGCGAACCTCCTCCCCCCCCGCCCCGCTCCTCCCTATAGAGTTGGGTAACTTGGGACCCCAGGCAATATGCTCATCACAGACCATCAGTGTTGCCATGGTGGCATCCAGCCCTGTGCCGTATATGGAACTGGAATGGTTAGAGGGATAAGAACCACCTGGTGACCCTTGCATTCTTTTCCTTATTCTGCTGCATCCACTGGAGGGGTGCATGGTCCGTCACAAGAGTAAATCGTCGGCCTAAGAGGTAATAATGCAGTGTCTCCATAGGCCATTTGACAGCAAGGCATTCTCTCTCGACTACTGCATATTTCTGTTCTCTTGGGAGAAGCTTTCTGCTTAGGTAGAGGATCGGGTGTTCCTCTTCTCCCACCATTTGTGACAGAACCGACCCCAACCCCGCCTTGGAAGTGTCTGTTTGTAAAATAAATTCCTTATTAAAATCCAGGGCTATGAGCATGGGCCTTACAGAGGGCTGTCCGAAGGTCTGTGAATGCCCCCTCTGCTGCGTCAGTCCACTTTACCATGTCTTGACCTCGGGCCTTCACCAAGTCCATTAGGGGAATTGCCCTAGTGGCGAAGTGGGGAATAAAACATTGGTAGGAGCCTACCACACCTAGGAAAGAGCGACTTGCTTCTTTCGGGTTGGCCAGGGCCAGTTTTGAATTGCCTCTAGCTTATTTGTTTGGGGCTTCACTATGCCCCTTCCCACAATATATCCCAGGTACCTAGCCTCTGCTAGCCCTATGGAGCATTTAGCGGGATTAGCAGTGAGGTCAGCCCACCTGAAGGTGCGCAGTACTGCCTCAACTTTCTCCAAGTGGGTTCCCCAGTCTGGCATATGGATGACGACATCATCTAGGTATGCCACTGCATAACTACTATGGGGGCGCAGCAGCTTATCCATGAGGTGCTGGAGTGTGGCTGGACCCCCATGTAGCCCAAAAGGGAGGACGGTGTACTAGAATAGCACGTCCGGGGGTGGAGAACACTGTCTTTTCTTTAGCTTCTTTGGTCAGAGGAATCTGTCAGTACTCTTTTGTCAGATCCAGTGTAGTCAAGAATCGGGCACTACCCAGTCGGTCAAGCAGTTCGTCAATGCGTGGTATGGGGTATGCATCAAACTGGGATATTTCATTCAGTCAGCGAAAGTCATTACAGAATCTCGTGGTACCATCAGGTTTAGGCACTAGAACAATTGGACTGGACCACTGACTGTAAGATTCTTCAATAACCCCTAATTCTAACATTTTCTTTACTTCAGCCTTGATTTCTTCTCTTTTGGCTCCTGGGATTCGGTAGGGTCTCAATGTTACCTTGGCTCCATGGATCGTGTGGATATGGTGATAGGTCTCAGTCGTCCGCCCTGATTTTGTAGGGAACACATCTCGGTTGTGATTAATTATGTCAGCTGCCTTGATCTTTTGGATTGGCGTCAAGTCAGATGATATCCTCACTTTCTCGTGTAAGTTATCCTCTTGAGGAAGGGTCTCCTGTGTTACTAAGCTTGTCTCTCGATCGTGCCAAGGTTTTAGAAAATTGATGTGGTAAATTTGCTCCGGTTTCTGATGGCCTGGCTGCCGCACCTTATAGTTCACCTCTCCCACGGCTTCGATTACTTTGTAGGGTCCCTGCCACTGGGTCAACAGTTTACTTTCTGCTGTGGGCACCAGTACCATCACCCAATCCCCTGGTTGGAACCGTTGAAGCTTCGCTTCATGGTTATAATGGGTTCGTTGGGTCTCCTGTGCTCTCTCCAAGTGTTCCCATACAATGGGCATAACTCGGGCTATCCGATGTCTCATCTGCAGTACATGCTCAACTATGTTCCTTCCGGGATTTGGCTCCTCTTCCCAGACTTCTCTGGCTATATCCAATATGCCCTGGGGGTGGCGCCCATATAGTAGTTCGAATGGAGAGAAACCTGTGGAGGCTTGCAGGACCTCCTGGATGGCGAACATGAGGTAAGGCAATAGGGTATCCCAATCTTTCCCATCCCGGCTCACCACTTTCCTGACGATGGCCTTGAGGGTCCTATTGAACCTTTCCACAAGGCCATCTGTTTGCGGGTGGTATACAGAGGTCTGTAGGTCTTGTACATGGAGCAACGAACAGAGATCTTTCATCAACTTGGACATGAAAGGTGTCCCTTGATCAGTCAATATCTCCTTGGGTAGTCCAACCCAGGCAAAGATCTGTACTAGCTCCTTAGCTATTGTCTTAGAAGCTGTGTTGCGTAGGGGAACAGCTTCCAGGTATCGGGTTGCGTAGTCCAACAAGTACAACAAGCACAACAAGCACATGTTGGTGACCCCTGTTGGGATATAGATATTCAGACCTTTCTGTAAAGGCCTATACTCTAAGAATTTAGGTGTATTCTTATCACTGAGCTAGTTCTAGAGGTATAAAAGAAAGAATCAAAATCACTGTCTGCCGGTGTAAGGGCCTTCTCTCACTGTGACAGTCTGAGGCCCTGTTCTTTGGGGTAAGCCGCAGAGGCAGCCATAAGCTGGGAAGCGAACGGTCACATCTTCACACTCCAAACTAGTCACATTGAAATAAGGTGCTATTGGGCTGTTAGGAATACAATCCTGTCCTGATAATGCCTATCACCTCCAGAGAAAGGGAAGTGCCTAGAAAATGCAAAAGGAAACTTAGTTTGATAGCATCCTATCTGGCAAGAACTCAATACCTGGAATCTGAAATCCTCATTTCTTTATTGTTCTATCATTTTAGTCCCCATTTCCCTATTGTTTGTCTGTATAATCTCTGTCTGGTTCTGTGATTGTTTCTGTCTACTGTATAATTAATTTTTCTGGGTGTAAGCTAATTAAGGTGGTGGGATATAATTGGTTAAATAATTATATTACAATATGTTAGGATTGGTTAGTTAAATTTCAGGAAAATGATTGGTTAAGGTATAGCTAAGCAGAACTCAAGTTATACTGTATAGTCTGCAGTCAATCAGGAAGTAGGGCGGGGGGGAAGAATGGGAACAGGGAACGGGGATGGGGAAATTGGAATCATGTTTTTCTAGGGGGGGGAATGGGAACAGGGACACAGGTAAGGCTCTGTGGTGTCAGAGCTGGGAAGGGGAACACTAAGGAAGGAAACTGGAATCATGTTTGCTGGAAGTTCACCCCAATAAACATCGAATTGTTTGCACCTTTGGACTTCAGGTATTGTTGCTCTCTGTTCATGCGAGAAGGACCAAGAAAGTAAGTGGGTGAAGGAATAAGCCCCCTAACAGCCCCGGGCTGTCTTCTCTAGGGGCCCTACCAGATCCATGGCTATCCATTCGAAAGGAACCTCTATTATTGGAAGAGGTATCAAAGGAACCCTCAAGTGCAGGCGAGGGCTATGTAACTGACACTCTGTACAAGAGGTGCAGTATCGCCGGACATCTTCATATACTCCTGGCCAGAAGAACCTCCGCAGGATCCATGCCTGGGTTTTCTCTACCCCTAGGTGTCCTCCAAACAGGTGACTGTGGGCAAGACTCAATATGGCTTTTTGATGTTTTCGTGGCACCAGAAGTTGTTGTATCTCTTGCTCCTGCATTTGCACCACGCGGTACAGGAGATCTTTCTTCACTATAAAGTAAGGTCCAGGACCCCAGACCTTCCCATCCACTGGTATCCCATCGATCTCGGCCACCTCTTTCCTGGCGTTATCATATCTGGGGTCCTCTGCCTGGTCCCGCCTGAAAGTCTCTCTCCCGGGACTAACCTGCCCAAGGTCCCAGGGGTCAGCTTCTGCTTCTTCCAACGGCTCGCCGCCATTATGGCTGGGGGCAGCCTCTGGCTCACCTTCTGTGGTGGAAGTTTCTCTGTTGGCTGCTTGTGTCCATCTGCCTTCTAGGGAGGTCTTCTGGCCCTGGGACAGGATCTGGGTTCCCAAGGCCTTTGCGGCCTTCCTTTCCTTTTGTTGTCTTCCGGGTCTTTTGAGGGCTGAGAACAGATCCTCAGAAATCTGAGCGAACATCAGGGGTTGACATTCCTGCAGTGAAGAGTCGCTGTCCTCAGGGTCCCCACCTCCCTCCAGCCTTGCTGGGGGGAGTAAATTATCAAACCCTGGATAGTCCCTCCCAATGACTACAGGATATGGGAGTTTAGGAACTACGCCCACTGTCACCTCAATGCGGTTCCCCTGAACCTCTATCTCCACCAGGATGGTGGGGTAATGGCTCACGGCCCCATGCACGCATGTCACTGCTATGCATTTGGCTTGTAGCAGCTGACTACTTTTTACCAACTTACCAGATATGAGGGTGATAGCACTCCCAGAGTCCACAAGCGCTGTAGTCTCTGCTCCATTTATCCTCACTGGCCTGGTGTAATTATGCAGGGCGAATGCGACCCCCGCGAGGTGGATAAGGGAGCATGGGACCTCCCAATTCTCCAACTTACATTGTATAGGCTCCTCGGTGCTGGGACACTGTGCTGCTACGTGTCCCCACTCCCCACATGCATAACATCTATAATTGCTTTTAATCACTTCCCTATCCCGGGGGTTAGGGGATTTAGTCTCAGGGTTTCCCCCCCCTTCTTCCACCTAGGACTCCCCAGGGGTTTGGTTGCCCAACCTTCCAGGGTTGGGGTCAGGTGCTTGCTTCGAAACGGGCCTTCCTTGGGTAGTCGAGTCAGTTCTCTGGCTGTCATCCGTCTTTCTACCAGCATGATCATCTCATCGTAGGTGGACGGATTGTTCTGACCTACTCATTTGCAGAGATCTGGAGGCAGTTCCCACATGTAATGGTCTATGACCAGGGTCTCCAAAATCTCCTCCAGGCTGCACACCTTGGGCTGTAACCACTTCCGCGCGAGGTGTATGAGGTCAAATAGCTGGGACCTCGGGGGTTTGTTCTCCTAGTATTTCCATTCATGGAACCTCTGTGCCCTTACCACTGCCATCACCCCTGATCATGCTAGGATCTCTGCCTTCAGACGGGTATAGTCAGTGGCATTCATGGCAGGCAAGTCAAAGTAGGCCTTCTGGGTCTCTCCACACAAAAAAGGTGTGAGAATGCTGGCCCACTGCTCCTGGGGCCATGCCTCACGCTGAGCAGTCCTTCCAAAGGAGAGGAGATATGCCTTTATGTCATCTCCTGACATCATCTTTGGCAAACAACCAGTGGCCCTCAGGGTTTGCATCCTGTCGGACCCCCGGGCCTGAGTGGTGAGGATCTTCAGCTGGTCCACCACCTCTCTCAAGAGGGCACGATCTTGGGTCACCTGGCTCATCAATAATTGATTGGTTTCCTGCTGTAGCCGCATAGACTCCTGTTGCACCATTGCCTGAACCCAGGTGGCCTCCTGCTGGGCTACCATGGCTTGTACCAGAGCTCTTACCACCTCCTCCATTGTGGTACAAAGCAAACAAACAAACCAAAAAGAAAAAAAATCCAAAACCCCAGTGCACTTTTTTTTTAAAACTTCTTTCTTCCACCACGCTGTGAACGACATCCCATTGCTAACACCAGTGGTGACAAAGCTCTGTCCTTGTCTCTGTGGGTCCCACATTTCCTGGTGGATTTTGCTAGCCTCAGAGGCTCACTGTGACCCTCCACATAACCCTTCTCTCTCTAGAAACAAGGGTCACAGTCTACTGAGCCATTTTCATCATAAGCCAGCGAGGGAGGTGAGGAGAAGTTATCCTTCCTTGCATAGTCTCTGTTGTCTCCCAGTCTCAGTGATTAATCGGGGAGGGGGGCAAAGAGGGGAGCCTGGGCCCGCCCTCTACTCCATGCTCCAGCCCAGGGATCCTAATAGTATCAACGATGGTAGCTGACCTTTCAGAAACATGACACGTACAATTCCCTGGGCTACTTCCCCACAGCAGCCCTCACTTCCTCAAGCTTCATTTCACCCTTACCTCAGGGCCTCCTTCCTTGTGCCTGATATGATGTGTACTGCTCAGTCTCTCCAACAGCACAACTTCCTCCCACAGCTCCTGACATCCGCCCCCACCTGACTGACTGGGAGGCTTTGAACTAATTTCAGCCAGTCCCTGATTGACTTCAGGTGTTCCAATCAACCTAGCATTCTCCCTGCCTTCTGGAAAGTTCTTAATTGGGCCCAAGTGTCTTAATTGACCTGGAACAGCTGCCATTTAACTTATCGTGGTACCAGGGATTTGTTTAGCCTGGAGCTAATATATCTATCTCCCACTACTTTTCTATAGCCATCTGACCTTGCCCCGTCACAATAGGTATTTTTCCCCTTCACAAAAGATCTTTGTGGACATCCTCAACACAGAGTTCTTTGCTTATCTCTGAATTAGATACCAAGTACTTATTAGGAGGTGCTTCTTAACCTACAGTATGGAAGGGATCATCATTTTGATTTTAATATTCTCTATTTTGTGTTTAAAAATGACTTAAGCTTAAAAAATTCCCTATGTTTACAAGGTACAATTTAAAAAGTAAGTCAATTCTCCACTAAGTAGCATTTAAAACTTGGAATGCATCTTTCCAGGCTACCAGCCAGGTAAATTTGAATTCTATGGAATCAGCAACAGCAGGATCAAAAACATCATGTATACATTCATTTCTCCTTAGATACAATGGTACTAAGCCGCTATAATACTTCATTAGTCATATTTTACTACTTCCCTGTGTGTACCAGTTTGCAAAATAAGACAAGTGCTAGCATATCATTAAACCAGTGTATGGCTTCTCAGGTGACTTTGAGCTGCAGAGGAGTTATTCATAGCATTCCTCTCCCCTTTGTCTACAACTCTCCCTTGTTAGAGCAGTACACCAGTACATTCTCTTTTGGCTTGGAGTACCAATCTTTACACTAAGTCTTGTGTCCTGGGGTGAATCCCTCTGACATCCCTGTATAGGCTACATGGACCCTGAGTCTAGTCATGTAGGGGTAGGGGGGTGCACATGCATTTGGGCAATGAAGCGGGGGGGGGGGGGTTAGAAGGCTCTACTCCCTCAACATACACACTGGCCAGTGCAACTGAGCTGCTGCAACTGGTGTCATAATCTGCTGCTAGGGAATTGAGCCTCAGAGTGGTGTCTGAGGCACAATGACATCGGGGTCTATTCCTGACAGTGTTGCAGCTCATACACACCCGTTGTTCACAGCTGTGACGAAACTCAGTGTGGCACTAATTTTGTCTAACCTCTTTCTTACAAGCATACTGGATTCAGTGACAATGGATCCTGTCCAAATTATCATAGAATCATAGAATATCAGGGTTGGAAGGGACCTCAGGAGGTCATCTAGTCCAATCCCCTGCTCAAAGCAGGACCAATCCCCAACTAAATCATCCCAGCCAGGGCTTTGTCAAGCCTGACCTTAAAAATATCTAACGAAGGAGATTCCACCACCTCCCTAGGTAATGCATTCCAGTGTTTCACCACGCTCCTAGTGAAAAAGTTTTTCCTAATATCCAACCTAAACCTCCCCCACTGCAACTTGAGACCATTACTTCTTGTTCTGTCATCAGCTACCACTGAGAACAATCTAGCTCCATCCTCTTTGGAACTCCCTTTCAGGTAGTTGAAAGCAGCTATCAAATCTCCCCTCATTCTTCTCTTCCGCAGACTAAACAATCCCAGATCCGTCAGCCTCTCCTCATAAGTCATGTGTTCCAGTCCCCTGATCATTTTTGTTGCCCTCCGCTGGACGTTTTTGAATTTTTCCACATCCTTCTTGTAGTGTGGGGCCCAAAACTGGACACATTACTCCAGATGAGGCCTCACCAATGTCGAATAGAGGGGAACGATCATGTCCCTCGATCTGCTGGCAATGCCCCTATATATACATCCCAAAATGCCATTGGCCTTCTTGGCAACAAGGGCACATTGTTGACTCATATCCAGCTTCTCGTCCACTTGTAACCCCTAGGGCCTTTTCTGCAGAACTGCTGCCGAACCATTCGGTCCCTAGTCTGTAGCGGTGCATGGGATTCTTCTGTCCTAAGTGCAGGACTCTGCATTGAACATCATCAGATTTCTTTTGGCCCAGTCCTCTAATTTGTCTAGGGCCCTCTGTATCCTATCTCTACCCTCCAGCGTATCTACGTCTCCTCCCAGGTTAGTGTCATCTGCAAACTTGCTGAGGGTGCAATCCACACCATCCTCCAGATCATTTATGAAGATATTGAACAAAACCGGCCCGAGGACCGACCCTTGGGGCACTCCACTTGATACCGGCTGCCAGCTAGACATGGAGCCATTGATCACTACCCGTTGAGCCCGACAATCTAGCCAACTTTCTATCCACCTTATAGTCCATTCATCCAGCCCATACTTCTTTAACTTGCTGGCAAGAACACTGTGGGAGACCGTGTCAAAAGCTTTGCTAAAGTCAAGGAACAACACATCTACCGCTTTCCCCTCATCCACAGAGCAGTTATCTCGTCACAGAAGGCAATTAGATTAGTCAGGCATGACCTGCCCTTGGTGAATCCATGCTGACTGTTCCTGATCACTTTCCTCTCCTCTAAGTGCTTCAGAATTGATTCCTTGAGACCTGCTCTATGATTTTTCCAGAGATTGAGGTGAGGCTGACTGGCCTGTACTTCCCAGGATCCTCCTTCTTCCCTTTTTTAAAGATGGGCACTACATTAGCCTTTTTCCAGTCGTCCGGGACTTCCCCCGATCGCCATGAGTTTTCAAAGATAATGGCCGATGGTTCTGCAATCACATCCGTCAACTCCTTTAGCACTCTCGGATGCAGCGCATCCGGCCTCATGGACTTGTGCTCGTCCAGCTTTTCTAAATAGTCCCGAACCACTTCTTTCTCCACAGAGGGCTGGTCACCTCCTCCCCATGCTGTGCTGCCCAGTGCAGCAGTCTGGGAGCTGACCTTGTTCGTGAAGAGAGAGGCAAAAAAAGCACTGAGTACATTAGCTTTTTCCACATCCTCTGTCACTAGGTTGCCTCCCTCATTCAGTAAGGGGCCCACACTTTCCTTGACTTTCTTCTTGTTGCTAACATACCTGAAGAAACCCTTCTGGTCACTCTTAACATCTCTTGTTAGCTGCAACTCCAGGTGTGATTTGGCCTTCCTGATTTCACTCCTGCATGCCCGAGCAATATTTTTTTACTCTTCCCTGGTCATTTGTCCAGTCTTCCACTTCTTGTAAGCTTCTTTTTTGTGTTTAAGATTAGCAAGGATTTCACTGTGAAGCCAAGCTGGTCGCCTGCCATATTTACTATTCTTTTTACACATGGGGATGGTTTATCCCTGTAACCTCAATAAGGATTCTTTAAAATACAGCCAGCTCTCCTGGACTCCTTTCCCCCTCATGGTATTCTCTCAGGGGATCCTGCCCATCAGTTCCCTGAGGGAGTCAGTCTGCTTTTCTGAAGTCCAGGGTCCGTATTCTGCTGCTCTCCTTTCTTCCCTGTGTCAGGATCCTGAACTCGACCATCTCATGGTCACTGCCTCCCAGGTTTCCATCCACTTTTGCTTCCCCGACTAATTCTTCCCGGTTTGTGAGCAGCAGGTCAAGAAGAGCTCTGCCCCTAGTTGGTTCCTCCAACGCTTGCACCAGGAAATTGTCCCCTACACTTTCCAAAAACTTCCTGGATTGTCTGTGCACCGCTGTATTGCTCTCCCAGCAGATATCAGGGTGATTGAAGTCTCCCATGAGAACAAGGGCCTGCGATCTAGTAACTTCCATGAGTTGCCGGAAGAAAGCCTCGTCCACCTCATCCCCTTGGTCCGGTGGTCTATAGCAGACTCCCACTATGACATCACCCTTGTTGCTCACACTTCTAAACTTAATCCAGAGACACTCAGGTTTTTCTCCAGTTTCATACTTGAGCTCTGAGCAGTCATACTGCTCCCTTACATACAGTGCAACTCCCCCACCTTTTGTGTATAGGCACTTGAGATAACTCGCTGATCATCCCTCTTTCTCAGCATGAGGCAGGAGCCTTGCCGTCTCGTGCGCTCCTGCTTGTGCTTCCTCCCGGTATCCCACTTCCCCACTTACCTCAGGGCTTTGGTCTCCTTCCCCCAGTGAACCTAGTTTAAAGCCCTCCTCACTAGGCTAGCCAGCCTGCTTGTGAAGATGCTCTTCCCTCTCTTCATTTGGTGGAGCCCGTCTCTGGCTAGCACTCCTCCTTCTTGAAACACCATCCCATGGTCAAAGAATCCAAAGCCTTCTGTCCAACACCACCTGTGTAGCCATTCGTTGACTTCCACGATTCCTTAGCAAACGTCCTGTCACTACAAAACTCTACAACATTTCAAGATTTATTTAGTAGTTGTTAGTGCAAATAGCTTTCCAAAAAGCGATGTTGTCAAATATTTCTAAAAATAAACAAAATACATCATATATTTTTCTCATTTGACTGTGAATGTTATGCCTCGTTTAGTATCAGTTCTGGGAATCTATCCAGCCTCACAGATCTCTCTCTCTACACTGCTATGTTGGTGACTTCCGTTCATTTCACAGTAACTTTCCTTACTTAATCTTATTGTCTTTTATTTTCTTATTTGTGCCAGTCATGAAGGATGGACTCTTTCAACTGGTTGATATGTACCCATGTGGTCTTAAGCTGTGTGTAGCACCTCCTTGAAGCAGATGTAGATAAAACAGGCCTCACAGGTGCCTGGGGTTTGAGCCGATTGCGCCCCTCCTGGCTGGGTTGGGAACTTGTCCCACCACACCATACCTTTGCACTGTCCTTAGCATTCTCCAGGCAATTTTCTACCTAAGTTTCAAAGTCAACAGAAGGACCCAGGAAGTGAAATTTCTACATTCTCTTCCAACCATCTGTAAAATCTTTCTATATTGCACCAATCTGGGATATTTGATCCTTTGTTAGTGTACTTTCAGACAGTAAAAACTCTTTGCCCTCTACTTTAAACAAGAAACTCTGTGACATTATATGAAAGATATAATTTAAGAATACAAGGAGAATTAACTCTATATATTCACTCTGTCAAAACATTCACTGTGTGCTTTTTCCACAATGCAGGCAGATGGAACAAAATAATGCTAGATTAATTTTTGTAAGAGCCTAAATTCAGACGGATGTTCTTTGTCAATCAGGCCTATAACTGGAACCTTAGTGCAGAAGATGTTCCAGTCCCATTATTTCTTGACTACAGGCCTGAACTGCTGCAGTACAATTTGTCTTCTTTTGACCACAGTTTTAGAAGAAATTTGTTAGACTGATGTTAGGCTAATGTGATCTAAAACCACACATTAAAATCCTAATCCAGAGAGAGCCTAGAATCCAATTTTTAATTAATTCATGTTAATTGGCAATCATTTAACTCAGGTTGAGACAGCAGCACAAACTCTAGTCTAGAAATACCCATAGGTCTTCTCTTGACTAGGAAAAAGGTCAAGTCTAGATATGGCTTCGGTAATGTGAGAGTGTGAAGACAAATGAACCTTAACCACTTTTTCTAATCAAGACAAGGGCATAGTCAAAAGCTGGGTCTATCCAGAGATATCTTCACTATAGAGCATGTGAAGATCATGTAGGAAGCCGATCCCAAGATATTAAGTGCCTTTTAAAAACCCATAGAGTTTACCTCAACCAGCTATCACATAATATAAAATATTTTGTCTTCCCATGTTAGGCTTGTAAAACAGGTTATTTAAAACATGTTCTAACAATGGGAAAAAAAGCAAAAGCAAAACACAAATACACTTTTTATCTTAATCTAGATAAGGCCATAATCACTCAAGATTCAGGGTCTGATGGAGAGATAAGGGATCTCTTGGTAGTTGTTACTGTAAAGGACTTCCTTCCTTTGTCTGTTATATATACACAGATATACAGTGCCAGTAGATGGTGCTCAAGAATATGTAGCTTAGTTCCCAAGTTTTGTAGGACCAGTAAAATGGCTTCCTCTTAGCAGCTCTTTATATCATCTCTTAACTGTAATTGCCCCCATCTGATGCCCCGGAGAGGAGGTACAAAGTGCAGAGGACCACCTCCAGGACCAGTTGAACTGATACAACTATGATGGCTGTGCTCTCTAGCTACATTAATACTAAATTGGTTAAAATCCAACCAATAAGGGCAGAGACACCCACAAGATTTACTTAGAGCTCATACAACTGTAATGATATTAGGAATGCTTATGAAAGATTAGTAGCACTTTTGTTCATGGACACATTGTGTTTCAGCAGTGTTCCAGGTGCTTAAACCAGTTCTTGAAAACACCAACATTTTCTAATGTAAATGGGCCTGTAGATGTTTTTGCCTTTAAATTAAAAAAAAAAAAAAGGCAAAAGAAGTTACCTGGAAACACATTGGAAAACAGAGGGAATGCAGTGTTACTGCAGCCCCTGGGCACCATTGTAAACCTAGATACAGACATTTTATGTGTATTTTATATACCAAGTGTATTAACTCTGATAGCCAATTAAAAAAACATATTTTCCACTGCAGCTGCCATGCCATGACTAATACTTTCTTAAAGAAACATTCTGCAATTCATTTCCAGGCTATATTGTCTTTAGCTGTAAAAGCTCAGTAATTTAATAAATTATTGGTTCCATTCTCACATTGACCCAGATGTTTGCTAGATTGTTTGCTCCTTTATGCTTCTTCCCCACCCCAAGTAATTATGTACAGGTACAACTAATCGGAAAGAGTAACAAAACTCCACCAAGTAGAGTAGTCAAGGTAACAATGAAACTTCCATTCAGAAAGGATTTTATGCTTTGAAGCAGCATTCCAATGCACTCAGTAATACTTGTTGTAGAAATAATACATAAATGAAAGCCAAATATAGACAAAATAAACTAGACATATTTGAATATTTGCATTAACTATCAATCACCTATTCCATGTTAGAAAAGAAAAAAAAAGAGGTGGGGAATTATTTTGGATCAAACAGGTGTTTGGGTAGTTGGAATTAGACTGCCAGAACATCAAGATCCACTTTCATTTAGTCTGACATCCCAGCTCAATAAGAGATGAACAAGCATGGTCAAATCTTGGCATCATCCCAACACTGGTTGATATGGTAACCAGGTAGAGAGATAACAGTGTGTGATGTGCTTGTTATATCTGCACTGTATTATTATTGCTATAGCATTGTGATTATTATAAATAGAAGCATTTATAAAGGAGTATTTCTTGACATGCGGGGCACGAACCAAAAAATGGAAGATGTGAGATGTTGCCTGTTGGATGACACCCCATGAATGTGGAAACAAACAAATGAAATGGGTGCTAGGATCCAGAAGGAGTAAGGGAATGGAGAAACTTGTGCCCTTCCTACTTCTGTTGCTCCATTCCCACACTGCTTTTGCTCTTGCTACAGAACTATTGCAGTACTCTGCCTGCACCATACTCTATTAATGAGAAAGGCACCATTTCAGGTTGCCATGGTGTTGATGGCCACTAGATCATTACATCAGATCATTAATGATTTGTTGCATTCCAATAGCACCTCAGGATCCATTTGTGCTAGACATTGTTCATACACAGTGAGAGACAGTCTCCAGTTCAAGGAAATTACATTCTAAACGGACAAGACAAAGGCGTGGAGAAAGGAAGTTCTGTTGTGTCCATTTCACAGATAGGAAACTGCGGCACAGAGAGATTAAGTGACTTGCCCAATGGTACACAGGAAGTCTGCGACAGAGCAGAGAACTGAACCAGAATATCCTGGGTCCAGTCCTGTGCCTTAACCATAATCCCACCCTTCCTCACTTACCTTGCAGCAGCACTTTCTGTGGTAGCAGAGCACAATGCAGGTGATGGGAGGAAAAAAACATCACAGTGGTACATATGTAGGTGGCATTTTTTTTTGCCTGAACAGATCCTTGGGCCCAGAATTCTGATGACAGACCAAGTGAGCCATCTACTCAGTCTGAGCTCAGTGATGATAATGGTGAATACGAGCCCGAAGAGAACAAAGAAAACTTTGGAACAATTCAAAGGAATTTCACAGATCAAATAATTCTCCAAGGAAAATCTCTTAAAAATACATTAAAGCCAGTTTCCCTTCCTAACCTGAATTGTTTATATCTTATAGTATGCAAGAAATAATAAGCATCAAGTGTACATGTCTTCTTGCCTGTACAGATCTCAGAGGGTTAGACACATTAGTAATTCTTTCTAACCACGTCATGCTCAGCCTAGATAGTTCTTCTTCCTCTTCCTTTCCCTCTCCCCCATTTTCTCGAGGGAGTGATAAACCAAACTTTTCACACATCTATATAAATGCCAGGGCTCACGTAGCATCTTTTTGTTGCTGGTAGAGTTTCTCTCAGCTGTTCTCTAGCTGTATAGAGTGAGCATAATGAATTATCCAGTCTGCTGGAAAGGCTCTGATTAACAGCTTTAAATGTTTCTGCTGATTTGCTTAAGTCACATACTCCAGATTTTTAGACCTTTCCCCAAGTTAGTCAATCACAAAAATATTTATAGTTCTAAAAGAGCTATGTATGGTATAAAAACAAACCAGCCCATTTGAAGAGATGACCCCTGATCCAGTCCTATACTTCCCAATGTCCTGGTACTATACTGGACACCCTGCTCCCTGCCAGCTGTTTCTCTCTCAGCAGCCAACTACATCCCTTTGCCAAGCTGAGCATAGCTCGATAAGCAGAAAACAGGTCACAGAGCAGGGGTATGCTAGGCAGTTGCGAGAAGAGCAGCCTATACTTGGAGAGGAGAGTAGGGTTAGTTCTGCATTGGAGAAAGGGAGATGGAGAGACCAGAAGGAGGAACAAGCTACAGGATAGGGAGAGAACAGAAGTCGTCATGGGATCAGGGGTAGAAAGGTGAGAAGGAAAAGCCAAGGGGGGGCACAGAAGTATGTGGACAAAGGGAGCACAGAAAGATTCCTGGAGAGGGTGGAGAGCATAGCAGGAGGCATGAGGACTGTACCAGAAACAATGGAGGGGGGAATAGCAGGAGCCATCTGGTGCCATTTCAGGAAGGTAGGGAGCAGCATGTTCTCCTAGGGAAAATTTTCAAATAAGCCTGGTGTCTGCTGAAAGGCTGTATATACTCTCTGGTGAATTTTAAGTTATTTGTTGCTGCTCTTTCCTCTCCATTTTCTTAGAATCAAGTAATCTACAATTTCCTGCATGCATACAGGACCCTTTAAATGGTAGGCATTTAGCAGACCCCAGGTGATTTGGAGACATGTTCCTGGCAAAAATTCTTTTCACATTAGCCCTCATGGATTCCCTGGGAAGTAGCTGCAAAATGAGCTGTGGGCCACCATTTTTATTACATTAGCATAACTCCACTGTCTTCAAGGGCATTGTCCCTGACTTACACGGCTGTTACAGGAAAATCATCACCAATGGTTTTTATTCAAGGAAGTTTGCCCACCCTCATTGCCACCCCCTCTCCCACACCTCCATTAGTGAAGGCATATGTTCTACCAGTTGAAAGAAAAAGGATTCTTCAGCTTTATCTCTAAAGGAGCAGATTAGAGATCTAAAGACAGAGTCCATGTAATTGAATCTGCAGATCGGTCTTGTTGAAGGATGGAATTAGAACCCAATATATCTCCCATCAAAGTCACTGCAAAACTTTCTGTGAAGGTCAATGAGAGCTGGATTGGGTAGTAAGTAGAGGAGCTGTGCTGGAATCAGAAGTTCTGTTTTGTAGGAAATGCTGTGATTCTGATATTTGTTTTTGTCACAGATCAGAACAAAAACAAAGATTTTCTAAGGCGCCTGGGAAAATAATCATTTCAGGTCAATTAAAACATTTTGTTTTGATTTTGATTGTTTTATTTTATATTACATTACAATTTATATTTGCAGTGGTGTTGTAGCTGTGTTGGATATGAGAGTGACAAGGTATGTGATCTAATTTCTTTTATTGGACCAACTTCTGTTGGTGAGGGAGACAAGCTTTCGAGCGACACAGACTCCTTCTTCAGGTCTAGGAAAGGTAATCACTGTGTCCACACCTAATTACAAGGCAGAACAGATTGTTAAAACTAAGGAGTTAACACATGTTGCAAGAGACCACTGAAGATGAAATGGGCCCACTGGACCTTGAATGATCTCTTGCAACATGTGTTAACTCCTTATGCTTAACAATCTGTTCCACCTGGTATTTAGCTGTGGCATTCTGATAATAATTTATAATATACTATAAAATAAAATAAATTTCTGAATGAAAAGTCAGAACATTTCATTCCAATAAGATGAAAATGCTCAAGTTTGGGTTTTTTATATTGAAATTTCATCAAAAACCAACACGTTCCCATGGAATGCTCCATTTTGATTAATCAACATTTTCCAACATAAAAATGCTTTGTAGGAAAATTTTCGATCTGTTCCACTGTTTGGGGACTTCTGCATGTGTTGTTCCTTCATGGCTGATTTAGCTCTGCAGTGCACACAGTAGAAAGACTTCATTTTTTTTTTTAGAAAGGTAAGCTGATCTAACGTGAACATACAGAGAGTCAAATCCTCATCTGATATTAATCGGCATAATTCCAATTAAGTCAACGTTGCACTTGGACTTACCCCAGAAGAGGATCTGCCACACAGAGAAGAGCTGTTCAGTACATACATACTTTTCTGACCACAGAAGCAATCACCTGCCCTCTAAGAAATTGGCTAAAATAAAATACAAGCATCAACGCTATGAAAGTCATCCCCACGGGAAGTAAATAATGAATATTAATCTTTTTTCAGTATGACTAACAGATGGTGTGGCATCATGTGTTAAAAAACAAACCATGAATATTATTGTTATTTTTCCATCACTTGTGGAAACTCTAACCCTAAAAAGAAATGTTTTTACTTTATTCTCTTTTGTTAAAGTTGTTCCTTCTCCCCACAAAAGAATATGGGGAACTGGCTGTCTATATTTTCTACTGAAAATACTGAAAGTGAGAAAAAAAACCTCAGCATCACTTTTTCAATTTCAGTCACTAATTTTAGTAAGCGAATCAGTTTGCAATTTTTCCAAAATGAGAAAATTGCAATTGGACATTCCCTAATATTACAGCTGGTTGAACATTTTCTGTCAACACTGTTTTTCAGGAGAAAATTGTGCTTTCAATTAAACTACATTTTTCACTAAATGTCTGCTTCTGCTGCAGAAAATTTTGGTATTTCACCAAAAAACAAACAAATAAAAAACCACACACGAAAGCTCAAAAAACATTTTTACCCCAAAACCAGAAACATTTGGATTCAAAACTGTACTGCAGTGTCTCACGGGAACTGTAGTTTGGATGCTCTATGCTCCCATTCTCCTCTACTTGTTGGGCTTCTGTCTGGACTACATTTTCCATGAAGCACCATGCCTAGGAATTCATATGTTACAGCCCCTCACCTCACCAAGAGAGGAGGAAGAGGTGCATCATGAGAGATGGCTAGAGAGCCAGGTATGTAGAAGAGAATGAGGCATAAGGCACCAGAACTACAACTCCCATGAGGCATTGCAGAACCATTTTGAATAAAAATATCTGCTCTTGGATAAAATATTTTTAATATGTATTTTACTAAAATATCAAAATTTTCCCAGGGAAAAAATATCTTCTGACCAACTCTACATAGTATTTATGAAAAAATGCATGTATAAGTGGCCCCAGGGCTTGTCTGTAAAGAAGTATGCATTGTACAACTCCCACAGATCTGAGTTTAGGCATAAAACACTGCTGGGTAGCTATCTACAAATGATAGACAAGTATGAATGTAAGAGCAATGTCCAAAATTTTAAGGACAGTTATCTTGCAAAATAAGCTAATTTATTAATACTACCGCTACTACCATCTTGAAATCATATAATATCTCTAGAAATCTCAATATATTTGGCAAACATTAAAGAATTAAACCTCAAGACACTGCTGTGAGGAAAGAATCTCCAATTTACAAATAGGGAAATGAAGAGAGAGAGATTAAATGATTTACCCAAAGGCACATAGGGACGAGAATGTCAATCTCCTGACTCCCAATCCACTTCCTTAACCTCAAGACAATCCTTCCTCTTTAAAACCAAATGCCAATTTGGTGTAACTTTAAATTTAAATAAAGAAAGGAGCAGTATCACCTGGTAATAATTGGAGGGACCTGCGATATGCTATCACCTTCTTCCAGACTCTAATACATTTGCTATCCCTGAATTGGCAGCAACTCTCAGCACTGTGCTCAAACAATATTATTAGGCACCTGAAATATGCTAAAGGGACTAAATCACTCTTTTTTTTTTTTTTTCTAGGCCCAGATCTTGACCTGCCAATTCCTCAGTGCAAAATTCAGCCAGAGATGTGAGAGTTGGCTGGTTTCATGATGCAGAAACACCAGTGGTGGCTCAAGGGCAGAACCCTTTTCATGTAAGTACTATGTGGCTCCACCAACTCCTACCCCTACCCCAGGGATGCAATCTTGGCTCCCTTGGGCTCTGGAAAAAGAAGTTGAGAGGCTCTGTGTACATGCAATGGAAGGTGGGGTAAATTTTCCAGTCAGTGACAACCTTAAAGCAAGCACCTGCCTCAGGGCATTCCTGTAGATCTCCAGAACACACCTGTTAGCTGGGAAATAAAATGGGGTCCTACTGGGTCAAAGATCTCCCCTGCTTGTAATCAGAAAGCAGAGAGGAAAAAGACCTTCACCTGATCCCTCAAAAGGAAGATTAAACAGGAGTGAAACCTAAAGTTTCCAGGGCATTAGACTTCCAATTTGGGATTATGGCTTAGTTAGAGATTTACATGGTTACCTCAACTTTTTAGGTATCATCTGTAGGTATAGGGGGATAGTTAATTTCTATAACACTTCAGTCCTCAGCATAGCACTCTGCTGGGTGCCAAAAAATGGCAGATGAACAGCGTACAAGTCACATGCAGTTTCCTCTGGGAAGCTTTTTATTAACATATCCCTGTCCCCAGAGGTGATCTCCAGCATCAACTATTTGCTATAGCTATGAAGTGCTGAAGTAAGGGTAGCCATTAGGAGTAGTTTATTACTCTTCTTGTATTTTAATCTCAGCAAAAAAATAAGTAATTCAATGAAGAAATGTTGTTTCAGCCAAAAAATAAAATCCCCCACCCCCGCCAGTTTAATATTGATCCTGTAATTTGCTGAAATGAAAATTACACTCCCCCAGAAGAGAGAGCGGCTTTTTCCCCCCAAGTGATAGTTGTTTATTTTTCTACAGCTAGAAATAAATAAATAAAATTAAATGAAAAGTAACAGAGTCAATAAAAAGCCCAAGCAGTGCATTGCATCCAAGCATAGAGGAAAGGAGAAATACCAAGTGGGCCTAGTCCATCTTGTTGGTGATACAGTGTAACAATCCACTTGGGGGAGCTACTGGGTTATTCATTGCCCAATGGATAATGGAATGTCAAGTAATTAATTAAGGGGAAGTAACTTGCTTGCAACCTAGCTTACACTGGAAATTAGCCCTGATTCCAGCAATCTGTGACCTCCTTCTGATATAGCTGCACAGGTGCATATCCCAAGTGTGGACCAGGGAAGTTACTCTTTGCTCCAATGGAGTTTACCCAGGTTTGGGGATAAGCTCAGCTGATGCAAATTGTGGCTTTCCTTGTCTGGAGAACATTTGAATTCACAGTGGTGCATATTGTGATGCTCCCAGGCGTACCCTGAGGCACATCGCTACCACCTGTCCATAGCTTGCGGAAGCCTTGTCTGTGCCTGCCAGGGGTCAGTTCCCTGACATCACCAGCCACATTCAACACAAGCACCCGCCTCTCAGCCTATGCAGACTCCACCATCCCTTTGTAGGTTACACTCTAACACCCTAGTCCTCCGAGCATCTCTGTGGTGTCCAGCCCCAGTCTTACTCCTAGAATTACCAGATCCTCTGTTCCTAAATGAACAGTACACCAAAGCTTATGAGTTATGCACTGGATCACTCACACCTCCACTTAACACACAGCTCTTAGATGTGTTTGTAGAGAAAACAAGCATAGATTCATTTTACAAAGAACAGGGTTTCACATGATAGCAAACAAATATTGAAAATAAAGGGTTACATACAAAATAAAATCATAACACACATTCTAGAGCTAAACATAACTAATAAGATCCCCTCTCCTCTAATAAGCCATTGCTTACCCAAAATCCTTCTCACAGCGTTTTTCAACCAGGATATCTGAGATCCTCCTCTCATAAGACCAAACCCACTGTCAGTTTGTCTCCACAAACAGAGGATGCCAGGGCATCTCTGTGTACCTTGAGCTATATTAGACCAGTCATTTGTTCTTTGCTGGTAAACAGCTTCCCCCTCATCACTGTTCCCATCTTCCTGTTAATTTCTTCGCCTTAAATCCCCACAGTCATGTTTGACTCTGTATGCAAATATACTGCCATTGTGAGACACACAATATATGCAATGCTGTGGCCACTTCACCTTGAATGGTCACTTGAAATGTGTGTTAACTCCTTATGCTAAACAATCTGTTGCACCTCATATTTAGCTGTGACACTGAAAACATTTCCTAGACCTGACCAACAGCTCTGTGTAGCTCAGAAGCTTGTGTCTCTCTCTCTCCAACAGAAGTTGGTCCAATAAAAAGTATTACCTCACCCACAATACACAATAGTCAGCCAGAGAAATAAGTGTCTCCCACCTTATGTCTGGTGGAACCTATCTTAAGGCATTGCCCTTAACATCAAGGCATTAAGAACATATTTTCCAAATTCTGCAAACACTTAAGCATGTGCATAACTCTACTCACAAGAATACTCCAATTTAAGTTAAGATCAATAGAACTATTCAATGGGTGAGTGGGTAAGGTTTGGTGTTGACATACGTATGTGGGTGTGTATGTGTAGATCCATCTATTTCCTATTTCTGTGTGTGTGTGTGTGTGTGTGTGTGTACTCCTGGCTCACCATGAGCATTTTGACAGGAAGTACCAAGCAGTAATAACAACAACAACACAAGTGTGTGTGTGTGATATATATATATATATATATACACACACACTGCACACAGAAATCAGAAATAGATATATAAAATTTATCTTTGTGTACATATGTATATATTCTATTTTTCCTCCCCCCCATTTTGTCCCTCTACATTTGTTTTCCACTCTGCTTGCTCTGTGCCCTCTCTTCACAATAATTTTTCAGCTGCTCTCCCCCTCAACCCAAGTCTTACCTATATTTAAAGCAAAGCCAGTAACATTTGAGTCCAAATCTTTGAACCTCTGATGTGTGAGTGAACTCGTAATTAGGCAAAATGAGTTTACCTTTTCTTCCCCTAGTTTCTCCCACTGCCTTTATAACAGTGATGGGCCACATACTTCCCCTCTTCCTCACTCTGGAGGTGAGTCAAGGTCTGGCCAATGTGGCCTTAATTCATGGAAGGATTAAGAGGGTCCCTGATACCTCATATGTCCCCTAAAGACTAAAGAAGTCCCTTTGTACCGCACTGGGTGGTTTAGTCTATGCAGGATTTTAGGGATTATAGCCAGCCAGTGTGGGAGCATCCTGGCATTAGCTAGTCAATGTTCCATGCTCTACTTTTGAACCCCGAGGATTTCGCACCAAAGTGGAGCTGCTCGGTGGAATCAGAGAGGGCAGGGAGAGCAGGAGAACATGGCTCCCTAATTTGTTCTTAGACTCAGCATAGACTTCAAAGATCACTTTGCCCCCCTACATGAACTGAGGACAAATTTTTCCAGAAAGGGAAAATGAGGTCAGAAAGCATTGCAGACAAGCTGCCTCTTCTTGCCATTTCCTGGAGACTGACAGAGTGGGAAGTGGCTTTCCTCACAAATCTTTTGGTTCTTCATGATCAGCTGGCCATATCCCATCCTCCTCCATATTGCCGCACACCCAAAGGCCAAGGGGGTAATGCAGCGGGTTCTGTGTGGCAGCAGTTCTACACTTGACATTTCCTTTCCACAGAAAAAAATGTGGAAGGGAAATGTCAAAACTTAATTTGGCCATACCCTCAGGTCTCTATTTCTGCAGCAAGTCTGTTGTTCACAGGAAAAGAGAGAAATGCAGTATTTGGTGCTATATAGTAGCTCACATTTCATCCTCCCTTAGGATATTTTATTTAGTCCATTAAACATTTCCAGTTTTGTTCTGGGCCACTGCAGCAACAAAAAGCCGTCTATTACATCACTTCCTTTCTTTTGTGGACTTAACTATTACCTCTATCAAGAAAGCATTCAGCAGTGAAACAAGGTAAAGAGAAAACATTCTCAATTACTTAAAACTCACAGACTTGAAAGGCTGCCCACAGTTAGGGCTACAGTGGAATCCTTTTATAAGAAGGATCAGTTTCGGCAACCCCAATCAAAGTGACCATTACATCCAGATCTACAGAGCAGTGAAATTCTTAAATCATGCATAGAAAGAGAACCTCTGTCATGCAGGGACAGCCTGAGTTCTATTATCCATTTTAATGCCATTGCAGAACAATCTGGTCAATCTTAGTACTGGCTCTAAATAGCACTCCCCACAAGACAGAGCTATAGCAGACAAAATGCATTCAGGGTAGGTTGACCAGATGTCCCGATTTTACAGGGACAGTCCCGATTTTGGGGTCTTTTTCTTTTATAGGCTCCTATTACCCCCCACCCCTTCTCGATTTTTCACGTTTGCTGTCTGGTCACCCTAATTCACAGAGGTGTTAAATGCTCATCTATAAAATTTCTGTAAGGTTAAACTGTGTATTTTTGTCTCGTAAAAAGAACCATGTGCGCTTACTGCAATGCATAAATATTAATTACTTGCAGACAGTAAGGCATCAAGCTAAAAACAATTTCAGGGTCATGCATTAAGGAGGCACCCTAGTTGAAGCCATGTTCAGGTTTTCCCTTTTAATGTGGAGGTAGATACACTATTCAAACATACATTATTCTTAAATGTAGTCTTTCAAGCCAGAGGACAAGCATTAATTTTCAAAATCTTCTTGGTAAAGGTCTAAAATAAGTGTTTATATATGTGTGTGTGTGTGTGTGTGTGTGTGGTGTTTGCACAACTTGGCCATAATTTGCATATACATGCATATAATCACCCACTTATTCCAGCCTAGGTTGTTTTTTTTGGAAGTGGGGAAGGGCGCATACCACAGGCTTCCCTTTAGCTAGAAATACCTATGCTTTAAAGTGAATCATACTTGGAACACTAGAGAAAATAACAGTAGTTTAAAAGGCAAGAAAGTAAAGATGTTGTGACCCTAAACAGAGTTTGCAAACCAATCTCACTCCAGAACTCATCAATCCCTAACTGTGCACTAAAATCTTATCTTTTAGTAAACAGTGTTGTAGTGTAAAGTACTAAGTTGGATAACTCTGTGCAGGGGAGTGTTGGGGCTTCCATCATGAGTATAGGAGCTATCTGTGGTCAGTTGTATTTTGCAACAGAGTACTGATATTTGTCATTTTGACGTACAGTATGTTGCTATTGAACCTTAATCAGCATCTTCACATCTTGGTATGTAGTAATGATGTGACTGGTGGGGAAAAAAGCCCATTCCAGTCCACCAATATATTTTGATAAAAAAGACTTTAATAAAAGAAAACAGTAGGCTTGATCAGGGCCATCCTTATGGGGCCCTACGCAATATTATTAAACTGGTGCCCCTATGCTCCACTGAAGGTGGTGCCCAGCCGGCACCGCTGACCCCAGTGTGTCGAGGGGGCACAGCCCCCACCCCTGCCCGTGGACCCCCAGAACCCTCCCCATTGCTGACACACACGCCGAGCTTCATATGCAGCAAACACTGCAGCAGTTGCTCAAGGCAGGCTTTGAGCTGTCACATGGGGGCTGCATCTTGCCAGAGCCCACAGCCCTCCTGCAGCCCCTCACCACTCCTGGCTCACCACGAGCATTTTGACAGGAAGTACCAAGCAGTAATAACAACAACAGTAATACGAGTGTGTGTGTGTGTGTGTGACAGAGAGCGAGTGCATGTGAGAGAGACTGTGTGTTGGCGGACTGTGTGACAGTGTGTGTGTTGGGGAGTGTGAGACTGTGTGTGTGTGTGTGTGAGAGACAATCTGTATTGGGGGACTGTTACTTGTGAGAGGCAGAGTGTATGTGGGTGTGAGAGCCAGTCTGTGTGTGAGAGAGACTGTATGTGTGTTAGGGAAGTGTAAGAGACACTGTCACTTTAAGTCCCCCCCTCCTTCACACCCCCTCGCCCCCGCTGACTCACGAGGAAGTTTCACTCCTCCTGTCTTGGCCCCAGCCCCCACCAGAGACCAAGCAGCCCAGGCAGGCAGCGTCCAGGGAGAGACTCCGCTCTGGGTGGCAGTAGGCCATGCTGCCCCGCCACGCCACCAGTGGCCAGCCGCGCCGCTCTGGGCTCACCGGGGCTGGGGCAGCAGAGCTGGAGGCTGGAACCCTCAGGTGGCCGGCTGAGGAGTGCAGGAGGGAGGGGTAGGGGCTGGGGCTGGGGAGAAGCCCGCCGGCTCAGCACAGGGGAGGGGCTGGAGAAGAGAGAATTCCACCCATGGCCAGCAAGGGGAATGGAGCCCCAAATTTTCTGGTGCCCTAGGCAGCCACATATGCTGCATATGCCTAGGGATGGCCCTGGGCTTGATTCTCCACAGTCTTGCACATTGTGCAATCATTTACAGTTCTGTAAACACTCACAAATCAGAATGGGGGTGTTTAATATGCACTTTGCACAGCTGTAAATGAAGGTGCAAAGCTGTGGAGAATCAAGACCAGTAGTCCAAAAGATTCTTAGATAATAGTACAGTTAGTCTGCATTTGTGATTTCCTTCAACTTTGTTTCAGCTGCACATTTGGCATGGTAATTAAGAGCTGCATGGCTCACAACAGACTGACTGGCAACCCTCCCACGAAGTGTCTTGTCTTTCAAATATAATGCAACTTTCAACCCCGTTTTCTTGGGGGCATGCCAAAAACCAGGCAATTACTGCTATTGTTCACATTTGACAGAGGCTGAAATAAAAGGGAAAAAATGAAAAGGGAATGATTTGATATACATTTTTTTCAAAAATCAGGTATTGCACTGATTAAGAGATAAATGGCAAAATAAATTTCAAATAGTAGCAAAGGGAAATCCATATGGTGCATACAATCAATATCAATGATATTCCTCGCGCTGCTTTTGTTCAAATTAGGCATCAGTTCAGAAAAGTATCCCTCTTGAGGATTTCACTTAAATACATGCCTAAAGTTAAGAATGTGCTTAAATTGTGTTCTGAATAGGAATGTATTGAAGCACATACTTAAGTCATTTCCTGTCTCAGAGCCTTACAATATATTCCTCTCAGGGCAGAGACCTGAGGCCATACTCTCCTCTCATGTATACTAACTGGAGTAAATCCTGAGAGTGGCTACTCAGGCTATTTGTAACAGGCATACAATTTGACCCCTGCTCTTGTTACAGTCTTTAAAGCACTAGGGGTACTTATGACAAGAAATAACAGTGTATTCAGTATTACTGTTATTTATTATTTAGTTTGGGGCAGTTATTAAGATGCCCTAGCTCAGTGGTCCCCAAACTGTCGGTCACCCCTAAGGTTGCCAACTTTCTAATTGCAGAAAACTGAACACTCTTGCCCTGCCCTTTCCCTGAGGTCCCGCCCCTTCTCTGAGGCCCCACCTCCACTCACTCCATCCTCCCCTCCCTCAGTCACTCGCTCTCCCCCGCCCTCGCTCACTCGCTCATTTTCACTGGGCTCAGGCATGGGGTTGGGGTGTGGGAGGGGTGAAGGCTCTGGGGTGGGGTGGGGATGAGGGGCTTTTGGGTGCAGGAGGGGGCTCTGGGCTGGAGCAGGGGCACAGGAAAGGGTTCCGAGCGTGGGCCCTGGGCGACACTGACCTCAGGCGGCTCCCAGGAAGTGGCAACATGTCCCTCTGGCTCCTAGGTGGAGGGGTGGCCAGAGGGGCTCTGTGTGCTCCCCCTGTCTGCAGGTGCCACTCCTGCAGTTCGCAGTGGCCAATGATCCACAGCTCTTGCCCTGCCTGTGGCCCCTGCCTCCTGGGTGTGGGGCTGTGGGGGTGGACCGTGTAAGGGGGGGTGCAACTGAAAAAGTTTGTGGACCACTGTTCCTTTCCTAACTAATGGGAAGACATGGTCCCTGCTCTGACATGTTTACAATCTACCAGCTCTCTCTTTCTGGCACTCTGCTTTTCTGCTAAGAAGTTATGGTGTAAGGGGAGAATTTTCATGTGTTGAAGGACATTCTCCTTTACAGATCACCTATGAAATCTGAAATGGGCATATAAACCTATCTCCAAACCTCTCCACCACACGCCACAACACCTTCACCAAGGTAATGTATCACTCATCCATCTAAGAGTAAGATACATAGTAACTTCAGTAGTTCTCTTCAATTCCTGTTAACAGCACTGTACATTATAGCAATTGATATACCAAATAAGCAGTACTTTCTCAGGCTTGCCCTAGCCAGCTCCTGCATAGAGGAGGCACAATCTACCTCCCCTTTGTGCCTTTACCAGTCCTAATCTGGCCCAAAATTTTATTGTCTTGCACTGCACAGAAAGCTGTACAGCGTAAGGTCATGAAATTCACTCCCTCCCTCAATATGGAGGAAGATATGCACAGCTTTTGGCCCCCCAGTTATGAATTGCACAAACTGGGTTTTAGGAAACAAAGCAAGTTTATTAGCTACAAAGAATAAATTTTAAGTGATTATAAGGGATAGCAAACAGACCAAGCAGATTATTGAGTAAATAAAACGAAACACACAAACTACGCTAATACACTAAATTAACTGGTTAATAATAGCAAATTCTCACCCTAAATGTTGTTTTATGCAGGTTGCAGAGTTTCTTGAAGGTAAATTGCACTGCTTGCAGATTAAATCTCCAGGTATTCCTTTCACACACTAGACCTTTCTCACCTGGGCTCAGCCCTGCCCCCCACCTTAGTTCCTTTGTTTCTTCCAGTGTTCCTTCTTGAGTAGAGAGGCAGTGGAGAAGAACCTTGACTACCTCACTTTCCTGCCTTAAATAGGATTTATATATGGTGGGAAGCCTTTGTCTCTCAGTGTGATTTTCTCCTCCCGCCCAGTGGAAAATACGAGAAGTCCAAGATGGAATCCAGTGCCAGGTGACATGATCACATGACCCTGCAGTGTCAAAGCAACATCCCCAGAAGTTTCTCAGGAAGGTGGGAGATTAACATCTTCAGAGTTCTATTGTTTTCCCAAATGGCCCATCCAGGCTGATTGCCTACTATCTGCTGGGTGTTCCCCAAATGTAAACACAGTTGCAATGGTTACATAGTCAATATTCCTAACTTCAGATACAGAAATGATACAGGCATACAAATAGGATAATCACATTCAGTAAATCACAACCTTTCCAATGATATCTCACATGACCTATCTTGCATAAATCATACCTTAATTATGCCATATTCATATCATAAGCATATCTTTATGAAGAATATGGGGGCGTAGTGTCACACATATCTCCTGCTTCCTATTATAATAGGAAGGATTTTTTAAAAAGCCAAAGTCTATGGTGTTGTTTTAGGGATTAAGACATAAAGATTAAGAGATAAGAGATATCCTGCCCTCGGGTATGAGAACCCAGTTCCCAATGAGTTTTATGGAATAGCTGAGGTAGAATTTAGCTTTTAGGTTTTTATTTCTTAAATAATCTCTCTTGTTTGCAACTTTAAAAAATCTGCATGTCAGGGTCATCCTTTGTACATGTTTCTAGCCATTACTCAGCCACCAAGCTGGTGCTACTCAAAGTTTTGTGGCTAATGAGGCTTAGAAAGAACTCTAAACTATTAATTGGATAGCAAGTGTCTAGCTTTCTGCCCAAACCTACTCTGCCTCTCTCTATTCCTGTAAAAAGCTTACAATGCCTTCAGAGAAGAGTAAAACTGTTGCCATTTTTCTTTGGCAAGCAAACTAAAAACAAAATAGCAAGAGTCCTAATGCAGTAACAAGTCCTAGTATTACTCCTGCTTCAAAGAACTATTTACAATGTCCAGATTGGCAGGGGCGTTCTCTAGCCACTTTCATCCAACTCAAAGCTGCAGGTTCACAAATAGGAGCTGCTCCTGCTGCAACAATAAATATGGAAGCAACAATAAAGCTTCATCCACCTGTCTTTTGCATATGTTATTCGAAGCTGAGCTCTTAAAGAATTCCATCTTAAGGACGGAAAACAGTTTTTGTGCCCCATATGGGAACAAGACTGCCTATGGCTTATCAACTGGCCATGACTGTGTCTTTCAAATCAACAGTAGCCTAATAAAAAAGCCTAGGGCTGAGATTTTCAAAGTATTCTAGAGGATTTAGACCATTATTTTCCATTCACTTTAATGGAAGTTATTTGTCTACATCCCCTAGACTGCTTTGAAAATGTGTTTACATTCAGAATTGTGTTCTTAAATGTGAACCAAGTTAAACAGAATTACAACTGTACAAAAAAGTAATACTCATACCTATTTAGTATATTTGATTTAGAAAAGAAAGGATTTAGGAAAGTCATTCAAGGCAAATAAATATTAATTTTATTAATCTGGAAAGATGAGGGGAGAAATGCGCTTATGCCCACTAAAATAGATTTTTAAAATACACATGATGTCTACATTACCTAATTTCGGCAGTAATTTTGTAATCATTTCACAAAAAATATGGGAAGTACTTTTAAAAAAATCATATAACTCTCACAGTTAACTAATGTTTTGTATTCACCGAGGAATGAGAGATGATCTGTTCTAATAAGCCTGTAAAATGCATCCAAGCATCTGTAAACCCACTAAAATACCCCCATAAAGAAAATCTACCATCTTTTAGGAACCATATAAAACTTTAGACAATGTCTCTTTCCAGAAAAAAAATCATGAAACAGAAGCACTATAGACATATTTTTACATTGCTTTTTCCTGCAGAGGAAATCATCACCAAAAAACAGCTGAAAAAGGGCTTGTCATTTTGGAATTCTAATCAAATAGTGTCAGATGGAAGTTTTCTTAAACTCAGATTTTTTATTTTCCAAGAGTTTAGGTAAACACAATTACTTAAACTAAACAAGCACACTTAGGCTCCAGTCCTGCAGGGGTTTACACAGTTAAGTAGTTCCATTGGCTTTGATGGTGTATTCATGTAAAGTTAAATACTTAAGTCTTTGCAGGGCATTAAGCCTCACTCCTACAAATTGATTTATATGGCCAGCTCCACTTACCTCAAAGGTAGAGCTGGTCAGAAAGTAGTCTTTTTCCCACTACAAATTTTGACCCAAAAACCTCTGCAACCAACCAACGCCCACCTCCACAAAAACACCAAAATATTTTAATCAAATTTTTTCATAGAAAACTGACTTTTCGGAGAAAGATCAAAAACTAAAATATTTTGATTTGGCAGTGCTGCTATGGTGTCACATGGGAGTTGCAGTCAGGGTGCCTTTTGCTTCCATTTTCCTCTGTAAGCCAGGATCCTTGTTTGGACTACATCTCCCATGTGGTCAGGAGGTGGTTTAATCATGCAAGTCTTCGCTTTGGTGTATCATGGGAGATGTAGTCTGGCTGGGGACTCTGGCTCATAGAGGATATACTGAACAACAACTTCCACGAGGCACCCATAAGCGATCCAAATCAACATGTTTTAATTTTTTGCTCAGATATTTCATTTTTGGTTCATTTGGGGTGGGGTTGGCAATATATATATATATATATATATATATTGCAGAAAGCAGACACCTTTTGCAAAATAGTTCATTTAGTCAAAAACTCAGATATGTATCAAAAAACAGTTTTGATGCAAAATTTTCTACCAGCCCTACTCAGGAACTCAACAATCTCTTGCTTCCCACCCAAACACACAATATGCTGAATGCTTTGCTGGTGCCCATATGTGAACACTAATTATTTTTTGTTGTTGAAGTTGTAACTAGGGTTTTGCATTATATTGTGAGGCAGCTAACTGATGTGTCGTATGTTTCCTTATCTGCTGCAAGCAGGCGGGACTTCCCTGTAAACATGTGGACTCTGGCACTGTTAGTGGGAATTTGATGTGTGGGCTTTTAGTTAAGGTTCAAATGTAGAGTGATAAGATCTCTCATTTTTAAAGGGAAAATCCTGTATTAAAGCCCTTCTGCAGGTGTCCTGACTTTTTCTTAAAGACCGGTAAATTGTCCCATGTTTTCTAGCTCCCCATCCCCAATTAGTAATGGCAGGTCCTGCTGCTAGCCGCCCACCCACCAGCAGTGAGTGGGGGCAACTAGTCTCTGACAATGGGGGTGGGTGTACAAGGCTGATGGCGGGGTGAAGATGCAGCACGCAGAGCCAGCTGCTCCCCCTGCTGGTCCATCAGCATAGCCTATGCTGTGTGCCAGGTCTCGGCCAGCAGGGCCCCACACCCCCATCCCGTTTCCGGCTGGTACTGCGAAACTGCGAGCTGCGGTGGTTGGTGAGTGAGGGCAGGCACGAGGCCAGTTACCTGTCACCTCTTCTGCTCACCCATCAACCCTTCGCCAGGTCATCTCTCCCCACCCCACAGCTGGAAGCAACTCCTGTCCCTTCCCTCCTGCACAGTGCCAAAAAGTGGCTGCTGGCCTCATTCTCGTGTGAACCCTTGCAAAAATCTGGGGAGGGGGGACATGTGACCCTGCATGCCCCCCCTCCACGTGTTGACTCGGGAAGACATGGGGTCAGGTATCAGGAGAGATGGGTCTGTCCCAGGGGCCTTGCCAGGCATGGAGGGAGGAGAGTGCCTGGCAGGAACGGTTGGTTGGTCAACGCCCACCTCCACTGTGTGAGACGTGTACAAGAGTGTGTGTGTCACCTCTCCCTGTGTGAATCCTAAAGCCTTACAGATAAGAAGGTAAATAAAAAGTTTCTTTTAACAGGGGCTCAGTCAACTTGATGTTAATTTGAACATTTGTACTGCATAGTTCTGATTGATTGCCATAGAGCTTGCTTGAATACGAGTAATTTTACCAGGTGTCCTGTATTCAGCATAGGGAAATATGGTCACTGTGTTCAAATGTGTCTCGTAACGTGGCATGTCCTTACATTTTAGAATTTACATGGGTTGGGGGTGGGGATGGTTCACTTAACCCACCTTAATCCCTTTTAAATACGTTTTAGTGTGTGGAATTACTACTTAATTAATCTAACTATGTGACTTGAGTGAGTACAGTGTAAACACAATAGAATTAATGTAAGTAATTGCTAAAAATACACCCATAATGTATGAAGCCAAAGGGATAATCATAATAAAATAGTTCCTTAAAGTAGTGAACTTTCTGGTTATATGCAGAACTGGTATTTAGTTATTAAAATACATATTCAAAATGCATAATCACATAGTGTAATTACACTTCCACTGTATTATAAAGTGCAACCAAAATTTTCATATGAAATATCACATGTTCACTGGAGCACAACAGTAGCATTAGAATTGCAACCACACATATACACTGTATGTTAGATGCCTATTATATTCTGCCCCTTTTCCATGTGGTTTGGATGGGCAGAAGACTGGGGACTTTGGAATCTTGGCTCTGCCATTAACGCACTCCATAACATGGGGCAAGTTATGTTTGTGCCTCAGTTTCCCCATATGTAAAATGGAATTAATAAGTATTAATAGTGTTTTGAAATTTATGACTGTTAAAAGTGTTCCATGAGGCTGATCAAATTTTCCAATATCAAAGTGATTTTTCCTCACGTTTCATAGAAATTTCAAATTTAAGCAAAAAAAAAAACCAATCAAAATATTTATGAATTTTATGTGCTTTTCTTCCCAAACAGCTATAGACTTATGTACATTTAAATTAATAGTATTATATAACCCTTCTGCCAGGTGGAGCCAGCAGCTACCAGGGCTGGGTTCAGTAATAGGGGTTTCTTTACAACAGTAGAACACAGAACTGGCTCGAGCCCTGACCCAGGAACCTGGGAAAATTACACACCACCCCTGGGCACCTCTGAGAGGCAATACTTCCCCACCAGAGTGGGTAGAGAAGTGCCTTCTGCCTCATGTTATTGAGTTCCACAAGCAAAAGTTCATTTTCTGTGCCTCTCTCTGCTCCCTCACCGTAACCCACTCACAGTGGTTGTCCTTAGTCAGTGAGGACCCAGAATTCAGAGGTACAGCTGCGTCAGTTCACCTCCCACCTGGGGAAGACACCTTGCTTTCTCCACCATCTAAGTGCTTGCTCTGGCTGGCTGCCCTGCCAGCCACAGTTCCTCTCCACTGGCTGCCTTGCCAGCCGCTCATTCTGCTCCTCTTGCCACCTCGCCAGCCACCATTCCACTCGCCAGTCACCGTCTGCCACCTGCCTCTCTGCTGTGACCTCTGCAGTTAGTCTCTTGAGGTTTCACCCAGCTCTCAGTGATTTTCTGCTCTTAGGCTGGGCAGAAACGCTGTCCCCCCACAAGCGATTGTCAGCTCTTTTGAGCACTTAAAATAACGAAAGGCTGCTTGTGGAGCCTATTTAGCTCAGTCTTTGGACAGTGGGGAGGAACAACTTAAAGCAGACAAGGGACCCTTAGGAAGAGTCCACTTCTCCTCGCTGGGATATCTGTCCCCACCTCTCTTACTTTCACAGGGTCTGATATTCGAGCCCTTGGCTTAACAAGGTCCTTTCAGCTGAGGGTGACTCCCTCATTTGGGATCAGTTAAGCACAGTTCTGTTCCCCTTTATTCATACAATAAAGACAACATTGATAACATTTCACTACCCCTGCGTTCAGTACTAAAAAGTGATTTGTAACCCAACACCTGCCAAAATTGATCACTTTGTGCTACACCGCTCTATCTGCTGGATATCTGGGCAGAGTAGGTGTGTTCATGTAAATACAGTTTGTTCCTGAAGTCTCTCCCCCTCTCAGCTAGAAGTCAAGGGAGAACTCATTCAGACCCTGCTTACAATTATTAATTTAAAAGTAGAAAATTTTCTCCAAAACACAACACAGATAAGAACAAACAAAATCATGTTTACAAATAACTTGAAATGATTAAAACAAACCAATAAAACTATTTATTTCTTCCCTATTGTGCTCTTATTTGAATTAAGAGAAATGGTTCAGATTCATTTTCAGGTCAACATTTTAGGTGGCATTAGCAATTTCTACATTCACTGTATTATTAAGGAAGAACATTTATCATCATACCACTGGAATACTTGATATTAAAAATAATAAGTGTATGCTGCAATTTCCAAGTTATTTAATTTTGGGGGGTATAGTTTAGATTTTATACTTTGTCATAGTCAATGAGAATATTAATCATTTGCTAATCATTTTATTTCTATGATGGGTTCAGACATACAATGACCTAAATTCACCCTCTGTCTCGCTTTGTTTGGAACAATGTATGTTTCAGTGGAATTGGATTTATTAGCATAATAAATCATACATGTGATCAATGAAAGAAAATCCTATCTGTTAAGCAATTTTCTGTTTTGCTTTTTAAAGGAAGTGGCAGAATGCAAAAAATCCCTTTAATCTTGATACTGTGCTAACAAAAGCCTTGCCGAGCAAGATATTTGCTGCTGCATGTACAGAGCTGCTAATGGTTAAGCTTAGGTACATCTTCAGATTACTTCCTACTCTGGGTGATACTATATCAGTGTCTCTTGAACACTGTGCTGTACTTAAGCATATGGACATTTGATTGTTCCCCATTACAGCAGGTACAATACATTTTGTTTTTGTACTTAGAAGCTTAAATGACCCCCCTTTCTTTTCTGCATCCACTGGGAAGAAGTCAACACATTTAGGTAAATGCTTTTGTTACAAGGGGACTTTGCAGGAGGGGCTGAGAAAGGAGATTTAATAATTTAGATGTTGAGAAGAGAAACCCCTGTTTGACCAGTGTATTATTCCAGCAGATGAAAAGGATACATTTTTGGATGAAGCTTTGGTCAGAAAGCTGAGGTACAGGTCAAATTATTAGTTTTTGGCCAGTACAGAATACAGTAAGGCCTTGGTCCTGCAAAACATTTAACTTTGCACAAATGCATAGCTCATTAAATTCAACGAGACTACATGTTGCACAAAGTTAAGCACATGTGTAACTGTTTGCAGGATCACTACCTACATAGTCTTAAAAAAGACTGCATGGTTTCATTCTTATTTTTCCCAATTTAATAGTCCTCAAGAAAGAAAGTGGAGCAGCCAATGACGATAAACTAAATGCAAAGAATAGCCAACTTCTTTTCAGGAAGGACAGGAAGAGTCTTAGAGGTAATTAATTAATATTTACCATGGTGAAAAAGTCCTATTCTATGTAATTGTTATGAAGCAAATAGGGTTCTGTAGAGATTTAATAGAGTTTTATAAAAAATGATTCCCCATTAAATTATCTGTCTTTTCAGAGTCATGTCCCTTCTATATGTTGTTTAATTTTTGTTTTTAAACCAACCTATAGAACTACTGTTGCTGCACTGCTGAGCTACGATAGAAGTTAGTGCCTTGCAGGTCAACTTTTTATTGGTAGAGAAATCAGCAGTGCAGAGTCTGGGTATACTGTGGCAACTTGTTTTATTTTCACACCTACAGCAGCTCTGGAACAAGGGTGGTCACAAAAACCACACGTAGGCAATCTTAGCCTAAACGTCAGCAACGAATTCCAGGAAGCAACCCTGTCTCAAGAACTGACTTCAGTTAGAGAGTAAGGATGAGAGCAAACTCACTCAGCTCCTTACCACAGGTCCCCTAAAGAAAAAATCACTCCCACTCAGCATGTCTTCCAAGACTTGCTCACGCAGTTTAAAAATATATGGAAAGGTTTTATAATTTAATAAATAATGATAATGACATTTGCATCGCTTCCTCTCTCTGCTGTTTTCTACAGCAAAGGGATGCCTCTCAGGTCCTCTACTGGAGATCAACAGCTCCAACTCCTTTCTAGTCCCCCACCACCATTATAAAGAAAGTGAGCTGATCTTTCCCTCCCAGCATGCCTTACTGCAGTTGTCCTCAGTACCCAGTTGTCCTCTTCCAGAGTACTTTGGTGCTGAGCAGGGACCAGGAGCAGCGGCATGCTGGATTCCTCACATACTTTAAAGAGCTTGTACATCCTACTCTAGTATACAGTTCATCATCATCTTAATTGCATTTTTATTTATAGTGTACTGATGCCCAAAGTACTTATGGCAATTAACAACACATGACAGGAAATATAATCCAAAACCATCAGGACCAAACAAACCACTCAATGTGGCAGAAAAACAATAAGACAGATTCTCTAGCTACAGCAATGATGCAAAGGAGCCATCATCTAGCTGCAGACGCTCAGAGAATTCCCATGGTCAGGGGAACTCCCTGCTGAGCGTTTGCATCACAACTGGACCCTATGTCTATGCATTTAGTGTCCGACACTGTGCCTCTCCCAGCATACAGGGCATGTCCAGGGCACCATCATCAAACCCTAGATTTAGTAAAAAAAAGTTGAAATCCTGGCACATTCAGGTAAAACTGTACACTCAGATGTTTCACCAAAAATGTTGTCAGTTCTTTTCAGTTTTGTATGCATGTTTTCTTAAAAACAAAAAACAAAAAAGCCCTTCAACATTCCACACAGTGCTAATGGTGGTCACACTAATCTGGTGCTGCTGGAATGATAGTTCCATTAAAATAGAGCAAGAAATAATGTAATGCGCTTCTGGCAGCAAAACCCTACAGCCCTGAAAGCAGGTTCCAAAACATTGATTTTTTATTGAACCTGGCCCTCTAATTGAAATTCTGAGCAGATTCTTAGATAATTACCTCCAAAAATAGAGAAATCTATATTCTCTCTGGTTCCATGTTCTAAGGCCCTGATCCTATCAAAATTCCCTTTGGATGCACTGAGTGCAGGATTGGGTCCCTAAGCGAGAGAAGTAATGTCTTCTGAGTAAGACTTGCTTTTGAACATCTTTATTAATGTCACTTCTAAATGTAACTGGCTTACAGTTAAGAGTGACTTGATGATATGTTTCTTGTGCCAGCTAATGGGGAAATCAGGCCCTTTGCAGTTGCAGGAGGAATGAATTTGGCCCAATTTCTCTTCAAGCAAACGTTTCCTATAGTTTGTCTTGTATAGGATTTTATTTAGTAGGTAGAAGATTTGGGGTATGTCTACACTGCAATATAAGCCCAGAATTAAAAAACTCAAATTAGCAGGATTTGTTAACCTAGCACCTGAGCACCTGCACTTATCTTTGAAAACTCATGGTGATTGGGGAAGTCCCGGATGACTGGAAAAAGGCTAATGTAGTCCCATCTTTAAAAAAGGGAAGAAGGAGGATCCTGGGAACTACAGGCCAGTCAGCCTCACCTCAGTCCCTGGAAAAATCATGGAGCAAGTCCTCAAGGAATCAATTCGGAAGCACTTAGAGGAGAGGAAAGCGATCAGGAACAGTCAGCACGGATTCACCAAGGGCAAGTCATGCCTGACTAATCTAATTGCCTTCTATGATGAGATAACTGGCTCTGTGGATGAGGGGAAAGCGGTGGACGTGTTGTTCCTTGACTTTAGCAAAGCTTTTGACACGGTCTCCCACAGTATTCTTGCCAGCAAGTTAAAAGAGTATGGGCTGGATGAATGGACTATAAGGTGGATAGAAAGTTGGCTAGATTGTCGAGCTCAACGGGTAGTGTTCAATGGCTCCATGTCTAGTTGGCAGCCGGTATCAAGTGAGTGCCCCAAGGGTCAGTCCTCAGGCCGGTTTTGTTCCATATCTTCATAAATGATCTGGAGGATGGCGTGGATTGCACCCTCAGCAAGTTTGCAGATGACACTGGGAGGAGAGGTAGATATGCTGGAGGGTAGGGATAGGATACAGAGGGCCCTAGACAAATTAGAGGACTGGGCCAAAAGAAATCTGATGAGGTTCAACAAGGACAAGTGCAGACTGCACTTAGGACGGAAGAATCCCATGCACCGCTACAGACTAGGGACCAAATGGCTCGGCAACAGTTCTCCAGAAAAGGACCTAGGGGTTACAGTGGACGAGAGTCAACAGTGTGCCCTTGTTGCCAATAAGGCCAATGGCATTTTGGGATGTATAAGTAGGGGCATTGCCAGCAGATCGAGGGACGTGATCATTCCCCTCTATTCGACATTGGTGAGGCCTCATCTGGAGTAGTGTGTCCAGTTTTGGGCCCCACACTACAAGAAGGATGTGGAAAAATTGGAAAACATCCAGTGGAGAGCAACAAAAATGATTAGGAGACTGGAACTCATGGTTTATGAGAAGAGGTTGAGGGAACTGGGATTATTTAGTCTGCGGAAGAGAAGAATGAGGGGGGATTTGATAGCTGCTTTCAACTACCTGAAAGGGGGTTCCAAAGAGGATGCATCTAGACTGTTCTCAGTGGAAGCAGATGACAGAACAAGGAGTAATGGTCTCAAAGTGCAGTGGGGGGAGGTTTAGTTTGGATATTAGGAAAAACTTTTTCACGAGGACAGTGGTGAAACACTGGAATGCGTTACCTAGGGAGGTGGTGGAATCTCCTTCCTTAGAAATTTTTAAGGTCAGGCTTGACAATGATTCAGCTGGGGATTTGTCCTGCTTTGAACAGGGGGTTGGACTAGATGACCCCCTGAGGTCCCTTCCAACCCTGATATTCTATGATTCATTGTAACCCCAGGTTAGGAATCCTTGAACCCTGGGTCCCAACCTGGGGCTCCTGTGTCTATTCTGCATTATGCAGGCCTGAGTCCGACCACTCATACCCCAGACATCTTTGTGCCCTCCCAAAATATGGCTGCTTTAGCCCTTTGTTCATGGTGCAGTGTGGGAAAACTTGGCAGTCCATCAAACTTGACTGTCCAGAGGCCAAATGTCAGGCTGGGATACTTTTGGTGGAGTACCAGAGCACAAGTCCCATGGGGCTGTGTCTACATTGCAAAGCAACAGGGCTTGAACCCTGAGCCTGGGTTAGCGCAATGTATGTATGTAGATAGAAGGTGGGTTAGGCTTGAGTCTGAGTTCAAACCTTGGGCTTACACTGCAGTACAGATATACCCTTAGACCTTAAAAAAAACAAAAAAAACAAAAAACAGGGGTTGTTGAATGCAGAAGCTCTCTTTGATTTCGTAAAGAAAGAGTAAGGAGCAGGATCTCAGGCTGCGGAGAACTAGTGGAAAGGCATACAAAATAAAGATAAGGAGTACTTGTGGCACCTTAAAGACTAACCAATTTATTTGAGCATAAGCTTTCGTGAGCTACAGCTCACTTCATCAGATGCAACTGTATAAATAAATACAGTTAAATAAATAAATAAATAAAGATAAGAGAAGGAGGATAGCGAAAGGAAGTATGCAAGAGTTTATAATGGTTAGTCATCCTGTTATCTGGTCTGTCTGTTGTAACCACCTTTTGTATCTCATCTTATTCTTAGACTGTAAGCTATTAGGACAGAGACAATTTATTTTGTTACATGTGTGCACAGCACCTCGCACAATGGGGCTGGGACCTCAGGGCACTACTGCAATACAAATGATAATATTAACAGTTGGCAACCCTTTATTCAAAGTAAAAAGAAAGTCACAATTCCCCTTTATGTTTACTAAAAGAATAAAAAATGAGTTGACGATGAGAATGATCAGCCCATGTAATACAGCAAATGTATCGGACCACACAAACGTTGATGTTTTAGCTGCCACAAAGTTATTCTGGAAGTTTAACTTTCCTTGCTTTAGAATTGCAATGAAATTTTCAATGCCTCATGACTTCTACCTCTTGGGGTCATGCCCAACAGTTAAGAAACATAGTTGTAAGGTAATGGGTGCCCCGAAATACCACTGGAGTTAATGGGAGGCAAGAACGCTCTGTACATTGCTGAGTTAGGTTCTGTTTCTTAAATGAAGCATTCAGGTAATTACATGGTGTCCTGGGGTTTTAAATGCACCACAAAAATACTGCCCCAAAAGGCTGAGAGTAAATTCAATGGACCCTCCCACCATTAATTGTTTCTTAATCTTAACAATCATACATTCTTAGAGGACATGCACTTCCCACAGACATGATATATACACATATTGCAAGCACTTCTACCCATACTCACAGTGGAAGACTATGTCAGATTTATTGTTCTATTTGCAGCTACTGTAGCTTCAGGAGGAGATTCCCCCTCCACCCGCACAACAAATATTTTTTTTTTTGTGGCAGCAAAATATTGAGTTACAAGAGCCCCTCTCTTTGGTCATATAGTTTCAGAGTAAGAACAATGGCTGCATTTCCTGCCTGCAAGGCTTATGCTTAAAATCTTCAAATTGGAAACTTAAAAAGGAAAAAAAAAAAAAGTCACAAGCAGCAATGCAGATTTAAAAGACACTTACATTTTCCAGCAGGCATCTGCAGCGAGAATTGGCCTGGAAAGCTCATGAGAACATGCTCGCTCATAAGTATTTCCTGTTTCTGGCTGAGCCAGACATTGTACAGAACTAGATTTTCTTGCCAATAAACTTGTATCCTAGGCCAGAAACAAGAAATGCAGAATAGTTTTAAAATGAAAATTAAATTTAAAATACATGTTCAAATATTTTCATACCTTAAGCATTTGATTCAAGATTTAGCCAACAGTTCTGATCCATTCATTCATATTTTAGCCTAAGTGGCTTCCTCCTCCCTAGCTGTTGTCGCTGACTACAAGGAAATGATCTGTATTATAAAATGCTTACCAACATAAGTAGTAGTGCAACACAACTTCACTAGCCATGGATCACCTATTACAACCATATTTGCAGATACTGGAATCCCTGGTAATCTGCCACTGTGCCCATTGATTTAACGGAATTGCAGCGATGCAAAACTTGTTACACTGTTCACCGATATAAAATGGCAGACTGTAAAAGGAAAATTTGAAAGTAATGGTACATTGGTTCTCACCAATATCTTTGGCAGCGACTATAATGATGAGAGTTAACTATGACATAAACACTTAGCAGCAGTATCAAAGCAAGTACAGATGAGCACATCTTATTGTATAGCCAGTGAATATAAATTAGTCAATATCATTGCTGCTAATCATTTTCTGTTCTGGCATTGCTTCTTCTACTCTAGGATAGAGAAATACAAGCAAACACAAAGATATAGGAAAGTCTACTTAATTATATTCACCAGGGGGATATAGATTCTAAGGAAGATTTATCATCTTCTATCCATACTGTGTCTGAACAATAGGGGATGGCCTGTGTGTCCTTACTGCTAACTTGTGGCATTATTAATTCACTAGGTATTCCCCGTAATAATGTTAATTATGATGAACTAATGCAATGTTAATGTAGAAGATCACTGAAATTTAACAATTAAATAACATGCCATTATCTTCACATATTACTTTTACATCCTAATTAATTCATATCAGTGAACAAAGTCACAAGTCTTGCATTAATTGCCTGAGTCAGTGTCTCTGGAAGTCAATGAGAGTCTTTCCACTGACTTCCAAAAACATTGCATCAGGTCCAAAGATAATCCTGTGCAATGAGGACACAAAGTACTTTGGCATACAGACCCTTGAACTCATCCAAGTTTAACCTGGATACTGTAAGCAAATGGACATAAAAGGAAACTAAAAAGCAGTATTCTGTTCTCTTTCATTTCCTCTTTGCATGTTACTGATATTTCTAGGCTCCCACCCAACTTCTTAGCAGGCAAGAAAAGGAGGAAAAGTATCAGGGACATTAGAAGTCAGAAAACAAGTTGAAAGGACTATAGCATCAGCAATGGCAAATTTATTTGCAGGGTTGGGTGTGTGTTTACTCTTACAGTACAATGACTAATGAGTACTGAACATCCCTATTGCAACAGGGCCAGTCTTTCAGAGTATTTGATGACTAATATTAACAGATCTGAGATTTTCAAGATGCAAGGAGGAGGGGAAAAATCTAGCAGACAATATACCTCGCTGGTGGCGCAAGATCAGCAGAGGTGTTATCATGTAATCTTAAAATTCCCAGCATCCCCCTCCTGGCTAGCATTGAAAGATAGTAAAATTCCCATAAAGCTTTGCAAAAAAGTAATGCTAAGCACTATAATACAGAATTACTAGCAGACAGAAGTTAGACTGCTCATATAGTGAAAATCAATGACCTTTTTATGACCTGTCTTTGCAGCCTGCTTAAGGGTTTTTTTGTGTTTGTGATTAGCTCCAACTAGTGGAGTAACAAATTATGAAGTGAGCTGTAGCTCACGAAAGCTTATGCTCAAATAAATTTGTTAGTCTCTAAGGTGCCACTAATACTCCTTTTCTTTTTGCGAATACAGACTAACAGGACTGCTACTCTGAAACCAAATTATAATGTAGTAATACAAACCACAAGAAAGAATTAACATTTAAAAAACTGTTGAAGGAGAAACAATATTAATTGTGGGTAAGGGTGGCTAGTGTAGACATAGCTCCAAAGTCCAACCATGTTTACAACACTTTCATGGTTGCTTTCTGCAAACGTTGAAAATGCTCAAGCTACTCTAACACATATACTTGAGGGTTTTTTCACTCAAACGCTCAACTATTTGCCAAAACCAAATCTTGAATTGGGTATTTGATAGTAAAATCCACAGTTTACACTATTACTTATGTAAGCAGTGTCAGGATGAGCTCCACCCTGACATCTGGTGGTGAGGTGTGGCAAATTGTGGAAAAGAACTTCAGGGGCCAATCTCATTTGCATAGGCACACCCACCCCGCCTAGAATGAGACCATAGCTGCCCAAATGGTCACTTTGGCTGCTGTGGGATCCCCAGTGTCTCTGTTATTGGGGCAGGAAGAATAAATTGTTATTACCCTGATTATGGGAACTGTGCTTGGAACTGTACGTGGCCTTTTGTTATGATGGAGGGATTCACCATCAACTAAGTAGCACTCGCTAGGCAAGGGTCATGGGTTCCAAAACTGTGTGAATGGAGAGAGGCTGGGGACAAGTATTAATACTTGGTGGCATGGGCCCCTTGGTGAGGGCCTTACATGCTAATTGCACTTCCTCCTCTCTCCACTGTGGAATATCAGAGCTAATTTTGATTTCATTAGAAGTCTAGTTATAGGCTGCTGAGCTCACTTTGGGCTGGCAGTGCACCAGCACTGGGGCTCCCCTACTACAAGCTGAATTCACCTAAGAGCTGAAATCACTGAGTGTTGTGTTAAGTAGTGGGGGAGCCTGAAGATATATTGTGGAGCAGTTTGCGGGATGGCTGGTGAAGCAGTTCGACGCGGAGCAGTGTGTGGATGGCAGGAGTGGCTTGTGGGCCGTGGAGCTGAGCGAAGGAGTTCGTGGGGCGGCTGGCGGAGCAGAGCGCAGCTGAGTGAAGGAGTTTGTGGGGCGGCTGGCGGAGCGGAGCGAAGGAGTTTGTGGGGCGGCTGGCGGAGCGGAGTGCAGCTGAGCGAAGGAGTTTGTAGGGCGGCTGGCGGAGCGGAGTGCCGCTATGGAGCTATGGGGCGGTCAGCTTCAGATCACGTAAGGTGTCTCTTACCCCCGTCCCATTTCCACCCAGGTTGGGAGGTAAAGCTCCGCAGATAAACTTTCGAACTCTGGGGCTGCCCTGACCAGGGACAGAGACTTTTGGGGCATTGGACTTTTGGGACTTTGGGTGATTTGGGGTTGCTGGACTCAAGAACCAAAGGGAAAAGGGCATGCCCCAATTTGCCTGGGGTGGGTTCTTTTTTTGCTCATGGGTTGTGTTATGAATCCTGTTGGTGGTGTTTCCCCAACATAATGCCACATTGTTTCTCTCTGTTATTAAAAGGCTTTTGCTACACTCAGACTATGTGCTTGCGAGAGGGGAAGTATTGCCTCTTGGAGGCGTCCAGCGGGGGTGGTATATATTTGTCCCAGGTCACTGGGTGGGGGCTCGAGCCGGTTTGCATTGTGTTATTGGAATGGAACCCCTAGATATTGAACCCGGCCCTTGTTGCTGCCAACTCTGACGGGCAGAAGGGTTACATTTTTGGGGGCTCGTCCGGGATCGCCTGGGTCAGTACCCCTCGCAAGCACCTGTTGAGTGATCCACTACATTGGGAAACAATTTATATTTTTTTGTTTGTGCTTATATTTTGAGGAAATTACTGTTTGAATAATGGCTAATATGTCAGGTTTGTTGGGCCCTGGCTCAGCAGCTTCTAGCTCAGAGGCTGCAGCCTCGGCTGATGATTGGACAAAAGCTCTGGGGCAAATATTGGAAAAGGTTGTGCTGCCCCATGCTGAGTCAGACTCTTGTCGTAAGTTAAGATTATTTGCTGGGGAGGAGGAGTTTGAACCCTGGTTAGAGCATACCACTGAAATGCTGCAAGAGTGGGCCGTACCAGATGCAGAAAAGCGAAGATGCCTTATAGAGAGCCTTGGCGGCCCAGCATTAGATGTGATTCGCACCCTGAAGCTCATTGAGCCTGGGGTCAGTGTGAAGGACTGCCTAGAGGCCCTTGAACACAACTTTGGGAGCGTAGAGGGCCCTGAAGACAGCTACTGTAAGTTCCTTAATTCCCGACAACAAAAGGGCGAGAAGGCTTCAGCCTACATACAGAGACTGGAGAGACTGCTTCAGAGAGCTGTCATGAGGGGAGCAGTGACTGCTGAGCAGATGGATCAGACCAGACTGGCTCAAATTGTAAGAGGAACTCAGTATCAGAACCCGATTCTACTTCATCTCCAGCTAAGAGAACGACGGGAACATCCCCCAAGTTACTCCCAGCTGATAAAAGAGGTCCGAGAGGAGGAAGTGCAATTAGCATGTAAGGCCCTCACCAAGGGGCCCATGCCACCAAGTATTAATACTTGTCCCCAGCCTCTCTCCATTCACACAGTTTTGGAACCCATGACCCTTGCCTAGCGAGTGCTACTTAGTTGATGGTGAATCCCTCCATCATAACAAAAGGCCACGTACAGTTCCAAGCACAGTTCCCATAATCAGGGTAATAACAATTTATTCTTCCTGCCCCAATAACAGAGACACTGGGGATCCCACAGCAGCCAAAGTGACCATTTGGGCAGCTATGGTCTCATTCTAGGCGGGGTGGGTGTGCCTATGCAAATGAGATTGGCCCCTGAAGTTCTTTTCCACAATTTGCCACACCTCACCACCAGATGTCAGGGTGGAGCTCATCCTGACACTGCTTACACTTATAAAACCACCACAGTGTGAATCACAACTGTTGATATATTTAAAAATGATTGCAGTAGTTCATATCTCTAACTTATGCAACTCTTAGATAATTCAGCACAGATGTCAGAGTGTATACTCTATTATACATCAGAACGTTGGCTTAAGACAGCCTCCAACTTCTGTTACTCAATCAGAAAGTTTATCTACATCTTTTATTAGTTCTGGGAAGGAGGCTGTCTTCTCAGATATCACTGATTTGATTAAAGACAATAATTCACTAACATCTGCCTTCGTGGCAGTCAGCCCTATCTTTCTCCGTTGTACCATGCTTTGTTTACAAGGGGAACATTGGCCCAAGGAGAACCTCACAGTGGTTTGAGTCTTCTCTTTGGAAGCTTGCAATTAGGTGTTAATATCAGACCTGTGCTTCAGTGCAAGCAACAGGATTTGAGGATCTCCAGACACTTGTCAATTGAGGTTTTGGAATCGCTAAGCCACTTATACTGACACATGTAAAGACCACTGCAGTGGAGTTCTAGTGTTCAGTAGATGTCTTGCTAGCATGATGTAACTGGACTCCTTCTCTGCCATGATGTAGGTTTAGTATGTTACAAAATAGAGAAAAAGAAAGGAAGAAAGAGAAAATGCGAGGGAAAACCTGTAAAGGTTCATGCCTTTTTCAGCACTCTGCAACCCTGCTGGTGGAATCTCCATGATGGGAGGGTGGGGGGTGGAGTTGTGATGTTTTGGGGACCACAGTAAAGAGTTCTGTCACTGCTGGTCTTGTACCCTTGGGTAACTTTATGCTATGCAGGTTTCATTCAGATCCCTGATAACAGTAACCTGCCCACTAGCACAAGGTCTCATTGTGACTCTCATGAGCTTAGTTACGCCTTGCAAGGTGACTCCAACAACCCTTCCAGTTCTGAATCTCCCCAAATCCATCCACTCCAAGTTCTTAACTATCAGGCACTGGACTTTTCCTCTCTGGTTCTTCATCCCTGAAGGCATGAACCCAGCCCCCAGCATACTTTGGCCCACATGCTCCACACCGTTCGCACCACAGGCACCTGCTTGGAGCAAAAATAAACCAAAAAATGAATAGAAAACCCACAGATTCACTGATGAACTAGTAAGGAAAAGCAAACGTATACAAGTTACACAGAAAATAAACAAACATGCAACCTCAGGCTTTACACTTCCAAAATTAGATAAAATCCCTTTTCAAAAACAGGCTACCTATTGTCTCTGAACTGTTTCCCAGCACACTCTCTGCCATAAAGGGGATGCCACTTTTCCTGGACAGCACCCACCCAGTGACTCCCCCTCAGTTTCTGGATGGGCTTCAGTTGAAACCTGTCCTTTTTAAAAAGGGATCCTTTCCCCCCCCGCTCTCTCTGACTATGGTGACTCATGGTTATGCAGATTGATACTTTCTGACTAGAATTTCCCCAGTGTCTTCCCATTAACTCTAATGGGCCATCATTTATCTTTTTCTGGTTTGTAGAAGAAACCTCTAGGAGGTTGGAGCTAGTCTTTTTTGGTTAGGGAAAGAGATCTTCTCTGACTGCCCACTGCCTCGCTGAGAGATGGAGCTGAATGTTGCAGCACAAATTATGAGCACAATTTAATAAATTTATAATGACAGTCTGTATGCACACCTTGTAACTACAAAGTTTAGAACATTCCAAGCTTACATAAAATACCTTACTCTATATACTTTTATAGTCCAATAACATTGTATACAATTGTATACCCCAATGACATTGTATACAATTAGTTAATTTAGCTGCTTATCCTTTGAGGGTCAACCTCCATGTTCTCCCTTTCAGGTGTCTGGACCCTGATTATCACAGGAGAAAGGGTAATGCTTCTGTCCTATCTCTTCTGTCATATTACACTAAAGTGTATTTGCTGTTCAGTGAATGACTCCAAGATTTTGTTAACTGTTTGCATAGGGAGGAATTAGTCAGCTGAATTATTGATTGAGAATTATTTGCCCTGTTCATGACACACAAATCAGTTTTTAGCGTGCAAAAAAAGCAATTAAAAATAAAACAATCAGCAAGAGGCAAGTCACACCAATTGAATAATTATAAACAAAAATGAAAAGTTTTTTTTTTCTTCCCAGGTTCTTAATCTGCCTGGTCCCTTCCGAGATGGATTGCCTACTACGATGGGGTGTTCACCCCACACAGTCAAGGAACGGGTTAAAAGCAGCCTTGGTTGCCCTCTGTGCAGCCCCCAATCAGAGAAGCTGCATGAAGCAACCAATCAGGCTTACATACAAGGGGGCTGCAGGGCAGAGCAGGAGCAGTTGTGTTCCCAGCAGGCTGCAGGAAATTGCAACCTTGGACAGAGCAGTTACTGGCAGGGACCAGGGGTGTGAGGAGCTCCTAGCTGGCTGCTGGGACTTATGGGGTGGAGGCCCTAGGAAGAGGGTGAAGAAGGTGCTGGGGCCACAGGGAAGTGGCCCAGGGAATTAAAGCAGCACGGGTGCAGCAGTTAAGGAGAGGCAGCTGGAGACTGCTAGCTACAGGTTCCCTGGGCCATGAACCAGAGTAGTGGGTGAGCCCAGGTTTTCCCGCCCCACCACCACCAGTGGGGAAATGGCTGAACTATAGAACTGGGAGATACTTCCCCCCCAGAAGGATGAAAACACGGATGGCGGCTTGGCCAGAGGGCTGAGTCAGGAAAAGAACACTGCATTTCCTGGGCTGAGATGGGTCTGCAGGCAGAAAAGTTGGTGGGAGAGGCACCGCCATGAGAGGGCACGCCCACTGGGAGAGCTAATCTGAGACAGCCAGCAGGAGGTGCCGCTCTGGTGGGTGAATCCCATCACACCTATTCAAAACCTTTTTTGCTGGTGTATGGAAGAACACAAACAAGCCCCCAGCATTCCAACGTGCTGGCTTATTTTCCCCTTTTTTTGGGGAGAAAAGAAGGGTTTTCTCCAGCTTTCTCTGAATCTCCCTATTCTGGATAAGGGTGCTCTCTGCCAGTTAGAGCAATAGGGATTTTTGTACACCACCTCCCTGAGACCACTTCCTCTACCTCACTGACCATGTCCCCTGCCACATAGATCTCATTCCTGGAATGGGGTAATACTGGTTCAGAATAATTTCCTTCTGTGACAGAGTGCTGAAAGATAGCAAGTGAGCCAGCATTCTGATCACGAAGGCACCAGTCAGGTCCCTCTGACAAGGCTGACTGGGATGTGCAACCTAATTGACTGATCAGATTGGGAAGTTGGATGAACCAATTAGTCCACCAGCCTTAAGAGACAGGAAGGAAGTCCAGGATGGGGGGAGGAAGGGAGAGAGGATCTGGGCTCGCTGAGCCCAGTGTGTTCAGAGATTTCAAGAAAGGGAGACCCTGTTCCTCTTAGTCCCTGTGAGCAAAAAAAAGGGGCTAAAGGCAGAGAAGCACTGTAAATAATTTGCTGCACAAGACTGTATTAATGTTGGCCATGGGAATTGTCATAAATATAAAGGGAAGGGTAAACCCCTTTGAAATCCCTCCTGGCCAGGGGAAAGCTCCTCTCACCTGTAAAGGGTTAAGAAGCTAAAGGTAACCTCGCTGGCACCTGACCAAAATGACCAATGAGGAGACAAGATACTTTCAAAAGCTGGGAGGAGGGAGAGAAACAAAGGGTCTGTGTGTCTGTCTATAGTCTGTCTTTGTCGGGGATAGACCAGGAATGGAGTCTTAGAACTTTTAGTAAGTAATCTAGCTAGGTACGTGTTAGATTATGATTTCTTTAAATGGCTGAGAAAAGAACTGTGCTGAATAGAATACCTATTTCTGTCTGTGTATCTTTTTTGTAACTTAAGGTTTTGCCTAGAGGGGTTCTCTATGTTTTTGAATCTAATTACCCTGTAAGATATCTACCATCCTGATTTTACAGGGGGGATTTCTTCGTTTCTATTTACTTCTATTTTTATTAAAAGTCTTCTTGTAAGAAAACTGAATGCTTTTTCATTGTTCTCAGATCCAAGGGTTTGGGTCTGTGGTCACCTATGCAAATTGGTGAGGCTTTTTACCAAACCTTGTCCAGGAAGTGGGGTGCAAGGTTTTGGGAAGTATTTTTTGGGGAAAGACGCGTCCAAACAGCTCTTCCCCAGTAACCAGTATTAGTTTGGTGGTGGTAGCGGCCAATCCAAGGACAACGGGTGGAATATTTTGTACCTTGGGGAAGTTTTGACCTAAGCTGGTAAAGATAAGCTTAGGAGGTTTTTCATGCAGGTCCCCACATCTGTACCCTAGAGTTCAGAGTGGGGGAGGAACCTTGACAGGAACGTAATGAAGCAGCCACTTACTGGACAGAATCTGAGAGGTTTCTGAGGTATCAGAGGATGGGGATGGATCTTGCCCCATTACACTTCCTAAAACCTTAAAGAATCAGTACTCCCCACTTCAGGCTGCTTTTATAGCTACTGTGGTGATGAGTACAGACTATTTCGACTAGATAAATACAACTGCAAGCCACACAAATAACCTTCTGTGATCACGCAACTTCCAGTGCAATTAAACTATTGCATACCATGACACCATATCATGCAATTAGAAGCAATGTTTAGCTGGTAATTATTCTGCGTTGCTTCTTGTGCATGATAAATATCACAGAACTCAGCTACCTTAAAATACTTTATTTTAGAGGAAATTTAGTATGGGGGGGGAGTGAAGGAGAGAGATGGGGGTGAGGGGAAAAGTTTCCCCAATAATGGATACCCATCAACAGTGAAAGTGTCCAAATGGACATCATGCTTGTAAATACATTAATCCCAAGGTGTTTTATCTGAACATACACCTACACAGAAGGTGAGATTGATGCCATTTTGGTTCATGGCTCAGTGCTGCAGATGACTGATTATGCTAGAGGTTGTGATTATGACATCCAAGCTGAAGAGCTAGGGGTAGGAGGGAGGGAAGGAAGGAAGAAAACTACAAGTATCAGCACCCCATTGCCTGACACCTTTGCATAAGACAGTGAAAAATGCTCCCGGTAATCAGTGAAGTACAGACAGAGTGGCTGATTAAATTTCTTAGGCTTTTTTCAATCAGAAATCCTTCAGCGGGGGAGGAAATGATCCTGATTTCCTATGGCCCTTCTGCAATGATGCCTGTTCACATATAACCTACCCTGACTTCATCTTGCTGGAGGCACAATTTGGAGTGACATGCAGCAGCAGCAGGTCCAGAATCACAGGTGAGATTAATGAGATTGTTCTGCAGGGCTCACATTGCTTCTTGAGGTTTCCTTTTGATTTGTTCCAGTCTACAGGGCCATTCCTTTGTTTCTCATATGCCTGGATGAATTTTCTGGAAACATGCTAACTGCAGAGTTGACAGTCTGCTTCATGAACTCAGATATACTATTATCTCTATCACAGGCAACTCCTAGCTTGAATGTTGTTTCTTTTTCCATTGTAGTTTTAATCCCTGCACCACAAAAGGTGAAGGCCCCGCTTCTGCCAGCAGCATACATTATCCTCATTCTTGGATTCTCTCCAAATGCTTAAAACTCTTTTTTTCCTTCTTCCCAGTATTTTTTTATGTCTTCCTGTGAAGTTAGCACTTTGCCATCTGCTGCCTTGATGACACTGCAGTAGGGAATGAGTGCTTTGGATGAGGTTTTCTGAACCATGAGGAAAAGCATGTCTGCAGTCCCCTTCCTTGCTGTGCCACTTTAAATACACTGGTTTCAGAGGAACAGCCGTGTTAGTCAAGTACTCCTTTTCTTTTTAAATACACTGTGTTCTTTCTGCTGATGTATTACCACCTATCTTCAATCACTAACTTGTGTCTCTTTCAATTCAGACCCTTGCATTTTAAGATGTATTCATATCATTATCCTTTCTCTACCAAGTCTATTGGCTCATATTCTCTTTACACATCAATGCTACTCTGCATTGTTTCTTTATCACATTTGTTGGGTCCAGGATGACATCTTTGTCTTCTGATCATTGTTCATTAAGTTTTGGATATACGAAGTGAATTCTGATTATTAATTATTATTATTATTATTCTGCCCACCTCCTTGGGTTCAATTCCCTGCTCTTCCACAGATGTCCTTTGTGACCTTGAGCAAGTCACTTAATCTCCCTGTGCCTCAGTTCTCTAGCTGTAAAATGGGGATAAAAGTACACTGATTGCCTAGGACTGTTGTGAGGATACATTAAAGATTATGAGGGGCTTAGATACTATCATAGTAAGGGACATATTAACGCCCTTGAAAGATGGCTTCACCAGCATAAAGCTACACTGATTTCAATAGTTATACTGATACGATAGAGTGGAGATTCGGGCTCTTGAATTTTACAAAAAAAGATACTATAATATGTAAGTACTATCAACTATCGAACAATAAACTAAAATACATGACAGTATTATTGGGAGCCATGATAGTGATTCTATAGTTAAGGTTGAAAATCATGTTCATCATTTAACTATCTCACCTGCCAGCCTTCTAAGACAGTTCCTTCTAGCCTGCAATATTTCTTAGTTAGTCTGAGGACAGAGGAGAATTGGTTGAAAGTCTAAATTATATCTTGTGTTCTGTGTGAGAGTTTTGGGTCTTGCAAAGTTAGTGAGCTTTCCTTTCCAAAACCTAATGTCACCATTGCTTGCTCACTTCTAGCTCAGAAATAAATTGGTCTATGAATTTCAAAATTCTCTTATTCACTATATGCCAATGAAAACTCATCCAATTTTATGAATCCTGAACACCAATTTTTAAAGCTATCAAAAGACCATTTTTTTAATGTGGAGAGAACCCGGAAGGCTCTTACTGGATGTTGCAAGTATGATCAGGCATCTAGTGAACATTGTTACCCCCTCTGACCTGATCAGTTAGTCAAATTCAGAGTGTTATGAATTGTTTGAGTTTGGAGGAGAAATTGATGATGGAATCAAGTATTTTCTTTGTAATCTTACTTGCAGAGATTAGAGAGAGAGTCCCGTTTCCCTGAACGCAGTAGATCAAGCAGCGGGAGACAGTACCTTCACTCGCTGTTCCACACCTGCCTTTCCAGCCAGCACTCTGTACCCCGAAGATTTCACTCTTAGCTCTCTTTCTGGGCCACGTTACCAGTGCTTCTGTTCCCATCTACTTAGCTTTCTCACTCCTTCTGTCTCCCTGTCCTGCTTGTTGCTCACAGGCACCCATCCCACCCAAAACAATATGCAGTCAAGCCCCTGCCCACACAGTTCAAATTCCTAAGTGGCCTTTGGTGCCTTTGTTTTGTCTGGAGATAGGGCCCTGCATTTGGGGTGGAGGCTGCCTAACAGTTTCAGCCACTGGATTACAATGGCTTCTTTGCATTTACCCTGAATGTAGTTACACCCAATTCACAACAAGGTTTAACCCAAACTATGGCCACATCTACACTTAAAATGCTACACGGGCACAGGACAGTGCTGCCACTTAGTGCTTGAGTGTCAAAACTTATAACAGCAATGGGAGGGGTTCTCCCATAGTTGTAGGTTATCCACCTTTCCAAGAGGCAATAGCTAGCTCTATGAAAGAATTCTTTGGTAGACCGAAAGCTGTCTACACAGGGAGTGAGGTCAGCTTCATTATATATCTCACGGGTGTGGATTTCACAGCCATCCGGGGTGTGGATTTTTCACACCCATGAGAGACTTAGCTGGGTCAAAGTATTTTCAGTGACCAGCCCTAAAACATTATGTCAGCCCCATTCCAGGTATAGTGGACTTGATTCTAATCTCTTTTATTGACTATAAAGCAGGAGTAACGCATTGGGAAAGCGGATTAGAAAAATGTCAGGACAAGAAAAAAAAGTGTGATTTTATTTTGAAAGTTTTTCATCAAAAGCTAGATTCTTTAAAAAAAAAGTTAACCCTTGTGTGACGATCTGGCACTGCAGCGCCCCTTTGTGGCAGGAATGGATGGGGTGTTGGGGCCTCGCCACTCTTAAGTTCCCATGCCCGTTCCTTTAAGGGCATCCCAATGTGGCCCAATGGCCAGTTTCCCCATGCTAGCCCCTTGGTCGGGGTAGTGGGACCTAACGGTCTGAGTCCATATGGGCAGTACAGCCCAACGACCAGAGTCCATAGCCTTCTCCCTCTCAGGTGTATCCCAATGCCCAGAGCAGTAGGGGGACTGGGGCCCGCCCTCTCCACCGGGTCCCGACCAGGGCTTGCCTATTGGTGGGGATCCGCCCACAACACGCCGAGGGTCAGTGCAGCTTTAACTCTGCTTGTCTCTAAAGTTCCCCTGGGTCACTTCCTACCCTCAGTGTCGTGTTCTCCACTCCAGAGGGGGTCCTCCATCCATCCCCTCCTGTTGAGACCTCCGTCTGGGCGGCCGGGTGCATCCCGCTTGGCTGGCCCCTGGAACCTGGAGCGTTGGCTGTCCCTCCTCAGGAGCTGGAGATGTGCCACCTCCTCCTCCGGTTGTCAGCCCAGACTGAGCACCTTTGCAGCCTTTTATACCTTGTCTCCAGTTGGAGCATGCCCAGCAGGGCTTTTGGGGCGGGGCTTTCTTCTGCCAGGAAGGAAGGGTTAACCCCTGCGGTACCAGTGTCAGCAGGGGTGAAAGTAAGTTAGAGGATTTACCGGAAAGCCGGAGTCCTGAGCAGGGGGCATGGCCTCGACCAGAAGAGGCAGGGCCTTAAATCCCCAGGCCCTTAAATCAAGATTTAAAGGGCCCGGGGCTCCAGCTGCAGTAGTGGCGGCTGGGAGCCCGGAGCTCTTTGAATCACCCCCGAGCTACCAGCTGCAGAGGCAGCTGGGAGCCCCGGAGCTGGGGGGTGATTTAAAGGGCCCACGGCTCCAGCTGCCGCTACCGCAGTGGAGTCCCGGGCCCTTTCAATCACTGAGCTACCCCGGGGCTCTGGCAGAGCTTTAAAAGGGCTCGAGGCTCCACTGTGGTAGTGGCTGCCGAAGCCCCGAGCCCTTTAAATCCCCACCTGAGCCCTGCTGCCTGAGCCATGGGGTAGCGGCAATGGAGCTCTGGCAGGGAATTAAAGGGCCCCGGAGCTCCAGCTGCCACTACTGCCCCGGCCCTTTAAATCCCTTCCGGAGCCCCACCGCCGCTACCCCAGGGCTTTGGCAGCAGGGCTCCGGCAGGGATTTAAAGACCCGGGGCAGTAGCGGCGGCTGGAGCTCCAGGGCCCTTTAAATCCCCACCGGAGCCCTGCCTGCCAGGGCTTTAAATTGCCGTCTGGGAAAGCTGGTCCGGTACGGCGCACCGGCTCTTACCAGTATGCTGTACCAGGGCGTACCGGCTTACTTTCACCTCTGAGTGCGGGACCACTCTGCCCAGTCACACCTTGGTTAAAAAAATATCATGAAAAATATTTAATTTTTTTTCCCACGGATATTTCAAAAATGTGAACACATTGGACCTATTGTGTTGAACAGTGTTATAATATTATAGAAGCCGGTCCCTCTGAGTGTCACCAGAGCCTTTATAAAAACTTTGCTGGCATCCTGCTGAATATTATAAACTGATGTAGGATGTGTGTGTGTTGAACTTTGTAAATGTCACCAGCATGTCAGCGGTGTTCATAAGAAATGACAGACATTATCCTCAGGCACATAGAAAACATTATAAATGTCAGTGGCATATCGGCCATGTTTCTTAGCACTATTACCGTAGACAAAAGAACTCTTCATGGTTATAAATGCTGCTGATAAAGTAATATTAATTTCAAGGGCTTGTCTTCACTGCAGTGTGTGATTCCTCTCAAATTAACTCCTCTCGAGTTCGCCTCCCATTGGCGGGTGATCACACTGCAAAACGCAATGAGATGCGCAGGGTGACAGGTACTCAGTGCTACTAGTACAGAGTCCCCACTTCATTGCTTTCTCAAGCATCAGCAGCACTTGAGTTTCCACTCACACCACCTGACAAGTCAGCTAGCAAAAGTTCAAAGCCCAACTTAAAACGGAGCTAAAATTGAGCTGTGGGAGCCCAGGAGTCAGGTTACGGGCAACACTTCAATGATGTAGGTCAACTTAATACTGCAGTGAAAACAAGCCCGAAGTGGTTTGAGCCCTTCATTATACCACTCACTGCCCTTGTACATAGAGGAGAATTGCTGGTGACTATCATTGTCAGTGGTATACTGGCAGCACCTTTAAGCATCCAGTAATTATAGCCTTGCCAGTACTTGCAACTCTGGCTATCCTGGACAAATGAACTCTTGGAAGTACTGATAAGGTGTCCTCGATTTCTGTAACCGGTATGAGTCAAATCACTGACAGAAGGACCATCCATATAGTTCTGGCGGCTATCCATATGCTAGGGGTGTTTGTAGGTGGTGTGAACCATTAGCAGCTCTGCAGGCTTTCCAGCATTATTGGCAGCTGTTGTGGACTTTTAAGAACGTTACTCACTCAGTTGTTACAAGCACCAGTGATCTCCCAGTGTGGCAGCTAAAGGCTGTGAACCCTGATGTATATTACTCAAGAGTTACAAGGTCTACCACTTTGCGGCTGTTCATTGTGACAGCCACAAACCATGAAGTGTGTCATGAAAGATGGTTATTAGTGGAGCTTGCAACCTTCATAGACTCTGAAAGTAATGAATAATAAAGTCATAAACCCAGAATTATTGGGTTACAACAAGCTGCACCAGGGTAACGTTCTCTGCTGCCCTTGAAACTAGTATCTGAGATTAGTACAACACTTCTAACTTTTGGGAAACTCCTTGAGCTTCCAAATGGTGCTTTTAATATCCATGAAGATTGGGAGATTACCTTCCATGCTCATGGAAGCTGGGCTCATGACTACTTAAGTCATATGGGGCTTGATAGGGAACAGTTAAAATCTACTTCCCTACCCATATTTTTTCCTTCACTGAAGTGTGCCCAACCAGGCTATTCCACCTTATATTCCAAGCACAGAAATGCCTCTATTATTTTAAAAATCTCTCTCTCTCTAGCTTCCCAATCTAGTACCAGCAAGTGGAATCATCCAGAGAACACATTACCTCTCTAACTCCCCAGCCAACTGCCCAGCTGAGAAGGAAAAATAGAAATTCTGATGAATAAATAATACAAAAGAAGATTAGCCATCTCCAAGCAGGAAACTATTTTATTATACAAAACAGAAATGTAGGCATACAGCAAAAGCATGATCCCAGTGTGAGAGAAATGTGACTCTAAAAGCCAATCTTTATGCCACCTGGCAAAGGGAGCACTCAACACACTGTTGTCAGAATATTTAGCCAAACAGTGTCTTGTAAGGTCTCATAGGTAAACTGGTTACACTCTGGTCATGAAAACCCACCAGAAAAAGAAATGGCAGGCAGAAATCAACACAAAAGCTGAGAGAGAGTAGGCACATGCACACCCAAAAGGAGGCACTCAGCGCTCAACACTTGATGTGAGTGGCCCCAACTACAAAATCATTAATACAAATGGTCAATCTCACATTTCAAAATATACAAAGTAAATATCCTAAAATTGTACCTGTTTACACTACTTATTCTCTAATCCATTTGTAACCAGCCTAATGTCAAAATCCAGTGAGTTAGGCTTTTGACTCAGGGAGCATTTTTTTCTCTCTTTGCCCATCTATATATTTTGATTATTATTGATGGGAATACTTCTTGTCTGTGTGCATATGTGTATTCAATGAAATGAACATTTACCTATTTAAAAAACCAAATCCTTCCAAGCCTAACTATTATCTAGTCTGTTAGGGAAAGGGCACTAATTAGGAGCTGCATTCCTGTATTTGTAGAAAGATAATAAAAGGTCAGGAAGGGGTGGTTCTTGTGAAATGGTCATGGAGAATAAGATGTAAAAGGTACCATAGTAATATCTGGCTTTGAAGAAGAATTTGGACAGGTTTGATTCTGCAACTTAAATTTCTGTTTCTTTAGCAGTTTGTAGGCATCAAGTGTTGATGGAAAATTTTCTGCCTGACTGAGGCATAAAATTTGGTGCTATATCATTATGTTGAAATGGGATTTTTTTAAAATAATGTTTTAAAAGGAGTTATACATGCGGCCTTAATTCTAAGATTTTTTTTCCTTGGGAATTTGCTTTGAAGAGAAATGTACATAGTAATCATATTGGCGTATGTGTGCCAGTCTTTATAAACTCTCTCTGAAGTCAGTGGCGTTTTAAACTAATGTCAGTGCTATGATTCAGGGCTTATAATATACCTGATGTAATTCCTATGGTGAAAATAGAGCCAATTGAAATTTAGAAATTCTGTTCCATTAAATTAATTTTATTTCTTTAATTAAAAAAAGCAAAAGTTACCACAAAATTAAATTTAAAAAAATCACTTTGATCAATACATGATTGCAATTTTGACTTTTAAAATAAAAATATAAATTTAAATATTAAAAAGTAAAGGTTAGTAATTAAACTATAAAATAAAAATGGTGACTGGTATTGTAATTGGTAAGTATTCTGGCCATTGATAGTTTAGTTGGGAGAATATAAAAAAAATTAAAAAAAAAAAGTAATGAAAAGTCCTACTGAAACATCATATTACAATAAGGTCTGAATTGAACATTTTGACTTTAACAAAACAATTCATTTTGGGGTCATATTGTTTCTTTAAAACAATACATTCATGTCAAATTTTTCTTTCGAATTGGTATATCTGTAAGTGAAGAACTTTTCTCCATCAAATGTTCCATGATCCATTACAACTGGATTAATGCTCCTCATCTTGCAAGTACAGAGGGTCATCTTCATCTACTACTATAAAACTTCTCTTCAGTGTTGTGATGCACTACCAACTGGAGAGATTGTGTGTGCTCACTGGCACTTACTAACTAATGTGTCACCTCCACTCAAAGCTGGAGAGGACCAAGTTGAGGAGAATGTTGAGAAGAAATCAGAGAGGTAGGTTGGGACAGACTTCTGTCAGACCTTTAAGGTAGGTACAAGGAGGTAAATGGCATGGAAAATTTTGGGCAGTACAATAATTCCAGAAATATATGCTGAGTTACTGCTGTTAGTACATAATAGTAAGGAACTGGGGAATCCACACAAAAGCCAGGCTTCTCCTGACACCAAGATGTGATTAAAAAGTCAATGCAGAATTTGAAATGCCAAAAGAAAACCAAACAAAGCCAATGATGGCAGCAAGAAAAATAATACAACATGTTTAGATTTGTAAAACTATTCAAGGATAACCCAGAATGACTGAAGTGAGATACAACACAACTGAAGTCAATGGAAAGACTCCCATTGACTTCAGTGGCCTTTGGATCAGGCACTTCCAACAAAGGGATAAATCAAGGATGGGATCAATCAAGGAAACCAAAAGTCATACAATAGCATTATTAATGAAAGGAGGCATGATCTACACATATACAGGAGTGGGAGCAGGAACGCCAGCATTCTAATGTCAGCTCTGTTACTGATTGTCTTTGTGGCTTAGGCAAGTCATTTAACTGCTTCAATTTCCTCATCTGTGAAATGGGGATTACTGTACTTCAATCACAGGGCTGAACTACTGAAAAACATTATTTTTTAAAGCCAAAGAAGTAGGGGCTCCAGTGGTCACCATCCCTTGGAAATGTATAGACGTCAGGTATGTTTGCATTTCATTTTGTGGTTGCCCGATGCTTGGTATTAATGATAGAAATCTCCCTCTGTGAAAACAATAGTGCTCTGTTTCAGGGTGCACAATGAAGTTTGGATAAAACCAGAAACTGAAGTTCATGCTAAATTGAACCTTCTTTTCCATTTAAAAAAAAAAATCAACCCTCACTTATCCGCAGTTCCCAGGTTTTGTGCTACTAGGAGCAGCAAGTACGAGAAAGCTCATGATAAAGCCTGTTTCCACCAGATTTCAAAGTTCATTTTATATCCCCATACCCTGGATTAATGTAAACAACCAAATTTCTCCCTGGTGTTACTCAGATGAATTAAGTCGGGGGAGAATTTAATATTTAGGTGCTAATCAAACTCCAATTTTTTTTCTTATTTCAGCCATAGTCAACGTTGTCTCAAGAAGAACAAACATGTAAGGGTAGGGGCCACCTTTGGAACATTTGAAAAAAAAGAAAGAAAGAAAAAGTTCAGCAATTTGTTTTTATCCGATTGGCAATAAAATGCCATGGCCGGCCTTCAAGTCATTCATCTCCAAGTAAGGAATGTTTTTCTCTTGGCAGTGAGGGCGGGAGTGGCAGAGGGGAGGGTGAAGATCTTCAGTGCATGCAGGTACGGTCTTATGAGACTGATTCATACAGGTCTCTCTTTCATTAACTCAGAGACTACTTTAGCTCAATAAAAGTAATACCTTGGTCTGTGTATTTAAAAAATATTGTGCATTACTTTTATTATACAAAGGTTAATCAAATGTCATGGCTCAGGGCACACTGATCACCACAAGGATCAGGAAGGATTTCCCCCACATCTTCGGGTATGTCGACACGGTAGCTGTGAGTGACCCTCCTAGCATGAGTCTGTCTGCCCATGCCAGCAAGGCTCTAGCTAGCATGCTAAAAACAGGAGTGTGGACTCTGTGGCTCAGGCTGAAGCTTGGGCTTTCCAGCCTAAGGGGTCAGGGTGGACTTGAGAGCCTGACCTGCACCCTGAGCCATAATATCACACTGCTTTTTTGTGGGGGTGGGAGAAGCGTGGATAGGCAGACTTGTGCTAGTGGGCTAGAGCCAACTTCCAGCTGCAGTTTAGGCACACCATTTATGTATAGCATTGCTAGTTACATTGTTTTCATCCTCCTACAGTCAGATATTCGCCACAGGTGTCACAACCTCAGGGGTTCCCCTGGGGAAGGCAGATCAGCACTGCATGTTGCTAATGCTGTTGCAAGCATCGCAAAGCATTTTGGGGAGGGTCAAAGGTGTGAGTGAAGAGTCAAAGATTCTTTTACGGGCTGCAAGAGGCCAAAGGGAGATGAAGAAGAGAGCAGAGAACAGGCTAACTCAACATTTCAGCTAGCTCAGTCAGAAGATAAGACGCTGGCCCCAGCAGCCCAAGGACACTGCTCACAGCCAAGACAGACAGGGGTTTGAGGCTTTCCCAAGCAGCCGTGAGAAAGAAAAACCCAACTGCACAGACCTGCAAGGCAGCGAGGCCAGCAAAGAAGAAAACAAGGTCTAAGACTGCAGAGATTTAAAACACTGGTGAGACAGCAAGAGGGGGAGCCAAGCCTTGCATCTCTGGAGACAGGGTGTTTTGAGAAAACTGAATACACCATGGAAAGCCGGTTTGGACTGGCACAGAGGGCGCCAGGAGCAGAGGTCCCTGAACGAAGCACACCCTCCTTCCCCCCCCACGGGAGCCTGGGACTTAAAACCCTCCTGAGAGCTGGAGCAACTTGGAGATCATAGTGGATCCTCAGATGACCTGGGCCCAGGACAGCACTCCCGTCCATACTTTCCCCCCCGCTTCTTCTATTACACCCAGGCTTGGCCAGTTTTGGGTAGGGCGTATGAGTATATGAAAATGCATTAGGGCTTGGGGCACTAACGCTTTCTTTCTTCCCCTGAGTGACGTGGGGGCATTCGCAGCATGCTCTGGTGTTATTATTTTATCAATAAAGCTTTAAAATTTAGACACTTGGTGTGTTACGTTATCTCCTCCCTTAATGATCCCATGGCCTCAGACTGATCACTTGATGCTTCAGGAAGATTGGTAACAAAAATCTGCCACACAGGCAGAGGCAAGTCAGGCTTGATAGACCAGTAATAGTATTATTAATGAAGTATCAAACTGTATTATCTGCTGTTCCTATTACCAATCACCGACACTTTCTCAGGGTGCCCAGGCTTGTGAGTCGCCTTGTAACCTGCCTGCCTTCAGCGAGAGAGAGAGAGAGAGACACTGACTTGCTTGTGCTTAACTGGGTGTCAGCTACCTGACACGATCAGCCTGTTACAATCTTCTCTCAGCTAGGTCAGCCCTTACTTGGCTTTGCAGGTTAACAATAGGTGCACCCCAATCCCTGAATCCACTTTGAAGTGTTCCGCTGTAGAACCCGACCTCTGTAATGGGACACTCAGAAATTACAAAGATAAACTGTCCCCAAAAGAACAGTACACACACTAGTCTGTTTGATTCAACTGAGCATCTCAACTCCAATTTAATAACACAGCACTGATATTTATATTGAAAAATTTTATCATGAAAACAATTGTAAGATTATTATCAAAGACTAAAATTTAAGAGATAGCGAGTAAGGACACCAAGTGGGAACAGAAATGCTTATCTATAAAACAAGTATAACATGCTTCTTAGAGTCTAAACTTTAAGAGGCTAAAATAATAGTATTTAGTGCTGCCTCAGTGCAGGGGACTGGATTAGATGACCTATCAAGGTCTCTTCCTGTCCTATATTTCTGCGAGTTGATGAAAATCCTTCTATATGGTAGTTTGTCACCTGAAGCAATCTTCCAGCATCATCAACCAGCATAGCTGGGATTCCCCTTTCATGAATGAAAAAAGTGCTGTCCTTTTTGCTTCCTCAGTGAAGGATAAATATGTATCAATTTGCCTTCTTAGAACCCACGTTTTATTGTTTTTTCCCCTCAGAGTCAGGATGACTCAGTGGCTTATTCCTGTCACATACAAACAGGTTTCCATTGTGCTGGCTTACAATGCTTATGTTACATCTGAACATATATCCTCTGTCTGGTCAAAACCTGCTTGACAATCCTGCTTTGACACAGGCTTTAAAACATTTCCCAGTATACATACACAACTCCTTAAATATCATCTGTACACACATCTCACAAAGATTATGAAGATCAGTAGGACACATGCTTTTATTAAATAACTTACTTGACCCTCTTTGGATAAATACTACACTCAGTGCATTGCTTTCATAGTATCAGGCTTGTCAGGGGCTACTGTTACAGAACAGAGAACCCTTTACCAGCTGGCATTGAGATGTTCTTATGGTCACACTCTTATCTTCTGAATGAAAACAGGACCAGATCATTAGCTGAAGTAAATATGCATAGATCTGTTGAAGTTAATGGGGTTGCATTAATTTACACCATCTTAGGATATGACCCTCCATTTTTATATTTAAAGTATGTCCGTTTAACATAATTCAGATCAACATGGAACATAACAATGTTAACTTCAGCAAAGCTTTGTTTGGAATAAATGCTTGAGGGAGGAGAGCTTAAATACTTGACACTGGATGTAGTCACTAGGCAGGCCATAACTTTTCATTTCAGGAGCCAGCAGGTATAAGTAAGGTGTCCCCTTATAAATAATAGTGTTTTGTTCTAATTTTAGAAGGACATAAATGTCATGTTATTTGACCTTTTCTGCTGAAAAAAGGCTCAAGGTAGCGACAGCAGCAATTTCATACATCTTTGCTCTGATTATCATTTTGAAGGTGTAATTGCTGGAAGTAGTACAGGCAGGGGAACCTGCTGGCTTAGGAGGGCTATAGAGCTAATCATAGTAACCAAGTATTCTTCACCTGCTCCTTGATTTCCGTTGCAGGACTCCACAGATACAGATAATGGGGGTATTCCTGTCAGTCTGCCAGATGGAGTCCAAACAGTAGAAATATTTGGGCTCTAGTTCCTCCCTCATTCAGGCCCCAATTTCCACAAACATCCTGTGGCGAAAATAAAATTGTAGTTAGCCTGCGGTCCATCACTTCAGGGACACTCGCGGATAGGACATGTGGGGTATCTGTAATGGAATTGTAATGCACAGAAGCCACATAGCAAATAAGAACATTTTGTTTAATCTCTGATGTTTTTGCCACCTGCACAGAATGAGCCTCATAAGCCACATTCCAAAATCTCGCGTAAAAACTAGTAGTGCCTGGAGTGCTGTTCTAACTTGTACTGGAGCTAGACAGCGAATCAGGGGGGTATAACCACCTGTAACCCTCCTTGCACTCTATTGCATCCAGCAGATACATGGCAAAACAGAGCATTGGGGCCACAGAGTCTAAACGTTTCCTGGCATATCTGGAAAGAAACAATGATCCCCTCACAAGTCTGACTCAGCTTCCCCTCGGTTTAGGTGTGCTACTTCTGTGCTATTTGTCAACGAAGATGGGTCTGTGACCATGGTGTCCCAGAAGAAGGAAGGCTGGGGTAGAGCTCAGAATTCCAGTATACTGAGATGCTACGTCATTTGTCTGCTGGACCACCTGGCTTGAATCAAATTTCAGGGACGCAACCCCTCCCTTAAACACTGGCATCTGTCATCACATGGAATCAGGAGTTTTAGCTTTGTTTAGAAATTTCTTGACTGACAAGAAGATCTGGGCAAGCAGTTACAGATTCTTATTTGCCACCCAGAGAGAATGTAATAAATTGTTGAAAGGAACAGGAGCAAACCTGAGTCAATGTAATCAGGTACTGGCAGAGGACAGACTCACATCAGTAATACACAGACCTGGACAGAGATCTGTCAATTAACTAGAACCTATAATTCTCCAAGCTGTCTGATAAAGAACCCAATCTGGGAAATGTTGAACAAATGGACCACAATCACCAAGACTCATCTCCTTCTTATTCCTAAGTGAAGGACGGGAAAGGGAAAGAGACTGGATATTGTGACAAATGGAAATACAGAGGGTCATAAAATAACTGCCGTGTAATATCCATTTCTTGCTGCAATGTTTTTGTCACAATAGCCTGTCTCTGCACACAATGATATTGGGTCGCAATGATGCAACTTCACAAAATAAGTGTAGCAACACTGCTGAGATGTTGAATTATGATTATTATGTCTCTCTAACTGACTTCAATAGATAATGAAGTTTGCTGTCAAGATCTTCACAAACAGAATACTACTGATACTTAGGTAGATAAGATGATGCGGGAGGAGAATTTGGATTTACATATTGGTAAGGAACATGATTGTATATTGTGTTATGGAGTGGTATGGATACACAAACTGAAATGCTCTTACTGTCCTCAGGTACCTACAACTCCCATCCAAGTCAAGGGGAGCTGTTTGAGAACAGTTTTTGACCCTACAATATTTGAAAGATGTTTAAAAATGGGGGTAACAAGAAATGCCCCCCTCACACACACACACTTTCAGTATTTTTTTAAAAATATAATACAATATTGTGATTTTCAATAAAAGTTTCTGAAGATGAGTAAAACCTCCATAAAATGTAATTTACAAATTCTCAGTAAGTGGCTCTTTATTAATAATAATGTTTTTTGAGAATACGATGGCACACAAAGCCTTCACATGGGCTATACAATCAAAGAACCCTGGGAAAGCAAAAAACTACAAAATAAAGTAATTAGTGCATTCATGTAAATAAATCAAAGTAAAAACATTTCTAGCTTTCTCCAAGTGTAAACCTTGATGTAAAACAGAAAGTCACCACAAGAAGCAATTTTGAACAGCATATACAGCAAGTATATTAGACCTTGTGTTCTCCCTTCCTGTGGGGAAACCTGTGGGAGGATGGAAAAACTCATGAGGACGTGATGTGTTTAAAGTGGGAATTCTAGCTGCATACTTCCCTCAAGGATCAGGGATTTAAGGCTTTGTGGCTCAGGAATCCTGCAGAGATGGAGTGTCATGGGGCTTACTCACCACTCACTCCTGCTGGCCGTCACAGGGATTAGCCTTGGTAGCTGGTGAGGACTCTCCTGGTGGTGCCTCACTCCTCATGGTCACCGCCTGCAGACCTGCCTCAGTCCAAGTACTGCAGCATCCTTTTCTTGACTTGGCCCTTTGGTAGTGTCACTCTATTTTCCCCCTTCCAGGGGGGAGGTGTCTCAGTTCTAGAGTCCAGCCACTTCCCCAGTGGAGAATGGGGGGGACCTGAGCCTACCCACTACTCCGGGTCCCAGCCCAGGAACCCGCTAGCTAGCAGCCTCCTGCTGCCTCTCTTTAACCTCTATCTCTCCATTGCTTCCCCATGGCCCTAGCACCTTCTTCAGCCTTCCTCAGACATGCAACTATCCACTCCCAGCAGCCAGTCAGGAGCAACTCTTGTTCCCCTGGTCCCTGCCAGCCGATGCTCTGTCCAAGTTACCACAGGTGTCAGCCTACTAGAGACACAGTGCTCACCCCCTTGAGTTCCCAGAAGCAACTGGCCACTTTTGGCTCAGCAGCTCTTTTTATATGGGCCTGCTGGGCCTTGATTGGCTGCTTCTTGCTCTCTTGGATTGGCTGCTCCCTTAGCAGCCTCCCCAGGCTGCTTTTAACCTTTTCTCTGCCAGTGTGTGGTGATGCCCCATCACACAGAGGAATGGAAGTCATATCCAGACCCATACTATCTTGTCTCCAGGTCTTTGTGCCTCTTTTTGTACTCCCAGACTTTAGGCATTCTGGGCAGTGAAATGCCTAAATGAAATGAATGGGCAATGAATGACTCTCAGCCTTTGACGCTCTAAGGACCTTTGTGCTCCTCATCCAGCACCTACTCTCTAAGCTCCCTGTAAGGTAGGTGTATGCTCAGAGGTGAAACAAATATCTTTTTCATAGCAAATCTCTGCTCTGGTATTGTCATAAATATAAAGGGAAGAGTAAACCCCTTTAAAATCCCTCCTGGCCAGGGGAAAGCTCCTCTCACCTGTAAAGGGTTAAGAAGCTAAAGGTAACCTCGCTGGCACCTGACCAAAATGACCAATGAGGAGACAAGATACTTTCGAAAGCTGGGAGGAGGGAGAGAAACAAAGGGTCGTGTCTGTCGGTATGCTGCTTTTGCCGGGGATAGACCAGGAATGGAGTCTTAGAACTTTTAGTAAGTAACCTAGCTAGGTATGTGTTAGATTATGATTTCTTTAAATGGCTGAGAAAAGAATTGTGCTGAATAGAATAACTATTTCTGTCTGTGTGTCTTTTTTGTAACTTAAGGTTTTGCCTAGAGGGATTCTCTATGTTTTGAATCTAATTACCCTGTAAGGTATCTACCATCGTGATTTTACAGGGGTGATTCCTTTACTTCTATTTACTTCTCTTTCTATTAAAAGTCTTCTTGTAAGAAAACTGAATGCTTTTTCATTGTTCTCAGATCCAAGGGTTTGGGTCTGTGGTCACCTATGCAAATTGGTGAGGCTTTTTACCAAACCTTTCCCAGGAAGTGGGGTGCAAGGGTTGGGAGGATTTTGGGGGGAAAGACGTGTCCAAACTACATTTCCCAGTAAACCCAGTTAGAGTTTGGTGGTGGCAGTGGATATTCCAAGGACAAAGGATACAATTAATTTGTACCTTGGGGAAGTTTTAACCTAAGCTGGTAAAAGTAAGCTTAGGAGGTTTTCATGCAGGTCCCCACATCTGTACCCGAGAGTTCAGAGTGGGGGAGGAACCTTGACAGGTATCCAGTAGTTTCTAAGGGTATCATGCTGCTAGTAGTCTCTCTCTCTCCCGCTGCAATTCTAACAAATCAGGGCAGAGAGATTCAGGGGCAAAGGAGGGGCAGGTTGGGTTGCTGAGAGCCCATCATGTTTCCACCACTTCCTTTTTTTCCCACTGCTTTGTATTTTTTTTGGGGGGGTAGGGGAGAATCCACTCTGTATTCCCGTCACTCATTTTTTTCTGCATCCCAAACTTCTGCAGTCACATCTTTGTAAATAAACTCTCCCAGGTCAAAAAGTAGGGGTGTCAGAAGTGTAGAGTGCATCCGATGAAGTGAGCTGTAGCTCACGGAAGCTTATGCTCAAATAAATTTGTTAGTCTCTAAGATGCCACAAGTACTCTTTTTCTTTTTGCGAATACAGACTAACACGGCTGCTACTCTGAAACCTGAGAAGAGTAGAGGTGAATCCAAACACCAAAATATTTCAGTCCCCTTTGTAACTAACCCTGATCCCTAATCAGCCCCACATTAAAAAATATTGATTATTAGCACTGCATTAATTCACATTTGTGTACTCATGTAGTCTTCAATGGAGAATGCTGAAGAAAAAGAGTTTCCCGCAGGTATTATCCTCCCACCGAACTCCAACCCCAACCCCACTCCCACTGCCAAAATTCCAGATGGTCCTCCACAGAATTGCATTGAGCAGCATGCTATGGAACTCTCAGTCCATGCTTGGTTGTTCCGGGTTTAAATTCTCTCTTCTCTCCCCTCATGTTAGAAGAAGAAAGAATATGAACCAAATTGCAATATTTGGGTGAGTTTTCTGCTGGATCATATTTGGCTTTTACTTTATAGCCTTTTGTCCTTTTAGAAAACGCTGGGAATTTTATGGGTGGCTCTGATAAGTGACAAATGGGAGCATTTTTACATGTGCCAACCAGAAGATATGTAGTAACATTGATAGACTGAAATAAATGATGTGGCTGGTAGTTAAGAGGGGCTTTAAGAAGCCCAAAACACAAATGTGTATTTCTTCCTTTGTACTGCTTGTCTGATGTTATCTTCATTGTCATTTGTAATAAGACCAGAGTAAAGATCTTGGAAGGCAAGCCAGCCACTTATTTGTTCTTGAAGCTTTGCTGCTATGCGATCATTATTAAGCCCTGAGCTGTTAAATGCAATGTCTGCTTGAAAGTGGCTGTGAGGAGCAAAGAAAAATGCTTCTTAGAATAACAGAGAGTTGTAATAGGGCACTTGCAAAGCTACATTCCTCATGTCCATTCCTAGTTTTGTGAATACTGAGGGACGAGTTCTCCCATTGGTTGCGTGCATGCACAATTCCCATTGAATTGAAGGGAAGACACACGTGCAGAGTGTAGTTGAAGGGACAGGGAACAGACTGGGACTCAGACCTAGATTCTAATTTAGGCTGTTCCAGTGCTGCATAATCATTGGCAAGTCTCTTCACCTCTGCTGCCCCTCTTATCCATTGTCTGTCTTGCCCATTGCCGTCATAAGCTCTTTGTGGCAGGGACTGCATTTTACTGTGCGTTCTGCAGCATCGAACACAATGGGGGCCAACTTCAGTTAGAGTCCACAGACACTCCTGTAAAATAAAACATACATAGGCAGAAGTTGGATTTGGCCATATAATTTCACAGACTCAAAGCTGTTAATATGGACAGGGACGTGTTGTCCAGCTATATCACCGTGCGAGAGAGTTTCACGTTGGTACATCAAACTATAGCTGCTACTAGAGATAACCTGAGGGTATGTCGACACAGCAAAGAAAATCCTGCTGCTGGCCCATGCTAGCTGACTCAGGCTTTTGAGGTTTGGGGTGTGTGGTTGTTTCATTGCAGTATAAACTTCTAGGCTCAGGCTAGGGCCCAGGTTTTTGGACTTCTGCGAGGTGAGAAGGTCCCAGAGCTCAGGCTGCAGCCCTAGCCTGGAAGTCTACAGAACAATGAGTCCCACACCCTGAGCCCCGCAAGCCCAAGTTGGCTGCCACCTCAGGTTTTTCTTTGCTGTGTAGTCATTCCTTTATAAATTTTGGGGGGGTATTTGACAAATTTAGCTTTGTTCTAGTTTGTAAATTGTCTGAGCAATTTACATTGTTTTCGCATTTTGAAGTTATTTCTCAAATAATTTTTGGTCTGTAAGTTGTTCCTCAGCTGTCCGTTATGGTATCCAATATCTAACACTGGATCTCTCGATTAAATTTAGTTCAACAGCCAGCTGGATTTGGTGCAGAGAAATTAAGTTTGGATTCAATCCTGCAGACCTTACTCACACAATACGAACAATCAATTTAAATTTCCAGTGAGTAAGAGTTACCAGACCGGTCACTTTACCTGAACTTGTTTGAACTTATTTCCATCTCAATTAGGGACCGAAGGAAAGATCACAAGAATATGTTCTCTTATGTAGTATCTGGCACTTCTTTGGTCTGCCCAGGTTGGAAATACCCCCAACAGAGATTTTTCAGTTGTATTTCAGTAACTCCATTTCTGGCCATAACCATAAAGTAGCAAGGTACACAGAAACAGAAGTTTTAAAATACCAGAAGGAGAAAAAGTTAACTGCAGCTTTTGAAACTTAATATTGATTTGAATTTGCAATAAGTGTTCAGATTGTTTTTTCATGTACTCAGACAGCCCTTCCTAATCATAGTGCCAAACCATGTCAGAAGAATTTTGGCCCATCATTGTGTATTAGTTACTATGGAAGGGACTCCGTATCTACAAACAATCTTTAAAATGCATTTGCACTTAACCTCCATGAACATTAGCGCTGTTACATGTCAAGATGATCCTACACCTTATAATCTTTGAAGCCACTGGATAATTAGTGGAACCTTGCATTCCACTCTAGGGCAGCTCTTGAGAGTTAAGGTTTTTTTTCAGTAGCATAAATGTTAAGTTAGTGCTTTAAAAAGTTAAAAAGACATTTATGCATATCGGTAAGTTGTCAACCAAACCAATATTCAGCACCTAATTTTCCACATTTAAATTGTACTACTTAAATTACTAATCTGACGCTCCACATTCTTTCCTCTATCGCTCAATTCTTTAAATAAAATTTAAAATGCTATTATGGAAGCTAGTTCACAGTCCTATTCTTTCCCTTCAGTGTCTCTTATTGACTTGTAGAGTTTGCATAACTATTTCACCCACCTACACAGATCATGTTCAGAATGAAAATCAACATGCGGTAAATGTTAAGGCTTTTTTTTTTTTGGTCTGTTTGTTTTGTTTTTAAATCCACTGTGTAATTATGCATCACTGATCACATACTTTTAAGCCACACATTTGCACATGCACTCACAAATTTTGCATAGTTCAGGGGACAGAACCAGTTGGAAAGGGGAAAGTTAAGTGTTTAAGACAACCCTGAAAAATTAAAAGTATTCTTATATATTAAATAGTAGGCGATTCCTCCCCTACTCCCATCAGAAAATATATCACCTTAAATATATACTAAGATTAAAATGGTCATTAATATTGATCCCCCAAAAAGCTGAACTCAATTTTGCAAACCAAATTTTGAAGGAAATATGGGTTTTGGATCTTTGCTGCAGGTCTCATAGCCACAGAGGATATGTATTGTGTATTATATACACAAGCTATTTTGTAGACTGCAGTAATATTTACAGCACTCTAATAATTGTGAAATAATAAACTCCTCCATGTCAATGGGTTTCAAGAGACACGCTAAGTGAGGTAAACTAGCCCAGAGTTTGTGCCCAGTTTTTACTCAAGTTGTCATTTAACTTGAGCTGACACAGTAGTGATGGTAAATGCTAGTTTAGACACAAACATTTGATGACTGTCTAGACTAGTCCTTACAATTGCTAGTCAAATTGTGGTAACTGGCAATAAAATCAATTAAAAATCAGTGAAACCAGGATCACAAACTCTGTTCTAGATAAATCAACTCCCAGTTTAGCTTGAGGATCAAATGGAGACCATGCAGTTGAGCTCTTCACAATGTGGAGAAGAGAGAGGAACTTTGTTTTCATTATAGCTGAAAACTGACCACGTTACTTATCCTTGGGGCTAAATTTTCAGAGGTGCTAACTTCCAAGAACTTCAGCTGGAGTTGTGGGTAATTAGCATCTGTGAAAAATCAGATCTTTGATGTCTCACGGGTGGTATCCACAAACCATGGCACCCAAAAGGAACAGACCCTTGAAAATGTTGATCTCCGTTTCCTGGAGAACATCTATTAAATTTGAGTGGCAGTTAAAGTAAAAACTAATACACACACACACACTTACACTTAAAAATATACACATACACACACACCAAGATTGGTATGCGAAGGGGTTCTCAAAATTTTAAAAATTCTGGCACTTCTCAGGAAGTATCTGAAATAAAGTTCATTTTAGAAGTTGCCTATACAGGGCCAGACTGTACCACCCTTACTCCTGTTGAGCAGTATCTTATTTTGTGACTAGGTCTATTTGTTTCACTAGAGATACTTGTACTAGGTATTATTCAGCATGTGTATTAGAGTCTGACCTATAGTTACTGAACTGGTTCAATTAAAAGTAGATGTTTAGCTTTATTTTTCAGAACTCCCCAAATCTTATCCCTTATGATTTTGAAATCAAAGCTGAATTGTTTATAGGTCATTTATATATCATAGCACCAGTTGGCCAAAAACGGGCATCACAAACTTGCAAGAAAAAAAAATAGAAATAATTATACAAGAGATCATTTAAAAAATGGTGCAATTTATCAGAGTAACCACTATTAGCATAACGTCATAATAATCAATTCATTTTGCCTGGAAAGATTGTTTAGTAATTCAAAAAGCTGTCACGGTTTTATATATTAGGCAGTGAAAGAGCACAGGTTTTCATTGAGCGTAATTACATAATAAATGTGATACAAACCAGTCAACTTCTTATAAAGTCAATAGATTGTACATTATCAAGCATGTTTCAGCTGTTTCCCCCGCCCCCCCATTTGGGACACAATTATTAGATGAAACCTTATTACTTTGTATCTCTACCTATAAGGCAATGAAAATCTTGCTAAAAGACATTTGTTTACATGAGTAATATTTTAATTCTATGATATATCAAATGTTATATCAAACTGGGATGTGTGTTTTTGGCTTGGCACTTCCTGTTTTTCTGAAAGATAAAAATCTGATGCTCCAAAAACTGGATTTCAAGTTAGGTTTATTGGCCACTGAAGAACATTCAAAGAATGGATTTCATTTTTGTTCAGGTTTATTGTTCGCTAAAATGCAAAATTGAACTGTATCCTTTAGAAAAAAAAACTGTACAGGTATTTCTAACACACCTATCACCGCAGTTTCTGGTTAAGTGACCTTCATGGGAGCTACAGGACTTAAATGCTCTAAATGAAAGACTCTGAAGGGATATCCAGGGTTATTCTAGCATTAGTTTAGCGTGAATCCAAGGCTCTGTAGTTGAGGGTCCCAAAGGATATGCTTCAGAGTAGCAGCCGTGTTTGTCTGTATCCACAAAAAGAACAGGAGGACTTGTGGCACCTTAGAGACTCACAAATTTATTTGAGCGTAAGCTTTTGTGGGCTACAGCTGTTCTTGCAGGGAGCTTACAATAATGGTGAAACATGTTTTCTTTGATGTGACTTTATTCTACGCTTGCTAGACCTATAAGCTTCTTTACAACCAAACTATCTCCATTCTAACAACCATATGGGCACCTCAGCTTGCTGTGGTACAAACAGCAATCAATGCGACATGCACTGCTCTTCAGTGTTCTAAACCCGTGATCCTCCTTACACCAAGAGAAGCCCATTTGTTGATTTTTGCCTGGCCTTCCGTTGTGCCAGAAGTCAGTTATGTAATGAATGACCTTTTCATCATACAGTAACAATGAGACAAGACCATGAATATACACGTAATAGGATGAAAGGATACCAAACAATAATGGAGGCAAAATTATGGATACTTGAACAAGACAATCAGAATCACAAACTATACTCTGCAAATCAGCCTCTATGTACTGTAAGACGTTAGCTACATTGTTGTAAAACAGCAGAACGTTTCCTTTCCACTAACTGGGATTACACCTCACTTTTTCGATCAGCGTATATTGCTTACCCACGTTTTTAAAAAAATATAAATGGCTTCTTCATGGTAGAGGTAGTCAAAATTTAACAATTGCTTCCCACATCCCTGCCCCAAGCTTTGAACTCTATGACTTGGTCTCATCTTGAATCCTAGATTTCTCATGGCTTAAAAAGGGGTTAAAATCTCATATTAAACCACCACCTACGCCATAAAATCATATATGTCATGATTAAACCTTAAATCGTTAAGTTCTATTTTGACAGAGCATGACCCATTTCTAGGATAACTGGTCTTTGTAGAAAATGTATCTGTTTTCCTTTCATTTAGTGAAACAGAGAAGAAAACTAGATGCGAACTTCTCCAAGAAGTATATTTCAGGGTGTAGCCATGTGCCAAGTAGTTAACCATCTGACAAAAAGCTCATGATAAATCATGTTTGTATTAGCCGCTAGAAGATTTGATCTTTTTCAACAGTTCTTGTGGTGCTGCTATAAAGAAATCACGAGGCTTATTTACCATACTTACAAACACATTTATTGATAAGACTTGGGGGGTGGGGGAATCACAGCTGTTTCATGTACCATAACAGCAAACAATCTTGGGTTGAAGCTGGAAGAGAGCATGATTTAGTGACAGTTGGGAGGATAAAAAGGCAGAGCACTCACTTCTGTATAACACTCAGAAAATCCCATAGCTGCGGTTATGTTAGGGTAGCCATATCCTGCTGTTGAACCAGTTGCTTTTTGATTAAAATAGGGACAGATGCTTCCCTTCTTCAGAAGAAAAGGAATAGCAAACCCTTTTCATGGAGTTGGAACTTCATGCTCCCCTCAAAGGGAAGAGGGCTTGGGCTAACATTTTCCAAGCATCTAAAGAACAGCAGCCTGCTGAGCACATGCAACTGCCCTGACTCCAATGGGAGGTTTAGAATTTTACTCTTTGTTTACAACACACACACAAATTCAACAGGGAAAGCAGAGCACAAGCAAGTGGCTCTTCAGTCATCCAGGGCATGACATTCCCTTCCACACTATTCTCTGAGGAGTCCATGCTCTATTAAAGCAACACTCTTCCCACAACAGTGTACCCCCCCCCCCTTTGCTTCAGTGGTATCATTCTTAATCTACATTATGTGTGAGGAGAACAAGGCCCTCCATGTGTAACATGGATCTAGTACTATTTAGCCAAGATTGTAAAACACCTGGAGATCCTGGGATAAAAGGTGCTGTATAAATACAAGGTATTAGCACAGCAACAGTAGCAAATTGTGCTAAACTGCATCAGCACGTGTGACCATTGATTTCAATTATTGTTACCAATGGGTGAAAAACTGTCTTCAAAGGCAATAGACAATATGTGGATTTGTGACTTTCTGTTTATATACAGATACTGTAACCATGGCCAGAGCAGTGAATGGTTTGTTGCTAGTTGAGTAGCACATTGAAGTCACAGGCCAAATTCTGCCCTGAATTACATCCCATACAAACAGTGAGATCCCCTGCGGTGAATTAGGGAAGAATTCAGCCCTGGGTGTTTTGTTCATATCAAGAAGAAGTGGTGATCTCTGAAGACGAGGAAATAAAATGCTCTTCTTCCAAGAATTAGCTGAAAGGAAAATAAAGATTTTTTTTTGTATAATATATCAACATAGACAGATGCGGTGGCACAAATAAGAAATAAATGTGTATTAGCTGCATTGTTCACAGTACAGAGGACTGCCTAATCTACCAGCAGTAAATGATAGGGCCAAATCCTGTGCATACTACTCACTTAAGCAGTCATGTTGAGTCAATTCCACTTACATTAGTCAGAATCTAGAGTAACTCTGGATTTACACCATTATTATAGAACAAAAAGGAAAGGAGTACTTGTGGCACCTTAGAGACTAACCAATTTATTTGAGCATGAGCTTTCGTGAGCTACAGCTTCCGAAAGCTCATGCTCAAATAAATTGGTTAGTCTCTAAGGTGCCACAAGTACTCCTTTTCTTTTTGTGAATACAGACTAACACGGCTGTTACTCTGAAACCTATTATAGAACAGAATTTCATCAACTGACTAATGGTGAATGGGCAGAACAAAAATCAAATGCAATCACTAGTAATTTGTATTGTACTATATAAAGCAGTTGGGTATATTTTAATTTAAAACATGTATACAGTTATGCCATACCAATATTTTGCTTTTGTTGATGTAACAAAGGAGTGTTTCCAGTATCCTTTGCAAGAAACATTACCTATGAGTCATTTTTACACATCAGAAGATAGTAGACACAGTGCAATACCACCTGCCACAAAGAACATATGGGATAAGGCCACTTTTGAGGTCAATATTAGACAGCCAGATTGTTCTTGAGATTGTAGATGACTGAACTAAGGGAGACCGCATCTTTGACAAAGCACTCCAATCAGATAGCAAGTCAGAAACCTATGAGGTAATGTGTAGATAACCATTTTGCCCTAATAGTTCAACGAGTAGAAAAGGGAGTCTGCTGGTGATCACCACCCTACCCTTGTTGCAATGAGACAAGAAATAAATGTAGAAATGTAGTGGAGTCTTTTAGAAGATAGACATTATATGTCTATGTTATTGAACATACAATTCCTTTAAGAAGTCATTGGGCCTGAAATTCTACTGGCTTGCAGTCATTTACCCTTGGGCAAAAGGAGTGTAAAAAAAGCCACCATTCAGATTTACATCCATAGGAATGAAACTTAAATTAGCAAAGTTAAAGTTAAAATAGAAGCAAACTGGTCTCAGTGCAAGCTACCTGGTGGCTGCAAGCTAACTTCAGAACCATCCCAGAGGAGGTCATTACTGGTAGTCCAGTTCCCCCATATCCAGAGGGCAGCTTTCCTCTAGATGTCCCTTAGCTGCCAGTTGGCAGTCTTTTCCAACTTTGGGGAACCTGGACTTTAACTAAAAAAAAGTGAACAGTGGAGGTCAGCTATACTCATTCAGAACAACTCCAAGGTAATGAAATGAAACTTCAATTGCCTTGGATTCTGGTTATTAAGTCTATACTATAATACTCAGTGCACAGTGATTGCTTGAAACCTTTCAGAAATTTGCACTGATGTTTTATTCCAGGGTGAAGATGCACATTTAATTAATTCTGGTTTCCCCATGAGATATTTTGGCATGCACCTTCCCTTCACATGGTGCTCTGGTACATTTTCAGAGCATGTATTTGTCTGTTCAATGCATCTACCATTGCTATGTATAAGATATTAAAGTTATAAATACTCAGTACGCACTGAAATATGGAACATAGCCAATTTGACGATCGGTGCTGTAGCCTATAACTAAAAAGCTGCCAAATCAGATTAATAAAATAATTAAAGTTTGATAAGTTAATTTTCCCCCAGAGTCTTTATTTTGTCATCAGGTAATTTCCACTTTAAGCACAATACCCCTGCTGTCATTGGTGACATTTTCCAGTTTTCAAAATCCTCATGCTGGATAAAGTCACTGTTATTGTTAATACAGTACAAAAGCTTAAGTCACTACTTCACACTCTTTCAGGTTGCTCAACCCAGTGTATTCTTGCTAATGCTGTATTCTGCATTCAAATCATGAATGTGTGCTCTTCACAAGAAAACAAAACTGCATAGATCAAGAGCTCCATAGAACTGGACATAGCCATAACTAGCAAGCTGTCCGAGAAGATGGATCAACCTGAATTCAAGTGGCCTTGTTTTCAAACCAAAGAGGAAAGTGATAAAAATAAATAAATACAAATGAGAAAAGTAAAATAGCAGTGGAATCAAGTACTCTTCCCTCAGATTTATTTTGGATAGAGACAACTCAGAGTCTGTTATATTTCTTACAGTTTAAACTGTCACACACACACACACACACAATACTCAGGTCTAACTGGTTTAGTTTATTCATATTTCCAATTTATGGATACATTATGGCTGAGAGCAATTTAGGAAGGGAACATCTTGTGCACCTCAACAGCAGCGCGGGCAGGCATGAAGTCTGTGGAAGTCAATGCCTATAGGGGTGCCTCTTGACCATAAACAGCAACAGAATGTCTTGCTAAAGATACAGGAAAGATGTAACCTGCTCTAGCTCATCTGTCCCACTGTGCGTAACTGCTAGCACTTGGCTGTGAGCAGAGGCTTGGAAAACCCATCCTTCCTCAGCTCTGATATTTGCCTTCAGGTGCCAATTAGTACAGTGGGCAGCACTAGATTATCCTTGCCATTAGTCAGTGCTCCTAACCCATGATGGCTGCCTCCAGAGCAGGTTTGCTGAGAAGGTAGGGGCGGGCTCTTCCAATAATGCCCTCTACCTCCTCAAGAGCACCAGTGTGAAGCCAGCTATAAATTGGCCCTTAGATACCAGGTCCTCAGCTTGTGTAAACTGGCATAGCTGGGTTGAAATCAATGGACTTACCCCAATTTACACAAGCTGACAATTAGCCCCCTAACGTTTGGATGACACAAGAGAGAATTTTTGCAACTGGCAATTAAGCTTTCAATACATTAGACTTAATTCTCTCCCTCAGTAAGTGCATAATGCTCTCATTGTTAAAGAGTCCCACGCAAATGCACTGACTAAATCAATATTCTAAAAGGATATATTCTCCAGACAGAGGAGGCTAAATTTTCAAAGAAAGGCAGCTGACATATAGCAGAAAATGGGTAATCGTGAATGCAGTTGGGAGAATAAGTGCATTCATGCCAACCTGAACATTTTCAACAGGTAAGGAGTTGAGAACACAAGATCTAGCGTGTGCCTAAACAAGACACTCCAATAAGTAGTCGGGCCTGGTAAAAGGCCATGTGTTTCAAGTGTGAGTGCATTTTCAGCCTATTGAGAAGCACAATGTGGTAGATCATGTTTAAAATACTCATGAATTATTGAAGAGTGCTTTGTGATGTTTTACTCCACATTCCCGATAAATCAAATTACTGAAAGGATGTATTTGGTTGGGAACATATTTGATGATTATTTTGCTTTCTTCCTTTTGTACTTAAAATGTGCAAGTGTCTAACACAACACTCCCCCGCCCCAACTAATCATTGAAGAATATGTGAAACAAAAGTGAAGTAAAAATCAAATCTAGTAAACAGTTGTGATAAAAAAAACATTTCATTTACTTACACATATAATATTCAGTCAGATAACTTAATCACTTATTGGAAAGCGATCCCCAATTCAATTTATATCTCAGAGTGCAACTCATGAAAAAGCTGCCAAACCTTTCTAAATACATCCCACTGATCTTATACAGTCTCATCTTACAATATTGTGACAAAATAAGTGTAGCTTGCCTGATATGAATTTTACCTGTTGTATAAATATTACCAGTGATTTGAACACTTCGGTTTATAAATAATTATGCATTGGAACATAAGTTGTTCTGCTGGTTTGCAGTACCTGAAAAAAAGCCATTTTCCTTTGCCTGGTAATGAAGAAATCAATACTCCAATAAGTATCTATGCACAGATTCCAAGACATCACTCTACTCACTGTGCAATCACAAATATCACTGTTAGATCAAAATATTGGCTGGCAGTGGAGAACACCCATTGTTAAATAGACAGGGGGAAAACCCAAGAATTTAGCATAAAGCAGTATATATAGAGAGGGCACAATGTTTTATGAAGGCTAAGGTGATAGCCACATTGGTTGGATAGCATGAAATGAATTGTATTATCCTGTATTCATTCAGAATAACATCCTTCCAACAACAGTGTACGGAGCCAGATGCATTTACCAGGCCAAATCCAGGTCCCACCGAAGTCAATGGGATTATTGCCACTGGCTTCAATAGGAGGAGGATTTCACAGTTCTTGATAGATGAAAGGATTATACCTAGAGGATTTTCTCCAACACAGGAGAATGCGGCCTGCTAGAGTCACAGGTTTAGGTCTCAGACTAGACCAGACTCAAAAAGATGTATAGATTATACCCCTAATTACTAAGAAGGGCTTGCTTGTATTTAAAGCTTCTTACCCTGTTTTAGAGTGCAAGTTCTCCATTTCGCCTCCTGAGACATGATCTTTGAAAAGCAGGGTTGCCCCGCTGATGATGGGACAACATCTGCATATTATGTAGAACTGTGCTATCTTTTCACACCCTCACATCTATAACTCTGGTCCTTTATGAGGAGTCTCTTTTATCACCAAGGTTTTTCCTGTGTTGCTGTCCCACATATTCTTTTCTGTCCATCAAAAGTTGTTCCCTATTCCAGAGTTCAACCAAGAGTGTTTAGCTTTTCCTCTGAAATAGCAGGAAGTTATTTTTGCCTACAAACTCCCATTCCTTTATTTTTAACACATGTTCTAGGACCCAGAGCCATCTGTCTTCCAGTTTGTTTAGAAGACATGAAGGTATCATCAGGCTTTTTTTTTTTTTTTTGCTTTTTTTTACCAGTTGCTTGCTTGTTTATCTGTATTTCAAAAACGCAGGCAGTTGTGGCATCCGCTCACAGAGCTGTTCCAATAATGACTCTTCTCAAAGGTTGTGCCACTACACTTACTCCAGCTGCAAAACAGGAGTTTAAATTGCCCAGTTTTAACATTTCTTGTATTTCTCATAGTGTCCACTGTCATTTGTCAACTCAGAGGTAGAACATTCTTTCAGAAACCCTTTTAACATCTTAGATAGTTATTCTAACTGTAATATTAGCTTTGAGACTCAGCCAACTCCTTAACATTCTCATTAATATTCCTATTTTGGGGTTGTCTTGAATGGGAAATCAGAGGGTTTCTCTTTCTAAACCTGCCTCCCACTAGTTACTGTAGAAGCCCCAAGGTGTTTCTTGAGCAATCTAGTACGAAGAAGAAGAAAGAACGTACCTTAGAGGGAGAGGCAGACAGGCAGGCTGGCTGAGATTCAATGTTGACTTAGAAGTCTGAGCTTGCCAAACTCAAACCTCCTCACTCGCCTGAATGGGATCAATAGCTCCCAGGTGCCTACAGACCAGACACCTGGGATTGAGTTGTATTCATTCAGTGAGCCAAACCTTGAAGTGTCTTCACATGTGAGTCTGCATTTGCTATTCATTTTAATCAGTCTCAAAAAGCCTATTATTTACTCAAAGGAAGAGAAGAATGAAGCTACTGCAAACAGTAGGAAAGATCATGTATGTTAGTGAGCAAGAGGATGTGTTATCAATATGCAATCGTGAACATTTTCACACATAGTTGCCTCTTATTGCAACTTGATTTTCAAAACTGCAGTCTGATTGGTTGGACCTTTCTGACGATGGCACTTTTTTCAATTATCAAAAGTCCCTACAGACCACAGGAGTGACCTCCCTAGCTTCCGCCTCACATCATCTCATGTAAAGAATAGATCATTTATACATTTGCTGAAAAGGGAAAAAGATGTGAGAGAAAGGAAATGGGTATTCCCTACAACCCACATTTTTACAATCAGGTCTCATGGACGAACTGTGCAAGACATGATAAATAAGGACAAGATGGTCCCTACTCCCAAGGAATTTACAATCTAAGAGGACAAAATTCTACCCTGAAATATATGGCATGCATTTTACTGATAAAGGTTTCAGTTCTCATCACAGCTGGACAATGGGTGTTGTGCATGTATTTGCAAGGGCAGAATTTGGCTCACTCTTTTTATGCTGTCCTCCTTAGGAATTGCTACTTATTTCCCACTTCTCCTTGTCCCACCAGCTTCAGTTTTAAGTCTACCTTGGTGTTTAAGTTTCAATCTAAAAAAAAAAAATTAAGGACAATGATGTTCCAGTTGTTTTAAGTGTGAATCCAAAAAAAAAACATCATGTCAGCAGAACCTGCCATCTCAGAACAACTGAGCACACAGGCAAATGGTACATCAAAGAAAGGGACTGTGAATGAACAATTGCTCCTATAAGCAGAACCTTTGTTACCACATTTGCCCGTTACTTTGAGGTATGCTCATTTATTAGGGTTACTTTTCTGGGGTGGGTTCTGTAATTCTATCAATGTACTGCTTGAGTCACTTGTGTTGTCATACCGAACTCTACTTCTCCCTGCTGCAAGTTCCCTCCCAGTGGAGTTATCCCGCAGGACCTAGGTTCCCCAGGGCTGGGTTCTTCCAGCTCCAGAATCAGAAGAACACACACACTAACAGAGCACATTTGAGAGGACCGGGTTAATCAGCACTCCCAAGCTGACCCCTTATATGTCCCTGGACTCAGCAGGCTGGGCCGAGCAGCACTTCCAAGCTGCCACCCTCCTATGCCACAGGTTCAGCATGTCCCTATCCCCACTTTCATGTCACAATTGTTCTGGTAATAACCCAGTTGATGAGCAAACCCCACAGGATTTTTGGGTGCTGCAGGGATCTTGAGCTTAGGTACAAGGAACGTTGTTGGAGAGCGAATGAGAAAGCCAAGAAACACCAATGGGGGGGGGGGGGGGAGGAAGAGAAGCAACCAGCTTAACCATGGAAGTTATTTATTGCCTGGTATTAACCATAGGGGAGCCAAACAAACGAAACAGTTATAATATTAAATCTAATTTAAATTTGATTATAAAAGTCAGGTTTAGAAAACTATAACTGATCACACAAGTCTGGGTCAGAAGGCTATACTGAGAGAAAGAGAGAGAGCTGGGTTCTCACCATTCAGTGAAGCTTGAATCAATCGGGGGTCCCAGTGATGGTGGTAGCTGGGGGTCTGGTGTGCTGGAGACAGGCAGAGCTCCCAGCATGATCAGTCAGGAGAAGATGAAGTCCCAATGGAACTGATACAGGTTTTGGATCCAGGCATCTGAACACTTACCTGAGCATGGGTAGGGGTTTCTGTAGGGAAACAACAACGGTTCAAGGGAGAACACTAGATTTGTATATGGGTAAACTGATGGCTCAAGGGAGTATACCAAAGTTGTTTTGTTCAGGCTAGACAATAGGAATTGATCATTCCTGGTTACGGGTGGTGTTCCTTGGAGGGAACTCACAATGCAATTAGGGAGCATCACTATTTTGGATACCAACAAAGGATTTATTACTAGAATTGGTCTAATAACCACTGAGCTGGGTGTATTCAGGCATGGGTTCAATAACATCTGGAGCAGAGATCCCCCATCATGCAGTGCTTCCCTGTTTTTCTGGTCCCAGAGTTCCATGCATTCTTGCCTTGGAATCTCTGTTCTCCATTCTGCATGCTAATAGAGATGCCTCCCTATCCCATCTTTGATGCAAATGAGGCTCAGAGAGTTTCCTTAATCCTGTCACCCTTGGGGTTTAGGTGCCACCGCCTTTTCATTCCTGTTTGTAAGTCTTTCTTCTGATCGGTTTTGGTTCAAGAAGAAGCGGGGGTGGATGGGGAGGTGTTTTTTGAGTTAGACAGGCTGGGTACTGCGCCCTGGTTCCCCAAGAACACAGAGCTGATAGGTAACACCTTTGTAATAAGAAAAGTAAAAGTTGAAAACCTCTTGGATGTCAGTGAAAAACTGGTTGATGTAACCAGACAAAGATAGAAAAAGGTTCCATAGTAAGGGTACAAGAAGCCTCACTAGGAAAGGGCAAAAACAACAACAACAAAAACTAAAAATATTTTAAAAGTAACCAGCACCAAAAAACAGTCTTTAAAACATAGCAGAAAAGTCATCTCTATTAGATTTTTCTTCCACACATGGAGCTCTTTTCTCTTAAAAACAAAAACAAACATTGCAAATCAGCCCACACATGCTGGAAAAAGATTTCAGAAATATTTTAAAAAGTTTTCAAAGATTTATAATCAAAATGAAAAAAATGGGAGATGATAACTCTCAACCTTTGATAATTTTACCCAATATGCTACAGTGTTATGCTAAAGACAACAGAATTCACTTGGCAGAATTACCAGGAAAGTCTGCCTTTTTAAAATAAATATAAGCAAAGTAAACTTCTCACAAGGATGTTTTCCAGATTGCGGTTTGCAAATATGCTCATATACAGAGATGGCTGAAGTTTTTCCAAAGACTTATCATCAGAAACTGGCTCCCCAGCCCCTCCAAAAGAGTAACAAAAATGTCAGCCTTTGTTTGTTTTTTTCCCATACCTTTATGTTCATTTTTTAATCCAAAAAGTTTGTATTTAATTTGTGTTTAGCAAAAAGAGGTTTTCAGCAAAAAAAATGCCATTTTGATAAAAAAGTTTTAAAATATTTTTAAAAGATTTAAAAATAAAAATAAAAATGAGTCTGCGTCCAACACTTTGAAATGAAATGAAAACAACCTGGCATAATTAGTTTTTTGTTGATTTACTAGTCCTACTCAAATAGCATTATACACAGACAGCTCATCTACATGGTGATTTGGTGTCTGCAAGCAAGCCAAGGTTTGACTATACAGCAGCTTGTCACACACTAACTCATTGTACAGACACTGCTTCCGCTCCTTTCCTGGTGACAGCTTTATCTTTCCCCTTGCTCCTCTTAATCTCTCTTCCCATTTTTGTCAAGTATCAGAGGGGTAGCCATGTTAGTCTGGAACTGTGAAAGTGGCAAAGAGTCCTATCTATAAGATGCCACAGGACTCTTTGCAGCTACCCATTTTTGTATCCTCTATCTTTTCACTAATTCCTTCTCCTTCACATCTTTCCTTAACCCTTACCTGTAACATTATCTATTTCTCCCAGCGCCCCATCTCCTCTCTGTTCCCTGTTTATTCTCCCATCCTCTTTCCAGAACCCTTTCCCTCTGGCTTCCTGCATCCACCACTTCTCCACAAGACCTTCCTTCCCATGTTTTCTTTACTCTTTTTTCCTCTTGCCCTCAGCCCTTACTGGAACCTCTCTCTCTCACCCTCTTTCCCATACTTTTATAGTCTCAGCAGTCCCTTCATTCATCCAGCTTTTGCCCCACATCTATCCTTAGCTTCCTGGCCCCTGCAGTCCTCTGTCTGCAATCAAGTCCCCTGTCCTCCCATTCCTTTGCTACTAAAATCAGTTCTGTTCCCCTCCAACCCACCTGCTGTTACAAGAACATTCTTTACATGCAGCTCTTGATACCAGCAAGGGATTTTTTTCTCTCCATGCAAACAGGAGGCTCTCAAACTCAACAGCTGGGAGCAACTTCCCAGAGTAGGGATGAGTGCTTATGTGTTGAGAGGAAAGCAATCCTACAATAAACATTTCTCTGCCTGGGCCTGCACAGAGTCAACAGTTTGCCTATCCTGTTTCCCTTGCTAGGTCCTTGGGGTGCTCCTTGCCCAGCAAAAGGAGCATCCCAAGCAGTTCTCCCACCTGCCTCAAGAAGTCAGCTAGTAGCCTGTGGTGCATTGCTGAGCAGCTTCAACAAGGGCAAGACAGAGCGGGTGCAGGAGTGTGTTTGTCCTGCTCCTGCAGGCAGCATCTACAGAATGTTCCAGAGGCCATGAGGTAAATAAAGAGCTTGCTGTGGAGAGTCAGTGGCGGTCTAGGTCGCTGGTGCAAATCAGCCCTGCAACAGCAGTAAATAAAAATTCTTACAACTGGGGGCTGTTTGCTGGTTTATGTGAAATGAATTGGTAATCTCAGTCTAATGCCACTTTGTTAGGGGTGGGGTGGGAGGATCCCCCCCCCATCAAATAGTGCCTCCTCCCCTCCCCCTTCATCTCAAGAGAAGGAATTTGAAGCTGTTTCACTTTTTATAAATCCTTAATGAGCAGTTGGAGTAGGGACTTGAATCTCCCACATCCTAGGTGAGGGCTCTTAACACCTTGAGTGCAGTTCTCACTCTCCTTCCTGGCCTAATGACTATCCAATGTCATTATGAAGGATATGTAGTTTCACTGTGAAAGACAATGAACAGAGTGGGCCATGAAACAACAACAGCAACCCACAAATCACAAGAATGACTCTGCAGCCTGGGGGTTAGTGCCCTGAGCTATACTGTTGCTGACCCCATGTTCCAGTCCCTGCCCCAATAACTGTTTAATTCTTTATAAAGAAGTGGAATAGCATAAAGAAGAGAGATTGATAAAGGTCCCACATCCGAATAGCCCAGTGGCTATGATGAGCCCCACACCCCCATGCTGCAGGAGACTCAGATATCTTTTCCACATTAGGCAATGGGAGGAAACTGAGCCCAAGTCTCCCACGTCCCAGGTGAATGTGCACTAGATTAAAAGTTATAAGGTGACTTTGCGCCTCAGCTGGCCATTTTGTCAATCTAGTCCTCCTTTGCTCTTATTAAAAGTGACCAAAACCTAAAAGAAGAATTTTGCATTGGGTCAAAATCAAACATGTTGCTTTGACCCAACTCAACATTTTTCCAACTTTTTGATTAGCCATACATAAATAAATACATAAATAAGCTTCCATTTTTTTTGCCTGAAACCAACGTTTTTTGATATTTCAGAGTTGCCAGTGAACTGAAAAATTCATTATTCACCCAGTTCTAGTCAGGATTTTGTTTCAGAAATTCTGCTGTTATCAGTGGCTTCTTTGTTAGATTGAGATAGGCAACTGACTGTATAGCTATGGAGATTGAGCTACCATCTCAACCCTAGAAGTGATCCATCAAGGCTATGACCAAGTCATCCTGGAGAAGGCTTGGTTTGACAAAACCTTTACTACCACTGTACAAACTGTTCAGGTTCTGTGGCTACCTACAAGTCTGAAGTGACGAGGCACTTTAATCAATACAAAACACATAGGTCATATTTCAAAGTAACAGGAAAAAACTGAATAGTTACATTGGTCCTACAGAAAGTAGGACTTTGGCGAAGGTTCTAGAAGGGTCTGTCAGAGATGTCACAGGGATCTGGGGAGAGCGTTCTGGGGTTTTAATGGGAGCTAGAGAGAATGAAATTGTCAAACAACAAGGAGCCTCCAACTCAGGATCAGAAATAAGGGAAACTGTTGCCAGAAGTGCATAGAAAGGTGCACTCACTCAGGCCTGAATTTTCTTGACCCTAAAGGTAGGCTGGTGTCAATTTGTTACTAATAATTATTTAGGCATACGGGGAATGGTATGGAAAGGTTTAGGTATTTCCTTGGAATTTTTATGGACCTTTTTTTATTATATAAGAGGGTTAATTTCACGGATGGCAACTCTGTTTCCCTGTTGTACATAGACATACTTTCAGAATCTATATAAGCCTATGTGCAAATTGCTAAATTGAGAGGAAACCTCAGAAGCCAACTCACATCTGCTGCCTTTATTATATAGAGCACCACATGTGATTATGAAGGTATATGCATGGAATGGGTAACTATGTGTTCTTCATCCCTGCCTTATTTTAAAATTCCTATTGCAAACACTGTTGACTCATACTGTACATATGGTATTACACTGACTAATCCTGTAACCATAAATTTTAAAGTTTGAATGGTTCTATTCTAATAAAGCATAAGCTATAATCTTGTCTGACAGGCACCAAATGCAATTGCAATATTTATCAGTACACAGAACCCATCATTTATTAATTTTGGTTCCAGTTTTGCTAGCCAGGTAAGTACATAGAATAAAATTGTACTTCCCTGTATATCTCAGTAGTCAGACAACACGTAAATAGACAAAAGTAGAGAGCAATACAGGTGATCAATATATTATGCAGTAATAGAGAATATGCCATCACAAAGTCAGCTTTTGCCAACATAGTTATCATACAGAACTAATCTTGATATCACATTTTTTCCTATACTGAAAATAAGGAATAAATGCGATAGCAGTATGGCATCTGTTGGTAAATGTTGACTTTTAAATGGCAGCTCTTCTGAATCACGATAGTTTTATGGCTGATGTCATCTATAGGTAGTGCTTCAGTTGGCGGGGGAGGGGGCTGCTAGTGAAATGATTTTTGCCTATTGTCAATTCTGATTTCCTCCCTCCCCCTTAACTTCCTTCAACAGTGAACGCCACAGGCTATTGACACTTTACATCGGACGTTCCGTGAAATGGAGTGGCCATGAGAAACCATCTGCATCAGTTAAGCCCTGCAGTGCCCCTGCCGGGACAAGGGGAGCATGTTGCAAGCAGAACAGTTGTGCAGCAGGGAGTCTTTGTGTGGAGAGGAATTACACTTACCTATAACCCTACCATAAAACCAAAAAGCCTTAGTTGATAGTTGATGATATTAGTATTACTGTGTCTCCTGCTCCTGGAGAGAACTAGGGCCTTTCATAGGCTGCTCCTTGACGTGCCCTCTTTATTTCTATCGGGGATGGAGAGGGGAATACTGAAATCAGGATGACAGCACCACAACTGTTACCCGGGGTTATCTGAACCAAAGCTATGGTAACTATTCTCTGTTTTCCAGGCAGTGTCAGGAAATAAATCAGGCTGGGGGAGGGGAGACCGCACCTCTATCTGATAAATGGTTAGTACACACGAGTGATTCCACTCAAAAAAAAATCTTTGTTTTTCTTGAGTACAAAGCACACATCTAAAACAGCAACAGTCTCAGAGTACACAAAAATAGTTACCCAAAGTCTGAGGTGGCACTGAGGGACAACAGCAGGGTTTTGGTGGCCAGCTTTTCTCCTAGCCACTGGGGAATTAGGTGTCCATCCCTTGGCTCATAGAAAATCTCTTGAACTTCTCCAAAGTAAAGTCTCTATCTAAACTCTCTTATAGATAAGTTAAAATAAAGCAACAACTCGTAACCGCTAGTAGTGGGCTAACTGTTTCCCTAGCAGCAGAAAAGAATTTGTAATCTTTACTTATCAGCAAAGCAACTCCTCAGCAAAAAAAACCTTAGAATCACACAGACTCAAGGTTAGCTATCCTTGTCAGTAATATTGCAGCTACAGCGGCTGGCCTAAGCAAGGCCAGATTCTTTCTCACTATGTGGCGTCCTTGCTTCCAGCTCATGGGGGGAGGGGGGAGGTCGGGGTCGGGTGGGGGGAGGGTAACTGCACAAGATGGCTGTGAGTTATATAAATCCAATTCTCTCACAACACAACCACTACATAATTTCCCCTCACCAACAATGCAGATGTCATCTATTTGACCAATCATTTAGATTTCAATCACCAGTCCATCCACTTTGCATATAGCCTGCGTTAACACACAGTATAATTGGCCAACAAATTTTATAACCAAAACCCATGCAGGATCATCCTGAAGTAAGTTTATGGCATTTGTCTTTTTGTCTGACTTCAAGATGCGCATTGCCTGGTGACAATAGCAAGAATACCATACCTCAGTGCTTTGAAGCAAATGTAAGTGACAACACTCTTTACTTGACGTTCCTTCATATTGTGACACTCCATCCTTAGTAATTGTCTGCTTACCATTAAACAGTGAGTTCAAAATCATTTATTTCTGAAATCTTTATTAAAATCCAGCACTGAGTCAAACACACTGTTCACATTCAATAACTACATGTTTCAGACTAAAACACTTGTGAAAGAGAATAACCTGTGATTCCATTCTGAAAAAAACAGCCTCCTACTACTTGGATCCTAAATAAGCCAAAAACATTTATAATCCCACATAGTCGTCAACTATGAGGTAGAGACGAGTAATTTACATTTCTGTTTCCATGCAAGCAAAATCATTCATCTCTCTTCACATTTTGATTACTTCACTTTGTTTTAAAAAGCATGCTTCTAAAACCACAGGACTGGGTTTTCACTTGCCTACAAAAGCACTTCAAACCCCAACAGCATGGAGTTGTAGACTGCACTCATCATAGAAAAGGAAGATGATTCTCAATTCATTATTCCTTCTCTCCATTAATTTTCTTGCTATCATTGGCAATCACACTAACTGCATGAGTTCTCTTCACCAGTTATTGCTTTGGTCTGACCCAGTATGGCTGTTCTTATGTTCTAATTTTTTTCCAGTTTGGCCACTGAACCAAAAAACTCAGTTATTTGCACAGGTCTAGAGGAGAACGAGTCACAGAAGCAACACTTTCCTGACTTCTGCCATCCAATTATAGACACAGTACTTAAATTGCACCCTTTCCTCTTTCCTTCTTCTTACATGCTAGGTGACACTGTATGCCAGTCTTCTTGCTGATATAGAGGTTGATCAGAAGGAGTGAAGTCATGGCCCCATTTAAGTCAACAGGAGTTTTGCAACTGATATCAGTGGAACCAGGATTTCACTGTGCATGTCACAGGTAACACCACGATCCAAGTTTCATACCTTTATTCCTGAAATTGTCATCTAAAACTCCAGCTGAAGACCGAAGAAATCATATGGGCAATTTTTTCAACCATCAGCATTAATACAGATTGAAGAAACAAGATAACACACCAAAGATTCTGGCCACACAGCTTTAGCAACCAAACTTTATTAAAAAGTTAGTATTAGCATCCCCAGTGATGTTACTACCAGCAAGCCTTCCCAATGCCATATTCCACACTGGACATCTGGCCATGAAAACACCTCATTCCTGGAAAGGGAAGCCTTCCTCCTTTGCAGCTCATCATTGGGGATAAAACTGTGGCCAAATTCCATTCCTCATGTGAAGAGTTTGGGCATTGACAAGGGTGCTTCAATTCATGCTTGCTCGTGCAGTCCAGTATGCCTGTCCTAATCCTCAGTTCATTCAGTCCCAAGACTATTCAGAAATTGGAGCAGTTAAAAAGCCTTAGATAATAAACCATTGCTGACAATGGGATATGGGACACCAATAAATGCACCCACAGCCTTGAAATTGCTGGGTACATCTGTCTCCCCAACCTGAGAATCTGAGTGGGAAGGGCTCCAGCTCAAAGACCTCAGGATGTCTCTTTCCTTGGTGATCTTCCCAAAGCCCCAATTTGAGTGAAAATTGGCAAGACGTATTATTAGCTCTCTCTTTAACAACCCCAAACAATCATTTTACAAAGAACTTGTGTTGTTGCTGTTCATTTCACTGAATTCTACCTTCTACCATCTCTTAATCAGGCAATGGTATTTTTGTTCTTTTCCTTAAACAGGCAGCATCAATTCCCTTATTCTTTAAATCTAACCCAGAGCACCTGCAGCCATAACTGATAATACTGTGCTACATGTACCTTATAAAGGAAGGTAAGTTATGGTATGATTATACCTATTATGCAGGTGGGGAGCAGAGAGATTAAGTGATTTGCCCAAGGTTCTCTCTCTCTCTCTTTCTGTTAGAAAAGAGCATATCCACATATGTGAAACTAGCAAATCTCTATTTGTTCTGCCAAATATTTTGCTATATATTGTGGAGGGAAAATAGCTCCTGAGACAGCAGTAGCATTTAATGGCATAAATCCTGCCTTGTGTGTCATCTGGAGTACATTGAACTTGAAGTACTCTCCAAGTCTGCAAATAAAAGGTTTGTGTGGTTGTTGTTTTAATCAGCTCATTTCCAAAGCGGATATTGGAAGCAAAAACTAATGTATGCAGTCATGACAGAGCCCTCTCTATTCTTTAGCAGATCATTTGATAATGCAAACATTACCCACATGGAAAGTAGCATCTGTTAAACATGGGAAACAGTTTCAATTAGTTTCTTCATATACATGTCTAGACTCTAGCTGACAGGGAAGGTGAAAGAAATTCTTAACTAATGGAAAAGTAAAATAAGCCCACACAGAATGGACAAGAGGAGTGAAATAATTTTACAGTCATGTTCAATTACAGGTGGAATGTCATCAGCATTCGGCGGGCAGGGCAGTTGTACAAGCAATTCCCCAAAGCCATGCTTTTGAGTCACAACGTAAGTTAGGCTTTGATGCCATCTCCACTGGACACAGACTGACGTATTTAATTATCACTTCAGTGAGGAAGTAATGGGGGAGGCAAGAGTGTCCCTTTTTCTGGTTTTCTTTACAGACCATAAGGCAGACTATTTAGCTGGTTTAAGTCTGCATAGTTCAATAGAGTTTGCCAATTTACCCCAGCTGAGGAGGAGGTCGTATTTGAGCAGGAAGATGGAAGAAACTAATTTATATCTTCATCTCTGGAAAGACTGATCATAGGAATCATAGGCCACACTACATTAGTGGTCCATCTTGTCCCGTGTCCTGTGATAAACAATGGTCAGTACCAGAAGCTTCATGCAATATACATGAAACCTTGCTGTAGCTAATTATGGGATATCCTGCCTCTGGAAAAAAGGTTCTGCTTAATGTCCAATAGTTAGAGGTTGGCTTGTGCTCTGAAGCATGAGGATTTATCTCCTTTCTTAAATTCTTTATTTTTAATATTTACTATTTTAACACCTAACTTTCTTGTTATCAATATAAAAATGTCAAATTCCTTTTAAAATTTCCTTAGATCTTGGCCTCAAGAGCCTATTGTGGAAATGAGTTCCAGAGGCTAATTGTATGAAAAAGTATTTTCTATTCTTAGATGGCATGTTAAAATCTATGTTAAAAACTATCAATTTCATTCGATCAAGAGAGGGTGGATAGAAGTTCCTAATTTTCCTTCTCTATACCATCTATGATTTTGTATCTTTTCAAAATGTCCTCTTTTATTCATTTCCCCTCTAAAATAAACAGTCCCGATCTTTGCAATCTGCTTTCATTTGAAGATTTTTCCATATAAGAACATAAGAATGGCCATACTGGGTCAGACCAAAGGTCCATCAAGCTCAGTATCCTGTCCTCTGACAGTGGCCAATGGGAGGTGCCCCAAAGGGAATAAACTGACAGGTTATCCTCAAGTGATCCATGCCCTGTCACCCAATCCCAGCTTCTGGCAAACAGAGGCTAGGGACACCATTCCTGCCCATCCTGGCTAATAGCCATTGACGGACCTATCTTCTATGAATCTATCTAGCTCCCTTTTGAACCCCATTATAGTATTGGCCTTCACAGCACCCTCTGGCAAGGAGTTCCAGAGGTTGACAGTGTGTTGTGTGAAAAAAAATACTTTATTGTGTTTGTTTTAAACCTGCTGCCTATTATCCTTAATCATAATCTTATGCAGTCTCTGAATCCCTCCTCCCCTTAATTTGGCTATTTCCTTTTTGAGAGGGATTACCTAGGACTAAACTCAGTATTCTAAGTGAGAGCATAACGTTGTCTGTTTCGTAAAACTGGGAAAGCAAGGACAAAAGCAGGTGCTATAAAACTATGGTATAGGTGCTGAGATAGCAAAGAATAATATCCCTCAAGGTCACAGGAAAAGCAAGGGGTTAAAGTGTCCAGGTGAACAATGAGGCAGAGATTTTCAAAGGTTTTTAGGTGTGTACTTTTGAAAATCCCTGTGGGCACCTAGCTGAATACCTAAATGCCTTTAAAAATTTGGCCCCAAGGCAGCCTTAATTCTGCTCCACCATGAAAAATTAGTTAAAATAAAATAGAAAAATCTAACAAGTTTTAAAAACGAGTAATTTAATCTGGGCCCACAGAAACTTAACTGTATTCATTATAAAATAGCATAGTAATTGCATGGAATCACTGTAGGACAGAGTTAAGGTTACCTCTGTACCTTAACATGTTTGGGGGTTTCTTTTTAAGTGTTCTGGATTTGTAATGCTTCTTCTGAAGTTAATTACAATGTCAGTGCAACTTTTTTTTTAAATCCTCAAATAACTTGTATTCCCAGACTTAATTTCATTTTAAGTTTTGTTTGTTTGTTTGTTTTTTGGTGGGTGGAGGAATGAGTGTGTGTGCACACACCTGGGAATTATATTATCTGAAATTTTGCTCTTTAAGTACGTAATGAAGATAAGGAAGGAGAAGCTTACTATTAGGAATTGGTACTCTTCTGAAGATTAATTGAGACACTGAACTGCATACAACTGCAAATTCAGAATGTCCTAATGATGCTAAAGATGTGAGATTAATTACTCCCACATATTAATTTTTAATGAAGAATAACAATTATGTTGACATGCTAATTATTATAGCAATCCAGGTCCCTGCAAGATAATAACAGTCATAATGTACTTGTCAATCAAAGTGTAACTCTTATAAGACTTTTGTTCTTGAATACCCCAACATTTTTTTTTTTTTGTCATTTAAACTAGATGGTCTCCTTGATCTGGATTTCAAATGAAATCCTTCAAAGTTAGGAGGCATTTGGACCCAGTTTTTGTTTGGGCTAATTAACAACATTACCTACCTGAAAAATTTGGAGCCAGATTCCAGTTCCAAACCCTTGCAAAGTTCAGGAGTATTTGCATCCAGGGTGTTGTTTCAAGCAGTTTAAAGAAAGAGCCCAACGTTAGCTGTGGGAGTGATGTAGAAGCTACTATGCTCGAGAATTCCAACTCTAATGTGGTGCTGTACTTATGGTTGGTTTAGAGCCACATGTGTGGCTGTTGTGGCCAAATGAATCAATAATGGCTGGTCAGTTATAAATATTTCCCCCCCTTTTCCTTTCAGTAAAAAGACTGGGTATTTAACAAATGTATTAACACATAGAAGGCCACAAGACAAATTGGGTGTTGGGTTTTTGGTATCTTCTACCCACAGTGTAGTCTACTCCTACAGGAGAAGGTTAAAAGAAAGTGTTAAAAAAATTTCACATGTCTGATCCTACTCCATTCAACTCCATGGCAAAACTTCTGTGGTTTTCAGTGGGATCAGGATAAGGCCCCACAGACAATCTCACCAATTAAATCATCTCTATTTTATATTCTGTCTCTAGCATCATCTTAATTTGATACTCATACTTAACGAAACAGATGGAGATGTGCAAAAAAAAATTCCCGAGAAAGACGAAAACACTTTTTTTTCTTAGAACCAAATGAAAGAAACCTACCTCTTCATTTATTACCAAAAAACCCGACAACCAAGCAACGAACCACTTCTTCCACTTACCACATCACTTGGCTCATGGACTGGGGGGGAGGGGAAAGAGGAAGAAAAGAAATGTACGTCATATCCCAGAAGGGGTTTGAAGGGCAGAGGCTAAATTCCTCTTGCTCTGCCAAGTTTTCAAGGTCTGATGTGTCTTTTTTTGCCAGCTGTGCTTAGATCAAAGAGGGGGACAGCGCTAAGAATGACAGAAACACTTTAAAAAACGTATCTCCAACATTACTGCGAGTGACTGAGTTGGCCGCTGTTCTTTTTCCTTAGAAGTTTAAAGGAGCATCTAATTTATGTTGGGAGAGTCTTTTTCTTAAAATGCTTGTGTCTGGTCAACTCTGGGTGTAACCGGTAAAACTCAGAAGTGAAGCAGGGAATAAAACAAGGGATGGCAAGAATTTTGCCACGGCATGTATTGCCACCTTCAAAGCTTCTTTCAGTATGAATTATTTTTTCATATCAGTATATATTTCTTCATTCCCCCCACACTCACTTTCTAGATGCCTAAATTTCTTTATCTTCCTGGTAAAGGCAAATTTTAGAAAGAAGTTCACTATCTCAGCCATTTTTGACAACAGTTTCATGTCCTTATGCTTATTTATGGTCTTATCTCTAGTGCTTCTTTTGCTCACTTCATTTTTGAAAAGTCTTTTTAATCTCTGTAAGCCTGTTGGCAACAATACTTTTATATGCTCCTTATTCTTTCCCCCATCTAGGCATCAACCATAAGTAACAGAGTACTCACTTGATTATCTCCCCTCTTTTCCATTCAAACAGCCCTACCCATCCCCAAATGCTGGCCTTTGAACATTTCCTTGTAAAACCATATTAGCTTCTTGCCATGTAACACCTAAAATTTGACAAACATGCCAGCTATGTGGTTGACTGGCAGTGAAATTAGAATGTATTAAAAGAGTTCAATTGAACCAGCTTGTTTATGCAATTCCTACTTTACAGATAAATTACAGAGTGAGAAAAACAAAGTTGTCAAAGTCACTTCCTTTCTCTTAAGGCACTTAGCCCTTCCGGACTTGCATTCCACATCTCAAAAAGACACTGTATTTTAGGGACTCAGTAGTTAGAGCTTCATCCTATTCATTCTCCCTTTAAAGAGAATATTTTAATGTTCAACCACTGCTGGCCTCACTCGCTTACTGTCTTAACTCTTACTGCCAAATACTGTCCAGCTGTGTTCCGAGGTGCTGTGCACCCCCAGCTCTAATTGAAGACTGTGGGAGTGGCAGGCTCCTGAAACCTGTTTAAAAAAATGTAGTGTGATAACCATACATTCCCCACACCCTAAAATTACCACTAGCAGCCAGCCATCTTCCAAAAGGTGTGAGGAATGCCTAAGGACAAAGAGGTTTCTTCTTCCAAATGGCATGTCTTGTGCAGATGGAGTGAGACTAGCTAATGGAAGTTGGATGTGGAATTCCCACATACCTTTGAAGAGTGACCTTCCAGCAAGGAGGTGATTTTTTAAATTTTTAAATGGCTATAAGAGGTGTCCCTTTCTAATAGTATTTAGATACCAGCTATGCGATTTGCACAGTTATCTATTTATTGGTATTTAGAGGGTATTTCTCACCACAGTGTGTATGCACTACATGCTTACTGTCTTGCCTCCATTATAGGGATAAATAGTCTCTGCCAAAGTGAAAACAATAAGAAGTCCTTGTGGCACCTTAGAGACTAACACATTTATTTGGGCATAAGCTTTTGTGGGCTAAAAAAACACTTCATGAGATGCATGGAGTGAAACATACAGTAGGGAGGTAAAAATACACAGCATATGAAAAGAGGGAGTTGCCTTACCAAGTGGGGGGTTAGTGCTAACGAGCCAATTCAATTAAGGTGGAAGTGGGCTATTCTCAAGCGTTGACAAGAAAGCAGTATATCTGGAAAGGAAGTGATTGCCCTTGAGGCAGGGAAAGAAACTTAACTCTCCCATCAGTTTTGTGGCAGAATTTTATTCGGAGCTGTCTAGAGAGTGTTCACACCCAGCACGTTCCTGTTCCTGAGGTCTTTTTGGCTCTACCGATTTCTTCTTATAGGTATTTCTCTGGGAGGGGGTGATCCACATCACAATAATTATAGAATTGGCCACTAGAGGCAAAAAGGAATGACAAAAGACACATTTACGCTTTCTATGTATGTGATTTCAGGGAACAATGAATACTATTTCTTTGATCTGTCACCTAGTGAAATTTCTCTTTGAGGGGAGGAGGAGGCAAACAAAGACTGTTTTGTTATTTTTTAAAACCCTTCTAAAGATGAAGTTTTCCTCAGAAGCATTTTTAGCTAACTTCTGGCTTCCAAGAATTAAACATTATCTGGTCATATAATAATGATGAATAAATTTGCTAATCATAGGAACTCTTTATCTCCTCAAGAAAGACCTTCCAAAGTATCTACAGTAACCTCGCAAAAAAAAAATAGTTAAATAAGGAGGGAGGACATCCAATAAAAGTGAATCGTATTTATTATTTTAATTACTAATGTATTTGGAGGACTGTTTACACAAGTTGGCTATCATTTGTATGGACTTTACGTCTTGTAATTTGTCAGTGAATATGGACATATTGTACTGATGTTAAATATGAAAAATATATACAAGGTTTTTTTTTAAAATGGAGCAAAAAATTGGACATAGTATGAGGTAGTCTCACAATAGGAAGGGCGAGCTCCAGGATTTCATTGTATAGACACAAAAATAATAGAAAATAGGTCTTGCCTAATATTAGCTGAAGAAATAACCACTAGGCTATTTGACCTGTACTTTAAACTGATAACTGCATGATCAGAAGGCTAACGTGGCTGAGGTTTTAAAGAGTGACAGCACCCACGTGAAAAACAGAAGACGAGACAGATATGAAGGGCATCATCAAAACAGACAGTGATGCATGGAATGGAATGTTTCATTACTGGGGGCAAAGGCCAAAATTCTAATATTAATGTTATCCACTGCCATATGAATTACAGTGATCCATAGGCTCAGAGGGGGATCTGGTGACACCTGATATTAGGCAAAGAGACAAAAATATTATGAGAGCCAGTTTATATCATTGGGATCTCTGATCTTTGCAGTGCCCAGACTCAAGGAGAGACAGTAGGGGCAATGCTTATCAAACCAATCCTGAGGAGCTGCCACTGCATAAGTGGTTGTGTGCCTCGTAATGGAAAATGTCAATTTATGTAAGGAGTCTACAGATTTGTTGTGACATGGCAGTCTGTGAAATCAAATTCACTTACTTCGAAGATGCCATTGGTTTGCGTGTTTAACATAATGTTTGCATAAGTAGTGTACCTTTCCAAGAGATTTACATTGATTTGTGTAGCTCAGATTAAGTAGATTTTGAATTAGTCTGGTTGATTTTCTTTTCTAAGTGCATGCCATACACCTGGTGAGGTTGATACATTGCCTTGACCTCACTTCAGTACCTGCCACATTTTCTTCTCAGAAATACTAGAGCTACTCTTTGCTTCTGCCACCAAGAGTTATTCCTGAATACCCCAAGGGAGCAGAGAACATTCTTTCTCCTCTGCCTCATTTTCCCCAATATAGCTCAAGCCAAATGCTCTTAACTACATGAATGGTATGTCTATACTACCTGCTGGATCAACAGGCAGCGATCGATCCAGCGGGGGTCGATTTTATCGCGTCTAGTTTAGATGTGATAAATCGACCCAAGTGCTCTCCCGTCGACTTCTGTACTCCAGCGCCGTGAGAGGAGCAGGCAGAGTTGATGGGGGAGCGGCAGCAGTCGATTCACCATAGTGAAGACACCGCGGTGAGTAGGTCTAAGTACGTCGACTTCAGCTACTTTATTCACGTAGCTGAAGTTGCGTAACTCAGATCGATCCCCCTCGCCCAGTGTAGACCAGGCCAAAGTTTAATCTTTCAGGGAAGCAGAACTAAAACTATGTGGGTTTTGTGACTAATCATAGGAAACCCAACTTGAAATCTGAAAGTTATGTCTGTGTCTGAACAGTCATCATGTGTGTTACACAATGAACATTTTCATTTTACTTTGAGAAATTACAAATTTTACTAAATTTGCTGCTATTATTTGGACCTTTTTTGTCCTTGAAAACAAGCAATTTATAAAACAAGAATGGGTTGGAAATTGTATAGACAGATTAAGTAGAACAAAACCAAACTCCCTACCTCCTGGTGTACTGCAAAGCAAAAGTAAACAGTTTACTGTCACGTACAAGAGACCATGACCTATCAATGTTGACTTCTTGTGGTGTACCTAAGTATTGTAGCACTGGAAATCCATTGTTTTGTTAAATTTTAAATTGCTGCTGTAACATCTTGCCTATTAGACTTTTACTGTTTTTTGTCTGGTCCCTAGCCTTTGACCTATCTGGTTTGGGTGGCCCTACCAGGAATAAAAATTTCTGCCAGTATAGGCACGCATGGTTGGTGGAACACACAAGCCTTTCTACCCTGTCAAAGTACAATGCCCAGGGAAGGTATATGTACAAAAGGGCTGAATTAAGGTTGCATAGGCAGCGTTAAGTGTGGCATTTCCTTACTTTTGATTGTTTGGCTCTGCAATCTTAATGTACTTTTACACTATTATTATTTTTTTAATGTCACAACTATAGTGGTATCTCCCATTATAATAAATGACTGAAAGCAAGATGTTGAAATTTGGCATAGAAATAGACAGTCGTGAAAAATGTATTTGAATGTTCTAGTGAACATTGGCTTGGAGTTGACCATATTATCATGGGCGGCGGGTGGAGCCCCCTCTTGGGAGGGTAGCCCCCAGCTCCGCCCCTTCCACCTATGCCCTCCCCACAGCCAGCCAAAGCCCAGAGACCCCTGCCCTCCACCTGCCCGGAGAAGCCCCAGGCCAGCTGCAGCCTGGGGCACCAGGAGGAGACCCAGCTGGGCTGGCCAAAGCCCTGAGCCTCTCCCACACCCCCAGGAGCCCTGGCTGGGCTGGCCAAAGCCCTGAGCCGAGCCCCGCCTGGAGGAGCCTGGGGCTTGCCGCAGCTGCGCCTCCCCTTCCCGGACCCAACCCCGCACAGGAGAAAAGCATCTGTAGAAGATGCTTTTGATATGCCCCATGCAGGTTCCATGGCAGCTGAGGAGGTGGCATGTGCCTCCCCAGCTGCCCCAGAACCTGCATGAGGCATAATAAAAGCAAAAACTTCACCACTAAAGCCTGCAATGGCAGAGCCTCCCCTGGCCTACTATACCCACCACCCATGCATATTATGGTTCATCGGGGTTAGGGGGCAGGGCAGAATCACATTTTGTGCATGCACAGTATAGTTTGAGCAGTGTTTTCAGCAATAATAAATCTAGACTGATACATCTGGACAGATTTATTATTGATGGTCCTATTGTTCTTGTTACACCGTTCTACACATGAAGATTTGATAAGCAGCAGGTTTAAAACAAGCATAAAAAGTACTACTTCACACAATGCATGGTTAACCTGCAAAACTCATTGCTGGGGATGTTGTGCAGGCCAATAGTATAATGGTGTTCAAAAAGAGTTAGCTAAGCTCATGGAGGATAGGTCCATCAATGGCTATTAGCAAAGATGGTCAGGGACGCAACCGCATGCTCTGGGTGTTTCTAAATCTGACTGCCAGAAGCCAGGACTGGACAACAGGGAGTGGATCACTCTAGAATTACTCTGTTCATTCCTTCTGAAGCATCTGGCAGTGGCCACCTGTTAGATGACAGTATATTGGGCTAGATAGATCATTGGTCTGACCGAGTATGGCCATTCTTATGTTGCTCACCAACCTGCAGGACATACTGCTTTGAAAGGATATACATCTTGGGATGCATCAGGAGAGGTATTTCCAGTAGGGATAAGGAGGTTTTAGTACCATTATATAAGGCACTGGTGAGACCTCACCTGGAATACTGTGTGCAGTTCTGGTCTCCCATGTTTAAGAAGGATGAATTCAAACTGGAACAGGTACAGAGAAGGGCTACTAGGATGATCCGAGGAATGGAAAACTTGTCTTATGAAAGGAGACTCAGGGAGCTTGGCTTGTTTAGCCTAACTAAAAGAAGGTTGAGGGGAGATATGATTGCTCTCTATAAATATATCAGAGGGATAAATACCAGAGAGGGAGAGGAATTATTTAAACTCAGTACCAATGTGGACACAAGAACAAATGGATATAAACTGGCCACTAGGAAATTTAGATTAGAAATTAGACGAAGGTTTCTAACCATCAGAGGAGTGAAGTTTTGGAATAGCCTTCCGAGGGAAGTAGTGGGGACAAAAGATCTATCTTGCTTTAAGATTAAACTCGATAAGTTTATGGAGGAGATGGTATGATGGGATAACATGGTTTTGGTAATTAAATATTCATGGTAAATAGGCCCAATGGCCTGTGATGGGTTTTTAGATGGGGTAAGATCCAAGTTACCCGGGAAGGAATTTTCTGTAGTATCTGGCTGATGAATCTTGCCCATATGCTCAGGGTTTAGCTGATCGCCATATTTGGGGTCGGGAAGGAATTTTCCTCCAGGGCAGATTGGAAGGCCCTGGAGGTTTTTCGCCTTCCTCTGTAGCATGGGGCACGGGTCACTTGCTGGAGGATTCTCTGCTCCTTGAGGTCTTCAAACTACAATTTGGGGACTTCAATAGCACAGATATAGATGTGAGGTCTTTTTTAGGAGTGGTGGGTGAAATTCTGTGGCCTGCATTGTGCAGGAGGTCAGACTAGATGATCATAATGGTCCCTTCTGGCCTAAATATCTATGAATCTATGAAACATACATACATACATAACAGTTTGTTTCTCAAATTGCAGCTTCACTCCCCCATAGGCTTTTGTTTTTACATTTGCTCTACTCAATTAGTTTCTTTAATTCAATTAAGATCTTGGTTTCCTGCACAGTATAGTTTGTCAGACTCAATAGTCTAAATTTTAAAAACAAAATATGTGACAGTGTTAATACTGTATGTTGATGAACACAAATGACTTATAGAACTTTAAATCAGCCAATACTCAAATTTATTTGAAATTCTTTTTTAAAAAATTGGCAGATATTCATAACAATCAGGACCACCGATAATAAATCTGGCTAGACTGTTGTTTAGTCCATCTGATGAAATCAGAAGTGCAGGACTGAAAGGGACCTCGAAAGTCTTCTAGTCCAGTCCCTTGCACTCAAGGCAGGACTAAATATTATCAAGAAATCCCTGACAGGAGTTTGCCTAACCTGCTCTTAAAAACCTCCAGGGACAGAAATTCCACAATGTCTCTAGGCAATTTATTCCAGTGCTTAACTATTCTAACAGTTAGGAAGATTTTCCTAATGTCCAACCTAAACCTCGTTTGCTGCCATTGCTGCTGCTTCTTGTCCTATCCTCAGAGGTTAAAGAGAACAATTGTCCTCCCTCCTCCTTGTAACAACCTTTTATGTTCTTAAATTGTTATGTCCCCGCTCAGTCTTCTCTTCTTCAGATTAAACAAACTCAGGTGTTTTTTTTCAATCTTGCCTCATAGGTCATGTTTTCTAGACTTTTCATAATTTTTGTTGCTCTCCTCTAGACTTTCTCCAATTTGTCCACATCTTTCCAGAAATGTGGCCTGGCATCCTGAACTGGACACAATACTCCAGTTGAGGTCTTATCAGCACAGAGTAGAGCGTAAGAATTACTTTTCTTCTCTTGCTTACCACACTCCTGCTAATACATTCCAGAATGATGATTGCTTTTTTTGCAATAGTGTTACCCTTTTGACTCATAGCTTGTGATCCACTATGATCCCCAGATCCCTTTCTGCAGTACTTTCCTTACTTGGCAGTAATTTCCCATTTTGTACATGTGCAATCGATTGATCCTTCCTAAGTGGAGTACTTGGCTTTTGTCCTTATTGAATTTCATCCTATTTATTTCAGACTATTCCTCCAGTTTGTCCAGATCATTTTGAATTTTAAATCCTATCCTCCAAAGCCGTTGTAACCCCTCCCATCTTGGTATCGTCCACCAACTTTATAAGTGTACTCTCTATGCCATTATCTAAATCACTGATAAAGATATTTAATCATAATTTGACCCAGGACCCAGCCCTCTGGGACCCCACTCATTAAGCCCTTCCAGCTTGACTGTGAACCACTGATAACTACTCTCTGGGAATGGTTTTCCAATTAGTTATGCACTCACCTTATACTAGCTCCATCTAGGTTGCATTTCCCTAGTTTGTTTATGAGATGGTCATGCGAGACACTATCAAAAGGCTTACTAAAGTCAAGATGTACCAAGTCTACCCCTTCCCCCCTATCTACAAGGCTTGTTACCCTGTCAAAGAAAGCTGTCAGGTTGGTTTGACAGGATTTGTTCTTGGCAAATCCATACAGACTGTTACTTATCACCTTATTATCTTCTAGGTGTTTGCAAATTGATTGCTTGATTATTTGCTCCATTATCTTTCTGGGTACTGAAGTTAAGCTGACTGGTCTATAAACCCTCGGGTTGTCCTTATCCCCGCTTTTATAGATGGGCAAATATAGTGCCATTTTCCAGATCTCTGGAATCTCTCCCGTCTTCCATGACTTTTTAAAAAGAATTGCTAATGGCTCAGATATCTCCTCAGTTAGCTCCTTAAATATTCTAGGATGCATTTCATCAGGCCCTGGCAAATTGAAGACATCTAGTTTGTCTAATTTTAACTTGTTCTTTTCTTATTTTAGCCTCATAGCCTCTCTCATTTTTACTACTGTTCACCATGTTAGACACTGGATTGCTACTAAACTTGTTGGTGAAAACTGAAACAAAAAAAATGTAATTTAGCACAGCTGCCCTTTCCACATTTTCTGTTATTGTTCCTCCCCTCTTCCCAACTCAGTAATGGGCCAACCCTGTCCTTGGTCTTCCTCTTGCTTCTAATGTATTTCTAGAATGTTTTCTTGTTACCCTTTGTCTCTAGCTAATTTAATCTCATTTTGTGCCTTGTCCTTTCTAAATTTGTCCATACAGGAGTGTGTTGTTCATCCTTTGTAATATGACCTAGTTTCCACTTTTTGTAGGACACTTGAGTTTCAGATAATTGAAGATCTCCTGGTTAAGCCAGGGTTGTCTCTTGCCATACTTCCTACCTTTCATTGGCAGTGCCCTTAATAATGTCTCTGAGAAGATGCCAACTCTCTCGAACTATTTTTCAAGAGCAATACAGCTCTTTTCAACACAGCACTTCTGTTAAAAAATAAAATAAAATCAAGAGCGTATAGGAGGTGTGCAAATATTATAAATTATTTGTATTGCAATAGTATCTAGAAGCTCTAGTTAGGGATCCAGGCTGCATTGTGTTATGTGCTGTATAAACACACAACAAAAGACAGTTCCTGCCCCAAAGAGCATACAATTTAAGGTCCTGATTCAGCAAGGTACTTAACCAAATACTTTAAATATAAGTATGTGAGTAGTTCCATTGCATTCAGTGGGAATACTCACAGTGTATGATATTAAAGCACAACTGTATTTTACTGTGAGCATTTTCAATACAAGCAGAATGGGGTCCTCATCTTGGCTGGGACCTACATATCCTACTATAGTATACATAACAAAGCATTAAATCTGCTTAAATTCCATGTTCTATAATATGCTAAAATAACCATTAAAGAAGAATTTGTGTGCTATCATTCTTAAATTTGCTTTGAAAAAAATAAAAGTAATTCCAAAATTTCTTACTAATGGCCACTACATGGTGATTAAAAATATATATATAAACCAGATATACTTTGTGCATGGTTGTCCTGTATGAATGAGTAATAAAACTGAATTAATGCACAAGCATATATATTTCACAATAATAGTTTGGCAAGTGTACACTTATTTTACCATTCCATTTGTGTAATCTTTGTAAATTACAAAACATCTGTTTTCATGGAAGCCATTGCTTATTCAAAGCAATATAGTTTGTGTACTCTCTACAGTATTTGAAAACCAGTTTATTTTTATATCAAGCAATTCTGTTCACACCTAACCATCTGCTATCGCTTTATATAAACCGTACACTTCTCGCAATATCTAATCTAAACCATTAAGCATCATTCACACAAGCCAGTGTGTTTCATGTTTTACTCTATTGAAGATAGAGGCTAAAGAACCATGCACTTGAATCAGTAAAGGTCATGAAAAGCCAATATTAAGAGTATATTTGATTTTTGCACCCCGTTTGTTTTGTATGTATAGTCCTTTCTTCTGAACATATGCCTATTAACCAAAAATACCTATTCCAAATACACCCACAACTTTAGTGCCATCTTTATTCCTAGTAATGAAAGTAATAAATCATGATGTGCTTTCCAGCTTTTACATTCTATCTAGAAAATTCACCATTTTAGCTGTAAGCTAGAAAGCAAGAGATAGCAAAGGTTACTCCTTTCATTATTGCTCATATGCAACAGACCTCAAGTACCTCCTTAATTATCATTCTAGGCTCCTATATTGGTGCCCATCAGGTGGGATCCAAGAATTCTAGGAGTCCTGGTCATGTGCTTTGCAAGGAAAAGCTGGGTGTGTACTGGAGGACACAAAAAAGGAGGAGGTTCTCCAGCTGCAGCTCATGAGTATTTTCTATATTACCCATTGTACCTTAAACCCTGTGTCTGATTTTTGACTTAATGAAGCAACTTAAAAAGATGGCGGAGAAAAGTCATAATTAAACTAGGGAAGGCAGAGCCACTAGAGGAATCTCAAATAGATTTCTTAAAGCCTTCTCAAGACAAGGAGAGTGAAATTTCATTACCCCACTGAAAAGGGCACTCATAATATCTTCTAGCTCGGCAATCAGCTTCTTGAGAGAACATATCTGTTTCAATGAAAGTTTAGTGGAGAAAGGTTTCACGGGTCTAGGACAGAACTGTTTGAGAGGCCTCAAAATAGTCCAGTATTTAGGACACTCACCTGGGACAGGGGATATCCAGGTTCAAGTCCCTACTCTCAATCAATTGGCCTCCCAATTTGTAGGTGAATGCCTGAGGTATTGGGTATTCTACGGTGGGAAGAGGTCTCTTCCTCCAAACTTCAAGAAGTCTGTTTCATCCTGATGCAGAATGGGAAAACTTTCATAGGATGGGAAAGCAGTTTCCTGCACTCCTCATAACTCAAACTTGAAGAATTTAACTTTCACCTCAGCATCCTCCTGAAGAAAGCAGATGGGACCTCTGGTCATCTCATCCATAAGATAAACTAAGACTGAAATGCCCCTTGAGTGATGAGCATTAGTGTCCACATCAGACATGACCGCAAATCATATATGCTCCACCACCTTTTGATCCAGAGACAGTAGTGAGCCCAATTATATTGTGAGAGTACCCATGGGTTAATTTGCATAGCAGACATTTTTCCCCTTCATGCAGATATCTAACCCGATCATTCTATCTAGAAGTGGAACTGAATCTGGATATGCTCTTTTCTGAAATCAGGATAAAAGGCTAGGATATAGATCTGAATCTATCTACTCTGTATTGGATCCAACCTTAATACAATAGCTAAGGTTTGACGATGGGATATTGGTATTTTAGAAGCTGCCCTGCCCTTGGGTCCAACCATCATCTCAGCCCACCTAGGTTCTCTCCCTCCCCCAACAAGACACACCTCATTCACTCACCATTAGAAATCATCATTATGTTTTTTATTCCCTTTCACCACTTTCTGATGTTGAGGCATTTGACTGCTCCACTCCACTAGCAGCTGTGAGGAGAGACATGGATGGTGGGGCTACCATTGCCCCATTCCCAAGCAGATGGGTGGGAAATAAGACATAGCTAGCCTCGTGCTTGCTGCTGCATGTGGGGGTGACATTTTGGGGATCACCCAGACCAGTAAGGGGTTCTGTCAATGCCTGCCTTGTAACTTTTGGTGCCTTTATGCTGTGCAGGTTCAGTACAGACCCCTGACAGCAGTAGCCTATCTACAAGCACAAGATCTCACTCTGGCTTCCAGCAGCTAGCTTACTTCTTTTATGGTGATCCCAACAGCCCTTCCAGTCCTGAGTCTCCCTAAGTCCAACCACACAGAGTTCTGAACTACCAGCCACTTGGACTTCTCCCCCTCGTTCATCACCCCCCAAAGTCATGAAACCAGTCCCGCAGATACCAGCTTATTTTGACATACGTGCACCCCACACAGTTTGCACCACAGAGATCTGTTTGGGGTAAAAATAAGCAAAAAGGCTTATTTAATGGAAAAAACCACACATTCAATAGAAATAGTAAGGGAAAGCAAACACCTAATTTACATAGACTATAAACATAAAGATGCCACCTCAGGCATTACACTTTACTCCTGAAGGAATTCTGTGCCACTGCTCATGTGCAGAATTTATGTCCCCCACAGATTTCTTTGTTTCCCTGTAGAAAAATGACTTTCTGATGGGGAAGCAAAAGGAAGCCACAAAAGCGGCCATGCGACCCTCCCCAGCAGTATGTTTTGGGTTCCCAGGGCAGCCTGCAGAGAAATAAATAACCGTGGGGTGGGGGGGTCAGGACTGGGGAAGACTCTGCTGGTGGCTCATACCCTGCACTGTGCTCAGCTGCTAGTCCTGGCTGGGTGTGGGAAGACGGGACTTCCTCTTCCCCTGAAAAGCATCTGGGGCCAGGTCAGACCCACCCCCAGATTTTTTCCCCAGCTGTAGAAAGCTCTGCAACCCCCCACCCACAATTCCTGCACCCATTGCTCCTGAGCTGCAGGGGAAGGCATCGCTATACAGGGAGCTTCTTCCCAATCTGTCCAACCCCTGTGCATCCAGACCTCCTCACACCCAGACCCTCCCGCAAAGCCTCACATCTCCCTTGCACCCAGAACACCCCTGACAAGACCCACTCCCCCTGCACTACCCTGATGAGCCACCCCCACCCAGATTCCCACCCCATCAAGTCCCAACCAGCTGCACCTGGATCCCAACCCCACTGAGCCCCCACATCCAGACCCTGCTGCTGAGCTCTATCCCCCCACATTCAGACCTCCCCCCACTGCACCCCAACCACCTTCACCTGGACCTCCCCTGCAAAGTCCCATTACCCTTTACCCCTGAGCCTCCCCAACAAGCCCCTGTGCATGCAGATCCCCCCAGCCAGATCCCTCACTGAGCTACGTTCACCCAGACTGCCCCACACAGAAGCCTCTCACCCCATACCTGGATCCCCCCCACACTTAGTTCCTGCCTTGCTGAGCCTCCCTGCCCACACCTGGTGCATCTGGCTTGGAGGGGCAGGGCTCTGGGGTTTTTCTGGGGCAAGCCCAAACCCTGTGTTGTGTCAGGGTTGGGTGCAGCCACACTGCTGAGTCTGTGTCCTGGGAGTGGGGAGCTTCACAGTGATCTCCCACCTCTCTGCAGCCAGTGACCAGTGCTCCTCAATGCCATGCTGGAGCCTCCCTCTTTATTTGACAAATAAAATTTGCACAATTTTAAAGTGTGTGCAGAATTTTTAATTTTTTGGCACTGTATGCCCTCAGGAGTAACACTTATAATTAGATAAAATTCCTGTGCTAATACAAATTACCCATTGCCTTTGAACAGTTTCCCAAAGTCCCCTCTGGCCATTGGGCAAATCGAGTGTTTCATGGATAGCCCCTGCCAAGTGAGTGTCTCTCAGCTTCTAGACAGCAAATTTGAGACACAAGCTTCTCTTTTTAAAGGCTTTTTTTCCATTTTTTTCTTGGTCTGTGATGACTCATGTTTAGTCAGAGTGTGGAAATCCCCTCTGTACTTGTGAAATGGGATGTCTCATTGATTTTCCATTAACTCTAATAGTCCACCATTGTCTCTTCCTGGCTGGATAACAGGTTGGTACTTGGAATTGGTTTAATGTAAACACCTGGGTTGGGAGACCTAGCTGAAATTGTAGTTCAGGTAGATTCACAGCCCAGTCTGCATCACTATCTCATATTGATCATCAAGTTCGGAACATTACAAGCTTTCATGTAAGACCTTACTCAATATACTTTTCTAGTACAACAGTATATAGACAGTGGGTTCAACCGCTCATTTTTGGTGTTTAAATCTGGTCTCCTTTTGGGGTGTGTAGAACCTGATTGTCACAGTGTGGAGTTTAGACTCTGGTATCCCATAGAATTAGGGTTGTGGTATTAGTTGGGGGGGGGCAATATTCAGCTAATAATCCCCAGGAGCCCCCTCCAGGAAGGTCTGCATAGAGAATGGGGTCAGGAGCAAGGAAAAGTACTATGAAGGGGAGAGACAGTTTGGTATAACCAAACTCATAGGAATTGCTGTAAGGGATTTAGATAAGCCTCTGAACTCTCAATTCTAATTTTGGTGGTTTCAGGATCTCTGAATGCCACCTCCACAAACCATTTCTGTTTCTTTTAGAAACATCAGAATGGAAATCTGAAAAGGTTATTTTCCAAGGAACAGTGTCTTTATTTTTGTGAAAAGAAAAGGAGTACTTGTGGCACCTTAGAGACTAACCAATTTATTTGAGCATAAGCTTTCGTGAGCTACAGCTCACTTCATCGGATGCATACTGCACTTTCCACAGTATACATCCGATGAAGTGAGCTGTAGCTCACGAAAGCTTATGCTCAAATAAATTGCTTAGTCTCTAAGGTGCCACAAGTACTCCTTTTCTTTTTGTGAATACAGACTAACACGGCTGTTACTCTGAAACTTGTCATTATTTTTGTGGTTTCATTTTTCCTCTTTTCAGATTAGGATGGTGTGAATTGATGTGACTTAATTGAGAAAGGAAAACTCTATGCAAATTTGCTCAGTCTGTCGGAGACCTTGTAAAGATTTATAAGTTCACAAGTGACTATGAATAATTGGTGCTATGCTTATACCTTGATAGCATTCTTATGTTATAACCTAATGGCTAGCTTCTACTTATTTGAGTTAAGAAGCTGCTCCTCACTTGCTATAGTCCAAGCTCATTTTCATATAACAATTTAAATGTTTAACTTTCTTCCTTGTTTTAATTCTAGCTGCCTTTGTGCATTAGTGGAGATAATAGGCTTAGGGCCAGATTCTACCACTCTAATTAACTCAGAGTAGCCTCTTACTCCATGAGAAGGAGTATTTACTTCGGGGGATTGTTTAGAGAATGGTTCTGCTCAGCACAAATAGCTGTGAGAAAATTAAACCCTTCATGTTTGAGTAAATCTGATGAAAGTACTACTCCTTTGGATTTTTTCCCCCACTACTGAAATACAGTAAGTGATTACTGCAGTATACATTCTTTGGGTGGAATTTGCAAGACGGACTCAATAGAATTTGCAAAGCTTTCATCTGAAATTTGCTTTATAGAGTCAGTTTCTTAATAGACTTTAAAAAAAACGATCAAACAGCCACTATCTGGCATAAGTTAAAAACTCTGTTTGAATGTTATTACTAATGCAACTACTACATCTTTCTCTACAAAAACAACAAGGAGACCGGTGGCACCTTTCTCTACAGTCACCCTAGCCTCCCTTACCCAGTTTATATGTCTGTTCACCTGCTGCATATTGTCCCAGGTGGCGTGCTCTCTGCAGCAGGGACTTCTTGACCTCAACCAGTGGTTATGGGTTTCACGTGGGAATAGTGGGATATGCACAAGGTCAGATTAGCTGATCATTATGGTCTAGTGCCTTCTGACCTTAAACATCTACCTATCTTGTGTGTTTTTCTTCACTCAGGTTCCAGTTCCTGTGTGAGGTCGTTAGCTGCTACCACTCTAGAAGTAACAATAGCAATAATTAGTTCCAAATGAAACTGCCACACTAAAACAATTTTACATGAATTGCTTTTGAGCCCTTAGATGGCAATAACATTTGGTTGCTGGAGAGTGATTCTGAGGTGGAAGTAGAGTACCATAACTCAAGTCATGTGTTCTCTAGCTGTGGTTCTATTGACTTGCTGTAGGGCTTTGGGCAAGTCAGTTAACTTCTTTGTGCCTCAGTCTCTCACACTAAAAACTTGTTCACAGTGGTGTTCAGGGGCTTAAGTTGTTCATATTTCCAAGGCATTTTGCAACCCAAAGCTGTAACGTCCTATAGAAGTACAAAGCATAATTGATGTTAGCCCTGGTCTACATTACTAGGTTAGGTTGAATTTAGCTGCAATTTGATAAGAAATACCTCTACACAACCAATCCCGTTCCGTCGACCTAAAGGGCTCTTAAAATTGACTGCTGTACTCCTCCCCAGCGAGGGGAGTAATGCTAAAATCGACCTTGCTGGGTTGAATTTGGGGCAGTGCAGATGCAATTTGATGGTATTGGCCTCCGGGAGCTATCCCGGAGTGCTCCAATGTGACTGTTCTGGACAGCACTTTCAACTCTGATGCACTAGCCAGGTAGACAGGAAAATCCCTGGAAAATTTTAAATTTCATTTCCTGTTTGGTCAGTGTGGCAAGCTCAGCAGCACAGGTGACCATGCAGTCCCAGAATTGCAAACGTGCTCCAGCATGGACTGAACGGGAGACACTGGATCTGATTGCTGTATGGGGAGAAGAATCTGTGCAGGCCAAACTCCGATCAAAAAGAAGAAATGCTAATATATATGCCAAAAATTGCACAGGGCATGGTGGAGAGAGGCTACAACAGGGACACACAGCAGTGTTGCATGAAAGCTAAGGAGATCAGGCAAGCCTACCAAAAGACAAAGGATGCAAACGGTCACTCTGGGTCAGAACCCCACAGATGTTGCTTCTGTGATCAGCTGCATGGCATTCAAGGGGGGGAACCCTACCACTACCCCACCACTGTTGGTGGACACCTGCCGGGGGGAGTCTCATGCAAAAAGGAGAAGGATTTGGTGGATGAGGAAGAGGTGGAGGTGAATGCACAGCATGCAAGCAGAGAATCCGTTCTTCCCAGCAGCCGGGACCTTTTCATCACCCTGGAGCCAATGCCCTCCCAAGGTGGGTTCCCAGACCCTGAAGCCGGAAAAAGCACCTCTGGTGAGTGCACATTTGTAACTACAGTACAAGTTTTAAAAAGCAATTATGTTTAATGTTTGATTTGCCCTGAAGCATTGGGATGAATTCGCAGCCAGTACAGATACTGGAGAAGTCTGTTAACGTGTCTGGGGATGGAACAAGAATCCTCCAGGGACATCTCCATGAAGCTTTCCTGGAGGTACTCTGAAAACCTTTGTAGAAGGTTTCTGGGGAGGGCTGCCTTATTTTGTGCTCCCACAGGAGGACACTTTAGCATGCCAAGCCCGTAGCAAGTAGTCTAGAATCATTGCAGCACAAAGCATGGCAGCAAATGATCCTGGGTTTTGGTCACATTCAAGCAATATTCAGTCTATATCTTTCTGTGTTAGCCTCAGGAGTGTGATATCATTCAGGGTCACCTGGTTGAAAGAGGGGAATTTTTGTAAGGGAATAGAAAAAGGACCCCGTTCATGCTGGGCTGTTTGCGCTTGGCTAAAAGGGATCATCGCTGATAATAGCCACGTGGGGGTGGGGAGGTTTGAAGGGATCATCCCAGAGAATAGCCACGGGGTGGGGTTGGGGGAAGGGATGTGCTGCACATCCACCTGAAACCTGCAGCCCCTCCTTTTAAATGGTAACCCTAACCATGCTTGCTATGGGAAAGGAGGACGCTGCAGTTTGAAACCATTCTCACATGTTATGAAGGTGGAAGAAGCCAACCGCGCTTACCCTTTGGCTTATCATGGCTGCCTGGAAACTGAATTCTGTTGCCCAGCCATGTGTCACCATTCCAGCAGGCGCTCAATATACAAGGCAAAATGCGACCTTGTACCTAAAGCACATGTGCTGTCTGCTATGAATTGCTTGATTCACTGTGAAAGAGTCTCCCTTTTGTTCTCAGAAATGTATCATCTTAAATTTTACTCTCCATTTTTATCCTCCCGCAGGTGCAAATGTTTCTATGCTCCCCCTATCATCTCCGGCCCTGAGGTTATCGCAGATTAGAAGGCAAAAAACACCCGCACTCGTGCTGACATGTTTTCTGAGCTCATGCAGTCCTCCCACACTGATAGGGCATAGCTGAATGCGTGGAGGCATTCAGTGTTAGAGGCCAGGAAAGCATTAAGTGAGCACGATGAGAAGAGGCAGCATGCAATGCTGAGGCTCATGGGGGAGCAAACGGATACGCTCAGGCATCTGGTGGAGCTGCATGAAAGGCAACAAGAGCCCAGACCGTCACTGCATAACTGCCTGCCCTCCTCCCCAAGTTCCATATCCTCCTCACCCAGATGCTCAAGAAGGCGGGGGGGCGGAGGAGGCTCCAGGCACCCAGCCACTCCACTCCAGAGGATGGCCCAAGCAACAGAAGACTGGTCATTCAAACAAACAGTTTTGTTTTGTAGTGTGGATACAATAAGCAATGTGGCCTTGTCCTTCCCTCCTTCCCCACCCTACCCGGGCTGCCTTGTCAGTTCTCATTTTTTTTTAAATAAAGAATGCATGGTTCAAAACAATAGTGACTTTATTTCCTTTGCCAGCTGTGATCGGGGGGGGGGGGGTGAAGAGGGTGATTGGCTTACAGGGAATTAAAAATCAACAAAGGGGGTGGGTTTGCATCAAGGATAAACACACACACACACACACACACACCCTGCTGCACTGTAGCCTGGCCAGTCATGAAACTGGTTTTCAAAGCCTCTCTGATGCGCAGCATGCTTAGCTGTGCTCTTCCAATCACCCTGGTGTCTAGCTGCTCAAAATCAGCCACCAGGCAACTTGCCTCAACCTCCCACCCTGCCATAAACGTCTCCCCATTACTCTCACAGATAATGTGGAGCACACAGCAAGCAGAAACAACAATGGGAATATTGGTTGCACTGAGGTCTAACCTAGTCAGGAAACAGTGCCAGCGAGCTTTTAAACGTCCAAAGGCACATTTTACCACCATTCTGCAGTTGATCAGCCTATAGTTGAACTGTTCCTTACTGCTGTCCAGGCTCCCTGTGTACGGCTTCATGAGCACAGGAGCTAGGAGTAGGCTGGGTCCCCAAGGATAACTGTTGACATTTCAACATCCCCAGTGGTAATTTTCTGGTCCGGGAAGTAAGTCACTTCTTGCAGCTGCTCAAACAACCTGAAGTTCCTAAAGATGCAAGCGTCATACACCTTTCCCGGTCATCCCACGCTGATGTCGGTGAAACGTCCCTTGTGATCCACCAGTGCTTGCAGCACCATTGAGAAAAGTACCCTTTGCGGTTTACATACTGGTTGAGGTGCCAAGATGGGGATATGTGTTCCGTCTCTCACCCTAGCACAGTTAGGGAACCCCATTGCAGCAAAGCCATCTATTATGACCTGCACATTTTCCAGAGTCGCTACCTTTGTTAGCAGAAGGTCAGCGATTGCATTGGCTACTTGGATCACAGCAGCCTCCACAGTAGATTTGCCCACTCCAAATTCATTCCCAACTGACCGGTAGCTCTCTGGCGTTGCAAACTTCCACAGGGCTATCACCACTCACTTCTCAACTGTCAGGGCAGCTCTCATCTTGGTATTCCTGCGCTTTGGGATGGGGGAAAGCAACTCAAAGTTCCAGGAAAGTGGCCTTATGCATGCAAAAGTTCCGCAGCCGCTGGGATTCATCCCATACCTGCAACATTATGCAGTCCCACCAGTTTGTGCTTGTTTGCCGGGCCCAGAATCAGCGTTCCACTGTATCAACCTGCCCCACTGCTGCCATGGTGTCCCAATTGCCACAGCCCGTGCTTTCAGGAACGTCTGTGTCCATGTCCTCCTCACAATCGTCCTCGTGCTGGCAGCTCCTATACATACTTCAGGATAATGCGCACGGTGTTTACAGTGCTCACAACAGCAGCGGTGAGCTGAACAGGCTCCATGTTTGCCATGCTATGGCATCTGCATGGGTAACCCAGGAAAAAAAGGTGTGAAACGATGGTCTGCAGTTGCTTTCATGGAGGGAGGGGAGACTGATGACATGTACCCCAAACCACTTGTGACAATGTTTTTGCCCCTTCAGGCATTGGGAGCTTAACCCAGAATTCCAATGGGCAGCGGAGACTGCAGGGACTGTGGGATAGCTACCCACAGTGCATCGCTCCATGAGTCGATGCTAGCCACGGTATTGAGGACTCACTCCGCTGACTTAATGAGCTTAGTGGGGACAGACACAATTGACTGTATAAAATTGCTTTCTAAAGATTGACTTCCATAAAATCAACCTACTTTCGTCATGTAGACATACTCTTAGGTATAATTGCCGACACCCCTTCCTGGTCAGTTAACTTCAGCTAAAGCACAGCTACCAACATTCAGGCTTTCCAATTGCTCGATGAGGAGGGGTGGGGCTTTAGCTATTTTGGACAATATTAGAAAGTTCCAGGCACTGATTTTAAGTGTGGCACCATCATGCAGGTTACTGGAATGGTCTTTTTGCAAGATATCTGTCACTGGGTCCACTCACCAGTAGGGGTGCCTCCTACTGGCCACTCTGGGGATTAGCTCCTTCCAGCTGCTGCACTCCTCTCTGGCGGTCTCTCCACCCATTGTCCTCTCACTCCAGGAGCTGCAGTTTCCTCTTTGCGACTTGACCCTCTGATCAGCAGCCAAGGTCTGTACATCCTATGCCTTGTTGCTTTTCCCCTGAGCTTTCTCCTCCCTTTTTGACCCTGCCCCCTCTAGGTTTGCCAGTTGCACAACTCTCTCCTTCCAGGGAGTAACTATAGGCTACTTGCCTCTGTAGCTCCCTCGCCCACATCTCCCTTCTCCCAGAGAGTGACTGTAGACTGCTTCTCTGCAGCCCCCAGTTGTTCTTGGCCTTATACAGGCTCCTCCTGTTCCCATCCAGCTAAGCCTCATCTAATTAACCCCCCATCACAGTTTCATTGGACATTTTCACCTCACAGCAGAAAAACTCTGCTGTTTCAGCTACAAAGACAACTCACCAGATTGTAACAGGTAGTTGACTTCAGTGTCAACACCTTCACATCGTGAACACAATGTGCCCACCGTGGAGGTTATTCCAACACTACTGGACAAAAGTGAAGTGTGGGTGCTGAGGAAGGTTGAAGAACACTGGACTGAAATTTTCAGTTCTCATCAGGTTCATCAGCTACTCTGTATCAACTGGGAGGAAAAGATCAGAAAGGAGACTATTTGAAGCTGAACCCAGCAATTGCCTCCATCAGCACTAGCTCAGTTTTAGCAGCTTTCTTGGTATGGACATATTATGAGAATGGAAGACCAATGTATTCTGAAGCAGGTGTACCAAGAAATGCTGCTACACAACCGGCAATTGAGCAGGTGCCTAAAGCTTTGGAGGCATAATCAGATTGCCAGTGATAGACAAACTGAATATAGGGCCAGACTACCTCAAGGACCTAGCCAGAAAGTGATCTGGGGGGCACTCGAGCTTCAGAGAGACCATATCCCTTTGGAATTTGCCTTGATGATGGCTGATACAGGCCACATTTAAATTATTGAGGTAAAATCATAATGGGCTCTGTCTCAGAACCATCCTGTCCCATAATGAGAATTAGTATTGTTTCAATTCACTGTAGATTATTCATAAGTAAAGAACTGAGGAGTTATGTTAGATTCAAACATTTATGTTCGCTTTGGATTAATCCATGAGAATTTCCTACATAAAAAGGGAAGAGGGATATCCTACAGTGTATAATTTTTTGGACAAAAAGGAGTGCACAGGATGCTGCGCTGCGGAACACAAAGCCAGATTCTGATCAACAGCCGAACTGTGCACAGCACAGGGTTTCAGGGTGTGAGAACAAGATGCTAGTGTGCCACTGTCTCTCTCCTGGACTCTTAAATGCACTCGAGGATGATAGGGGACACAGAAGGATGGGGAGTGAGGAGAGCTATTGCTCTTCCCCTCACTTTGCCAGCCAATGGAACTCACTTGCCCAAGGGGCAAATAAGCTGTAGTAAGTTACATTCCCACAGAAGCAAAGGGTAACCAGGGAAGGACTCGTCATACGGAGTACCAATTCCTTTTTTGGGCTCCTACAGACTATACACAGTGCTGAGTCTAAAAGGTTTGATTCTATCCCGTGGTTGCTTGATATAACATGTTTACTTAGCATTCCAATTGCAGCAACATACTCCGTTATTTCAAATACCGCAGCGTAGTAACTATTGGTAGAGGATGATTTTTAAAAAAAAAAAAACTAAACTACAAGAATGAACTGTCCACATACTTTCACACATTGCTTTGTTAAATCAGTGGAGGCGCAGTCAGATACCTAGCAATATTTTCAACATCATTGCCTGCTGAGCCAAGTTTATTCCTACCAAATGCTGGCCTGTGGAAAAAAAGTTTCAAAACTGACTGTGCAGTCAACGAGGGAGGGCAAAATAGAAAAATGCTGCACCAGGGGGGAAAAAAAAGTTGCCTACTGAATTCTCTTGCAGATAGTGACTAAATACATAATTTAAGGAAAACAGTGAGAGATGATTCTGTGTACATGTTAGGAGTTCAGCCTGAATCAGTTAGCAGCCAGCAACAACAAAACAGGTTTGACATTTTTTAATAATATATCGTAGCTTAGATGAAGGGCCTTTCAAATATGCTCCACTGCATAACAAGTTGAGAAGCCTGTGACAAACCAAGTCAATAGAACCTTCGACAGGGGAGTCAATGTGATCCTCAGTATCTCTGGCAGAAATGTCATTCAAAATTGATGATGAGATTTCTGACCAAGTGCTATTTTAGGGTAGCCTTCATGATTCTGTCTGATACTACATGGTGTGACTTTTGGCCTGTCTCACAGGCATCACAAACGCCAGCGAAAGAATTAGCTTCTCACTTTGATGTGTGGAAATTAACATAATGAAACTGTAGTAAAATATAGAAGACATTTTAGAAAATCCTCTGTAAAGTACACTGAACTAACAATTAATCTTATTACTTTAACTGCTGCTGAAATACAGGGGATAAGAGCCTTTTTAAAAACAAACCCACCCTTTTCCCCTCACCACAGATGGAAGACTCTTTAAAGATTTTTATGTTTGAAATTATTTTGGAACCTTTATTAAGGGGGAAAAAAACTACCACAAATGCCATGCAAAAAACATTAAGACAGAATGGTGAAACCTATTGGCTTTTTGCTAGACAATTACTCAGACTGCTGTAAGAAAAGTTTTTCCATTAAAAAGAGTACGTTACTTCTATTCATATAAAAATTTACACAAGAAAATAATAATTTGAGCTACATATAATGGAAAGGGCTGTCATAACCAGGTGGTATTCACTTGTATGAATGTAAGTTTGCATCCAAGCAAGCCCCTCTCCCCCGCCCCAAATTTGCATGCATGTGAGGGAATTAGTTTTACACATGCAAATTGTGTCACTGGATCACAGACTGCAAACAAGGACTGACAGACACTAGTTCAACCCTTGTCTGTGTGTTTGGTTTCCTTCCCCATCCCTTATCTTTTTTGTCTTCGTAGGCTTTGATCATATGGTTGACAATGTGTGGGTGATCTGCCTGTATAGAGCCCCTCTGAAGTCAACAGGAGTGTGTGCAAGCAAAGGCAGTTACCCTCACATTGTACTCCAGATTGAAGGCCTTAGATAATAAACGCAGAGGCAGGGAAGGGTCTAATTATATGGCCCTTGAGCACATACCACACTTTTAAGCCCTGTAAAATAAATAGTGATTCCCTTTTTCAGTTGCTTGTAGTTTTGACAAACTAGCTCTTTTGGATTGCTTCAGTTCTTGAATTTTGCATTACCTGACCTCAGGCAAAGGAAGATTTTTGGGACAGTTTCAGCAAAACTGGTTCAGCCTTTTTGTGCTCTCACTACACAAAAGTATATTCTTGTCAGAAACTTGACTCCCAGTCCCATACCTAAACCATTCAATTACAGTATCTCCTGGCAAATGATTTAGTCTCACTGGATTAGGTTTATCCCTACAGTAACTCAACTGAAGCACCTTGGTTTCCCCTTCGGTAATACAAGGATAATGTAATCTGTCAGAGTTTCAGGGTAACTGCACTTGTATTCCCCATCCATGATCCCTCAAGGGCACCTTCTTAAAGGATTCCAGGTCCCAGCCATCACTTCTTCTGGGCCGTGACCCACATCTCACTCTCTGCTGACTGTGGGTTTTAATGCTGCACAGCTTCCTAGCTCCCTGATCTACACTCTGGTACCCCACCAAGCAAGACTGCCTAAAACAGGGATCTCAAACTCAAAATTACCACGAGGGCCACAGGAGGACTAGTACATTGGCCTGAGGGCCGCATCACTGACACCTTTTCATATAAAGATACAACCCCGCCCTCCCCCCTGCTGCCCCCACTCACACTCCACCCCTTCCATGAGGCCCCGCCCCTGCCCCGCCTCTTCCCCATCCATATTCCAATCCCTTCTCCAAATCCCCACCCCTGCCCCACCTCTTCTCTGCCTCCTCCCCTGAGCACGTGGCTCCCTGCTCCTCCCCCTCCCTCCTGGAAAGTGCTAAGCGCCGCCAAACAGCTGTTTGGCCGCAGGAAGTGCCTGGAGATAGGCAGAGGAGTGGGGACGTGACACACTGGGGGGAGGAAGAGGGGGTGGTGGGGGAGGGGAGCTTGGCGGCCGCAGGAAATAACTCTGGGGTTTGTGTGGGTCTGGGGGGGAGCTTGGCGGGCTGCAGCAAATAACTCCACGGGCCGCGTGTTTGAGACCCCTGGCCTAAAAGGCCAGTTTCTATGTTTTGCCTTCATGCTGATATCTATTACTAGCATATTGCCCGCAGTTATAAGTTACCACACAGCTCATTCTAAGCAAGCATATTTAAGATAAAATTAGTACTGAGAACAATGAAAAAACATACATGCAATGCTAAAAGCTTACCAGAGGTTACCCCCAACTCCAGCCTAGGGCTCTGATAGTCCTTCAAAACCCACAACTTGGTTTTTCCCCCGAGTACAAGTTCACCCATCTTAGATCCAGAACTAGAATGAAGGCTGAGCAGATCAATTGTTTTGTTATACAGCTCAGGATAGTTATCTTGACCTTCTGTATGGGTAACCAGCAGACAAATCACCCTCTTCAAAATGCTATGTTTTTGCATAACTGGAGTTGGGGAATTTGCATTAATCTCTCCCTAGAGATTCCCCAGGAAAAGCACTTAAGACTTGTGGTCCCCCCCCCAAAAAAATCCATGCGTGTCTGGCAGATTTTTTTTTTTTTAAATATGGTCATCAGAACTCCCAGGTCTCACATCTGTGACATCTCCCCCCACAGAAAGACTCCGTGTAATCCCAGCCCACAAAAATACATAATCCTAATACAAGAAGGTCTTTCAAGGTTATTACACGAAATTTTCATTTTGTCACACCACCTTCCTCATAGATGTACTGCACCAGTGTCCCCCTTGCTTAAAAATAATCACCACAAAACAGTGGGTCAGCTTTGTTTATTCGGGGAAATATATAGGTATGAGAATTCATCTCAGTCACATGCATCAATTTTCAGATTGATGACAGTATGGACCTGATTTTAATAATCAGGTCTTTGAATTTATAAATGTACAAATTGGTTAACCAACTATTGTTTTATTTGTATTAAAAGAGCATCCAGAGGCTCCTCTCAGAATCACCACCTCATCATTTTACTCAGAGACACCCCCGCCACCAAGACATTATTGGACACACAAATGACCAGTTGTGTATTTAACAGACCATTTACTGGTTTATGTGCCCAATGGTTACTTGCTTGTGTGTATTACGCCTCTGCACATGTTATTTTGCACAGCTGAGTTTAGAAATTGGGGCCTTATGTTTGAGCACACCTGCTGGTTCAGCTTTTGGGGAGGAAACTTGGATGGGTAGAAATGAGGTTCTCTGTTGAAACAGTAGACACCAGCCTGTCTCATTACACACCTCCCGTTGCATGAATGACTGACCAGCTCCTTTATCCCTCCTAATTTCATGGCTTTGACAAGTCAAGTCCAAAATGTAGCTTTTGGCATAGGATTGCTGAGGAAAATTGGACTCAGGGAAGTTAAGAGACTTATCGCCGATTATAAGGGCAGGGGAAAGGAGATCTCTCAGGTATCACTGTAGGGCAGTAGTTAACATTAGTCAGTATTTTCCACAGGTTATTCCAGTGGAAAATCCAAAGCCAATAGAGCTCCATAGAAACATTTCAATTTACTTCAGTGGGCTTTGGATCAGGTCCATAATTGCAAAACAATATCGATATATTAAATATTACACTTCCCTTAAATTGGATTAAGCCTGAAGTATGCAATGTTATAGAAGAAATTCCAGTTAGTATCTTCTTCCAAACAAAAAACTTCATTCCAAAAGTACAGCTCAGGTTGCTAAACAAAATCATTACTTAGCACACATCATTTACATAACACAAGCACTTAAACAAGAAAATGAATAGTTAAGGACATCAAGTCTCACTCTGTTATGTGTCACACCCGTGACCATATCAGGCCACCTGTTTTTAAGTTGAAATCAGTGTAGAGATCTGCTTAAAAACAGGTGGCACAATATGGCCCATTTTTCTTGTCAAGTATAAAGAAATGTGTAAATCACAAAACAGTGTTTGACCTATCCTTTATTGGGGTTATTAATATTTCGTTTGTGTTATCTTTTCCGGGATATCTAATATTTCCTTTAAAGGGATACTATTTCCCATTAAATAGTATCAATTAGTAGGTGACCATTATAAGTGCTATCTCTTAGCAATATTAAAGGTGTATAAGGGAATACAGGAAGAATATAACATGTTTTAAAGCTAACCCAGGCATGTTTGGAGGTAGATGATTAAAATATCCACCATGCTCCAATGTGTTCTGTTGCTCTGTGAATAGAAGAACTGGTAAAAAGATTTAGAATTTTAAAACTGGGGATGGGGATGTTTCCCCCTTTTTGAGCCTGTATTGCAGCCATAAGGGAGAGGGGAAAGGAAAAAAAAGTGTTTAAAGATCAGTTTTTTCTAATCTAGCCCTGCAAATATTAAGATTCCTTAAACATAATCATATGATATGCAATAGGTTTATTTCATGGTCATTACAGGGCAGATTTAAGTTTGTTTGGATGCCTGAAGTGTACATTTCTTGCTATAGCATGTTTGTATTTCTTTTAAGTGTAACCTTAACTTTGAATCTCCTGGATTTGTAACACTAGGGTTTAGAAATAATTAGAACATCCATGCCATGTTTCTTTTACTCTTCAGTTAACAACAGATAACTCTCAACTTTAACATTGTTATTGTCTACTTGGAATAAAAATGTGAGGGGCTTACAGAGCCATTAGTGCTGTGAAGAGAGTATATTACAACCTCACTTCAAATCTTTGGCAACAAACACAGGCTGAGCAGAGAGCCCGAGTTGAGACAGAAAATACTCCATTGCTGGAATTGCTAAACTGTGGTCTACAAAATTTTTTTTATGGACTGAGGTGAACTAGCTGGCCATGCAGTGCTGGCTCCTCCCTGCTTCCAGCATCTGCTATAAGCATCCAGTCTCTTCATTGCAGAGAAAAGCCAGGAGACTGCTAAAAGCAGCGGGGCCAGATGTAGAGGGGAGCACCTAGTAATCTGTACAACAGAAGAGGATACAGAGCAGAGAAAACAGAAGCCGCCCTTGGAGACCCAAGCTAGAGCTGCCAGCCACTAATAACAGGAATCCCCAGAGCATAAGGCCACCAGGAAGTACGTGCATGGGAGTGGGTGGAGAAGAGGACTAGGTGGCTGGGCAGCATATCCAGAGGAGAAGGGAAATACAGAACATGAAAACGTGCAGAGGTAGAGGACCAAGACAGAGTGATACAGATACACATGAAAGGCAGAGGAAGATGGGGGGGGGGGGGGAGGGGTGAGAGTGAGAATGCTGAGCAAAGCTAGGCAGCAGGTAAAATTGTCCAAAAGTGCCTACATGCCTTCCCATTGACTTTTAAATGAGACTTAGGTGCTTTAGAAAAATCTTACTTCATGCGATCAGCACCCCCTCCAAAGGAACAAGAAACACTTATCACAAAAATACATGCACACTTCCCTAGTGTTACAATTACAGCAGCTGGCATATAGAAAAGTAACAGGTGTTGTGTGATTGTGAGTGGAAGGCAGATGGTCTGTGTCACTGTAAATAAGAAGTTCCTAAAACCTGTCTCTAAGATGTGGTCCAACCTATGAAATAATACGAGATACCCCACTCTGTAAGGTGCAGTATTCTCTTCAGATTGAGTCACTCATTTACCCTCAGTTCCCTCCTGCGAGGTTTAAAAAAAAAAAAAAAGTCAATGATCAAGCCTCTCTGTGGGGAGAGAAGCCAGACTTTCTGCAAATAAATAAAGCTTGATGATTATAGACATTAGCTTGAAGTGATAACTCAATTAAGCAGAGCTCCTTCCATGAATATTTCTCACATATATGAACACAATATAGAACATCTGCACTAATATGAATAGCACGCAGATCACTTCCGTCTGCTCATGGTACTTACTTTATTCTATCTGCTTGCAAATAAACCCGATAAAAATGCCCAACTGAACTTCTTGCATAAAAAAGTCAGAGTATCTCTTGGTTGCCTATGCCAATGAATGTTTTTTTTCTTTAAGACAATCCGCTTCTTATGAAGAAGCTATTTCAAAAGCAGAAACTTCCACATAGGACACACTGCACTGCTACTGCGGAGGAAACTTCTGTTTTTGTCATCCATTCTGAGTCAGTCATCATATTATTTGTAATGCTCTCCTATTTCATTAAACAATCTTTGAAGCCAACACCAGAAACAATATTAAGAGAATTTAACCGGATATTACAGAAATGTTTTACTGAAAGCCTGATATTTTGAGAACTATTTAGGAGTAAGTTTTTGGTGAAACGTATGGACATTTCATGAAGTGGAAAAAAAATCATAATTGCCAATTTTTCTCAAAATTCAATTTGAGAAGAGGCCATGTTTTGTCAAAAAGTCATGGAAAATATTTGATCAGCTCTCTTCAACATGGCCTTATGGCCTCAGTAAGATGACAGATCAGTCTAGTGTCAAAGGCATAATTTTCCCCTTCAGTGACAGAACTGAAGAGAACAGTACACTGGAGAAGACATTAGTACTTTTGTAGACAATCCACCACGGTGAATTTTAACACAATAATTTCTTTAGACAATTCCATGGTGGTTGGCCTGAACTAAAGAAGAGTGCTGCGGCTTACTAATAAATTACTACATTAGCTCAGCTGGTATGAGTATTTGGTGTTGATATTACAGGTTCCATTTCCACTAATGACCATGAAGCTTGCCCATATGGAGTCACAAATACATTGTACAAGGCTTGTTTATAGAGCCATAGCTATTTGAAGACTACTTACGAGTAAAACATCACTCTTCCCTTCCAATGTCAATTTTGGACTGCAACACAAATAGGTGGCTAAGCTACCCAATCAATAAATAGTAGTACACAGTAACAGAACTGTGTGATGTAAGTACATAGAAGAAGTGTCTAGAACAATTGCAATACACATGCAGTTCTCCTTTTCCTGCCACTCTTATTAGCCAGTATTAGCCTTCAGAGATTTTTAAAAGAAATCTCTCAAACGTAAACACACAAACGTGTGTAAGTATTTACAGGTTCAGGACTAAACTTTTCCATTTATTCCAGAGGACAAACCCTTTCAGCCTCAGCAGCAGTGTTTTTCCTGCAACCACAGAAGGCATGAGAGAGATTGGAGATCTAGCTATTGCACTTTAAATTATAACATGTTTTGGATTCCAAGTCCATCAGCAAAGAATTGAACTGGGGGGCCTTCATTCTCCGGTATTCACAACTTCACAAAAAGGTAAAACATTTAGTGGTACCCTTTTAACTTGATAAAGGAACCAGATCACAATGCCTTTATTCTTCTCACTCAATTCTAATAGCATAAAACCCTTTAACTATAGCAGTAGTGTATTATCTATACTAGTATAGCAGGTTCAGTATAAATTTCCCAAAACAGGTTATTAACAAAACAATTTGTTTGAGTTTACACTCTATACAATAATTCATAGATTCCAATGACAGAGGGGACAACTGTGATTATCTAGTCTGACCTCCCATATAAACACAGGCCTTATGGAACTTCCCCCAAATAATTCCTAGAGCATAACTTTCAGAAAAACATCCACTCATGATTTAGAAATGGTCAGTGATGGAAAATCCACCACAATGCTTGGTAAACTGTTCCAGTGGTTAATTATTCTCGATACTGTCAAAAATGTATGCCTTCTTTCCAGTCTGAATTTGTCTAGCTTCAACTTCCAGCCATTGGCTTGTGTTATACCTTTCTCTGCTAGACTGAAGAGCCATTTTTAAATATTTGTTCCCCATGTAGCTATTTCTAGATTATAATCAAGTCACCCTTTAACCTTTTCTTTATTAAGCTAAATAGATAGAGAGGTAGACATTGAGCTCTAAGACATGTTCCAATCCTCTAATCATTGTTGTGGCTCTGAAACCTTTCCAATTTATCTATATCCTTCTGGTGTCCACAATTCAAGAACTGTGTACAGTATTCCAGCAGCATTCATACCAGTGCCAAATATAATGGTAAAAACCTCTACTCCTGCTTGAAATTCCCATTTATACATCCCAAGATTGCATTAGCTTTTTTGGCCACAGCAACATATTGGGAGCTCATATTCAGCTCAACTTATTCACCATGACCCCCAAATATTTTTCACACGATGGAGTCCCCCATCCTGTAGAGATAGCCTCTTATTTGTTCCTAGATGTATAGTAACCTACTCAGTTACACTAAACGCCCCGGTCTTTTTAAAAATATAAGCATAATCTAACAAAAAATTGGGGTTAATTCTTGCTGCTTCACTGAGATTTAGTTCTTCCTTATTTCTTGAGGCACTGAAAGCATGGAATAGTTGTGATTTGTGAAAGAATGACAACTTGAAAAAGGAACTGAAGAATTTAATTTAACTGGTTAAATTCTATCGTAACTTCTGTTTATCCCCACTGGCTTAAAAACGTTACAAACATATTTCCACCTATCAAAGATGAAGAACGGGAGGGAGAACAAACATCAGGCAACCCAGGAATGCTTTTTTCCAGAAGAGTTCAAGTACTTCTCGAAGCTGAAAGGACTGAAGACTTTTCCTTATTTAATCACAACACTTCACTTTTAGTATATTAAGCCTCATAACAGCCTTGAGAGGTAGGTGAATTACTATTTCACTCATTTTACAGTGAAGAAACAAAAGGTTAAGTTACTTTGCTGAAGTCAGACAGTGATTCAGAATTTAAGTCAGGGACGGGAGCCAGTGGTGAAATCCTGGCCCCGCTGGAGTCAATGGCAAAACTCTCACTGATGTCCTGGGTGCCAGGACTTCACTACAACAATCCCCCTGACAACATATTTCCTCTCTTGGAGGCTTTAAGTGCCCTGTAATTTCTATTGCATATATAGCAATATGCACAAGAAGCTGTATTGACCACCAGGTCATTAACACAAAGATATAAAGGACAAGTTTTTCAGTTAAAAGTTCTATTTCTGAAATTAGACAAATACATTTTGTGTTTGGCTTTTCTTCAGGGAAACTGAATTTCTCATCACTCAACACATGAAAATGGAGGTCCCTTAATGTGGCTAAGAAGATTAAACTTTTTAACAATTAGGGCAATAAGTCATTGGAACAGATTACCAAGAAAGCAATACACTAATCAGCGGTGTAATATAAATGTCTTTCAAAAATACATCCTACTTCATAGGTTGAGTTGGATAGAGTTCACTTCTACAGTAGAAAAAGAATTCCCTCATTCACAGTGCAAGAATTACTGGACGAGATTCTATGGCTTGTGCTATGCAGGTGGTTAGACTAGATGATCGTAGTGATCCTTTCTGGCCTTAAGTTTTTAAATCTCTTAATTTTTGCATTTGTGGATGGGTGATGGAGGCAAAGAATTAAAAAAACCTCACTTATCTATCAACAAAGTGCCTTTGTGAAAGTCATCTCTCTTTAGTGTCTAAAATTTGAAAAAAAAAATATGTAAAGTTAGGCAGTAAGCACCAGCTGGTAAGAACCATACACAATTTTAGAGCCTGACTAAGATTGTCTAGGAGTCTTACCTGCTGGTGATTTTTATTTCTTTGCAGAACAATGTACACAGACTGAAATATTGTTTTGAGCAGTTTGATTACACCGTTTTTTGTTAGGTGATTTAATAATGTGAGCCAGCAAGGTGAAATAAATGTAGAGATAAAACCTAATTCTACATTATTCACTTTTTAGACAAAAAAGTGAAATGACTTTCATGAGGACATTTCCATGACAGATCATAATAGTTTTTTAATTCTTTGTTCTGGGAATGTATGTTCCATTTGCTAGAATGCAGCTATTATAACATCGTATGCTCTATAACTTCTGGGAGCAGCCAAGATCTAAAATCCATTTGCTAGCCAATGGAGTGACTTGTATTTATTATTGAAGTAATTTCTCTTCAGCCCTCTACTTTTTTACAAAAGTTAGAGCTTTACAAATTCCAGTGCCTCAGACTTTTCCCATATCAGCTAGGCCAATCCTTTCTTACCATCTTAGAACGGAAGAACAGAATTATTCCGTAGTCTCTCCTCAGCATGTTTCATACGCAATAATATGTTATCTTGGTATTACAAATATGTACAGAACCTAACACGATGGGGTCTGATTCATAATAGGGTTGGGAAAGAAAAAGAAAAAGATTAGGAAACTACTATACACACCAGCATAACAAAAGGTATTCTATCAATTGGAGAAGGAATATTATACGTCAGTTGTAGCATGGAATTGAGAATTAGGAGTGGAAGGTTCTATGCCTGGCTCTTACTCTTACTCATTGTTTTGCATCAGACTGTTCATTTTTCTCTGCTTCAGATTTCCCATCTGCAAACATTAGTACTATGTTACAGTTAAACAATTTGAGTCTTCAAAACTTTTATCAAGGGCATGTGTCATCAAATGAAAGCCTTTGGGCCAGAGCTTGTCCAAAACTCATTATAAAGACCTGATTATTTGACCCTGAATATACCTCAGTCAAGGATGTATTTGCTAAGGACTCTCTCAGTTAAGGCTACATGAGTAAAAAGGCTCTTTGTGTAAGAAAGGGGACTCAGAAAGGCTGCTCATGAGTTAAAATATCCAAACACTTATTAGCAAAGAAAAAAAAAACTTCAGTGTCACCTGAAGAAACATTTTTAGTTCCCCTTATGAACTAAGTTGGGGTTGGTCCTGGTCCTGATTTGAGCAGGGGATTAAGATGACCTTCTCAGGTCTCTTCCAACCCTAATCTTCTAGGGGAAGCACATTCACAGTGGGAGTGCCTGGAGTGGCTCAAGACCATAAGTGCCTACCTCAGGGCAGACTGTCAGAAAACAAGGCAAAAACTTCAATCGGGTGATATGTTCTTTAATTAGATTTCACCAACCCAGCGACAAATGTAAACTCCTGGATCACCGTAACAGTCTTACCATGGAGTCACAGTCCTCTTAGACTCTCCTGTCTATCTTGAAATCCAGGAAAGCTGGACATAGTGATAAATGGTCACAATCACAAAATATTCAGGTTGCTTCTAGTCCCAAGAGACCATTCACTTACCCCAGATCAACTGGCACCAAAGAAAGTGCCTGTAGCCAATCCTGTAATAAACTAAAAGTTTTATTAACTGGGGTGGGTTGGGGTGGGAGTTATATAAAGGTTAAAGCAAGCAAAAATTGCAACTCATTTGTATTCATACCTTACTCCTAAAAGTGATAGGGTTGTAGTGATTTGTCAATTCAAAATGTCTTTCATGGCAGACCAGGGGTAACCCCTGGAGATTTCTGACTTCAGTTGAGTGTTTTTGACCCTGTGAGAGTTCAAACAGCAACGAGATGGAAAGTTTTCCTGTGACTTATATTTCCTTCACTCAGCCTCCAAGTCCATAAGACTAGCTTCCTTGCACATAGCATTTCTAAAGCGGGACAGGGCCATTTGCCAGTACAAAGGATTGGTAATGTTCCTTCATGGCCCATCTGACTTTGATAGTTCTTCTAGATGGACAGGAGGAAACACACTCCTCCAATCTGAGTTCACATGTTTAGAGCAAACATTTTCAAAGTTATAAAGCAAAGTTTACTTATTTCCTGACAGCATGGAATACAGACATTACAAATAAGGTTGTAAGTAGCTGCACGAATTAAACATTTTATAACACATAACACTAACTGTGATGGGATCTACCCACTGCAGGTGGCATATCCTTTTGGCCCCTCTTGGAATTAACTCTTTCCAGCTCCGAGGCCCCCTGGTACCACTCACTGCACACCCTGCTGCCACTCTCTGCAACTCAGTGTGCTCCCTTTCCACAGCTTTGCCTTCCAGCCAGGTTCCCATATGTGTTTCCCTCTGCCAGGGAATGAAAGTCTTTCCTTACTGGCAGTCTTCCCATTCACTGCACATATGGTGCCACTTCCCCAGTGGCTGGTAGGGGAAGCCAGGCCCATCCTCTACTCCAGATTCCAGCTCAGGGAGCCTCTAATTAGCAGCTGAGTTCTGTTCCATACTGGACCTTACTGCATTTCCCTGAGCATTACCTCACCTTCTGGCTCTCCCCTTTCTCTGAGTTTGCCAGCCTCAGAACTCCCTCTTCTCAGCGATAGAACCTTCCACTCCTAATTCTCAATTCCATGCTACAATTGACGTATAATATTTGCTTTTGTAGCTCCCCAAACACTCCTCCTTTCTTGCAGGAAGTGACTGCAGCCTACTTCCCTACAGAATCTCTCTATTAACAGCTCCCTAGCTTTATAGAAACTCCACTTGTTCCCACTTAGGTGATCTTCCCCTAATCAGGGCTTTCCTCTCAGGCTTAATTCATCCATCTTGCAGCCTAATCAGTTTGTTGGCCCATTTGGCCTCCATTAAACTCTTTGGAACAAATGTGGGGTGAACACCCCAGCACACTAACACATAAGTGAACTTGTCTGATCTCCAGCTATGAGTTTGTCAGTTCTTAGCTCATGCCTGCAGCCTTGGTAAGAGCTGGCACCTGGCTTTCCAGCATCACATTGGCCTCTTAAACTGCACCAGAACTTTGTCCTCCTGACCCTGTTATAGATGCCTACTTAGGCTTTTAAAGTCAAATGGAACACAGGATCCCAGGTTCCTGGGAAATATTGCCTGTCCACCCTTCAATTTTCCCTAGCTGAGCCAGCTGCATCTTCTCAGGCATCAGGGTTTTTGGATAGGAGAAAAGGGGGGTGGGTAGATGAGCTTGAATAAAATGAAACAAAAACAACCCAAAACCTACATGCATTAAAGGGATTGGGTTTTTTCTACGCTGAGGGTGGAATGGAGAAACAGATGATGTGATTTAAAGAGAGAGCAGAAGGCATTTATACATACAAGGAAAGGTTCCCTTCCCTGAGCAGACAGCATTACCATTAAAAAAGATCATCACACGTGTCTTGGAGAGGTAGGAAAATAGAGCTTTCTCAAGCTCCAGTTAAATACCAAACAAGAATACCCATTATCCCTATGCTGACTGCCCTGCTGCACAGACACGTCAGGAAATATTTTTTGGAAAATAAAATCCCACTAAGGAATCAAATGCAGACCTGCTGAAAGCAGGCACTGATCCATTTGCTTCGATCATTAACTAATAATCCTCACACCACCTCTACTCCTTTTCATATCAAACATAGGAGATACTGAGAACAAGGCCAACATTTTCAAGTTGTGTGCCTACAGCTAAAACCCTCAATCCATATTTAGGAACAGGGGGAGGGAAAGAAAAGGCCCCATTTTCAGAAGCTCTAGGCACCTCCTGCTTCCATTGACACCAGTGTGAACTATGTATGCTCAGTACTTCTGAAAATGAGGCCACAATGATGGATGCCCAAATATAGATTTAGACAAACAACCAAGTTTAAAAGTTTGGCCTTAAGCAACTTGCCCACGACAATTAAGGCTTGATCTCGCAGTGAGCCCTGTGCAGGAAAATCTTCATTGAAGCCAATGTAGCCCGGCACAGGAGCAGGATTGGAACCATTAGAAGAACTCTAGAATTGTTGTCTCTCAGACCCCTAGATCAGACCTTTTCTGATCACACCCTTTTAGAGACAAATCTGGCACCGATAGGAAAGGAATGGTTTTAATATCAATATAATCCAATTTTCAGAGTTATGTGAATTCATGTTTTATGTTTTGGGGAAGGTGCCTGAGGACCAAGAGTCAGAGAACCACAGTAAATGGCTTTATATTTGTTTTAAAAAAGACGGCTATCAGAAAAAAGTATTCCATACCATGCAATTCTTATTTGATAACAGAGTGAAGATGCTTGTGTAAAGTAGAGGTGAATGAAAATTGGGATTTCCATCCCACAGGAAATTCTGATATTTTAACATTTGTTTTCATCTTGATTTGGGATGAAAAGTCAAAATTTGGATTTTTTTATGGAACAAAAATTGGTGAAAAGTTTCATTTCAGATGTTTTGACATGTCTGAATCAAACAGTTTGGTTTCTGAGCCAGTTTAACATTAAGCTGCGTCTAGGTATGGTGCCCTCCATCCTCCCATATGGGCTGCCGCACATTCAGAGGTGAAACTGTAGTGCACGATGGGAAATGTAGTCCTTCCAAAGATTCTGACACACAGGAGAGAACAGGGTAATGATGCACCTAAACTACAACTCCAGTAAGGCACTGCTGCGCTATAGGTAGATGCAGCTTAATGACAAACAGACTCAAAGTAAAACATTTTGGGTCAGTTAAGCACATTGAAATGCTGTGATGAATTAACTATGAACTAAATATTTTATTTAGATTTTGCCAATGGAAAAGAGAAAACAATTAGCAAAATTGAAATTTTCCACTGGAAAATTTTGATTTTGCATAAACTGTGTTTTCCATCCTCCCTCTCCGCAAAAAATGATGGAAAATTCCTGGCCAACTCTAGTGCAAAGATATTCTAGAACAATTTTCTGAAAAGTGTCATTTTCCATCTATAATCATTAACATCTTATATTTCAATTTTGAGAAAGAATGATTTCCATCAAGTATTAGAATATTTTAAAATTGGGATGAATTATACCGAATTTTTGAACAACTGCTGTCTTTAAAGGACAGTGTATTCCAAACAGGTATTGTAAATTGGGGCGGTTTACTTTGGAAAAAATACTTTGATGCTTGGGATTCTGAATATTGAACATATAAAGGTTATCTAAAATTGCCTAACGTACATTTACGAGGAGAATCTTTATTACTGACAGAGCTTCAAGGGAAAAAGCTTTTCCCTTGAAGAGGCAATTAAACAAGGCAGGCAAATATGTGACTGACTGTGTCCTTCACTGCTAGAACCATGTATCACATTTACTTTGTCAATTATTGTGATGCCAGTAGCATATTTACAGATCAGCAAATGCAATAACACACTTGATATATTTAATATGGTATGAGATATTGCTCAATACTCCAGGGAGCAGAAGTCCCAACCCCCTCACGAAAGGACTGTTAGACAGGCAATTAGATTAGCCAGACAAGGATCTGGTCAAAATCTTTCCTACCAGGATGGCACGTGCACATGAAAATTACTTTGTATCAACATGACAATGCAAAATTAAATATAAATGATGTCCATGCTGTGTTTGCTCTTTGGACAAAACTAAATCCAGCACATTTATGAGCATTTAAATGTACTAAATTTTTTTTTAAATGAACACACTCTCTAAAAGCTTTTTAGTATTGCTGAATCAGACCCTAAGTTATCAGCCAAAACATAAATTGAAGAAAGCTGCTCTAAGGTGATACACTGTGTGCGTTGTGTGTTTTCAGTTATACTCAACTCCCTTTCACAGTGTTCTCAGAAGTTGCTTTTCATATCTGGGTGGCTCATACACTTTGGAGTTGCTTCCATTTTTTTTCATCATTTATGCTGGAAGCTCATTCTGTTTTGCAAATCTAAAAATTATTTAAACCAAGTATCTCAAAAGTTTGGTTTATCTTAATAGTGTTATAGCTACAAATGCCATACATTTACCATGGAATGGAAAGAAATGGGGAAAGGTTTTCTTTCTGCAAAAACAGATATTGGTTCTTCAGAGATTTAAAGTTATCTGTCCCATCACCTCTCTTTGCTGAAGTTTACAGATTTATTCCTTCTAGGTTTGATTTGTTGCTGCTGGCAGAAATGACAGGATGTTCCAAAATAAAACACACTAAACATTACATCACCAGGCCAAATTCTGCTCTGAGTTACATTGCGTGTAGTTCTGTAGTCAATAGAGCTACTCAGGATTTGTGCTAGAATAACTTACTCAGAACAGAATAAAGCTCGCATATTAGACTTTAAACTCTTCGGGGAAGGGACCATGTTTTCCGGTGTGTTTATATAACACCTAGCACATTGGGGTCCAATCCTAAATGGGGGGTCTGCATGCAATCACAATATGTAATAGTCAATAATATTAATATATACTTGTACAGTTGTAACTAAGTGGAAAGTTTGCCCCACATACTGCAGTGAAAAATTTTTCAGGGTTTTCAGAGATTTATTTTCATATGCTGATTTTCTGCCTGTTCATAATCCGATCATAAATATATGTATTAATTGCATGTTTTGATGTTTCAGAGTAGCAGCCATGTTAGTCTGTATCCACAAAAAGAAAAGGAGTACTTGTGGCACCTTAGAGACTAACCAATTTATTTATAAGCTTTCATGAGCTACAGCTTACTTCATCAGATGCAACATGTGTGTCCCAACATGTGATCGATGCAATTGGCTTTGGAGATGAGACAGTTTCAGGACTTTCACCTACAGAAAGAATCACCTAACAGTTGCCAATAGTTGCCTACCAGCTTACACTTAAGTGTTATTAAAAAGAAATGTCAAAGCGAGTAACCCTAATGGCTCTAGTCAGCTGTCCTTGGAGAGCACCCAAACCAGTCTGAACAAAATATCAGAACATCATATAGAAACAGGATGATCAGGGCTTGCTATAAGTTGGTTCTGTTCTTTTCCTGATGCTTAAGAAGAAAGCCTATATAATTTAGCTTGTAGTGAAGTATAAGATTAGATTAGACTCTACATGCATATAGGCAGTTTGTTGTTTTAAAATCTTCCACCCGCCCACTCCTTTGTTCTAGCTGCTATAAAATTACTTTGTTTTAAGGAGCCTGTTGGTCAAAATCCCTGGTCACAGGTTCCCCAAAGGGAGGAAATGTAAGTATCCTAAACCAGGTCAAGAGCCGCAGGATGATAAACTGTTGGCATACATGCGATAATGTTCCTGGGTCCCAGTCTAGAGTGAAAGAAGCATGAGGTTCCACTCTGAGACAGGCCAGGTCAAGAAGCCCAACACCTGTAGGGATCTGCTCTCAGAGCAGCCAGGCAGGGGCCAGAGGCTAGGCCTATAACCACGACATTCACCATTTTAAATCTTGCCTCAGCTCCCTAAGAAAAGAAAAAGCCCCCTGTGCTTGGGTGTGTATTAAAACGTGTATAACTTTGTGTGTGTGTGGCGGGGGAGGTGTTAAAGCAAAGAGAAAATGAAGGAAAGATTCTCTCTCCCTGTTTTCTGGCACCATGGTGTTGCAGCACAACAGAGAAGTAATCTTCACTATGTGTCTGATCCAAAGTCAACTGAAGTCAATGGAGGGGATTCCATGTCAACCTCCTCCACACAGCATAAATGAGGTGCAGGGTGACAATCCATTGCAGAACGCCCTGGTGCAAGGGGTAATGGTGACTAAATGATGGTGTGCCTGGCCCATTGCAAGGGATAAGGACATAACACCTTTGAGGTGACATGTATCTTTAGGGCGTTCCTGCATTCCCCTGACAGCATCTGTGAACAGCCCTTGCATGATGGGGGACATGGTGCGGGGGAAACGCTCTTTGTAAATTTCCTCTGCCATTGCAGGCCCCAGTTTAGCAGATAACACCATTTTTCCTTTCATACTTCCACACAGAATGAGGGCTTGATTCTGTGCAACACTTGCATTGGCTTCAGTGTTGCAAGATGAGGCTTTCAGTAAGGGGTCGCAAGTCACTAGTTTTGCTTAACAAACTTAGTAGAAGTGCTGATCTAATAAGGAACAGGAAAGTATTAACGCAGCCATTTAAAAACTCGGCATGGTGAGGCGGTAAGTGATCAACTTGCTTTGTGTCCTCTCCTAGTCATTAATTACATATTTGGTGTTGGAGAACCATGGTAGGGACAGTGAATTGCAGCAGGGTTTCTCACTCGAACGGATTCCCTTTGCCTTAACAAAAGATGCACACTTACTGATCTTTACATATAAGTAGCTTTTCCAGTTTACTTTTTTTAATCCTGATTTTACTTCACATAATTAACTTAATTTGTTAATCATCTGAGATTGATTTTTTAATCAAATACTCCTCTTCCACTCCTTGGTCTCTCAACCCTGGTAAATGCACATTCTTTACCCTATCCCTGCCCACCTTCCCGCATGGAAGCAAAAAAGATCCACAGAAAGAAAGAACAAATGATACATTGTGTGAAAGTTAAGAGTAATTGAAAATAAAAAGGACATGTGACTAAGAAACCAACATTGATCGGCATTTGTTTGCACACCACTTCAGTCTCTCAGTGTTCCAGAGTGTTTTTCATTTCCCCACTTTTGGAAGAATTAATACTAATTACATTTAGCTCTGAAACAGATGAATTAGAAACATGATGAAAACAAGCTGAAACACATCCAGGAACAAATGGTAGTTTGATCCTAATTATACCATTCTTTATCAGAAGATACATATACTGAATTAAAGTAGTTAACCAGCATAGTGTTTCCCAAAATGCTAAGCATATTTACTGTGGCTTTGAGTCTTGTGTTAGTGAAACAACAACAAAAAAATCATTTTTGTGACTATGGGGAAGTACTATTGCTGCCAAACTCTTTCGACTAATGTTCATTAAAGGCTTATCAGCCCATGTAATCTTCTTTATATGCTCCTGGACCATTTTTGGAATTGTTTCTTCCTGAAATAACATTTTAATTTCCTTAACAATAAGAAGCCATTAGAAGTTTTTATGAACTTAATGAATACTTCAGCAATCATGTCCACAAAGCACACTTGGAAATAAAAAAAATAACTTCCCCTTAAATGCCTGTTTCTGAAAGTTCTCTCTTATTACTGCCCAAGAGCTTGCTCTTTTAAATCATTTGGTAGGTTTGTAGCACAGAATGGATACGTCAAAATAATTATTCTACTATAGTACAAGTGAGATTTTGGACAGGATGGAAAAGCATCTCATCTTGAAAGCACAAGTATCATTTTTCTGTGAATCATATAAGATAGAGACAGAAAAGAGCGATTAGATTATTTGGGCTTGATCAGATGACTTCCATGGACTTAAATGGGCTTTGGACCAGGTAGCTAGTCCTTCCTTGCCTCTGAAGAAATTTTCATTTGCAATATATTTTTCTACTGTTTGCTCCAGTCTAGTGACTTGGGTGAAGTCTATTATTTCTCTTTGAAGACTATTCCACATTCTACCTCATGGTAAGGTAGTGCTGAAGGAAGTCTAAATGGATACTTAATAGAGCTGTTTCAACCCCTTAGGGTTCATCAAGTTTATGAGCTAAAATAAACATACTTTGCATTACTATAGTGCCTTTAATCAGAGGCTCTCAAAGCAATTTACAAATATTAATTAATCCTTGGAACACCCCTGTGAATTGGATAAATATCATAAATTTCATTTAACAGAAACTGAGAAAGGTTAAGTGGCATAAGCAAGGTATCCTTCTTAGGACTGATTTAACCTTAAAAAATAGATCAACCTAGCTACGTAACTGGGGGATGTGAAAAATGTCATGCGCTGGGTGCCATGGTTAGGTTGACATAACCCCTGATGTACACACAGCTAGGTCAACAGAAAAATTACTGTGTTGAAATAGCTACCACCTCTCAGAGAGGTGGATTGACTACATACCTAGAAAACCCCTTTTGTTGATGTGGGAGGCATCCGCACTAGTGTGCTACAGAGGCACGGCTGCACAGATGCAACTGTGCTGCCGTAGGGGGATTTAGACACAACCTAAATCAGTGGCAGGGCCCACAATAGAACCAAGAGCTCTTGAGTACCAATTCAGTGCTCTAACCACCAAAACCTCTATTTCCCCTATCTGCAGTTTGGTTCACAGGGCCTGGAAACAAATGACTGCAGGTTCACTTAGACATTCAGTCAGTGAACTTGACATTCTAAAGCAGAGGTGCTCAAACTGTGGTCCGTGGACCACTGGTGGTCCACAAGCTCCATTCAGGTGGCCCGCGGATAGTTCCCTCTAAGGTGCGCACCTGGGCGGCCACACGGGAGAGAATGAAGGCCCACCCACCTAATTAGTGGAGCTGCACAGGCATGGCTCCAATTAGGTGCCTGGACCCTGGAGAAGACACACATGTAAGGTGAGGTGGTGGCCTTTGGGGGATAGGGGGTAGGTGGGAGAGTGGGGTGAGAAGACGGGGTGGGGGGAATTTGGGACGTGCAGGGCTGCGGTGGCCAGAGAAAGAGGTGACTTTGGGATGTGCAGGGCTGCGGCTGCCAGGAAGAGATGGCCCTCCTTCCCAGCCCCAGCTCAGGGGCTGCTGTGGCAGGCGAGAGAGGGCACATACATCACATTAGAAAGGTAAGACGACTGATATTAAAATGAGTTGTGTGCTTTTATTTGTAGAAAAAAAATGTTAATTATTATTAAGGTTTTTTTATATGGTGCTTTTATCCAAAGAGCTTTACAATAGTTAGCTAACGGTACAAACAACAGTTGGAAAGACCATTAAGTGGTCCACCGAGATACCTCAGCAATTTTCAAGTGGTCCATGAAAAAAAAAAGTTTGAGAACCACTGTTCTAAAGCATGCCTCCCAACCATTGCTTTCTTTTCTAACCCCCTACCCAAGAGCTTCTTACTACAGTGGGTTGGTTTCTTTTTAGAAACTTATTAGAAAAATAAGTTTCTAATTTGAAAAAAATGGCACAATATGGATGTCCTGACCCCTTCACGGTGTGCTTGAAGCCCCCGCACTTAGGTCTCAGGCTTCTTGACATCACCTTTCCTGGGGCGGAGTCCTGCAAGTCTCTTCCGCTACTCCAGGGATTTAGGCTGAAATGCCTCTTGCAAATCACTGTGATTATCCAGCAGGTCGGAGCACCTGCGGTTCTACTCTCTTTAGGACTGGGGTTTTCAAACATTGCCATAGAACCTTCACGAGCTATGAAAAAAATTACTGCGCCTCCCTATAGTTTACTAAAACAATATGACAAACTGAAAATCCTGTATGTTGCAAAAAATGAACACAAAGGTAGAGATTTGATCAATTATAGATCAGTATGAGTTTCAAAAATATTAAATTTAAGTTCAAAAACAGTACAAATGGAAGCAGCTAAAATAACACTTCACAAACATTTTAGGAAACATGACCCAAAACAATGATATATTAAGTCAGTATAATATCCACCAATCCTATCTTATCAGTGGGAGGGGAGTGTTTGTTTCCTCACTGTACAAAGTAGTGGCATTCAGGGTTTCAGTGTAGAAAGGAAGAGAAGTAAGTCATCTTCAATAGAAAGCCAGGAGCGATACTTTTTTTTGATTGGAGTTAATCCTGAGAAGCCTGACTGGCCACGGTTCGCCCTCCAGGCCAATGGGGGCTGTGGGAAGTGGCGTGGGCCAAGGGACATGCTACGCCACCCTTCCCGCAGCCCCCATTGGCCTGGAGCGGCGAACCGCAGCCAGTGGGAGCCACGATCGGCCGAACCTGCGAAGGCGGCAGGTAAACAAACCGGTCCGGCGCACCAGGGGCTTTCCCTGAACAAGCCGCAGACTGGCTTTGAGAACCACTGCTTTACCACCCCAGTGTGTTAACTCACGGATCTCAGATCCCACTGATAACCAAAAGTCTATGACTGGCATTTGTGAAAATTTGTGCTGCAGTTCCTCGTCACTTGACAGGTCAATAAGGCTTCCTTCTTTTTAGGACAGCATATTTGTAGGGTTTGCCAGTAACTCTCCACTTGTACAGCAAGACATACATGAACTTCCTCACACAATTCACAGAGTCTTGTGAATTGTCACCGTAGCCCTGGACAGCCACAAACTTCTGCACGTAACAACTGTGTGCAGTTTGCCCCCATCTCTTTGCATAAAACGGCAAAAATCCTTGAATTCACCAGGTGTGACTTTGTACAGTTTCTAATTTTTACTGCAACTGAAAGAACATTGCTCAGATCCTCTGGCATCTGTTTAGCAGCCACTGACTGTCTCTAGATCATAAAATGATTCCAGATTGCTATAGGGGACGTGTCTTGTACCCTTGCGATAAGCCCTCTATGCCATCCCGTCATAGACCATGCTCCATCACTGCAAATTCCAAAACAATGTCCCCGAGCAAGGCCTGTGTCTTGGACAACATTTTTAATACCTTAAAAAGCTCTCTACCAGTTGCTTGTGTCGGAAATGGACAGCAAAGCAGCAATTCCTCTTTTAATTCTGTTGCTGTACCAAAACGAATATACACCTGTAGCTCTGCAGCATTTGATATATCGGTAAACTCATCTGTCTGAATTGAATAATATGGGCTCTGACGAACGTTTTCCAGGAGCTGCTCTTTTACATCAGTGGCCATCTTCGCAATACGGCATGAAACTGTGTCATTAGAAAGTGGGATCACGTCTAACAGTGATGCTGCTTTCTCTCCTCTCATCACTGTGCACATATGCTGGATATAGGAATTAAACTGTACAATGATGCTAATTATTGGGTCAAGGGAAACACCAAAGCATAAAGACAATTGAGCGATCATACATATAGGAAAGCTAACATGTAAAATGTTTATCAGATGACAGCAACAGGATCAAGATTTAAGCCAGGAATAAGGTTGACAAAATATAAAATACTCTTTTCTGGATACAAACATGGACAGCTACACACATCTGCTATTTCTTGCCATGTGAAATAATTACAAGACTTGGCTTGTGTCATCAGACCTTGCTGCTGTCAATTATTATGCTCAGTACAGTGTTGAAAAACCTTCTAAACTGAGAATTTGTGGTAAGCAAACAACAAAAGGTTAGGAAGTTCAGCTTGGATAAGCATGCAGCATTTATCCATATTGTGTGAGCCTTTGTAGGGGATGGGAGGGAAAGCAAAGAGACCCCTCACCTTGTGCTTGTCCCATAATACTGATGTGGTAAATTGGTTTCCTCCTGTCCTCTAGCAGCAACAGCAGTTGTCAAGGAATGATTGCCTGACATTTCTATTTATCATTTCTGTTCCAGAATTTTTTTGAAGCCCCTGTCCCCAACCCATGGCAGTAGTCTTTGGGAAGGGGCCAGAATCTGCTCTGAGGTTCTTCCCAACTCCACCACTTTTCAGGGATGAAGCCTCTACACCCTTTGGACAAGATATGGGCCACTGCAGTCTCTAAAAGTGTAACAAGTCCTTGCCGCTCACATGGCTGCCTGGGGCAGAGTATGAAAAGAAGGGGAAGGTAGGTCAAAGGGGACCTAAGGCTCGCATTCATGCAGCTCTCATTGGCTAAGCTGTGCAACCGCAGCTACCCTGCTATTTATATAGGTGCTCAAGCTCATGCACATAAGCAGGGGCACTATAGCCCTCATTCACAGTGTAGACGTAGCCTGAGAGAAAAGGTGTGTTCCGTTCCCTTCTGGCTGGCTAAAAAAGGAGAATGCTTATGGGAATTATTGCATAGTGTTTCCCAACTGATTTACTGGGCTTTTTGTCAACAATGAAACAAGCCCTTAAGAAAGGACCTTAAAAGATTAATGGCTGAAGGTTTATTTCCCTTATCTGACTCATGAAAGATCCCACTATTTCCATAGCTCAGATGTATGACTTATTGGCCATAGTTCTAGGTCCATTACTGACCCTTTCAAATTCCACGTGAGAGGTGAGGCTTTCTAGGAGCATCATGCAGTATGAAACATTATTAACACCAATAGCATGAGCAGCAGCATCCAGAGGATACTATTAAATGTAGTAAAAGTAATTGATAAAGCGTTGGTGCCCATTTAAGGGGATAACTCAAAGCTGTAAAGTAGGATTATGCTTTCTGCTGAGTTTGCCCTCATTGCTCATACAGACTGAGATTGTGGATATTGCCTTCCTTGTAAACATTACCCCTTTTGGCCATTAGCCAAAATTTGAAGTCTAGGTTTCAATTAGGAGGAGAAATTGATATTGGAGTCAGATATTTCTTTGATGCAATCGTCTTTATTTACAAACCATGTGTCGTCAGATGTTTGGCTACATTTGTGTGTTCTCTCTGCGTGCTGCACTGGCTCTGGCCAGAGAGCCCATATAGCAGGCTCCGATCGAACTGCCCCAATAAGACCACAAGACTTGGTTTAGTAGCGAAGGCGTCCGGCCAGGTTTATTGTCGATGAAGCACGGTAATGGCACCTGGCAGACTCTACAAGGATACTAAGACATGTATGCACGTGACAATGGATGCACCTCAGTCAGTGGCGGGACTTTCCACTGTTCCCTAGGCTGGCCAAAGACACTCCCTCGGAGATACATCTTTACATACTAATGCAAACAAATTACATATTGCCCCTGATGTATCAGGCTGCCACCCTCTGACATAGTAGGGTGCCACCCATTACCTTGTATATGTTGGTTTGATCAAAACATCTCTATCCATCATGCTGTCATCCTGACCTTATCTTTAGGATGGGTCAGTTTGTTTCTATTATCTTTGGGGAATGTGCTGGTGTAGAGGTGTTCTGGTGTCACCTTTCTGGAATGTGTTTACATATATCTTCTTGTGTGCCTAGAACTACTTAGGAATGTGTGTTTCTGCAATATCAGCCCTATTCGTGCCAGATTCTGTGAGCAGGGACTGCATCTTGCTCACAACTTAACTTTGCTTTATATCAGCAAAGTTTTGACTGCTTTAGCTCAGGCTTCAGGCCTCATACCAGGCCTCTGATCCATGGGCTTATGTTTCAGGCCCTCTTCTTACTACACCATGTACAAAGTCCTATTTCTCTGAACACAGCATGAATCAAAAATCAGGAGACATATCTTTCCTCACAGTTCCAAGACCCTTTCTAGCCAGCACTTAGCTCTAAAGCTCTCTTTCTTGGGGCCACATTCCCAGTGCTTGCTCTGGCTGCATCCTTGGCTTTCTGCTGATTCTCTCTTAGGTTCTCTGCTGTTTCTCCTTTCTGTCACAGTGACAGACACATACAACATCATCAGACAATACTCAAAAAATCTCTGTTCATATGTACTTGTGTTTTGGGTGGAGGCGGTATTGTTCCTTAGAGGTGCTTAATTGTTTCTTTGATTTATCAAGACTGAAGAGTGGTGCCTACATCCAGCAGTTTCAGCAAGGTTTAATCCGATCCATAACAGCAATGAGAACACATAGCAGTGGTGGACATAATTGAAAATAAATGAGGTTGGGTCATGTTTTTTGCTGCACTGAGATCCACTTAGCAAAAGACTTTATGTTTGGGCCTGCTGTTATCTTTTGGTAATGTGCTCTAACTTATGAAATCTAGCTACATTACCTCAGGAACCATATGCCAGATGCAAGCTGACTGAACAGAGTTGTGTGCTGCTTAGATAGGGCTCCCTCCTCCTCCCAACATACGGCACAAAGGAACCGAGAGAGAATCTGGCTCATATTTTCACAGTATTGTTATGATTCATCTCATTTGTTTATTCATTTAAAATTGAAGGAGACAGTTTTTAACAGTATAATTTGTTGGAAAATTAGATAGATATTTTTTTCCAAATCCCAAATATGACTTTTCCTTATTTTAGCAACATGTGATTCATTTGGGTGAATGTCATCTTCAGTAGATACAGTAATTTGCTTTACAATGAATGTCTCATGATCTACTTTGATTTTTAAGTAAAGGATACCTACTTTCTTTAGTATAAGTTTACAGTTTATCCAAAAAAAGCTGATGCTTCTTTCTCAACTGACATATGAAATCTTCAAATTGTTGAAATCATTTGTTACATTCAGTGACATGTTTACCAGAAACTTTTAAAGGGCAAAATATTGAGTGCATACCATATCCAAGGGAGTGCATTCATCTTTGTGCATTTTATTTTTCCCAGTAGACTAAAAATTCATCTGTTTTTATCAACCTAATTCAATTTTAATTGTATTCTATTGTGGGTTTGAATTTAGTTTGACTGTGTCTTTTGATTTATTACTGATGAACAAACCAAAGTACTTTAAATCATCAGGAGTGAATCTGAATTGCCACTTCTCAAAACAGGCTTTGAATCAACCTCTGACAGTCAGTAAGCTTCCTGTTTATTTATTTTATAATTAAACAATGTTCCAGATTTCTTAATGAATAGCAATACTGCTAGAACTGTTTTATTTTTCAGTTTCAGAATGAATAGTAGAGTGTCATCAACTAAAGCACATGATTTCTCTATACAGTAGTAATTTTCACCTATGTTGTCACCTGAAATTAGAAAAAAAATCTCAATGGCTTCACTGCATTGTTTTAGGATAACACTGGGCACCCTCTACAGCCAAGGATAAAAGATATCAGGTATATTTATGATATAGAAGTAAAGCATATGTATTTAATTAATGTTGTAACACAGGCCTCAGACCAACCAAGGCCTCAGGCCTAAAGAAAGACTTGACAGATCCAATTAACAAGTAAGTGACTCTAGAATTTAAGTTGTCACAAGATAGCAATGACAGTATATAACAAGATGTCATAAGAGAGAATACTGAGTTAAGGAACTGTTGCAAAACTGCTGATACTTAGGAAATATACCGGTATATTATAATGTACCAGTTAAAGCCGGTTAGTATATTTTCAGGATTTTTTGCTGTCATTGGGTGCCACAATGTTCTAACCACAAGTTGTGATGGTGATTGAGTAGCATAAATGTTAGTGAGTATAAGGAGAACTAACAAGTTAACCTATAAAAAAGGAGCATCCAAAATTTAGTGACGTGTGGAAGTATAGAAAAAGAAAAAGGGATGAAACTGCCATAAATATGTATGAACCCCAGCGGGCATCAATTTAGCACATTATAAAACCTGTATCCCAGCCTGAATGCCTTGGGAGATGCCAAGCTGACATTCACTGGTGATGATGACCATGATGAGGAAGATAATGACACTCCAGGGTTCCACAGCAAAATATGTGAGCAATGCTCATCAAAGGGCTAAACACTTTGCACTAACTGTATATCTGCTGAGATATTGGTGGGATTGTTTATCTGCTCCATGGATTTGTTAATAAAGGGACTGGTGATCATTGCAATTGTTTCTCATGTGCTTCTTGGGTCTCTCAGTCTAATGATACTGGTGGTAATCTTCCTGATGCTACAGCCACTCAGGAGACCACACCATTAGTGACCTCTGTGGTCTAAGGTTAATCAATCTACCAATCCATCAATTAGTCTACACCCCAGGAAGTTCTGGTAGACAGAAAAAATAATCTCTGTCCTAATCCCCTTTTACAGGCAAAAAGATCTCTCTGGACCTGGTCAAATCTCTAATTGTTGGAAATTTAAAGGCACCAGATGTTTACCCAAAATAACTAGAGGGGATAGAGGACTTCTTGATGTGTGTCCCTTTTAAGATCTAAAAGCTATTATCCCATTTGTAGATATACTAACTATGCTTTGGCGTACAGAGGCATTGTCCAATCACGGAAAAAAGTATCCACTTCCACCTGTAAAATATGCAGTAGAAAATTCCAACCAACATTACCAAACATTTTTTTTGTTGACATCTGGGGAGACCAGCTCAGATTTTTAAAGATATATAGCTGCTGAACCCCTTGGGAGTTAGACACCTAAATATCTGTACAAATCTAGCCCACAGTAACTAAAGGCTTTATTTTATCCTCACATAAAATATCAACTCCCTTGCATCCTCCAGTATCATCTACTTTCCATATAGCCCATTTGCTTAGGAAGGTTTATATTTGGGTGGACCATTTCCAGTCCTCTCATTAAATTCCTATTATTTTGCAGTCTACTCTTAATAAAATTATTGGCTGCTAAATTGAGTAACACGTATATTTTCCTAGATTTAAGAATTTTACAATATTGTAGTAATATTTGTTTAACTGCTTGTTGGAAAAGTTTTTTACCTATTTCTTTAGCAAATAGGCATTTACTCTAATGAAAACCCTTGTGATGCAGGCCTTTTGCTACTTTTCATGGACAGAACCACATTTGTTATTTCTTATTCTGTTATGTTCAATGAGAACCTTTTTTTGTGGTTTCATTAACATGGACATTCTATTTAACAAACAAAAAATAATCTCTTGATGTATGATTTATCCCTTTATTTGTGATCCTTATGATGAATGGTGGTGGTGACTTTTTTATTATACTTTTACCAACATTTGTCTAGAGAACATGTAAATTATCTTATCTTAAAGGAAGGTTTTCATTTAATCCAATTTTCATATCTACATTGGGTTTTCCTTAAGGGTTTGTCAAGGTTCCTTCCCCACTCTGAACTCTAAGGTACGGATGTGGGGACCTGCATGAAAACCCCCTAAGCTTATTTTTACCTGCTTAGGTTAAAACTTCTCCAAGGTACAAACTATTTTACCTTTTGCCCTTGGACTTTTTTTGCTGCCACCACCAAGCGTCTAACAGATATATAACCGGGAAAGAGCCTGCTTGGAAACGTCTTCCCCCCCCCCCAAATCCTCCCCAAACCCTACACCCCCTTTCCTGGGGAAGGCTTGATAAAAATCCTCACCAATTGCATAGGTGAACACAGACCCAAACCCTTGGATCTTAAGAACAATGAAAAAAGCAATCAGGTTCTTAAAAAAATAATTTTAATAGAAGAAAAAGTAAAAGAATCACCTCTGTAAAATCAGGATGGTAAATACCTTACAGGGTAATCAGATTCAATCACAGAGAATCCCTCTAGGCAAAATCTTAAGTTACAAAAAGACACAAAAACAGGAATATACATTCCATTCAGCACAGCTTATTTTATCAGCCATTTAAACAAAACAGAATCTAACGCATATCTAGCTAGATTACTTACTAAGTTCTAAGACTCCTTTCCTTTTCTGTTCCCGGCAAAAGCATCACACAGACAGAGAGAACCTTTGTTTCTCCCATCCCTCCTGCTTTGAAAGTATCTTGTCTCCTCATTGGTCATTTTGGTCAGGTGCCAGCGAGGTTATCCTAGCTTCTTAACCCTTTACCGGTGAAAGGGTTTTTCCTCTGGCCAGAGGGATTTTAAAAATGTTTACCTTTCCCTTTATATTTATGACAGGGTTTATTTCAACATTTGATCTGAACCCTTTTAAAACAATGGCCTCCTTGTGGAAAATCATTTGACTTCTGTCCATTTCTGTATAAAGTGGGTCATGAGATGAGAGGTAGATGGTTTCAATTTTCTAGAAATATACTGTTTGTGACAGGTTTGTTATCGGTTGCTTCACATACTATATACTGCACTTAATTATGGTATTTTTATTACAACAGATTAAGAGCATTATATCAATGGCTCATTATGCTTGACATCACTTTTCCCCATCGCTATTGTTTATTATATCTAGAATTTTGTGAATTCTGCTTGTTTGGGCTTGCAAACACCAGTCGGTTAAATTTGCAGTGGTTTGAACTGCCTGGATTTCACTTGGAGGCTTGCTAGAATCTTGGGATTCAGGTAAACTCAAGTGGATATTCTCAAAACTCCCCAGTTATCACATAGTTTACAAAATCCAAGCATTTAGAAAATAGGAAATTAGTATTTAAGTACATCATAAATCATTCACTGCCTACATAAAAGCTAACCACAAACACAGTAGCTGTATTATTCTATTATGACACAATACATTATATTATGCACACTCTTTTGCTTTTTCTCAGTCTGCAAGAGCAGACTAGATACTGTTTTAAATGTAGGACGGATGCCATTTCTAAACAAGCCTGAACATTTGAACTTGTTCTCCTCTTGTATTCACACTGGCATCTACAGATTCCAAGTCCCGAAGGGACCATTGTGATCATCTAGTCTCACCTCCTATATAAAACAGGCCATAGAACTTCTAGAAATAATTTACAGAGCATATCTTTTTTAAAAAAATCCAGTCTTGATTTTAAAATGGTTGGTGGTAGAGAATTCATCACTACCCTTGGCAGGTTGTTCCAATGGTTAATACTCTCACTGTTAAAAATGCGTACTTTATGTCCACTCTGAATTTGTCTAGCTTCAGCTTCCACCCATTGCATTGTGTGATGCCTTTCTCTGCTAGATTGAAAGCCTAGTATTAAATATGTGTTCCCCATCTAGGTATTTATAGATTAATCAAGTCACCCCTTAATCTTCTTTTTTTAGCTGAATAGATTAAGCTCCTTGAGTCCATTCTTATAAGGCATGTTTTCTAATCCTTTAATCATTTTTCAACAAGAAAAGGAGTACTTGTGGCACCTTAGAGACTAACCAATTTATTTGAGCATGAGCTTTCGTGAGCTACAGCTCACTTCATCAGATGTATACCGTATATATACGTATGTATACATACATATGTATACGTATATATACGTATGTATACATACATATGTATATGTATATATACGTATGTATACATCTGATGAAGTGAGCTGTAGCTCACGAAAGCTCATGCTCAAATAAATTGGTTAGTCTCTAAGGTGCCACAAGTACTCCTTTTCTTTTTGCGAATACAGACTAACACGGCTGTTCCTCTGAAATTAATCATTTTTGTTTAATTTAATCTCTTCTCTGAACCCTCTCCAATTTATCAACATCCTTCTTGAATTGTAGACAACAGAACTGAACAAAGTATTCCAGCAGTGGCCACACCTGATATTAGTATGTTTATGTATCCAAGGATCACATTAGCCCTTTTGGCCACATCATCACACTGGGAGTGGATGTTTTGCTGATTATCCACCACGACCCCCACATCTTTTTCAGAGGCGTTGCTTCCCAGGATTCAGGCCCCCATCCTGTAAGCACGGCCTACATTGTTTGTTCCTAAATGCATGCATTTATATGTAGCCATATGTCAAGGTTCCTCCCCCACTCTGAACTCTAGGGTACAGATGTGGGGACCTGCATGAAAACCTCCTAAGCTTACTTTTACCAGCTTAGGTTAAAACTTCCCCAAGGTACAAATTAATTTTATCCTTTGTCCTTGGAATATCCAACTCTAACTGGATGTACTGGGAAACGTAGTTTGGACACGTCTTTCCCCCAAAAATCCTCCTAACCCTTGCACCCCACTTCCTGGGAAAGGTTTGGTAAAAATCCTCACCAATTTGCATAGGTGACCACAGACCCAAACCCTTTGATCTGAGAACAATGAAAAAGCATTCAGTTTTCTTACAAGAAGACTTTTAATAGAAATAGAAGTAAAGGAATCACCCCTGTAAAATCACGATGGTAGATACCTTACAGGGTAATTAGATTCAAAACATAGAGAATCCCTCTAGGCAAAACCTTAAGTTACAAAAAACACACACAGCCAGAAATAGTCATTCTATTCAGCACAGTTCTTTTCTCAGCCATGTAAAGAAATCATAATCTAACACATACCTAGCTAGATTACTTACTAAAATTTCTAAGACTCCATTCCTGTTCTATCCCCGGCAAAAGCAGCATACCGACAGACACAGACCCTTTGTTTCTTTCCCTTCTCCCAGCTTTTGAAAGTATCTTGTCTCCTCATTGGTCATTTTGGTTAGGTGCCAGCGAGGTTATCTTTAGCTTCTTAACCCTTTACAGGTGAGAGGATTTTTTTACCTTTCTCTTTATATTTATGACCATATAAAAACACATTTAGTTTGCTTGCACCCAGTTTACCAAACAATCCATATTGCTCCATATTAGTGATTTGTCCTCTTCCTTATTTACCACTCCCCTAATTTTTGTGTCAACTGCAAACTTTATCATGAGGATTTTATGTTTGCTTCCAGGTCATTAATAAAATGTTAACTGGTAGAAGGGCAAGAACCAATCCCTGCCAGACACCACTAGAAAGACATCTGTTCAATGATAATTCTCCATTTACAATTAACTTGTTAGCCAGCTTTTAATCCATTTAATTAATGCCATATTAATTGTAGATCTTTCAAGATTTTTAATCAAGATGCCACACAATACCCACTCAACTGCCTTGCAAAAGTCTATGTATATTATATCATCACTATTACCTTTATCAACTAAAGTTATATAGGTTGTACAGGATATTGCTATTTTATATGAGTTATGAAAATGGTTTATTTTACATTATTTTTTTGGTATATTCAGGATGTACTGTTACATGCAACATTTACACAATATTGCTGTTTAACAAATAATAAATTAGTAACAATATTTTAGCTTAAAAAAAGATTTGATTAAATACCAATGAAATGAACTGGAAGGCTGTTTGTAAGTCTAAAGTCTCCTTGTATCTCTCTCTCTCTATCTTCCTGTGACCAAGACTTACCAAGTTAGGTGCCCTCTTCCAATGTTAAGTGTGAAACTAGCAAATAATAAGAGTGACACTGTTTTGAATGGGAGGCAGAAACATCTTGTGGGCTGGAGGTTGTGGAAATCTCTCCCTCAAGATTTAAGCTTCACTACAAACCTTACCACCTACAAAACAAAATACAAGACTCATCTCTTCCCTGTAAAGATAATATGTAATTTACAATGAATGAAAACTCATCTGTAAGTGCAGGGAAAGAGAACCTGTGTCTAGACTACCTAGTGAAATAATAAAATTCCATGAGGCACTTGAATATTATGGTAAAGAATGTGGAATAAATACCTGTCAGGTAATCTTACACTAGGATAAGAATACTATCTCCTGGAGGCTCTAGGAGGAATGTGCTCATGGCAGGCCTACTGTCAAGGTTCCTTTCCCACTCTGAACTCTAGGGTACAGATGTGGGGACCTGCATGAAAAAACCCCTAAGCTTATTTTTACCAGCTTAGGTTAAAACTTCCCCAAGGTACAAACTATTTTACCTTTTGCCCCTGGACTTTATTGCTGCCACCACCAAGTGTCTAACAAATATATAACAGGGAAAGAGCCCACTTGGAAACATCTTTCCCCCCAAAGTCCTCCCAAACCCTACACCCCCTTTCCTGGGGAAGGCTTGATAAAAATCCTCACCAATTTGCATAGGTGAACACAGACCCAAATCCTTGGATCTCAAGAACAATGAAAAAGCAATCAGGTTCTTAAAAGAAGAATTTTAATAGAAGAAAACGTAAAAGAATCACCTCTGTAAAATCAGGATTGTAAATACCTTACAGGGTAATCAGATTCAAAACATACAGAATCCCTCTAGGCAAAATCTTAAGTTACAAAAAGACACAAAAACAGGAATATCCATTCCATTCAGCACAACTTATTTTATCAGCCATTTAAACAAAACAAACTCTAACGCATATCTAACTAGATTGTTTATTAGCCCTTTACAAGAGTTCTGACCTGCATTCCTGCTCTTGTTCCAGCAAAAGCAACACACAGACCGAGAGAGCCTTTATTTCTCCCCCGCCTCCAGCTTTGAAAGCATCTTGTCTCCTCATTGGTCATTTTGGTCAAGTGCCAGCGAGGTTATCCTAGCTTTTTAACCCTTTACAGGTGAAAGGGTTTTTCCTCTGGCCAGGAGGGATTTAAAGGTGGTTAGCCTTCCCTTTATATTTAAGACACCGACCTAAACTTTTTTTTTTTGAGCAGTGAAGCCTGGCTTCATCCCTGTTCAACTCTCCAAGTACTCTCTGAGGTGCGCGAGAGCACTGGGGACATGGCTACATCCTCATAGACATTCAGTTCTAATGACACCCACTTCTTGCACCTTGTCCTTGGGGAGTGCAGACACACTGTGGCTGCCTCCTCAATGGGACCAATCAAGGTAAAACGTATTCCTCACCAACACAATCGCCCTGGGGCAGCAGTAATATGAGCCATAGTTATCAAATCAAAACAAATATTTACATTAGTTCATTGGTTTTATTATATTGGGCCAGCTGCTCAGCTGAGTTTACACTGAGCTGAGCAGAGAAGGAGCTGGGGGAAAAGAAGCTACCTTGCTGCTGGCCTGGGGACTAAAACAGCACTGGGTTCAACTTAGACCAACTCTTAGACCACTTTAAGTTGAACTGGCTGCAGAAGTCCTACAGAACTGCACTGCAAAGGAGTCACAGCCAAGATTAAGCCTTTGGACCTCTTTGCTCCAATAAAATAATGTAGCTGGTACACAGTTTTCAACATTTATACTATAAATGGAAAACTTGGCAGAAATTAAGTAGATAATGAAGTTTCTGTGGCTAGGATAATTGAACAGCCCAAATGCAGAATGGTAAACTATGGCACTATAAAGTTAACAGACTTACCTGCTAAAGGTTCTTGAGTTAGACTTTGACAAAACCTCTAATAATGCCTCTGTGTCCCAGTTTCCTCTAACCAGTAGACTACGGCTATTGTACACTAAGAAGGAAAAGCTGATAATGGAAATTAGAAATTCCTTAATCCCTGTTTTGTATGTCTAGTTAGATCAAACTAATATTTAAGGCAGAAAGATATATCTGAATCTCTATAGAAAATGTTACAGATTAGTTAAATGAATCATAGAACATTAGGGTTGGAAGGGACGTCAGGAGGTCATCTAGTCCAACCCCCTACTCAAAGCAGGACAAACACCAACTAAATCACCCCAGCCAGGGCTTTGTCAAGCCAGGTCTTAAAAACCTCTGAGGATGGAGATTCCGCCATCTTCCTAGGTAACCCATTCCAGTGCTTCTCCATCCTCCTAGTGAAATAGTGTTTCCTAATATCCAACCTAGACCTCCCGCATTGCAACTTGAGATTATTGCTCCTTGTTCTGTCATCTGCCACCACTGAGAAGAGCCGAGCTCCATCCTTTTTGGAACCCCCCTTCTGGTGGTTGAAGGCTGCTACCAAATCCCCTCCTCACTCCTCTCTTCTGCAGACTAAATAAGCCCAGTTCCCTCAGCGTCTCCTCATAAGTCATGTGCCCCAGCCCCCTAATCATTTTGGTTGCTCTCTGTTGGACTCTAATTTGTCCAAATCCTTTCTGTAGTGGGGGCGCAAAGCTGGGCGCAATACTCCAGATGTCGCCTCACCAGTGCTGAATAGAGGGGAATACTCACTTCCCTCGATCTGCTGGCAATGATCCTACTAATGCAGCCCAATATACCATTAGCCTTCTTGACTACAAGGGCACACTGTTGACTCGTATCCAACTTCTCGTCCACTGTAATCCACAGGTCCTTTTCTGAAGAACTGCCACTTAGCCAGTCAGTTCCCAGCTGTAGCAGTGGATGGGATTCTTCCATCCTAAGGGCAGGACTCTGCACTTGTCCTTCTTGAACCTCATCAGATTTCTTTTGGCCCAGTCCTCCAATTTGTCGAAGTCACTCTGAACCCGATCCCTATCTTCCAGCGTATATACCTCTCCTCGCACAGCTTAGTGTCATCTGTGAACTTCTTCAGAATTCAATCCATCCCATCCTCCAGATCATTAATGAAGATGTTGAACAAAACTGGCTCCAGGACTGACCCTTGGGGCACTCCGCTTGATACTGGCTGCCAACAAGACATCAAGCCGCGGATCACTACCAGTTGAGCACAACAATCTAGCCAGCTTTCTTTCCACCTTATAGTCCATTCATCCAATACATACTTTAACTTGCTAGCAAGAATACTGTAGGAGACCGTATCAAAAGCTTTGCTAAAGTCAAGGTATATCACATACATTACTTTCCCAATATCCACAGAGCCAGCTATCTCATCATAGAAGGCAATCAGGTTGGTCAGGCATGACTTGCCCTTGGTGAATCCATTTTGACTGTTCCTGATCACCTTCCTCTTCTCTGAGTGCTTCAAAATGGATTCTTTTCGGATCTGCTCCAAGATTTTTCCAGAGACAGGGGTGAGGCTGTCTGTAGTTCCCTGGATTCTCCTTCTTCCCTTTTTAAAAGATGGATACTATATTTGCCTTTTTCTAATCGTCCAGGACCTCTCCTGATCACCACAGCCAAGTAGCTTAAGCCAACCGTCCTTAACCTGTCCTTTCACCATTGAGAGCTGCTCACCTCCTCCCCATATTGTGTTGCCCAATGCAGCAGACTGGGAGCTGACCTGGTCTGTGAAGAGAGAGGAAAAAAACCATTGAGTACTTCAGCTTTTTCCGAATCATCTATTGCTAGGTTGCCTCCCCCATTCAGTAAAGGTTCCACACTTTCCCTGACCTTTTTCTTGTTGCTAACATATCTGTAGAAATCCTTCTTGTTACCCTTCACATCCCTTGCTTGCTGCAACTCCAATTGTACTTTGGCCTTCCTGATTACACCACTGCATGTTCGAGCAATATTTTTATACTCCTCTCTAGTCATTGGTCCAAGTTTCCACTTCTTGTAAACTTCCTTTTTCTGTTTATGCTCAGCGAAGATTTCTCTATTAAGCCAAGCTGGTCACCTGCTATATTTGCTATTCTTTCTGCACATTGGGATGGTTTGTTCCTGCGCCCTCAAGAAGGCTTCTTTAAAATACAGTCAGCTCTCCTGGACTCCTTTCCCCCTTATATTAGCCTCTCAGGGGATCCTGCCCATCAGTTCCCTAAGGGAGTCAAAGTTTGCTTTTCTGAAGTCTATGGTCCATATTCTGCTGCTCTCCTTTCTTCCTTTTGTCCGGATCCTGAACTCGACCATCTCATGATCACTGCTGCCCAGTTTGCCACCCACTTCTACTTCCCCTACCAATACTTTCCTGTTTGTGAGTAGCAGGTCAAGAAGAGCACCGCCTATAGTTGGTTCCTCCAGCACTTGTACCAGGAAATTGTCCCCAACACTCTCCAAAAACTTCCTGGATTATCTGTGCACTGCTGTATTGCTCTCCCAGCAGATGTCAGGGTGACTGAATTCCCCCATGAGAACCAGGGCCTGTGAACTGGAAACTTCTGTTAGTTGTCTGAAGAAAGCCTCATCTACCTCATCCTCCTGGTCAGGTGGTCTATAGCAGACTCCCACCACAGGATTACCCTTGTTACTCTCACCTCTAAACTTAACCCAAAGACTCTCAGCAGACTTTTCTCCAGTTTCATACTGGAGCTCTGAGCAATCATTCTGCTTTCTTACATACATTTCAACTCCTCCACCTTTTCTCCCCTGCCTGTCCTTCCTGAACAGTTTAAACCCATCCATGATAGTGCTTCAGTCATGTGAGTTACCCCACCAAGTCTCTGTTATTCCAATCACATCATAGTTCCTTGACTGTGCCAGGACTTCCAATTCTTCCTGCTTGTTTCCCAAGCTTCTTGAGTTCATGTACAGGCACCTAATATAACTACCCGATTGCACCACTTTCTCAGTATGAATCATGAGGCCTCCCCTGTTGCACCCTCCTCCTTGTGTTTCCTCCCGGTATCCCACTTCCCCACTTATCTCTGGGCTTAGGTCACCGTCCCCTGGTGAACCTAGTTTAAATCCCTCCTCACTTGGTTAGCAAGCCTGCCTGCGAAGATGCTCTTCCCTCTCTTCGTTAGGTGGATCCCATCTCTTCTTAGCAATCCATCTTCCTGGAACAACATCCCATGGTTGAAGAATCCAAAGCCCTCTCTCTGATATCACCTGCGCAACCATGCATTTACTTCCACAATACAATGGTCCCTACCTGGGCCTTTTCTTCAACAGAGGAAGGACAAGAACATAACTTGCACCTCAAACTCCTTTATCCTTCTTCCCGGAGCCACATAGTCTCAAGGTCATTCTTGGCAGTATCATTGGTGCCCACGTGGAGAAGTAGGAACGGTTAGCAGTCCAAGGGCTTGATCAGTCTTGGGAGACACTCCGTCACTTTCTGAATTCTAGCTCCAGGCAAGCAGCACACTTCGAGTTTCCCGGTCTGGATGGCGGATGGAGGACTCCGTCCCCCTTAGGAGGGAGTCCCTGACCACCACCTCCCGTCTCCTCCTCTTGGGAGTGGTGGTCGTGGAACCCGCACCCCTAGGAGAATGCATCCCATGCCTTCCAGTCCTTCTCATCCGTTCCCTCAGATGGCTCTTCCAAACCATTCTCCGCAGTAGTACCTTTGCAGAAAAATCTGAAAACAGTTTCTTACCTCTATCTGCATTGGGGGTACATGGGTTCTCCTCTTTCTGCCAATTTTCTTCCCTGCTCTTCATTTCCTTCTCTGATTCCTCAGCATGCTGTGCCTGCAGTACCAAATGCTCACTTTATCCAGAAAGTCTTCGTTTTCTCTGATGCAACACAGGGTTGATAGTTGGGTCTCTAGTCCTTGAACCTTCTCTTCCAATATGGAGACCAGCTTGCACTTCATACAGACAAAGTCGGGTCTATCCTCTGGGAGAAAGACAAACATGGCACATCCCGTGCAGGTCACAACAGCTGATCGCTCACTATCCATATTGTCTTTCTTCTAAGAGCCTGTTCAGACATTGTATTTACTGCTCTCAGAAGCCTGAAAGGCAAAAACTCTGTGGGAACTCCCCGCAGGCGAACTCCAGGCAAACTCTCTCTGCTACTCTGAAATCTCTCTGTTTGCTTCCCTTCTGTTCGCAGCAGTTTGCAGTGAGTTCCTTTTTTAAAAGCATGCTTTTCATTATCATATTTGCAGGTCTGGATGTGAAATGACAGAGCTATTATTGGTAGCACTGTTTTTTATCTTCTGAAGGACATTTGAACTAAAGCCATGCAAAACTTTTGTAACAAATTCTGAAACCAAGCCTTGCTGGGCTTCAGGTCTTGTTACAAATGAGTTGTACGAAAACTAAGACTCATTGAGGCCTTGCTTTTTGGGGGGAGAAAGGGAGGGTGGGGGCTCTGGCAAGGTCTACACATCAGTTTTTGTAACATTATGATCTATTTCCTTCCATCATAAAAATGTTGCAGCATTAACAGGAAATTAAAGTATATTAAAAAGTTGTCAATCTGAGGGTATGTTTAAACTTAAACAGCTACAGTGGCACAGCTGCAGTTACACCACTGTAGCCCTTCAGTGTTGACACTACCTATGCTAATGGAAGAGGTTCTCCCAGTGGCATAGGTAATCCACCTCTCCTGTAGATCTAGCACTGTCTACACTGGGACTCAGGTCGGCCTAGCTAAGTCTCTCAGGGGTGTGGATTTTTTACACCTCTGAGATACACAGCTATACGGATATAAATTCCTAGTCTTAAATTTTCAGCTCTGTAAAGCAAATAGGTTTTTCTTCCAAGCATAATCTTGAAGAATTTTCTTAGTAGGCATGAGGCTTTCTAGGTTTATACCGGTTTAGTCCTCAGAAGAATAGAATAAGAAAAGGCTCTCATTAAATATACCACATTCCTTCAGGTCTCATTCAATTTTTTTTTTAAATCTAATATGCAATATAGTATTTAAGAATATTCATCTGAATAAGGACAATGAATTTGATTTGACATTCACTATCCTTTTTATTTTCTGTGAACATCTGAACAAAATGACTTTTTTGTTTGAAAGAGCATTCAAGGAAGGCAAAAGTCTTCTGACTTTTCATGCAAATGTGTTTGTGGCCTGGTCTACAGCTAAAACTCAGGTAGACTTAGCTATGGCACTCAATGCCCATGAGCAATGTAGTGATGCCAACTAGCAGTGTAGACACAGCTAGGTGGATGGAAGAATGCTTCCTTTGATCTAGCTACCATTGGTGGAGTTTGTACAGTGAAAGAACACCACCTTCTGTTGCTGTTGTCTGTGTCTACACTACTGAATTATAGCGCAATAGGTACGGCACTCTAGGTATCCCATGGTAGCGCCTGCAGTGTGGACATGCCTGTGTAAAAGTTCGTGCTCAGTATCCACACAACCATCATGACATCTTTTTGACTTCCCTATTGCTGTTGATCAGGGGTGAAAGTAAGATAAAATACTTAACAGTACGGGAGCCCGGTTCTGGGCCCCTGGAAGGGGCAGGGCCTTGGGCAGAAGGGGCGGGATTTGGTGGGGGGTCAGCTTCCCCCAGTCAGCCCTTCCACGCTGCCTGGCCCATGCCACCCAGGGCTCCAGCGGCGATTTAAATCGCTGGACCCCAGGACAACTGCCCCTTTTGCCCCCCTCCATCAGCGGCCCTGGTGATGGGGAGGGGGAGCAAAAGGGGCAACGACGTTAAAATGCTGTCACAGCAGCGCTTTAACGTGGGCGGTGTATGGGCTGGTACTGGCAGCCACTTCTTACCGGTACCAGCCCACTTTCACCTCTGCTGTTGATATAAGTTTGAGTTATCCAATGCAGCAGCAGAAACAATGCAATATAACTTCTTGTGACCACACATGAATAAAAAACAAAATCAAGCAGGCAGTTTTGTAAACACCATAGAGGCTAAAATTTGTTTGCATAAAGGATTCTGTTAAAACTTATGACTAAAGAGTATCAATCACCAAAAGCAGGAGTATCAGCAGAATATTCATGAACAGAAGAAAGGCCTAAATTCATAAGCAGAAATGTTGCTGACAGCCAACAGGTGATGTAAGTAACACAGTGTCTACACAGACACTGTCACCCTAACTATATCGGTCTAAGTGCTATGCCTCTCACAGAGGTGAAGCTATTAGGTTGGTGTAGTGGGCGACTTACACTTATGGGAGCAACATTGTAGTGTAGACACTTACATAGATAGGGCAGCTCATATTGACCTATGTCCACCTAACTATGCAGTATAGACCAAGCCTGAGAAAGAAATAGCTGTATCCTTTCTTCTCAGCCACCAATCTAAGAGCTCAAAAGACAATGGGCCTAGGTCTCATTTACACCAAGGGCTCTTTACATTTACATCCAATGTAAGAGGGGCTGACTATAAGCAAGAATAAGGGCCTATGAAACAAATGTCACCAGAGATGTGTCCAAACAAGAAAATTTTGATTCCGATCTAAATTTACCAGAACTTAAAGTTTGAAAATAGTTGGGAAAGGTCAGTATCCAATTCTTATTATAGCTAAAATCCTGAGATTCTCCTGCAGCTGTCACTTTGTCCTAATTCAGGCAAACACCTTTTAAATGCTTTGGGAGTTAGCTGAGAAATGGCTACATAATTATCACATAATCTGTATGGTAAGCAAAACAGAACAAAAAACAACCAAAGAAAAGCAACCAAATAAAATAAAATCCTAACCTCTTAAATAAATAGCTAAATAAATCAATGAATGTGGTGAACTATATTTGAAAATAAAGTTTGTCATTCCAATAGGCATTTGAGGGCCTACTGTAAATGGCCAGCACTCTTGCTAAAGAAAGGACATAATGTGTTATGTCTCCGCTTCCTTGATATATTGGGAGCCCAGACGGAGGGAAAGCGAGCAAGCTTTCACCTCTCTTTAATGTGGCACTTGTTTCACAATCATCAGAGGAACTCTAATTTACATTTATCAATTAAATATTTAAAAAGACTGTCTTACTGGCATGATAAAATGGACTGGAAACTTGGTTACAGTCTGTTGTACTTTTCGTTTATTGAGCCAGGATCATACATGCTGTTCTGCTCTTAGCTAGATGATCACCACCACCTATGCCACATGTAATGATGCCCTTTCCCTCTCCCAGTATGCTTTGCAAAGTTCAATTTAGTTTTCGCTCCCTACATTTTAAGTATTTTGAGTTTAAAATTTTGTATTTTATTTATTTATTTTTACTGTTTGCTCCCTCTGATTGCTAAGACAAACAGCGCTGCCTACTCAGGCAGTCTTTCCTGATCTGAACTTGTGTGTGAATGTGACACAAACGAAATGTGAATGAGATCTGCCTGGTTCTCTTATTTTTTTCCTTTCTAAATCCCTGCTACATCCTATCCACCCACTTAACCCATAGAGCAGAAAGAAAACAAGCCCCTCTCTTGCTCTCATTCGTTGTTCGTTCTTGTTTCATTTACACCCCTTTTGTCGCCTTTCTTTAGCACGACTGGAGTACTGGGGAGAGGCAGCAGACTCAATTAGGGGCTTCAGTGGAGAAGCAACAGTTCCCAGGCAACCAAGGACATGTGATCCCAGTTACATATAAAATCCTGAGCAGGTGAGCAGAACTGTCTAAAGGAGGTATAAGGACAACCTGGGCAGGATTTTGAAAGCAGAGGGATGGTCTTATGTTTATGGCATGAGCTTGAGATTTGGGAAAGCCAGGTTCAATTCCCTGTTCTGCCACAGACTTCCTGGGTGACCTGGGGCAAATCACTGAGCTACCTACAGACCGCAGCTTGGAATGTGTTTCCCAGCATGGGGAGACAGACACCTGCTATATCTGCTTAAGCTAGAACACTAAAAATAGCAGCATAGTCAGGGTGATCACGGATGACGGCTTGGGCCAGCTGCCTGACTACATACCCCAGGGGTGCAGGCTGGTTTGTATGCAGGCAGCTAGCCCAAGCTGGTGCCCATGCTGCCCTGGTGAGACTACTATTTCTAGCATGCTAGCTCACACAGAGCTAGCACCTGGCTGTGTACCTGCACTGGAAAGCACATTCCCAGCTGCAGTGCAGACATACCCTGAGTTTCTCTATGCCTCAACTCCCTGTCTGTAAAAATAAATTTAAAAAAGAGATAATTCTTCCCTGTGTCATAGGGGTGTAGTTTGACTAAATGCATTACAGATTTTGAGGTTCTCACATCCTACGACAAACTGACAGAACCATCTCTGTAGCCAGTGCAAAATATGTCCTCTCCTCAAACCTCTGAGAAACTAGCAAAGCCCTGCTTGAGGAATATAAAGTGGTTTTCATAGATTTTAAAGCCAGAAGGGACCATTATGTTGCGATTGTCTAGTCTGACCTCCCGATTTGGATATTTTTTCTAAAAAATTACACTATAGTATAAACAGGAATTAATTCACGTAAATCCTATGTCTTGTGTTATGCAGAATGTCAGAGTAGATGACTGCCCTCCCTGGTCCCTTCTGGCTTTATAACCTATAACACTGGCCACAGAACCTCACCCAGTAATTTCTGCTTCAAACTCATAACTTCTGTTTGAGCTACAGCATATCTTTTAGAAAGATGTCTCAATTTAAAGACCTCAGTGATAGAGAGTCTACAGCATCCGTGGGTAAGTTGTCCCAGTTGTTAATTACTCTCACTGTTAAAAACTTTGCACTAAGCATTTCCGGTCTGAATTTCTCTTGCTTCAGCTTCCAGCTATTCGCAGAAAGAAGTCACAATTAGATATAACTTAAAGAGCATTTGTCTCCTAAATCTATTGAGGCATCTCTCTGTTTTTAAAAGCATTGAACACACAAAACAGGTGCTATTGAGGTCAAAGGTCCCCAATACAGATTTAGGAGCTTAATTTTAGGATTCTATTTTTGAAAAATTTGGTGTAAAATATTGTGAACCTAAGTACGGTTTCCATTGGAGTCACTGGCAAAACTTCCATTCGCTTCAAAGGGAGCCTGATTTTGTGTGCGTTGGGCACTGAACAACCCTTTGTGCCCTCAAAAATCACCCTATTAGTCTGATATTTTCTGGATTTGATAGTCACTTTACCTTGTGAGTTTCATTGCAGCAGCCAGTGTCAAAGGAACTGGAAACGTTGAATGCCTCTAAATAAAATAAGAGGATAGCAGGCAAACATGACATCTGTCACTCGCTGTTTGAATACCTCCATGAACTATAAAGATGAATCAAAAGAGAAAAAATGCTAAGGATTCACTCTCAGTAATCAATGACAACACATCACATAACGGTTCCTTATAATATCTTGCAGGGCCACTGACAGAGCACTGGATTTGCTGAATAACATTCTTCCTCAAAAGAAAAAAAAGGAAGTGATTTTATTTTAGGATCAGTACGTATAGGGGAAGCTATACTCCCTACACACACTACTAATCTGCTGCTACAAGTGAAGCCACACATTTCCTTCCTTGCTTCCATGATGGACAGCAGAGCAGCTGGCTGCAGGAGCAGATTTACGTACAGGGCTTCATAATGACCACCAGTCCAAGCTTCTCTTTTCTGGTCCCTTGAGTCAGCTTTGGGTGGCACTAAAGGATAGGTCCATCCTGGCAGCATCTAGCCTTGGGATGAGCAGAGAAATGGGGAGAGGGAAACAGGGCTCCCAGAAAGAAAGACTGAACGGGGGGGAGGAGACAAGTCAGCAAACATAAAAAGCAAACAGTGAATATAAGAAAAATACCACAAACTAGGAAAATGACTAGGAGGGGAAAGAGAAACGTAAAAGGAGAAATGATAGAGAAAAGTAACAGAAAAAAGGAGAGATGATAGCAGCTGTGTCAGCATATGAAACAAAGCAATTTGTGTTACCCATCCACTAACCTGTTCAAGGACGGCACCAATAAAGAGATCGTAGACCACATCAGTGAAGAGAAACCCCTGTTTTTCTTCTGTCTTTGACCCACAGTGTGACTGAACTTTTGTTCTTTTGGCACCTTAATTAGTAAATAATAGCTCCTTGGTAAGGTGAATTTGTTTCTTTTTAGGCTATTGAAATATTTGGTGAAGATTTGGAAGTTCATTGTTTCCAATGATTTTTACATTATGAATGGTAAAATTCACTCACTTCATATCTCCTGCTGGCAGACTCCGGAGTATTGGTCATTATCTTCCTTATTGGTGCCATCATCACCCAGGATTGTCTTCCTGGCGTCTCCCTGTGTGTTTCTTCCTCCCAGCACACAACTGGGCAATGTATTGCAGCCTCTCCTCCATGATGTGCCATTCAGAATTCCTCAGTGATTTCATTTGAAATGAAAGGAGTTTCCATTACAGTAAGCTCATTTATAGTTCCACTGACATTCATTCCCATAGACACTGGTGGAGCTTTAGGAGTTTATTTTTTTGATGATCGTACTTGCTGTATTTTGATGCCTTTATTTTATTTTGTCTTTCTTAGCGAATGTTTGGACCTTCTAATCTTAAGAGTAACCTGTCCAAATCCTCTCTCGTCAGCTGACTTTAGGATACAGTGTGCTGACAAACAAACACACAAATACTACTTCTAGACTAGGATTTCAAGATTGTTCAATTTGAGCCTAAATCTGCTTGTAGTCCATTGCGGGGAGTGGCTCCTCCTCCTCCTCCGGGTCTGCGGGCAGCCAATCCGCTCCACTACGTCTCCGGGGGTCGCTTGACATGGGGAATCAGCGGGGCGACGGGAGACATGAGCTCGGTCCTGTAGTCAGGGCTGAGCAATAAACACAGTTATGGAGCCCCAGCCCCTGGTTGGGGCGGTGCAGCAAAGAGGCTTGTGCTCAGGCCTGTACTTAGGCTGGGCAGCAAACAGTTAATGAGCCCAGGATCTAGTTCAGTCACTCAGCTCCAACCTGCACTCAGATGGGGCTGCAAACCAAGTCAGTTAACTCAGGCTTTCCTTCAGCCAACTTGAAGGAGGGGGAGACTGCCACTCAGTGCTTGGGTGACAGGGGAGACGCAGGCCCTCCCACTGCGCGTCAGTGGGGATCCAAGCCACAACACGCTGACTCACCCTCTGCCAGTGTTGCAGCCAGACAGGGGTCTACTACCTCTAGGTCACTTCCACACTCCCCCTCAAAGGGTACCTGCTGGTCCAGTGAGGTAAGGTGATCAGTGGGGGCCTCAGTTGCCAGCAGAAGCTCTGACAGGGTTGGGCCAGCTAGTGGTCCAGGCCAGCCGTCTGTCTCCTGTGGGGTCAGGTCATCCAGGAGTCCAGGTGGTCCGGGCCAGTCATCTGCACTCTGCAGGCCTGCTGCCATCTCCCAGTGCGAGTGCTCAGGGGACGCATCTGTCCTCTCCAGTGGCTGGGGCCCTACTGAGCTTCCGGGTCCCGCCTTTATACTTCTGGCCCCACCCCTTGGCTTCCAGGGGTGGAGCTAGGGGGTAGAGTTCCACCCACAAGGGGGTGGAGCCACCTCTTCCTCTGTGTCTGAGGAGGAACAGTCCGCCTCACTACACTGCTCCCACTAAAAACAGGCCAAAACTGAAAATCCCAGCCTAAGGTCCTGATACAAACTTTCAATCGACTTCAATGGGCTTTAGGTCAACCCTTAAATGCCTTTCTTGTTTGCCATTCACCGTACATAGAATTGGAGCTGCTTTTTGGTTTTATTTTTCTATTTAAAATTTTGTTAAATTACTAAGCGTATGTCTACACTACAGGTACTATACCGGCATAATTACGACACCATAGCAATGCTGGCATAACCCAGCATATTCGTAGCAACAACATTTTGCCTTGACAAATCGTTGTATGTCTACCACATACTTTTCCTTTTAAATCTGGTAGAATTCCTTTTGGTATTAAAAAGACAAATATAGAGAAGTGCTTTTGCTGTGGCATTTCCCAGTGTCATGACATTTTGCACAAATAATTCATTTAATAATTCACCCCTTTCTAGTTCATCTGAAGTGCTACTGAAAGACCATCTTCTTTTCCCACAACTCTGACCCTACTCTTCCGCTTTCTTGAATCTCTCCATTACTTCCCTCTTTTTTTGTAAACACTAAATTCAATCTTCTCACCACTCTGCAGCTCTACTTCTACCTTCATCTCCACACTCATCTTCTAATCTGTCTAGACCTATTCTCTCTTGACCTCTCCCTTATTCCCTACCAACTTTCACACTTTCCTAATGTGCTTAAAACAGCTTCTCAGCTAACTTTTGTCATGCTCCCTCTCAAAACACTTCCAACAGCCCACCAGTTCTGTATCAGGTCAGGTCAGTTGCTGTATCAGGATGAGGACTATCTCAGTTAATATTGAAAGAGAGTATTTGTCAGCATCCATTTTGAGTTCTTGAATGAATTTGCCTTGACTATTTGTGCCCCTCCTGTAATCGCTTTCCATGAGTGAAAAGCTAACAAGTTCACTGGCAGATATTGATGAAAATTCACAGAAATCAAAGTTCACATTTGTAATTATGAGTTTTCACAGTGCTATGTTCATCCAATATGACTTCCAGTATGTGACCACTCCAAAACAGTCTGAGGCCTGGTCTACACTTAAAAGTTTTGCCAGCATAACTGTGTTAATTAAGAGTATAAAAAAAAATCTCACCCATAATTGACACAGTTATACCAGCAAAAAGTCCTTTTGCCAATATAGGTTATTTTATTCAGGGAACTAGTTTAAGCTATGCTGGCAAAATAATTCTTTTTCTTGCATAAACTGCAGTACCACTAGGAGAGATTGTCAGCTATACTGTATAGCTGTACTAGTAAACTCTTTTTACTGTTGACAAGGCCTGAATTTTGAAGTGTGAATACTGAATACTGGCAACAATACTTCCACTTTGTGGGCAATCCATGAAGTGAAATATCTTCTACAAAGCATTTGATGAATAATTTCTAGCAATTAACAAATTTGTTGAAGGCTTGATGAGTTCATGAAATGAAAAAAGGGGCAAATTTCAATCTAAGTAATTCATCCAGCTCTAAAAAGGACAGTATGTCTATTCTGTATTGCACACACTCACCTGTTTAACCCAGATGTGCTCTTGGGTTATTCGTCTGGCACTCTTCTCCTACTGTGTGCAGTGCTGTGTGTTGCGTGTCTAAATTAATGCCTTGAGATTGTCAAAAAACAGGCTCAACTGAAATTACTTAATCTAAGATTATTAATCAGATTAGTATAACACTATACAGAATACAGAAACAAATAGATACATTACCACCCTTTGTTGTCAGACTAAGGGCTGTCTTTCCTGAATCTGGAAAGGACATGCAGTGTTCATTCCCCCAGCCTAAATTTTCATATCATTATACAGGGTTTCAGACAAAGGAAATCTAATTGCCAAGAATATTCTCCCAGAAACGTATGTTGTGATGTCATTTCTACACAGTCTCAGTTTACTTGACTCATGTGAGAAAGCATAATTATTTACAGCTGAGAGGACTAACAATTCTTCAAGTTAATATTTTTCAGTGGGTCTTTTTTATCCCACAAACATTCTTTCATGTTGATTTCCCCAATAGGAAACATCTGCTATAACAATAATCTTTTATTAGTTTCCCTAGTTTATATATGCTTATGTTAGCATTATATATCTAAAGTAGATGGTTTTGAAGAATATCTAGAGTTTTATAGACTTGAAGGCACCCTAGAGTTAATAAATACAGCATAATGAATAAAATTCCTGAATAGGGTTACCTATTGGTTAAGACCAATTTTCTAGGCCTTAGAATTCAGACAGACATACTCTTTATTGAAGATAAAAAATTTATATATATATATAAATGAGCTAAATATGCAGAAAGAAAAAAAAGATATTACTATTTACTAAAAGGTACAAACATGTGCGTGCTTATAAAAGGTATAAGCAACAGTAGATATTGTGACAAAGTTCCTCCTCTGCGTTGGTGGGTCCTGCGCTTATTGGCAGATTTTCTCACCTCAGAGGTTCACGGCAGCCCTCAGTTTGGCCACTTTTGTGGCTCAAATCTGCCTTTCACTCAGTTAGCCTCATCGCTGGCCAGCATGGGGAAAGGAAGAAGAACAATCCCCTCAGTCTCTGCTGATCCACCTAGTGGATTGGGGAACAGGCCAGAGGCCTTCCCTTCTGGTGGAACCCACAGTCCAGTTCAACTCTTCTGGTGTCAAGTAGGGAGTTGGGGGGATGGAGGGATGGGGGGAACCTGGGCCCGCACTCTACTCCAGGTTCCAGCCAAGGGCCCTGTGGATTGCAGCTGTCTACAGTGGCTCCTGTAACAGCTGCATGACAGCTACAAGTCCCTGAGCTACTTCGCCATGGCCTCCTCCCAACACCTTCTTTATTCTCACCACAGGACCTTCTTCCTGATGTCTGATAATACTTGTACTCCTCAGTCTTCCAACAGCACATCCTCTCACTCCAGCTTCTTGCTCCTCTTGCTCCCAGCTCCTCGCACGCACCACAAACTGAAGCGAGCTCCTTTTTAAACCCAGGTGCCATGATTAGACTGCCTTAATTGATTCTAGCAGCTTCTTGATTGGCTGTAGGTGTTCTAATCAGCCTGTCTGCCTTAATTGTTTCCAGAAAGTTCCTGATTGTTCTGGAACCTTCCCTGTTACCTTACCCAGGGAAAAGGGACCTACTTAACCAGGGGCTAATATATCTGCCTTCTATCACTCTTCTGTAGCCATCTGGCCTGATCCTGTCACATTATGCATAATAAAGGATCATAACCTGCAGTTCTTCTAGGGAGCATTTACTGAGGACTTAGCCCATAATTAGTTATGATCAAGCATTTGTGTGTGAGAGTTTATAAACAAATTGTAAGTTCTGCACTATTTCCTACATACACTCAATTTGACGTAATGTCAACTACTTTCTGAGAATCCAAAAGTACTTTTACAAAACAGATTGTCATTCTTCAAAAAGGAAGAGGCTCTGCGTGTGATTAACAGAAAAGAACAAATTCTGTTAGTACAATAGCTTTTGAATGATGGGCTGGTAGTTAGTAACTACAAATAGATTAGAGATTCATTTGACAAACAGAGCATTATGTTCCTTCTGTGATCATTATAACACTGAAAATGTCTTCTTATATATCTAGACAATTAGACAAACTAAACTGTCTTTGCAAAAAGAAAAGGAGTACTTGTGGCACCTTAGAGACTAACCAATTTATTTGAGCATGAGCTTTCATGAGCTACAGCTCACTTCATCGGAGCTGTAGCTCACGAAAGCTCATGCTCAAATAAATTGGTTAGTCTCTAAGGTGCCACAAGTACTCCTTTTCTTTTTGCGAATACAGACTAACACGGCTGTTACTCTGTAAACTGTCTTTGACAGATATTAACAAATAACTGCTTTGTTAAAATCTCATATGCTGTTATGATTTAACTTGGACTTTTATTACATTTCTTTCCACTGCATTACCAGAAACAGTTGGCTAGCTCTTATCAATCCTCTTTGAGATTCCCTAAACAAATTAGTCACATGCAAGAAATTAATTTTCTTCAAAGTTTTATCTGCAGAAATAAAGTTTCAAAAAAAGTGGAATCAAGTTTTTGTCTATGAACCCGTAAGACAAAAAGTTTCCAGGCCAGTTCAACGCCTCTCAATTGTGCTAGAACTAATATCAACTATTAACATGAATATTCACCCTGGCATATTGGAATTTTCATTGCTCAAAGCTCAATCCTCAGTTGCGTCCACTATCCACTGTATATAACTGAAGTAGGGTAGCTTCAAGGGAACTGTGAATGGCTCCCCAACCCTGGGGCTTTGCTGGGGCCTAATTCAATCCTCACCACACTTCAAAGAATCTCTATAATTGTACAAAACTATTTCTGGATAGCAATGCCCCCAAACTGGCAGTAAATTTCATACAATCATAGAATATCAGGGTTGGAAGGGACCTCAGGAGGTCCTCTAGTCCAACCCCCTGCACAAAGCAGGACTAATCCCCAACTAAATCATTCCAGCCAGGCCTTTGTCAAGCCTGACCTTAAAAACGTCTAAGAAAGGAGATTCCACCACCTCCCTAGGTAATGCATTCCAGTACTTCACCACTCTCCTAGTGAAAAAGTTTTTCCTAATATCCAACCTAAACCTCCACCACTGCAACTTGAGACCATTACTCCTCTTTCTGTCATCTGCTACCACTGAAAATAGTCTAGATCCATCCATCCTCTTTCAGGTAGTTGAAAGCAGCTATCAAATCCCCCCTCATTCTTCTCTTCCGCAGACTAAACAATCCCAGTTCCCTCAGCCTCTCCTCATAAGTCATGTGTTCCAGTCCCCTCATCATTTTTGTTGCCCTCCACTGGACGTTTTCCAATTTTTTCACATCCTTCTTGTTGTGTGGGGCCCAAAACTGGACACAGTACTCACCAGTGTCGAATAGAGGGGAACAATCATGTCCTTCGATCTGCTGGCAATGCCACTACTTATACATCCCAAAATGCCATTGGCCTTCTTGGCAACAAGGGCACACTGCTGACTCATATCCAGCTTCTCATCCACTGTAACCCCTAGGTCCTTTTCTGCAGAACTGCTGCCTAGCCATTCGGTCCCTAGTCTGTAGCAGTGCATGGGATTCTTCCATCGTAAGTGCAGGACTCTGCACTTGTCCTTGTTGAACCTCATCAGATTTCTTTTGGCCCAATCCTCTAATTTATTTAGGTCCCTCTGTATCCTATCCCTACCCTCTAGTGTATCTACCTCTCCTCCCAGTTTAGTGTCATCTGCAAACTTGCTGAGGGTGCAATCCTTGCCATCCTCCAGATTATTAATAAAGATATTGAACAAAACTGACCCCAGGACTGTATCCACTTGATACCGACTACCAACTAGACATGGAGCCATTGATCACTATCCGTTGAGCCCGACAATCTAGCTAGCTTTCTATCCACCTTATAGTCCATTCATCCAGCCCATACTTCTTTAACTTGCTGGCAAGAACACTGTGGGAGACCGTGTCAAAAGCTTTGCTAAAGTCAAGGAATAACATGTCCACTGCTTTCCCCTAATCCACAGAGCCAGTTATCTCATCATCGAAGGCAATTAGATTAGTCAGGCATGACTTGCCCTTGGTGAATCCATGCTGACTGTTCCTGATCACTTTCCTCTCCTCTAAGTGCTTCCGAATTGATTCCTTGAGGACCTGCACCATGATTTTCCCAGGGACTGAGGTGAGGCTGAGTGGCCTGTAGTTCCCTGGATCTTCCTCCTTCCCTTTTTTAAAGATGGGCAATACATTAGCCCTTTTCTAGTCGTCCGGGACCTCCCCCGATCGCCATGAGTTTTCAAAGATAATGGCCAATGGCTCTGCAATCACATCCACCAACTCCTTTAGCACTCTCGGATGCAGCGCATCCGGCCCCATGGACTTGTGCTCGTCCAGCTTTTCTAAATAGTCCCGATCCACTTCTTTCTCCACAGGGGGCTGGGTCACCTCCTCCCCATGCTGTTCTGCCCAGTGCAGTAGTTTGGGAGCTGACCTTGTTCGTGAAGAGAGAGGCAAAAAAAGCATTGAGTACATTAGCTTTTTCCACATCCTCTGTCACTAGGTTGCCTCCCTCATTCAGTAAGGGGCCCACACTTTCCTTGACCTTCTTCTTGTTGCTAACATACCTGAAGAAACCCTTCTTGTTACTTTTAACGTCTCATGAGGTCTGTTACAGAATGTACAGCTCGCCTTGTCTTGCAACAACTGGCTGCAGTATATACATTATCACAGAGATAACAATTCAGCTCCAATATGGACATGCCAGGAATGGAGAATACTCCTGCTTGATTAATTTTTTTTAAAAGGTGCTGTGTTCCAACAGAGAACTAAGTATAGCTTTTAGTCAACACAATCAGTTTCCCCAGTAAAAGTCATTTGGAAATGACTGAAAAAAGAATTAATTCTGAATTTTTCTTTGACTGGGAAGACTGATCCTTGGCAGCTTTTCCCTTTTCCTGCTCTATACAAATGGAAGTCCTTTGTTACACTGTTTTAGAAATGCTAAGGCTATTGACTGTGGCAGTGGTGATGTATGTTGTTTTGCACATGAATCGCTGTACATCAACTATTCATAATCCTGCTAGAAAGCACTAATTAGCCGCACTGGTTATTATTTTACAGATTAATGGAGAAATCAAACTAAGTTTTAGGGAAGGATTCATTTAAAGCATACCTAGCTCTGTTAAATTGGAACTCCAGGGCAAAGCTATCAGAAAGGAAAATTCAGGAGTTCCTTTCTAAAGATTTGTCATATCTAAAATTCATATAGTTGTTGGAAACCTAGGGTATTTTATTGTGTTGGAAAATGCAGAAAAATTACTCTGAAGCTGAGATATAGTCAGTGTGCCTTTTTAACAGCACCTGTGTAAAGCTCTGCTCATTGAATTAATTGCTGTCTGTTAGTGGTTGCCAGGCACAAGAGGGCTCAAATAAAATTATGGGACAATCCTATTTATCGGAAGTATTTCAGGGAAATCCTGAAATGCATGTGTGTAAAGTGAGTTCAGAGTGGAAACCATTGCATCAGGATAGGAAACAATTACAAGCATTAATAGCACGTGTAGCTCAACTTTTCAATTAAGTTGGTTCAGGGCAGCTCACAATGCTGTGGGCATAGACTCAACCTAATGCCTGCATGCATTGCTCAAAATTCACTGCTCTTTTAAGCAGCTGAAACTCCACTGACTTCTATTCTGTGTGTGTGAATGTGCACGTTTGTCTCATTGCAGCCAGGATTCAAATCAGGTTTCTCATGGTACAAATGTCACAATGGGATTTAATTTTGGAAAAGGGAAGCCTCCTTCTGGCTGAGCCAAGCTACATTAGATGAGAATCATAGAAAATTAGGGTTGGAAGACACCTCAGGAGGTCATCTAGTCCAACCCCCTACTCAAAGCAGGACCAACACCAACTAAATCATCCCACCAGGGCTTTGTCAAGCTGGGCCTTAAAAACCTCTAAGGATGGAGATTCCACCACCTCCTTAGGTAACCCATTCCAGTGTTCCACCACCCTGCTAGTGAAATAGTGTTTCCTAATATCCAACCTAGATCTCCCACACTACAACTTGAGACCATTGCTCCTTCTTCTGTCATCTGCCACCACTGAGAACAGCTGAGCTCCATCCTCTTTGGAAACCCCTTTCAGGTAGTTGAAGGCTGCTATCAAATCACACCCTCACTCTTCTCTTCTGCAGACTAAAAAAGCCTCGTGCCCTCAGCATCTCCTCATAAGTCATGTGCCCCAGCCCCCAAATAATTTTTGTTGCCCTCCGCTGGACTCTCTCCAATATTTCCACATCCTTTCTATAGTGGGGGGCCCAAAACTGGATGCAGTACTCTAGATGTGGCCTCACCAGTGCCAAATGGAGGGGAATACTCACTTCCCTCAATCTGCTGGCAATGATCCTACTAATGCAGCCCAATATGCCATTAGCCTTCTTGGCAACAATGGCACACTGCCTACTCATAGCCAGCTTCTCATTCACTGTAATCCCCCGGTCCTTTTCTGCAGAACTGCTGCTTAGCCAGTTGTCCCCAGCCTGTAGCGGTGCATGGGATTCTTCCATCCTAAGTGCAGGACTCTGCACTTGTCCTTGTTGAACGTCATCAGATTTCTTTTGGCCCAATCCTCCAATTTGTCTAGGTCCCTCTGGACTCTTTCCCTACCCTCCAGCATACCTCTCCCCCCAGCTTAGCGTCATCTGCGAACTTGCTCAGGGTGCAATCCATCCCATCATCCAGATAATTAATAAAGATGTTGAACAAAACCGGCCCCAGGACTGACCCCTGGGGTACTCCACTTGATACCGGCTGCCAACTAGACATCAAGCCGTTGATCACTACCAGTTGAGCGCAACAATCTAGCCAGCTTTCTTTCCACCTTATAGTCCATTCATCCAATCCATATTTTTTTCTAACTTCCTGGCAAGAATACTGTGGGAGACCACATCAAAAGCTTTGCTACAATCAAGATACATCACATCCACTGCTTTCCTCATATCCACAGAGCCAGTTATTTCATCATAGAAGGCACTCAGGTTGGTCAGGCATGACTTGCCCTTGGTGAATCCATTTTGACTGTGCCTGATTACCTTCATCTCCTCCAACTGCTTCAAAATGGTTTCCTTGAGGAGCTGCTCCATAATTTTTCCAGGGACTGAGGTGAGGCTGTAGTTCCCCTGGTTCTCCTTCTTCCCTTTTTTTTAAAGATGGACACTGTATTAGCCTTTTTTCAGTCATCCGGGACCTCTCCCGATCGCCACGAGTTTTCAAAGATAGCGGCCAATGGCTCTGCAATCACATCAGCCAATTCCCTCCTCCGACTTGTGCATTTCCAGCTTTTCTAAATAGTCCTTAATCTGTTCTTTCACCACTGAGGGCTGCTCACCTTCCCATACTGTGTTGCCCAGGATAACAGTGTGGGACCTGACCTGGTCTGTGAAGACCGAGGAAAAAAAGCATTGAGTACTTCAGTTTTTTCACATCTGTCACTAGGTTGCCTCCCCCATTCAGTAAAGGTCCCACACTTTCCTTGACCTTTTTCTTGTTGCTAACATATCTGTAGAAATCCTTCTTGTTACCCTTCACATACCTTGCTAGCTGCAACTCCAGATGTGTTTTGGCCTTCCTGATTACACCCCTGCATGCTCGAGCAATATTTTTATACGCCTCCCTAATCCGTCCAAGTTTCCACTTATTGTAAGCTTCCTTTTTGTGTTTAAGCTCACTGAAGATTTCACTGTTAAGCCAAGCTGGTCACCTGCCATATTTGCTATTCTTTCAGCACATCAGGATGGTTTGTTCCTGCACCCTCAATAAGGCTTCTTTAAAGTACATCCAACTTTCTTGCATTCCTTTCCCCCTTATATTAGCCTTTCAGGGGATCCTGCCCATCAGTTCCCTAATGGAGTCAAAGTCTGCTTTTTTGAAGTCCAGGGTCCATATTTTGCTACTTTCCTTGTGTGGATCCTGAAATCAACCAGGTCATGGTCACTGCTGCACAGGTTTCCGCCCACTTCTATGTCCCTGTTTGTGAGGAGCAGCTCAAGAGGAGAATGGCCCCTGTTTGGTTCCTCCAGTAGTTGCACCACAAAGTTGTCCTCAACACTCTCCAAAAACTTCCTGGATTGTCTGTGCACTGCTGTATTTCTCTTCCAGCAGATGTCAGGAAGATCCAAGTCCACCATTAGAACCATGGCCTGTGGTCTGGAAACTTCAGTTAAGTGTCTGAAGAAAGCGTGATCTACCTCAACCTCCTGGTCTGGTGGTCTATAGCACATGCCCACCATGACATCACCATTGTTGCTCTCGCTTCTAAACTTAACCCAAAGACTCTCAACAGGCTTTTCTCCAGTTTCATACTGGAGCTCTGAGCAATCATACTGCTCTTTTACATACAGTGCAACTCCTCCACCTTTCCTCCCCCGCCTGTCCTTCCTGAACAGTTTATACCCATCCATGACAGTGCTTCAGTCATGAGAGCTACCCCACCAAGTCTCTGTTATTCCAATCACATCATAGTTCTTTGACTGTGCCAGGACTTCCAATTCTTTCTGCTTGTTTCCCAGGCTTCTTGCATTCGTGTACATGCACCTAAGATAACTAGCCGATTCCCCTTCTTTCTCAGCGTGAATCAGGAGCCCCCCACCACAGCCTTGCACCCTCCTCCTTGTGTTTCCTCCTGGTATCCCACTTACCTGGGGCTTCGGTCACCATCCCCCAGCAAATCTAGTTTGAGCCCTCCTCACTAAGTAAGAAAGCCTGCCTGTGAAGATACTCTTCTGTCTCTTCGTTAGGTGGATCCCATCTTTTCCTAGTAATCCTTCTTCCCAGAACAATATCCCATGGTCAAGGAATCCAAAGCCTTCTCTCCAACACCACCTGCGTAATCACACATTTACCTCCACAATTCTACGGTCCCTATCTGGGCCTTTTCCTTCAACAGGGAGGATGGACGAGAACACAACTTGTTCCTCAAACTCCTTTATCCTTGTGGCAGAGTGGAGGAGGTAGCAATGAGACATCTATCACACTATCCAGTTGTTCAGATCTCCTTTACCTTTGTCATTCTCAGGACAGAACTGACTTCAGCAGAGAGACAGCATCAGTTGTTTTGCTCAGTGACCTACAGGCAATGAATGAAAATCATGCTTGTCCATACTAGTATTGTTACATCTGTCAATGGCCTTCAGTACCACTGATCATGAGGTGGCATTGAACTCTGGTGAGTAGAAAGGGCTGCCCTTCGTAGTCCCATTCTTTTGTCTCAAATATCTCAACAAGTAGTTGTGGGCAGATGCTCGTCTTCCTGAAAGACTCTCAATAGTGGGGTGCTTCATGGTGCCATTCTGTCTCCCCTTCCTGTTCAATATGTATGTGGGCTATTAGGAGAACTAATGTGAGGAGCAGGCTGGGTGGTTGAAGTCAGGAATTGGTGCCAGAAATTAGAGCCACTGGTCAAAGTCAGAGTCAGGGGATGGGCAGAGGACCAAGGATCTGGAGTGAGGCAGGAAAGCAGGAACCAGGAGTGGAGGAGGATCTGGAACAAGGAGGGCAGGAATCAGAAGCAGGCTAGGAGACAGGGCTCAGGAGCCAGCAAGTAGGCCGGGTCCAAGGTGGCAGCCAGACATTCACCGAGTTGCTCAGATAAACCAGAAGGAGGCACATGAAGTTAAGTAGTGTTTCCCAGCCAGTTGGTGAGGCTGGATGTCTCCCTCAATGAGAAGCTTTACCCCATTGACAGCACTTTCATATGGTTATGATATATTTTGTGCAATGTGTGCCTTGTAAGGTACCATTTGAAAATTCATAATTTACCGAACATAATTGTCCAGTTAAAATGTGTGTTACAACATTATACAGAGACCTATAAGATTTTACTTATGATTGTTACTGACATATACTGTAGTTCTAAATAACACACTCAGAGCATTTTCTCAAAAGCTAGGTGCTAACAGGCCATCACCTGTTTAATCAGAGATTCACCAGCAGGGGAATTGTAAACAAGAAATTTACAATTCACCTGAAGGACAGGTGGCAGCTCACATATGCCATGGAATGGCCTGACCCCAGTTGCCAAAGACTTTTCCAGTACAAAAGGTCAAAGAATGAAAAGTATTCTTTATAGGTCACAGGAAATGAATGAAAGCAGTGGAATAAATATTTGCGTTGTTTGTTTGTTTGTTAATTGCAGTCATTTCAGGGGTAAAAGATTGGTCCTGCTTTGAGCAGGGGGTTGGACTAGATGACCTCCTGAGGTCCCTTCCAACCCTGATATTCTATATCCTATGATTTCAGGGGTCCAGAATCTTCTTCACCTAAATAACATATGGCCAAAAATAAGACAAACACTTAAAAGCACTCAAAGAACATTTGATTTCGGTAATCCTTAGCTGTCAAAGCTCCATTATTTTAAAAGAGTTAAATAGCACTGCAAGAAGAAATACTTATTCTTCTAATGTTTGTAAAGCTCAGTATTCATTTCAGCTTACACAGTTCCAAGAAATGTTTAAAAATGAGACTAAATCTGCTTTTCCAAGAACTACAGCACAACCCCTCCCACCAAAAAACAACAACAACAACAAAAAGAACAGACTTCGGAAGAAAAAAAATCCATAGGCATTTAATACAAAAATTTACCCAGATCTTTTACCAATCTTCTTTTAATGGAGTATACCATTATTCAGTTAATTATTCCATCTTCCTTTCTCTTTCCCTGCCTTGCAAAAAGTGCATGATCCTCCCAGTTATACTTGTCTGTAACTTTACACATGTAGATCCATTAACTTCAGTAGGACTACTCAGACATGCATATATGCATAACTTTGTGTGAGTGTTTACAAGATGAAGTCATTCTTTGCTCCTTTCTCTCTCACATTTTACATTCAGCTTGTTACTAACTTCCATTGCTTATTCTATATTATCTCCAAATTCTGTCTCTGCCAACAATCTCATCTACCTTTCCTGCAGCTCTGACAAAATCTTCAGGTCCCTTCACTGTCTCCACAGATCAAATTCAATCATTCTTGCCATCAAGGATTCACACAATACCCATCCTACACCTCCTCTCTTAGTAGGCTCTAATTCGGGACCTGTGCTCCATGCTCCAGTTCTGCTGCATTGAATGCCCCTTCTGTTTCCCTCCTGACAAGCACCTTCCTGCTTTCTTTCATGCCTGCCCCCTCATTGGAATGACCTTCCTGACACTGTGCGTCCTCCAGACTGCCTCTCTGCCTTCCAATCTCTCCTCAGAACTCAGCTTTTTCCACAATCCCTCAGTTGTGCCCATCTTCCAACACTTCACATTGGTACAGTTAGCAACCTCATTTTTTTTTGTTATTCTCCTTCCCATCCTCCCTTTCCTTTGCTAATGTTACGGGGTCCTTGTTACATTTTGTGTCTAAATTACCTTGTGATATCCTCTGACTGTGTCTTTTTAGTCCACTTTAAAATACCATATGCACACTGAACACTCCATACAAATGATAAATATTCAGGTCAAGTTGCAGTGGGGGAGGTTTAGGTTGGATATTAGGAAAACTTTTTCACTAGGAGGGTGGTGAAACACTGGAATGCGTTGCCTAGGGAGGTGGTGGAATCTCCTTCCTTAGAAGTTTTTAAGGTCAGGCTTGACAAAGCCCTGGCTGGGATGATTTAATTGGGGATTGGTCCTGCTTTTGAGCAGGGGGTTGGACTAGATGACCTCCTGAGGTCCCTTCCAACCCTGATATTCTATGATTCTATGAGGTCAATGTTTACCTAAATACTCCTATTTAATCTTTCTATTATGGTAGCAGCTACTGGCCACAAACAAATTGGGGTCCATTGTAAAGCCATAATAAATGGCAGCCCCCGCCAAGTTGGCACTAGCCCTATGCAGTATGGAGCAGAGATGGGCCAAGCAAGTAGGGTTGCCAGGCATTCAGTTTTTGACTGGAATGCTCAGTCGAAAAGGGACCCTGATGGCTCCGGCTGGTACTGCCGACTGGGCAGTTAGAAGTGAAGTGAGCAGTGTAGCGGGGGGACGGGTCTAAGAGAGGCTTGCTGCCTGCCCTAGCTCCACGCAGCTCCTGGAAGCAGCCAAAAGGTCCCTGTGGCCTCTAGGTGCATGGACAGCCAAGAAGGCTTGGCGTGATGCCCCCACCCGAGTGCCGGCTCTGCAGCTCCCATTGACCAGGAACTGTGACAGATGGGAGCTATGGGGGCAGTACTTGCAGGCACAAGGGCATTGTGCAGAGCTGCCTGGCCATGCCTCCGCCTAGGGGCCGCAGGGACCTGGCAGCCACTTCCTAGGAGCCGCAGTAAGCGCTGCTGGGACACCGCACCCCCTCCCACACCCCAACCTCCTGGCCCAGCCCGGATTCCCCTCCCACACCCAAACTCTCTTCCGTAGCCCGCACCCTGCATCCCCCCCCCCAACCCCAATCACCTGCCTGAGCCAAGAGCCTGCTCCTGCACCTAAAACCCATCATCCCCAGCCCCACCCCAAAGCCCAAACGCCCAACCAGAGCCATCACCCTCCCCACACCTTGACCCCCTGCCCCAGCCTGGAGCCCCCTCCTGCACCCCAAACCCCTCATCCCCGACCTCACCTCTCCTGTATCCCAAACCCCTCATCCCTGGCCCTGCCCCTGAGCCGACACCCCCAGCCAGAGCACTCACCCCCCTCCTGCACCATAACTCCCTGTCCCAGCCAGATGAAAGTGAGTGGGGGAGAGTAAGCAACAGAGGGATGATAGATGGTGCAAGCAGGGGCGGGGCCTTGGAGAAGGGGTGGGGCCTCAGTGAAGGGGCAGAGCAGGGGTATTTGGTTTTCTGTGATTAGAAAGTTGACAATCCTATAAGAAGGCAGTGCTCAGGTCTGGATCTGAATTAGGCTGACACTAGAGTTCAGGATTGAGGTTCAAGTCCTAATTAAGGCTCTGGTTTGGTTTCAGATTTCTTGATGCTGAGATCGTGTTAGCTCATCAGATCTTTTGTCACATATTGTTTGTATTACAGAAGAGCCCAGAAGCCTAAGTCAGAATCAAGGGCTCATTGCACTAGGTGCTATAAAAAAAAAGAAATGAAAGGTAGTCTGGGCTCCAAAAAACTTAAGGGTCAGCATAGCTAGGCCAGATGGTTGCAGAAACACAGTGTTGGGGGGAGTGCGAGAAAAAGAAAAAGGACACATTTCTGATTAAGATTATAAATAAAGGCTGGATTGTTATCTCCTTACACATGGTAAAAAGTAGTCTGACTGGAGTCATAAAATCATAGAAGATTAGGGTTGGAGGAGACCTCAGAAGGTCATCTACTCCAACCCCCTGCTCAAAGCAGGACCAACCTCAGCTAAATCATCCCAGCCAGGGCTTTGTCAAGCTGGGCCTTAAAAACCTCTAAGGATGGAGATTCCACCACCTCCCGAGGTAATCCAGTCCAGTGCTTCACCACCCTTCTAGTGAAATAGTTTTTTCCTAATATCCAACCTAGATCTCCTGCACTGCAACTTGAGACCATTGCTCCTTGTTCTGTCATCTGCCACCACTGAGAACAGCTGAGCTCCATCCTCTTTGGAAACCCCTTTCAGGTAGTTGAAGGCTGCTATCAAATCCCCCTTCTCGCTTCTCTTCTCCAGGCTAAATAAACCCAGTTCCTTCAGCCTCTCCTCATAAGTCATGTGCCCCAGCTCCCAAATCATTTTCATTGCCCTCCACTGAACTCTCTCCAATATGTCCACATCCTTTTTGTAGTGTGAGGCCCAAAACTGGATGCAATACTCCGGATGTGGCATCACCAGTGCCAAATAGAAGGGAATAACAACTTCCCTCGATCTGCAGGCAATGCTCCTACCAACGCAGCCCAATATGCCATTAGCCTTCTTGGCAACAAGGGCACATAGTTGGCTCATATCCAGCTTCTTGTCCACAGTAATTTCCAGGTCGTTTTCTGCAGAACTGCCGCCTAGCCAGTCAGTCCCCAGCCTGTGGTAGTGCATGGGATTCTTCCATCCTAAGTTCATGACTCTGCACTTGCCTTTGTTGAACCTCATCAGATTTCTTTCAGCCCAATCGTCCAATTTGTCTAGGTCACTCTGGACCCTATCCCTACCTTCCAAAGTACTTCTCCTCACAGCTTAGTGTCCGACGCAAAGTTGCTGAGGGTGCAAACCATCCCATCATCCAGATCATTAATGAAGATGTTGAACAAAACCAGTATATCACGTCTACTGCTTTACCTATATCGACAGAGTCAGTTATCTCATCAAAGAAGGCAATCAGGTTGGTCAGGCATGACCTGCCCCTGGTGAATCCATGGTGACTGTTCCTGATCACTTTCCTCTCCTCCAAGTGCTTCAAATTGTATTCCTTGAGGACCTGCTTCATGATTTTTCCAGGGACTGAGGTGAGGCTAACCAATCTGTAGTTCCCTGGATTCTCCTTCTTCTCTCTTTAAAAGATGGGCACTATATTTGCCTTTTTCCCGTCGTCCAGGACCTCTCCCGATCGCCGTGAATTTTCAAAGATAATGGCCTATGGCTCTGCAATCACATCAACATTACTACTTCAGAGTGCATACGGGTGTCAGAAAGTGGCCCTAAATGACTGGTTGTTCCTTGAGGGAATTCACTCATCCCACAGTTCTAGTGGAATCAAAGTAATTGTATTAAACTATAGAGGCTCTAGATAGGGCCTGCTTTTCAGAGGTGCTGACCACCTGCAGCTCCCTTTGACTTCTGAAGGAGTTGTGGATATTCAGCGTTTCTGAAAAGTCAGGCCCTATTCCTTTAATTACAAAGGCAACATTTCAAACACTGAAATGGGGAGGGATCTCACAGAAGAGCCTCAGTGCTGCCCTTTAGTTGAAGACAGCAGACTGATTATAGGATTTGCAATGTTGCCATGAAATAATGCACTGTGGCTCCATCACTCTGGACAGATTATTCAGCTAATCTCAGTTGGCACCATAAAATGTAGCCAATTAGGCATTTTAGTCTACAGCGTTCTCTCAAGTTTTATGGCAAGAAACTGAGGAAAGTGTGGGTTGGAAGATTAAAGAGAGGTATTTGTTTTATCTGGTGTTCCTGTAAATGGAAAGTGTTGAAACTCAAGTGAATTTCCCTGAAAAGTTGAGCTAATGAACTTTTCTTAGTTAAGCAAATTGACTTTCTATTCACATAAAATAATTTAGTTTAGGGGGTTAAAATTGGGTTAGTTTCCCCGCTCTGTCAGAGATATTTTTTTTCCATTTAGGCTTTGGGGCAGGGGTGGACAAACCTTTTGGCCCGAGGGCCACACTGGCGTTGCAAAACGGTATGGAGGGCTGGGTAGGGAAAGCTGTGCCTCCCCAAACAGCCTGGCCCCCGCCCCCATCTGCCCCCTCCCACTTCCTGCCCCCTGACTGCCCCCCTCAGAATCCCCCCACACCCAACCCCCCTGCTTCTTGTCCCCTGACTGCCCCCTCCCGGGACCCCCCACCCCATCCAACCTCCCCTGCTCCCTGTCCCCTGACTGCCCCGACCCCTATCCACACCCCTACCCCCTGACAGGCCCCCCGGGACTCCCACACCTTTCCAACCCCCATTCCCCATCCCCTGACCACCACCCCCAGAACGTCCACCCCATCCAACCGCCCCCTGACAGGCCCCCCGGGACTCCCTCACCTATGCAACCACCTCCTGCTCCCTGTCCCCTGACTGCCCCCCGGGACCTGCCGGCCCCAGCCCCCTTACCATGCTGCTCAGAGTGGCATGTCTGGCAGCTGCGCTGCCCAGCTGGAGCCAGACACACTACTGCACTGCCCTGCCACAGTGTGCAGCCCACACAGGGGCGTGGCTATGGGGGAGGGGGGACAGTCGGGGAGGGATCGGGGTCTAGCCTCCCTGGCCAGGAGCTCAGGGGCCAGGCATGATGGTCCTGCGGGCTGTAGTTTGGGGGGGGTTAAACACCTGTGCTTTGGGAGGGTTAAACATTCGATTCTACTACGGACAGTTAAGAGATATGATTTTATGCTTAGATTTAGAGAGGTATCCTACCATCAGAGTGTTTTTCTGAGTATGAGGGCAACAAGATGAACCCTTCCAGGGATCTAGCAGAGAACATGGAAGTCTACAAATGGCTACTGCCATTTAGTCTCATGCTGGCCAAACTGAAGTGTACACTGTGCACAGTTCCTTCCATGGAAGTTCCACTTTCATGATCCAGCATCATGATTTAATTTATGGGTTCATTTTCATCACACACAGCAAAAGGACAAGGAGGTGAATTGTGGCGTGTAAGAGCAATTCTGTTCGTAACTGTTATTGAAGCAGTGCTTTAATAGAACAGTGCTTTAATGCAATTTTAGTAGTACACATGTGGTTTTCTAGACTAAGCCATAACTTGACAGTAAACAAAAGAAAAAAAATGGAACACTCCTGATTGTGGCAATTTATTTGAAAAGGAAAGGTTTTTTTATTGTTTTGTTCTTCTTTAAGAGATACATGTAAATATAAAACCCTTTCCCTCAAGCTAGTCAGACAAAAAAGTGCTGAAACTGTGCTGTAAGGAGGGAGAGAGATGTTATATTACAACACACAGACCACTAGCCTAAACAGGGGAGTTTAAGTTCCTCAAGAGAAATATGGTTCATAGAATTTACAAGTTCCACTATCATAACTACTAGTCATGGAATTTACAACCGTGTAAGTCCTACAAGAGAAATAACTGCCATTCATAAAACTAATTTTAGCTATTGAAAACATTGGGAATTTTGCCTGAGTAATGTGTGCAGGGATGAACTGAACAGATTATTGGTGCTAAATTCAGTGACTCCTTCTAAACTATTGGGTAGAATATTTATCGTTTACTCATGTTGATGCCACTTATTCTTCTGAATGATATGTGCCTGGATAAGATGGGCCTGGATGGGTCATTTAAAAGAAAATATTATTTGTTTTAACAGACAGACCTAACATATGTTTGGTCCAAATAGAAATATAATCCTAAAAAAGAGCAGAATATGAATAGACACCACATATTAATACTATGAAACTGAAATTCTAATAGTATTTCCAAGATGAATGCACACAAATGACAACAAGCACAGGAAGCCTTGTGCTATTTTGCATTATGAAAAGGCGAAGTGCAAAGTTTTACCAACCGCCCATGACATGTTAGAACTTTAAGGAGGAGAATGAAACAAAACCTCACCAAGCTTCTGGCACTTTCTGAAATAAGTGTTCTCCCACCCCCACCAACCCTCAGGATCATATTTACATAATTACTCAACATGACATTGCGGCTGCAGGGGTGGGGAGTTGAGGGGTTGAAGTCGGGGAGCCCACAAAAAGGAAAAAAAATCATTATGTATATATTTGAGCTGAGTAATGAGTGAAAACTTTTATTTAAATGTGGTTACTTCATCCATCTCACGATTCAATCTGCACATGAGGAAGGGTCTGAAGGGAGAGAGGTACTCCCACTCAACCTGCTCTCAAGATGTAGTCTCAGGACCTAAAGGCTAGACAGCCATTAGTGTTCATTCTCCAAGCTTTTTTGCCTTTTTCAAAGCTGCTTCCTGGCCAAGACTCAAAGTAGAGAGAAGTTCTCAGCCAGCCTACCTACAAGGCCCAGGCCTTTGCAAACATCCCATACCCAAACTGAAGTAAGGCTGCTAATGAACAGGTGCAGAACTTTGTTCTTTCTTCTGTGTAAATTACCACGGAGCCCAACCTAAAAAGAAAGATTATATGCCTACCACTGGTTTCCTTTAATCAAGTTTATAAACTCTTATCTTGGTCCAGTCATTGATTTGCCAATTACTTAGAATAGCAGCCTGCTCTTGGCTTGTATTTCCTTTTATCTTGAACAGGAAGGCAAGTGGGGTCCAACTGCTCCCTGGTGGTTAACCCTTGTCTCTGCTGTCCAGAGTTTTGGGACTTTCTGACTTAGTGCCCTTATAATCTTTCCAAGACCAGAGGGTTACCTATTGTGGTTGCCTAAGCCTGCCCAAAGCTAAAGGGGCTATTGAACTCAAGCCACAAATAAATTCTGGGGACAACAAATGAAAAAACAGGGATGGGAATGAAGGTCAAATGTTAAAAGTCAGGGAAGAGGAAAGGGCCACTGAGCAGAGAACCCCCCACAGCACCCACAGACCCTCAAAGGTATCTAAGGAGTCAGTGAACACTACCCGACCTAGAGGGTTAGCGTATACTGCCACAGTATGCTTTTGTATTAGCTTTTCCACTAACATTTCTGCAATTAGCTTATGCACAAATATTGTGGGTAGAAAGTTTTATTAATGCAAATATGGCTAGTTTGGTGGGGACATGCCAAGAAAAAATGGAAAGTAAACTTCTTTAGTCTGCCAACAAATTTGGTCGATAACCTTTCTCTGTTTCTCAGTCAGGATGTAATCCAGCCATTTTTAAAAATAAGGTCTATGTACTTAGTTAAACATAAAAGCACTTTCTTGTGCAAGAGAGGACAGGAAACAATTTGCACATATTAAAATTTTCTAGGGCTGCTTATCTATTATCTCTGTCTCCTAAAAACATTCCCCCGTCCTTTCTCTCAGCAATTCTATTACCTAATGATTCCTTCAGACACTGCAAAACATCATCATCAGTCCAGGGACAACTGACAAATAGAAAAAAAGATGCAAACCACATTGTGATGGAGTACACTCACCAGAGAAGTGCCTCCTGTTGGCAATCTTGGGGATTAGCTCTCTCAGATGACGCACCCTCTCCTGGTGCTGCCTCTCCTGCCACCTTCTCCATCTACAGACCCATCTCAGCCCAGAAATCGCAGTGTCATCTTCATGACTTGGCCCTCCGACCATGCCAAGATACATGTTTTCCACTTCTGGGTGGGCAGGCGTGGGGGGCGAGGGGGAGGAGGGAGAGGAATATATCAGTCCTAACAGTCCAGCCACTTCCCCAGTGGCAAGTGGTGGGGGGACCCAACCTCACCCACTACACCAGGTCCCAGCCCATGGACCCTGTAGATAGCGGACTCGTGCTGCCTCTCCTTAACTTCTCTGTCAGTGCTATTTCAATTCCTAGGGCCACTTCCCACAACCCCAGCACCTTCTTTGACCTCTTCTCAGGGCCTCCAGCCAGCAAGTCCCAGCAGCCGCCCAGGAGCTTCTCACTGCTCCCCCAGTCCCTGCCAGCAACTGCTCTGCCCAAGGTGTTATCTTCCCACAGTCCAGTAGAAACACAGTCCTCACTTCTTGGGTTCCCTGCTACAACTGACTGTCTCTGACTCTGCAGCTCCTTTTAGGTAAGCTTGCTTGGCCTGGATTGGCTGCTCTGTGCAGCCTATGTCCGATTGGCTGCTTTCTGTGCAGCCTTCCTTGGCTGCTTTTAACCCCTTCCTTTCCAATGTGGAGTGAACACCCCATCACAAACATGAATAAATCACTCACAGTAAATTGTTTGACCAGATACACACAGAGAATAACAGATGATAATCACACACACACACACACACACACACACAAACATAGTTCACGATATGTTCAGTTTATAGAGTAAACCTTGGTCAGAGTGCTGCAAACTCTTATTCATGAGAAGTGTCCCATTAATTTTTTGGTTGCTGCTCACCAACATTACTATTTTTTTGGTTACTACTCACTAAACTTTACTTCCATAACTAAGGGTATGCAAGATGGGACTTCAATTTATTCATATTTCAATACAAAATTGGAGCAAAACTCTGAGAAGGAATGGAAGTGAACATTAACTTGGAATCACAGTTCTAATACTTCCGTTTCAGACAACTCCATTGAAGCCGAGGATCTTGTCCCCTCACCCTCCCCACTTTTCACACACAGAGATCAAGCAGAAATATTTGTTAGATGAGCTATGCAGTTTATCTCCAATATCTTGGAGTGGTATGAATTGCTGTGAGACATATGGTCTTAAATGCACAGGAAAAGGCTACAGGGAAATCATGTTCTAAAGCTCTTTTTAAACTTTGAATTCATTTAATATATTCAGCAGGGCTACATATAAACAGAGTTGTATTTGGTTTATTTCAAGATAGTATATACCTTTATAAAATATGTAAGCAACTTTCTTGATATGAAGAAAAAAATAAAAGCAACATGGGGATTCAATTAGGAAGAAGCTGATTATCACACTGTTAAAAGATACGAGACTACAGCAAAGTTTGATACTGTAGGTGAAATCATGTTCTAGGTTAAAATTTTCTATTTTGTTTCAGTACCTTTTATATTGAGTGACAGAGACATAAATTGTCACATTTTATATCTTGGGCCAGTAAAAATTCCCCTGGCTTACTGATATTATTGTCAGTGGCAAAGATGGCTCATGTAGCTATATATAGTCCTTTTAATAGACTTAGCACAGGTGTTCTATTTTTCAGTTTCCTTTCAGTTGCACTTTTCCTTGTTCTTTAATGTCCGAGCTGATAATACAAATACTCGTGTACATGCTGAGTGCACAGCGTCCCTTGCGTTGCATGTGCCTGGCATATGAATCCTTTCTTGCTGTAATTGCTTGCAGCACTGCTGGTGGCTCTTTGGCTGGTGCTCTTCTCAGCCGCGCTGGCTCCTCATGAGTTATTGTAGTTCGTTCTTCCCCTCTCACCATCCTCCATCCTTTTCTGATTGGTGCCCATTTTCAAGCACAGCCATACAAACCACTGCTGGGAAAGTAGCTGCATGGTGAAGAGACAAAGCCCAAGTGCTAGAACAAGGAAGTTTTAGGAGCTAGGCAGTGGTTGGCAAAGGATGCTCATCATTTGGGGTTGGCTTGGGAGATCAGAATGAACTTTGGCTGGCCAGGTTTCAGTGACAGGAGCAGCAGTGTTTGACATCTGGTCGGGACTCTTATCACAGGTGGAATGCAGCTAAATTCCACATGAGGAACAGGTCAGGTCAGTTGTCAATGACAAGGGCGTTCTCTTGTGTATGATGCTAATGTATTGCTTCATGCATGTCCTATTACTGAAGCATAGAGTTGTGAACATGACATGTTTACAGAAGATTCACCTGGCCACAGAATAAAGGGAGAAACACAAAATATTATGCAATAAGACAATTCAGAATACTGAAGTAAAGGAGACATCACTTGTGAATGAGCAGTTCTGTTCACGACTAATGGGCCCCCTTGCTGATGTTTATCTTTGTGGAATGAATAGCTCAAACTTAAAACCTATGAGCAAAGTCTCCCCCATTCCCATTCTCTCTTCCTTTTACTCTGTCCTGGGGAAATGATCTCTCATCCCCTACAATTTGTTTTTTGGACAAAAATGGGGGGGAAATGGTTTTGTTGAAAATTTTCTTTGTTTTTTGGAGATTTTCATCGAAAAATAGAACAAACCCAGCTCTTTTGAAAGTGTGTTTGTGATTATAGGTGTTGAGCCCAACAGAATATTTTGGCTATTGTGGTAAATAAATAATACTATAATATATAGTGTTTTTCATCAATGGATCTCAAAGCATTTTGCAAAGCAGGCAGGCACATTACTCCTGTTTTACAGATAGGAAAACAGAGGCACAAAGATGGCAAGTAACGTACCCCAGGTAGCCCAGTGGAAGAATCAGGCATAGAAGCCAGGTGTCCAGAGTTCTAGTCCATTGCTCTGTTCACCATCCCACAAAGCCTTAGTATTGATCACTGCTATAGATGTCATACTAAATCTAAACTTTTAATTGTAAGGCTTTAGTTTTATACAGTTGCGACAGTCAGACTGTAGTTGCTTTTTAACCAGAGTCATTTTGAGCAGATTAGGAAATTCACACTTGGTGGCTAGAGACACATTCAATAAATCTGTGCAAAGGACCTACAAATTCTAAGACCAATTTTGAACATCATACTGTAAATGACTCAGCTGATTTAGCAGCAAATTTTTCATGGCAGGCTGAGTGTCTATAAAAAGGTGAGTTCTATACAAAAAAAAATAATTTAAGACTCCTGTGGGTGTCTGATGTATCAGCATATTTGGTGTTTAATGAGCCTGTCCTTCCGTAGACATTCAATGTGAGCATGAAGCTAATATGGAGGACCCTTTTGCAGCCACAGGCTGCTGTTTATGCAGAGCCCTCTTTAGGGGAATCTGCAGCAGAAGTTACTGTCTCCTTTGCTTTGTTTTCCTTAAGCAAGACAAAGCTGTCAAAGAAGTCACTGGAGTGAGGATCACATGAGTGATTCCATTCTGCTGTCTCAGGCAGATCCTCTGCTCAACAGCTCTTCCTTTGGCCCACCACTATTCTAGAGTGTCATACATAGAAGGGTATTTACAGGTAGGTGGAGGACTGGCCTTGTTTCTGAATGCAATTTGCACCTGAGGGATTATGTGGTACTTAATTGACCCATGTGGTCTTCTATAAGGGAGGAATTCCACTCATGGAAAATTCTGAACTTTGCTGGAAATAAGGGAGCACTTTGTGTTCCTCTCAGTATAACACCTTTGACATCCCTTCTGCTCCGACTGCTCTCCAAACTTGAATCTGGAAAGATACAGAAGTAGATGTTGCTCTGAGGTGAATTTTTCATGCTTCCTAGCATGTGCTAAAACTTTTTCCTTGTCCTGAAATGTCAGCATTTTCCTCATGGTAGCACATGTTCTGTTCCTTTGTTTGGGTTTTGGCTGAATGGAGCCACATGTTCTCATCACTTTCAATTCTATATAGAACTCATTCTTCCCATTACTTTAATAGTGGGTGGATTAAAACAATTATGTCTTTACCGTCAGCTTCCTCTGCAGTAGCTATTATTCTTAAGATTTGAGCATCATGACCTGTTTTCCAGGTCCTCATTTTATTATCAAAATAGTGTAATTTTTTCTGAAACACTTGAAAATATCTCCTGACAAAAGCCTTAAAATTCTCCAAAAAGTAGATTGCTTCCTTGATTTCTGCAATTCTTGCAGTGAGTATTTCTAGATTCAAGACTAAAATATTAGGGGATTCTTGCCCAGAGTGTAGATTTCCAGCACATATTTCTAGATTTTATTCATAACTTTTAAGCCCATGAGACTTACTTTCAATAAAATACCATGTTGATTGGCATTAACTATGCCACCATCATTTAATTCTTTAAGGGATTATATCCCATTATCAGCCTTTCCATACTTATGCCTTGGACTGATGTCAGGCTAAACATCATATACCCTTAAAGATTGGCACACCAGCTTTTTTCCCTGCCCTCTGGAATTTCCTCGGTGTTCCGAGTTTCTATGAGCAGAAGCTGAGTTCCTGGAAAGTTGTGTGTGGCATTTCCCTCTGTGGCAGCCATTGCTGGCTGTTGTACGTTCAGCAAGGAGCACAGTGCCTTGCTAAACTCCAGTACTTTGTCTTAAAGTCAGCTCTTCTCTTTCTTTCTTTCTTAAAATGTTTCGATTTTTTATGGATATTTCTTGTGTAATTTGAAATACACATCTAGGATGCTTTTAAAGACTTAAATAGAAAATAAGAGGTTTATAGATTGGTGTTACATGAGCATTCCCTAGTGACCCCTTGAGCTGAACTTTTAACATAATCTGAAAGTAGAGAAAGCTCAGAGTTTGAGGTGGCCCAGGGTTAGATTTGTGTTACCTCATTTAAAGGTAGCAGCATTCAAGAGGCACCAAGACTTTTAGGTTCAACTTTACTTACAATTTCTCACTTACTTATGCTTTGTTTCATATAGGCGAAGATGATGAAAGAGCAAACACATCAAGACAACAACACGGTGAAGAATTAACGTTTTACAATTAAAATACCAACTTTGCATCTCCAAAATTGTCATCCTATCAGGATTAGGTATGGCACGGTACATATTGTGGGTCTGATTCTCCATCACCTTGCAACTTCTATAGCCATTTACACCTCTGCAGAATGGGAGTAGAATGCTACCAGGTCTGAATGATAACGCTTTACATCCTCTTTGCATAAGAGAAAAGGACTATATACAAGGTGGAAGGCAGCAAAGAACGGGGCCCAGTATGTGTTACTGTAGTTAAGTTTGTACAAAAGTCCAGTATATAAATTATATTTGACAAAAAATGCATAATGAGAGAGACCATGTCCCAGTTCTCAGCTAGTGAGACTCAGCACATCTCTATTGAATTCAAGGGAGCTATTCTGATTTACATGAGTTGAGGAACTGGCCCATATTACAATAGATGATGAATGAGGGCACAACGGTTGTGCTTTCAGGCTTTAATGTGACTGGAGCTGCATGGCTGTCCAAAGAGGAGAGAGGCTCAAAGAGCTTTTTCCCAGCCCTTTTACACATGACTGGGTACAATTACAATGTTTGTGCTCTTCTGAGCACAAAGAGGGCATGTGTCTAGATGCACAGCCATTTCTAGACTCATCAGTATTGGATGATTTCATCTATCCCTCCACATCGGCTAGTGGAGATGGCCCTGCACCCAGTGGGAACAGATGGGAAGCACATGCTGGTTCAAAGGGTAACACAGTCAGTCACCTGCCTCAGTGTTCTGGGAGACACTATTTTCAATGACCTCATCTTAGCTCTGGACATTGTATTTCCTGATTTGAGTTACTAATCCTTAATGGTGTATGAACACTGGGTTTGTTTCCCCGGCACCCCATGGAGTTATTGTTTGTAGAAGTACTGTACACTTAAAGCTGGAGTGCAGGCACGTGGCAAACCCAAGGAATTAAATGGACAGTCTGAGATTTTCCTGCAGGTATGTTTCAAATATGAACTGTATAGAAAAACACAGTACACATTCACATTATCTGGAGGTACACGGATCCAAGCGTTAGAGCCATGTGAAACATAATACAGTGAATTTGGAGCCCATTTGGATTCTGGCTCAGGTTCAAGGTTTGCTGTGTTCAGACTGAGATTTACATGCTTTACCAAAGTCCATGAACACGGATTGAGGTTTGTACTTGGGTTTTCCCCCTTCCTCCAGTCTAGCATTTCTTTTTATCCATCAGCTAGTGACCTGCTCCTGCAGCAAGACCCAGAACCCCTGTTACTTTTGAAGTATTTGCGATGGGTGGAGAGTCTGGGGGCCTACTCCCAGGCTCAGTAACCACCTTCACTCCTCCCTGGGTTTTTAGAAGGCATGAGATGACAACTTCCCTCTTGCATACCAGGCACTTTACAGGGTGCTGTCTACTCTGGTTACTCACTCCTCTCTAACCCCAAAAAGATCTTCAGTGGCATTTGCTTGTGGCCATTCTCTATGTAAGGCATCAATGGACAGCAGGTGGGCTACTGCTGCCAACTACCTTACAGATTGATGGCTGGGGCTGAGATGTCCTATAATTACTACTATGGAATACAGGGAACTGCTGAGCACTATGCTTTATGTAGCATTTGATGCTGAACTGAGGCTCAAAATCATTCCCTAAAGTGATGGGTGTGTAGTTGTTAAGTAAGCACTTGAAGAACCATATGGAATCTCAGCCTCTGCACTCAGCCACTGGGTTTGGTGTTAATAGGAGCAGCCCATTTGGTGTTTTTCCCACCGTTTTTGCTATGGTGGGGAGGGGTCAGACTTCATCCTGCCCCAAAACAACTCATTTAGGATTTGAAGTAGTGTGACCCACTCCAGGAAGCTACTGAGGGGTTAACAGCACCTCCAATGCACCTCGAAGGCTGAGAACATAGGAAGCCACCTTGAGACACCAGGACTGGAATGGGGGTTGGTCACCTGGTCATCCCAAAGCCAAAAGATTGGTGGACCTACAAGTTCTATTTCTAATTTGAAACCGAGAGCTTGGAAGGGGAGATACGGAGCAGAAAGCAGGAGGATGAGATGTTTTTCTTGAAGGTTTAATTTCAAACTCAAAAAAATTGTAGAAGTTGGTTTGTTTTCAACCTACCTTGTACTAAACCTGTAACATTGAGTTGAACTCGTGAACTCCACACAAACTGAAGCTTGCCATGTTTGCACAGCTCTACTAAATACCCAAACACGTGGCACTGAAAATTTACCCCTCTAACCTTATTAAAATAGGATTATCCCTTGGACATGATGGATGGAACTAAAAATGATAACTGAGCATTACATGCTTGCCTACTAACAGATGGGTAAAATTTAGATAAACATAAAAAACAACATGAAAAAGAAGGCAGAAGTGGGGTAGATTTGCACAGCAGCAATAACCAGTCTCTTTAAGAGAAGTTCAGCTGAGACTGTGTTCACTTTTTGTGACATATTTTTTTCTTGACGGTTTTAATCCCCTGTGCAGCTAAACAGGTTCCATGCAACATGCCTGGGAGTACAAAATCCATTCTTAAGGACTCTCTTTTTAAATTGAAGAAGCTGAATTCTGGTGGGACCTGGCCTTTTGCCCTCACTTTTTCTCCCCAGTGATCACATCCTCTCAGAGTTCCAGGGAACTGTCAGAGCTTAAAATCTGAGCTGCAGCCCTATTTATACAAAATAAAAAGAGCTTCAGTGCTCACCCCTGAAATGTTTAGAGGAAGATTCAGGAGCATTCTGGAGACCGATCATGAAGATAAGAATCTGTTGGTGCTCCCTGAATTGCCTGAGGAGCTTTAACTGCTACCAATGATTAGTAATAGTAATAGAAGTCGTGCCCCAACCTAGACCAGGAACCATTGTGTCAGGCACTGTACATACACATGGTGAGAGTGTCCCATTCCAGGGTGCTGTCCAGACCAGTAAAGGGTTGTGTCACCACCTGCCCTGCAACCTGGGGTGCCTCACAATGAGTTGCGGCTGTAGCTCCCAACCTAGGCTCCTCACAAATCACCAGGCATCATTCAGGTCACACCTGAGTGTCTGTCTGTATAGCTGCAACCTATCAGCAACACTGGTTAGTACCTGCATGGTGACTACAACACATTCCCAGTCCTGAATTTTCCCCCAAAACGTGTTCTGCACTGTCCAGCCCTCTCCTGGACAGTTCAGATATCAAAATTTGCTGCCCCAGTAAGGAGGTCAATATACAGCAGTTTGCTACTTCAAATGGAGTTACACAACATTCCCGTTTAAACACAACATTGGAGAAGTTTGATTAAAGAATAAAACAAGTTTAGTTAACTACAAAGAGATAGAATTTAAGGGGGTACAAGTACAAGGCTTTGAAGTTAGAAAGAGTTAAAGAGAAATAAACACTTTCTAGTTTAAACTAGACTTGGTTCAAGATAAAATTCTTACCACATGAGCCCCACAACAGGACAGATAAAATTTCAGGTGAGGATCTCTCCTGAAGTCAAGTGGCTGCTTCCTTTATCTTCTGAGGTGAAAGAGAGACAGATAAAAAGAGATACTATGGGGTAGTTTTGCCCCTCACTTTCATAATCCAGCCACCCTTTGAAATTTATTTTTCTGAGGGATATCTCATTGTGAGGTTGGAGTCATGGAGTCTCCTAGTGAAAGCGCTTCCATGCTGTTGTTTCCTAAAATGTAAATCAATCTGTTCCTGTCCCCCTTCTTTGCCAAAGAATGGCCACTTGACAGGTCATGGCCCATCAACTTTTATGACACCTGGCTAAAGCCATCAGCTTGTCCTTTGCCTTTGAGAAACAGGTTTATACACTCCCCCAACTTGTCTGGTAACCACATTTCAGTCACAATTTCAGTTTATGTTCATAACTTTGCATATAATATTGCTACACACATTTCACCATGATATTATTGACCAGGAAGTTATTAGCTTTCAAATGAGACCTTACAAGGCACATTTTGTACAAAGATTATTACAATACTGTGTGGTGTATGAATAGATGGGTGAATTCAGTCACAGAGACAGTCAGTCCCTGGCCTGTAGCACTCTCAGGCTAAATAAACAAGACAGACAAAGGGTGGGGGAAAGGACTACATTACATGTGCAACAGTATTGCCTAGAGTCTCCAACAAAGTTTACAATCTAAATATAAAAAACACAAACAGTGGAAGATTGGAGGTATTATAATCCCAATTTTACTGTGGGGAACAGAGGCACAGGGGGATTAAATGGTTTGCCCAGTTCTGAAAGAAATAACCAACTAAACTCAAGCAGAATTTGTATATTTGTCACAGTGACACTGATTTTGTTCTCTTTAACTGGATTCTTCACAACTTGTTATCCCACTCAGGGTTTTTTGTTTCTGTTTTTCTTGTTTGTGGCAGATCGAGCTGTGTGAAAAATACTCACTGCTAGTCAGGCCAAATAAATAAATAAATAAATGGAAAAAGAAAACTGTGAATAAAAGAAATGATAGCAAACCCTCAGGTGCTAGGAGTATGTGAAAAAAGCTAAATCCTTTTGCTTCTTGCTTTGAATTCCAGATGAAGATGAGAAGCAGAAAACGATGACTTGGCTGCAAATAGCTGTTTCCTCTGTTTTCACGAGATGCAAGGGCAGCGGAAAAACTAGCCTGAGAAATTCAGATCCAGATACGAACATTCCTAAAATATAAACATACCCAGAGTGTGTGAATTTGGCAATAATTTCTGGTTCATTATACACATAAAATTTGTATCTGGACCCAAAATATAATTTTCCCTAAAGTTCAGGAGGGTTAGATTCATTATTCTAGTTCACATCCACCTCTGACCCTAAAATGGCAAAACAAACAAAATCAGAAGTAAATCTAACTGTATGTGATTAATGGCCTCAAATTGTCAATCATTGACAGTTGTTTCCTGTTTCATTTCTTTTAATTTTCGTCTGAGAATAAACAAAAGGCCTTTTGACTGTCACAATAATGATCAACTAACATAATGCTTGTGCTCCTGATGACAGTGGAATATCTTGCCACTGGGTACTGTGACGAGACAGTAGAGCCTCAAACATCTGGAATGAGCTAAAGCACTCAGGCAAGGTGCATGGCTTAGAGGAATATAAATCACTTTGAACAGTGTGTGTTCTTGAGAGGATTCATACTGGTTCTTTATACTGCCCAAGTGCAGTTCTTATTTGTAAAAAGAGTGAGAGAGTAAATTATATTTTTGAACTCTTCCCAAGCTGTTTTGATAGGACAATGCTGCTGCTTCTGCTGGAGGTTTTATGTGCTGGTGCTAAATGGCAGCTTATACCCAGACATAAATCCACATGTTGTGAGCGAGTTCAGAAGGGAAGAGTTATTGGAGAGTGCAGTGGGGTGTTCACTCACACCAGAAAGGAGAAGGGGCTGCTGGGAAAAGGCAGACACTCCCAGGAGAAAGGGGAGTGAGTGGAGATTACAGGCTACAGTCACTCCCTGTGAAGAGAGAGGAGGCTTTGGGAACTGGAAGGCTCAGAAAGGAAAGGAAGCAGCCCAGGGATAGAACAGTGAGGCCAGAGAAAGAAGGCTCAGACTGCTGAGCAGAGGGTCCCTGGGCTGGAACCCAGAGAAGAGGACGGGCCAGCTTCTCCTACCAGCCACCGGGCAAGTGGCATCAAGGCAGTAAACGGGAAGACTGCCTAGGATACGGGTGGGCAAACTGGCCTAGGGGCCATATGCGGCTCCCCAGATGTTTTAATTTGGTTCTCGAGCTCCCGCCAGGGAGCAGGGTTGGGGGCTTGTTGCGCTCCGTATGGCTCCTGGAAGCAGCGGCATGTCGCCCCTCCGGCTCCTATGCATAGGGGCAACCAAGGGGCTCCGCACACTGCCCCTGCCCCAAGTGCTGCCCCCACAACTCACTGCCCCTGCCCCAAGTGCTGCCCCCACAACTCCCATTGGCTGGGAACTGATGCTAATGGGAGCTGCAGGGGCGGGGCCTGCGGATGGGGCAGCACGCAGAGCTGTCTGGGTGTGCCTCCACATAGAAACCGTAGCGGGGACATGCCTCTGCTTCTGGAAGCTGCTTGAGATAAATGCTACCCGGAGCCTGCACCCTTGACCCCCTCTATGCTTTAACCCCCACCCCAGCCCTGATCCCCCTCCGCCCTCCAAAACTCTCGGTCCCTCCTGCACACCCAGCCCCTCATCCCCAGCCCCACCCCAGAGCCTGCACACCCAGCTGGAGCCCTCACCCCCTCCCCAACCCCCAATTTCATGAGCATTCATCGCTCTCCATATAATTTCCATGCCCAGATGTGGCCCTCGGGTCAAAACGTTTGCCCACCCCGACCTAGGATTATTGAGGAGCTAAATCCCCCCAGGAAGGGGGAAACATGGATAGCAACATGGCTGGATGGCCAAGCCATGAAGAGGACACTGAGGTCAGCTCCTTGGGGTTTGGCAGCAAACCCATTTCTGCAGGTTTGCTTGGTGATTCAGTTGTATCACAACCCTATCATGAATAGACAGAGGCTCCATTTGGAAACAAACCAGAAACCCTGAGTTTCTGTGGGATTGGAGTTCAGGGACGGTATTTCACATGTTCTCTCTGTATTCACATAGTCCAGTAAACTGAGGCACTGAAAGGCAAAGTGATGTGCTCAAGGTCACACATCAGAATAGGTCAGTATTGAGAACAGAACCCAGATTCCCAGATCCATTAGAAATACTGCCATCATGTTGTTCTGTTAGCAGTGGTATTTAAAGAAGTCACTCTGCCACAAATCATGGTTATTATTATTATTTACCAATTTGTAAAAAAAAATAAGAGCACATTTTACGCATTTATTAAAAAAAGTGCAACGTGACACAAAAGTCAATGGTAAAATGTCTTTTTAAAGTCTATCTCGTCATTTCAGAAAGACCCCGGTGACGGATATTTTGTGAAGTGGACTTACAAGAACTGCTGGGCTCCTGGAGCCAAAGCAGCAGCAGCGTTTCTTCAACCAAGGGTTCTACGGTCACAGCTGGTGAGACACAGAGGATTAGAATCAGTGACATTTACAATCCCACGATCCTGTGAAAGGAAAAGTAGCTGAGGAAAAAGAAGGTTGTGACAGAGCTTGTGACAATGGGAAGAGTTCATGGTTAAAGCTGGCAGCCTGCTTTAGTTCAAATCAGATAGTCGGAGCAGGGTATAGGTGATCTGGAGGCTAAAAACAGATGGTCTCCCTTCTTTCAGTGACATTTAAGGAGCCCACCTGAGCAGCAGCTTCTTAAAATAGAAAGGGAAACTATAATAGTGTACAGGAAGTAGAAATTTGCATGAAAATAAAGGTATTTTTGTTCTTAGGTCACATTCAGGGGGGAAAAAGCGCCCAAGGTATCTTGTCTTAGTCCCTTCTCCTATTTCCCTTTGATGCCTTCTCTTTTTCACCTTTACAAGCAAAAGCAGGTTTTTAAAACAAAGCCTATTAATTCTAGAGACACTGGCACACTATCTCTCAGGTGTCAGAGTAGCAGCCGTGTCGGTCTGTATCCGCAAAAAGAACAGGAGGACTTGTGGCACCTTAGAGACTAACCAATTTATTTGAGCATGAGCTTTCGTGGGCTACACTATCTCTCAGGTTATAATGCATCTGAAGAAATCTGCATATACCAACCCTCTTCAGCTCAAGAATATGTTTACCAACTTCTCCATACCAGAGATGTTGCCTCCTTGGATCTTGAGCATCATTCTAGCAAACCACTTAAGCATATGTGTGGTCTTGTTGTCTTCAGTGGGACTACTCATGTTTAAAGCTACATACCTGCTCAAGTGTTTTGCAGGAATTCTGCATTAGTGCTTTAATAATGACCCCTTTCTTCCACTGCATCAGATGAACAGAAATGATGAGTAGGGTAAATAGTTGTCAGTGGATCACTTTGTCATGGGGGCAACTTTCCTTTAATCTAAATAAAATAGATTTGTGAAATATAGAAAAAAAAAGAATAAAGAATGAAGAGGTTTAGGAATTTTATAACCCTTAAATTTAAAGGCTTCCATAGCACAGGAGTTTGTAGTGATGAATTGTCTTATCATGAGATAGTTTAAATGAAAGAGAAGGACTTTATTTTCTTTCAACCAGTATCCAAAAATATTCATTAAGTAATTTTTTTAAAAGTCACTTACGACATGAAATTTAGAAATTCCAAAGTCTTATATTCTAATTATCAAAACTGCTTAAAACATTTTTAACGAAACTAGACATTTCCAAAGCCTTTCATGTAAGAAGGAAAACCAAACTTTTCAGACAATAGTTTCCAGACAGCTACAGGTTAATCTTTATGCTTCCAAACTGCTCTTTCAGGTGTTTTTCTTTATATCCCATCCAAATGACTACTCAATAAATTAACATTGGTTAGATCAATTTTAACCCTTTTACCTCCCCCACTCTAAAGCCCTGTTCATGTCTGGATTCAATACGGTCAATTATTTTTAAACTGTCATATTAAACCATCTAAAAAGAATCTCTGTAGGTGAAAACCCCAAACAAAATTTTTTTAGTTACTTACTGGCTATATCAAATGAAGTAATGATTTCCTAAATAACTATTGTTTGTGCAAGGTTACTTAAACTCCAAATGATCAAGTACCCACCCTTAGAGTGGAAAGTAGTATTAAATATTAGACACAAACATTTAGACATAAACGCAAAATCTTTAGGTGAACAGGAAAGAACTATGCTGAATCCAGGTGTGATGTTACACCCCATATTCTTTATGGAAATATGGTTATGATATGGATATGGCATAACTGAGACATATTTTATGCAAGATGGGTTTTGAAGGTATCATCTGAAAGGTTATAATTTACTAAATGTGATTATCTGTTTTGTATGCATGTATCATTTCTGCATCTAAAGTTAGGAATATTGACTATGTAACAATTACAACTCTGTGTGTATTTGCAAAATACCCACCAGACAACAGGCCATCAGCCTTGATGAGCCATTAGGAAGAAACAATAAGACTTATAAGGTACTAATCTCTCTCCTTCCTGAGAGGCGTTCTGGGATATAGCTGTGACACTAGTAGGTCAGGTGGTCCTGTCACCTGGTAATAAACACCATCTTGGACTTCTAGCAATTTTCCACTAAAAGAAGGGGGAAGTCAAGACTGGGAAACAAAAGATTCCCGCCTTATATAAATCTTATTTAAGGCTGGAGAGTAAGGGAAACAGGACTTTTTCTCCACTGCCTTCCTGCCCAAGAAGAAAGACTGCTGAAAGTACCTGAAGAGACAAAGGAACTAAGCAGTGGGAAAGGCAAGGGTTGAGTCCAGACTAAGAAAGGAGTCTAGTCTGTAAAGAGAAATAACTAGCACGCTAAGCTACAGAAACTCTGCTACTTGCCTAAAACAACATTTAGCGTGAGAAATTATTTTCTTGAAACCAGTCTCTAAGATCTTAAGCTTAGTATGCGTGTTTTGTTTTATTTGCTTAGTAATCTGCCTTGTTCTGTTTGCTATCCCTTATAATCACTTAAAATTTACCTTTTATAGTTAATAAACCTTTTTAATTATTATTAAACCCAGTTTGTGCAATTTCTAACTGCGGGGGAGGGGAGAAGTTGAGCATATCTTCCTCCACATTGAGGTAGGGGGCAAATTTATGAGCTTACATTGTATAAATTTCTCTGCTGTGCAAGACAATATTATTTTGGGTGTACTTTCCAGAGGGGAGCTGCACTTGAGTGCTGGATGATTTCCTAGCTGAGTATTCTCATGGAGAGCTGTTTGCAGACTCTGTGTGATTCTACAGCTGGTGCGTCCCTACCTGTGTGTGTGTGCCTGATTCAGCAAAACAGGGAAAGGGAGACCAGGCTAGTGGAGCAGGTAGGCTCAGTGAAATCCCAGTACATCAGGTGGCATCCTAGAAGGGAGGTCCAACCCGTCACACCAGAAATCCCTATCAGAGTCCAGAGGGATTCTGATTCTTTTGTCCATTAACCATCTATTTTGGAGTCCTGAAAAGCTCAATAATCTCCTTTCTCCTACATGAGATTACTCAGGAACATGGACTCACTGCGATTAGTATCTCAGTGACACCCCGATGAACGTCTCCTTTTCCAACTGTGCAGCCATTGCTATTAACATGGTATCAACAGTGTTTGGAAGAGATAATCAGGTGAATGAAGAACTCTCAGCTCTAGCATAGTTAGGGAGAGACTGTAGCAAGGTTAACAAGGAGGAGAACTGGTTAAGATCAGAGTGTTCACAACAACTGTGTGTATCAGACCACACGTCATCTCGTCTTTACGCCTGGATATGCAGGTTGTCACAGGAGTGAGGAATGCTTTTGTCCATTTCATTGGTCAGGAAGCTGCATATTCCCCTCCCCAAAACCACTCAGACAAGAATCTCTCTACTGTGGTCCATGCTTTCAATTCCTCCAGGTTAGATTATTGCAACTCTCTCTTCCTAGTGCTGGTTGTAAATCCCACAAGAAATCTGAAGTCAGCACAATATACATAAGAGCACATTTTAAACACAGGCCAACAGAAACTCACTGTATATGTGCTTCATGACTTCCATTGTCTCGCTGTTAACTTCAGAACATAATGAAAAGGGCTGGGGTGAGATCTAGAGTTGGGTGGATAACTGGATTTTTTGGTTTGGTGGCAGTTTTAAAAAAAAAAGTGGTTTGGGCCAAACCAAATCTGAAATTTCTCAGAATTATGGAGGGCTCAGAGAAGTCCATCACAGATCTGTTTCAGAGGGAAGGATTCAAACCTAGGTCTCCAGCATCCCAGATGAGTGCCGTAACCACTGAGATCAGGGTTACCCTGGTAGTGGCAGTAACACTACTTCTACTGCTAGCTATTTTGTGAAAGTCCAGAACTATTCTTGTCAAATTTGTGAATGGTTTTGGGCCCTTCCAAAGCTGCATTGTTCATTAAATTAACTATCCCATCAGAAAAGTTTGCATGTACATGCACCGCATGTAGAAAAATGATACATCCATACACAGAGGCAAGAGTGCATACAGGATAGGCAGCTACAAGCAATGTAGTGTGTGTGTCCATTGCTGTACAGTTATCTATCTTATTAATTATCAGAATTTTCTGTGGCCGCAGAATTCACTGCAGAATCTTGCCTCTGTATAGATTCTGCCATGGAATGGCGCAGCAGAATCTAAGCATTTCCGTAGCCCTTCTGGTTGCAAAGGTATTCTTCAAAAGTTGAGCCCAATATAAACTGATGGAGTGTTGCCTTCCAGAGTCTGCAGATTAACACATTCGTGCTGAGTGTAGTGAACTGGTTCTCTGATTTGAATGGCAGATCATATCTGAAACCCAATGAAGACATTTTCAATGTTTTCATAGTTAACTGATTCACCCCTATTTTAGGGGATATCTCCAGCTAAGACGTGTATCCTTGTTGGATGGTGTGAGAACTAGTGGAGTGGGTGGCTACTCTCAAGAGTTATTGGAATGAGGGATGAGAATTTCAAATCCCTACCAAGGGGGAGGGGAAAAGGAGATGCATGCCCCTCCCCAACCCAGTGTCAAAAGCCTCGCAAAATGCCAAAATTCCCATCTGCCTTCAGGCCTCCCTGGGTGCCAAAAGCTCCAGTTGTTCCCTACCACCTGCCCAAATGTCTGGCTTTCCCTTCACAAACCCTACAATGTGACTATGTGTTTTCAATGTAAAATTCTAAGGTACATTGAATATGAAATGAAAAACAAAATATCAATTTAAAATGAAAACAGTTAACCCCACGGAAACTGTAACTGACTGTGTTATAGATTATTACAATTAAAGCTGCTGTAAAAATTCCAGAATGGGGAGGGAAGGGCTGCAGACCACAGGGGCCTTGCTACTTTTTCTAGGCCATGCTTTCTGATCAGTAACACGGGGACTCCATTTTCTTATGCAAATATGTAAAAGACATCTTTGATACAGTCATTGCTATGGTGCATGTGACATCCACGAAATAGTTAACTTGAAAAAAGGTATATTTCCAGGAATTGCTACAAACAATGCCCTGTGGTCTGCTCCGTTTTGGAAATCCAAAGTTGACCTTACTGTCATGCATTCAGTATATAATGAACTAATACAATTTATTTTGATGGTGCAATGCTTGCCATTTCATAGACAGAATATTTAACATTTATTTGACATCCTCCTGGGGAGTTTTATCTGGTTCTTTAAGAACTCAGAACTTTCCCCCCACCACCTGTAGTTAAGCTAAGCACTAACTAAACTCAGCAGACCTGATTCTGCCCTCACTTGCACCACTGTTACACTGATCTAATGGCACTGACTTAAATTAATCAGTCCTCATCCACCCTAGTTTAACGGAGAGCAGAATTAGGCCCAGTTGTTACTTTTCTATTTTATCTCTATATCTTTAGGCTGGAATTTTCACAATTCCCCAAGAGATTTAGGAGCTCAATCCCATTGACTTTCTGAGACTTGTGCTCATAAACTCTTGAGGTGCTTTTCAAAGTTTCCCATTCCAAGGCTATCGTTCCAGAAACAACGGTTGCACTACCATGCTGGAAATTTAACAAAACCAAAAAAACACAGATTCTCACCCAATGTCATAACTCTTTTTGAGCTCCAGCATTGCTTCCCATGGAATTGCTGCACATTTGCTATGATAGCTCTGCTATATATTGCTAACAAGCAGGATTTCCCCCACATTTTTATGAATTCAGGTTTATTCCCTTCTGTTAAAAAAAAACAAACAGCGTAAACATGGATGACGCATACTTAACACAACTAAACATTTAAGAGCTGAACTCTGCCCTCCATTATTTGCCATGTACCCTGTATCGTGAAAAAAATCAGCCACAGTCGTTGCATAAGCCGACACATGATGAGTTGCAAGGCTGTTCAGTGATGGGAGGGCAGGTTTAAGCCTTGCAAGTTCAAGGTAGGTTATTCTATCAAGGCAGTACCTCACAAAGTTGTAGGAGGAATTCAAGGGATATGGACTGTGTTTGATTTTAAAAGGTTTACTTTGCAAAATATCCGATGCTTAGTTGCCTTTAGATTGTGCATTTTGACTCATCCCTGGAGAGCTCGCGAATGCATCAGAAATTCATGGCCTGCAGATCTCTGCTGGGATAATATTCAATAAACATCTGGGACAAATATCATATTAGAGTGTGTTTCCACAGAAATGATGATCTGGTGTTCTGCAAGCCATGTGCATATGGAATTAATACTCCAGAAAGTGACAGTGGTTGTAACAGAAGTGACAATAAATGTGCCTCCCTGTAACATGTTGGGCACTGCACTTGTGGAATATAATGCTCAGCATAACTATTTCTTGTCATATGTGTTATGAAGAAGAATGGTAACAATTTGAAAATAGCCTTCATTATTCTACATTTTGTTAATGTGGCAGCTGCCTTTAAATTTTTCAGGAACAAGGTATTCTGGAATCATCAGAATGAGTCAGCAAAGAATAATCTTTCACAGTTATCTGGCAGGGAAATGCACACACTAATATGTGAACAGAGACCCAGATCAGTGTCACTCCATTGAATCTATTATGGTGTACACCAGCAAAGGATCTGCCCCACAATTTTACTTCCCCTCCCCCAAAGTTTTTAGGGTATAATACTGCAGCATCAATTACACTGGTAAAATGGAGGAAAACAAATGCAGATCAGTATCAGTAATTCAAAAGCCATTATAATTCATTCTAAATACTAGTCACTGATCATGAATTCACACTGCTGTAATAATCAGCACCCGTATAGACTAATCCATTGCTCTCAATTACATTTCTCAGTCTTCAAAGATGAGTAAACCCTAACCCTTCTTTTAATAAACTGAAAACAAATCCTTAATATTACTTTATAGATTAGAAAAATTCTAATCAAATTGCACTTTATTAAAGACAGCTTTAATAAATTATGATTATATTACATTGCTACCAAAGTTTGGCACAGATTTATTATATCTTGGATTCCCTTCTTTTATCTTCTGAGTCAATTTATTTTATTTTTGTTAAGTCAAATATATGTGAGAGTGTCCATCTCTGTCTTTGTTTTATCGTGTCGACATAAAAAACCTAAGTCATCTTCTCACTCTCAGACAGAATTTACATCAGCATCCCTAAATCATTTACCACTATCTGATCCATTAATTTTTATCTTGCATGGGCATAAATGGCATCCTATATTCTATAGTATTCTGTGGCTGAATTGATTCTACATATTTAGGGCCCAAATCCTGCAAACACTTATACACATGCTTAACTTTAAGCATGGAAGCAATCCCATTGGGATTGCTCAGGTGCACAGAGTTAAGCATGCACATAAGTACTTGAGGGGTCTGGAATCGAGTCTAGAATTGCCTGCTTGTTTAAAAAGAAAATTAGAAACACAAGCATTTATTGAACTGAATCTTCTGCTAGATGCACAAAGGTAATTACCTGGAGGTAATTGCCCACTTTCATAAAAATGATTTTATCACAGTTCTCTAAAATGGAAGTTTAATTAAAAGAAATAGGACAGACTTCGTGTCTGTAAGAGAAAGAAATGTTTTGGGAATTTAGGTCATCATCTTTAATACCACAGCTCAGCACCTGCTGCCACCTCTTGTGTACAAGAGCAAAGCTCTGTAATCAACTGTATAGAGGAGGACAGTGTTGGAACAAAACTATAGTGAAAGAAACAAAGGGGAACACATATTAGGAAAATAATTATTAATATTTCTAGTATTTATTCCTCAAATAATTTGACATATTATATTTGACCAGCAAGAGAGCTGATGAAATCGCACCAGTAAGACCTCATTATTTAATTTATTTGTTGAAAAACTGCAATAGTCACTGAGGACCAAATCCTCAAAAGTATTTTAGTTCCTAAACATCTTTGAGGATCTGTGCCTGAATAATGTATTTGGTAAATATAATTTGAGCAGTTTTAATTTTTCCAATATACTTTTCACAAACGTACATGATTTCTGAAAAATGAAATGTCAACACTTTATACCTTGTTCAGAGTGAGTAAACACAGGATTGGATAGTTTGGAGAGTTAGTAAATGAACAGGGACTATTTTCACAACTAGTTCATAGATTCAAAGGCAGCCTTGAGAATATGCCATCTCCGACAGAAATACTCGAGAAAAAAATGGATTGCTAGTTAAGGTTACTTAGCAGTTTGAAGACACTTGCACAATAAGCGCTCCCGGGCTGCAGCTGCTTGTTGTCATTTCCAAATATAAAGGGCCTGCTTTCCGAAATGCATTCTGGGGGAAATTATTCCTATAAAACCCCACGTAGACAAGTGTCTATAGGACATAATCCATCATTATAACTGGCACACTGCTGCAGTGATAGCAGACAGTCCAAGGACTGAAAAGTTATGAAGCTGGAGCTGTGAAAGGTTCCTTCGTAAAAGGGGTGAGGGAAATCAATGGGACAATGTGGAAACCCATATACTGTTGCTATCGCTGTTATGTGGGGAGAAGACCTTAGTCTCCTGGGCTGTCTACCAGGCACTTTTGCCAACAACTACATTTTCTGGGGAAAAAATGTTTAAAAAGAATTAAATAAAAAGAATCAGTCAATTCAAAAAAAAAAAAAGAAAATAAGAGGTCAAACAAATGCAGGGGATGTCCAGGCCAAGACAATACCTAAAAAGGGACAAAATATGTTCTAAACTTTAGAAAAAAGCCATTTTAACTAGTAATGACCAAGAATATACCCAACTACAACAACTGGAAAATAGCCAACACATGTCATCAAAACACCGAAGACCAGATCCAATAGGAAGTAGTGGAGGCATTTTATGTCCTGCCAACCCCAGAATGCTCAGGGTGTTGGTTCCACAATAGGTCCACCCTGTTCACAACCTAGCTTGCTGTTCAGGACACAATTGCCACCCAAACAGGGAATGACACAGCAGGTTGCAAGAGAAGAGCTAAAATGAACAAGCTTCCTGCCTTCTGTGTGCCACAATTCCCCAGTTCAGAAGGAGGGCTAATAAGTGTCTTCTAGGTGAATTCTGGAACAAAGCTGCCTGTCAAGATGGTGCCTTTAGGTCACATGACCATTTAAAATTGTTCCCTTGTTGACAAAAAATGAAAGGTCTTTTCTGTAATGTGTTGGAGGCACCTTGAACCTGATGGTATCAATGGCAGCTAGGCTGGTTGGAGTCTGATTTTGCTCCTGAGATGCATGCAGTGTTGATTGAACAAAAGTGTCATGCCTAAATCAGCTTTATGGGGTTGCTACTCAGGTGAAAATACTTCCAATCAAAACAGGGATCAACCTCTGTGACTGGCTGTCAGGAAGGACTTTGGGTCTTTTGGGGATCCACCACCATGGAAGTCAAAGGGGCTAAGCAGGCTCAGGAACCACCAATACAGAGACAGCTATAGAACTGGAGACTTGATTACCTGCCATAGCATTCGTACAGAGCAAGACAAGAGGGAATGTTGTTTAAAGGAGCCTACCTAACAGCTAAAAATGTGTTTGGCTTTCTTCTGCGTTCTCTCATCCCCACTTGTGTGTGTGTGTCTGTGTGACATCAAGGAAAGAGGTTGTTGGATAGCTATTCTGTCGCATCAGGGGTCATCTGCATGATACATTCTTAACACAAAGGCTAATAAGATTTTGGCTGATGTGACAGAATAGCTGAGTGACAACCTCGTTCCCTGACATGACGCACACATCCAGTGATCTGGTAAGCAAGGATTGAACATGGAACACCAAAGCTGTGGGGAGCACAGATACTAAATTGTTGCCCCGGTTTAAGGAGGAAGGGATATTGATTTCGGTCTCTCAGCATTTCAAAGGGCTTGGGGATTGAATTAGCTAGCTCATGTGGATCAGCTTTGTTTTCTAACTCTCTTACAGTGGAGTCAGGGCAGATAGCCATAGGTGCCTACAGTCAAATGGCAGGGACGGATCATGGGGACTATGCGCATTCAGAAGTGGCCTTATTCCTCATATTTGATCAGACTGCAGAGGTATATCAAGAGAGGTTTTGAGGGGTTCGCAAAAGAGGGATTCCATCTCTCTCTTTGGTTAAGCCTGCACTGGTGGTAAACATAAGTTCAGAGCTCATTTAGGCTAAGATGCATCATAATATTCTGAATACGTAGTGGGGAAATGTAAACTCCTCTAAATCTTCCAGTTTCATTCTATTATTGCTCTGTGTGGTACAGCACAGCGTCTTGCTAGTTAGCACAGACTCCCATGGAAAATCCATATTCTCACAATAAGCACTTTTCCTCCTCCTGATCTGCTGATAAACGTATGAAAGTGCCTGCTGATTTTATAGTCATAATGGCAACTCTTTTTTAGCTTGGCTTTTCCTTTTGTACCAGTCTTGCTATTACCCTGATTATACAAATACACTCACTCATTTCCTTAAGATCATGTTTTCACTGCTAAATTGGTATATGGTTTCCTATTACCACATGTGCGCCAACTGTTCCAATATTGTTATGGGATGTAGAATTAACTACAGCTTCCTACCGTTCAAAACAGGAAGGGTTTTGCTTGGCAAGATTAGTCGTCAACTCTGTGGCTGCTAGACAAGGAAAACATGAAAATGCACAGTTCCAATGTGATTTAGCCTAAACCTCCTAGACATGTCACTTTATACCGTATATCACAAAGCGACGGCTAAAGGTGTTACAGTCTACAAGTCTGCATTAGAACTGCAAGAACAGAAGATAAATCACATTGAAATATACTTGAGTAAATCATTTCAAATTGTGACTTTTTGTGAGAGATGGAACTTAGAAAATCCATAGGGCTGGTTGTATAACGCTCAAAAAGGGTTGCAGAGTATCTTGGGGAGAAGCAGAATTCTGAGTAACTATTCTCAACAGAAATGTGTTGACCTCCTGTTCATATCTTCACACCAATTGCATGCTAAGCTTATGGAAAGTATCAGTCATTTTAAAATATCAACAACAATAATAAAAACCCAGCTTGGAATGCAGAAGCAGAATGGAAGATTTCCTGATACCCTGGTGCAGATATCATGGAATTGTTATTTATGTTTTGTATTGCAGTAGACCAACCAAACTCAGGTCCCTATTTTAGGTGCTGTACAACCATACATCAAGAGGCAACCCCTAAAGAGCTTACAGTCTAAGTTGACAAAACCAAGGTAGGATCCATTATCCCCATTTTACAGAAGAGGAACTGAGGCACAGAGAGATTAAGCAACTGCTCCAAGGTCACAAAGCAAAGAGAATGCCCAAACCAGTACTACCGTGAATGAGAAGGATGGGAAAATCACCACTGGCATTATAAACTGGAGTTCTCACAGAAGAGAGAGGCTTGCCCAATGTTTTCCAGGCAATTGCTTGAGCAGTAGCTGTTTTCATGAGGAGGGAAAGGATGAAAGAGGATGAATGTTAGTGCTATGTACTGCATTTTTCTGCTTCCCCCTAAAAACTTATTTAAAATGTCATTTCCCACAAGGAACAACAATATCCATTAAGTATAAATTCACATGTAAATGGACATGATGTATTAATAGCCTTCAGAGTATCACCAGGCTTCACTGAACAGGAATTTAGTGGTTCAAAAGGTCACTTTTAAAACAACTCATTATCTGAACAATTTTATAGAGTTGTCCCCAGACATCAATTCCTACAAAAGGAAACTGGCTAAACGGAGTTTTAAAAAGCTAGTTCCCTCCATCTTCAGAGGCCTGTTCAGCTAGGGGGTCTTGAGTATGAGTTAGTGTGTTTCTAACACATGGGGATGCAGTAAATGGCAACCCAGGAGCTGCTGAGGGGAAGGACTTCCACCACTAGATCACTATGGTCCATTATAAGTGACCCTGTCACATGCTCAGCTCACCTTTCCACTCTGCCTTTTTCAGTGGCAAGATTTTAGGAGTTGCAGTTTCTTGGTTCTTTCAGGATGCAAGGAACATGTCACTTCCCACATGCGGCATCCTCACCAATCAGCATGTTCCCTGATGGCTGCTCTCTCGTTCCTTTTGACGTGTGATGATGTTGGAATGATGCCTTTTTGCTCTAGCTGCTTCTCTGGTCATTTAAGATACTGACGTTGCCAGACAGATCAAAGTGATTCTGGGCTCTGATTTGGAATGAGAAGTAAAGGTGGAGAATGGCACACACAAGATATAACCTACAAAGTATGAAGTTCAACTCTTGATAAAAAACTACATATAACTGAAATCAACACGTTCCCATGGAGCATTTTGGTTTTGACAAATCAGCATTTTTCTGATGGAAGAATGTTCGGTTGGAAAATTTTCAACCGGGTCTGAGACCAATGTGGTTATAAATCTGTGTAAACACACTTGTCTCTACGATTCCTTTGCCCTTCCCCACATTTCTCTGTTTATTCCACTGTGGCATATTGTCTAAATCCTGGATTGAGAGAGCTTCCTGGGCAGGACTGTCTTTGTGGGTTTGGTGATTTGTTTGCATGAGGTTTGTTTATTTAAAAAGAGAGCTTAGTACAATAGTACCCTGATCCCTGTTTGAGATTCCTAAATGCTACTCCAGTAAGAATACATTAGAACCATAGTGTTTTAAACAGCTGAAACCCACTTGACTCTCCTTGGAATATAACCCCAAACAAAAATTATAGTACTTTATTGAAGTCATTTTCCTCCTCACTAAGCATATTTTTCACTCCAATTTGTCTGACACAAATCTGTGTTCCATTTAGGTTTTTAAAATAAACAAATTATTTTGATTTTGATTATTTTGTATTACAGCACTAGTTTTTTATTGAACTTTTCCAAGTAGGACTCAACCTTACCAAGAAGTATCCAGCCTTACACAGAAGCCACCATCAACTCCATGAGCTTGGGTATTATTATAAATATTATAAATTATTTTGATTATTTCTTTTCATAGAGTTTAAGGCCAGATGAGATGTTAGATCATTTTGTCTGACTTGCTGCATATCACAGGCCATCAGATTTCACCAAGTTAGCCCTTTAATGGGCCTAATGACTTTAGTTAGACTACAGCATTTCAGTCCTCAGACTACATTGTTGTGTACCACACGCAGAGAACAGGAGAGACTAATGTGCTGCCAGTGCCCAAGGCATTCTTGAAATATCAGGAAATTGATTGGGAGAGATCTATCCAGGTGAACCTACCATGGCGATCAATGCCCCATGCAGGAAAGGCAAAAAAACAAAAACCCAAGGTCCCTATGAAGCTGACATGGAGGAAAATTCATTGTGACCCCAAATCTGGCATTCAAACAGACCTTGAGCATGTGAGCAAGACACTCCAGACAGGTACCCAAGAAAGAGGATTCTCTTTGCCACATCAGAGCCCTAGTCCATCCCGCCCAGTACCCCATCTCCTATGCTTCAGAGGAAAGTGAAAAACAAAAACAAAACTCAGAATACATGTGGCCAACTGTGCATCAGGGGGAAAAAAAATCCTTTCTGACCCCTGAAGGCAACTGGCTGAAGGCCTGATGAATGAGATTTGATAACAGTCATTGTCTTAATACTGAGATGAAGTGTTAAGACCACGTTGAGGGTAGTGCAGGCAAACCTTCCCCCCATGGGCCATGAAGGAAGGGAATGAACAGGGGGATTGAAAGCATATCATTCTAAAAGATCTCTAATCTTGTTTTAAAGACACCAAGTAATGGAGAATCCACCACCTTCCCACTAAGCTGTGCCAATATTTAATTACCCTCACAGCTAGGAAATTACATCTTATTTCAAGGTTGAATTTGTCTAACTTCAACTTCCAGCTACCGGATTTTATTATGCCTTTGTCAACGAGACTAAAATACACATGGAAAAGATAAGTACCTATATGCAGTGATCAAGTCTCAAACTTCTTTGATAAACTCAATATGTGGAGCTCCTTAAGCTTTACATCGAGATTTATGAGAGACTTTCCAGACTAGAGCTTGTGTCCCTTCCACAGAAATAACGTACTATTCTGTGTTCACTTTATGGAGCTGACTGCAAGGAAAGGAACCAAGCTCATGAAGTTGATGGTGGCTTCTGTGTAAGGCTGGATACTTCTTGGTAAGGTTGGGTCCTACTTGGAAAAGTTCAATAAAAAACTAGTGCTGTAATACAGCACACAATATGGTAATACTTTTTTGTTGGGTCATGATTGATCATGGTCATGACATTATGTTGTTTATTCAGTTAACAGAGGAGATTTATGCTGTAGCATTAACAATGCTGAAGTTTTAGACAAAGATTTTCCAAAGTGACCAGCAGTGATTAAAAAAAATGTTGCTTATAAACAGAGAATACACTTCAGATCTAAAAATTTCCGATGAAGATTAGAAGCAAAAGAAGAAAAGAAAAACAAACATAAAAATACCCCTTGTGTAAAGCATCCAAAAGCTGTTTAATTTTTTTATAAACTACACAAGCATAGAAAATGCTTAACTTCAGTATTTTAAAATGTCTCTAAATGCTGAATGTTGAAACCCCCAAATTGTTTTTTTTTAATGAAACACCGTTCCCACTCCACTAGAAAAGATACTCTGTGGTGACAATTGCCTACCTTTTCCATTTTAGATGCAAAATTGTTCTAGGTTATTCATTTTTGTTCAGTTTCCTGGAAACTAAAGTGAGGTTTATTATGACTGAAAGCAAAAAAACCGCAAACAAACAAAAAACAAAAACCCCCACAACCCCACACTAAATGTCCTTATCTACATATGCTCGATAGAATTCAAAACCACACAGACCCAGATTTCTCTCCTTTGCCAAGATTCTGCTCAACACAACAAAGGGGAAGGGTCCAGAAGGGAGCTGGATAGAAGTTCCCAATTTCCAGGGTGGATCTGCACTACTCAGAGCCCTAGCATAAATGAGAGTAACCTGGGGAATGCTTTAGTTTACATCAGCTGGCTAAGATCTGTAAGGGATGCTGCCTCTCTGGCCCTGACATGCCCCGTACAGTAGCCGGGAGTAGGATGATGACCCAAGAGCCGGATATGCCAACTGTGCACCAGCTGAGAGGTCCCTCGATGTATCCTCTGTAACATGATATGGTTTAATTGATCAACCCTGTCTACATTAATCCACAACAAATTAAGGGGACTTGATGACTAGAGAGATTAGCAAATTCTAATCACCTCCTTGTTTCCTGGCATTGGTCCTTACAGGTCCTAGGCTTGAATTAAAGAAAATTAACAGCCAGAATTTTTCCAACATCTGTCTTGAATTATGATAGATGCTGCTAATTAATGTCAACAGTTTGTTTTTAAAAACCCCACTACCATCACCAGGCAGCATTTGGGTGATAACATTAAGGGAAATTAGATAAACTGAAAGGGCTATGAAAAAGACTAAGGGATGCTTTCAACAGAAATCAATCAACAAAAGTTAGACTAAAGTGGATGAAAAGAGATACTGAAAAGAGATAACCTATTCCAGAAAAGGTATGACTATAGATTTGAAAGTTTAAATATTGCCATATACAACATGACCTTTGTATGTAACAACATAGGGACAGATAATCTGGCCTGGCAGATTATGTGCTCTGGGCAAGAGCAGTGGGGTGCGGGGCAGAGGTAGCTTTGGGCAAAGATGAGGCTTTGCATGAGCTGAGCCTGCCCCCACTGGCAGAGAGGACAAATTCAGGGCTGCTTTAACTTACACTCAGCTGCCCCAAATACCAGGACTGTCCCTATACATCTGGTCACCCTAGCGGGGTGCCCGGAATTCAAACTATTGGCATAAATAATTTATTTAAGAAGAACAGGTGCTTTCTATTTGGCCTTTTAAAATAGTTTCCTCAACACAACTCCCAGCCATCAGGCTAACACATCTCACCAAGGCACAGATGGGCCACCATGTGACAGCAATATTTTAGGTCCATCCATCCACCACATTGGGGACCCCTGTCCTAGGGCATAAGCAGGATCCCCAAGGTCAACTCTGGGTCCTTAAAAAGATAAGTGCCAAAACTGCATAGTAATGTCCCAGGCCCTTAAGATGGGGAATACACAGCACTGCAAGAGGGATTACAGGAAATTCTACTTGGAGGCTGCCCCCGCCCTTAGCTATGTCTGAATAAACTGCCACAAGGCAATAGCAGCAGGTTGGAGGGGGGTCCTCTCCAGATGCTCATCAGTCCTTGGAATGTTACACTGAGAGAGGCAGGTTTATTTCTATACCCTAAGCAAGTCACCGTTGGGCATTAATTTTCATTGTGGCACTTACTGATACAAGAAATTCTCTCAGAACAAAAGAATAGGATGGGCCACCCATTGTTGCATTATCTCATCCAGAAAACCCATAGCTGCTGAGAGTTCGCTAGGCTGCTTGTGAGTAAAAGGCTTGAGATACACCATTGTATAGATTCACTCTGGGAGCCTGATTATGAAAAGATGGAGAAATGCTCCCTGCCACTCTCAACTGACTCACTCAGTAACCGAGGCATAGTTGAACTGCAGGACACATGTGGGACAGCTAATATCTTTGAGGGAATTGCTGTAGCAGAGTTGAGGAGAAATTGGAATTTCTATCCTGCGAGAAACTTCAACATTTTTGATCCACATTTACTTGAAAAGTTGAAATATTAAGTATTTTGTGAAACAAAATATTCTGAAAAGTTTTGTATTTGGAAGTGCTCTGGGTGTCCCGAAATCTCTGACTGCAGGAAGCTCATACTGGATGATGGGGAATGGATCACTCAATAATTACCCTGTTCAATTCATTCCCTCTGAAACATCTGGCACCTCCCACTGTCGGAAGACAGGATACTGAGCTAGATGGACCATTGGTCTGACCTAGTGTGGCCATTCTTATGTACTTATTTAAATAAAGGGCCAGATTCTTGAATGGCCCTAAGATTGACAGAATTTGATCCTTTATAAAGGAACATATATTTAATAAATATGTTAACTAAATGTGTGGGATTCTCCAAAATGAATAGTTTGAGGTCTGAGTCAGAGTTGGGGAAAATTTAATGTTATCCTGGCTCGTTTACGTGTCCTTAGTCTTCGATAAACTTTTCTTCCTTATCATGTTAATTTTTTTGGTACCAAAAATTAGTCCTTTATAGTGACAAGATAAGGTAGATTAATTAACATTTGAAGAATGCTAAGGAAGGACGTCTGTGTAGCTCTTCCAGGAGTGCTACTAGGAGTAGAATTGTGGACATGATATAATACTTGCTTTTACTTTAAAAAACCTATTGCAAAAGTAGATTAGACAGGCCCACTGGGAGATAATTGATGTTAAAGACTGGATGTTTGCTGACTATGCATGGAAGACTTTGACTATAAAAATGTAATAAATATTGCAAAAAAAAATATGCTGGTCTACTGAACTGGTTTATTGTCACATTACATTCTTATGTGGCTAACAGAGAAGTACAATGTAGTATAATGAAGCGAACATTTAGGAGAGTACATTTCTTATTTCAGCATTCCTGACCTTAGTCCCAAGAGCAATTGAAAACACAGCAGCAGTGACAGGTTTGTTTGTTTTTTAAATGTATCCATAATGGGCTTTATCTACATAGACTGTAGCTCTGATTTGGAAAAATGTCTGTGAAAATTAGAGAGTAAATGAAAATGCCTTCAGGCAATGTAACCATTGTGAAATGTTAGCGATATATACAAAGGATGTTTACATACATACATAATATACGTGGAATACGGGGTTGCAGTACCACTCAGGTTTGGTCCAACCTCCCCTCTGTCATGACAACGGCTGGATGAAATCTGAGTGGCTCTGTGACCCTGTACGTAACACCTGGAGGAAGAAACCAGGGCCACATGACAGGAGGTACTGCCAAAGGGTGAGTGCAGTGTAGACTTGCTCTCCGCCCCACGCTAGCTCCTCCCCTCTGCACCTGACTAGGAAAAGCGGATGTTTCCCCTAGGACTCGGCTCAATGATGGGTTAATCTGGCCCCAGACATGGCAACCCATTTAGAGTCTTATCAAGATGTATCATTTAGGAACACTTGTTCACTTAAATAATAATATCTTACATATAGGGGCTGCCTTTTACTATGTGTTTGTGCCATGACTAGCACAGTATGGTTGAGGCCTCTAGTTACTACTATAATACAAATAATAAATAATATTCTGAATATAAAAAAATCATGGGGCAGGTCCTCAAGTAATCTATTTTGAAGCACTTGGGGGAGAGGAAGGTGATCAGGAACAGTCAACATGGATTCACCAAGGGCAAATCATGCCTGACCAACCCGATTGCCTTCTATGATGAGATAACTGGCTCTGTGGAAATGGGCAAAGTGGTGGAAGTGATATATCTAGATTTTAGCAAAGCTTTTGATACGGTCTCCCACAGTATTCTTGCTAACAAGTTAAAAAAGTATGGATTGGATGAATGGACTATAAGGTGGATAGAAAGCTGGCTAGATTGTTGGGCTAAACGGGTAGTGATCAATGGCTCGATGTCTAGTTGGCAGCCAGTATCAAGCGGAGTGCCCCAGTGGTCAGTTCTGGTGGTGGTTTTGTTGAACATCTTCATTAATTATCTGGATGATGGGATAGATTGCACCCTCAGCAAGTTCACAGATGACACTAAGCTGCGGGGAGAGGTAGATACACTGGAGGGTAGGGATAGGGTCCAGAGTGACCCAGACAAATTGGACGATTGGGCCAAAGGAAAACTGATGAGGTTCAACAAGGACAAGTGCAGAGTCCTGCACTTAGGATGGAAGAATCCCATGCACTGCTACAAGCTGCGGACCAACTGGCTAATCATCAGTTCTGCAGAAAAGGACCTGGGGATCACAGTGGACGAGAAGCGTGATATGAGTCAGTGTGCTCTTATTGCCAAGAAGTCTAACGGCATATTGGGCTGCATGAGTAGGAGCACTGCCAGCAGATTGAGGGAAGTGATTATTCCCCTCTATTTGGCACTGGTGAGGCCACATCCGGAGTATTGAGTCCAGTTTTGGGCTCCCCACTAGAGAAAGGATGTGGACAAATTGGACAGACTCGAGCGGAAGGCAACAAAAATTTGTTTGATTGCTTGTTAAACTCATACCAGATTTTCATTTCATGAGGATTTTTTTTTTAAACAAACTTATTTATCTCAAGAGTTTTCTGCCTCTTTTGGCATATTGAGAGTAGCTGCGAGATTTGCATTTGGGTGATGATGTCCAGACTGACTAATCTGCATTTCCCCCAGGAAAATCAATTTATTTTAGGATTTGGCCATGAGTCCTAACTTGGGCCATAACACTTTGGGAGGGGGGAAGGCTCTTCACATGTTCAATTTAAATGGAATGAGCGCACACACACACACCACAAGATCTCTATCAAGCTTTCTTACAACTACAATACCCACCTGCGGAAGTGAAGAAACACTTCACAACAGAGCCAGAAGAGTACCCAGAAGTCACCTACTACAGGACAGGCCCAACAAAGAAAATAACAGAACGCCACTAGCCATCATCTTGAGCCCCCAACTAAAACCTCTCCAACGCACCATCAAGGATCTACAACCTATCCTGAAGGACGACCCATCACTCTCACAGATCTTGGGAGACAGGCCAGTCCTTGCTTACAGACAGCCCCCCAACCTGAAGCAAATACTCATCAGCAACCACAAGCTACACAACAGAACCACTAACCCAGGAACCTATCCTTGCAACAAAGCCCGTTGCCAACTGTGTCCACATATCTATTCAGGGGACACTATCACAGGGCCTAATCACATCAGCCACACTATCAGGGGCTCGTTCACCTGCACATCTACCAATGTGATATATGCCATCATGTGCCAGCAATGCCCCTCTGCCATGTACTTTGGCTAAACTGGACAGTCTCTACGTAGAAGAATAAATGGACACAAATCAGATGTCAAGAATTATAACATTCAAAAACCAGTCAGAAAACACTTCAATCTCTTTGGTCACTCGATTACAGACCAAAAGTGGCAATTCTTCAACAAAAAAAAACTTCAGAAACAGACTCCAACGAGAGACTGCTGAATTGGAGTTAATTTGCAAACTGGATGCAATTAACTTAGGCTTGAATAAAGACTGGGAGTGGATGGGTCATTACACAAAGTAAAACTATTTCCCCCCCGCACTGTTCTTCAGACGTTCTTGTCAACTGCTGGAAATGCTGGTAATAATTCACCTTACCTGATCACTCTCATCACAGCATGTATGGTAACACCCATTGTTTCATGTTCTCTGTGTATATAAATCTCCCCACTGTATTTTCCACTGAATGCATCCGATGAAGTGAACTGTAGCTCACGAAAGCTTATGCTCAAATACATTGGTTAGTCTCTAAGGTGCCACAAGTACTCCTTTTCTTTTTGCGGATACAGACTAACACGGCTGCTACTCTGAAACAATGGAACCAGATACTCAAAGAGCAGTTTGGGAATGAGGCCTAAGGAATATCTATTTAAGGACCCAGTTCTGGGAGTAGCTATGCTGTTCATGCAATAGAACTTTGGCTCCCATATAAACCAATGGGAATTAAGGGGACTCTGCACCTCTCAGAAGGGGAGCAAGAACTTGTAGGGTCAGGACTTAAATCAGAGTTATCCAATAAGCACATCCATAATATAATATCAAAAGGTTCAATTTTGTATAAATATTAGAGCTACATATGGCTCTCAGACTCCAAGCATGCGAGCAGCTATGTACAAGAGCATCAAGAAAATCTTGTTATTAAAGAACTAAAATTGACAGCAGCAATAACAGTGAGAAAACAGAAGCAGCACAAGGTTTAAAGCGCCAGTTCTGTGATATTGAAATTGATGGATGAGCCGACAGAATCCAGAACACCTACACAGCGAAGGACATGAATCTCTGAAACACGACTGAGAGATGAGATATAAGGTCTCGTTGAGTGCCTCATTTACACAGGCTCACCTTATGGTTGGAGACTACAACAGAATGATATGGGAGCTCATACAACATGTGCACTGCATTTTGAAGAGCAACCATTTTTCCATGCCACCAAACCTGGAAGGTGAATTTGTTAAAATATTATTATTATCCCCCAGCAAAGACAAATTCAGAGAATTTAACAAGAAAATATTTAAATGAAGAAGATTGAGCACTTGAGTAAACAAAAGTCTGGAGCACCTCCAAAGTAACATTGTATCGTGCTTAAGTTTTATGCCACCTGATGCTCTAGATCAGTGTTTCCCAATCTTTTTGGGTTGGTGATTTTTTATTCAAGGTAAAAAAAAAATCACAATTGCCTTACATTTAGTATAAAAGTGTAAAAAATATCAGTGACAATAATGATAAGCCAGCATGAATTAGAATCATAGAACTGGGAGGGACTCCAGGACTCCAGTCCCCTACACTCAAGGCAGGACTAAGTATTACCTAGACTTATTGGTGTGTGTGTTTCAAGAGATTGACAGAATACTTGACCTTGAAGGAAAAGGATGTGCAGGGAGTGGGGAAGTGATGGTTTCCTTGCTTTAGACTGTCATAACATTTTCAATGCTTAACAACTACTCAGATTGCTTTTTGTGACATTCTCCTCCCATGTTGTCATGACCTTCCAGCTGAGACACACTCGTCTAGCTCATGGGTCTCAAGTGGGGGAGTTGTAGCCATCCTCCCAATCTGTTTTTCTGTTGTAACATGAGATCATGTGTGGGAAAGACCAGGACCAATGCAAAATAATTGAATTTATGGTACCATTTTTGATTTTGTGGTTTGCAATCCAGCTTTAATTTGTGAAAACTTTTACTTAACACAGTCCCTTATAGTACATTTGAAAGCTACAAGTGTTTACACAGAAGTTGTGATGGCTGACAGTATTATCACCCTCAAATATGATTGCTTCAACGAACTCTGATTCTGTCTCTCACATCACAGAATAAGACCGAGTAACCAAGCTTAATAAGATGCCAGTTCTATTAAGTTTCAGAGTGGTAGCCGTGTTCGCCTGTATCAGCAAAAACAACGAGGAGTCCTTGTGGCACCTTAGAGACTAACACATTTATTTGGGCATTAGCTTTCGTGGGAAAGCTTATGCCCAAATAAATGTGTTAGTCTCTAAGGTGCCACAAGTTCTATTAAGATTTACTTGAGCTACATATCACATCCATGAGAGGGTCACTGAGGTAACCACTGGTGTTGAAGCTGCTGTATATGTAATTGGTTTTAGAACACCTTTTAAACAGAGTAAAAATACTGCATTTTCCATGCTCTACAATAGGAAACTATGTCCATACTGCTTATCTTTAGGCTGTGCCATGTAGGTGGTGGAGGGGAGTCTCTTTAACAGTAAATTTACCTAGTTTAGGCCAAACTTCTGTTTTCATTCACATACAGAAATATACACAACTCCTGTCTAATTAAATGGGTGCTATGCACATGTATCTGAGGATAAAATTTGACTATTGGAAACTCATCCTCCAACATCCTGACTGACCAGCCTTAATGGGAAGCTAATGGGAGTTGAAAGTGATCAGGATATATATGGAGTTACTAGAAAGGGTATGACTAGGTAAATGAGATGATGCAATGCTAATATGGGACGGACTATACTAATTCCTATATTTGGGCATGCCCAGTATTCCCTACATGTTTCTAGATGCCTGAATAGATTCAACCTGACGTAGATGCTGTTGTGGTAAATAAGAAACACTGTGTCTTATCTTCCACCAACTAGTCTATTTTTTTGATTCTGAAGCTTTATCTCCCAAACATTAGAAATATTTGCCCATCAGAAATTGCTATTTCTAAAGACAAGTTTTAGATAGGAGGGCCAGGATTGTTTTTCATTGGTGTGAGTTCCAGCATAGGACTTACTAGCTTTTGCAAAGCTTCAAAAAACAAGAGATCCCTGCAGTAAAAAGTAAGAAACTTCAGTCAGAAGGGTGACTATGACCATCATGAAACACGAGCCCACAAAATTTGCCTGTCTTAATCACCCTAACAATGCTCCCAACTTGGGCTATATCTATCCCAGCCATTTGCTACTTTCTATTACAAATGGAGGACAGACAAAAAATCATTTCTCATCCTGGTCATTATTTTTCTGGCCTGCCTAGCAAACCCATGGTAGATGATATAGGACATGTGAAATAGTTGACAGGTGCAGGGCCAGATTAAGACCTTTAGAAGTCCTAAGCACTGAAAAGATTATGGTGCCCCCCCATATGTAATTCAAAATAAAAACAATATTATACCATAAAATAAAATTTTATTTTTCAAAATGACACAAAACGTACATATATGCTGAAATTAAAATAGCTTCTTTCTATATTTTCTGATTGGAAAATACTGGACAAGTTCATTGAAGCTGACTCAACAAAGCATGTCCGCTTCCATACACAATAGGGAAAGTGAATCAAGTCTGTCCTGACACGTTGTTCTCTGAGGGTTTTTTATTCTTTTCAGCTGAGAAAAAGAGCATTCTGCGGAGCAGTTAGTAATCATCAATGTTAGAAAAATACGTAGTGCGATCTCTACATTTGGAAATACACATTGTATTCCATCTTTCAATATTGTGTCATGAAGATGAATATGATTGAATTTCATTTTTCCTGTTTCATTAAACTTTGTGCACATATAACAGTGGAACTGCCGTACTTCTCCACAGAGATTCATGTTTAAGTCAACAGGGTATGAGTCAAGTAGCTTTTGGGAACCTTGTGAATATTGTTCGTCAGATAAGCCCATATCGTTTAGAAAAGACAATCTACTTGATACTTCTTTGTACACTTCACCTCTCCTCTTCATATGAGCTTCAAGTGCATCAATTATAGCGTAGTAAGTAGATACGTGAAATTTGTCTATAGGATTCAATGCGGTTTCTGTTGCACTGCTATCATTTGCTTGTTTTTTCCTGATTCGCTAGCAGGACTGGGCTTCTTTGTAGTTAGTATCAGGCAAGATATCTTTTGATATGTCTTCAGATCTTTCGAAATCATTCCTCAAAGTGTGTATGTGGTCTGCTAATGATTGACAGAGGTCTGCACGTGTTTTCAAATTCAATTCTTTTTCTTGGAGAGCTTGACTTGTGTGGTAAATGTGCTGCAAAATTTCATTCCACATGGTCAACATGAATACAAACTCTAGTTCTTGCATCTTGTTTGCAATGTTTTCTGCCTCTCGTATAGTTTCTCCCTTTTGTGATTGGTCTTCAGCTATACTTTCTAATGCATCCCCAATCTTTGAGTAGGACTCCAGAATTGCACTTGTTGCCACTGCATGTGCCTCCCAGTGAGTATTAGAAAGAGATTTCAACACACGATCATTGCCCAAATATGTTTTAAGAACTGCCCATCGGTGTGTTGAGGCAGGGAAAAATGTATAAAGTAACTGGAGTGTTGAGAAAAAACTTACTGCCACCGGACAACAATCAACAGCACCGCGGCCAACAAGACTGAGAGTGTGCAGCATGTGGTATGAATATGGCATATTTGTTCTGCTCTAAAAGCTTCTTCTGCATTCCTTGATAACGCCCTGACATGCTGGCAGCATCATCATAAGATTGACCTCTGCACTTTGAGAAATCTATTTTGCAAACTTGGCACAGATAATGCAGCACTTGATTTGCCATTTCTTCACCAGTGCGGCTTTTCAAATTGAGGAATGTTATAAATCATTCAACTGGTTTTCCATCTCTGGGAGACACATATCTTAGTACAATACTCCATTGATCAATATGTGAAAGATCAGGTGTAGAGCTGACAGATAAACTGAAGTACCCAGCAGTACTTATTTCATCTGCAATAGCTGAATGAACTTTGCAAAAAGAAAAGGAGGACTTGTGGCACCTTAGAGACTAACCAATTTATTTGAGCATGAGCTTTCGTGAGCTACAGCTCACTTCATCCGAAAGCTCATGCTCAAATAAATTGGTTAGTCTCTAAGGTGCCACAAGTACTCCTTTTCTTTTTGCAAAGACAGACTAACACGGCTGTTACTCTGAAACCTGAATGAACTTTGTCACTCATTAGACCAATGAGTTCATCACATATTGTCTTGGATAAGTATGATGGGTTACCTTTGCCAGCATTCCCATATTTTGAGATATGGCCTGGCTAAAAATGGGTCAAACTGAGCCACAAGCTCCAACAATCCCAAGAAATTTCCATTCTGCAATGATCCCAATGTGTCATTTGAACATCCCCGGAAAGGTAGACCACGTTCAGCTAATGTTTGAACAACAGCTATAACACTCTGCAAGACACGTTGCCACTGTTCACACTCCCCTTTAATTTGTTCTTCCAATTTTTGTGTCTATCCAAAGCCCTGTCTTCGATTTAAATATGTCAACATTGAATCTCTGTGAGTAGTGCTATTTTCATGTTGTTCAATTAAAACAGTATTCTGCCAGTCACTAAATCCATCTGTAGCAAACCGGGATGTTGAAGGTATATGTGCAAAAAGTTTGCAAACAAAACAGTACACAGACCCTGTTGATGGTGAATACAGTAGCTATTCTCGAGTGTATTTCTCACTGTTCGCTTTCGGCTTTCATGCTGAAAAATATTTTTTGTGGACAATATCTTGTTTGTTTGCCATTAGTAAAAGTCTGACGTGATTTCTCAAATGGCCCACTGTGCTGTTAACAGTCATTTGGTCCATGATCTATCCAGTAAGCTACATCATCGGTACTGAAATCAACCCACATACCAAGATCTTTTCTCCTATTATTTACAGCATGAGCAGATTCAGTCTCTGATACATCCACACCTTCTAGAACAATGTCTGTTTTACCACCAGGAGTAGGATGATCAGTTATAGTCTCTGACACATCCACATGTTCTGGAATGGTGTTTCTTTCACCAATAGAAGGAGGGTCAGTCTCTGAAACACCTACAGGTTTTGGAATGATGTCTGTGCTACTGAGAGAAGATGTTGCTTCTGATGGATTTGCTTTGAAAAATGATGTCAGCTTTGGAAGATTTTGGAAAATTTCACTAGTTTTTTGTTTCTTTTCTTCTACCAGTTTCCGTGATCCACTCAGCTGGTTACATTTTATCCTGCCCCTTATCTCAGTTATCTGAACTTAAAAAAAAATTACACAATGTACACTATGTTTATGTATATATAAGAAAGAAAAAAACGAATCAAGTACATATAACTCAGAAGAATATATCAATAATAAAACATAAATTTATTGCAATACATGACAGGATCTGATTTCCTCGCATTACTTCGATCTACGTTAGTAGGACCCCCCTGGTTTAGGTGCGGATAAGTCATATAAAGAGAACAGAAAAATGGGGGAAGAGTTGTGGAGTGTAAGGAAGTCTAACAAAGTTCTGATTTTTCCCATGATGATTACTTCAACGCTTTCTTTGAAATATCAAATATCAATTTTTTTTAAAAAAATCTTTTTTTTGGTGCCCCCTGCTTTGCTGGTGCCCTAAGCACTTGCTTAGTCTGCCTATTGGGTAATCCAGCCCTGGACAGGTGCCTTCAAGGCATTGACAGGAGCTTGAAGAAGCTGTCCTCTTTTGGGATTTAAACAATAAAATTTGAAAATGTCTTTAAAAGGTTGAATTTCATTTGAAATATAGGGATAATCAATTGTGGTGGTTGTGCTGCAACCACAACATGAATGGTAGTACCTTGTCTATATGTTGTCTGAGCTCTATTTAAACTACCCATATACACTGCTGCACCATCTACATTCAGACCAAGCACTTCTGTTTAGAACTCCTGATGCCCACAACTCCTCAAGCTGCCTGTATTCCCTCCTGACAGATTTCATGTTGACTAGTCTGTCAGCAAGTAGACTGCGAGTTTTCTTCAACTTTCTCCAAACTGATATCATAGAAGATCAGGGTTGGAAGAGACCTCAGGAGGTCATCTAGTCCAACCCCCTGCTCAATGCAAGACCAATCCCCAACTAAATCCCCAGCCAGGGCTTTCTCAAGCTGGCACTTAAAAACCTCTAAGGACGGAGATTCCACCACCTCCCTAGGTAACCCAGTTCAATGCTTCACCACCCTGCTAGTGAAATAGTGTTTCCTAATATCCAACCTAGACCTCCCCAACTGCAACTTGAGACCATTGCTCCTTGTTCTGTTGTCTGCCACCACTGAGAACAGCCAAACTCCATCCTCTTTGGAACCCCCCATCAGGTAGTTGAAGGCTGTTATCAAATCCTCCCCAACTTTTCTCTTCTGCAGAGTAAACAAGCTCAGTTCCCGGAGCTTCTCCTCGTGAGTCAAGTGCCTCAGCCTCCTGATTATTTTTGTTGCCCTCCACTGGACTCTCTCCAATTTGTCCTTTCTGTAGTGGGGGGCCCAAAACTGGATGCAATACTCCTGATGTAGCCTCACCAGTGCTGAATAGAGGAGAATAATCACTTCCCTCGATCCGCTGGCAATGCTCCTACTAATGCAGCCCAATATGCCATTAGCCTTCTTGGCAACAAGGGCACACTGCTTACTCATATCCAGCTTCTCATCCACTGTAATCCCCGGGTCCTTTTCTGCAGATGTACACAGCCTCTTGCTGATGGATTTACTGATGTGTCTGTGGGTGGGCAAGAACAGTAATAAACCCATCATTTATGCATTTGCAATTGCCACTATAAAGTTTTTCACTCTGATAATGTTAATATAGTTTGATCCAAGATTAAGGCCAGTTTTTGCCTGCAAGTTGCAGAGTATTTCAAAGTCCCTGGAACTGAAATAATGTAAATCAAACTGCTACTCAGTTCCAGGAAGCTAGAGTCAAGGGCTCCTTCTCTTCATGTAAGATGTTTTCAACAAGCTGGCAAGCTTTCTGATGTCCTCACATTACATTTTACGGAACAACAATCTATTAACAAGAGCTTCTTGAGGAGAAAGTGAAAAAGCTCACCCATCCTGTGAGTGGCAGAATGATCACGTATGTTTAACAAGAAGATCTGCCTCTTCTAAATAATTTTCATCCATCCAAAACCCTTGTAAAGGAGGCAAGAATTATTTCTATTTTACAGATGGGGAAACAGAGGCAGAGAGAGACATGAATAGATCCAGGTCAACCAGGAGGGAAGTGATAGATCTAGGAATAGAACCAAGGTCTCGAATCCCAATCCAGTGCTGTATCCATTAGGCAACACAGCTCCCTTGGAACACCATTACACCCATTTATCAGAGGGCTGCCCTTCTTAGAAAGATATCATGCTTTTTACAAATTACACAAGAGATTTTATCCTTCTAGAATGAAACTCATGGATATTTAGTTTTCCATGAATTCCGGAAAGTATATTTTTATCTATATGTCTACACGTTAGTAGACTCCCAGGGCCTGTGGTATTAACCTCTATTGATTCACACTGAGGTTTTCCTTTTAAAGGCAACACAACAAGGTGAACTGAGGTGTTCAAGGCGTTTTTCAAATCCATATTTTTAAATCAACCAATCATGCTGTGCTTAAACAGATTTTATGTTTGTGTGCGTTTAGAATGGTGTGCAAATCCAAGATTGATTTGCAAATTAAACTGCCTGGCCATGACAGTAATAGTCAAGTTTGCAATTGTAAAATGCTGTAATAAAGTGCTAGGAAGAGGTCATCTTCCTCCTAAAAATAAAATACAAATGCATACTGTAGTAGTAACAAGCAATCTAATGATAGTCTATTTTACTACAAAGCCTACTCTGGCTAGGCTAGAATGTTGTTTTGCTGAAAGGTGCTAATTGCATCCAGCAAGTGGGTCTTATATCCACAGACAATCACATACCTCATCACAGCCAGTAAGTGCCAAAAATTCTCCTTCAAGCTCAACAGAAGGAACAATCAAGTTCCTTTATATAGTAAGGACAACTAGCTGGGGCCTAAGGTTCGCAACAAGGCACTAGGCTGCATGGCAGGTCAGAGTTATGCCTGTGGAGTGTGGGGTTTCCTTGTTGCAAACACAAGGGTTTGGATGTCTCTTGCAGGCTGTGTGTGTGTTGGCAAAGAAAGCCAGGAGAAGGAGTTGAGAGTTTGACCCTGAGAGGAAATAGAGGGACAGAACTTCTTGGACACAGAGCGTGCTGAAGTTCTCCTCTTAGGGATTTCTGAGCAAGGAAAGTACCTGTTGTTATTTGTCTGTACTGCATTCAGGAAAACAGGACTTTGTGTACATTTTTTGTAATTGAAGATTACACCAAGAATATACCTGCCTCTAATAATTGATTTGTCATCCTAATGGAAACAACTCTGATAATCCCCTGAATACTGACTAGCCACTCAGGCCAAAGGGGAAACAATATTGAACTGTTCCTTGTCTTTCTGACAAAAATAACCGTCTGATTGCAGCCTACAGCTTGTAAACTTTAATCTCCATCTTAAAACCAAATCAGATTGTGTACTGCAGGAGTAGTAGCAGAATAAATATTGAGATGAGTTTTTATAAATAATGGGTTTCCTACGACACATTGTGCTAGTCGTTCCTGCTTCTTCACTTCTGAACTTTGCTTGGAGGATGCTGAACCACCATTAGTCAAAGAGGCACAATCCATATTTGATCTTGTAGCTGTGTCTGAAATCTCCTCAGAGCCGTAACATGGGTTGCATGCAACTCCCAACATACTTACAGTGTTCAGAAATCAGGGTAGTAGCCAGCTGTGAGAAAGAAGAGGTTATTCTGGATCATGGTTTTAGCTACTGTGGCATGGTTAATAACCTCCTGTCACCATCGAACAGAAAACTGAGGCACAAACAAGTTTTAAACATTTGGGGGAAAAAATTGAGTCCCAACAGTCAAACACCTAAATCAATATTGAGCTGCCTAACATGCTGTTGTAACATGGCCACCCCCAATCAATACAAGAGATACGTGGTGGGGGCAAAATTTTTAATTGACCAACTTCTGTTGATAAGAGAGACAACCTTTTGTGCTTACACAGAGCTCTTCAGAAACTGGGCCAATAAAAGATATTACCTCACCTACTTTATCTCTCTGATATCCTCGGACAGACATTGCTACAACAACACTGCACCTACTAATCAATCGTGACTATCAGGAGATCAGAATAAATGCTTCTATCTTTCTAGAGAAACATAATATGTCAGCCACTCAGTACTCATAGGCAACCCTCCAATAAACTCGACTGTGCATTCAGATCCTAATCCTGCCCTCTTCCTGTGGCCATGGAGGACCCTGACTTAACAGAACCAGTGTGGAAAGATGCACAGGATCCGTGAATGTTGTGGTGTCCTGCTCAGTAGTGGGTCCCTTGAACTCTAGTATGCAAAACATTTGGAGGATGGCCGGGGAAGACCCAGGGCAGGCAGATTCAGGATTATATACATCTAATCACTACACTTAAAGACAAATAGGCATCCATGCAGCTTGAGTTCCAGCCTTCTCTCTCTTGTTTACCAAGGACTATACCATCTGGAACTCTGTACATCACACAAACATCCAGTGGCTGAGTAATATTCTGCAATTAAACCTACCATTTTACACATTTCTGCTTTAATTCTAGGACACACGGCAGTATTCATTCCTTCCCAGATCCTGTGGTGAACCCCAGCTCACAGTCCAGCAAATCAGGCTGTAAACATCTGAGTTCCAAAGGACTACAACAAACAACAGGGATCAAAAGATATTTTACACATACCTTGACAGTGTCCTTGTAAGCCTAAAGTAACTTAAAAGTGAATTCCTAGAACTTCACATTGCAGCAAGATCACAATTTCAATACATTTGTGTCATGTAGAAATTTGATTGAAAATGCTATATACACACATCAGACTGATTGATTTCAGTCCTCAGTTTTAACTTCTGCCCTGAATTTTATTGCAGAAATTTCACAGAAAGTAGTCATGCTACCCACAGAGATAAGATAATTATTGATATTCCAGAGAACAAGGTAAATGATCATAGACACTGAATGATTATACAGACTGTCAAGGACTCCAAAAAGGATACTATGAAGTAAATCTAGGAGAACCGTCTCCTTACGGATTGGGTTTCCTGAGGCTATTTCTGAAAAGTTGCAGATCTGGCTATATTTAGCCACAAGGATGAAATTAGAATGGAGATAATTAAATACCAAAAATATAGAAGATGGAGAGGTCATGGAGACTGTTTCCTATGGCATCTGATTTATGCTATTTTGTATTAACATCAGAGTTAGTTTTCTCTCTCCTTTCAATACATTGGATTAGGTTCTCTACTATTACTAATTTTCCTTTTCGTCGTCTATCCCTCAGATTGCATGGAGGGGCTTTTCAAAATCAGCTGTTTCTAAACACATGCCCAACCTGATATTTTGGGATGGATTGGGTCAGTCACAGATGCACATTGGTGAGAAGCATTGTTCCAGTGGGACCCCTAGGCATGCACAATGGCTCCTGGAGCTTCAGGGAGTACAAGTTGAGAATGGTCACTGCACTACTGTTGAAAAGGGTAAAGTTTGCAATCCCTTCCACACCTGGACACTCAAAAGTGGCCCTTCCAATCTCTCAAAGCTCTTTGCAAAGGCTTTTGCTGACAGCAGCATTAGCCCTGCTGGGTCTTTGAATTCTTCAGCGGATGGAAGCATTGAGGTGATTAAAGCAGATCGAAATAGGAAGGGGAGGCTCACCAATTCTGGTGGTTGCAGGTCATCCTGGGTGCATTAAAATCATATGGTGAAGTGACGTGGCCTCATTTTGTGTGACGAGATAGGGAAGAGAATGGCAAAAAGGGAGTAAATGTATCTGAAAAGAGTCCACATCCCCAAGCAGGCCCACAGGCAGCTCAGCAAGAGTGAGTGTGTACAGCAAGTCGCAGAGAGTGGAGTTGTGTAGAGGAAAAGCCCTTACGCTCCCAAACACTACGTTTTATCCATTCCTGTTATTCTACACATCACACATGGATTCTTAATTCAAAGCATATCAGAACTTTGGATTAATTTACAAAGTAATACTGCTGACATTAATTGTTTTGTTTCACCATCAACACTTTTTCTGTCTCCTTACTGTGTCTAATATGACCCTTGGTCATAGCGAATCACACTTCACTTCAGTGGAACCAGGTGTAGAGTAAGGTACTATGCAACAAGAGTGTGTCAGCATCTGGGTCTATGTTTGCTTGAGTGTGGATCAGTTTACATTATCCTTAACACTGAATAATACCTTTATGCAGGAGTAGTCTCAGTGAAGTCAATGATGGAGTGCTGTTCAAACCATCAGAGGAACAGTACATCTACACTGCAAAATGGGTGTACTCTAAACTTGGTTTAAAATAGCAGTGAATACATGGCAACATTGCTTTTAACTCAGGTTAGCAGCTTCAGTTCAGCCTCAGGCTCCAACTCCAGCTGCTAACCCGAGTTAACAGCAGAATAGTGTCTTCACAGCTATTTTAACCCATTAAGAAAACTTTTTGTTTCAGTGTAGACATACCCTGAGTGTATCACTACCTGGCCCACAGAATGTTAGCTGTTGAGGACAGGGACTGTGTGTGATAGGGTTAATGAGGGCCTGATAAGTCAATAAGGTCATCTGGCATCACATGACAGAAGGAGAACCAGGGCTGATTGAAATGAAGCCCAGCTTGAGAAGGTCTGGGCCAGGACTATAAAGCCAAGAAGCTGAGAGTATAAATGGGCTGCAAGGAAAGAAACCTACGGTGTCTCCTTTAGAGGAGAGAGGTCATCATGATCAATGAAGAAGGCCATAGGGAAAGTAAGCACTCTGGCTTACTGGATCCTGCAATGGAGAATGGAATCTGGCAGGAGGCTACGAGGGGTGTAACAGCCACAGGAAGTAGAGTAGGGTCCAGTGGCAAACCCAGAATGAGATGAGCAGATAGGGCAGCTTGGTAGGAAGGAGGCCAGGGAAACAGCAATGGAGACTGAGGACATGGATTACTGGTTATAGGGTCCCCTCGCCTAGAACCTGGTGTATTGGGTGGGCCAAGGTTCCCCTACCAGCCAATGACAAAATGGCACAAGTCCCAAGCTGGGGCTGAATACCATCTAGAGAAAGCATTTGGATATTTGACTTGTTGGACTTTGTAACCCCAGAAGGAGTGGACTAAATGGTGACCTGGCCAGAGTGTCAAGTTACCAGATGAAAGACTATAGCACAGTGAGCAACAATCTGCAAGGGTGCACCCGACGCAGGGACAGCTGCATTCCCAGACCTAGATGTAAGGAGGTGCACTAGCAGTGAGTGTGGCAACCCTGCACTGTTACAGTACAACCCTATTACACTGTGTCTGTCTTAATTCTGTAGAGAATTGTACAAAGTTATGGTGGTGGTGCTATATACACACACATTTCTTATAAATGGTTATTTAAAAGCTATGTCAGTGTAACCTGCAAAGAAGAGAAATCATTTTAGATAACTGCCTCTCGTCACATGCTTTGCACTTTATCTTATTAAAAGGAAGCAATTTTATTACCATTATCTGTTTTTGTGAATGTCTTATTTAGAAGACAGTGACTTGGTAGTACTGTTAAACGAAAGGGAGAGAGATTATGGAAAGAAAAGGGAGAAAAAACAGATTGCTATAAAGAGAGAGGTTGTCTTTGAGTGAACACACACCACATATCTAGCCATCTGTTTTCGGAAAGGAATATAGGATATATGAAAGGTATCATAGAATCATAGAATATCAGGGTTGGAAGGGACCTTAGGAAGTCATCTAGTCCACCCCCTGCTCAAAGCAGGACCAACCCCAACTAAATCAACCCAGCCAGGGCTTTGTCAAGCCAGGCCTTAAAAACCTCTGAGGATGGAGATTCCACAACCTTCCTAGGTAACCCGTTCCAGTGTTTCACCACCCTCCTAGTGAAAAAGTTTTTCCTAATATCCAACCTAAACCTCCCCCACTGCAACTTGAGACCATTACTCCTCGTTCTGTCATCTGCTACCACTGAGAACAGTCTAGAGCCATCCTCTTTGGAACCCCCTTTCAGGTAGTTGAAAGCAGCTATCAAATCCCCCCTCATTCTTCTCTTCCACAGACTAAACAATCCCAGTTCCCTCAGCCTCTCCTCATAAGTCATGTGTTCCAGTCCCCTCATCATTTTTGTTGCCCTCCACTGGACGTTTTCCAATTTTTTCACATCCTTCTTGTTGTGTGGGGCCCAAAACTGGACACAGTACTCCAGATGAGGCCTCACCAATGTCGAATAGAGGGGAACGATCATGTCCCTCGATCTGCTTGCAATGCCCCTACATATACATCCAAAAATGCCATTGGCCTTCTTGGCAACAAGCGCACACTGTTGACTCATATCCAGCTTCTCGTCCCCTGTAACCCCTAGGTCCTTTTCTGCAGAACTGCTGCCTAGCCATTCGGTCCCTAGTCTGTAGCAGTGCATGGGATTCTTCCATCGTAAGTGCAGGACTCTGCACTTGTCCTTGTTGAACCTCATCAGATTTCTTTTGGCCCAATCCTCTAATTTGTCTAGGGCCCTCTGTATCCTATCCCTACCCTCTAGTGTATCTACCTCTCCTCCCAGTTTAGTGTCATCTGCAAACTTGCTGAGGAGTCCACACCATCCTCCAGATTATTTATGAAGATATTGAACAAAACCGGCCCAAGGACCGACCCTTGGGTACTCCACTTGATACCGGCTGCCAACTAGACATGGAGCCATTGATCACTACCCGTTGAGCCCGACAATCTAGCCAACTTTCTATCCACCTTATAGTCCATTCATCCAGCTAAAGTCAAGGAACAACATGTACACTGCTTTCCCCTCATCCACAGAGCCAGTTATCTCATCATAGAAGGCAATTAGATTAGTCAGGCCTGACTTGCCCGTGGTGAATCCATGCTGACCATTCCTCATCACTTTCCTCTCCTCTAAGTGCTTCCGAATTGATTCCTTGAGGACCTGCACCATGATTTTTCCAGGGACTGAGGTGAGGCTGACTAGCCTGTAGTTCCCAGGATCCTCCTCCTTCCCTTTTTTAAAGATGGGCACTACATTAGCCTTTTTCCAGTCATCTGCGACCTCCCCCGATTGCCATGAATTTTCAAGGATAATGGCCAATGGCTCTGCAATCACATCTGCCAACTCCTTTAGCACTCTCGGATGCAGCGCATCTGGCCTCATGGACTTGTGCTCGTCCAGCTTTTCTAAATAGACCCGAACCACTTCTTTCTCCACGGAGGTCTGGTCACCTCCTCCCCATGCTGTGCTGTCCAATGCAGTAGTCTGGGAGCTGACCTTGTTCGTGAAGAGAGAGGCAAAAAAAGCACTGAGTACATTAGCTTTTTCCACATCCTCTGTCACGAGGTTGCCTCCCTCATTCAGTAAGGGGCCCACACTTTCCTTGACTTTCTTCTCGTTGCTAACATACCTGAAGAAACCCTTCTGGTTACTCTTAACATCTCTTGCTAGCTGCAACTCCAGGTGTGATTTGGCCTTCCTGATTTCACTCCTGCATGCCCAAGCAATATTTTTATACTCTTCCTTGGTCATTTGTCCAAACTTCCAATTCTTGTAAGCTTCTTTTTTGTGTTTTAGATCAGCAAGGATTTCACTGTGAAGCCAAGCTGGTCGCCTGCCATATTTACTAATCTTTCTACACATCGGGATGGTTTGTCCCTTTAACCTCAATAAGGATTCTTTAAAATACAGCCAGCTCTCTTGGACTCCTTTCCCCGTCATGTTATTCTCCCAGGGGATTCTGCCCATCAGTTCCCTTGAGGGAGTCAGTCTGCTTTTCTGAAGTCCAGCGTCCGTATTCTGCTGCTCTCCTTTCTTCTCTGTGTCAGGATCCTGAACTTGACCACCTCATGGTCACTGCCTCCCAGGTTTCCATCCACTTTTGCTTCCCCGACTAATTCTTCCCGGTTTGTGAGCAGCAGGTCAAGAAGAGTTCTGCCCCTAGAGTTTCCTCCAGCACTTGCACCAGGAAATTGTCCCCTTCATTTTGCAAAAACTTCCTGGATTGTCTGTGGATCGCTATATTGCTCTCCCAGCAGATATCAGGGAGATTGAAGTCTCCCATGAGAACCAGGGCCTGTGATCTAGTAACTTCCGTGAGTTGCCGGAAGCAAGCCTTGTCCACCTCATCCCCCTGGTCCGGTGGTCTATAGCAGACTCCCACCACGACATCACCCTTGTTGCTCACACTTCTAAACTTAATCCAGCGACATTTAGGTTTTTCTGCAGTTTCATACTTGAGCTCTGAGCAGTCATACTGCTCCCTTACATACAGTGCAACTCCCCCACCTTTTCTGCTCTGCCTGTCCTTCCTGAACAGTTTATATCCATCCATGACAGTACTCCAGTCATGTGAGTTATCCCACCAAGTCTCTGTTATTCCAATCACATTATAATTCCTTGACTGTGCCAGGACTTCCAGCTTGTTTCCCAGGCTTCTTGCATTTGTGTATAGGCACTTGAGATAACTCGCTGATGATCCCTCTTTCTGGTAGATCAGTTTGATCTAGTTCCAAGTAACAGACTAGACTTGACTGTTAACTGAAGCCTATTCTGGGCTTGGCACTGCCATCATGCTCCAGACAGTTTTATCGACACTGGATAATTATTCACAATTGGAAAGGGGCAGGAGAAAAAACAACAACAAAAGAATCCACAGAAATTTTATGTAAACAAAATCAAGCAGCAAATGCTTAAGAGTTAAAGAGGAAATGGCTACATAAATAAAATCATAGCTCTCCTACCTCCATTTATACAGCTATGCAAGGAATAAGACAAGTTAGCACAATAAGTGGTGCTGCTCATGGTATGAGGCAAAATGTGGTATTCTCCCACCACATTATATGTAGATTATAAGACAGACTATGCAAACCAACTCTGGCTGTGGAAAGAGGACATGGATCATCATGAAAATTACAAAACATGAATACAACCATGATGCCAGCAACAGATATATGGAAGTTGCTTCTGAGCAAATTTGCAAAAACAAGTATCATGTGTTGGGCTGGTGTGATGGGATTCATCTCAGCTTATGGTGGCAGGTTTTTTCTTGGACTTGATGAACTTCTCTGAGTAGCTGGGTATGCACTTCTGCCCATGTGATCCAGACTTTAGCATCTGTGGACAAGATATGGACTTAAATTAGTAGTATGGCAGTACTCAACAACACCTATAGTAGGAGAAGGTTGCTTCCCATACGAAGTTGCTTGACTCTTCTACTCAGTAAAAGTGCCAGGCTAGACTTTCATTTTTTGCTCTCCAGGGATGGAAAAAGACAATGACAGAGATTCTCTGTTGTATAAACAGACTAGGAATACTTGCCAGAGCCTGAGAAAGATGCTACCTGCTGACAGGAACAACTCTACCTTATACTGGGGAATATCACAGCAGTCACTGCAAATCACTGTATAAAGTGCAGCATTTCATGATGTTTTCAAGAGAAAGGCACAAAATAAGACATGAAATGAGATTTCAAAGCAAAACAAAAAAGAAATATAAACCTTCTAACCCTATTCTTTTTTTTGTCTCCAGTCTTCAGGTTTGGGGCCATTCATTTTAATTATTAACTAGAGACACTGTCCTGGTTTAGAAATTGGAAATGTTGCCATGTCTGTCACTTTTGAACATTCAGCAGTATATTTTAAAACAAAGAAAAGGAAAATAAGTAATTGTCAGTGTCAAAAGTGAGATGATTAAGCCTTGATATATTTGGATGATTGCATAGATGCAAAAAAACTATATTTGTTTTAAAGGCAAAGTGCCTTTATCATGCAGATGCTTGTTGACATCTGGTTGCCTGGCGATTTCTTATTTCTTGCAAATGTCTAACTCCACTGCAGGGTGATACTCAAGACTAGATTAACATGAGAAATAGCAAAACATGAAAACTGTTTTGTTTTAACTTGAATTTGTTTTTGTCCTTCTCTTCTACACACTTGTCAGTCATTCTCTCTAACATTAGACAGACCAAGTAAAGCAGCAAATAACTGTTTTATATCTGTCTTTTGAGAGTAGAAGTTTGCCATCACTTTTTTCAGAGACTTTCTTTGGGTGGGGTCAAAGGCAACACTTCAGTTTCTGTTTAATAGCTGGAAATAGGTCAAATATTTCAGTGAGAGAAGGTGAGTGAGGTAATACCTTTTTTTGGACCTGCTGCAGTTGAGGAAAAAGACAAATCTCTCTGTGTAAGTTTGTCTTTCTCCAGCAGCAGTTGGTCCAATAAAATATATTACCTCATGCACCTTGTCTCTATAATATCCTGGGACTAACATGGCTACCACAACACTGCAAACAGATATGTCAGTAGTAATTCAGAATCATGGACCTGAGTCTCAATTACATTGAGGCCATCTTATAACTCCCTGGAAGGGTAAACAGGCCTTTATGTGGGAATAAATCGTGTCTGCAATCTCTTTAAGGCCCCTTTCAACTGCTAGAGTGAGTAAAGGCATCTTATTGTAAACAAGATTCAGGCCCTTTAAATATAGAAATGCTTGCCATCCTTTAATTTGACAACACAATTATTGTCTGTCTTCATCAGCTTAACATTTGTGGACATGCACAATTCTAATCTATCCAGGTTTTCCCCCCTTTCACAGATGGGGTCATTTCATGTTAAAGGGATTTTTAACAGTAAAATAAAATATTCGCCAAAATGCTCAAACCTTGGTGCCTAAAGCTAAGCAGAAGTGGTTGACTTCCAGAGCTGCTGAGCACCCACAGACATCTCAAAAATCAGGCCACTTTCAATTCAGTGCCTAAATAAAGATTTAGCTGCCTAACTTCAGGCACAGAGGTTTGAGCATGTTCAATGTTTTATTTTACCATAAAAAATAACCACTTTAACATAGAATGGCGCTATCTATGAAAGGAGGGGGGTGGAAATCTGGATGATCACCATGATTTCTCTAACATGTCAATGGATATGTAATAATGCAGTTTTAATTAAGAATGCTGTAGGGCACCATGAAATTCACCTGGATCGTTTCTCATCTGTGCCATTAATTAGCACATTTTCATTGAATTAGAGCTTCAACTGCCTTTGCAAAAAAGGTCATTGAAGGTCAGAATGTTTAGGTTCACAGACAGCCGTGCCAGAGAAGCAGCTCTCCTCCCAACACAGCTACGAGTGTTTGGTTAAATTAGAACACTGCCACTGAGTTTACGGCCACAGAGAAAAGTCAGGCCCCAGGGAGAGATTTTCAAGAGAGCTCAGTTACCACTGTTCTCAGAGGGAATTACTAGATGCTGCACGCTTCTGAAAATTTGCAGCGTTTATTTTAGATTGAATGAATTCATAGTTCTATTGAAAATTACAATCCGTCCAGCTCCTGTGGCTACAGTTAAATAAAAACGGGGTGTGTCAAGGTTCCTCCCCCACTCTGAACTCTAGGGTACAGATGTGGGGACCTGCATGAAAAACCTCCTAAGCTTATCTTTACCAGCTTAGGTCAAAACTTCCCCAAGGTACAAAATATTCCACCCGTTGTCCTTGGACTGGCCGCTACCACCACCAAACTAATACTGGTTACTGGGGAAGAGCTGTTTGGACGCGTCCTTCCCCCCAAAATACTTCCCAAAACCTTGCACCCCACTTCCTGGACAAGGTTTGGTAAAAAGCCTCACCAATTTGCCTAGGTGACTACAGACCCAGACCCTTGGATATTAAGAACAATGAACAATCCTCCCAACACTTGCACCCCCCCTTTCCTGGGAAATGTTGGATAAAAAGCCTCACCAATTTGCATAGGTGACCACAGACCCAAACCCTTGGATCTGAGAACAATGAAAAAGCATTCAGTTTTCTTACAAGAAGACTTTTAATAAAAATAGAAGTAAATAGAAATAAAGAAATCCCCCCTGTAAAATCAGGATAGTAGATATCTTGCAGGGTAATTAGATTCAAAAACATAGAGAACCCCTCTAGGCAAAACCTTAAGTTACAAAAAAGATACACAGACAGAAATAGTTATTCTATTCAGCACAATTCTTTTCTCAGCCATTTAAAGAAATCATAATCTAACACATACCTAGCTAGATTACTTACTAAAAGTTCTAAGACTCCATTCCTGGTCTATCCCTGGTAAAGACCAGCATATAGACAGACACAGACCCTTTGTTTCTCTCCCTCCTCCCAGCTTTTGAAAGTATCTTGTCTCCTCATTGGTCATTTTGGTCAGGTGCCAGCGAGGTTACCTTTAGCTTCTTAACCCTTTACAGGTGAGAGGAGCTTTCCCCTGGCCAGGAGGGATTTCAAAGGGGTTTACCCTTCCCTTTATATTTATGACAGGGTGGCTGTCTGGAGGCTTTAGGAACACATGAAAAATGAGGACAGTAACCAGAAAATACAGTTACAAGTAATATAATCTTGTCTGTATTGTACATTACACTCACATACCCATTTACACAACCGGAGAGAATTCATACACTGGTCAATGCCATATCCATACTCACATATCCAAAGATTTTATAGAGTTGGGTGGATTTCATGAGAGAGGGGTGGTTCCTGTTGGGATCATCCCAACAAGGTCCTCCCACTTTAGCTTAACCATGGAACTTTTTTCATCCTGTTATGACCATGCCTATACCTTATGCATATGCATGAAGGTTTCAACCCTCCTTTCCTTATCTGTACTTCCACACCTTATGAATCTTGAGATGCTCTGCTTTTCATAGGTTGTTCTCTCAGGTCCACTTATTCTCATTAGCATCTTATTAACATTTACATCCACCTGCTTCCAAGGTAACCTGTGGTCAAAACAGAACTTTCTGTGACTTTACGATCAGGTGTCTTGCGCTCTAGGGGGTATATTGCAACATATTTCCTGCACTACCACCTACTGGCCCATTCTTTCCAGTAATTTTGTGACTTTAGTGGCATAGGGTTATTCTTAGATCACCCCCTTACATCAAGTGTCCTTAAGCCGGAAGCCTAGCATGGCTAAAATTAGAGGCCTGAGCCTGTAGGCCTTGCATTACATCCTGGCTTTACTTATACCTAATACCCACTCATCACTCCTAAATACTTGTCAATCTTATACACCTATCCTACTTATATTTATTCATCATACATTGATTATTATATATATATATATATATATGACATGACACATGACTTCAACATGAGAATAACATTTTGATGATAAGTGAACTAATTGGCTACATTTCCCCCCTTGACGGGAGGAGCATTATAAAAAAATAAAAACCCCATCTCACACAGTTTCCCTAGCTAACATTACAATTCAATGCACAATGTATATGTACACTTAAACTTTAATTTTCCTGTATTTATTAGGAACTAGTTGTATCTTCATATGTCAATTCAGGTGGTGGATCTAATTCTTTTATGGACTCTGATGACACACAGGAACATATGGTTGTTCTGGTACTTGATGCGGGTTTATACTATGCAAATCCTCATAAATACTCTCATCTTTCTATTTCTGCGATGAGTGCTGCTGCGGGATAACTGTGGCTAACTGGTGAATGGAAATAGGTTGGATTGCACAGGGTTGGTTAGTGGGCTTTCCTTGACTTCATCTTTCCTCCCATATAACAAAGTAAAAATAATGCTCACAGTGAGGATACTGTGGAAAAAAAAATCATCCCTTCCATCCAACTTCCATCCCATCATCTAGTAATTTATGCAAGGTTTGTTCTGCTTGATTCATATCATTACTAATTTCAGTTAAATACAACAATAAAAAGGGAAGAATTAGCCCAATTAACATTAACTTTGCAAAGTTAGGCACTCCAAAATTAGGAAATGCCAGATTTCAGGTTGCCAGTGCAACTTTATTTCAGCTTCTATGTGCATATGCATTATGACATAGGTTTTTATTATATAATCACAATTTTAAGGTAATGCTTTATTTTTCCCCACCGGCCCGTTTACCCCTCCGGCCCCAGAAAAAAACAGGATTTCTTTTTAAATGGACATTTTTAATGAAAAAATATGTAACATTTAGAAAGCCATTTTTCATCTAAAAACGTTGATGAGAAAACTTTGATAAACTCTACAGCAAAATAATCTCTATGGTATCTAGACAATTAGAAATAAAAGAACAAGCCCTTCTATCTCCTTCTTCACCAACAATAGCCCAGTGACTTGTCTCCTACATATATATTTCTTTCTGCTAACTGATCACATTTTAGATCAAGGGCAAACAACTCAACGTCTCCTTTTGGAAGAAGGACACAAAGACAGACTCACCCTAGTTCAACTGAAACAAAATGTCACATGCATGTCACAATGTTACAATGCATGTCACAATCTTGAAATTCATTTTACTAGCACTTGTAAATAGCCATTGAAGACAAATATGCATGGGTATAACATAACTGTTGCAACTGGTCTGCTGCTGACTTTACAATTCTTTCATTGCATTATTAACTACAGATTACTGAAGACATATTGCACAGTGAATAGGGCATGAGGTTTTCGTTTCATTTTTGTAGAACAGGATGACGGGTTCACCCCGAGATGCCACCTGGAACTGAGGTACAGCTAAGCCCTCTGTCTCACTAATTTGGGTTCCCTCTCACACCTGACATTGTGAGAAGCTGAAAAGCCCTTCAAGCTTGCACTCACACCAACATCCACAGGCAGGGACCACACCCAGCTGTGTTCATGAATGCTCTGGCCAGCCACTCATGAACCCACGACAGAGAGGCTACAGCCAAAATACTCCAAGCTCCCTAGCCTAAGACCACAGAACTGTACAGTCTTGCCCTAGTAAAAACCTTACCAGTATGAATTTATTGCCCAGTCCGCCACTTCTACAAAGGAAAGTGGATGGCCAACTCATGATCATGAGCTGAGATTTATCCCCTTTGCATTTCAAACAAGACACAGTGTTTTGGGTAAAATAGAAAATAGATTTATTAACTACAGAAACATAACTTTAAGTGATTATATGTGATAGCAAACAGATCAAAGTAGATTAGAAATAAGAAATAAAACAAAAATGTAAACTGAGCATACGCTATTAGATAGTATCAGAATCAGTAATCTCTCACTCTGACTGATGATACAAGCAGGCCACCAAGTTTCCATACACAGGCTAGAAATCCCTTTAGCCTGGGACCAGCACTTCCCACAGTTCAGTCTTTTTCCTCCGGTATTTTCGGGTGTGTTGTTGCAGGGAGAGTCAGGTGCCATCATGTCATTTCCCCCTTTTCTATCTTCTTCCAACTTTCTGGAAAGTGCTTTTGCTGTGACCTGGGTCAAACAGTTCCCATTGTGCAGTGCTATCTCTGCAAGGTTTCTATTGTATGCAGTTCCTGGGGTAATCCTTGTGCTTGTGTGCATGTCCTCAAGAAGCCATTAATATTGTTTGGCCTTTCCGTTGTTGTACCTGAAAGGCTGCTTGTGGGTGTTCTCAATCTCACAACATGTTTCAGTAGCCCATACATAGCCAACCTCCATAACTTCAAATACAATGATAGCACATACAATCCAATGAGATATGAATGTGTAGCAGATCAAAGGCATACTTTGTACAAAACATATCCTAATTATATGACAGTGGTGAATACAGGGCTCACAAATAGTATCACCCAGACACCCCAATCAGAAGTGCTATACAAAACACTAGACATAGTCCCTCCCCTCAATAGTTTACAAGCTTAGTGGATGGAAAAGACAGCTACACTTGCAAAGAATCCATTACAGTCAACTAGGTTCTATGCAGGCACTATACTGATCTTCATGCAAATATTGTCAATAGTAGGACCTGGGACTAAGGGATGGATCTCGTTGGCTTAAATGGGAGCAGGATCAAGCCCTAATATGAAAAGTGACAGTTACTTTGACTGGAAACTATTTGGGGCAGGGACTGTATTTTGGGTCTGTGTTTGTACGGCACGAGTCCATGACAGGGACTTCTACATGGTACCATAATACAAATAACTAATAATAGTAATAATAATAATAATAAAAGAAGGGTGACTGAGTGATGAATACTCTCAAATATGTAAAACTGTTATATAATGTACTTATATACATCTGCAATTTTTAAGAGATAAAGTAGTCATCTGCCCCTCAAATCACACAGTTAGAGTTGGAAGGAAGCCAACTGTAATTAAGTTGGCCATATCTTACATGACAGCCAAGACTAACATATACCTCTTACCATGCACATGCAGTAAACAGAAAAATAAATTTTGTAAGACAGAACTGCAAATCTAGACATACAGGGTAAATACAGTATGTTACTGAGAATTACTGATTCCTTGCATAACCTTCAGTGAAATAATAGATGAAAGTGAAGCCAATGATCAAATGTACCTCTAACTGGTATTCTCTTCCTATGTACCAATACTGCTTTAAGCAGTTTCTCAAATTTTACAGGGATAAAATTTCATTTTAGCAATGCACAAGAATATTTCACAAAGCTCTACTGTGTTTCTTGAGATAAGACATGTTTTTATTCTCCCTTTTATTCAGAAACAGAATTAACAGAAACAAAAAGATGCAGAAATAAAACAAATATAGAAGTACACATCAATGCAATATACAAAAAGTGTACACCTGCTTTTGTCTTTAGACCTCAAAGTACTTTACTGTAAGTATCACTGCCCACATTTTGCAGATGGGGAAACTGAGGCACAGGGGCGACATGACTTGCTAAGTTACCCAGGATCACTCAGCAGGTCAATGGCAGAGCGAGGAACAGAATCCAGGTTTTAGGATTACAAAGTCCAGTGCTCTTTCCACGAGGCTATGCTGTTGCCCATGAATTGGTTATACAAGTTAGTAATGTTCGTTGCATAATATAATCTCTCTCTCTCTCTCTCTCTCTAGCTCTTTATTTACAGGCCATTTCAATTGCCAAAATGGAAGTGGAATTTTGGCAATTGACAACTGAAGAATTTTCAGAAAACTAGAAAAAAAGTTTTTTTTTTGACTGCCAAACTAAAATAATTTTGTTTCCCAAAAAAACAATGTTTTTCAAGTTTACGGTATATTGACAAAACCCCCACATTTTTAAAGGAAACTGATTTTTTTTGGTGAAAATTTCTATTAGTCAAAAAGACTTTACAGCAGATTTTCAAGCAGCTCTACTCATTCATTTTTCTAATGTTCCTGCTATTAATGAAGACATTATTCTTTAAGTTGGTGATAGCTTATGCAACCAACAGTTCTGAGTGTACATCTAAGCTAACAGGTCTCATCCCAATCTCTACTAGTTAGAAATTGGTTTAAGACCAACGTGCGAGCAGATTATCCTTGCTGTGGGATTCTTACACCTTCCTCTGAATCATCTAGTCTACGCACTGACAGAGAGAGTAGTCCAGGATCCTGGACTGGACAGACTTTGGGTCTGATCCAGGCAATTTCTATATTCCAAAATGGCTGTCCAACAGCTGTAGTGTGATGCAACCCTGGATTTAGGATAAACAAGAACATTCCTTTATGGGAATGCCTTGTAGATTCTGCTAGAATTTAATCATCTTTCTACTATAGATTTTTAACTATCTTGTAGGATTGAAGGGAGAATGATCCCTTCTCTAAAATGGCTTAAACTATCAAAATTCCTGACTGGCATTGATTAGCACAGTGATGAGCCACATGCTCTGTTTCTCTGGTGCATCACTTGTTGCATCCTGTTAATAATGAATCTGCATGTTTTAGAATATTGTTAAATACCCATCCACTACTCTTGGTTTCAAGTGTGTTACATTTTACAAGATTTTTTCCAGAAAGGCTGCTCAAGAGAGGATTATCTTTGAACAAATCCAGCTGTAGTTACACACAGGTACCACTCTCGGTTAAAGTCAACATGAATTATATGCATGCAAGAGAGGATAGAATTCAGACCCTTATTTTTAACAACCAAAAAAGTGAAAGCTGCGTATTGGCCAGTTGTGCTCCTGTTGCAAGCAATGGGCATTATGCCATTGACTTCAAGGGTACCGATGGGTTTTAAGTGAGAAGTATTATCTTGTCTCTATTACACACAACCTAGTCATTTAATATTTTTAAAAAAAACTAAAAGAACCCATACATGTAACAGGCCCAATTCTGCTCCGTCTCACTACAATGAGAACAGAGTTTTCCTAAAATACATAAAAAATAGAATCAGTAAATGGAAATTGCTGTTTATCATTAGTTAAATATAAAATGCTAGACAGAACACCCCATGGATTTACTTTTGTATTAACATTGTATTGTTTACTGTAGTGACCAGGATCCAAATCCCTTTGACTTCCATCAGAAGTTTTACCTAAGAAAGACTGAGTAAAGATGAATATAGACACTAAGAATTTGGTCTATGAGTATAGTCCATTTGTAGCTCTAATTGATATCTTTAATCTTTCTAACTACAAATAAATATCAGGAAAGAACCCAGCAGACACAAGAATCATACATACATGCATACACACATGAGGACTATCAATCCAGCTCCTCGCTCTCACACACAATGCTTAATTGCTTGTATACACTTTAGAAAGAGGTTTTCACACACACATTAGGATTAGATGCAACTTCCCATAGAGATTTACGTATGTTTATTCTTTAACATACATTATGCCACACACCCTTCTAATTTTTAACTAGGAAAGGATCTGTGATTTCTTTTAAAAAAAAACTTTAAGTCAAAGCTCCATCTGCTATGGATGCCTGCTAGACTAGACAACATTGTAAGGAACATTCCTGTACTCAGCAAGACATTTCTAATTCTGTGGTTGGATTTTCAAAAGAACTCAAGCTCAACCCCCATTATTTTTGTTTACTCATTATGCAAGAGGAAAGATTTTCAAAGGCTGATAAAGAGAAAACGGAGCAAAGCATAAGCATGAGGCTGCTAGTGGAAGGTTAGTGGATTTACTTGCTCTTCCTCGTGTTGGAAAAATGCATAGACCTTTCTTTCCTCTTTTAAGACAATGAAGGGAAAAGGTCAGGTGAATCCAGAAAATGCAAATTACTTAGATTTACTGGGCGTCTCTCTTTCTTAAATAAAGCTTTTCTGGTAACTCAAACACAAGTTCAATCTTTCAACTCTAGTTTGAGTATGAGATGCAGGCACATAATACATTTATGTACACGGACAGCTGTAAAAAAAAAGTCATTATGAACAGATGCTCCTATCAGACTTCATGGTAGAAAGATGACAGGTTTATTTTTTTTCTTCCTCCTGTTAAAGCTGTTTTCACACATAAAATGAAATGGAAAAAGAGAATATCACTCTGAGTTCTTGCTAAGAGGAAGTAGGGATTGAAGACTGGCCTACATATGTTCCATTGTAGGGATTTATTCCATTTGAATAATAATGTCACTTTCCTCCCTGGAACTCTATTTCTGTCATCTTGTTTTTTATAAACATTGGAGGGAAAAGAAACTTTAGATGTCATTGTCTGTTGATAAACCTGATTTGTGCAGGAGAAAGTGGGAAAGGATATATGTAATGAATGGATGAGCCCATTTTTAGCTAAAATCAGGGGTTCTTCCACAGCTTTCAAGCAAAGCAAGGGTGATTGTGACATGCTCAGCAAAATTAGAGAGGCTACAAAAACAGAAAACCCAATAACAATGGGGGATTTCAACTATCCCCTTATTGGCTGGGAAAAAGTCACCTCGGGACCAGATGCAGAGAGAAAATTTCTAGACACCATTAACAACTGCTTCTTGAGGCAACTTGTCCCAGAACCCACAAGGGGAAAGGCAAATCTTGATATAGTGCTGAGTGGTGCATAGGATCTGGTCCAAGAGGTGAATATAACTGAAACGCTTGGTAATGGCAACCATGATGTAATTAAATTTAACATCCTTGGGGAAGGGGGAGGGGAAATACCAAAGAAACCCACCACAGTATCATTTAACATTAGACAGGCCAACAAAAAATTTGAGGGGCACAAAAGACACAAAAATTAAGAGCAATTTTTTAAAGTACATCAGAAGCAAAAAGCCTGCCAAACAGTCTGCGGGCGGGGCGGCACTGGACAATCAAGGTGCTAAAGGAGCACTAAAGGAAGACAAGGCCATTGCGGAGCAACTAAATTAATTCTTTGCATTGGTCTTCACTGAAGAGGATGTGTGGGGAGAGTCCCACACCTGAGCAATTCATTTTAGGTGACAAATCTGAGGAATTGACCCAGACTGAGGTGTCAATAGAGGAGGTTTTGGAACACATTGATACAACAGACAATAAGAAGTCACCAGGACCAGATGGTATTCAACCAAGTTCTAAAGGGACTCAAATGTGAGACTGCAGAACTACTGACTGTGGTATGTAACCTATCCCTTAAATCAGCTGCTATACCAGCTGAGTGGTAGATAGCTAATATGATGCAATTTTTTTAAAGGCTCCATAAGTGATCCTGGCAATTAAAGGCTGGTAAGCCTGGGGTCAGTACCAGGCAAATTAGTTCAAACTATATTAAAGAACAGAATTGCCTGACACATAGATGAGCACAACATAATTGGGAAACAGTCAACATGGCTTTTGAAAAGGAAAATCATACCTCAATCTATTAGAATTCTTTGAGGGAATCAAACAGGTGGATAAGGATAGTCCAGTGTATATAGTACACTTGGACTTTCAGAAAACCTTGAACAAGGTCCCTATCAAAGGCTCATAAGCAAAGTACAGAGTCATGGGACAAGAAAGTAGGGCCTCTCATGGATAAGTAACTGGTTGAAAGACAGGAAACAGGGTAGAAATAAATGGTCAGTTTTCACAGTGGACAGAGGTAAGTAGCAGAGTCCCTCAAGGATCTGTACTGGGATCAGTGCTGTTAAACATATTTATAAATGATCTGGAAAAAAGGGGTAAACAGTGAGGTGGCAAAATTTGCAGATGATACAAAATTATTCAGGAAAATTAAGTCCAAAGCTGACAGCAAAGATTTACAAAAGGATCTCTATAACTAGAATGCTGGGCAAAAAAGTGGCAGATGAAATCAATATTGGTAAGTGTAAAGAAAAGCATATTGGAAAACATAATCCCAACTCTACGTACAAAATGATGAGGTCTAAATTAGCTGTTACTACTCAAGAAAGATCTTGGAGTCACTGCGGACAAATTCTCTGTATACATCAGCTCATTATGCAGAAGGAGCCAAAAAAGCTAACAAAATGTTAGGAACTATTAGAAAAGGGAAAGATAATAAGAAAATATCATAATGCCACTATATAAATCCATGGTACGCCCATACTTTGAATACTGTGTGCAATTCTGGTCATCCCATCTGAAAGATATCTTAGAATTGAAAAAAAGGGCAACAAATGATTAAGGGTATGAGAAGAGATTAAAACGACTGTGGCTGTTCATATTAGAGATGACTAAGGAGGGATACAATAAAGGTCTATAAAATCATGAATACTGTGGGGAAAATAAATAAGGAAGTGTTATTTACACCTTAACATAAATACACAAACCAGGTGTCACCCAATGAAATTAACAGCAAATTTAAAACAAACATAAGGAAGTACTTCCTCACACAACACACTGTCAACCTGTGGAATTTATTGCCAAGGGATGTTGTGAAGACCGAAAGTTTAACTCGGTTAAAAAAAGAATTAGATCGAGTTCATACAATCATAAACTTTAAAGCCAGGAGGGACCATCATGCTTATCTAGTCCTGATTTTTGTACATCACAGGCCACAGAACTTCACCAACCCACTCCTGTAATAAGAACCATAACCTCTGTCTCCATTACTAAAGTCCTTAAATCATGATTTAAAGACTTCAAGTTACAGAAGATCCAACATTTAAATTAATTTAAACTTGTGACTCATGCCCCATGCTGCAAAACACCTCAGGGTCTCTCCCTGAACCCCAAAATGGTGATCAGTTATACCCTGAGCATGTGGACAAGACCCACCAGTCAGACACCCTGGAAAGAATTCTCCGTAGTAACACAGAGCTCTCCCCATCTAGCATCCCATCACTGGCCACTGGAGATAGCTGCTCTTAGCAGTCACAAATCAGCTACATGCAATTGTAGGCAGTTTCATCATACCATCCCCTCCACAAAATTATCAAGCTCAGTCTTGAAGCCAGTTAGGCTTTTTGCCCCTAATGCTCCCCTTGGAACGCTGTTTAAGAACTTTGGTCCATCAGTGGCTATTAGCCAAGATGGTCAAGCATGCAATCCCATGCTCTGGGTGTCCCTAAACCTCTGACTGTCATATGCTGGGACTAGACAACAAGGGATGGATGGATCACTCGATAAATTGTCCTGTTCTGTTTATTTCCTTTGAAGCATTTGGCACTGCTGGAAGACAAGATGCTGGGCTAAATGGGCCGTTGTTCTGACCCAGTATGTCCATTCTTATGTTCTTATGATTAAAGTTATATTGCCAGTGATGTTGGGTGAGCCTCTAAACCTTTAGAGCTGAGACTTCAGTTTGGCTAAGCCTCCAATATTAAAGTCAACTATCTAAAGCTATTAAGTCAGAAAAATTGGACTGGAATGTCATGTAAATAGGTGCTCTCGAATTGCCTGGCTAACAGATACCTGTAACAAATAATACCTGAAAGTAGAGCTGCGTGTTTTTTTTTAAATCAATTAGTAAAAAGCCAAAAAACAATGTAGTTTCAGATTAAGTTTTGATTGAATTTGGCAAATAGTTTCAGGCAATTGGGGGGAAAAAAAGACATTTTCTAATGAAACATTTTGACTTTGTTCCAAAACATTTAGTTTAGAAATTTATGTAGATTTTTTTATGTAGATTTTTTTAAAAATAAAATTAGAAACACACCTACAAATAAAACAAAAAAACTAGAAAAAAATTGTTTCTGGTCAAAATGAAGAGAGTGGCCAAACCAAAATATCTGTTAAACTGGAAAATCAATGATTCACTCAGCTCTACTTGGAAGTGCCAAAGTGTATGGAAAAACTTTACAGCTACCTGAACGTTTGAGAAACTCAACCTTTTCCCCCTTCCCCGAATCTCCCCCGCCCCTCCAACTTCATTTCTAGAAATGTGCAAAGGTTCAGAGTTGGGGGTGAGCAGGGGGAGTAGAAAGCAGGAAAGAAATTTTTGGAGGGGCGTGAAGGGGTGCAGGTGGTTTCTTTGTCAATTTGCTTATAAATCAATTAACCATCAGACTCAGATTATTCTTTTTAGAGAAACCATTTCACAATATAAACGCCATATATCGTCAGTCAGGACTGACAGCTTTGCTGGGCTTGTGACATATCTTTACATCTCAGCAAATGGCCTTCTCACTTTTTCAATTGCCCCCCTCCCTTTTTTCCTTCAACATCAGTGATTTAGAGAATGTTATTAGCTTCACTAGGAGTTGGATCAGGGACTTAATAAATAACACCCAAGTATGAATACACGTATATGCCCTGTTCCTAGGCTACCAAATTTTTCCCAACTAGTAATAATTGAGCTCCAACCAAAAGTGTACTGCTGTTTCTACCTGACCCATCCAACAGGTTTTATGTAATTTCACTCTTTTATAGAAGATATTACTTCTCCCAGTTTAGCAAATTTAGCAATTCCAAAGGTTTTATTACACTTGGCAACAAGAAATAACTATACATAATAAAAATCTGAAAACGCCGTACCTTGAAGTGCATCCGGAATATGTAGAAACCTGTAATTGCAGCTCAGTGATTTGATTACATTGTGTTTATTCAATTACTGTAGCTTACTGTTATACTCCCACTCCAGCACATTGATAAGCATCACATAATTATAGCAATGCAAGTCGTGCCACTGTTAGTTAATGGTCCTCCAGCATTACAATTACAATTATTTTGCCTTGTTGGGGCTTCTATAATGCACAGAGATGAATGCAAAAATTCCTCTGGGTTGAAACTTGACATACATGCTAATGTCAGCCTAGCAGATATTTTTCTGCTTCAAAATTTAAAACAATAGGTTGAGAACCGGAAGCCCATTCAAGTCAATGGCAAGACCCTCATTAATTTCAGTGGGCTTTGGATCCAGCTCTAAAGTAAGCCCAAGATCTAAACTGGCTTCTAAGAGGAAAGACCCTAATGGAGGACCCCACTCCCTTTTCACTTGGGGGGGCACTTCAGGAAGCCATCAGGGTCCAAAAAAGCAGGAGAGGCTAGGCAGTGAAACTGGGGGATCCACTGATTCCACACATTCCTATAATAGTCTCCACTGGCAGAGCTCTTCTGGGACCCTGCTGGAGTTTAAAGCTGCCCACTCCTGGCATATGATAGATTGTAAAAAAACAATCTTCAATCCTAAGGCATATGTGGGAGGAGGAAAGGGGGGAGAGGATGTAATTTCTCTCTCTCTGTGCCAGCTTCAATTTGTCTGGCCCTATACATACAGCGAAAGCTGCACTAAAAACCACCCGTGGCAAGTGACCATGGTAATGAGGTAGAGCTACTCTGTAAAAAGTTATGAGTAGTGTGTATGTCCTGGATGTTGACTGTACAACTGTGTTGGTTTAGTTTGATGGAGTGGTGTGTAAGATAAAGACGCAGAAGTTAAACACCCCTCAGCAAATTTCAGGGTTGAGTGGTACAATGCATAAACCTTCAGCTCTGAGGATTCTGGCTTGACCTGCTTGAGAGGCAAGTTAAAAGTGCAGGAATCGGGAGGAACAAAGGAACTCTCTCTCTCTCTGGGTAAGGATGTTGGGGAGCTGTTTAGACTGCCACAGGCACCCCCTAAGCTGTGACACAGGCATGTCAGAGTCACCATCACAGGTAGAGGTGTGTAGACTGTGGTACTGAAAGTCCTTCCCTGCCCCCAACTGCTTTGTTCCTATTGTTACAATTAAAACAGTGCTTTGGTTTGAGAAGGCTGTTCAGTTGCTGTATTCACTACTGGTCACATATTCCCAAAGGGAAGAAATACAGGTATCAAGCTCAGTCAGACCTGCTGGGTAAGCAAAATGGATACACAGTGTACTGTAGCCTAGGGACTGGTGTAAGACTAGGAGAACTGTGAAACTCCATCCCAGCAGAGGGAGAGGCACAGGGACTGACATGTGAGGAGTGTACTCAGAGAAAGCACACCGGGGACAGAGGGGCAGTTAGGTCTTTAACCTTGCCAGCCACTTTAAAGGATCAGGTTATAGGCTGATCCAAGCAGAGCTGGAACAATGATACACCCACCAGGAGAGCGACCAAACACAAAAGGGTGGATTTGCTTTGAGTAGGATTATCTTTGACTTTACCCCACTACAGAAGGACAGAAGAGACATCTGCCGGAAGAGCTAAGGCATGATGGCTGGATGGCATCAGCAGGTGCCTGTCCCTTGCAGTCATCCTATCCCATGGTGGGCATCATGTGGTCAAATGGCATGTTTGCAGGCTTCAACTAGTTTTGAAGTTTTGGAATAGCCTTCCAAGGGAAGCAGTGGGGGCAAAAGATCTATCTGGCTTTAAGATTAAACTTGATAAGTTTATGGAGGAGATGGTATGATGGGATAACATGGTTTTGGTAATTAAATATTCATGGTAAATAGGCCCTGTCAAGGTTCCTCCCCCACTCTGAACTCTAGGGTACAGATGTGGGGACCTGCATGAAAAACCTCCTAAGCTTATCTTTACCAGCTTAGGTCAAAACTTCCCCAAGGTACAAAATATTACACCCTTTGTCCTTGGATTGGCCGCTACCACCACCAAACTAATACTGGTTACTGGGGAAGAGCTGTTTGGACGCGTCTTTCCCGCCAAAATACTTCCCAAAACCTTGCACCCCACTTCCTGGACAAGGTTTGGTAAAAAGCCTCACCAATTTGCCTAGGTGACTACAGACCCAGACCCTTGGATCTTAAGAACAATGAACAATCCTCCCAACAGTTGCACCCCCCCTTTCCTGGGAAATGTTGGATAAAAAGCCTCACCAATTTGCATAGGTGACCACAGACCCAAACCCTTGGATCTGAGAACAATGAAAAAGCATTCAGTTTTCTTACAAGAAGACTTTTAATAAAAATAGAAGTAAATAGAAATAAAGAAATCCCCCCTGTAAAATCAGGATGGTAGATACCTTACAGGATAATTAGATTCAAAAACATAGAGAACCCCTCTAGGCAAAACCTTAAGTTACAAAAAAGATACACAGACAGAAATAGTTTATTCTATTCAGCACAGTTCTTTTCTCAGACATTTAAAGAAATCATAATCTAACACGTACCTAGCTAGATTACTTACTAAAAGTTCTAAGACTCCATTCCTGGTCTATCCCCGACAAAGACAGACTATAGACAGACACACAGACCCTTTGTTTCTCTCCCTCCTCCCAGCTTTTGAAAGTATCTTGTCTCCGCATTGGTCATTTTGATCAGGTGCCAGCGAGGTTACCTTTAGCTTCTTAACCCTTTACAGGTGAGAGGAGCTTTCCCCTGGCCAGGAGGGATTTCAAAAGGGTTTACCCTTCCCTTTATATTTATGACAGGCCCAATGGCCTGTGATGGGATATTAGATGGGGTGGGATCTGAGTTACCCAGGAAAGAATTTTCTGTAGTATCTGGCTGGTGAATCTTGTCCATATGCTCAGGGTTTAGCTGATTGCCATATTCGGGGAGGAATTTTCCTCCAGGGCAGATTGGAAGAGGCCCTGGAGATTTTTCGCCTTCCTCTGTAGCATGGGGCACGGGTCACTTGCTGGAGGATTCTCTGCTCCTTGAAGTCTTTAAACCACGATTTGAGGACTTCAGTAGCTCAAACATAGGTAAAAGGTTTTTCACAGGAGTGGTGGGTGAAATTCTGTGGCCTGCGTTGTGCAGGAGGTCAGACTAGATGATCATAATGGTCCCTTCTGACCTAAATATCTATGAATCCTCTATGAATCCTCTATGAAAACACAGTGCTTAACAGCATAACAATGTTTTAGGTTTTTTTAGTTAGTTCTTCTGCCTATTCAGTGTCATTTAGGATTATCAGCTTGCCACAACTACCTTGTTACATCCAGATAAATGGCTGAAAATGCCTCATAAGGTTAATGCATTAATAAGATGCAATTATAAATTATTTGTATAATTTAATTTTGCTTTATTGCTTAATTCTCTTTTTTCAGACACTGAACCTTAAACATCAAACACTTAATGAGCATGCAAACACTATTGTCACTGACTCAGTGTTCTTAATATATCAAGATTTGTTGGAGAATGAACCCTGTAAGGCATATAGAAACTGTTGCTGTAGAATATATTGACTGCACTCTGGGCCTTTTCAAAATGCTGTGATACAAAATATTGCATGGTCACTGAATCCTCATCTGTCATGGACAATATAACTGTTTAACTACCGGTCTATTTGTCAGTAGTAATGGGAATGGGAGGTTACTGTGAACTGTAAGGTCAAGAACAACTCCAGTCTGTTCAGCTTTTAAAAGTTATGAAAGTCTTTCTATAAAGAATTGCCCAAAAACACAGTAGCTACAATCTACTCCAAGCTATGAATGTTTCAAAAGGTTTTGCTAGAAGCCGTAAATTATGGCAATATTAGTCTGTGTATGTGAACCCTGAAATTGTACTATTTCTCGCTAGGGCTGCCGTGTCATTTAGACAATTCTACTGTATACTGGGCCTTTTTAGGGCACCATTCCAGATGGCTGCCTGTTTTTTGTTGATGCTCAGGTAGTGCTGAAGACTTTGTCAATTCTCTGCTACCTGAAAGTAATAAACACAGCAGATAGGGCTTTTAAAAAAAAATAATATTAAAATCTTCTTGTAGACTGGCTAAAGGATGTCAGCAACGCAATGGAGGCATTCTGCACTGAGACATTAAGCTTCATTTTGTCAAAGGGTCAATGGGTATATGTCATAAATATAAAGGGAAGGGTAAACCCCTTTGAAATCCCTCCTGGCCAGGGGAAAGCTCCTCTCACCTGTAAAGGGTTAAGAAGCTAAAGGTAACCTTGCTGGCACCTGACCAAAATGACCAATGAGGAGACAAGATACTTTCAAAAGCTGGGAGGAGGGAGACAAACAAAGGGTTTGTGTCTCTCTGTATGCTCTTGCCAGAGACAGAACAGGAATGGAGTCTTAGAACTTCTAGTAAGTAATCTAGCTAGGTATGTGTTAGATTATGATTTCTTTAAATGGCTGAGAAAAGAATTGTGCTGAATAGAATAACTATTTCTGTCTGTGCATCTTTTTTGTAACTTAAGGTTTTGCCTAGAGGGGTTCTCTATGTTTTTGAATCTAATTACCCTGTAAGATATCTACCATCCTGATTTTACAGGGGGGATTTCTTTATTTCTATTTACTTCTATTTTTTATTAAAAGTCTTCTTGTAAAAACTGAATGCTTTTTCATTGTTCTCAGATCCAAGGGTTTGGGTCTGTGGTCACCTATGCAAATTGGTGAGGCTTTTTATCCAACATTTCCCAGGAAAGGGGGGGTGCAAGTGTTGGGAGGATTGTTCATTGTTCTTAAGATCCAAGGGTCTGGGTCTGTAGTCACCTAGGCAAATTGGTGAGGCTTTTTACTAAACCTTGTCCAGGAAGTGGGGTGCAAGGTTTTGGGAAGTATTTTGGGGGGAAAGACGCGTCCAAACAGCTCTTCCCCAGTAACCAGTATTAGTTTGGTGGTGGTAGCGGCCATTCCAAGGATAACGGGTGTAATATTTTGTACCTTGGGGAAGTTTTGACCTAAGCTGGTAAAGATAAGCTTAGGAGGTTTTTCATGCAGGTCCCCACATCTGTACCCTAGAGTTCAGAGTGGGGGAGGAACCTTGACAGTATATATTTTTCATTATGCAAGCTTTAATGAATCAATGACATCCCGATTTATTATTTAACTACCATTTTAAAAATGACCCTAGTGACTATTGCTACTGAGTTTGTATATTTATAGTGACTGAGCATCATTGCACAATTCCTCTTCTATTTGTCTGTCATTTTTAAAAGTATATATATACAGGCCTTGATCCTGCAATCGAATCACCACAGGTAGACCCTTGTGCCCACAAGTTCTTTTAACTTCAGTGGGGCTCATGTGGGTGCATGGATCTGCTGATATAGATCTGACTGCAGGATCATATATAAGAGCCACTTCCATCAGTAGTAACTTCCCAAGTCTGTCTGAATGCATTTGTGATTTTTCTCCATTGATTCTGCTGTGGATGGTACCAAAACCCAGCATGTTGTAGATGTGGAATCATGGCTTGATCCTTCAAGGTGCTGAGCAATTCCTAGAAGAGCAGAGTACCTCAACTCCCTTTGACTTCATATGGCCTATACACAACCAAACCTGACATTCTTAATTTGTTGTATAAGTGAACTTACCTGCTGACCTTAAAACACCCCCACACATCTGTTTCTCTGAGCCCAGATGTCCATTCACCACTGTGATGCTTCTCAAGGCTATTCACCACTCTGATGCTTCTCAAGGCATCCTGCTAACACCTGCCCTTAGCGTGAGGAAGCCTTGTCTGTACATGCCATGAGTCAGCTCCCTGACTGTCAGCCACGGACAACAAGTGCTTCCCTGTCAGCCCATGCAGGTGCCACTGTCCTTCATACAAGCTAGTAATAGGCACACCCCAACCCCCAAGTGTCCCCCGCCATCCACTGGGAAATCAGAGAATTATCAGAGCAAAGGAACAATATACCAGAGCGTACAGGTTAGACCTTAGAACACGGATCCGCTTAACATGCAGCACTTAGATTTGTTTATAGAGAAAGCTCAGATAAATGTATTAGCAGAGATTCAGATGATCGCAAACAGAAATACTGGCAACAAATGGTTACATATATAATTGAACCATAACCCATTCTAGAGCCTAAACTCAACTAACAGGAAGCCTCTTGTCTAATAAGGTATTGTTCACCCAAGAATCTTTCTCCTATTGTCTGACAAACAGGATGGCTGAACCCCCCCCCCCTTTCATGAGAGCAAGCCCACTGGCAAATTGTCTCCTCCCAGTTACGGATGACAGGGAAACCTTCTGCACCCCTAGATATATTAGGCCAGTCTTTTGTTCTCCACAGGGTTCCCCCTCTCCCCACTATTTACCTCTTCCTATTCATTTTCCTTCTGATGTCCCCACAATCTCCTCATTGGCATTTGACTCAGTGTGCTAATAGACTTCTATTATAATGGTCAGTTAGAGAGAGAAGTGTCTCCCACCTTCTCTCTGGAGTTGGCCTCAATGCATGCTGTCTCTCGGTGACCTGCCTTTAACTACAAGGCCTTAATTTAATTTCCAATGTATACATATTGCCTTACATATTATCGGCACACACATGCCGCAGCAATTATGATGACCTGTGTGACACAAGGATGCTCTGGTGAACTAAAATGTGAACACCAGATCCAGGGGATCCCTGTAACCCTTATGCATCCTTGTACTGTCCATTAGCAGTAAACAAGAGGTCCTTGGCTCATGCCTGCTGTTCAGCGGATGATTCACTTCATTTCAACCTTTAATATTACAGATGGCAGAAGAACTGGAGGTGAGGGCATGACTGGCTTTCACCTCTGATGTCAATGCCATCACTATGAACTGAGCAGTTTGAAGTGTAGTAGCAAAGGACAGGGAAGAGAGAGAAAGAAAGAAAGAAAGAAAGAAAGAAAGAGGATTGAGTGACAATTGAGGAGAAATGAGAGGATGGGCTCTCTTCCAGCAAATATGCAGTGTTTATGTGCGATGGTGGTAGGTTAGAAAATGTGATAGAGGGGAGAAACAGAGTAGCAATAACTGGAGAAGTGCTATCAAGCTGATGAGTCTGGCAACTGGCTAGTTTTTTTCATGAATGTCTTTAAAAGTTTTTGTTCCTAGTGAAAATTATCCACTGATAAAATTTACCATTTTCTGCCCAGCTCTAGTGATTATAGAAGCATTCTAAGATGAACCCTGAATAGCAAAAGTATCAATGGTGCTTTACATCTGATCCTAGAGCATTAGGAAAGGGAGACCACAGCTCTGAAGTGTGTAAACCGAATACCTTTATTATTTGTTCTGTTTCCCCCTCAACTTACCACCTTTCCAAGTTTGTCAGCACAGCACACTGCACCTGAACAACTTTTCTATTATTCCTGCATATCTCCGTGGACTTCATCCAGGCTGCACATGTGTAACTGACGGCAAAACACAACCCACTGCGTTCAGCCAAGTGCTAAATATCTAATAGAGATCTTTCCAGGTTCATAGAACTATTTTCTAGGCATTGGATAGAAAGTTGTCAGTAAGTTTTTCTCTGTGGAAGATAAGCTAATGGAAGATCTGGTAGTTTAAGGAGGACCTAGCAGTTAGAACAATTACATGGGATGTTTGAGTTGAGTCTATTCAAATATCCCATTTTGGGGGATGTTATTTTTGTCTCAACTTGACACTAACTGAAAAAAGACAGATGAAAGAAGTGTTCCGACCTGATCATACAAGAAACAAATGGAACGTTGCTTTTAAAGGATAAAGAAAAATTAAGTCATTAAAATCTCCTTGCCATGAAAGGTACCTCACCTTTTAATATCTTGGATACACCAGTAACTTAAAATCATTACAAGTGGATATAAGTTATATTAAATTCCTCTTCAACACTGTGAAAGAACTGTTAGCTGGATCTCTAATATTCCTCCAGTCCATTAGAAGTGGCTTAAATTTTAGGATATACTTTTTCTGATAGACTAGGTTAGAGTCAACAAAAAAGTACACAAGTATAGATGGCATGACCATGGAACCCTTGCTAATGTGAAACGTCCTTATTCATATAAAGTAGTCCTACACGAGTTGTTAGTCTGGAATAGATTCATGTGGTATTTAATTTGAATCATTGATTTGAGAAGCATAGTAGATTCTTTTCTTCCTATTTCAAGGCAGTATTTCTCACTGAAGTAATAAAATAATAATAATATTATTGGCTCAAGTCAATAGAGTTATGTTTTACCCTTAAAAGTATTATTTGTAATTGATTTTGGAATAGCTTGGGCTGCTCGATTTCTATGATTAGCCGAACATTTCAACTCGTGCCATCCAAATGTCTCAACCAGAAAAAGCTCTCAGAATACCATTCCTGATTAATAGCCAAATATCCATGAATGAATAAATGGAAGAATGAATTAATAAAAAGTCTACTGATTTTGTCTTCTGATAAACTTGGAAATATTTTGGAAACTCTTCGGTTGCCTGAAACTAATTTTATTTCACTCCATGTGCTTTAAATTAGATTATTTCTTAAGGCAGGGATTTTCAAAAGTGCTAAAGGGAGCTAGAGGGTTTAATCTGCTAAGTCAGATTTAAAAACATACCAACAAGACCAACTGCACATCACAAATTCACAACAAATCTCATCCCAAATGTGATTGGAAGTGATATTTCCCTCTTTAGGGATAAGAGCATATGTATTATGCCTGCAACAAAAGAAGTGAGAAAAGAAAAGAAAAGAAAAGAAAAACGCTGATTAATATGTAGGTTTTCTGAGAATGGATTAAATATTTATGACAGAATCAGTACATGGAAAAAAATAGTAGTGATTACCTTCGTAGAATGGCATCACTTTTCTGTCACCAGCCATGTTTGATCTGCCTTCAGGCAATTTTAATAGTAATTTAAAAGTACAACGTCCTCATCACTTTATGGCAGGCACTCATTTTAAGACATTACATAAAATGATATGAAGCTCTTAAATCCTCAACCCCAAATACATTAGTGATTTCTGCTTAAGCATTTATAGTGGCAGACTTCTCCAATTTGTAAAACATGGGGCTCTGACATAAACAACTTATCTAGAGCCCTTTTTCTGTGGTGGGTTACTTTCCTATTTACCCTCTGGATACAGAAATATATGCCTCAGTTTATTAAACAGTTTAATCATCATTGTACCCTTTTCCAAGCACCAGCTAAATTGCTGTAATACATAAATAAGCTGACATGTGGAAGTGATATATCAAATCTTGCACTTTAGGAAACAGTTACAACATAGCATTCACAAGGGGCCTATTAGGTTTTTTTTATGAACATGTATTAATTAATGTCATTCTTTTTACTGATGATGTCAGCAACCTCTTTTAGGCCCATGTGCTATTCCCTTGATGGCAATGGGGCTTTTTCTGGGTGCAAGTTTCAAGCAAAGTGTATACGAATGCAGGATATGAGCTTTAGTTATTTTAAAAAAAAATCACTTGGTTCTTCCAACATACTTTGGAAAAAGAAAAGGAGGACTTATGGCACCTTAGAGACTAACAAATTTATTTGAGCATAAGCTTTCGTGAGCTACAGCTCACTTCATCAGATGCATGCAGTAGAAAATACACTGCATGCTTCCGATGAAGTGAGCTGTAGCTCACGAAAGCTTATGCTCAAATAAATTTGTTAGTCTCTAAGGCATCACAAGTACTCCTTTTCTTTTTGTGGATACAGACTAACACGGCTGCTACTCTGAAAAAAGATACTTTGGAAGAGTGAAAAATAATATATTCCAGCTGTTTGTACACTTAGCAATACTCTTGGATTTACATAGATCTTTGATGACTACTGAATTTTCCTCGGTATAACCAATAAGTATGTTACTCTGCAAACTTATTGATCATTTGCAGACTTATATTTTGGAGTGGAATAAGGTATATGCTGAAAATCCAAGCCAATTCATGTTTCCACAAGGAAGCACTTCACTGATTCTAAAATATGAATAGTTACATCCAATATTGTTATCTCAGCCTCATTGCTTAAGATGCTTACGAAGATAATGTGATGACAGTAATTTAATCATAACAAATTCCAAAGTCAGTCACATGTCGGGAGCCTAATAGAGTCATATTTGTTTTCCATAAGCTTTGCTCCTTTTTGTTCTTCATTTCATTCCCTCTCTCTTTTTGACTATTCTCAAACTATTCCATTAATGTAATCGAAATTACATTATATATAATAATCTTCGGAGGGACAATTATGGGAATGGAAATGAAAAAGCCCCAGAAAAGATGTGGATTACTAGAGAAAAGCTGTAAAGAGAGTAATTTTGGTGATCTATTTAACAGAATCAAAGTGTTTTTCCTCTCACTGAAAGCACTCTCTCTCTCTTTCTTTAACTCTCATAAACGCTTTTAAGACTTTCTTTGAAAAACCCGTCATTTTCAAAGTACCCTTAAGAGCATGTAATCCCTATATAATTTGAAAAAAAAATTGCACTTTTCTAAAATAATGGCAATTTTCTAGATAACTAGTTTATACAATAAGGAAATGCCTCAGACTTACTTTGAAAAGAGTAATGCAGTACAGATGGACACCATATACCATACTTTGGAGGGAGTATAATACCAGCAAAAATAGAAATACAGAAATTAATGTGCATTAGACAGTAAATCAATAATCTTATCAGCAAAAGTAGAAACTTCCTAATATCTGAAGTCTGAATACAGTCAGGAAGAAAGTGCAATATCAGACCAAGGCTTAAAACAACTGTAGTAATTAGGGTGTCCTGGTGTTCTCAAAGACGACATACAGTATGTGAAGACAACAAAAGAAGCATGAGCTCCTGATGCAAAGCCACCTGAAATGAAAGGAAAGACTCCCATTGTCTTTAATTCTCTGGATTAAGTTTAGAAGTGTGAGCAACAAGGGTGATGTCGTGGTGGGAGTCTGCTATTGACCACCGGACCAGGGGGATGAGGTGGACAAGGCTTTCTTTCAGCAACTCACAGAAGTTACTAGATGGCAGGCTCTGGTTCTCATGGGAGACTTCAATCACCCTGATATCTGCTGGGAGAGCAATATAGCGATCCACAGACAATCCAGGAAGTTTTTGCAAAATGAAGGGGACAATTTCCTGGTGCAAGTGCTGGAGGAAACTCTAGGGGCAGAACTCTTCTTGACCTGCTGCTCACAAACTGGGAAGAATTAGTCGGGGAAGCAAAAGTGGATGGAAACCTGGGAGGCAGTGACCATGAGGTGGTCGAGTTCAGGATCCTGACACAGGGAAGAAAGGAGAGCAGCAGAATACGGACGCTGGACTTCAGAAAAGCAGACTGACTCCCTCAAGGGAACTGATGGGCAGAATCCCCTGGGAGAATAACATGACGGGGAAAGGAGTCCAGGAGAGCTGGATGTATTTTAAAGAATCCTTATTGAGGTTAAAGGGACAAACCATCCCGATGTGTAGAAAGATTAGTAAATATGGCAGGCGACCAGCTTGGCTTCACAGTGAAATCCTTGCTGATCTTAAACACAAAAAAGAAGCTTACAAGAAGTGGAAGATTGGACAAATGACCAGGGAATAGTATAAACATATTGCTCGGGCATGCAGGAGTGAAATCAGGAAGGCCAAATCACACCTGGAGTTGCAGCTAGCAAGAGATGTTAAGAGTAACCAGAAGGGTTTCTTCAGGTATGTTAGCAACAAGAAGAAAGTCAAGGAAAGTGTGGGCCCCTTACTGAATGAGGGAGGCAACCTAGTGACAGAGGATGTGGAAAAAGCTAATGTACTCAATGCTTCTTTTGCCTCTCTCTTCACGAACAAGGTCAGCTCCCAGACTGCTGCACTAGGCAGCACAGCATGGGGAGGAGGTGACCAGCCCTCTGTGGAGAAAGAAGTGGTTTGGGACTATTTAGAAAAGCTGGATGAGCACAAGTCCATGGCGCCGGATGCGCTGCATCTAAGAGTGCTAAAGGAGTTGGCGGAGGTGATTGCAGAGCCATTGGCCATTATCTTTGAAAACTCATGGCGATCAGGGGAGGTCGCAGATGACTGGAAAAAGGCTAATGTAGTGCCCATCTTTAAAAAAGGGAAGAAGGAGGATCCTGGAAACTACAGGCCAGTCAGCCTCACCTCAGTCCCTGGGAAAATCATGGTGCAGGTCCTCAAGGAATCAATTCGGAAGCACTTAGAGGAGAGGAAAGTGATCAGGAACAGTCAGCATGGATTCACCAAGGGCAAGTCATGCCTGACTAATCTAATTGCCTTCTCTGACGAGATAACTGGCTCTGTGGATGAGGGGAAAGCAGTGAACGTGGTGTTCCTTGACTTTAGCAAAGCTTTTGACAAGGTCTCCCACAGTATTCTTGCCAGCAAGTTAAAGAAGTATGGGCTGAATGAGTGGACTGTAAGGTGGATAGAAAGTTGGCTCAATTGTCGGTCTCAATGGGTAGTGATCAATGGCTCCATGTCTAGTTGGCAGCCGGTATCAAGTGGAGTGCCCCAAGGGTCGGTCCTCGGGTCGGTTTTGTTCAATATCTTCATAAATGATCTGGAGGATGGTGTGGATTGCACCCTCAGCAAGTTTGCAGATGACACTAAACTGGGAGGAGAGGTAGATACATTGGAAGGTTGGGATAGGATACAGAGAGCCCTAGACAAATTGGAGGATTGGTCCAAAAAAATCTGATGAGGTTCAACAAGGACAAGTGCAGAGTCCTGCACTTAGGACGGAAGAATCCCATGCACCGCTACAGACTAGGGACCGAATGGCCAGGCAGCAGTTCTGCAGAAAAGGACCTAGGGGTTACAGTGGACGAGAAGCTGGATATGAGTCAACAGTGTGCCCTTGTTGCCAAGAAGGCCAATGGCATTTTGGGATGTATAAGTAGGGGCATTGCCAGCAGATGGAGGGACGTGATTGTTCCCCTCCATTTGATATTGGTGAGGCCTCATCTGGAGTACTGTGTCCAGTTTTGGGCCCCACACTACAAGAAGGATGTGGAAAAATTGGAAAACATCCAGCGGAGGGCATCAAAAATGATTAGGGGACTGGAACACATGACTTATAAGGAGAGGCTTGAGGGAACTGGGATTGTTTAGTCTGTGGAAGAGAAGAATGAGGGGGGATTTGATAGCTGCTTTCAACTACCTGAAAGGAGGTTCCAAAGAGGATGGATCTAGACTGTTTTCAGTGGTAGCAGATGACAGAATGAGGAGTAATGGTCTCAAGTTGCAGTGGGGGAGGTTTAGGCAGGATATTAAGAAAAACTTTTCACTAGGAGGGTGGTGAAACACTGGAATGTGTTACTTAGGGAGGTGGTGGAATCTCCTTCCTTAGAAGTTTTTAAGGTCAGGCTTGACAAAGCCCTGGCTGGGATGATTTAGTTGGGGATTGGTCCTGCTTTGAGCAGGGGGTTGGACTAGATGACCTCCTGAGGTCCCTTCCAACCCTGATATTCTATGATTCTGTGATTCAATGTGCTTTGGATCAGGCCCAAATGAAATTGGAACCTGACCTACCACAAGAGTTGGCTGAATAGATTGTACTAAATGAATTGATGAATCCATTCAATGTCTTTTTAAGTTCATGAACCTGAGTAAATTGCAATTCTCTCAGGATGTATTCACTATCCAAAATTAGTTACTGAACAATTGGTGAACATAATTCTTGGGCTGTAGGTGGTTTGCCAAAAAAGCATCTTGTAGAGGCTGTAGGCCTAAAAGTTTGGTTTCTATCATTAGGAAAAGAGGAAAAATAGAAGGGGGGGGGAGCAGTCCCAGAGAATGCCAAGGAAGATAGGAAACACAGCAAGAGGGGAAAAAATGGAAAGAAGGCAAGTTCTATGGATCTTCAAAAATTGACAATTGTTTAAATAGTGATTAGTACATCACACCCCTGTTTAGGTACATCAGAACAGTGGATACCTTTTTTTGATTGGCTAGCCACATTACACTCACAGATGACAAGTAGAATAATCCTCCTTATCAAAAGCTTGAGCAGGTGTACACATGAATTTGGGATAACATTCTATTTGATACTGACAATCAAATAAATTATTTCTCTCGGTAAACAAACTCATGCAGAGGACCAACATTTGCATCTGAAGCTTGATTCTTCATTACATTATTCCACTTATCCACCATTGTAACACCACTGTAGTAACATGAAACCTGGTGTAACAAAGTAAAGCATTAGAACCCAGATGTGAGTACTAACTTTAGATTTTATAGCTTTTATAGATTTACATGCAAAAATGAAATTGGAGAGAGGAGATGTTGAGATGTACAGAATGTTGAGATGAAACATTCAGGGCATAATTAGTGACATGCCATCATCTCCTGATTATTTCAATGGACGGATATGATGATACATGTGCCAAAATGCATAATATGCAGACCCCATACATGCAGGTGCAAACAAATTACATCATCTCTACATCAATACCTAATATGTACCAAAAGAGATTAAAGAGCAAATTAAACAAGCACTGCGTAGACCCACTAGGCATAACTAAAGCTACAGATCTGAAAAAAGTACAATATACACTCTTGTGTACTCTAGAATAGTTTGGATTTTTCAGAATTCTGTTATGGAGTCAGTGAATGGTACCATGAAGTGGCTCATTAGAATACTGTAAACATACTGCACGTATTTTGAGTACCCAAACATCTTGGGAAAAAATATATTTTACGCTACATTTGACTTATTAAAGGAAGACTATATTACATTTGACTTATTAAAGGAAGACTATATATATAAGACTCACTATATTTCAGCAGTACTCAGGCTTCATGAAGCGGATGGGTTACAAAATTACGGGAACTTACAAATTGGAAGTTTTAACATTTAAAATACTTTTCTGCTCAGGCTTTGGAAAGATAAGGTAAGAACAATGGAGGAAGATAAGGTTACTGCTCTTGCTGACGGAGTAAAATATTGTATAGGCTGCCAAATAAGAGTGGCAACTTACAAGGCACATGGAGGCAAGTTTCTCAGGCACACTAAAGGCCACATTTGAAAAGATTTGGCCCCTACTCAGATATATCATGGTATTTTACCATGTGATAAAGACTGTAAAATCCCGGCAATGCTGGGTATGTCTACATTGAGACACTCCTAGCTGGCCAGTGCCATCTGACTCAGGCTCATGGGACACAGGCTAAGGGGCTGTTTAATTGTGGTGTAGACGTTCAGGTTTGGGCTGCAGCCTGAGCTCTGAGACCCTCTAACCTTGCAGAGTCCTAAGGCACGGGCTCCCGCCCAAGCCCAAACATCTACACCACAGTTAAGCAGCCCCTTAGCCCGAGATCTGCGAACCCGAGTCAGCTGGTATGGGCCAACCATGGGTTTTTAATTGCAGTGTAGGCTCACCAATGGAAGTAAATTGACATTTTGTTTTGACTTCAACAGAGCTAGGATTTCATCCTTTACACCAAACTTTATTGTTCAAAAAGCTAGCTATCTTGTGCATTAAAATGACAATGTATTTTCTTAATGTTCATTTGGAAGATTTTCAAAAACAGTGCCAGGTACTCCTCCTGAAAGTCAATAGAAAAAGCAACTTTGATTAAGAAAAATTGTGAAAACTTTGTTTAATAAATGCCAATGAGAGTTGGTAAGATATTACATTATATATAATTACAAATATCCTTTCACAGTAATTTCCAAAACAATTAGTGTTTCTTTCTATTAATATTATTTTAGCTAAATTTTCATTATCAAAATGACAATGTTATAAATTGAAAATTTTCTGTTTCGAAATAGAAATATTTAATGAAATATGGCTCAGATGGCCAATCAAAACAGACAATGCAAAAATGGAAAAGGAATTACATGTCAAAAACCAAAAAAAATAATTTTCAATCAGTAGTTTCCATCAAAGTTTGGAAAAATGAAAGAACTTTTTTTTTTAAATGGCCTTTTTTGATTTTCAAATATTTCATTTAAAAAAAATTAGCTGCCTTTTGGGTCCATTCTGGTTTTGCCACCAAGCTTTACTGTGGAGCTGGACTGATCTAGGAATAGATCAGGAAGCAAAACTGTGACTCCAAACAATCACCATAATCTGCCTCCCAGTTTACCACTGCTCCAGAGGGGACACACACTGTACCAGCCCTATACCTTGTGCAGCATGTCTCCCAGCAAACTAGCACAGGTCTGCAGTATGTTGAGGAGGCATAGCCAGCCATTCCTCACCCTTTCTACTGGTGTTCAGATGTGCAGAGGTGATGGAATGAAATAGACCCAAGAGAGCTGATATTTCATTACATCTTTCTCCCCTCTCTTTATTTCCTTTTCTTCTATCCAAAAGTGGATTAAGCCTTCACACAGATAAAGTAGTTTTGGGCTTCTGAAATCCACTAGTATTTTGTGACTAGTCTTTTTATTTTGTTTTTGTTTGTTTCTTTTGACCTTACTTCATCTAAACTTTGGGGCATTTGCTATAAAAACATAGAAATGTAGGGCTGGAAAGGTCTTTGAGAGGTCATTTAGTCCATGCGCCCCATGCTGAGGCAAATCCAAGTGTACCTACACTATCCCTGACAGGTGTATGTCTAACCTGTTTGTCCAATCTGTTCTTAAATGTTTCCAGTATTGAGGATTCCACAACCTCCACTGAAAGCCTATTTCAGTTTTTAACTATTGTTATATTTAGAAAGCTTTATTCCGAGTATCCAACATAAATCTCCCGTGCTGCAGATTAAGTTGATCATTTCTTGTCCTACTTTTAGCGGACATGGATAACAATTGATCACCACTCTCTTTATAAGGGCCTTTAACATACTTGAAGACTTATCACGTCCCCACTCAGTCTTCTTTTTCCAAGACTAACCATGCCCAGTTTTTTAACCTTTCCTCAGAGGTCAGGTTTTCCAAACGTCTTGTTGTTGTTGCTCTCCTCAGGACTCTTTCCAATTTGTCCACATGATTCTTAAAGCATGGTGCCCAAAACTGGACACAGCACTCCATTTCAGGTGTCACCAGTGCGGTGAAGAGTGGAACAATTACCTCCTGTATCTTACAAACAACAGTCCTGTTAATACACCACAGAATGATATCAACCTTTTTTTGCCAGTGCATCATATTGTTGGTTCAAATTCAGTTTGTGATTCACTATAACTCCCAGAGATCCTTTCCCGCAGTCCTACTGCCTAACCAGTTATTCCCTATTTTGTACCTGTACATTTGACTTTTTCTTTCCTAAGTGTAGTATTTTGCATTTGTCTTTCTTGGCACACATATTGCAGTGTGAAGTTTATATATCAGTCTTTTTTGATTCAGCTGATTCTTGGGCCAACAGTTGGCTCTAGTTCTCCTAAGGAACTTGGGGGACATTTTCCACTTGAACTGTAAGACCTCAGGTCCCCTTTGTTCTCCTTTTTAAAGATAGGCACTACATATATTCTCCTCCAGTCCTCTGGGGCCTCACCCATGCTCCATGAGTTCTCAAAGGATATGTTTACACTGCAATTAGATACCCACAACTGGCACTGGCCAACTGACTCAGGCTAAGGGGTTGTTTAATAGCAGTGTAGACATTCAGCTTCAGGCTGGAACCTTCAGGCCCTAAGACCCCGGAAGGTGGGGGAGTCCAAGAGCTCAGGATGCAGCCCGATCCCCAACATCTCACCACAATTAAACAGCCCCTTAGCCCGAGCCCTGCGAGCCTGAGTCAGCTGACATGGGCCAGCCACAGGTGTCTAATTGAAATGTAGACATACCCAAAGATAAATTGGTAATGATGCTGTTCTTTTCTACTCCTCCTTAACAATTTGACCATGTTTCCACTTTTTTGATCTTCAGGTCACTAAAGAACTCTTGATGCAGTCAGGTTAATCTCTTGCTATTCTTCTGGTCTTTTCTTTGCATTGGTATAGTTTTCTATTGTGCCTTTAATATTGTCTCTGAGAGAATGCCAGCTGTCCCAAACTCCTTTCTCTCTTGATTTTTTTTCCCCATTGGAATTTACCTACCTGTTCTCTGAATTTGCTAAAGTCAGCTTTTGTGAAATCCCTTGTCCTTATTCTGCTGCACTCTTTTCCCCATAGAATCATGAAATCTGCCATTTCCATGATCACTTACATACAAATTGCGTTCCACTTTCAGATTTGCTACCAATTCCTACCTGTTAGTCTGAACGGAATCTAAAATGGCTGCCCCCAGGTTATTTCCTTCACCTTCTGAAATGGGAAGTTGTCCAACACATTTCAAGACCATATTGGAGATTTTGGGGTTTGCCATATTATTTTCAATGGATGTCTGGGTAGTTAAGGTCTTATTTGTTTTGTAAAAAGGAAGTGTTATTTGTCCTAGAAATACCTCATCCACCTCCTCCTCTTGATTTGGTGGTGTACAGGAGACCCCTAACATGGCATTCCCCCCTATTTTTTTCCACCTTTTATCTTTACCCAGAGACCTAATTGGTCTGCTACTCATCTCCTTCAGGAGCTCAGAACTTCACATCTTTCTTTCAGAAGTCAGCAATAAGCATTGGAGATATCAACATTAGTTAATAATTCCATCACTAGGAGGGAACATGTTGCTATTAACCTGTCTCACTAGAGTGTTCCCATGGAAACAAATGGATAGTAGTGAAACAGTCTAGGACACAGGCTCGGCAGAAATTGCATGAAATCTTGTGATGGATATGAAATTCACACAGGTCACTACAATTTAATTTGCAATGTCACCAACCTATTCCTCACCTTCTATATTATTAACCATAGTAATAGGCTCATTCAAATCCCTCCTTAACTTTTTTTCAACTTTCCAACACTGATCGTCTCTCTCCACTCTCCCTTATACATCAGATCATTTATTACTTGAATCGCTTTGTCTTATTTTGATGGGAGGGAAGCAATCTCATCTTGTTATTTCACAAACTGCTCTACACAATAAAAAAGTGCAACAGCAACAGTAATCAGATCTCAGAAAATGTTGAGTCCTGCAGGATCTACTGGTTTTACTCTAAATTTGTTACAGCATTCAGAGGAGGTTTGGGAAAATTCAGCTAAAAGATGAAACAGAAGACCCCCCTATGCACACCAGTAAACTAACACACTGAAACATATTTCAAAGCCATTGGACTAAACCTAGGAATTATTTAATAGTGGCATTTGCTGCATTTTTATCATAACCTCCACAAAATGTTCACACTCCCAGAAGTGATGTTAAAGATGTAAAACAACATCCAATAACTGAAGGGTTACAATCAACAGGAGAAAAATGATGCACTAGTAACAGAATGTTGAAAGTTTCTAATGTCACTGTTCTCTTCCATAGTGCCTTATTCCTCCCATTTTAGTACTACAGTAAAACTAGCCATGATAATATATTGGGATGAATAAAGTAACATCAGTTCAGCACTGAACAGCTGCCAACAGCCTTTATAAGAGATAAGGGGATTTAGAGACTTCCTCCCTTTTACTATTTGTGTGTGATCACAGAAATTCAGATAAGGCTACAGTTCACTGCTGGTGAAGGAAGCCTGCTGTAGTGGTCAAAACAGGAGGCTTACATTAAGGATTCTTGGGTTCTACACCTGGCTACGCCACTGACTTGTGCATGACTTTGGATGAAATCAAAAAGGGCCAGTTTGTGCTTGGCCCTGTATATATGTAAAACCCAAGTAAGTGCAAGAGGAATCCTCTGGTGGAGTAGAGGTTCCTAGTCACCTGCTACTGGGCTGCTGTTGTAAGAGACATATCCATAGAAAATCCTGGATGTGCTTTTCTGACAGGGGAACCAGTCCCACACACAGCAGCTCCAGACTGGGAGAGCACAAAGGTGAATTCTGTGCTACCTTTGCATACATTCCACTCCATCCAATCTGCACTGTATGCAGTTCAGCCAGACCCCCAGGATCTAGCCAGGGATATCCAAATGTTGCAGGAAATTGAAGTGATCTCCAAGGCAGAAAGGGCTGTTGCAAACGGTCACCTATGAACTACTGGCAAAGTGACAGACCCTTTGCATACTATAATATGCAAGACTGGTTCAGACATTTTAACTTGGAAAATTTTGGTCCAGTCAGAAATCAAGAGTGGAGAGCAAGGAAAGACAAAAAAAGATGGTTGTAACAGGAATGCATCTGGATGAAACAAGAGGTACAGTATCTTGGATACTTGATGGAGAAAGGAAGGCATCTACCAAGACTGAGAAAGGAAGACCCCACTAATCATTGTCCATGGTCAAGGAGAAGGAATCATGTGAAGTCCTTTCTTGGTCTCACGCAAATACAGAAATGTTGACCCATGTTTTTTCTTGACTGTACTCTTATTTATCAAACTTACCACTCCTTACTGAAGACTCCTGAGCATAAGGCAGCCTTTCAACATCTGAAATAATGTAGCCATTCACAGCCAGTCCAGTCAAATGAGTGGAAGGATGGTTCAGTGATTAAGGCAGTTGTAATAACACAAATGTTCAAGTCCCTATTCCAACACAGGTTTACTTTGTGACCTTAGGAAAGTCACTTAGGTCCAGATTTTCAAAATCATTTAGGTGCCTGAAAATGCTAATAGGCACTTTGGAAAATCTCACTGGGTGCCCAACTCCTATTGATGTCAATATGAGTTAGGCATCTAACCTTGTTAGGTGCTTCTGAAAATCCCATCTCCATCTTTATATTCCCAAGGACCAGATTTTTTTGAAGGTCTTTAGGGGCCTCATGAGACTTAAGATACTAAGTGCCTTACCTACCTGTGAAAATGAGATATGCTCTTAAAAACTGGGCTCTATTTCTGCAGTCCTTTCGGTTTGGCATACATTATTTACTGGAAAGGCAGAATACACAATTTGAATTCCTATCCAGTTGTCTGGTGGACATGTACATTTTAAAAACATACTGAAAGTTTATTTGGATTTCATATTTAACAAGAAAAAACATTTTTGTATGTCCAATATGACCAAGTTAGTGTTATCAGTTCCGTGGCATTTTCTTATTTAAACCAAGAAGTTTTAATAGTGTAGTAACATTAATTTGAAAAACAGAACAAAACTTTTTGAAAATTGAGTGCTTACTGATTCCATTTTCCTAAAAGAATTACGGTGTATGCACTTGGTTAATTTTATAAAGATCACCTGGGGTTCAATTAGAATTTATCAATAAGATTTCTGCTGAATGACTGCAAGTTTCTCCAGCTGAATACAACATGATCAGTCACATTCTGCTATCAGTTTCATCTGTGCACCACCAAAATTACTCCCCTAGAGCCAAAAGAGTTACCTCCTGATTTGCACTGGTACAACAAAGAACAGAATTTGGCCCAATGTGTTTGAAAGGCCCTTTTCCTGGACAACAGCAACAATGATTTGTAGATAATGATTTCCCCAGTTGATGAGGCGAAGTAATTTGAACCTTCCAGCAGCAGCACAAGTATGTACATGAACGTCTTCCTGCCTGACTACCCAACACTATAATACATCATCTCTTAAAACCTTCATAGTTGAATTATTCTATATACAATAATTGTGATGGAGCTGTTATTGTAATATGATAATTTTCCAGCTGGAAATGACACCACTCCTTGTAACCAAATAAAAACTGAAATAAGAAAACCTATAGGTAGAAATATTAGGCTAGGTTCTGTTCTCATTTACATGGCTGTCAGTTTGGAGTAAAATGGTGTAATCCCTATTTCCACTGGTGATATTAGATTGGAAGCTGGCCCATTGTGTTTCATGACTGTTAAAATTATTGTTTAATATTTCTATAGTCAGATAAGTCTGTCTGTCATCACATTGCTTCCCCCACCAGTTATGCTAAGCTTAAAACCACATATGTCTGCTTCTCCTCAGCTGTTCTGTGAGTTCTTTCATGCCATACCATATGTAAGGAAAACCCTCCTGACCTGGTCTTTAAAGCCACTACTACCTGCCTCCACCCCACTTAAGTCCTTCCTGATGTCCCATTTCTTCCTTGTTGCCTACAAGAAAACAGTGACTAAGAGCTAGACTGTGGAGAGCTTACTCAAGTAAACAGACACATTGACCCCCTTGACATGAATAAGTGCTCTGAAGGGTGAGTAAGATAATCAGATGGCAGATCCCTGTCATCCACTCAGGGCTAGATTCTGTCTGCTTTACTCAGATTGAGCAGTATTTTAATCTCTACTTAGGATCATTGGTTTCAAGAAGATTACTCATGGAGTAAGGCATTAAAGTAAGGGCAATAAAATTTGGCCCGCATTTTATTTTGGGCTAGAACTGACTTCAGACACAGCCCTGAGCCTGGCGAGAAGTGGAGGCTGAACCACTCCATGAATCATTGGAGATGACTCCTCTGAGAGTCACTCACTCTCTTTACTCCCTGGAAGTAGCTATCCCTATACTCTACCATCAGTAAGTTATTCTCCTCTCCACCCACATTCAGCTGCACTGACCAGTCAATGGGAGAGGAGAAGACAAGATCATGCCCACCGGCACTGGGGACAGAGTAAGCAGGAATATAGCTTAGTTTTATACACCCAGATCCAACGTCTGGGTAGCCCATACCGTGCGGTCAACGGGGTTCCTGCTTCCCATTACTCCCTTGCCCAAGGACATTATCCAAGCCACAGGCGAGTCCTTAACTTGCGTGAACTACTCCCTAATGCTAAGGGAAGGCGTGAAATGTTAGGAGGGAGGGAGGTAAAAATAATAAAATAGAGGCTAGAGATTGCTGTGGGAGATAAATGTGGGGGCTGAATAGCCAAGGAAGAATATGAATTTAGTTGGTGAGTGCCAGTGGAGTGTAAGGAAGTTTGGTATGCAAGTCCGATTGCAATTCAATCCCTTCAGTCCCTTGGAAGACTCCAGACCAGATCTTAGATTTATCCATATTTCAAAAACGCTTTGAATCTGTCTTTTTGTTGTGTGTTTGCACATCACCTAGCAGAATGCAGTCTGTCTATGACGGAGGCTCTTTGGCCCTATTTCACTACAAATAATAAGTAACTGAACCTGAGATCTTTGTGATTCTGAATAATTTAATTGAGCTGTTGCTCACGAAAGCTTATGCTCAAAAATTTGGTTAGTCTCTAAGGTGCCACTAGTACTCCTTTTCTTTTTGCGAATACAGACTAACATGGCTGCTACTCTGAAACCTTTAATTGTCATAGTATTTTAATGCAAATAAATAATTTGGATTTTAATTTTTTTGCACTCAGTTAGCAATTGGATCTTTCTTGCTTTAGATTTTTTTTTTAATATATAGAAGAACACCAAACTAAAAGGGACTGCTCCCTAATACAACATGCAACAGTTGTGACTGGGAGACTAACAATGGCTCTGTCTTTGATTTTGCAGAGCAGAATGAAAAACATTAAATGATTCATTCCTGTTCATGAAAACTTAGTGTATTCCCTTTTTTTGGACTGTGGATAGGGGGATTAATTATTCTTTTCCACATTTAAGCAGATGTGTTAGTCTCATGCATGCTAAATAAGTTTACACTTGTGTGATATCATAATTGGGATTTAGTGAGCTTTGAACTACCCACGCTTGAATTGAGTTCTGTGAGCCTCAAGCAAAGGTTTTGACAGCTCAAACGTTATCTCACATTTTTTCCCACTATAACAATATTTGGAGACCCCTGGAAAGATGATCCCCTTTCTCTCTCCCCCAGAGCATACAGTGGGGATATGCATTATCTCCTGTGTTATCAGCCAGGACGGGAGAATGGGTCACACCACTGTATACTGCAAGCTGTTTTCTGTCTGCCACAGTGACTAATCACTCAGGGGCCTAGTGCACTAGCAAGCAGTACCCAGCAGTCTGGAATCAGCATGTTACAGCCAATCAGCATATCACAGTGGATGCCACAAAAATGAAAAAAAAAAAAACACACACGATACTCTATGGCACAGCAACTGATGAATAACAACAAACAACAACAATAATACAAACAAAAAGGCTAATGAGAGTTGGAATTTGCCTCCTCCAGCCCATGCCTCGCCTCTGCTATACGTTTTGTGCAGAAGGAAGCAGGCAAGACTGTGTTGTCATTTTGACGATGAGACTTGTACAAGGATAGCAAACATTCTTCCTCCTACTCTCTCGGCTGTCTTCCTAAATCTCCTTTGCCCCTTCCGCTTAATGAAAGTCAATAACCATTTCTTTCATTTTAATAAAATGAATCCTAATTAAGGAAAACAAAATCAGTGGGCCAAAATCTGCACTGACACACACTCCATGCAGCTCTATTAAAAGCAGGAGGCTGTGCATATCAGTGCAACCTTTAGACCAACATTTTTCATGCATGCATCTTCGAACTGGAAAGGAAGCATAAAAATCACAGCATAAAGTTATTCCACTTCCAGAAAATAATTTCAAATAAAATTTCTGTTTCTACATTTCATAATCTAAAAGATCAGATGATAAAAATCTGATGATTGTCAGCTTCACTAAGTAATGGATAAAACAGCTACATTTGAGAGAGAGAGAGAGAGAGAGAGAGGAGAATGAGAACACACCTGACTATTTACTACAGCTGAGTGAAATTCAAAATCTCTGTCCCACAGACAATTCTGACCTTTCAACATTTGTTTTCATGCCAAATACAGACAAAAAGTTGACATTTTTCATGGAATGGAGATTCTGAAAAAATTCAATTTGGAAATGTAGAAATGTTTTATTCTGCTCTTGCATCATTCTGTAAATTCAAATGTTTCATTTCAGTTTGGTAGTCACTCTGTTTTTAGTCAGTTTGGTAGTCACTCTGTTTTTAGTCAGTTTGGTAGTCAGCTGCATTTTCCCATAATGGTGCATTACCTCATAGGAGTTGTAGTTCTGGAGACAGATGTTCCCATTTTCCCCTAACAGCCAGGGTCCCTGGCTAGACTACATCTCCCATAATGCACTCAGAGTCATGCAATCCCCATAATGCATCACACAGCTCTGAGGGGAATCCACATTGCATTGTGGGAGATGCTGGGAATCCATAGGAAAGACTAGAGGAACTAACACAACTCCCATAAGTTAGTGTCCTTGTAGAGTACTACAGTTTAATACTTTGTTGAACTGCTTTGAAATGAAACATTTTTGGATTAGTTCAAAATATGAAATTATCATGATTCAGGCCAAACTGGCCCAAAATGAAATATTTCATTTCTATTTGCCTCAACAGAAAATCAATTTGTTTTGGCGAAAAAATCAAAATTTCCTTATGGAAAATTACGTAACAGGAGACTTTTTCACCTCAGAAGTGCTAAGCTGAAATTAAGGTTGGTTGGGAATGTTCTTTCAAAATCATTTTCTGATTAAAAATATCCTTTCTGCAGTGCCCGGAGACTCCCTACCTATTCCATAGCTCTAGTTCAATGAGGCAGACAGCCGGCATTTTGTGTAAGTTCAACCGATGAAACATATTGATTTCAGGAGTGTCAAAGTGTTTTGTTTTCATCAAAAACAGATGAAACTCAATATTCAAAATCAACGTTTTTCAGAACATTTTGTTCCATGAATAGTTCCAATATTTCAACTTTTCATTTCAATTTGAAATCAATGAAAACAAAATGTTGACATTTCCTGCAGGATGGAAATTATGATTTTTTTCACTCAGCTCTGATATATGTTAGATACCTTTAAAATGTAAACCTTTTTTAAAACTGTTACCATAGAGTTATCAAACATAATCATGCCATTTTAAGTATAAGGGAAACTGATAATTCTCAGATACTGCTGAACAGTAACATTTCGAAAATGACAACATCTGAAATAGCAAACACTCACATATAATTACTCAATTAGCAGGAACGCAACAGAGAAAATGTTTAAGTGATTACTAGTTAAACTCAACCATATAGCATTTTTTTTAAAAAGTGATAAATGTATTACTTCATTTGTCGACTCAAGTGCAAAGCCCAATTTAGTTACAGCTGAAGAGAACTGGGATGAAACATTTTTAAAAGTTACAGACCAATGCTGAGTATTACCTATTATAGTGCATCTAATCCAGCCTCTTCTGTGTGCAGGTTTGGTTGTGACAGTATGTTTAGGGGGCTTATTCAGTTTAATTTTGGAGAAAATGAATTTGAATTTAATTTGAAATGAGCTTCAGTTAAAATTGCTGGTTGAATAAATAATAATCCCTCCCTCCCCAATTTGGGGATCATTCACAAACTCATTTTAATTACTAAAAAAATTAGTCTTTTATAAATATTAAATTGTTTGCACAAAACATTTAACCTATGTGTCTGTCGGTCACAAACTCTTCATTTCCACTGTTTGTTATTCATTACTCACGAAGTGTGACTGGCCCTTTAAGTCACATGGTACTGTTTCCGCCCTAACTGGATGAAACTTTTTTTTTTAAAAAAAGGTAAACAACAAATGACAAGTGTGTGACATTACACTCCATATTCTTTATGGAAATATGCTTATGTTATGGATATGACATAATTGAGATTTATGCCAGATGGCTCAGGTAAGGTATCATTAGAAAGGTTATGATTTACTGAATGTGTTTATCCAATTTGTATGCATGTATAATTTTTGTATCTGAGGCTGGGAATATTGACCATGTCTCTATTTCAAATGTGCTATGTTGGATGAGGCCAAACAATGTTAGTGGCTTATTGAAGAAATGCACACAAGCATAAGGGTTACCCCAGAACTGTGTGCAATAGAAACCTCTCCGAGATAGCTCCAGGGAACTGTTTGACCTACGTCACAGCAAAAAAGCTTTCCAGCAAGCGTATGGGGAAGATATAAAAGAGGGACAATGACAACATTAGGGGTCCTCACTCTCCCTACAACAATACACCTGAAAACACCTGAGGAACAAAGACTGAACTGGGGGAGGTGATGGTCCCAGGCTAAAATCTTTAGCCTGTGTATGAAAACCTGGGAAAGCCAAAGCAACCTGTGCTTTAAGAGTCTGCCAGCCTGTTTATCATTCAGGGTGAGAATTTGCTAATTTGTATCCTACCTTTCTAGCTGTCAAACTTAGTTTGCGGCTTTTGTTTATTTACTAAGGTAATCTGGGGTAATCTTGTTCTGTTTGCTATCCCTTTAACCACTTAAAATCTACCTTTTGTAGTTAAATTTATTTTATTAAATCCAGTTTATGTAATTTCTAACTCAGGGGTGGGGAGCAAGAAGTCGTGCACATCTCCCTTCACATTGAGGAAGAGGGCGGATTTTTATGAGCTTGCGCTGTACAGATTCTTCTATACAGTGCAAGACAGTATTATTTTGGGTTTATCTCCCAAAAGGGGTGTGCATGTGAGTGCTGGAGGAGTCCTCTCACACAGAGCTGACTTCAGTATGTGTCTGCACCCGGGTGTGGCCCTACATGTGTGTGTGTGCTGCAAGAGGCCGGAGAACCTAATTCAGCAAAGCAGGGAGAGGGAACCCAGGCTGGTTGAGCAAGAGAGGCTCGGTTAAACCCCAGTACAGCAAGTGGCATTCCAGAAGGGGGGGGTCCAACCCGTCACAAAGTGATCAAAGAATAGTCTGGTTTTTACACAAATATACTACTTCATATGCAAATATGTATTCATCAATCATGAGATTCAACCACAAGCACAAGAACTTTGCAGTACTTAAATCCTCCCAATAGAACTTCAGTGGTGCATACGCCTGGTATTAGCTCTCTGTATAGTGGTGAATTTCATTATCTATGGATACCTGCATTGGCATGTGAAGGAGCATATTCTGACATCTCTACTAACTCTGTGATGGTGGTTGCACTGCCTCTCACTTTCCTCTCTAACAACCTCACTCCTTGTTTCCTCACACTCCTTGTTTGCTCTTTTACCTCCCACCCCAAAAAGCTTTCAAAATGGCCACAGGAACCCTTCCAGAGTGACAAACTCCTGTGAATATTTTTTGCTCAAATATATAGAGATCTTCTATATTCTTCTGAATAAACTTAGCTCAAAATGTTCAAAAATGTCAAATGAAGAAATCTGGCAGTTTTATTTACAAATATTTGCACATCATATTTTGCTGCGTTCTCCAAGCTCTAACCATCGTGTTTTTCTGTGGAACCTCAACCACTAATCTTGTCTTTCACTCTCAGACCCAAATGCTGTCCTCAGCCTATATACTAATGGAAACCCTGGTACTTTCCATGTCCCATATTGGGGACTGTGGCATCAGAAAAAAAGTTTCAGAGTAGCAGCATCCTAAATTTTCCCTAGACAAACTTGGAGAAACTGTGGATGTGTCATTACACAAAGTAAAACTATTTCCCCATGTTTATTCCCCACCACCACCACCCCTGTTCCTCAGACGTTCTTGTCAACTGCTGGAAATGGCCCACCTTGATTATCATGACAAAAAGCTCCCCCCCCACCTCCTGCTGGTAATAGCTCACCTTAAGTGATCACTTTCTTTACAGGGTGTATGGTAACACCCATTGTTTCATGTTCTCTGTGTATATAGATCTCCCCACTGTATTTTCCACTGGATGCATCTGATGAAGTGAGCTATAGCTCACGAAAGCTTGTGCTCAAATAAATTGGTTAGTCTCTCAGGTGCCACAAGTACTCCTTTTCTTTTTGCGAATACAGACTAACACGGCTGCTACTCTGAAACTTGGAGAAACTAAGGATTGTCCCCATAGCGGAATGATAAACTGTATTATACTGTTCAGCCACTAGATGGCACTGTGTGCAAAATACCTTATTTGAAAGAACCTTAGACATAACTGGCAAAGCATTAAAGGATCTTGTCATGAACATATCTGATGCGTATATAAGCAAGCTCTGTAGTCAGTTCATATCTGGTACAGAAGAAGATGATGTGGTGTCAGAAGTAAACTAAGAACAGAAACAGAAGGAAAATAGCAATGAAGGTTGCAGGATCTCATCAACATGCCACTCTTCAATGTCCTAGAGAACTTCAGCTTTTTGACTAACATTCACAATGGACAGATTGGCAGCAATTTTGCAAGATTGTGAATTGCTAACAAACTCCACAGAGCAACTGGAAATTTACAGATTTTTCTTTAATTTAGACTATGGGGAAGCAAATAGAGCATATCTTTCAATCCTTTGATTTTAATGAAGACTGTCACAATGGTTACTATGAAAGGGTTCTGGCTCTGTATGGTACATTCTTTATACCACAGAGAAACGTGGTTTATTAAAAAGCATGTCAAGAACCAGGGGAAAATGTTGAATGTTTAAGAGCCCCTCATACTTTGTCTAAAAAGTGTGATTTTGGGAATGCAAACCATGAAAACACCAGAGACAGGCTGGTTATTGGTTTAACAGATACAAACATTTCACAGTAGCTACAGTTGAAGAGAGATTTAACCCCATACAGAGAGCCAACCACTCCAACAGAACAAGAGGAAGGAGCATCTCGACAAAAGAACAAAACCTTCCACAAACCTGAAGCAAACTTGGAAACTGGAAAACAGACACCGAATTATTAAGTCATTATCATTAAAACTAGGGCTGTTGATTAATCACAGTTAACTCATGTGATTAACTCAAAAAAAATAACTCTGATTAAAAAAATGTAATCGCAATTAATCACGCTGTTAAACAATAGAATACTAATTGAAATTTATTAAATAGTTTGGGATGTTTTTCTACATTTTCAAGCATATCTATTTCAATTACAACACAGAACACAGTGTACAGTGCTCACTTTAAATTTTTATTTTTGATTACAAATATTTGCACTGTAAAAATGATAAACAAAAGAAATAGTATTTTCCAGTTCACCTCATACAAGTACTGAAGCGAAATCTCTTTATCGTGAAAGTGTAACTGACAAATGTAGATTTATTTTGTGATATAACTGCACTCAAAAACAAAACAATGTTAAACTTTAGAGCCTACATATCTACTCAGTCCTACTTCTTGTTCAGCCAATTGCTAAGACAAACAAGTTTGTTTACAGGAGATAATGCTGCCCTCTTCTTATTTACAATGTCAACAGAAAGTGAGAACAGGCATTCACATGGTACTTTTGTAGTCAGTGTTGCAAGGTATTTACATGCCAGATATGCTCAACATTCATATGCCCCTTCATGCTTCAGCCACCATTCCAGAGGACATGCATCCATGATGATGATGCTCATTAAAAAAAAAATGCATTAATTAAATTTGTGACTGAACTCCTTGGGGGAGAATTTCATGTCTCCTGTTCTGTTTTACTCACATTCTGCCATATATTTCATGTTATAACCATCTTGGATGATGACCCAGCACAAGTTCATTTTAAGAACACTTTCACAGCAGATTTTAAGGAGAGATACAGCACTTGACCCAAGGTTTAAGAATCTGAAGTGCCTTCCAAAATCTGAGAGAGACGAGGTGTGGAGAATCCTTTAAGATGTCTTAAAAGAGCAACACTCTGAGGTAGAAACTACAGAACCTGAACTTCCAAAAAAGAAAATCAACCTTCTGCTGGTGGCATCTGACTCAGATGATGAAAATGAACATGCGTCAGTCTGCTCTCCTTTGGATCATTATCGAGCAGAACCCATCATCAGCATGGACACATGTATTCTGGAATTGCGGTTGCAGCATGAAAGGACGTATGAATCTTTAGCGCATCTGGCATGTAAATATCTTGCGATGCTGGCTACAACAGTGCCATGCAAATGCCTGTTCTCACTTTCAGGTGACATTGTAAACAAGACCTGGGCAGCATTATCGCTTGCAAATTTTAACTTAACTTGTTTGTCGGAGTGATTGGCTGAAGAAAGACTGAGTGGACTTGTAAGTTCTACAGTTCTAAAGTTTTACATTGTTTTAGTTTTGAATGCAGTTATTTTTTGTATATAATTGTACATTTGTAAGTTCAACTTTCATTATAAAGTGATTGCACTACAGTACCTGTATTAGGTGAATTGAAATGTACGATTTCTTTTGTTTTTTACAGTGCAAATGTTTGTAATAAAAATAAACATAAAGTGAGCACTGTCCGCTTTGTATTCTGTGTTGTAATTTAAATCAATATATTAAAAAATGTAGAAAACCTCAAAAATTATTTAAATAAATGGTATTTTATTATTGTTTAACAATGTGATTAATTGCACAATTATTTTTTTTATGGCTTGACAGCCCTAATTCAAACCCTTGAGGCAAGGAGAAAGAACTCTCTAGCTAAGAAGGACAAATTCCAGCCTCCTTACATAAGGTGTGGATGCATGTCCAGGCAGAGGCACATGGTGTATTACATGTATGGAATATGGACATTTTGCAGCTGTTTGCCACACCAAAGCAGTCAAGGAGTCAACTCATATTACAGACAATCAAGAGCCATTGTTTCTGAGATCTGTCACTTGTGATGACAGAGCCTGCTTGGAGAATGAAACTGAATGTACATGCCAATAATCTTGACTCTAAAATTGACTCAGAAGTTGATGTCATCTCAAAAGGGACTTATCACCTTCAACCCCTCCCAGAGCTGAAGTCACCTGAAACAGCAGTAACTAGTACAGGAGGTATTCTGAATTGCATGGGCCAGCTCATCACAGAAACAATCTTACAAAGAAAAAAGCTATTCAGAGTGCATGTGATCAAAGGATCAAAGACCAACATCATTCTCAGCTGCAGTGTGGCAGCCAGAATGGGCCTAGTGAGAAAGGTGGAAAAACCTGATGGAGGCTTTGATGATATCGGACTTTTGAGAAGAGATCTAGTACAAATAAACTTGGAACAATGCTGAACAATATAGTGTACAAACACTTCTGCCAGACAGACTTGGGAAGAAACTATCTGCAGATCTATGTGAATTCAGAAGACATCATTACCTGGTGGCCATGGACTATTTTTCCAGATATACAGAAATAATGTACTTGAAAGACATAACATGTTGCAATGTTATTGAGAAACCTAAGTGCACTTTGGTGACTTTACTATTCCAGAATGATTACAATTCACTACAGCCCACATTACCCATCAGCGATTCAAGAAGTTGAGAGAGCTGTACAGACAACCAAGAAAATCCTAGAGCAGGAAGATCCATTCCTTGCTCTTCTGAGTTACAGATCAACACCAATAGTGGCTACTAGATATAGTCCAACACAACTCCTGTTGGGACAACAACTCAGAATTACTGTTCCAACTTTGGAAAAGAACCTACTTCCCAAGTTGCCAGAGAAGAAGAGAGTAGCCAAAACATATAGGAAGGCTCAAAGAGCTTATGAACACTTTTACAACAGATATCACAAGCAAATTGCCAGGTCTAGAACCCGGTCACCATATATTCATGTCAAATTGGATGGCACTAAAGGATGGACAACTCCAACTGTCATAAAAGGATAAGAATTCAGCACCCAGATCGTATGTGATTGAGACCAACAGTTGAGAGTTCAGCAGAAACCATTGACATCTACAGTTAGTTCTTCCGAAAGAACAATCAATAGAGCAAACTATAGATGGCAGATGCAGAACAAGACTACAACTCCAGAATTCCAGGCTGATCACAGCCAGTCATTGCAACTAATGGACAGCCAGATGACCAACTTGTAATGTGTTTGGGTCGTGTAATTAGAAAACCAGAACAATTCAGATACACTTAACAGATTGATCTGTACTGAACTTCAAAGACAACATGAGAGTGTAAATATCGTAAATGGTAGGAACATAGAACTTAAAGGGAGAGATGTAATGAAATGCTAAACTTTAAAATACTATCCATCTACATAGCTGTTTGTAAAATACCTTATTTAAATGCAGCTCAGCCAAAACTAGCAAAGCATTAAAGGATCTCATATAGGTTTATATAAGCATGCTCTGTAGCCAGTCCATATCTGGTACAGGAACATGATAGTCCCTATAATCTAGAAATGAGGTCAAGCTAATTTGTCTTGATGATGGACGTTATATACTGCTTCTTTCTCCACTGGCCATAGATACTGGAAAATCCTCAGACACAAACTAGCTGAAAAATAAAAAGTGGAATTTGCAATCAAACCCATGACAAGATCATACTGAAAATATTTTTTCAATAAGCACCTGAAACAATTAGTTACCAGGCAGAAGTTCAGTGATTTGAAGAGAGTTTTAGTCTATCACTTTCCCTGTGCCCCAGATCCTAACCTCTTTCTCTGTATCCATTCTTTTTTGTTATTATTGCAGCTTTCTTCTTTTGTGAATTTACATGATAGATACTCAGTGAGGATATATGAAAGCTTATGTTTGCCTCTTGGGCAAAATACTGTGCAGTCAAGTGCTGATGTTTTTCCAGCTACAGAATTAATTTTGGACACAGACTTACAACTCTGGTATCTTTCTGATTTAAGACAGTCAACAGAATAAGGTGCCCAAACAAACAGTGAAAGCAAAATCTTTCAACATCCTTAATTTTTGCTTCTTCTCGCGGTGGGAGAGCGTCTCCTGCCGACACAGCACAGTAGAGACGCTGCTTTAAGTTGATGGAACTTCCATCACTGAGGGTTGTGTGCGACTTTTTCATCTTTACATGGACTTAAGCGGTAGTGTAGACAGGCCCTTAGAAGCAGTTCACCTATCACTCTGAGCTAGCACATTAACGAGTGGGTGTAACCAGTAGCTGTTCCCTAAACCCTTTTTCTGTCTTTAGTGCACACTGCTAAGGAGAATTACATCATAACTTCATTTCCTCTGTTTTTCTGACATTTCAGAGTTAGGGTTTTATCCTGATTAGTTATGCCATGAACTTCAATGGGAACAGGATCTGGTGGCTCACAGGTACTATTTTCAAGGGTGATACTTCACAGAGCACCATATCTATCAGAGCACACTTTGTTGATTAGCAGGTGATGACTTTGCCCATCTATAATAATTATATTTTTATTTATTTAAATATTTTTAATAAAGTTCTTCAGGACAGGGAATTTCTCTTAGTGTGTGTCTGCACAGTTCCTAGCAAAAAAGGGTCCGAATTAGGATTAGGTCATGATTAGGACCTCTAAGTCCTACTGCAACATAATTAGAAGGGGAAAACAGTCAAGGGATTAAGAGTGGACGATTGGGAGCATGGTCAGAACAAGGGTCAAGGAAAGTGATTACACCCATGTCATAAATATAAAGGGAAGGGTAAACCCCTTTGAAATCCCTCCTGGCCAGGGGAAAGCTCCTCTCACCTGTAAAGGGTTAAGAAGCTAAAGGTAACCTCGCTGGCACCTGACCAAAATGACCAATGAGGAGACAAGATACTTTCAAAAGCTGGGAGGAGGGAGAGAAACAGAGGGTCTGTGTCTGTCTGTATGCTGCTCTTGCCAGAGACAGAACAGGAATGGAGTCTTAGAACTTCTAGTAAGTAATCTAGCTAGGTATGTGTTAGATTATGATTCCTTTAAATGGCTGAGAAAAGCATTGTGCTGAATAGAATAACTATTTCTGTCTGTGCATCTTTTTTGTAACTTAAGGTTTTGCCTAGAGGGGTTCTCTATGTTTTTGAATCTAATTACCCTGTAAGATATCTACCATCCTGATTTTACAGGGGGGATTTCTTTATTTCTATTTACTTCTATTTTTTATTAAAAGTCTTCTTGTAAAAACTGAATGCTTTTTCATTGTTCTCAGATCCAAGGGTTTGGGTCTGTGGTCACCTATGCAAATTGGTGAGGCTTTTTATCCAACATTTCCCAGGAAAGGGGGGGTGCAAGTGTTGGGAGGATTGTTCATTGTTCTTAAGATCCAAGGGTCTGGGTCTGTAGTCACCTAGGCAAATTGGTGAGGCTTTTTACCAAACCTTGTCCAGGAAGTGGGGTGCAAGGTTTTGGGAAGTATTTTGGGGGGAAAGACGCGTCCAAACAGCTCTTCCCCAGTAACCAGTATTAGTTTGGTGGTGGTAGCGGCCATTCCAAGGATAACGGGTGTAATATTTTGTACCTTGGGGAAGTTTTGACCTAAGCTGCTAAAGATAAGCTTAGGAGGTTTTTCATGCAGGTCCCCACATCTGTACCCTAGAGTTCAGAGTGGGGGAGGAACCTTGACATGGTGGCGCAGTGGTGGGATTAACCTGAAATCATTTTGAGATCCAGTTGAGATTTTTTGAACTAGAAATACAGATTTTAAAAAGGAATTTTTAGGAAGTCCAGAAAGCAGCTTTGAAACTGAAAGCAGCTTGGTTTCTCTCTGCTTTGTGGCCAAGCAGAGACAAAAGGGGATTATCTTGTGAATTGCAGGTTTTCTTTGCCTGGAGGCAGGGTACTTAACTCCTGCAGGGATATTCACAGTCTTCCAACCCATTGGTTTTTTTTTTCTTTTCTTCCTAAAAGTAAATAGGGGGTGTGTGTTCTACCCATTTGCTTTTTCTTTGGGCTGGGTAAGCAGGTTTCCAAGCAGTTGGAGGTTTTTTGCTTTAATTTGGGCCCAGAGCAGAGACAAGGGAATTGTCTTTTTCTGTAGGCTGACCATCACTATCAGAGAATAGGTATTCTATTGCAGCACAGCAAAATTTTACAGCCAAGTTTTGTTTGTTTATTTCTAAACCTCGGGTGTAAAGTTAGTTAAAAACAGAGAGGTTAGAATGACCAAATCCTCAGCTTGGCTACAGCTCGAATTAGCCAAATTTCAGGCTGAGGAAAGACAAAGGGAACATGAAAGACAGATAGAACTCATGCAGCTGAAGAAGGAACAAGAAAGGGAGGCAGAACAACACCAAGAGGCTGCCCACAAGAGGGAAATGGAAGCAAGGGACAAAGAAATGGAAGCAAGGGCCAAAGAACTGGAGGAGAAGGAAAAAGAGAGGAAGCATGTGGAGGAGGTGGAGAGGATAAAGGCCCAGCAGAATATACCAACAAACCCTAGCAATCCTTCTCCAGGTACCACTTCCCATCCCAGAAAGTTCCCCACCTACAAGGCAGGTGATGATACTGAGGCCTTCTTAGAAAACTTCGAAAGGGCCTGCCTTGGGTACAACATCTCTACTGACCAATACATGGTAGAGCTGAGGCCGCAGCTCAGTGGACCCTTAGCTGAGGTGGCAGCTGAAATGCCTAAAGAACACATGAACAAGTATGAACTGTTTAAATCCAAGGCGAGAGTCAGAATGGGGATAACACCCGAGCAGTCTCGTCGGAGGTTCAGAGCCCTAAGGTGGAAACCAGACATGTCATTTACCCGACATGCCTACCACATTGTAAAACATTGGGATGCCTGGATATCAGGAACAAGTGTTGAATCTCCAGTAAATTTGCCCTTCCTAATGCAAATGGAACAATTCTTAGAGGGTGTTCCTGAGGAAATAGAAAGATACATCCTAGATGGGAAACCCAAAACTGTAATTGAGGCAGGAGAGATTGGAGCCAGATGGGTGGAGGTGGCAGAGAAGAAGAAAACTGGTCGCAGTTGGAGCGGAGACCAGAAGGGACCACCCCAGACCACACCCTATTACCGGGGGCCGCCCAAAGCCCCACCTACCTCCCAAAGAACCCTCCAGACCCCTTATCGTCCCACCACCCCGTTCTCCAGCAACCCTCCTCGCCCCAGTGACCCGTCAGCTGGACGATGTTTTAAGTGTAACGAGCTGGGGCATGTAAAGGCCAACTGCCCCAAGAACCCCAACAGATTACAGTTCATTGCACCGGAATCACACCAGAGGTCCACAGGCCCAGATACCTCCCAGATACCCTTGGAGCGGAGGGAAACTGTGAGTGTGGGCGGGAAGAAGGTCACCGCGTGGAGGGACACCGGAGCACAAGTGTCAGCTATCCATGCTTCCTTAGTGGACCCCAATTTAATCAACCCAGAGATCCAAGTGACGATTCAACCCTTCAAGTCCAACTCTTTCAATTTGCCTACAGCCAAGTTGCCTGTCCAGTACAAGGGCTGGTCAGGAATGTGGACTTTTGCAGTCTATGATGATTATCCCATCCCCATGCTGTTGGGGGAAGACTTGGCCAATCATGTGAAGCAGGCCAAGAGGGTGGGAATGGTCACCCGCAGCCAGGCTAAACAAGCCGTGAGGCCTAGCTCTGTTCCAGAAACTTCTATCAGGACCCAGTCAGAGGTGATGGACCTGGACCCCAGGCCAATGTCTGCAACAGCAGTAGTGGATCCAGTCCCAGAGACCCAGACGGAACCAGTCCCAGAACCGGAACCAGCCGAACAACCAACACCAGACCCCGTGTCAGCACTGAATCCAGTACTTGCAACCTCAACAACAGAGGGCCCCACCGAACCTGAACTGGCAGCAGCCGATAACCCGACCCAAGAGGCTCAGCCGGAGCCTGAATCCCAACATAGTGCACCAGCGGAGAGCGGTTCACAGTCAACAGAACAGCTCCATCCCCTATATCGCTTCCAGAGGGACCAAGCCTAGGTCCACAATCCCATGAGGAACTGATGTCTCCAGCATCAAGGGAACAGTTCCAGACCGAACAGGAAGCAGATGAAAGCCTCCAGAGAGCTTGGACGGCGGCACGGAGCAACCCACCGCCTCTCAGCTCTTCTAATCGATCCAGGTTTGTTATAGAAAGAGGACTTTTATACAAGGAAACTCTTTCTGGTGGACACCAGGAAGACTGGCATCCTCAGAGACAGTTGGTAGTTCCAACTAAATACCGGGCCAAGCTCTTGAGCTTAGCCCACGATCACCCTAGTGGCCATGCTGGGGTGAACAGGACCAAAGACCGTTTGGGGGGGTCATTCCACTGGGAGGGAATGGGCAAGGATGTTTCTACCTATGTCCAGTCTTGTGAGGTGTGCCAAAGAGTGGGAAAACCCCAAGACCAGGTCAAAGCCCCTCTCCAGCCACTCCCCATCATTGAAGTTCCATTTCAGCGAGTAGCTGTGGATATTCTGGGTCCTTTTCCGAAAAAGACACCCAGAGGAAAGCAGTACATACTGACTTTCATGGATTTTGCCACCCGATGGCCGGAAGCAGTAGCTCTAAGCAACACCAGGGCTAAAAGTGTGTGCCAGGCACTAGCAGACATTTTTGCCAGGGTAGGTTGGCCCTCCGACATCCTCACCGATGCAGGGACTAATTTCCTGGCAGGAACTATGAAAAACCTTTGGGAAGCTCATGGGGTAAATCACTTGGTTGCCACTCCTTACCATCATCAAACAAATGGCATGGTGGAGAAGTTTAATGGAACTTTGGGGGCCATGATACGTAAATTTGTAAATGAGCACTCCAATGATTGGGACCTAGTGTTGCAGCAGTTGCTCTTTGCCTACAGAGCTGTACCACATCCCAGTTTAGGGTTTTCCCCATTTGAACTTGTATATGGCCGTGAGGTTAAGGGGCCATTGCAGTTGGTGAAGCAGCAATGGGAGGGATTTACACCTTCTCCAGGAACTAACATTCTGGACTTTGTAACCAACCTACAGAACACCCTCCGAACCTCTTTAGCCCTTGCTAGAGAAAACTTACAGGATGCTCAAAAAGAGCAAAAAGCCTGGTATGATAAACATGCCAGAGAGCGTTCCTTCAAAGTAGGAGACCAGGTCATGGTCTTAAAGGCGCTCCAGGCCCATAAAATGGAAGCATCGTGGGAAGGGCCATTCACGGTCCAGGAGCGCCTGGGAGCTGTTAATTATCTCATAGCATTCCCCACCTCCAACCGGAAGCCTAAGGTGTACCATATTAATTCTCTAAAGCCCTTTTATTCCAGAGAATTAAAGGTTTGTCAGTTTACAGCCCAGGGAGGAGACGACGCTGAGTGGCCCAAAGGTGTCTACTATGAAGGGAAATGTGGTGGTGGTGTGGAAGAGGTGAACCTCTCCATGACCCTTGGGCGTATGCAGCGACAGCAGATCCAGGAGCTGTGCACTAGCTACGCGCCAACGTTCTCAGCCACCCCAGGACTGACTGAACGGGCATACCACTCCATTGACACAGGTAATGCTCACCCAATTAGGGTCCAACCTTACCGGGTGTCTCCTCAAGCTAAAACTGCTATAGAACGGGAGATCCAGGATATGTTACAGATGGGGGTAATCCGCCCCTCTGAAAGTGCATGGGCATCTCCAGTGGTTCTAGTTCCCAAACCAGATGGGGAAATACGTTTTTGCGTGGACTACCGTAAGCTAAATGCTGTAACTCGCCCAGACAACTATCCAATGCCATGCACAGATGAACTATTAGAGAAACTGGGACGGGCCCAGTTCATCTCTACCTTGGACTTAACCAAGGGGTACTGGCAGGTACCGCTAGATGAATCTGCCAAGGAAAGGTCAGCCTTCATCACACATCTCGGGCTGTATGAATTTAATGTACTCCCTTTCGGGCTGCGAAATGCACCCGCCACTTTCCAAAGACTTGTAGATGGTCTCCTAGCGGGATTAGGAGAATATGCAGTCGCCTACCTTGACGACGTGGCCATATTTTCGGATTCCTGGGCAGACCACCTGGAACATCTACAAAAAGTCCTTGAGCGCATAAGGGAGGCAGGACTAACTGTTAAGGCTAAGAAGTGTCAAATAGGCCTAAACAGAGTGACTTACCTTGGACACCAGGTGGGTCAAGGAACTATCAGCCCCCTACAGGCCAAAGTGGATGCTATCCAAAAGTGGCCTGTCCCAAAGTCAAAGAAACAGGTTCAATCCTTCTTAGGCTTGGCCGGTTATTACAGACGATTTGTACCGCACTACAGCCAAATCGCTGCCCCACTGACAGACCTAACCAAAAAGAAACAGCCAAATGCTGTTCAGTGGACCGGAAAGTGTCAGAAGGCCTTTAACAAGCTTAAAGCGACACTCATGTCTGACCCTGTACTAAGGGCCCCAGACTTTGACAAACCGTTCCTAGTAACCACAGATGCATCCGAGCGTGGTGTGGGAGCAGTTTTAATGCAGAAAGGACCTGATCAAGAATTCCACCCTGTAGTGTTTCTCAGCAAAAAACTGTCTGAGAGGGAAAGCAACTGGTCAGTCACTGAAAAAGAATGTTACGCCATTGTCTACGCTCTGGAAAAGCTACGCCCATATGTTTGGGGACGGCGTTTCCACCTGCAAACCGACCATGTTGCACTGAAGTGGCTTCACACCGTCAAGGAAACTAACAAAAAAAACTTCTTCGGTGGAGTTTAGCTCTCCAAGATTTTGATTTCGACATCCAACACATCTCAGGAGCTTCTAACAAAGTGGCTGATGCACTCTCCCGTGAAAGTTTCCCAGAATCAACTGGTTAAAATCGTCCTTGAGATGTGGAAAATATTGTTAGTCTTTATGTACTTGGTAGTATATTTAGAGATGCATGTGTCTTATTAACTCTGTTTTTCCTAGAGCTCCAGGAAGAAATCCCAGCCAGTGTTTCACCCTAGCTGAGATTTGGGGGGCGTGTCATAAATATAAAGGGAAGGGTAAACCCCTTTGAAATCCCTCCTGGCCAGGGGAAAGCTCCTCTCACCTGTAAAGGGTTAAGAAGCTAAAGGTAACCTCGCTGGCACCTGACCAAAATGACCAATGAGGAGACAAGATACTTTCAAAAGCTGGGAGGAGGGAGAGAAACAGAGGGTCTGTGTCTGTCTGTATGCTGCTCTTGCCAGAGACAGAACAGGAATGGAGTCTTAGAACTTCTAGTAAGTAATCTAGCTAGGTATGTGTTAGATTATGATTCCTTTAAATGGCTGAGAAAAGCATTGTGCTGAATAGAATAACTATTTCTGTCTGTGCATCTTTTTTGTAACTTAAGGTTTTGCCTAGAGGGGTTCTCTATGTTTTTGAATCTAATTACCCTGTAAGATATCTACCATCCTGATTTTACAGGGGGGATTTCTTTATTTCTATTTACTTCTATTTTTTATTAAAAGTCTTCTTGTAAAAACTGAATGCTTTTTCATTGTTCTCAGATCCAAGGGTTTGGGTCTGTGGTCACCTATGCAAATTGGTGAGGCTTTTTATCCAACATTTCCCAGGAAAGGGGGGGTGCAAGTGTTGGGAGGATTGTTCATTGTTCTTAAGATCCAAGGGTCTGGGTCTGTAGTCACCTAGGCAAATTGGTGAGGCTTTTTACCAAACCTTGTCCAGGAAGTGGGGTGCAAGGTTTTGGGAAGTATTTTGGGGGGAAAGACGCGTCCAAACAGCTCTTCCCCAGTAACCAGTATTAGTTTGGTGGTGGTAACGGCCATTCCAAGGATAACGGGTGTAATATTTTGTACCTTGGGGAAGTTTTGACCTAAGCTGCTAAAGATAAGCTTAGGAGGTTTTTCATGCAGGTCCCCACATCTGTACCCTAGAGTTCAGAGTGGGGGAGGAACCTTGACAACCCACAAAACACAGCCATTGCAATATGGGGCTCATGGAGACCAATCACTGTGAACAGTCAAACCACACTGGAGAGACCTGTCTTCACAACAGCTCTACAGCTGCTGTCCCGAGACCACTACCTACTATGCTGTTCAGAATAATCTCATTGTTTCTTCCTGTTCCATCTGTCTATTTGTATTGGTTGCTGTCTATTGTTCAGTACTTGCATTGTTAGCAATCTGGGGCAGGGACTGTCCTTTTTGTTCTGTGTTTGTACAGAGCCTAGGATAGCAGGGTCCTAGACCGTGACTGGCGTTCCCAAGTGCTACTACAATATTACTAATTCAGCATTGTTGCTAACGTTGTTTTTGAAACATACCCCAAACTGAGTGTTCATATAATCAATCAATCAATCCATCCCGCACTGGTCAGTTGTGAATCACCATGTAATTCAGATCTAAAAAATTCTGAATCACTGACAAAAGGTTGCATGAAGGTCCAGGCATGCAACCAGTGGAACTACTCAGATGTGTCAGGGGAATTTTGGTCTGGGCTCAAAGCATAAAGTATTACTACTCACCATATTTTTAAACACCAGTCTAGACAGTCATCTAGCCTTTCATTGCAACAGTGTTTAACATTTTGGGCAACTGATTAACATTTTAGTGCAAGCTCAGATGGCCTTGGTTGTTTCTGTTCTGTTGCAGATTGCAAACAGCAGGGGAGAGGGAACACCTCACCCATAAATGAACACTTCATTTCTTGGCTGAAAATGTAAAGTGGTGTTCACATACGAGAGAGGCTGTTAGTTCATATACCGCAAATGCATTCACAGCTGAGATACCATAACAAAATGGAGTGGCACTCAGGGGGCTAAGTTTGCACATGACTGAACAAGTCCAGCCCACCTGGATGCAGATTATGAGCTACATGAGTGACCCACTTATGCTGTCAGTCCTCGGTCTGTTCTTTTTAATCCCAGAGAGGTTCTCGTCACCATAAATTGATTTCAGCACTTTCATTATATTCCTGTTTTTTCAGGCGTTTCCCTTGTCCCCAGCAAATTTGTGCAACAGGCCATTCATGACTCAAGCTCTTAGGTGGCATTTATTAAAATGAACTAAGTTATGTGAATAAAAAATGATGGCTCAACATCAGAAACTGAATGATTTAGCTCACAAATAATAAAATGTTTGGCTGTTTATTCCAACCTGTTTTTCTTTCAACACAAACCAGGAAGGTAACAAGTGCATAATTTTCTTTTGTTTTGAAATGCTCTTTCAAATCTCAAAACCCTTTCAGAAAGGAGAGCCTTAAGATAAAGGTATTGATCACAGATCTTACGAGTCCCAGTCCAATCCCCAGCTCTGCCTCAGAATCCCTACAGGGCTGTGGGAAGGTCACTTCATCTCAGTTCCCCAGCTGCAAAACTGTGCTATTAATACTTCCTTTCTCCCACCCTTGGTCCTTGCAGATTTAGATGGTCATCTTTTGAGGACAGGGACCATCTTTCGCTAGGCGTATGTATAAGACATAGCACAATGGGACTGCTAGACACTACTATCTTACACATAAATAACTCTGATGTCATTTGGTTTGAATTTCAGATGCAAGTTCAGGTAGCAAGTTTTATGTAAAACCATCACTAATTAAAATTATTTTTAGAAAAATATTCAAGATTATATGTCAAGTAGTTTATTCACCTTTGGTGTTTATGAGTGGCTTCTCCTAATCAAGATTATAAACTCTTTGGGACAGAGACTGTATTAAGATAGGTTTGTATTAGAGGATGCATTTGTATTAGCACCACGGGGCCCAGACTCTGGCTGCAGCCTCTGGTCTGCAATATAAATAAGAATAATCAGATGGGATAATGTAAATGTTTTGAAAAGGTTAAATACAGGGCACGTGAAATATATTGTCAATCACCAGGTGGCACAATTACAAATAACTCTACAGGTTTTAGTTAATTGACTGTATAGGTAAATCTTGAAGTGTGTATCGGTAGTTGTGTAGCAATTCTTCACAGCAGCTACTGTGTATCACAAGCAAAGCTAGTTCCTTGCTATAATCTCAATTGAATCAAGGTACAGCAATGCTGCCTATAGGCTAAACTGATACGAGCTAATAAATAAACTGCATGGTGTCAGAAGTTCTAAAAGTGCAGAAGCCACCAAAGAAAGGAAAATTGACCAGAATTGGAGAGCAATGTCAATTTACAATAGCTGAGAACCTCTATCCATGTCCTCATATTTCGTGGGCTGCATTTTTGCCTGTCTTCAAACATTCTGTGCAGTTAGACTGTGTAATTTTAGTAAAAAGAAAAGGAGGACTTGTGGCACCTTAGAAACTAAAAAATTTATTTGAGCATAAGCTTTCGTGAGCTACAGGTCACTTCATCGAGTGCATTCAGTGGAAAATACAGTGGGGAGATTTATATACATAGAGAACATGAAACAATGGGTGTTACCATACACACTGTAAGGAGAGGTTTCAGAGTAACAGCCGTGTTAGTCTGTATTCGCAAAAAGAAAAGGAGTACTTGTAGCACCTTAGAGACTAACCAATTTATTTGAGCATGAGCTTTCGTGAGCTACAGCTCACTTCATCACATCTGATGAAGTGAGCTGTAGCTCACGAAAGCTCATGCTCAAATAAATTGGTTAGTCTCTAAGGTGCTACAAGTACTCCTTTTCTTTTTACTGTAAGGAGAGTAATCACTTAAGGTGAGCTATTACCAGCAGGAGAGCAGCGGGGAGGAGGGAGGGAGGGGAACCTTTTGTCGTGATAATCAAGGTGGGCCATTTCCAGCAGTTGACAAGAACATCTGAGGAACAGTGGGGGGTGGGCAGGGGTATAAACATGGGGAAATAGTTTTGCTTTGTGTAATGACCCATCCACTCCCAGTCTCTATTCAAGCCTAAGTTAATTGTATCCAGTTTGCAAATTAATTCCAATTCAGCAGTCTCTCCTTGGAGTCTGTTTTTGAAGCTTTTTATTGAAGAATTGCGACTTTTAGGTCTGTAATCAAGTGACCAAAGAGATGAAAGTGTTCTCCGACTGGTTTTTGAAGCCTCTGATAGTGTGGCTGATGTGATTAGGCCCTATGATGGTGTCCCCTGAATAGATATGTGGACACAGTTGGCAACGGGCTTTGTTGCAAGGATAGGTTCCTGGGTTAGTGGTTCTGTTGTGTGGTGATGTGGTGGCTGGTGAGTATTTGCTTCAGGTTGGGGGGCTGTCTGTAAGCAAGGACTGGCCTGTCTCCCAAGATCTGTGAGAGTGATGGGTCATCCTTCAGGATAGGTTGTAGATCCTTGATGATGCGTTGGAGAGGTTTTAGTTGGGGGGACGAAGGTGATGGCTAGTGGCGTTCTGTTATTTTCTTTGTTGGGCCTGTCCTATAGTAGGTGACCTCTGGGTACCCTTCTGGCTCCGTCAATCTGTTTCTTCACTTCAGCAGGTGGGTATTGTAGTTGTAAGTATGCTTGGAAAAGCAGCATCACTTGCCCCATAACCTCAGCCGTGCAGAACACAATGCCATCCACAGCCTCAAAAAAACCTCTGACATCAAAATCAAAAAGGCTGACAAAGGAGGTGCTGCCGTCATCATGAATAGGTCGGAATATGAACAAGAGGCTGTTAGGCAGCCCTCCAACACCACTTTCTACAAGCCATTGCCCTCTGATCCCACTGAGGGTTACCAAAAGAAACGACAGCATTTGCTCAAGAAACTCCCTGAAAAGGCACAAGAACAAATCCGCACAGACAGACCCCTGGAACCCTGACCTGGGGTATTCTATCTGCTACCCAAGATCCATAAACCTGGAAATCCTGGACGCCCCATCATCTCAGGCATTGGCACCCCGACAGCAGGATTGTCTGGCTATGTAGACTCCCTCCTCAGGCTACCAGCACTCCCAGCTCTCTTGGAGATACCACTGACTTCCTGAGGAAACTACAATCCATCAGTGATCTTCCTGAAAACACCATCCTAGCCACTATGGATGTAGAAGCCCTCTGCACCAACATTCCACACAAAGATGGACTACAAGCCATCAGGAACAGTATCCCCAATAATGTCACGGCAAATCTGGTGGCTGAACTTTGTGACTTTGTCCTCACCCATAACTATTTCACATTTGGGGACAATGTATACCTTCAAATCAGCGGCACTGCTATGGGTACCCGCATGGCCCCACAGTATGCCAGCATTTTTATGGCTGACTTAGAACAACGCTTCCTCAGCTCTCGTCCCCTAATGCCCCTACTCTACTTGCGCGACATCAATGACATCTTCATCCCATGGAAAAGAAGCCCTTGAGGAATTCCACCATGATTTCAACAATTTCCATCCCACCATCAACCTCAGCCTGGACCAGTCCACACAAGAGATCCATTTCCTGGACACTACGGTGCTAATAAGTGATGGTCACATAAACACCACCCTATACTGGAAACCTACTGACCGCTATTCCTACATACATGCCTCCAGCTTTCATCCAGACCACACCACACGATCCATCGTCTACAGCCAAGCTCTACGATACAACCACATTTGCTCCAACCCCTCAGACAAATACCTACAAGATCTCTATCAAGCATTCTTACAACTACAATAACCACCTGCCGAAGTGAAGAAACGGATTGACAGAGCCAGAAGAGTACCCAGAAGTCACCTGCTTCAGGACAGGCCCAACAAAGAAAATAACAGAACGCCACTAGCCATCACCTTCAGCCCCCAACTAAAACCTCTCCAATGCATCATCAAGGATCTACAACCTATCCTGAAGGATGACCCATCACTCTCACAGATCTTGGGAGACAGGCCAGTCCTTGCTTATGGACAGCCCCCCAACCTGAAGCAAATACTCACCAGCAACCACACACCACACAACAGAACCACTAACCAGGAACCTATCCTTGCAACAAAGCCCGTTGCCAACTGTGTCCACATATCTATTCAGGGGACACCATCATAGGGCCTAATCACATCAGCCACACTATCAGAGGCTCGTTCACCTGCACATCTACCAATGTGATATATGCCATCATGTGCCAGCAATGCCCCTCTGCCATGTACATTGGTCAAATTGGACAGTCTCTACGTAAAAGAATAAATGGACACAAATCAGACGTCAAGAATTATAACATTCAAAAACCAGTTGGAGAACATTTCAATCTCTCTGGTCACTCGATTACAGACCTAAAAGTGGCAATTCTTCAACAAAAAAACTTCAAAAACAGACTCCAAGGAGAGACTGCTGAATTGGAATTAATTTGCAAACTGGATACAATTAACTTAGGCTTGAATAGAGACTGGGAGTGGATGGGTCATTACACAAAGTAAAACTATTTCCCCATGTTTATTCCCCCGCCCACCTCCCACTGTTCCTCAGATGTTCTTGTCAACTGTTGGAAATGGCCCACCTTGATTATCACTACAACAGGTTTCCCCCCCCCCCCCCCCCGCTCTCGTGCTGGTAATAGCTCACTTTAAGTGATCGCTCTCATTACAGTGTGTATGGTAACACCCATTGTTTCATGTTCTCTGTGTATATAAATCTCCCCACTGTATTTTTCCACTGAATGCATCTGATGAAATGAGCTGTAGCTCACCAAAGCTTATGCTCAGATAAATTGATTAGTCTCTTCGTTGCCACAAGTACTCCTTTTCTTTTTACGAATACAGACTAACACGGCTGCCACTCTGAAACCTGTAATTTTAGTGTACTCCTTTGTCTCCATACCTTAGAGATGACAAAAATATAAATCAAACCCCCACAAAAGAATAGGTTACCTTACAACAACCTTTTGCTAGAGACATGAAGGTGATTATAATCTTTACAAAGATAGCAATACATTTAGATAATAAGACTTAACATTATCAAAGGTTGTAAAATATCTGGGGCAGCAGGTTAGCTAACCGCAGAAGCAGCTATAAATGTTAAAAAAGATGTTGTGTAAAAAGTGGATGTATTTGAGATTCAAATGGTCTAAGAGTTTGTTACAGTAGACATAATGTGGATCTTTAAGCTTGGGTTCAGAAAACCTAATTATCTCTTGCAAGAATACACTGAATATGAACAAATGTATTGTTCTTGAACTATAAGGGTATGCATTAGAAAGTTAATCTTCTTACAAGGCAAGCCTCATCACGTTCCTACCTCTGTTGAGGTCTATCATAAGCAATTCATTTGTAATATGCACTTATAAAGCAAATCATTTATTTCATTAGAATGGAATTATACCTGTATGTTGGTATAAACAGATAATCCTTGTACACTGGATAGAATTTTTTTTCTCAGAATGTATCAATAAAGGCATATATATACACTTATGTGTTCAAGTATTTAACACAGAGACCCAACTTCTGCCCAAGATGTGCATGTACATCTCTTGCTGAACTGGGAGCTGGATGTGCATTGTGCTATGAAGTTCTCTCTCAGTGCATGAAGTGTTTGCAAGAGATCTCTTTATTCTGTGTTCACTTCCAGCTGGATGTTCATCACAAGAGCTTCACAGTGCTCACTCTGTGCCTAGGAAGCTCAGCCCTTAAAGGCACAGTTGCCAATATGACATGCATGTCTGATGGCCAAATTTGAAGCACTGTAAGTAAAATACACACAATATATGTGCAGTAACAGACAAGATGGATGAGGTAATATCTTATTAGATTAACTTCTCTTGGTGAAAGAGGAGCTTTTGAGCTTACACAGAGCTCTTCTTCAGATCTGGGAAACATACTCAGAGTGTCAATGCTAAATACAAGGTGGAACAAATTGCTTAGCATAAAGTAGTTAACACATTTCAAGGGATCATTCAAGGTGAAGTGGCACATTAACACCCCTCCAAGTCAAGAGAAAGCAGCTAGGGAGGCTGTTAGTGGGTTACAGAGTGTTATAATAAGCCATCAATCCAGTATCTCTGTTCAGTCCCTGATTTTTAGTGTCTAGAGAAGTTATGAATTTAAGTTCCCAGGCTCATCTTTTGAAAGTGTTGTGCAGATTTCCTTTGAAGATGAAGACCAAAAAAAGTGTTCACCAAATGTAATACAGTGTTTTGTCTTATTTTTCTATGAGTTCATTCAAGAGCACAGTCATGGTCTGGTTTCACTCACATAGTTGTTGGGTTATTTAGAGCACTGGATGAGATACATCACATGTGTATTATCTGTTGTTTTGGCAGGGTTTGGTGCAGCTTTGAGTTGGTGTGTCCTGGTCTGTGGGGAGCTTGTGCAAATCATAGGACCAGCCATGGGTACTAGGATGGCTCCCAAATATGCCAACCTCTTCATGGGCCACCTTGAAGAAGAATTTATGGACAAATGCACAAGAAAACCAATGATATACCCAAAATACATTGATATTTTCATACGCTGCACAGACGAGTTAAAAACGTCCTCAGATTTCAACCAGAACTTTAACCACCAATACCCATCCATTAAACTCTCGAACACTCCCACACCAGCATCAGTTTCCTGGACACAACAATCAGCTTCATCAATGGAACCCTACAGGCAACTATATACAAGAAACACATGGATCACCACACTTAATTCTTAGATCCAGTGATACCTGAAACATACCAGTAAATCGGTTTCAGAGTAACAGCCCTGTTAGTCTGTATTCGCAAAAAGAAAAGGAGTACTTGTGGCACCTTAGAGACTAGTACTCCTTTTCTTTATACCAGTAAATCTTATCTAGAGCCAGGCACTCATCCCACAGAATATGTTCCAAAGAGAAAGTCCAAGATATACACCTTAACTCACTCAAACAAGGACACTTCACCAGAGAAGTCGATCACACCATGGAATGGGGCACACAAATACCCTAAAAAAAAAAGGAGTACTTGTGGCACCTTAGAGACTAACAAATTTATTTGAGCATAAGCTTTCATGAGCTACAGCTCACTTCATCGGATGCATACTGTGGAAAATGAATGCATCCGATGAAGTGAGCTGTAGCTCACAAAAGCTTATGCTCAAATAAATTTGTTAGTCTTTAAGGTGCCACAAGTACTCCTTTTCTTTTTGCGAATACAGACTAACACGGCTGCTACTCTGAAACCTGACAAATACCCTAAGAGAACCTGCTTCAATAAATAAACGGAAATAAACGTCCCTCTGACCACACACCCCTAGTGTCACCTACCACCCCATGCTGGAACCCATATGGGGTTATCAATAAACAAACACAACCCAATCCTGAAAGAAATCTTTCCTGAAGTCCCTGTTCTGGCCTTCAAACAGCTCCCCAAGCTTATCATCAGAAGCAAGCTTCCCAAAGACCAGGACACACTAACCCTGCCAGACATATTTCCACTGGTACAATGATCAACAGCCCCCACAATACACCTTTCAACATACATGGGTCCTACACAGGCCTATCACAACATGTGATGAACCTCATCCAGTCTGCTAAATGCCACAACAACTATATGAGTGAAACCAGACAAATCACTACCCTCTCGAACAAACTCACATGAGAAAATGATAGAAGACACCCTATCACTTGTGGGTGAACACTTTTCACAAATTTCAGAGTCGCAGCCATGTTAGTCTGTATCCGTAAAAAGAAAAGAGGAGTACTTGTGGCTCCTTAGAGACTAACAAATTTATTAGAGCATAAGCTTTCGTGAGCTATAGCTCACTGCATCTGATGAAGTGAGCTGTAGCTCACGAAAGCTTATGCTCTAATAAATTTGTTAGTCTCTAAGGTGCCACAAGTACTCCTTTTTTCTTTTTACTTTTCACAAAGCCATCTCTCTATCTGAGCATTCAGTCCTCATCCTCAAAGGAAACCTGCACAACACTTTCAAAAGATGAGCCGGGGAGCTTAAATTCATAACTTTGCTAGACACTAAAAATCATGGACTGAATAGAGAGACAGACTGATGGGTTATTTTAACAGTTTGTAACCTACTAACAACCCCCCTCCCCCAGCTGCTTGCCCCTCCTTTCCTTCCTATGACTGGAGGGGGGTTAATGAACCACTTCACCTTGAAATGTGTTAACTTCCTTATACTAAACAGTCTGTTCCACCTTGTATTTAGCAGTGACACTCCAAGTAAGGGTTTGGCTACACTTGCAGATGTAGACACTGGGAGTTAAACCAGCCTCCGGAGACCGCAGCAGGAAAACGCTGCCATGTGTTTACACTGTCAGCTGCAAGCACACTGGCGTAGCCACATTAACAGCTCTTGCAACGCCAGAGAGAGCAGTGCATTGTGGTAGCTATCCCAGCATGCAAGTGGCTGCAGCTTGCTTTTCAAATGTGGGGGGGGGTGGTGGAGTATGACAGAGAGTGTGTTGTATGTATGTGTGTTTTGGGGGGCAGAGAGTGTGTCACCACGCTGTCTTGTAAGTTCAGATAGCAGCAGGTCGCCCCCCACCACCACACGCACCTCTCTCTCTCTCACACACACACGCACACACACACACACGCCTGTCTCTACAGCAGCAGCATTCCACGGTAATGGTTTGCTTTGTGTCCCAGAGCAGAGAAGCAGCCAGCTGTCAGAAACGGAGCTTTGGAAGAGGATATCCGCATGCCTGCAGCCGAGTTCAAAACAATGACCAGAGTGGCCACTTGACTTGAGGGGATGATGGGACGTTTCCGGAGCCTGTTCCACGTGTGCTGCGCTCTGACTCTGCTGTCCCTACCCGTAGGCAGGCTGGCCAGGGTTGTGTGCAGTTTGCACCTGGCATCTTCCTCGCTGCACATGTGCGGAGTGAATCAGAGCAAACAATCAGCAGCGCAGGTGGGAAATATTTTTTAAAAAGAGGAGGGGAGGGAGTGGAAGAAGCCCCCTGGCCCCGCCCCCACTGCTCACTCCCTTCAGCCCGCCCGCTAGCCAGAGGGCTTCTCTCCGCCCCCTGGGAGATCAACAAGGTAGGAGCTGGCATGGGGCTGTGGGAGGGAGGGAGCTGTAGAGCAGAATCTCTACAACTGGAGAAAGCAGAATCTCCTCTCAAAGCTGGGTGCATGGGGGGGGCCTCTGGCAGAACTTCCATCACCCCCCCATGCAAATTAACACACAGGCCAACAGGGCACGTGCCCAGAGGCGCCCCCTCTGCCCCTGGCCAATATGGGACCCCCAGAAAAATGGACACCCAAGTCGACAGCCCAAGCCACAGGGTGGAAGAAGTCCTGAGCTCGCCTGGGTGCCCCAGCAGAAGCCGCGCTGGGCGGGAGGGATTCTGGGGGTCCACGGGTGGGGGTGGTGGCTGCACCCCGTCAACACACTGGGGTCAGGGGTGCTGGCTGGGGACTGACTTCAGTGGAGCCCCCGCCTCCGCCTCCCCCTCCCCCATCCCTCAATATTCCGCCCCCCATCAGGAGCCCCTGCCTTCCCTTCCCCCGTCCCTCAATATACCCCCTTAGGTAACTTGTGAGTGCCCCATAAATCCTAAGGATGGTCCTGACAACTTCTTCAATACCACACAGTGGGTGTGAGGTACAGTTTCCTGTAAATTTAGCTCTTTCCTGTCCCTTAGTCCTATCACTGCAAACCTCAAGTTCAAGCCACAGTACAGTTTACACATCTGTGCTACGATGGACAGACGCAGGAAGTCAGACACTAATACCATGATTCTGCAAAAATGTGCTTAACCTTACTTAGCCGAGCAGTCCCACTGAAGTCAGTGAGCCTACACATCTTCTTAAAGTTAAGCACATATATGTTTGCAGGCGTGAAGCCTTACTCCAATACCTACAAGTAGAGCGAGGTGAATAATGAATTTTTTGGTTCACTGGCAAGACTGAACAACTGAAGAAAACAGTTGCAGATCAAACAAAAAAGGAAATATTCTGGTGAATCAAAAAATAAATATCGTTTTGGATTGAACTAAACAGTTTCATTGTCCCAAAACACTTCATTTATAATGGTCAAAATCTAAATGAGTTTTGTTTTTGAAAAAGAAATTAAAGGAAATTTTAAAACAAATGAAATACTTTTCAGCCCCTTTTCCCCATAAAAGTCAAAGTATTGCATTTAGAAAATGTCAAAACAAGTTGGTTCAAATTTGGGAGAATTTTATATTTTTAAACCTAAGCAACTTGGCCACGTCATCACAAGTTCGTAACATGTTTCAGTGTTGCCAATTCTGCATTGCTCACTGAAAAATGTTTAATGTGAAAAACTGTACCCAGCTGTAGCTCCATGATACTACACGTTTCAACACACAAACACACACAAATCAGGAAAAACGTCTCTTTTGAAAGCGAGACACAAAACCCACCAGGCTTTACAAAGCCCTGATGCAAGCTTTTCTAGAAGAATCAACTATCTTCCAAAAGAAAGAGAGAGAGATGTCACTAAACAGGAAAGCAGGAAAAATGGCAGTTGATTTGAAAGAAGGAACCAGCCTCATCTATATGCATAATAAAAGAACATGATTTCAAGCTTCTGAAACAATGATACCCAAGTCACACTTGAGATATATGTTTGGAAAAGCCCTAGCTCTAAGGGACTCAACTTCAGCTTTAAAAGTCATCTGAACTGTTACTCAAGGTTTGCACATTTTCTTGACATAATTCAATAGAACCTTCAATTCTAGACAAGCAGATAACAGAGCATCAATTTTAGTTTCATGACGTGCTTTCAGTTGTTTATATTATGGAAGGAATGTTTTCAATTAAATCCCCCCCATGAGTCACCACTTTCCAAAGTAACCCCCCTCACCCATCTGCATATCCCTGCCCAACCCCCGTGCTCAGCGGCATACACTCTAGAATGACTCAGTGCAAAGGGATGTAATAGTTTGACACATCAGAGTCCGCGGCTCCCTTTCCAGATCTGCCTGTGTCTGACCCGACAATACTTTTCTTTGCTCATGCTGCTTTGCTGCCTTTTTGAATTATAGCTGAACGAAGAGAGAATGTTTCAGTTTAGACTACCATCTTTGAAGTGAGAACCTCTGGAGACGTAGGGAAGCAAACCGAGTGTAACCAATTTACCTCCCACTCCATGTCAGAAGGTCCAATGTCTATGATCCTAATTTTATCTCCCCTTCAATCTATGGTACCTCCACTGACCTAGTGACCCCTAGTACGATGTGCACATTCTGGGTCACATTCTGTCCTTGCTTATACAGGCAGCCCTTGGGCTTACAACACAATTGGTTCCTGAAAATTGAGTCAGAAGTCGAAAGGTCATAATGCAGAACCATAATCCACTCCATTGCAGGGCCAAGCATCATAAAGTGTAAACCAATTGCCATAAGTCGAATCAGGGTGTCAATTCAGAAATGTCATAAGTGTCGTTCGTCGTAAGTCGTAAAATTGAGTACTGCCTGTGGTTCACGGGGCTATCTTCTAAATTGTCCAAAGCAAATAAAAAGGTTTATAAAATTGTTTATAAAAATAAGCAAGTGTTGGAGAAAGAAAGAATTATTCCAACTGGATGTGTTTAAGCTAAAACTGTCCATATATATGGATAAATGTTTGGAGTTGGTTTTTCACTGTCCTGGCCCCAAAGAGATATCATGCCCAGACAGATATGGTGAATCAGATGATATCACCCCTTACACCAGGTTTGGCTAAATCACAACCACCTCATAAAATGTGAACCTCCTTTCCCCATGTGCTATTTCTGAGGTCCTTTGTTCTCCGCTTTTACTGATTTTTATCAAACATTTCCCAAGTTTTACAAAGCCATTTTTTTTAAAAGAACAAAACAAAAAAAACCCACAAAAACTAAATGATTTTCACAACAACTTTGGAAGTACTGGAACTTCCAGAGCGGGGAGCGGGGTCAGAAGTACCGACCCAAATACTCAAGCACAGGTGTATGTGACTGTTAATCCCATACCCCCCCACCCCATACACAATACCAACATGGCAGATAACTATCCGCACTATTAGAGAGACGGCACTGCATATCCATGCTATTAACATTCAAAGTAAATACAAGTTAAAGAACTACTTTTCAGGCTAAAACAGGTCTAAAAAACAGCACTGTATCCAGCTACATTTCAAAACAATTATTTTTAAAGTAAAAACAAACAAACAAACAGAAAATAATTATATTTACCCCCAAAAAACCCTGAATTTTTGCACCAATTTTCACCCATTTTTATTTTTTGTGTTATCCTGGGAAATTTTAAACAAAATAAAAACTGAAAATGAAGGGCCTTAGCTATTTTTCTTCCTCCACCTCTAATCTATCCTTCTTTTTTATGTCTTCCGTCTAGCAATCATCTGGCTCAACTAGCCAAGGTTACTTTAACTTTTACATTGGTATAAGTGACTGCACAAGGAGCAGGACAACAGGGAGGGGGAAAAATCAAGCCCAGTGTCCTAACATTGGTCGTAAAAGTTTGTCATATTTTGGATTCATAGACAAGTTCCTAACCTGTGCTCGTGATTTTCCCGGGAGCTAGGCTGGAAGCGAAAAAGAAGCTTCATTTTCTGTCTGCACTCTTGCTTGCTCTTCCATTGCGCGTACCTATCTTGTCTTGTCTTGAAAAGAGTAAGCTGATTTTAACAGCAGCTCAGGACCATCTAAAGCTACCTCTCACTCTCCCCTCTCTCAAAAACATTTAGTAACATTTAAGATTTCCAATCGAAGTTTCCCTCCCCCCCCACAGAAGACTTTATTCGAAGAAGAAATAAGAGAAAGTGTTCAAATCAAAAGCTGAGTTAGCCTTCTAAGTTTCAAATAATGTAAATGGATCTTCTTTTCCTGTAGGTTTTATTAATTGGGTTTTTTTTTATGGTATTGGTTACAGTGGCAGTAAGCTAGCAAAAGATCTCATTCAAAACCTTGAACGACACTTAAACGTTTAAAGTTGGAGCAGTTAAACAAGGTTTTTAGAACACAGTTTGGGCCTAAGACTCCCCCTCTCAGGCGCACAACAGTGTTAAGCTATTGAAATCAAGTCAGTAAACAATTTATAAGCATATGTTTAGAGAGATTAGTGTCTCCTTAATTGTCAATGTCAATGGCTTGGCGGATTTATACAAGACTCTTGTAGAATGATAGTACTTGTGAGATGACTAAGTATGATGACAAAAAGGCTATGAATGATTCCTTTGGTCTCAAATTATATACAGGAGACTGGCAACTGAGAAACAAAAATTATTGCATGATACAACCGTCTTGTATTTGAAAACAAAAACAGGGGATTAATGATTACAAAATGCCAATCACTACTTTGAAACCCTTACCCCCAGGGCTGACAGCTGGCATAACAGCTGCAGCTGAGTTCTTCCTAAACTGGTTTTTCATAGGGCACTGGTGTAAACTATGACACATTTGGATAGCAAAATAGAGATGGTTGAGAAGTATGCACTCTCTTTCTCACTGTCTGTAAGAAAGTCTGGGTAAAACACTTGATATACAGGCCACTAGAAAAGATAGGGACTATCCAGGAGTTAATCTGACACAACATTGCTTAATTTCAACAAGCTAAACATCATTTCTCACACTGCATCTGTATTCTACATGTACATGTTGTGGTGGATGTGACATACGAGGATACGGTCTAGACCAGCGAGGGGCTGTGTCTCCCCTACTCTCCAATCTTGCGTACCTTACAATGCCAGGCTGGTTGTATCTCACATCTGGGCCACTCACAAATAGCCATCCAGCATGCAAGTCTGTGTGTCTCAGCAGCCTTTCAGCTGCTCATGGGTTACATTCTGGCTCTCACCAGCCTTGGTTACTGCTGTAGGGTGACCCCAAAACACGCAAAATCCTGGATTTTTCCCAAAAAATATATGTCCCAGCTCTCTCTTTGACAGTCCAAATACATTATGCCCATTATTCCTGTAAGGGAATAAGATACACACACACACACGTCTTGCCATGCTAAATGGAGTTACCAGACACTAACTTAAAACAAACTGGATTAAATGAAACAATAAAACAAGTTTATTAGCTATAAAGAGAGATGTTAAGTGAGCACAAGCAATGATGCATATAAGTCAGAAATGGTTACAAGAAAAAGAAAGATAAAGCAAATTCTAGTGCCTAGCTTAACAAGCTATAACAGATTCAATGACGTGTTTCTCACCATATGCTTCCAACAGTATTAATGACCAAACTTTCAGGTCAGGAGCCCTCCTCCCCCCAGAGTTCAGCAGCTGTTTCCCCTTGTCTAGTTAGGTGCAGAGAGTGAGATAAGCAGAGAAAGAGAGGAGTGTCTTGTGGTGTTTTTTAGTCCCTCTTTGAAAAGCATTTCCAGCTGAGAATTAGGAGGCAGGCAGTCTCATGGAGGAAGGAGGCTCCATGCTGTTTCTTTGCTAAGGTGCAGATCTTTGTCCCTACCCCACTTCCTTGCCAAAGAATGGTCAGTTGGTAAGTAATGGTCCCTCAGCTTTGAAGATACCTGGCTGGGACATCAGCTTGCCCTTTACCTTTGAGAAATAGTTAATCACTCCCCAGACTTATCTGGGAAACACCCTTCAGTCATGATTTCAGCTTATGTTCATAACTTTATACAGAATGTTGCTCCATACATTTTACCATGATATTGTAGATCTGCAAGTTATGAGTTTTCAAATGATACCTCAACAGGCTTGCCTTGTACAAAGATTACTACATAGTGTGTAGGGTTTGAATATAGGGATGCATTCTGTCACAGTAGAAAACACTCACATTGCTCAACACAAGTCCTTAAATTTGAAAAGTAAAAGTGGGCTGAGAGCAGCCTAGACTGCAGGAAGCAGTAGGAATACACTGACCATGTCAGCAAAACCTGTTCAGAGTGATGGAGCAAATGTATTTTTCTTTTATAACATTTCTTTAACTCTGAGATATCTACTGGCAATTTTTTTTTAAAAGATTAATTTAGAAAGGAAGTGGCAGAAGCAATTTTAATTGCTCAAGGTTTACCTAAATTTGCTAAAAAGTCTAAATTTATTGCCTGAGAAATTACAGGCCAGGACCCACCCCATTACACCCCCTTAAATCTCTCTTTCCCATTATGCCCTGTTCCAAACAATTCCATCAGCTTCCACTTCCTGTCACTAAATTTGAACTCACAAAGATTGGGGTTTGGCAATCTCTAATGGACTTGGTTATGGCAATTTGGGCTTTTCACCTGAAGTGATCACTAAGTCCTATTTCAGGTAGGACTTTTACACATACATTTCCTGCTATCCCCATCAACCACCCCTACCCCTGCGTAGAGAAAACTGAAGACTTGAGCAGTCGACAGCATCATAAAATTGTTCATCACTTTGTATGGTTGAATGGCTGAGTGTCCCTACCAGGTAGACTTATCCATCTGGTTCTTTAAGTGCATATACAGAGACAAAGATTGGGGTGGAGGGTTGGAGAATGATATCATGTTCTCATTCAAGCATGGTGGCTCATTTTTGTCTACAGTTAGGATTTGGTGAATGTTTGACTTCTCATTGCCTGAGATAACTTCACAGCATCAAACTTTCCCCCTCTTGCTCAGATGAGGGAAGAATGAAAAGACAGCCAACTCGTCTACATGGCAGCGCCCCAACACTGATCAAATTTAAAGAAATCTTGCCATCTGCATTTTAAGTTGGGAGAGCAGTAGTTAGGTCTTGTCCGTTTTTGTTGGGCCAATTTTAAAGTTGCAGTCACCTGAACCACAGAATACCCTGTGAGCAACTGGAAGCAAAAGGCCCCAGGAAGATTGGAGTGATCTGTGAGCTACAATCCCAGAAGAGAGCGATCAGAGGTGATATTCTCAGATACCATCCAGTGAAATGTTTTCAGTTTTTAATAGCACTAAGGCCAGAGAGCACTGAGAAATGCTTCTCTATAGCCACACTTCTCCCGATATAAAAGCATGGAAAACCATTGGGCAGGCACCCGGAGAAGCACTAAAAAGAGGACACCATCAGACAGTGAAACGCTGCATCTGTTAAAGTAACTTCAAGGGCAACAATTGTCTGTGCATGACTAACTTCTTCTGACCCACAAAAATCCACCATTTCAGATATAATGCTCCTCTTTGCTTAGCATGGCAGGAGTAAACCGAGATAGAGCTGCTCAAGTCGTATTAGGCAATTCCCTCTTTTTTTCGGGAGGTGGGGAGAAAGAGCGGGTGTTGAATTTTGCAGTATAAATTCTATAAATATCTTTTCTGTTAGTCACTCAGCATGTATACTTTTCAGCCCTAATTCTGAAGCCTTTTGGAGCATTCACACAAAGTTGGTTTAGAAACTGAGGGCCAGACGTGGACTGGAGATTAAGTAGTCACTGACTTCACTGGATCTGTAACACCACCTTTACCTAGACCCAAATTTAGCCTCATTAGAATTAACTATTCCTTGCAGAAGCACCTAGGGACACCTTTTGAAACAGACACTGTATAAATTTGAAGCACAAAGAGATCCCATGTCCTAGGGAAGTCAATCTAAGATTTAGAAAGAACACAGCAGATGAACACACAAACAAATTTATGATGGGAATCATGGTGGATGGAAGACAAGATAACATAAAAAAAATGTGCATTTGCCAAGTTTGTAATCATAGTGATCTCAATAGTCACATGTGGCCACCGTCTAATGAATGCTGGTTACCCATTTTATAGAGTTAATTGAATAATTTGCATGTCGGGGACAGATTCTGCCTCAGATTGTCTCTCTAGGGAAGATATCTGTACAAATAGAATCGCTTGATACTATAATTTGTTTTGTTTTAAAGTATAAAATAGTTTTTTTTCCAGCAAATTGAAAAGAAAAAGGTTTGGGAACAAACTTAACTCTTATTTAAAAGACTGTGGACATTGACAAATTAAAACTGTACATTGAAGAATGATGTGTACTTCTTTGTGTAGTATAAATAAGTAAATAATTATACCTTTGCAAAGAATTCTGGCTTATTGTAGAAAACTCTCAAACCTTCAACTCAGTGTATGATTGCGGTAAAGAATATTGTGCATAAGCAAAGATGTATAGTGTGAATCACAAGATGTGGTGTTTAGTATTATTTGGATAACAACCAAAAGCATCCAAAATTGTGAGGCAGACTGATTAAATAGTTCCACAGGAATTTTGTTTTGTAGTGATTGATTCAAGTGGTAAGAGGAAATCTTGCATCGTGGTAGAATGTTTAAACTTGTAGAAAATTGGGGAAGAGATTATAGGAGGGATTTTTTTTCCTTAAGAATTCTTAGCATTTTTATTAGGGCTGTCAAGTGATTAAAAAAAATAATCGTGATTAATCACATGATTAATTGTGCTCTTAAACAATAGTAGAATACCATTTAAATATGTTTGGACGTTTTCTACATTTTTTTACAGTGCTAATATATGTAATCAAAAATTGAGTACTGTACACTTTGTATTCTGTGTTGTAACTGAAATCAATATATTTGAAAATGTAGAAAAGGATCCAAAAATATTTAATAAATTTCAATTGGTATTCTATTGTTTAATAATGTGATTAAAGCTGCGATTAATCACAATTATTTTTTAAAAATTAAATGCATGAGTTAATGGCAATTAATCGACAACCCTAATTTTTAATCAAAATTGTACATAAAGTGTCTGTAAAAGTACTGTAGAACTTCCGCATGTTTTTCTGTCTCCAGGAATTTCATAGGAAAATTCTAACTTTTTGACTTCCTATTGACTTGAGTGCCTGTCATAAATATAAAAGGAAGGGGTTAAGAAGCTCTGATACAGTACTATAAAATCCTCTTACCTGTAAAGGGTTAAGACGCTCAAGTAACCTGGCTGGCACCTGACTAAAATGACCAATAAGGGGACAAGATACTTTCAAATCTGGGGTGGGGGGTGGGGAGGTGGCGGCTGCTGGGTACGCAGAAAGGCTTTGTCTGTCTTGTGATGCCTCTGCTGGGGACAGATCAAGAAAGCAAGCAATCCAACTCCAATAGAGTTAGTAAGTAATATAGCTAGAAAATGTGCTAGATTTTCTTTTGTTTTTGGTTTGTGAAATTTGCTGTGCTGGAGGGAATGTGTATTCCTGTTTTTGTGTCTTTTTGTAATTTAAGGTTTTGCCTAGAGGGATTCTCTATGTTTTGAATATGACTGCCTGTGAGAATATCTTCCATTCTAATCTTACAGAGTGTTTATCTTTTTTTGTTCTTCTAATAAAGTTCTATTTTTTAAGAATCTGATTGGGTTTTTAGGGTCCTAAAATCCCAAGGCTGGTCTGTGCTCATCTTGTTTATTCTAAAGCCTCCCCAGGAAAGGGGGTTTAAGGCTTGGGGGGATATTTTGGGGGAAGACTTCTCCAAGTGGTCTCTTCCCGGATTCTTTGTTAAATCACTAGGTGGTGGCTGCATACTGAATCCCAGATACGGGGAATTTTGTGTCTTGGGAAAGTTTTAACCTAAGCTGGTAGAAATAAGCTTAGGGGGTCTTTCATGCAGGTCCCCACATCTGTACCCCAGAGTTCAGTGGGGAAGAAACCATGACAGTTCCCTTGAGATCATGTTTTAAAGCAAGCATCTTGAAGCCAGACCCTAATCACTGTAGTAGGCCAGCTAGACATTTAGCCCAGTTTCTGAGGACTGGGTCTACACATTGTTAGCAGCATAACTATGTTAGTTAGGGATATGTGCTTTTGCTTGACATATTTTTTCCTGCTAAACGCCAGAGGAGAGAGGTGAGCAAACTACGGCCCGCGGGCCACATCTGGCCCATGGGACTGTTCTGCCCAGCCCTTGTGCTCCCTGCCGGGTAGACTACCCCCAGCCCCTCCCACGCTGCCACACCACCACGTGGGCCGTGCTCTAGTCCACTGCTTCTCTCGGGCAGCGCGGCGACATGGCTGACTCTGGCATGGTAAGGGGGAGGGAATGGGGGGGGGCATTGGATGGGGGCAGGGGGTCCCGAGTGACAGTCAGGGGACAGGGGGCAGTTGGATGGGGTGGAGGTCGAGGGTGGCAGTCAGGGGACAGGGAGCAGGGGGAGTTGGATAGGGGTTGGGGACCTGGGGGACGGTCAGGGGAGGAGGTTCTGCAGGGGGGGCGATCAGGGGACCTGGATAAGCATGAGAGTCCCAGGGGGCCTGTCAGGGGATGGGGGGATGGATAGGGGTCATGGCAATCAGGGGACCGGGAGTGGGGAGAGATACCGGTGGGCGGTTAGGGGCAGGGCGTCCTGGGAGGGGGCATCAGGGGTCAAGGAGCAGAGGGGTTGGATGGATCAGCAATTCTGAGGGGGGCAGTCAGGGGATGGAAAGTGGGAGGGGGCAAGGGACCAGGCTGTTTGGGGAGGCCCAGCCTTCCCTACTCAGCCCTCCATAAAGTTGCGCAATCCTGATGTGGCCCTCGAACCAAAACGTATGCCCACCCCTGCCCTTGTATAATTGCATATATACTGGTATAAAGGTGCCTTTATACCCATATATCTTATTTTTGTTCCTGAAGCAGAATAAAGAAGCTCTATTTTATCACTATAACTGCATCCATACTAGAGGTAGGGCTGCCATTTAAACTAGGCTGGCCTAGTTAAAACAGCAAATCATTTGCTCAAAGATAAGGCCTTAGATTCATTTTCTGTTTCCAAAGGGCCAGTTTCTGAGACTCTCTCAAGTTAAGAGGAGCTATTGGTGTGCAACACCTCTCATTTGTCCATATGTCTTTTATGGATGACCTGCCCTTGCAATGCACTGCACTGGAACGAGGTATACACATTGTTGGCTTTCAGTGTTTTTACAACTGAGGACCTGGTCCTGCTCACACGTACCTATTTAATTTTACACAGTGTGAACAGTCCCATTGACTCCAGTGGAGCTTCTCACACTGTGAAAAGCAAGCACATGCAGAGGTCTCTGCAGGATCAGGCCCTAAGATAATGTGTTGTTATGGACACTAGCATCTCTTAGCACAGTCGGTTTTAGTTTCCAGTATAACAAGATTCAGTAGCAAAATAAGGGATCACCACCAAGACAACTTGTAAAAAGTAACCTCATCAAGAGCCTGGAGCAAAGTAGTCACCCTCTAACGTCACAGCAGCTGGCAGTGGCAGATGTTTTTAGCAGCTTAGTGAAAGTAACAATAAAAGGGCCGTAGCTCAATTGAAAGCCTGTGCTTTCTTTCATTGGCTTAACTGCATGCAGATGTACTGAAGGGAAATCTTAAAATTTACAGCTAAAAATCAAAACACCAGATGGCCTCGTAATTGGATCTTCCCATCTTCCCAAAGCACACCAGCCCCTTTGACTGGTGACATCAGGTGCTATAAATAGATACATACATATCTGTAGTCAGTGTTGGTCCATGAGTGTGATTCTTGAGTGAAGACTCCCCAAACTGCTTGAAACATTGGAAACTGTGAAATATGATTGCAAGCTGACCTACATTTTGTCTACGTAAATTTAGGAGAGCTAATGAATTGAGTTAGTTTGGCTGAATTATTGCAAGCAATTACAGAAAAAGTGGACTTTACACCTGTAAGTATTAATGCTGAGTTGATATGCTTCGGATTGAAAATGTTGAAGAGAATGTGTGGTTTTGTACGTTTGAATGCCTTTAAGGAAAATTTAGTTTAAAACAACGGAAAGATTTACTTCTGAAGAACCCCATAAAAATGTTCCATCTCCTCATAAACCATTCTTTAAAAAAAACAAACTTTCCAAATATTTCCTTTTATCTTGCTTAAAATAATTTTTGCATGTCTTTTGATGATTCAATAGTCCAGTAAAGTTATTGCAGACAAAATTTGTTCCATGCTCAACTATATACAAGAAAGTACACCATGACTGTAGATGTATATTAAACATATTGAGACAAATTCAACACAACTAATGTGAGCTAAACATTCTTATACTATCAAAGGCACATTCTCCCTTCTGGACAGTTATCTGGCATTCACCTGTTGGGAAGCAGCTTTCATTTGTGCAGGAAAGCTATATGAGTTCTTCTGAAAGAAGCCAAAGAGGGTATTGTATATTCCCCTTTCCAACTCAGATATCCTACTGTTCAGGCATAAAATTGATCCACCCAGCCTAAATGAAGTATGATCCTGTTTGGGCCACTGCAACCTCTGGTCTACCAGTAGAGAGTGTCAGTTTGCAGACGCCTTTATTTAAGCTTACCTGACTTAACCCACAAATAACTCTAGTTCATCAACTTTGAGCATCAGCAAGTATTGTAAATATAGCAGCTTTCTGTTATAAAAATATTTTGTAGAACATGCATTATAATGTCATCTCATTGACGGACATTTGCCTTTTAGCAATGTTAAAAAAAAAGAAAAAAGAATCTGGTCTTCCTGACAGCTCAATGTTTTAACATTTTTCATTGCTAGACTTGCTGGTGTCTGACAGATCTCTATGTTCAGCTGAAGCTTATTGATCGACTTAAAAAAAAACGTTGCAAAGCTAGTTGTTATCATAATGATTAGCCTCTCCATGGGCATTCCACAATTTCTGAAATTGTGATTAAACTCTTCTTAAATAGTCTGTATTCCCCCATGCGGGAAATGTGCGCGTGCTCGTATTTACACACACATTTCTGAAATATTATTCTTTTTCTAGATCCAAAGAAGAGGAGACAATACATACCGTGACATACCAACATTATATGGGATTCCTTGTTATGAAGAGAGGAAGCGAACATGAGAATTCAACAGGAAATGAGGCTGTAAACTGGTAGCATACCTGTAAGCAGAGACCTTGCCAAACAGTAGTACCAGGAATCTTATCCCATATAGCAGAAGTGTGATATCACAGAAATCAAGATACAAAACTAGAAGTGTGGACATTATTCATCGTGAACCAGTTATCCAAAATTTTGGATCGGATCAGTTAACAACCTCATGCTTTTGAATATATGGGTGTCTGAAAGAATTTGCCAGATTTTGAATGAAAAAAACAATGTCCAGTGGGCGTGATATATCTGGATGTCAGCAAAGTTTTTGACACGGTCTCCCACGGAGCATTAATCAAAAAGTAACATGTACCAGGGCTTTTAGAGTTAGTCAGAGGGGTGTTTTAGTGCACTAAGCATCAGATTTCAAACAATTAGAATTCTTAGCGCCATACATTTAAGTCCTGTAGACGTTGATGTAACATTTCATGAGTTCAAGATAGATGTATTGAGTACTATGTGTTTCGTATGTGCGGCCGTCCTTAGGATGTGTCTTTAGAAGAAGTCCTCTCTGCACTTTGGGGTGGGGTGGGATAAGAGATCCAGTTATACCTCTTGTAAGAGTAAGGATTGCGGTGGTGGCTTTGGGGTCCTTCAAGACAAAAGGCTTTTGTTTATAAGTGGAGATATTCTACTGAGATTTCCATATAATACTGTTAAGGGTTGTCTACACAGTGGGGTATTGCGCTCTACAGGGGTGTGAGTTCTAAAGCACACTAAAGTATTATACATTAGTTGGTCTGTGTCAACCTGTGGTGGGCAACCTGTGGCCCCTCTGCGTGATCTGCTGGTGGACCTCAAGACATTTTGTTTACACTGACCGTCCACAGCTCCTAGTGGCCGCAGCTCACAGTGGCCACCGTTTGCTGTTCCCAGCCAATGGGCACGGCGGCCAGCACGTCCCTGTGGCCCGCACCATTTCCCGCAGCTCCCATTGGCCGGGAACAGCAAACTATGGCCACTGTGAGCAGTGGGCGGCCGTGCCTGCGGACGGTCAATGTAAACAAACTGTCTCGTGCCCCACCAGCAGATTACCCTGATGCGTCATGTGCGGCCTGCAGGCCACAGGTTGCCCACCAGTGCCGTAGACCCTGCAGGTGCACAATAAGGATTCCCTAGTGGGTTTTCACATATTTCTGTTTCAGGCAGCACTTCTTTAAAGCCTTATTTTTCCTCCAAGTCTGGGCGTGTGGGGCACCAGTCCAGTCCCCTGATGTACTACACAGTCTCAGAGCTGCTCTACATTATGCCAACTGCCCACTAACTTTTATTCTGGTAATGGGATTCCTGGGCTGTACAAGTGCCCCGGTAATAATCTCTATGCCACGAGTTTGCCCCTGACCCCCGCAAATATTTGTAATATCTGTTTAAGTAAAGTGAAATGGGAGGGGGTGGGCCCCCAGCAAATGTGATGTAGCAGGACCCCAAATTTCTCTTGATAGGCCTGAGTGTATAAACTGCTATGGTAGCCCTTAGCTAGCAAATCATTCCTGTACACCAGAGAATTCGCTTGTGAATTAAGATTGGGTTGAGAAAACATTACTATTAAAGTTGTGTGATGATCTGGCCCTCAGTCACATTATGATATTGTCATGGTATACAATCTTCTCTTAAGTCTCTACAGTTTGGTTCCAAAAAAAGTAGTTTTGTTCTTCTTGCTGATATGACAATTTACAATATTCCAAAACTTAATTATGAGGACATCTCATTTTGGGCCACATTGATGACCTTACTTAAGCTGATTGGCATTTTATTCCACATGTAGTCCCATGAACTGAATGCTAATCACCATTAATAAGGGTACGAGAACCTGCCCCTCCATATTTTGCTTTAAAAAAAAAAGAAAAAAAAGATCAAATTTAATTTAAAGAAAACATTCTAAGAGAAACACATTTAAACTGGCTTTTATAGTATACTCTTTTCAATTTGGCTACAGCCCCCATTGTAAAAACTCTGGATTGAAATATATCAAAATGAGCTATGCCAAATAGCTTTGCTTCAGTAACTCAGACAGAGATTAGGGGGTCTATTACAGAAATGAGTGGGTGAGGTTCTGCGGCATGCACTTTGCAGAAGGTCTGACTAGATGATCATGATGATCCCTTCTGACCTTAAAGTCTAGAAGTGCTAAAGGTAAAGATTAATGTAAGCAAAATCTGAATGTATGCTTAGTACACAAACGTACTAGGATATTTTTATTTCCATTTGGAACAAACATTATATTGAAAACAACATTACATTGGGTTCATCTTTTAAGTTCATAAGATGTTATATGCAGCTCAGTGAATTGAATTAACTCTGGGTTGGATTTTTTTTTTAAATAAGTCAGTGGGACAGAGCTACATTGGTAGGAGTTTCAAAGCAACTAATGTAGTTAACAATCCTGAGAAATAAGAATGTGCGTGCCCAGTGGAAGTGCAGAATTCTGTGCATGTGTGCAAGTCTTTGCAGGATCAAGGGTTCAATGAGATCATTAAAAAAGAAAAAGATGATTTGGGGGTTTTGTGAGGACTGATTTTTAACAAATGTATGATATTCTGTGCTGCACCAGTCCTTTTAATAATCACGTTTGTGGATAATTTTTCTGCTATTCCCCCAGATATAGTAAAAATTTCCTTTATGTCTCTGTGCAGTGCTGAGAATGCTGATAGGACTTAAAATAGTAAATAATCCCACTTAGCATGAGAAAGGAAGAACAGTGTTGTGGACAGTCTTCCTGTGTCACCTTGGGAAAACCACACCTTTCTGTAGTTTTGCTCCCCAGCTATAAAATGGGGTTTATGCTACTTCCTTTTTCCATTCCTTGTCTTTCTCAATGTTACTAAATAATATATATGAGTTGTAAGGGTCTTAATATTAACCCAAATCCTTTGTGTATAAGCCAGAATGTATTGTATCTATAAAAATCCAGTGCTCTGTACTCACCAAACTGAACAGTTCTTCTTACTTTGATTCAACCGTGGGTGACCAAATGACTCAATGTATATAGTCAATAATGGAACATGTATAGTCTTTCACTGACCCTGTTGATCTGTGGAGAATTATGTCCTCAGATCCAGAGAAGGACATTTGGAGACTAACCAAGGATGACTGTTACTACAGATGTGTGCTCTAATGAACAAGGCAGTGTGATAGATAAGGGGTATTATAACGAAATATGTTCTGTGATTGATAAGGGATATTTGTTATTGCCGGTTTTCTGTGATTTATGAAATAATGACCCACTGAAAAATGTTTTTAACTCATTAGGAATTGCTTCTTGCCACAGACATTCTTAGTAATGATGACTGGGTTAGAAATCCATTTAATTTATCCATCAGGTAAACTAGACACCATAAAAGAAGTTCCATGAGTAGTTAGGTAAATTGAGATACTGGAGACAGAACACACAGGGGTCAGTTGTAGGAAAATAGCTAGTCTTCCCCACAAAGCAATTTCTTTGTCCCACATCCAAAAAAAGGCAAGAGTTTGGGGGAGTTCAAGTTGGAAGTGGACAAGCTGCCATAGCTTTACCAGAAACTCTATAATTTGGTAAAGTACGGTTTTCTTTCTGTATTGTGCATTGTTCATCTTTTACTAAAAATTAGGGCTGTCGATTAATCACAGTTAACTCATGAGATTAACTCAAAAAATTATTCACGATTAATCACAGTTTTAATCGCACTGTTAAACAATAGAATCCCAATTGAAATTTATTCAATATTTTGGAGATTTTTCTACATTTTCAAATATATTGACTTCAGTTACAACACGGAATACAAAGTGTACAGTGTTCTCTTTATATTGTTTTTATTATAAATATTTGCACTGCAAAAATGATAAACAAAAGAAATAGTATTTTTCAATTCACCTCATACAAGTACAGCCCTGCAATCTCTTCATTGTGAAAGTGCAACTTACATAACTGCACTCAAAAACAAAAGTGTAACCAAAATAAAATAAAATAAAATAAAATCTACATTTGTAAAACTGTAGAACCTAGAAGTCCACTTAGTCTTATTTCTTGTTCAGTTAACTGCTAAGACAAACAAGTTTGTTAACATTTATGGGAGATAATGCTGCCCACTTCTTACAATGTCACCTGAAAGCGAGAACAGACATTCGCATGGCACTTTTGTAGCTGGCATTGCAAGAAATGCTAAACATTCGTACGCCCCTTCATGCTTCAGCCACCATTCTAGAGGACATGCTTCCATGCTGATGACACTTGTTAAAAATATAACGTGCTAATTAAATTTGTGACTGAACTCCTTGGGGGAGAATTATATGCCTGCTGCTCGGTTTTACCCACATTCTGCCATATATTTCATGTTATAGCAGTCTTGGATGATGAACCAGCACATGTGGTTCGTTTTAAGAACACTTTTGCTGCAGATTTGACAAAATCTGAAGTGCCTTCCAAAATCTGAAAGGGACGAGGTGTGGAGCATGCTTTCAGAAGCCTTAAAAGAGCAAGACTCCAATGAGGAAACTACAGAAACCTGAACCACCGAAAAAGAAAATCAATCTTCTGCTGGTCGCATCTGCCTCAGATGATAAAAATGAATATGATGATTTGGATCGTTATTGAGCAGAACCTGTCATCAGCATAGATGCATGTATTCTGGAATGGTGGTTGAAGCATGAAAGGACATACGAATCTTTAGTGCATCGGGCACGTAAATATCTTGTGAAGCTGGCTACAACAGTGCCATGCAAACGCCTGTTCTCACTTTCAGGTGACACTGTAAACAAGAAGTGGGAAGCACTAGCTCCTGCAAACGTTAAACTTATTTGTCTGAGTTATTGGCTGAACAAGAAGTGGGACGGAGTGGACTTGTTGGCTCTGAAATTTTACATTGTTTTGTTTTTGAATGCAGGTTTTTTGGTACATAATTCTACATTTGTAAATTCAACTTTCATGATAAAGAGATTGCCCTACAGTGCTTGTAATGGGGAAACTTAAAAATACTCTTTTTTTTACAGTGCAAATATTTGTAATAAAAATAAATATCAAGTGAGCACTGTGCATTTTGTATTCTGTGTTGTAATTGAAATCAATATATTTGAAAATGTAGAAAATATCTAAAAATGTTGAAAAGCTATTGGATAAACAGAGGGCCAAATTTAACTTTAGTACCTAAATCTGTAAGGGTGGGAGATTTGAAAAAAATCCTGCCCCCATGAAAGTTCTCTCACCTTTCCCCTGTGGAGATTTCCCCCTGTCCCCTTCCATGTCACAGGTTCTTAAGTTTTCAGCGTGGTGGGCTGAAAGACATTCACTTGCCTATATCTTTCTTCCAGTCGAAGTAAAAATACCTAAATCTAGAAGACACAGAATCTGATTTGATGATATATGGACTTAGATTCATCACCAGATCCTTAATAATCACATGTTTTTCATTTCCTCAAACTAAACATAACTGCAATATGCGGGCAATTATAGACTTTAACGCTCCGGTCTGAGCTCTCATATCTGACTGTAGGACACACTGCTCCAGCACAAAAGCTTTCTACAGAGTTCAGGGACTGGCTCCCAACTGTCAGGAATGGATCAAAAGATTTGGTGGCACTCTCTCTCACGTATGGCATCTTCAGAGCAAGTACCTAGAGAGGCACTGTAGGTCCATAAGTCATTTCAAGGCCTCCTCTGTGACTTTGTGGATACCAGTGTGATGGCCCTGGGGGCTTTAAACCCCTGTGCCTCCGGCTTTAGAGCACTGCAGTCTGAAGCTTGGTCCATTACTGTTTTACACTACATGAATTCCTGATCCTGCAATGCCAACACCTGCACTAATAATGCTTATTATTCTCAGTCTTTTTTACATGCTCCATGGAGAAGCTTTTCTATTGGTATTCTGTTAGCCATTATAAGCTAGAGCTAAAATAAATGTCTGGCACTGGAGTAATTATTTGAAATCCTATGTATAATTTATTAAACAAATCCATAATGACTGCTTTCTAAAAATATTAGGGCAAGATGAAATATGTTTTGACAGCTGTCAATCCAGAATGTCAAAGTGTTAGATTGTCAGCCTAAAAAATTATAATAGTCTTTTCCCAGCTCTTTTGCAAGAGAATAAAATACAACAAAAATTATTTTAATTTCCTAATATCTAGTCATATAATAAAGATCACTTAATCACAGAATCTTCAGGGGCCATGAAGAGGTGAAATTCTGGCCCCATTGAAGTTAATAGCTAAGCGCTTCAATAAGACCAGGATTTCACCTTAAGATTCCAGCTATTCATCTTGGGGAAAATTTAAAATAATATATCTGGGGAAAATAATCTGATACACAGATATTCACTCAGAGAAAGAAATGATGAAAAAACCAAGGGGTTGTAGTTAACAACAGATTAGACACAAGTTGGAAAGTAAAGGTGGTTGGAATTTTTCAAATGAAAAATATTGCATTAAAAATGTCCCATTTTCAAAAATGGCAGATTTTATAAAGCTGTTCATTCCCACCTACACAAGTTTTCTTTTTTCTATATCTCCTTCTTTCCCCCAAAAAGGCAAAGGGGAAAACACAAAAAAACCCAGTGGAAGTTTCAATAACAGCTTCACATCAGTGATAAATTTCTCCTTTTTGAAACCTGGGAAATAAAGCTTCTTTCTTTAAAAAAAAAAAATTATCATGAAAACTCATTGCCATTTTTCACAAATTCTGTATGCAACATGATATAGCAGCACATAAGTAAGAAGCCAATGTGATTTAGAGATACTTACGGTAAAGAATATTGTCCTGCACAATTCCTCTTAATATGGCTTTGGTAGGATGATGCCTACAGTATTATGTCATGTTCTGGCTACACATCATTAGTAAGATATTGAAAAACTGAAGGGGAGTCATGGAATAGCAAAACATTGATGAGGTTGCAGGAAGGAATGACTCAAGGTAATTCAAATGGTAGCAGTCTTTGTTCCAATCCTGAAGGTTCAAGCCCTGATGATGCTGCATGATGGGAGGATTCTTGATTACCATGTATAAGTACCTCACTGTGAGAAAATACCAGATATTAAAGGGCTCTTTAATTTAGCAAAGAAAGGTATACCAAGAAGCAATGGCTGGATGTTAAAGACAGACAAATTCAAGTTAGCAATAAGGCATAACTTTTTAACAGTGATGGTGGTCAACCACTGGAACAAACTCCCAAGGAAAGTGGTATATTCTACACCTAGCAAAAATCTTCACATCAAACCTGGAGGCCTTTATGGCAGACAAATTTCTGTCAAACACAAGTTAACAGGCTCAGTACAGGAGTAACTGGATGAAATTCTAGGACACATTATGCAGTGTGTCAGACGAGATGGTTGTGGTTTAAAAGTGTGTGAATCTATGGGAAGATGAAAAGACCTAGATCTGTATAGCTTAGCTATGAAAAGGGAACATGAGACTACAAAAATGTCAAAAGTGTAAACACCAAGCAGGGAGAGAAGCGTGTTTCTTTTTTCCCCCCTCTATTTTTAAGCGAGCAGGATTGGAGCCACACCTAGCTAAGACTTAATATATGTATTGTGCTTTTGTTATATGACCTTTCCAAATTACTAACTGCTGAAAGGCAACTCTTTTGCCATCACTAGATATTTCTGAGCCAGTGAGGTGACTAATCAGCTCAGCACTGCAGAGCCATGCCCTCATGCTTTAGGGGATAAGCCAACCAGTAACTAACTAATGGGGGTTAGCAAGAATTTTTCCCTGGGAGAGAGTTTCTCACACATTGGGTCAATTTTTCCTAATGGAACCGTGATCTATGAGAAAATGTTAATTCAGTTGAACTGAAATGTTTTGATGGACAACTGGCAAGAAGGCAGGCTGGCCAGTCTGCTTCCCTGCCAACCAGCCAGCCTGGCTTCCCCAAGCTGCCCAGCTGCTTGGAAGCCCACCTGGCAAGCAATTTGGGAGCAGGAGCAGGAGCTCCCCAGGCTGAATGGCGGCCGTCTGGTGAGGATTTTGCTCTCCAGGCATCTGCCTCCCTAATTCTCAAGCAGGGAAGACAGAAATCTTAGTTCTAAAATATCATTTTTTCAAAACATTCTCCCAAGGAATTATTTTTGTCTTTTTTCATGAGAGAGGATGAAATTCTCTTTTTATGGGAGGGAACTGATTTTTCCAGCCAACTCTAATTTCTTGACTTTCCTCTGAACTACCTGGTGTTGGCTATTTTTGCACTAGAAAGCACACTGGTTGGATTCAGAAGGGCAGGGCCTATATTCCAGTAACTGGCCACTCAGCCAGGAACCCTTGCAAGTTTTTCTTGGGTGACCTCGGCATGTGTGTTCCAGCCTCCTACTCTTGGGAAAAAGGGTGATTATGACAGATTACAGGCCTGATTTTCAGGCCAGCATAGGCCAAGTCTCCCTTTTTACATCATCAGTTATGCAAAGATAACAACAGTAGGTCAAGTTACTTGCAGGCACCCTTTTATGTGATTAAGGGTGCATCTACTCTTGGAGGTAGGATTGCAATTCCCAGTTCACATAGGCATACCAGTACTAGCTTCCATTAAATTAGTGCACTAAAAATAGTAACAGCAGCAAGCAATGGCATGAACAAGTCACCCTAAGTACAAACCCAGGGCGTCCATGCCCCATAGTAGTGATGTACTACCATGGCACTGGCTATTCACTGCGAGTAGGTAGATTAGAATCTTAACTGTCATTTCCTTACCTTTAAATGATTAACCCTGCAACCTTCATATGCTTTTAATGTAGCTGTTTTGATGGAATTAATAAATACATCATGTTAATAGGAGTTTATGAATAAGGAATTAATATTGTTATAAAGGGAAATTAAAAAACCCTACTGTGATCTTTTAAGGAGGTGAGACAGCTGCTATTATAACTTTTATGAAAGTAGATTGAAGAAGCAAACAACTACAACATTTCATGGGTCTGTAAATTATTTTTAAGACACTAACACAAAAATAAAAAAAAATACTTGCATATATTATAGATGATACTCCAGAGGGGAAAATTGGTTTCAAGGCAATCTTTGTCATGTTCCTTTTTCCTTGCAACCTGGTGTTTCTTGGGCTTTTTAAGAGTTGTAAAATGTCATGTGGCTGCTCATTTATCATACATTACAGCCACAGAGAAGAGAAGAGGCACATGTGCCAGAATTATATAAGCTTTGCTGAACAAGATTTGGCTTAATATATTTTAAGGTATTTCCACACAGTCTCCCCAGAATCAAGTTACCAATATCAAAGGCATTTAAATGCATTCTGATCATTTCATTAGAGCTGATCTAGCTACCGTAGTATGATGTTCTATATGTAGCCTCAGTAAAAAAGGCATCGTGACATCAGATATTCTTTGTAATGGAATTTCGCAGACCTAACTTTGTCTTGAGTGACACCTGTGCTACCCCCATTGTCCTAGATTATACCTTCAGTGATAACCGTACAAGCCTACTAAAGCCAGTGGGGCTGCATAGTTGTCACAGAAGGCTGAATTTGGCTGGTGGTGATCCATGCCAATGCATAGCGTAAGTTTGTGGGGTGGCAATTAGAAAATGCTTGGAGTAGGCTGGGTGCACTGGGGGGAGCTAGCTGCACCCTACAAAGGGTTGTAGTAATGGGCATGCTTCTCCTGTATGCCTCCCACAGAAATGTGGAGGAAGGCTCCACCCCACCCACTGCATCCCTACTCGGAGCTGTGTCAATGGCACAATCTAGCCCTTAGGGTTTCTAATTTATATCAGACTCATGATGCACCTTCTCACTGCTGATGATTTGGGAGGGGGGCGAGTGGGAAAGCTAGTATCAAAGCAAGGTCAGAGAGCCTGCTGGTTCAGCAGAGCTTTCCGAGCTGTATGAAGCTGGAAAGGAGGCTTGCAAGCTTCTGTTACTGAAGACCTTTGGACACTGCGATTTCAGAGGCCGCCGTAGGAAAGCTGAATAGCTATTGTTAACTTTCCTTATGTTGTACAGGGTTTCATTGTTGCAGTAGCCTGAACAAGCCAATACGATACTAAATCTGAAATCCCTGCAGCGACTAATACCCCCTGCCGATTCTATACTGTGAAAATAGCTGGATTGACAATGGTGGAGTCTACACAACAGACCTTTTTTTTTTTTTTAAATGTAAACATGAGCAAAGAATCTGATGCTGCTTAAAACTGGTAGCTAAGTTTTAAAAAGCCTCAAGCATTTTACTGTAAAATGGGAGGCTTATCTGTTTGGATACAAGGGATTCAGATCCTTGAGCAGCACTTGAACTTTCATCATTACACGGAACAGTCACGATTCGGTATTCAGTAATCAAGACAGAGCAGGTGAAAATGGCACAATCCAGTTACGCAAGCTGAAACATGACTATCCTAGAGTAATTTTTCATTCCGTGTTTATCTACATAAATAATCATTCAAACACTGTTGCTTCCCTGTTAAACAAACACCACTTAGTCATAAAGTGTGGGATCAATATACATTTTAAAAATGCTACGTCAATGGGCAATATTCAATACTCCGAAAAGCTTGACTCGTATTGTAACATACAGCGTTACGCTTCCTCTCTACTCTCTCGTAACAGCATACCCTGCGAGCGCTTGAAATGCTACAGCTTCTCCCTTTAACTACTGCCACTTCCACTTTTCCCATCTGAGTCTTGTTTAAGATGCTTTCAGCCCTACAGGTTGTAAAAGTGAATACAATTCCAAAAGAGGACTATATAGTCGGATTAATTTTTTTTTAAATGAGGCAATTACTCATGAACTATTGTGTATACCTAATGTGTGCGCAGCTACAATGACTGCATGCACGTTAGGGTGGGAAATGTTTGTATATATAAATCATGATTTTAAAAAATAATCTGATTTTTTTTGGTTTACATGGTGCTAGTTCTTTACTTCCTTTTCACTGATCGTCTTAAATTGCCAAAAATGGACGTGTTATACTTGTTTCTCGAGGACCTTGTCCTGCACCACTGAATTCAGTGGGAGTTTAGCCAGTTACCATAACGGGCACAAGATCACACCTTTAGTTTAACTATTAGCAGAATTTCAGTTTTTAATCTAGAGGGATTTTTTTTTTATTGAGAAGAAAAAAGCCTCTCTAATCTACTCTACTCCACAAATAAAATCTACTCTGAAAAAAGACAAGCTTAAGGCCACATTAACATTCTTACTGTGGGAATGCCACACACACACAATATTGATAAGCAAACAAGCTGTGCTATATTTGCAACGAATACCACCATCACATACTGAACTTTCACAAATCAAGATAGCCAAAATACTCCAGCCAGGCTATACTCTTCTGTCAAGGTTTGCAATTTGAAGTCAATGAGAATTGTGTTCCTATTTCACTTAGATGGCTTTGCAAATCCCACTGGCATAAATATGAGCTTAATTTAAACTAGGCTCTGATTTTTGAAACTTTTGGCCTGTGTGTATAAAAAAAAATACGATCACTGGTAGGGTGTTGAAAGTCTTAATAGCTTGTCATTAAATAATGAAAAAAATTGTTTGGAAGTGATGAAAACTTTATGCTAAGAGAAAGCATTTAAATAAAAATACAATATTAGCCCCTTGATGCTGTAAATACTTATGCACAGGCTTGAGTCTAAGCACATGAGTAGTGCAATTGAAATCAATAGGATTAGTCATGTATTTGCTTAAATGTTCGCAAGATGAGGCCTTAGTTTTCAATATTTTGGTTTTTACCTATGGTAGTTTTGTAAAATTTTAGTAAGATGCTCTACCAGTAGTTGCATTTTTAAAATTTTATTTAAAAAAATCCCAGCATTTATAATGTAATTCATTATAAGTTTAAATCCAAAATTCCAGTAGCAAAATTTTTTAAATTAGTTTTACAATACCTCAGCCTGATTAAATCAATTCTTTTTCTCCCCAAAGTTATGTGATTGAAGTTGCTCCACTCTGACAAAGGGGAATATACTTGAGTAAATATTCCCGGCATACAGAAATTGGTTGAGCACAATTTGCACACACATCATTGCAATAATATTGGGCCATGTACTTGTAGTCACAAAAGGGTGATGTACAAATGGAATTCTCTTACTTGATGGATAGCAAAGTGGAGTCTTATGTACTTGCTTTTCTGGTAAAAAAAAAAATCACAAATAAACTTCTGGCCCCATTAAAGTCAATGGGAGTTGTGACACAGACTTTAAGCAAGCCTGGATTTCACCCCAAATTTTACATCTCTTACTGCAAAACCAGTATGGCTATGAAAGAGCAAACATTTCCTTTCTGCCTCAAGTACCAATTAAAGAGACTATATAAACAAGGACTACAGAAAGTAAGTTATTAATTTTCATACAAGAAAAAAAAAGAGAGATACATCTGGATTCATGACCCGGGCAACCCCATTCACATAGCATATGAGATACTGTCATAGACTCACCATGCTATTACAGAACGCTCTCTCCCTGGAGATCTGGTTCTTCCTGAACAATTGACACTCAGAGCTTCTTCCCTGTAATCTCTTCTCTCAGGCCTACTTTAGGAGTTTCCTTGTTTCTCCCCCACTGCCTCTCCCTTCAGGGAAAGTACAAGAACCTTCCTCCTGCAGACCCTTTGCAATTCCTTTCCCAAAAGGAAAGACTCTCCCCTAGCTCTCCTCTAGCTATTATCTTACAGCCACCCGGGTTCTCCAAATTGGGTCTAATCTCTAATTACCTGTCTCCCCTTCAGGTGCCACAGAATGGCTAATCGGGCTCTCCAGTTCCCTGTAACCCTGTCACCGCCAGCATGGGGTATACACCTGTGACAAATAGAACAACCCAAGGGCAGAGGGCAAGGGGCACCCTGATACCTAGCAGTGAGTTTCTGCTGGCCTGACCAGTAGGGTTGCCAGGTGTATGGTTTTCGACCGGAATGCCTGGTTGAAAAGGGACCCTGGCGGCTATGGTCAGCTCTGCTGACCGAGCTGTTAAAAGTCTGGTTAGCGCCACAGCGGGGCTAAGGTAAGCTCCTTGCCTGCCATGGCTACATGCAGCTCTCGGAAGCAGCAGCATGTTCCCCAGCTGACTCTTAGATGTAGGATCAGCCAGGTGGCTCCGTGCGCTGCTGTGCCCCAAGCATCAGCTCCACAGACCCCACTGGCCAGGAACTATGGCCAATGGGAGCTGTGGGGGTGACACCTGCACACCTCCGCATAAAAGCTGGATGGGGAACATGCCACTGCTTCCTGAAGCTGCCTGAGGTAAGCGCTGCCTGGAGCCTGTACCCTGACCCCTTCCCGCACCCCATCCCCCAGCCTTGATACCCCCTCAATCTCAGCCTGGAGCCCCCTCTTCCACACCCCAGGCCCACCCCAGAGCCCACACCCCACACCCCCCAGTGGAGCCCTAACTTCCCCTCATGCCCCAACCCCCTGCCTGAGTCCTGATCCCCTTCCTGCCCTCTGAGCCCCTTGGTCTAGCCTGGAGTCCCCTTCTGCACCCCAAATCACTCTTCCCCAGCCCCACACCAGAGCCTGCACCCCTCCCACATCCCAACCCCCTGCCTCATCCCAGAGCCCCCTCCCGCACCCTGAACTCCTCATATCTGGCCCCACCCCTGAGCCCACACCCCCAGCCAGAGCCTTCACCCCCTCCTACAACCCAACCCCCTGAGCCAGCCCAGTGAAAATGAGTGAGTGAGGGAGGATGGGATGGAGTGAGCAGAGGCGGGGCCTGGGAGGAGGAGGGGCGGGGCAAGGGCATTCGGTTCTGTATGCGTAGAAAGTTGGCAACCCTACGGAACAGCCCAGTGTACCCCAACTCACTATTGTTATAATCCCCATCTGAAAAGGCGCCATGTAATATGTCACTGGAAAACTCCTAACACACTGGTTATTAATATCCTTGTGTAATGGAGATACAAGCAACTGATGCAAAGTTATGGACATCAACTGAAAGTGTAATTCTTAAAATGTGAGGTTTCAGAGTAACAGCCGTGTTAGTCTGTATTCGCAAAAAAGAAAAGGAGTACTTGTGGCACCTTAGAGACTAACCAATTTATTTGAATTTTTTTCCACTCCATTCGGCTAAATGCAGTGCCTTGCATATTTTTTTCCACTCCATACGGCTAAATGCAGTGCCTTGCATCCGATGAAGTGAGCTGTAGCTCACGAAAGCTTATGCTCAAATAAATTGGTTAGTCTCTAAGGTGCCACAAGTCCTCCTTTTCTTTTTTCTTAAAATGTGTTTGCCGGTCAAACAGAAGTTACTCCACCCTAAACAAAAGCATGTGGTTTCTCGATGGGGCACATAATTTTTTACCCCCACTTAAGTTAATAAGCTGTGATGTGGTTTTGTCTCTTTACAGGAAGAACAAACCTTATTATTTCTCTGAACTGTCCTGGAGAGGACTGGACATTGCAGGGTGCACAGTTTGTGAGGGGGGGGGGAAGGAGGAATTGGGGACTAGAAGGAGGTTGGGATCATCTTATTTGCTGTAACACAGGTTGGTGGAGGCCAGAGTGCGACTGGTGGGTTGTTGGCAGGCTGCTGGGGTCATATCTATAGCTATAAACAGACATGCAGGGTGTGACCTGGTAGGCTGGTTGGGAGCACCCTAGGTTGGGAGCTATGGCAGCAAACCATTGTGAGGCATCCAGGATTACAGGGCATGCAGTGACAACCCCTCACTGGTCTGGATTTGCACTCCAAGCCCCCACTGGACTGTGGTAACACCCCACCACCACCACCACATTTAGATTTAGAAAAAGGCTGCCTGCCATATTTATTGCTCAAGGTCTTGTTGGAAATTCACATCTGAACTACTGTAGGGTTATTAAATAACTCCGGCTGAACGAACCGTGCTATCCCTGTAAAATCTAACCTTTGAAACTATCACACTGAGGACTATGTCGTAACCAAAGCTGCATGCCTAAGACGGTTTTTATTAGTACAACCTCAGTGACTTAACATTTACTCCAGAGGATAAGCAAACAGATGAGATTCACTTTTTCCATCTTGCATAAAATGCTTCTTGGGGCAGGATTATGCTTGAGCTTTGTACATGGTTTGGGGGCTTTGATAAATCGACAGCATGACAAAAAACGGAAGTGTGAAGATTTACCAGAGGAGCATGGGTCTGTGCGTGTCTTGGCAGCCGCTGCAACCCTATGGTAAAAGAAGACTGAGGGATACAGAATAGGTCTAACTGGAACCTCAGATAACATTGGCCACCTACTTCTTTCTCTATTTCAGAGGGAGCATGGTCTAGTGGGTGGGGCAAGTAAGTGGGACACGTAACTCCTGGCTCTTTTCTCACTCTTACCGTGTTATGCACTGTGAAATCATGCCAGTGAATTGGGCACAATGCCCTCTTTAAGGGGGTTTGTGAGGTTTTGATCACTGATATTTGTGAAGTGCTTTAAGAACATTGGAGGAAAGAAGCTTTTCAGTTTGTAAGTTCAAGATAGCATTCAGCTCGTACTGAGGGAAAGGCATTATACATGAAATTTAAGATCATGTAGGAAGTGAAATATCTCAACTTACAAACATGGGGTAAGCTTTAAAGTTCATTGACCCCACATCCACTAAACTCTAACCAACCAGTGATCCCACCACTATCACACCTGGACTCCTGAACACAGCACAACCACTCAAGCGGTGAGCAGGGGTGACAGATATGTACCTTCCAATATACTGAAACCTCTACTTCTAATTTTTTATCCTTTGGAACTTTATTCCAGGATTCCAGAAATAGTTAGCTAGGGAATCATTCACAATCCCCGTTTTGCAACTGCTGCGCTCCAGTCCTACTTTTGAGTGTGATGGAGAAATTGACATAGACATTTCCTAAAGTGTTTAATTTATTCATTTCCTCAGACAAACCAGTTTATTCATAACCCAACTGTTAGGATATAGATATTCAGGCTTGTCTGTAAAGGCCTATACACTAAGAATTTAGGTGTATTCGTATCACTTGGCTACTTTTAGTGGTATAAAAGAAAGAATCAAAACCACTGTTTGCCGGTGTAAGAGCTTTCTCTTACTGTGACAGTCTGATGCCCTGTTCTTAGGCTATTGGGTTCCCTATGTGTGTTGGTATCAGCCCCCAACTGATTTGTAGCCATCAGTAGTTCAGTAATAACTTGCCTATCGGACATCAAAGCCCACTTTTGTTTTAAGATCCTCAGCATACGAACAAACATGTTATTCTAACACAGAGCTCTGACAGGGCCTGCTGGCCTTTGGGGATAAAAGGGAGAACCATGCTGAAATAAGAGTATCACACTGTGATGGGGTTCACTCAGAGTGGTGCCTTCTGCTGGCCATATCGGGGATTAGCTCTCTCAGCCAGCAAGCCGTCTCCTGGTGGTGCCTCTCCTGCCACCTTCTCCGCCTGCAGACCACCTCTAAGTACCGTAGCATCCTTTCCAGAACTCGGCCCACCAGTCATGCCAACATGCATGTGTTTCCCCCTTCGGGGGTGTGTGTGAGAAAGGAAGTATCTCCCAGTTCTATAGTTTGGCCACTTCCCCAGTGGTGAGTGGGGGAAACCTGGACCCGCCCACTATTCCAGGTCCCAACTCAGAGACCCTACAGATAGCAGTCTCCTGCTGCCTCTCCTAAACTCCTTCACCAGTGCTGCTTCAATTCCCTGGGTCATTTCCTTGCAGCTCCAGCATCTTCTTCTCAGGGTCTCCAGCCAGTAAGTCCCAGCAGCCAGCATGTCCCTCTTCCTCCCCCAATCCCTGCCAGCAACTGCTCTGGCCAAGGTGCTACCTTCCTACACCCAGTAGGAACACAGCCCTCTCTCCTTAGGCTCCCTGCAGCAAGTGACCCTGTTCTTCCCTGCAGCTCCCTTTTATGTGAGCCCAGTGGGCCCTGATTGGCTGCTTCCTGCACAGCCTTCCTGCACATTAACCCCTTCCTCTTCAGTGTGGAGTGTACACCCCATCACACATACCTAAAACTTCTCCCTGCAAAGACACCTTACAACATGCACCTGTTCCATGGGATTTTAACCTGTGTATTTGGCCCAGAGTCCTCACAGTAAGACCTCCAGCTCCAAGAAGGGCAGTAGGTTCTAGGATACCTAATTGGTAGAGAAATGAGAACCAGCTTCCAATCACATCCACATATTTAAGCCTTCTCATGTCAGAGACAAGTCCAAATGGGAGAGACTTCCTTGTGTGGGACCAGCTTGGGATGGACTTCTGTTGGCTCAAAGAGTTTTCCCCCTGAGCACTCAATGCCAGTATACAGAAACCATTTAATGAAGTAATTTTTACAATCAGTAAAAAATAGCGAGTCAAATCAGGAGGGCCTTCGTCAGTCCTCACACAACTAGCCCAATCCACATTTAGGCACCTAAATAAGCACTCTGATTTTAGGGGTGGTTAACCACCACAGCTGTCCCTTTTGATAGTTAAGTGTCCAAATAACATTCCCTCAAAATCTCCTCAGGAAAAATGTGTGGTTTGCCTAAACAGCTATTGGTCTCTCCCTGGAGCATCTGCCTTCAGCAGCTTGGCATCTTCCTTGACTAAGCAGGGTAAGGTAAGCTGATTCTTAACCACATGAGCAAAGGTAAAAGTACCCGCTACACTAGTATTCACAATCTCCCTGAGGCACAGTACCTCAGAATTCCACGGTTACCATTTCTGCTTAAATCATAGTTTGTGATTACATTTGTATGGTGAATCCCTAGCTCAAATCACAGTGTGAACCATTCACATAGAGCATCCGCAGACTGAAAAGCATTGATCAATTTATATTGACCATATAAATACACAAGAGCTTTGTGAAACATGTGAGAACATTTACTGTTTTTGATCCACATAGGTTAACATCCCCCATCCACAAAAAAAAAACCCAAAAAACCAAAACCTTGAAATTCATCTGAAAAGGAATACTCATTGAAAACCTCTTGGTTTCACATTATTTCATAATTCAAAATCCATAAGCACACCTAGACTCTAAACTGGGTCTACTACCTCATTCATAAGATCCATGCACCTGAGGGAACCTTTCAATGAAGAGAACTGGATCTGACATTGTAGTCTGAGATGAAATTCAAAATCAGCTCAGTTGTGCTGGTATCAAGATTTGTTGTGATCATATCACATAGTTATATTTATTAGACTTTTCAGAGGCTAATGTTTATTGGACTGGCTTAATGATGCTTGGAATCTTATCATAATACTATTAACATACAGACAAACCAAAACAGAGTTTGTTCTAAGGCTTGAGATTTTATGTGGGCCTTTTTAAGTCAGCATGACACCTGATTCTTTTCTAGAGATCTAAATATCTGAAAACTGACACAATGCATTGGGCAATAGATTCAAAACTTTATTGCCATTTCCCAATTATGCAAAGAACAGAATTTAGCTTGATCATAGGTTTTATTCAATAAACTATAGACTTAACCTCCATTCTAAAATGATGTATAAAGAGACAATGAAAAAGCAATTGCTCTTAGAAATATTCCTGAGAAAATGATCTGTCACCAGTTGATCCATGGGATTTTAGTAATTAGTACTATTTGTGCAGCCGTTTAGATATGTCACATTCACACCTAGGCATGAGATTTCTGAGGAAGATGAGGGTAAAAGGAGAGCAGCAGAATATGGACCCTGGAATTCAGAAAAGCAGACTTTGACAACCTCAGGGAACTGATGGGCAGGATCCCCTAGGAAAATAACATGAGGGACAAAGGAGTCCAGGAGAGCTGGCTGTATTTTAAAGAATCCTTATTGAGGTTACAGGGACAAACCATCCCGATGTGTAGAAAGAATAGTAAATATGACAGGCGACCAGCTTGGCTTCACAGTGAAATCCTTGCTGATCTTAAACACAAAAAAGAAGCTTATAAGAAGTGGAAGATTGGACAAATGACCAGGGAAGAGTATAAAAATATTGCTCGGGCATGCAGGAGTGAAATCAGGAAGGCCAAATCACACCTGGAGTTGCAGCTAGCAAGAGATATTTAGAGTAACCAGAAGGGTTTCTTCAGGTATGTTAGCAACAAGAAGAAAGTCAAGGAAAGTGTGGGCCTCTTACTGAATGAGGGAGGCAACCTAGTGACAGAGGATCTGGAAAAAGCTAATGTACTCAATGCTTTTTTTGCCTCTGTCTTCACGAACAAGGTCAGCTCCCAGACTGCTGCACTGGGCAGCACAGCATGGGGAGGAGGTGACCAGCCCTCTGTGAAGAAGGAAGTGGTTTGGGACTATTTAGCTGGACAAGCATAAGTCCATGGGGCCGGATGCGCTGCATCCAAGAGTGCTAAAGGAGTTGGCAGATGTGATTGCAGAGCCATTGGCCATTATCTTTGAAAACTCCTGGCAATTGGGGGAGGTCGCAGATGACTGGAAAAAGGCTAATGTAGCGCCCATCTTTAAAAAAGGGAAGGAAGAGGATCCTGGGAACTACATGCCAGTCAGCCTCACCTCAGTCCCTCGAAAAATCATGGAGCAGGTCCTCAAGGAATCAATTCGGAAGCACTTAGAGGAGAGGAAAGTGATCAGGAACAGTCATCATGGATTCACCAAGGGCAAGTCATGCCTGACTAGTCTAATTGCCTTCTATGACAAGATAACTGGCTCTGTGGATGAGGGGAAAGCGGTGGGTGTGTTGTTCCTTGACTTTAGCAAAGCTTTTGACAAGGTCTCCCACAGTATTCTTGCCAGCAAGTTAAAGAAGTATGGGCTGGATGTATGGATTATAAGGTAGACAGAAAGTTGGCTAGGTTGTCGGGCTCAACGGGTAGTGATCAATGGCTCCATGTCTAGTTGGCAGCCGGTATCAAGTGGAGTGCCCTAAGGGTCGGTCTCAGGCCGGTTTTGTTCAATATCTTCATAAATTATCTGGAGGATGGTGTGGATTGCACCCTCCGCAAGTTTGCAGATGACACTAAACTGGGAGGAGAGGTAGATACACTGGAGGGTAGGGATAGGATACAGAGGGCCCTAGACAAATTAGAGGATTGGGCCAAAAGAAATCTCATGAGGTTCAACAAGGACAAGTGCAGAGTCCTGCACTTACGATGGAAGAATCCCATGCACAGCTACAGACTCGGGATCGAATGGCTAGGTCTGCAGAAAAGGACCTAGGGGTTACAATGGACAAGAAGCTGGATATGAGTCAACAGTGTACCCTTGTTGCCAAGAAGGCCAATGGCATTCTGGGACGTATAAGTAGGGGCATTGCCAGCAGATCGAGGGACATGATCGTTCCCCTCTATTCGACATTGGTGAGGCCTCATCTGGAGTAATGTGTCCAGTTTTGGGCCCCACACTACAAGAAGGATGTGGATAAATTGGAGAGAGTCCAGCGAAGGGCAACAAAAATGATTAGGGGTCTGGAACACATGAGTTATGAGGAGAGGCTGAGGGAGCTGGGATTGTTTAGCCTGCAGAAGAGAAGAATGAGGGGGGATTTGATAGCTGCTTTCAACTACCTGAAAGGGGGTTCCAAAGAGGATGGATCTAGACTGTTCTCAGTGGTAGCTGATGACAGAACAAGTAGTAATGGTCTCAAGTTGCAGTGTGGGAGGTTTAGGTTGTATGCTAGGAAAACCTTTTTCACTAGGAGGGTGGTGAAGCACTGGAATGGGTTACCTAGGGAGGTGGTGGAATCTCCTTCCTTAGAAGTTTTTAAGATCAGGCTTGACAAAGCCCTGGCTGGGATGATTTAGTTGGGGATTGGTCCTGCTTTGAGCAGGGGGTTGGACTAGATGACCGCCTGAGGTCCCTTCCAACCCTGATTTTCTATGATTCTATGATCACTCACAAAGTAACAAGGCAGGTGAGAGGGGCAGATGCCGCCGTGGCATAAGCAGACAATTGCATGCCTGCTTTCTCCATACAAGCATAGCTTCATGTCACCATTTAATGGTATTCTCTTCAAGGAAGGTGGTCCTACTTACACAAGCACACAATTTGGCCCATATGTTTGAGCTCCGGTCTAGTATCTGTACACAGGTATAAACTACATATATACCACAAAGTACCATTTTTAATGGTTTGGAGTCGATGTTTCTTATGGGATGCTGCATGGGGAGGGCTCTGATTCACCACCATACCTTTTGTTAACAGTGTTAACACCTGTCTACACCTGCTGTGTCAGGGATCATATATTGCCTGACCCAACACTGGTAGATACGTAGATTATGGGCTAGCTGTGGGCCAGACAAAAGCAAAAGACTGGACAGTTTGTATACACATTTCAAATTGCTAGGTTCATCTACCCATCCCTCTGCTCATCTGTTTGTAGTGAGGCCATCATCATGGAATCTGGCCTCTCCTAAACACCATCCATAGAGCTCTTTTTTGTGTGTAGAAAGTTTTAAGTTACATCCTTTGACTTTGCATTTGGCCTGCCTAGTAAGACAGTGGAGTTAATGCATTGTAATAGTTTTTACTTTTGGCTATTTTTCGTCCCTTGATTTGTTGTGATTATATAAAACCAGATAGATGTGAACATTGTACCCTAAATTAATGTACTTCACAAGTGCCCTCAGCAAATGTAACAATTTTATAAAACAAAGGAAATGTTAGCATTGCCAGGAGCCTAATGATAGATTACTGCATATATTAACTAACACTATCGTTAAAATGTAGCAAAATTGCAGATCGACCCGACTGCTTTAAACTCAATGGTGCTGTGCAAGCCATTAAGCACTTAATGTAATTATAATTTTATTTGACGTTGTCAATACATAAAAGGTAAATGATTGCCTTTTCCTAGTCTAAAATAAAAAAAAATAAATTAAAATAGCTTAAATAACCTTAACATGATGAATTCATTTTAAATTAAGTCCCAGAATTGGAAGTTCTAAACCCTCAGATTTAATCTTACCTCATTAGACAAGAACAATAATCCTTCAACCAAAGATATGCTTTTACCAAAGCCTCATTGAGCTGTCTTAGGTTAAATTTCCATTTGTTTAACAAGAGGCTTAGTGAAATGAAAAATATGCATAACTGTGTATTTACAAGATGAACTTAGCTTGCAAGTAATGGTAATACCAAGATTTGAGCTCTTTGTGCAAAATTACGCAAGCATTTTTCCATGTTAAATATGGATACTGCATTTAATACCTATAAACACACTGATAGAAGGAAGGGCAGCTCTCAGTAGCAGAATGGATTAAAAAACAGCCTTTCCTCACAAGAGACCCAAATTCTGCTTGTTATTTATGCCACAAGTGAAAGAGTTTGCTTCTTTTCTCCTATTCCTTAACATCACTGCACAATCTTTAGTACAATTTGGCATAATTAGCTTTGTCTCTTAAGCAGGGCAGGACTGGAATAACAGGGGTAATGAAGGTCAGGGTTCAGGTGAATTAGCAGATATGTGCAAAATCTTCCACATTATGCTTAATTTCATAGTTTATAAAGCCAGATGAGACCATTGTGATCACTTTAAACACAGCACTATTACTCAATTTCATGAGCGACAAAGTTCGCTCAAATTATAAAATGGCTTTCTTAATTATATGTTCAATTATCACTTAACTAGTGGAACTCATTGCCATAAGACACTAATAAGAAAAAAAAAGAAAGATGAGAATTTTAAAAATCAACATTCATAAGCCACAAATGCCTATGGAAAAGCTCTATGCAATTTAATAGGAATTAAGCCAATAGGGTTCTACAAAATTTAGCAAGGTTCTATGGAAATTATTCTAAAAAAACAACAACATAGAATTTATTAGACTGGGATCTTGCTATAGATTTTTTTAAAAAAAATTTTTTTTTGAGCCATCCTATAGAATTCTGTAGCAGGAACATTCTCTACTACATTCTACAGAATAAATCTGAAAGGTTACAGGAAAAATTATTTCCTATTCAATTTTACAGGACTTTTTCATAAAGTAAATAAGAATAGTACATGCAGTTACACAGTACAAGACAGAAAAAGTAATGCTGTCTTGGCATATAAAAAGCCATGCTTTCTCAATACATTGCAAAACTTCCAAAGGATCTTTTGGCTGTATGACTTCTATTTTAAAGCGCATTTTTAAATAAATGTAAGGAATCACTAATTGCATGATGTGCAATTCATACAAATCCAAATCTCAGCACTGGTGAACCAGGCATAGGATCTAGCTACAACTGTGCCACCCAATATAAAGTCAGAAATCTATTTATAACCTGGTAGCACAGACTACATTCCGGGGATTGTCCACACACACACAAGCCAATGCATGCCTTGAAGCACTTGCATTTGAATGAACCTTCACATTGGTCCATGAGGGCAGAGCCCTATTAAAGAGAACATGCTGGATTCGGGCCTCAGAACACAAGGAATATTTGAAGGATGGAGGAGGAAGATTAAGAAAACTATATCCAATTGCGCCTCAACCTACCCATTGTTTGTTGGCTAATTTCTTGAAAAGGATTGAAGAAGTAGTAACTGATGGACTTTTTGGATGAGTCCAGGGAGGATGTGTCTGGTGTCTGGGGCAGTGCAGAAGAGGATGTGAAATTTTTTAAGTCCTCTTCTACTTTGAATTTTAGATGTTCCAAAGGATGGTGCTTCTATCCCTACCCTTGAAAGAATATTCCATAACCTACTAGCTCTCCTTATCACTAACATGGTCTTGATTTTCTTAACAAAAAAAGTCTCCTTGTCTTGATTTCATTCCACTATTTCTAGAATGGGTTCATGTACCGGGGTTAATAATTTCACTCCGGCTTTATTTATACTATATTTCTAGACCATTATCATGTCCTTAACTGTTTCTTCGCCAGCACACAAATATTTAGGGCCAAAGCTTATATCAGGATTAGACATCATAGCTCCACTGAGTCAAATCCTTAGCTAAGGAGTGGATTATTGGCTTTAATTTCTCTCACTTGTTAGTTCCTTCAGTCCCTACATTTTTATTGCTTTTCCCTGATTTCTGTCCAGTTTGTCTACTGGTTTTTCTTAATGATGTATAAAGAAGGGAATGGAGCATCCTAAACCTGATCACTACAATCCTAAAGACCCTAGCCCTGTTCCCACTGATTACAGGCCCTAACCACACTATGACAGGATGTCTGTTTATTCAGCTGGAATTACACAGTTTTCCCCCCACTGACGTATCACAATGCAAAGTCAACTCTAATGGATTCTTCCTTATCATCCCTGTGTTTCTTTTGGAATTACTAATCTCCCAGTTTTTCTGTTCCATCCGATAATGTACTAAGTCAACATAGAGACTTCGTGCATGTCAAGCCAGCTTATAAATCACCAGCGCACTAGCCTGCCACACACTAATGGGCTCTGTGGACACCCTGCTCCTGTGCATTAAAAGTTCAAAATTCTTAATGAACAGTAGCAGGGTCTGCAGAGCCAATTAGTGCATGCCAGGCTAGTACACTGTACATTCATACACTGGCTTGACATGCACTAAGTCTCCCCATAGACAAGAGTCCTGGGTCTTAGTTGTTCCCCCACCACTATAACATATTGAGTTGTATTTTTCCAAGATGACTTTTCATAGGTTATTTCCTCCATACATGCATTGTCTCTCTAGGTTCTTTTTAGTATCCCCCTATACTATTTGTACTCTCATACCTCCCAATTTAGTACCTGTACTTTGATATACTGCTTAATCCCTCCTTCAAGGAGATTATGGAGATGCTAAATAAGAATGACTGATGCTTGCATTATGCCCCACTACCTTCAAGTTGATACACTTCATCATCCTTTGATTGTAGTCCTTCAGCCAGTTTTCAGTCCATATGACCGTACTTTCATGCAAGTCAGTGTGATAGGTTGCTCCCCCCCCCGCCCCCGCAGGGTGTACTGGAGTATCACTGAGACTGCCGGTTCCACAAGTCTGGGTTCCCTTACAGAGCCCTGCTGAGTCAGGCCCTCAAGCCTCCTCCAGCATACATGCACGTAGGGCCACACCCAGCTGCAGAAAGACACAAACACTGAGATCAGCTCAGAAATTGCCTAGTACTCAAGTGCACACCCATCTGGGATGCAAACCCCAAATTGTATTTTCTTGCGCTGCACAGAACTGTACAGCGCAAGTTCATGAAAATCGCCCCCTCCCTCAATGTGGAGGAAGAGATGCACAGCTTCCCCTCCCCACATTATGAATTGCACAATCTGGTTCAGAGAAAACAAAAACTAGTTTAGTAACTACAAAGGATAGATTTCAAGTGATTATAAGGGAGAGCAAAGAGAATCAACGTAGATTACTGATCAAATAAAGCAAACGCAAACTAATCTTAATACACTAAAGAAACTGGCTACAAGTAGTAATTTCTCGCCCTAAATGTTGTTTTAAGCAGGTTGCAGAGTTTCTTGAAGACAAACTGCTCTTGCTTTTAGTTTAGAACTCCAGGTATTCCTTTCACAGGTCAGATACCTTCTAGCCTGAGTCCAGTCCTTTCTTCCCCAGATCATTCTTATGTGTTTTCAGCAGTCATCTTGTGCAGAGATTCAGTGAAAAACGAACCCTGATTCACTCACTTCCCTGCCTTAAATAGGATTTACATATGGCAGGAATCCTTTGTTTCCCAGTTTGATCCCCACCTCCTCTTAGTGGAAAAATACTAGTCCAAGATGGAGTCCAGTACCAAGTGACATGACCACATGACCCTGCAGTGTCAAAGCAGCCATAAGTCCTCAGGAAGGTGGGAGATTAGCACCTTCAAAGTCCTATTGTTTTCCCTAATGACCCATTGACTAGCCAGCCAGAATGATTGCATTTTGTCTGGTGGGCGTTCCCCAGGTGCAAACACTTTTGTAATTGATACATAGTGCATATTCCTAACTTTATATACAGAAATGATACATGCATTCAAATAGGATAATCATATTCAGTAAATCACAAACCTTCCAATGATATCTCACAAGATCCATCTTGCATAAAATACATATTAGATATGCCCTATTCATATCATAACAATATCTCTATGAAGAATATGGGGCATAGTGTCTCAGGTCAGTCTGAATTTTGGTGAATTGGTAAATATACACAGAGACCCCAGCCCCACAAGCACTTCCAGGATGCAACATCTGCTGGAAACATATCATAAAGACTAAGACCCTGATCCTGCCAACAGTCACACATCTGTTTTACATTTATACATGAGGTGCCCTGTCCAACTCAATGGGACTATTCACAGTCATAAAGTTAAGTGTGTGTGTACAAGTGCTAGCAGGACCAGGGCCTTAGATCCAGATTTATCACTCCCAGGAAACAAGGAAATATACAGTGTGAATATCTAAAGGAAGAGATCTCAAAGAATAAGAGGCAAAGATTTCACAGGTTTCTAAAAAGGAGTTAAAAGTTTATCATAAATATTTTACATAAAGTAGAATAATTTATATGGCTCAAGGAAAGGCCTGTGTTGGCTCACAATGCAGTGGAGATCTTTGAAAGCGATGGAGTAAATCACACGGCTACAATGCCAGGCAACTTTCTGAATATTTACCACTTCTCATCAGGGAAACATCTTTTCTGGAGAAAAACAGAAACAGTGACCTCAAAAAGAAGAGTAGGCTTCAACCTTTTAAAGGGTGAGAGAAACACCTAGACTGTTAATGAGACTAAATGCACACTCCAAGCCGAAAACCTGATTCATTTATAATACAGAAAGAATATATTTAAAAAAAAATCAAGCTACATTCCATATGCTAAAAAGAAACTTCTATGATACCTCAGACAAGACAGGCAAATTAAATTACTAGACTATTACGAGGGGGAGGAATATGCATGTTTTATTCCATCCATTAAAACTGAAATGAGTAATAATATTGCTACAGATGAAAAAAATTAATAATGGTTTTTTAAACTGTTACAAGAACTTGTACACCACACAAGTGACTAAAGCTTCCATGGAGGAGATTGATTTGTTTTTACTAAAACAAAAATTGTGATACCTGAGTGAAGTTAGAATTGGTCTCATTAAATTCTGTTTAACAAGAGAAACATGGACAGCTATTATATCATTAAGTACAGGCAATGTGCCAAGGGTTATGGCTTGTAACTGGAGATTTTTAAAGTCTTCCTGTATCACTTCACTGCTCCCTTATTTAACATGTTTAATAACATTTCTTATTGATTTAGGGAAGCCTGTGGCCATAACTAGCTTGGGTTGTGATTGCATCTGTTCTCACCAGCTAAGGTCAGTTGGGGCTGGTCAATACTTGGGATGGGAGATTTCCATGTGTTGCAGGAAAATGCACTGAGGTACAGATATGTTCGGTAGCACCATCTTCTCTGAGGAAGTTGTGAAGTAACGACTACATGTGCAGCTTGATGTTTATGCAATGTGGGAAGTATTGGTCTTTCAGACAAAATATAAACTGTAGATCCTGACCCTCCATGGTCCTATTAAAGTCCCACAATATTCTTGTTCTGCAGATGTAGAGGTAACAACTTGGCCAAATCTCAAAATGGGCAATTGTATTCTGCTGACGTAAGTGACACCCCAGTTTCAACGGAGAGCTTTGTTCCATTCCCTCTGCCCCTGACATGTACAGGAATGTTCTTTTGCATAGATAAACAGCTTCTGGGATCCACCAAAGAGATTTCCTCCACTTCTGAATTGCAGTAGTCATCTCCGTGTATAGTTTTACATTGTTTTGCTAAGTTTGTAGAACACTTCGGAATAGTTCAGAATGAAGGCTATTTTGTGAATGTAAGAATTATGGACCCATGCGGAAGGAAGGTCCACTATTTTCTCCAGAGATTATAAACTGCTAAATAGCTGAGGCTGAAGGCGTTTAGTTACTGTACTACAGGGAAATAATCCCCGGAAAAAAATATAGGCATTTGTGTGATGAGCATCATGACTACATATCTGCTTTTCACCACATATCAGCTTGGTAATATGACAGAAAGAGATGCACATATACACACACTCACTGTGTGTGTGGTAGTGACATCTGTAATAAATATAGATTCACATGGCTCTGCAATGTATCAGGCACCTTTGATTGTTTTGCCTACTTTCCCCGGGTTAATGCATTACTGCTAGGTCTACTTTCCAAATTATCATTGCCAAATGCTGACGTTTAATGGCTTCTACTGTACTAGTATATTTTGCTCTATTCCATTTTGCCACTCACTACTGCTGTTGGGTTTGAACAACTCCTTTCCGAGGGAGTTGGCTTTATACAGATTCTCTTTCTGGGCCTTTGTCTTTCATTATCTTGTTCTTCTATCATATTAGCCTTTGCGAGGTTACATCTTCTCCTTCTTATTTCATCCTACACATTCAGGGGCTCAGCTACTTTGAAGGGGCTCAACTAGAATTTTGCAATTGTTTTGGGGTTCTCTTTTCCAGTGCAAATCCTTGATCTACTCTGAACTGATCCTGCTCCTATTGAAGTCCTGTGTTAAGTTCTCCTACATTGAAGAACTTGGTTGTGACGGGGCGCCTGCCCCTGAGAGAGTTAAAACCAGCGTAGGGAGGCTGAGCCGCAAGAAGCCCAAGGGGTGGCTGCAGTGGAAACAGCCAATTAAGGCGTGGGATGCAGACAATTAGGGCTGTAGCTGGACCAGCCAATCAGGGCCCAGCAAGCCCCTATAAAAGGAAGCTGCAGACCAGAGGGAGGGGGTCTCCTGCAGGGAGCCTTAGGGAGAAGACTGGCTTCCTAGAGGGCTCCTGGCAGGCTGCCAGGATTTACAGGCTCGAGATCCTGGGCAAAGGAGCTGGAGCCAGAGGCAGCAGCAGAAGGAATGGAGGCTGCAGGGAAGTGGCCCAGGGAATAGAGACAGTGAGATGGAAGGAAGAGGCAGCAGGAAGCTGCTGTTTGCAGGGTCGCTGGGCCGGAGCCCAGAGTAGTGGGAAGGACACACACATACACACACCCCCTCACAAGCTGCTGAAGGAGCAGCCTGGCTGGGGACTGCCAAGCTGCTGCGAGGAGTGGCTGGACTCCTGTTGGAGGAGTCCCCCAGAAGTGTGTGTGGGGGGGAAACCGGATGGTTACACGGCCAGAGTGCCATATCACAGAGCAGATGCAGAGAGAAAGGAGCTGTAACAGATCTGCAGGTGGAGGGGAGGATGGGAGCGCCGCCACCACCCGAGGGCGCACCCGCTGGGACTGAGCTAATTCCTGAAACACCCAGCAGGGGGCACCCAGTGTGGTGAGTGAGCCCGTGACATTGGTATATACCCTAGCAGAGATCCTTGTAGCAGAAACTCCAGCAGGGGGAAGGAGAGTGGCTGTGGAAAGCGGATGCAACCTGCACTCTGATCTGGTGCTGTGCAAGAAGTGGGTGGGACTAGAAACGACTGGTGGCAATGTATTAATTCTAGAGCTGACAAGAAATGGCTTTCCTGTCCTGTAAAGATTTTTTTTTACGTTTTGAACATTTTTCCTGTTCTCCATGGAGGAAAAAACCGGTGACCTTTCAATTTTTGCCACAACCGCTCCCCCACATCACAACAACAAAACACAAGGAGAGAGAGAGCATGCACATATCCGAGAATAGCCAAGAGCACAATAGATAGGGCACTCACCTGGGAAGTGGGAGACCCAGATTCAAGAGTCCTTGCTCTGAACCAGGGAAAACAGGGACTTGACCCTGGGTTTCCCCACATCCCTGTAGAATGCCCTCGCCACAGAGCTATTGAGTCAGTCTCTCTCTCAATCCTTTGAGTTGGAGCTGTTCCACTTTGTATAAGTAATTTTACATATTAATTGGGCAAACAGGAGACAGATTTGGGATGTGGAGAATCAAGTTCAAATCCCTGCATCTTCCATGTCCCAGCTGAGTGCCCTAACCCAGCAGGCTAGAGTGTCTCTCTCCTTCTGCCTGACCCAATGCACATTTATTTAAACCAAGTGGAACAGCTTCAGCAAGACAGCACCTCAGCCCAGAATAGGGGTTAGGGGCTTTCACCTGGAAAATGCAGCATCAAGTTTTCATTCTGAAAGAGCTAAAACAAATACTTGAAGCTGGGTCTCCCGCTTCCAAGGTGAGTGTCTCAACCTGGGTCGCTCTCCTTCTTGCTTTGATCTGAAATCCCATCCTGGCTCAGAGAAGTCCTCCCCAAGCGAAGTATTGTCAAAACTGATTCGTTCCCACACAAAATTTCAAAGAATTGGCATTTTCTGAAACTTTGAAAAACAAACTTTGTCAAAACCACCTGTAATTGATCACATTCTCCCAGCCTCCCCACAACAGTACTCCTATTAAATTGACTTAAAGCTGGTCTATCTCAGCAGAAAACCAGAGAGAGGGCAGCTGGCATCTCATCTCTTACCCTCTATGCAGGTGAATCCACTTCCGCTGAAGGGGGCATCACTCTCTAACAAATTCAAAAAGCTGTTCACAGTGGATGTATTGCTACTCACTTCAAAGTGAGTGAGATTGGACCTTCATGACATTACATGTATTTTTTCCTGTTGTTTTATTCAGGTAGATGTAAAATCAGGATGGTAGATATCTTACAGGGTAATTAGATTCAAAAACATAGAGAACCCCTCTAGGCAAAACCTTAAGTTACAAAAAAGATACACAGACAGAAATAGTTATTCTATTCAGCACAATTCTTTTCTCAGCCATTTAAAGAAATCATAATCTAACACATACCTAGCTAGATTACTTACTAAAAGTTCTAAGACTCCATTCCTGTTCTGTCCCTGGCAGAAACCAGCATACAGACAGCCACAGACCCATTGTTTCTCTCCCTCCTCCCAGCTTTTGAAAGTATCTTGTCTCCTCATTGGTCATTTTGGTCAGGTGCCAGCGAGGTTACCTTTAGCTTCTTAACCCTTTACAGGTGAGAGGAGCTTTCCCCTGGCCAGGAGGGATTTCAAAGGGGTTTACCCTTCCCTTTATATTTATGACAGGACCTATGTAAGTGATTTTGCTATGAATTAGGATGTTTTGTTTTCCTGAACCTCAAGGCATCATCTTTGTTCATTTTGGTTTTCATACATCTTCAGTTTCAGAAATAAATTCACTTATGAATCCTTAGAGTTTAAGTCCACAGTGCAAGTTCCAGATCTCAAAACTGGGAAAGTTTCTGAAGAATAATTAACAGAATCATCACTCTGCTCCATCAATTCAAGCATCTCCGAATAGCTGCTTAAAAATCATCTAGCAACTCATAGAAGCTAAACATTCTCACATGAGCCCCTTGCTTGAGCATTTCTCTATGTGATTTTAATCCACACTCCATCAGAGACCCCCTTCAATTCTCAAATGCAAAAGCTTGCATGGATTTGAAGATAATCTTTTTATTAGCAAATCTCTTTAACAAACATACTCAGCCAATAAGAAAATAATGGTAAATACGAGGAAGTGATGATATATTGGGAATCAAATTAATTAACACCACAAAAACATAATCCCTTAATCACTAAGACTCCCCTTGCGTTTTACTCACTTATTAAAATATACAAACTGATTTTAAACCAGATGTGAAATCCATATGCCGAAAAGAAAATACATACAATTAAAAGAGAGCTTTTTTCCCCAGTACGTTATGATATAAATGAAAACCTTGACTCAAACCTGCAAAACAGCTGAGAGGAAACACTAATCACACCTCTCATCACACCTGATTTATTCTGCCCACCTAAATTTAACTTTGCCCCTAACTTTTGCAAAAACATATGCAAAGATCAAAGAAACAAAGTGCCAGGGGATTTTTAAAATCCTGTTTAGTCCCACTAAGATTTTAGGCTTTGATTTTCAAACATAACCAAAATTTTGGGCCTGCAATTCAGAGGATTTTTTTTTTTTTTGAGGGAGGAGGTGTTCACTTTTTGAAAAATCAAGCCTTTTATGTCTCAAGTTGGGCACCTAAAAACCTGAGGCACCCAAATCCACTAGTTGCTTTTGAAAACCTTGGTTTTATTGCATATCACACCATTTTAGGGAAACCCAGTTCTCAATTTCTTCTAGTGGTAGGTGAAGTTCTCTAAGGGTTTGGTGAAGCTCAGTTTAGTTCAAACATGTATCCTAAATTTAAGATTAAGTCAGTTTTTATCTGAAACGTAACCCCCCATTTTATACTTCCTTTTTTCCTTACCCCCTGAATGTGGCTCTCATAGAGTCAGATCTTAAATCCAAAAGGAACCATGACATTACCTAGTCTAACTTCCAATATAAACACAAGTCAGAGACTCTCACCCAGTTGCACTTGCATTAAGTTATTAAATTGTGCCTTATTTTTCATTTGAATTAGTCTAGTTTTACCTTTCAGCCAGTGCTTCTTATTATACCTTTCTCTGCTAGAATAAAGAACCCTTCAGAGTACCTGGTATTTTCTCCCCATGAAGGTACTTACACACTGTAATCAAGTAACCTCTCTATCTTGTTTTTGATAAACTGAGCAGATTGAGTTCTAAACGTTTACTGTAGGGCATTTTCTCCAGCCTTCAAATAATTTGTGCACCTGTTCTCTGCAATCTCTCCAATTTTTCGACATCTTTTAAAATGCAGACACCGGAACTGGATGCAGTATTTTAATATCAGTCTCATCAATGTCATATACAGAGGAAAAGTCACCTCCTTACTCGTACTCACTGATCCTCTTTTAATGTATCCAAGAATTGAATTGGGTTATTTTTCTAGCCAAAATGTACTCATGACTCCCCCGTCATCATTATTTACCACTCTGCCAATCTTAGTGTCACTGCAAATTATAAGGAGTTATTTCATATTTATTTCCAGATACCTGATGAAAATATCAAATAGCATCAGGCCCAGTACTGAGCCCTGCAGAACCTCACTAGAAACATCCCCTACCACTGAGGACTCCCCACTGACAACTACTTTTTGAGAGAGATCTGTCAGTAAACAGCTCTTAATCCATTTAAGATCTGCTCTATTAATATTGTATGGTGGCATTTTTTTTAAAATCAAGATGTCGTGGAGCACTAAGTCAAATGCCTTACAAAAGTCTAAGCCCTAGTCTATGCTATAAACTTACTTTGGTATAACTACATCACTCGGGTGTAGAAAATGCACACCACTGAAGGACAGTTATACCAACCAAACTTCCAGTGTAGACAGTGCTATGTCGATATACGGGCTTCTCCTGTCAACATAGCTACAGCCTCTCAGGGAGGTGGAGTACCTACACCAATAGAAGACACTCTCCTGTCAGCGTAGGTAACCTCTTCACTAAGCGTCACAGCTTAGTGAAATATATTAAAATCAACTTGTATCAACCAAACCTGTAATTTCAGCAAAAAATGAAGTGGTTTTTTTTCATAAAAAGCTATTCTCAATAATAGTGTGTGCTTCCCATTCTTCCTCACTTCCACTGGCAGATCCCTCTAGCTCCATCCCTCTTTTGACAGGTTGTGTTGGTCTTCCGCCCTTCACCACCACCATCCCAGCTCCCATCACTGTGAAGCATCCATAATGGAATGACATGGATCTCAATTTGCTCCGATACATAGTTAAAGTTTATACAGATATATTTTTTGGAAGGGGTGCTCAGATTTGTACATGCTGCAGACCAAATATCAAGGAGAGTTTTGTCGTCCATGTTCCTGCCAATCACACATTTCTGTGGCAACTTATTTTCAAAAAAGTACTTAGGAATTTTCAAACCTCAGTTCCTAAGTTCACCCTCGTGAATATCAGCACAGTTATTTAGGTGCCGAAGTCTGGATTTGTGTGCCAACTTTAGGCACGCAAGTTTAAATATTTTGGTCCACTCATTATCCCATTTAAAATTTTGCAGTGAAGAACCTGGATGCCTGCAGAACAAAGAGGAGCTGACAGCACCATGTGACATGGCAACTCTCCCTGAACTACCAGTGAATGATCCATGGACCACAGTATAGCTATACTGTGGCTCTCTCGTATCTAACTTTAGTCATATATATTCTTGATCAAATAAGGACATTTTCTTCCTAAGTAACAATTGCATTAGCCCTTCATGCAAAATGTATTTTTCTGAATTTAAATCTGCCTGTCTGCTATTCCTTTCATTCCACTTATGAACAAATTCATTGTGCCTGTCATGGACAAAGGGAATTTGATAAGGGTTTTCTTCCCATCAGACTCTCATAGAATCTTTGCTGCAGAAATGATGAGCAACGGATTAACAGGCACAACTGTTTCCAGTAATATCAAGAATCTCCCCACTCTCCCCCATAGACATTGCTCAGGAAAAACTCGAGGGGAAATTAAAATCTCACATGTTCCACAGGGAAATTCACTGCATGTACCAAGTAAACATACACTATTAAAAAAAAATCACTTTCCCAGATAAGCCTCTTGAGAGATGATCAATTCATTGTCTGAGTCCTCAGGCAGCAGACTGAGTAGCATAAAATCAACTTCAAGAACCTCTGATGTTTTAAACTGAGTAAGAAAAATTTGACCCAGAATTTCATAGCATTAGAGGGGAAAGAGGGAGAGTCAAGAAGATATTATTTCCCCTATGTGATTTATTAGCTGATTAAATTAAGTACTGTGGGCCTGATATATTGGGCCTCCATAGCTTTCATTTACTTCACTTGCAGTTTTAGGTGCTCAGCACTTTTGTAAATCTTACCCATGGTCTTTATAAAGCAAGTCTCTGTAAGCTGTGAGTTTGCAGAGTTTTATATGTATGTAGTTTTTCAGGGAATAAACATGAATCAGATACACACTTGAGCAATCTCATTAGGCAGGTCTCTAGTGGTGTGTATTTAAATAACTATAGGATACATAAAGGGGATTTATCATTAAGTCTTCACTCAGGCATAACTCTGAAGTCAGTAGGGATCCTGAGTGAGGACGACAGGATCGGGCCCCTAACTGCACTGCAAAACACAATAGAGGAAAGTGTTTGTGAAAACAAAACATGGTTTTATAGTCAATATCTAGGTAGATACCAGAATTGTAATGGAGAACTAACCGATTAAGGCGGAATCCTGCAAAGATACGAGAACTTGAATAACTTTCCTCACGTGAGTAGTCTCTTAGAAGGCAATGGAGCTACTCATCTGAGCCAAGTTACTCACCTACTTCAGTTTTTCCAGATTCAGGCCCCAAAGGTGTGGGCACAACTTTCAAGTCTTGGGTTCCTAAATCCATACTTAGTAGAGCCGAGCTGTTGCAATATACCATGGGAGTCCCGTTAGACACCAAACTGCCATGCATCATGGGGAATGTAGTCCATCCAGGGAGCAACCCCATTGGAGAGTATAGGGGCATGAGAGACCTGGAACTACAACTCCCATGAAGCAGCCGGTGATTCAGGCAGACAGATTAATTTGCTGATAAACATCTCTTTTAGGTTTTCCCAAACTAAAATTCTGCCCCCAAATAAAAATAAATAAATAAAAAAACCAATCTTTTCCCACAGAAAAAAAAGATTTCTGTGAAACTCCATTTTCCAACAGGCAAATGTTTATTTAAAATGTTTTAAATCACCCCAAAATTTAGAAATCAAAGAACCAGTCTGAGGGACTTAAAGGTTTTAGGTGCCTGAAATGCATAACTGGCACCCAATCTTGAAAACAGTCTTGTCAAGCTAATTCAACTCATCTTGCTACAAAACCTTGGTAGGAGTGGGTGGGTGCGGGCTCAGTAGAAAGGAAGGACTGTGTTACTCTGGATGCGGGTGAGAGAGAGCCGGGGGAACAGGACTGTGGTGGACACTGCTAGACTGAGACGAGTGGTGAACACTTTGGACTGAAGCTTCCACGTGTCCCAAGGGCAGGTGAAGGCCCAGTATCTGAGGATCAGCACCCACGAGGCCAGAGGTCCAGACTGAGCAGCCACCAAGCAGCACACCCCACCAGGCTAGCACATCTCAGCTCTATGTATACCACAGGGGATTAGAGAGCTCCGGTAAAGGATTTGGAGGGTAACGGTTTTGGGCACCTCTGGAGGTAGGGGATGGGATTGTGCTATCTTCCCCTGCACACTCTTTCTCTGTTGCGTTTGCTTAAGGCCCCCCAGTCCCATTTCAGCCCATTGGTCTGTACCCATTCCCTTGGCTAATCTCGTTTGGTATAAATGCTCACAAAATTGCTCAGATGTAATTTGGTTTGCTGTCAGAAACTGCCAGATCCACATAAGCAAAGTGTGTGTGTTTGGGGCAGAGGGAGAGGAAAGTGCACATGCCACATAAAGAGAAATAACTGAATGATTGCAATCTTAGGATATTTACCAGCACCTGTGTCTGGAGCAGAGGAGACAGGGGTAAATATGGTACAATATTTTGTTAATACATGTACTTCTAAGGTAATAATTCTCATGCCATCTAGGTTATTAGTCTGTTTTGTTCGTCTGGTTTGGGCATCGTCTTTCAAAGATTATAATATTGGACATCTTTTAAAGATAATTCTCTCCTCCTCTACACTCCTTCTCTAATTGCAGATTTTCAGTCCTACTTTGTGGATTCCCTTTTTAACACTTTTGATTCCTTCCTTCCATTAGTGGGAGCCCTTTTGACATATTTTCGGAGTTTAAAAATCTGAGTTTGGAAAGGGAATTATATTTCTACAGCCATTTTTCAAAGCTTCTCAGGTTCCCACGAGCCATCCCAGAGGTAAAATATTCAGAGGATAGATGATGATTGTGGTGTCAGAATATATGAAGCAATTAACAGCTTTTGCAGGTGATTAGACACCAACATGAAACAGGGGCCTCTGATAACTGCAGAAGCTGTTAATTGTGAGCAGATTCGAAGGCCATAAATGTTTCTTCCTATCACATGAGGACATCAAATAGACAAGCTAAGAATTATGTAACCAATGTTAAAACAGAAGCGATAACTCTAAACTTCCTGGAGCCATCTCTAGGAAGGCAACATACACTCTCTCCACCACAAGACAATCAAAAATATAATCCAGTCCTCTCTAATATCACTAACCTCCTGACCACTGGATCAGCCAATCACACTTAAAACCAAATGATGATCAAGTCACTAGGGTATTATCAATATGTACAACTATGCGAAGACCAAATCAAAAGCAAGTCAAATGGCTCCAGGTGCTAACAATGTGCAGATTGCAAAGCTAAAGCAGACTCACCAAATGGAGAATCAGTGACCATAAATTAGAGTCTGAAACTGGGAGACAAAACACAGTGGAAACCCAGAGAGGGAGGAATAATCTGCTACGATAGGTATGAGTGTAGACAATGAGAAGGGAGCAGGATAAACAGAGAATATAGATACATATTGGGGTGAGCATATGGACAAGGTGAGGACAAAGTTTCAATTTGATGCTGTAAGAGAACAGAACCAAGTGAAGGGATTCAACATGGGAATTACATGGTGTAATGGGGGGTCCTCAATTCTTGAGAATCTCTAAGTGGCTGGGTGTGGCTCTGCAATCCTTTTCTAACCTCTGTTGCCCCTGCAAGATGCCCTCTGGCCATGTCACAAAATCCAACAGAACCCCTTCTGGGATACGAAAAAATCCAGTAAATGAACGGTCTCACTGCCCCTAAGGTTGTCTGCCCTGGCTCTGGTCTCTTTAAATCTAGAAGTTTGTTCGGGCTCTCAAATAAGCCCTGTCCCCTTCTTGGGGTTTATGCAGGGGTGAAAGTAACTGGACACTTACTGGTACGGGGGTAGGGTGGCCCTGGCCCCTGGAAGGGCAAGAGCCTCTGGTGGAAGGGGCGGGGCTGGGGGGTCAGCACCCCCCAGCCAGCCCTTCCAGGCCACCTGGCCCGTGCCACCCGGAGCTCCTGTGCTGATTTAAAGGGCCCAGGGCTGATTTAAAGGGCAGCTGTTCCCTCCCCACTCCCCATAAGCAGCTGGGGTCAGGGGGACAAAAGGGGCAGGGATGATAAGAGCTGCAGGGTCCTTCGCCATGGCAGCGCTTTAACATTGCTGCTCCCCCTCCCCGCCATCGGCGGCAGTACGGACCCTACCGGCAGGGGGAAGGGTCAGCGATGTTAAAGCACTTTAAGGACAGTCCTTTGCCGCAGCAGCACTTTGCGGATCCTTTAATGATGCTTTAACGTCGCTGCCCCTTTAATGTGGGCTCAGTATGGGCCGGTGCGGGTTCTTTCAGGTACGCAGTACCGACCCATACCGGCTCACTTTCACCCCTGGATTTATGCCATTGCAGCCACGCCTGCTCACTATTCCAGGGATCCTATAACTGACAGCTATACAATGCTCAATTTAAGTTAATTACTGTATCTTCCCTGGGCCTGTTTCTAGATGGCCTGTTTTACCCTTCACCCTTAGCTCAGCGTTAACGTTCTTAGGCGCTTGCTCTCCCTTGCAGCCGGGAACAAATGCAGGTTATCCCTTGAGCTCCTGTGGCCAGAGCGGAACACCCTGGGGCCTGAAGAGCAAGGAAGGAACTGACCTGCTAAGTCCCTGCAGATCCTTTATCTGAGCCCCATGGGCTCTGGTTGGCTGCTTTTGTAAGGCCTCCACAGGCCATGAGGACCCACTTTCTCTGTGGCAGGGTGTAACAGAGCCTCTTGTAGGGAGCTGAAAAGGCCAGGTATACCCCATCATACATGGGGGTACCACAGAGATTTCCTCCCTCCCTACCTGGTAGTTTACCCTGGAAGGGGGCAATTCAGGCCAGTAGCTGCAGTATTTAAAAATTATCACTTGTTTCGAGCCACTAACCTCCTATTTGCTACAAACAATTTTCCCCATGACAACAGGAACAGATTCAGGTTGATTTACATGGCTTGGTTTTGTAGTACATTTTTGCGACTCTAAGCACTTTCTTACATCTTGGACAAGACCACCTCATATTTATTCTCTCAGAAATATCCCACTGCTTACACCTCAGCGGCACCATTCTCACTGTGACCATGCAGGGCCTTCAACACATGCTTTTGCTTTGAAAGAGGTGGACAGCTACTGTATTGGGATGGGGGCGTGTTAGGATGGAACAATTACTCCACATCCCACATGTGTAGGGGAGATAGCCAGATACCAGCTGTATGTGTAGGGGAGATACCAGATACCAGCTGTGATTAGGTTGGCTTGGGAGGTGGCTTGAGGGTAGGTTGGGGAGACACGAGGGCATGTACAACAAGTCTGATGGCACACCCAATGGCCACACAGAACTGTGATGAGACTTGGGGTTGTACACTTCATTCCAGCCTTTGAGCTAGGGAACTAACCACACAGGGGCTACTTGTTGGTTGGCGCGCGCGCACACACGAGAGAAGGAGGGAATGTGTTTCCCTCAAAATGCAAAACAAGCCTTTTGAGTCCCAGTGCTGCTTTATTAAAGAATGAGAATAATATTAGGGATGACTATTGCTGGTTTGGTTTTCCATACAGAGATGAGAGATTATAACAACATTTTATTTTCTAGAGCAGATTAAATAATAAATCATGTAAGGAGAGTAGCAGAATGTGTGGGTTATTTATTTCTGATAGTGAGTTGATATTGTATCAAAATTAAAGGTACTATCTGGAAGGACTCAAATGAAGAAAATCACAGGCCTGGTCTACACACAGATTTTATAGCAGTATAACTGTTTCAGTTAGGGATGTGATTTTTATTTATTTTAAAACCAGAATTGAACACCAGTATGACTTCTATTGTAGATGCAGCTATACCGGTATAAAAGAACCTTCAGCAGTATAGCTTATTCCTTTTCCTCCAGGAAAACTGAGTTCAGTTTGGGTGGGATGGGTTGTATCATTTTTACTATAATCGGCATATAATTGAAGCAATACAACATTTGAATGTAGACCAAGGCCAGAATGCAACACAACTATGAATGTTTTTTCCCAGTTGCTTTCTATTATTTTTCTCCTTGGCAATCACAATTTAGAATACAAGTAAAAACATCCTAAAAAAATATTTGACAAAGAAAAAGTTGCTTTCCATAGCACTTCGTTTCCCTTTTTTTTTCTTCCTGCCAGATTTTTTGGCAGGTAATTAGCAGCTCAGGTAACTTAGAGGAAGGCAATTTCCTTGTCTTCACACATGCCAGCGAGCTGTTGTACTTCCAAGCTAACACATCTCTTGAAATCTGGATTTTTTCCACAAGATTTAAAAGACAGACAGGAAGGAAAAGCTCCCAATTAACAAAAAGCTCTATTTCATTTTGTTTTGAGATGTTTTTGTTTGCAAATATGTTTTTCCCCCTCCCACAACTGCATGTTTTCAAGAAGGTAACAGTTTCCTGGGCAGCTCTTTGTCACTAAACATGACAGAGTGACTCACCAGCTGATGTGTCCCTTGTGGCTAGATTTGGAATTGCAAGGACTTTTCCTCTCCGTAGCCCTGCCAGCCAGTCATTCAGGTATGCCAATGGTCCCTTTTGTCTTGTGATTCAGCCCCCTGGCCAGGTCACTTTGAGTCTCCCCCTTTCTGGGGGAAGCAGTGTTTAGTTCACTAGTCCCCTGACCTCCCATCAGTTCAGTGGCCCACATCCAGGCCCAATAGTTCTTCCAGTCCATTGTGTGGTCTTCATGCTTGTTGCCTTGGTGAAGTTGTAGGGGAAGCCAGTCCCTCTCCCTGCCATGGGTTCCAGCCCAGGGACCCTGTAAACAAACAGTTAAGGTCTGTCTTGTCCAACTTCTTGCTTCTTCCCTCAACTACTTCCCATCATGACCTGGATGAGGGCAGTCTGACCTAGTGGTCAGAGCAAGAGTCGGGCATCAGGCCGGGTCAGATACCAGGAGATCAGCATCTAAGATAGCCCAGAGGGCAAACTGGGAATCAGGCAGAGATCAGTGGCAGGAGCAGGTATTGCAGGGGAAGCAGTCATGAGCAGGGAGAACCTAGTTGTATGGAAAGCTTCCTGTTCCTGTGCTTGGGTTAAATAGAGGCTGAGAACCAATCAAGACCCAGCACTGGAGTCCTGTATTAGCATTCAGCTCCAACTCTAGCAACCGTTAGCGAGTCACTGGGTGGCAGGTTGTGATTACCTAGCTCTGAAGAACCCTGTGGACCATGGGTCCCTGACACTTCTTACATCAGCCCTCCTTCTCTTCAAGAAACTTTCAGGGGTAAAGCCCCTGGTTCCAGTTCCCAAAATAACACTGGAATGAATACTAAAGCAATAGAGTGGCACCTGACCTTCTGTCCCACAAGCTGTCTATAGTACTGGTCTGCATTCACAGGCAGCGTGGCCCTCTCTGGCGGATGAGAATGACAGGTCTGTCCACCCCTCCCCCCAATCTGGGCTGCTCCCTTTTAAGACAGCTCTTCCAAGTCTGGTGTGTTTCACCCATTTGGCAGGATGGGCTATGAGAGCCTATCACTGCTCTTTAACACCTACTTGTCCAATGCAGGGTTCATCTATTAAGGGTAATGTGTTATGTCATGTTTTAGTCTCTACCGTACTATTTACAGCAAAGATCTAGATTATGGTTACCAAACGACTAGAGGATAGCTAATGTGATGCCAATTTTTAAAAAGGGTTCCAGAAGCGTTCCTGGCAATTACAGGATGGTAAGCCTGACTTCAGTACCGGGCAAACTGGTTGAAATTATAGTAAAGAACAAAATTGTCAGACACATAGATGAACATAACTTGTTGGGGAAGAGAGTCAACATGGTTTTTGAAAAGGGAAATCATGCCTCACCAATCTGCTAGAATTCTTTGAGGGGGTCAACAAGCATGTGGACAAGGGGGATCCTGTGGATATAGTATACTCAGATTTTCAGAAAGCCTTTGACAAGTTTCCTCACCAAAGGTTCTTTAGCAAAGTAAGCTTCATGGGGTAAGAAGGAAGGTCCTGTTATGGATTGGTAACTGGTTTAAAGATAGGAAACAAAGGGTAGGAATAAATGGTCAGTTTTCAGAATGGAGACAACTAAATAATGGTGTCCCCCAATGGTCTGTACTGGGACCAGTCCGATTCAATATATTCATAAATGATCTGGAAAAAGGGGCAAACAGTGAGGTGGCAAAATTTACAAATAATACAAAACTACTCTAGATAGTTAAGTCCCAGGCAGATTACGAAGAGCTACAAAAGGATCTCACAAAACTGGGGAATTGGGCAACAAAATGGCAGATGAAACTCAATGTTGATAAATGCAAAGTAATGCACATTAGAAAACAATCCCAACTATAAATATAAAATGATGGGATCTAAATTAGCTGTAACCCCTCAAGAAAGAGATCTTGGAGTCATTGTGGATAGTTCTCTGAAACATCCACTCAATGTGCAGTGACAGTCAAAACAGCAAACAGAATGTTGGGAATCATTAAAAAAGGGATAGATAATAAGACAGAAAATACCATATTCCCTCTATGTAAATCAATGTATGCCCACATCTTGAATACTGCATGCAGATGTGATCGCCCCATCTCAAAAAAGATATATTGGAATTGAATAAGGTTTGGAAAAGGGCAACAAAAATGATTAGGCGTATGGAACGGCTGCCGTACCAGGAGAGATTAATAAGACTGGGACTTTTCAGTTTGGAAAAGAGACAACTAAGGAGGGATATGATAGAGGTCTGTAAAATCATGTCTGGTGTAAAGAAAGTAAATAAGGAAGTGTTATTTACTCCTCCTCCTAACACAAGAACATGGGGTCACCAAATGAAATTAATAGGCAGCAGGTTTAAAACAAAGAAAAGGAAGTATTTATGCATAGTCTGCCTGTGGAACTCCTTGCCAGAGGATTTTGTGAAGTCAAAGTCTGTAACAGGGTTCAAAAAAGAACTAGATAAGTTCATGGAGGATAGGTCCATCAATGGCTATTAGCCAGGATGGGCAGGAATGTCCCTAGCCTCTGTTTGCTAGAAGCTGGGTATGGGCGACAGGGAGTGGATCACTTGACGATTACCTATTCTGGTCATTCCCTCTGGGGCACGTGGCATTGGGAGGTGTTGGAAGACAAGATACTGGGCTAGATGGACCTTTGTTCTGACCCAATATGGCCATTCCTAGGGTTTTCAAAGATGACATAAGAAGGAAGAAACACAAATTTCATTCATTTTTTATGACAGTTGGGTGTCTGTTTCCCTTAGGCTAGTCTCTCAATCTTTTCAAGCTGGCAAGCCCTTATTCAAAGTAAAAAAAATGTTCTGAACCCCCTTAGTCTTACTATAAAAGATTAAAAACATATCCATGATCATGATAATCCAATATACTTTGTGTGTGTTTCGAGAAGTTGACAGAGAATACTTCACCTTGAAGGGCAAGGGTATATGGAGAGTGAGGGAGAAAGATTTTCTTTGCTTTCGATCCATAACACAATTTTCCTCGCCTTGTGACCCCTCTGATTGCCTTCCATGACCTTATTGCGGCAGGGGCGGGGGTTGTCACAACCCACTGGATGCAAAAAACCGCCCTAACCTCTTTTCAAATTGCAACCATGTCATTATAAAAATCTAAATTAGGACACATTATCAAACTGATTCCATTTTTTAATAGGGAGAAGCCCGAAAACTGTGCTTTGAGTTTCTGATACATTATGCTGGTCAGTGAACATGGTACATGCCAATTTTCCTTAATATTATTATTATTATTATTATCATCATCAATAGCTATAAAAAGGATGAGTTTCTGTTCCATAAGGGTGTTCAATCCTGACTCCTTCATGGCCACAAATCTTTCTAATATTATAAAAACAGTAGATCTATTTTTTAAATCAATACTAAATTAAACAGTGACATTTTCTGAGAGCTTTTTACACAATCGGAGCTTTCTTGCTGGCTGCTAACATTGTCATGCCTGTGATATCATGTAGAGTCGTCGTAGCCGTGTCAGTCCCAGGATACTGGAGAGACAAGGTGGGTGAGGCAATATCTTTTATTGGACCAACTTTTGTTGGTGAGGGAGACACACAGATCATGATCCAAACAAGTTAATGAAATTTCCTTACTTTCAAATAAGCCTCCCACTTTAAAATAGAGTATGACCACCTACATCTAGCGACTGTAAAGTTATTGTATAAAGTCTGTCACCACGCTATCTAAGCCCTGACGCAAGTGGTGTATTTGATAGCAATTATGACATCGTTTAGCTGGTAGTATCATCTCCCCATTTCCTACCTGTTCCATAGGCAAAATTCTATGATCTGCGTTAGGCAGATGGTCAGACTAGATTATGACGATGGTCCCTTCTGACCTTAATAAAATAAATCTGTGGTGACAGGGAGCAAGCCTTCTCTCCCCCTTGAGACAATCTCTGGAAAAGCAGGAATTTGAAGCTTGCAGAGGTTCCAAGTTTTTAGAAAAAAATATTCATACATAAGCCATAATCTAGGTTTTTTCTCTTTGTTTCCACCATCCCTTTTGCCAACCTTCAAATTAGACTGCCATCCTTATTTATTTATTTTATCAGACAATTTATTTTACAAGGCTAAGCCTGTAATAACAAGATTCATACTTTTCAATAGGGTACTTTTTGCTAATAGATTTTGCGATGGAGTCTCAACCGAAGGACTACCAAATTGTTCTACAAGGGGTTTTTCCCCCGTTCAGAATGAATTAGCATATCAACATGTTTTCTTAGATTATGTTTATAGCTGAAAGAGAAAATAAAAAGAACACCGAAATAAGGCTTCACAACTGGTGCGTCAAGACCCTCCACACTGAGAAGTCCCTGCTCCAAAGCCGACACATATTAATTTCTACAGACTCCGAGCAAGTTTCCCTAGTTATGGTGGCTCATAGGAGGAGGCTGTCAGAGCTAGCCAGGACATAGATCCAAAGCAAATGTTGCTACAATTGTCCAAACAAAACCTTCTCAGAAAAGAAGATTTCAGGCCAAGGGCCAAATGACCAGCTGGTAGAAATTAGCACAGTTCCATATGCTTCAGGATTCTCCCTAAAATGTGAATTAGAAAGATAGCCCACTTCAAACGATCAATTCTTGGTCAGGAGCCTAATAACTGCTGGTTTCAGTGATACTGGCATTTTGCTTTCACCGAGCAAATTCAAGCAAAGATACTGGTATACTCCTAATCTGATTTTGCCAGTCATGAGGGTCTCATGCAGGTCAGCATTCTCCCATCACTTCTAGATTATCAGTAATTGGCACTCAAGCAGATCAAAACAGTCCAAGATGTCATTAGGCATGGATATGATACCACCTTGGTGGCCATTATTATCTGGGAAATGTAAATCACTATTGGTTAGCTCCAAAGCCCACTAAAATCAGCTTCAATGGGTTCTGGATCAGACCCTATCTACAATAGGTTATTCTAAATATTTCAGTGTAAAATTAATTTACCAACTAAAAAAGATCTGTATAAGATGTTTTGTCATTTTGTATCCTATATTCCCTATTGAGTATAATGCACGCTTATGAGGTTAGTACATTTGATTCACAGAGAAATAGATATCCTGGATTTTTGTATGATTTCACGATGCTGCCTGTAAAATCACATTACTGAAGTCAAAAAGCTGGCTAAATATCACTAGCTCACAAAACTTTATCTGCCCCCACAGGATTGTCTGCACCAGTTAAGATGAGAGTATTTCAAAGCAGATATCACTTATAATTTAATATCAGAAAGTGAAGGCAGAAAGAGATAGGCAATATTATAAGAAACAGATTTCAAGGTGATAAATAGCTTTATACTTTTATCACAGGAAATCCAGTCTCTTAATTTGCTTTGGGAAGGCTAATTTAAAAAAAAAAAAAAGTGTACATTTTTTTCACTAGCTCCACTCTGAGCTCAGCTGGGGTTACAGATCTAGAATTAACAATGCTCTAAATAGGATTGTCAATTTCATTTCAATTCTTCTCATGCATCTTAATGCAGTATCAGGTTTCCTGTAGAAGACCACATTTCAATCCTTTTGACAAAACCCTTATAAAGAGATATTATGTTCAGGAAAAAGAGTGCACTTGAATAATTTAAGAGCTACATATAGGCCTATGAAATATTAAAGGGACCATAGTATACTATGAGGCGTTTCACTAAGATGCTGTCTTGACATCAGTCTCACACTTACACAATGTGCTGTTTGGAATCAACAATAGCAAGAGCAATGGATGAAATCACACTAGGATGGAGTGAATACAATGAAAAGGCAGAAAGGTGCTTTCCTTGGTTAGCAGACAATGCCTCATCATCTGACCTATATTGTAATAAACACCTGATTTAAGACACTGTAGATACTAAAGGATAATTCTTTTGTACATTCTGTACACTGCAGCTGATTAAACACAAATATCCAGAATCAGCACAAAGAGTTGTACGATATCTCTTGCATACAAGGTCATCAAAACATGTTTTTACATTTATTTATTTTTTAAAGGAGGCAGAAGAAAAAACATCACTGAAATGGAGAACCAATAGAAACTGCAGTGTTTTAAGAGAATTTGATCCTTTATTTCATGGGCATATGCTTGCATAAACAAAAATTATCCAGTACTTATTCGTGACCAAAAGCCAAATTCACACAATAAAAAAAATTAAAATCTTAATAATGAACAGCACCCAAAATGTGCTAGATGTTTTCCAAGCATAGAATGAGTCTCTACCACAAAGAGCTTACAATCTGTACAGATAAAATACAGACAAAGGGTGGGGGAAAATAAGCAAAGTAGTCAAGATCATGCTTTGGACGCATCTTGTTAATGCCACTTTTATTATGGACTAGGGGTCCATAAACTGGATATTGAATAAGTATATTAGCAAAACAACACTGGTATAGCCTGGACAGAGGACAAATGCCTAGACCACCTAGATATTGCTGATATTATGCAACTAAGCAACACTCCTAAAAAGTTACAAATAAAGACAGATAACTTGGCAAAAATACCAAGCAAAGAAGGGCTCAAAATTAATTATGCTAAAACAAATATCCTTCAAACCCAAATGTCAAGTAATAACATCACATTAAAAATTCAATAATATCAAGAAAGTAGAACAGTTCTTCTACCTGGGAAGCACCATATTGGCCAATGGAGACTCAAGAAGGAAGTAAGGTTAAGGATAAGAACGGTATTCAACAATGTTTATTAAACTCAACAACGTGTCAAAATCAAAAATATACAGCACCAGAACAAAAACTAAATTTTCAGTTCAAATGTAATCTCGGTGCTAACATACAGCTGAGAGAGCTGGAGAGCTACTAAAATGTTAGACAGAAAACTAGGGGCCTTTGCAAACAAGTACCTACAAAAGATTCAGGGCATGGTTTGGAAGGACTTCACCACCAACAAAGAAATAAGAGAAATCCCCACCCAGCACCTCATTTCCTCTCGAATCAGATGGAAGCTCTGGATACATTTGGGGCACATACTCCAGATGCCAACACACAGGCTCCCATGTGAAGCTGTCCAGTGAAAAACAACTGATGTGAAGAAACAAGGGTGCCAAAGAGAAAGTGTAAGAAGAACCCTTAAAGCAGGAAGGACAGACTAGTCAGTCTCAACAGCATGGAGAAAACGGAAGCAGAAGCAGCAAATGACAGAGGAATGGAAGAGACTGGTTTTCACTGTGTGCGCCAACATTGGGATGGGATGGATGTATTTTTCAAAAGGAGTGGGAACAAAGGAAAGAGGGGTGGCATTAAGAGAAAAAGGGCCATTGAAGGGGCGGGCAAGGGGCAGAGGTGGAAAGTGAAGGTTGGAGAAGAACATGGAGGGCAGGGAGAGAGAGGGAGAGAGATCAGGAAAAGGTTGGAGGAAACAACCAGTCAGAAGAGAGATGTACACAATTCAGACTGAAATGTGCAGACTGCTGATGTCAGTGTGCCTCATTCACGACCCATCTTTTCCACTGATGCAGCCAAGCTCCTTAGGTGGAAGGGGGAGGTAGTATCTGCTTCTTGGAGTGGGCTCGATCCTAATCTTTTGCTTTGTCTTCCCCAGCAAATAGAAGGAGGAGGGGCCAGCTGGGTCTGGTACTCTGGAGAGAGAATTTTCAGAGCGGGTTCCCCCCACACATACTCAGATCTGGATTTGGTGGAGGTGGGAAGAACAGGATGGCTGCTGTCACTTATCAAAGTACCTACCTCTGAGCTTATATGCTATAGACAGGTATCTTCTTAACCTTTTGAGGAATAACTAGGGGACAAACCAGATTGGCAGAATGTTTGTCAATGACAATGATCCATGAGTCAGATAGAACCGGCTTGTCTCCTAGGTAAGAGGTTGAAATTCCAAGGTCAGAGGGGTTCAAAAATACCTTTTCATTTGTAAACCGGGCCCCTTTGATATGGAAATTAGCGAAAGGCAATAAACATGGAATTCTCCAATGCCATTTTTACACCATCAAATTTCAGAGTAAAATCACTCTATAGTATTCTCTCCCAGGCACCACTACTTTAGGATCATCCAATTATGTGACTTCTCTACAAGAAGGAGCATATTGGCTGCAAAACCTAAATACAGCTTTGATGAGCTTCAGCCCTTTCTCTCAAATGTTTGTCATGTAGTTTTATACAGGGGACTCTTGTAATTGCTATAGCTTTAGGGTAAAACCAAAAAAAAAAAACAAAAAACAAACCCTGGAAAACCATTTTATAAAGGAACAGGAAAAATTCTCACACATGCCCCATATTCTGAGATAGCTTAAAAGTATCTTACAGTGGAAACCAAGGTAATGAAAAGGACTTCAGTTTTCATCCATGGCCTGTAAACAAGCAGATTCTTTTGAAGAGTAAAGTAAGAACCACTGAAAGTCAACAGAATTAAAACAAATACAAGTTGAAATAACAAGGGGCCTTTTTCTCCAAAGTGAAAGGCACATACAAATGTTTAGAGTGAGTATAAAATGCTACCAGTTTAGAGTAGCTGTGGCTTATACCCACTGTAGACAAGGGGAAATAACTACCCAGAGTCCTAGGCAGTGGAGAATCAGGCCAAAATTTGATACAATTTTATGTTGTTAGTTAAATAAAGACCAGTAGAGAAGTTAAGAGCAGAAGACAGAACAAAGAATGCTTAATCAGTTACCTAGGGAGCTGATGTTTGTTGAAGGATGACATTTTTTTCTTGGCCTTCTATAAAAAGAGTCTAGGACTGATTCTGCTTTATACTCAAACCTTCCAATGACCTCTCTGCTACTAGCCAGGTAAGTCAACGGGGATTTTTCATGAGTGCCAAGTGTTTTATTGTAGCGAGAGACATCAGCGTATCAGTTAAATAGCAGATCTGTCCTCTATCGGGAAAATACATCATACTGAGACTTAGAAATTGAATAGACATTTTTTAGCTCTCTCTGCTATGGAGCATGATCATAAAAAGGTCTTTATGGTATTTGGACAGTGCCTTGACTATTTCAGGCTTAGTTACAAGTGAACAGAACACAAAAGGGGTTAACTCTTCAGACCTATGAGCTGTCATTGACAGGAACTGGAATGGGGAGGGCCACTGTTCTCTCTCAGCATAGTTCTGATCCTGGTAATATGAAGGGAATTTAAAAGGAAACAAAAATCATCATTCACATGGCACTCTGACAGGTCAAGCTGGCTGACAGCAGATGAATGAGTTACAGAGGAAAGAAACAGTTTGGAAGGGCCTGTTCAGCTTTGTTTATTCATTGGTGAGAAAACTCACTAACAAAAGAAAACAAAGATTTGCACATTTCATTGCAAGTGCAGGATGTTGTTATGCTGCCTCTGAGACAGACAAAGAGTGTTTGAACTGTCCTCTCTGTTGGACCTTTGAACTGGGTTGAACTTACATGGGCTATTGACTTGATTTGTGGGTTTTTCTCCTCCTAGCACGATCTATCTCCTATATTTTATACGGTTGTTATAACTACAGACCCTACAATGCCCTATGCCCACAAGGGGACAGACCCTCTGCTGCTGTAAATTGACATCGTTCTGTTGCATGTCAATTTTCACCAGCTGTGGATCTGGCAGAGGCCGAACGTTTTTTCCTCTGTAAACTTTATGGGGTTTTTTGAAACAGCCTTTGAATAAAGAATACTAATTTTATACCTGCTGATTATATTATTATATATAAACCCCAGTTTGTTCGTCTGTAAGTGTTCATTTTTACTCTAATTGGAACGTATGTATCACCTTCCAAAGATCCGTCTCTGCAGAGATGTACTGAGCATCTTTTGTATTTAGCTCTGCAGTCTAAAGACCCATTCATCTTAATTGATTTGAATATTAATTTTTCTGTAATCTTAGACCCCTCTATCTTGCTAGGCTTGATTTTCTTTCCTTTCCTTCCCCCATCTTTCCTTCCTTTTTTCATTCTTCAAATCTCAGCCCGAACATCTCAGAGCTTATTCATTATAAGGGTCACAGCCTCGGATCTAGTTATTTCATCACAGTTGTTGCTTTCAGAATGTTTCTTCTACTGATTATTTCTCTGCTTCACCATCCTTTAACTCTTCCCTTTGTCATGAAATTCTGTTATCATCTTCCAAGCTCAGTAGCAGAGTGCTAAATCCTGAATTGAGCATTTACTTGCTTCCTTTGGAGGATGAGGCTTCCGATTTTTAAATATACTGTGAGTCACTTCACTAGAGATAAAGAGGCACCTTTTAAAATTCAGGAAACATATAGAGGAAACATCTCTCTTCTGTGCTCAGTCACAACTTCTGACTTTGCCAGGAAAATTGTGGCTGTTACTCCACAGGGAAAATTATGCATGACCAGAGGCAGGCATTTTTCATCAGAAACCATCTCTAGAATGTACAAAATAACATGAGAACGGCCATACTGGATCAGACCAATTGTCTATTTAGCCCAGTAGCCTATCCTCTGGCAGGGGCCAATGCCAGGTGCCTGAGAAGAAATTTACACGATAGGCAATCACTGCGTGGTCTACTCCGGTGGTGCACTCACAGTTCCTGGGAACCAGAGGGTAGGGACACTCAGAGCATGGTGTTGCATCCCTGATCATCCTGGGCTGAAATACAGACTTCTTCATTCTGTGTCTAAATGTTCAATTTACCATCCTAAGTACATTGCCCGTGTAAAACAAAGAAGCATTAACCACATTCGTAAAATAATGGCTAGGTTGGCAGCCTGATTTAGTTTTCAGAGTAGCAGCCGTGTTAGTCTGTATTCGCAAAAAGAAAAGGAAGACTTGTGGCACCTTAGAGGCTAACCAATTTATTTGAGCATAAGCTTTCGTGAGCTACAGCTCACAAAAGCTCATGCTCAAGTAAATTGGTTAGTCTCTAAGGTGCCACAAGTACTCCTTTGATTTAGTTTTGGCATTCATGATGGCTATTCTGCTTCACTGCTATGACGAGCTGTTATACAAATCCTCTAGATTTTTGCCTCAAGAAATTTCACAGGAAGGCCTGGCACATGGAAAGAAGTCCAGTTTTATGCATGAGTCACCCATTTTGCTTTCTGATATTTTTTTAAAAGCCAGTGGCAGTATACTTACAAATATACAATCACTGAAGGATCGATATGTGAGATACCATAAATACACACACAAAAAAGATACCATGATTAACATTGGGGATCAAACCCTGACTTCCGGCACCAAAATCACATGTCCCGATCATCTGAGCTAAAGGAAAGGAGTACTTGTGGCACCTTAGAGACTAATCAATTTATTTGAGCATAAGCTTTCGTGAGCTATCGCTCACTTCATCGGATGCATTCAGTGGAAAATACAGTGAGGAGATTTATATACACACAGAACATGAAAAAATGGGTGTTTATCATGCACACTGTAAGGAGAGTGATCACTTAAGATGAGCTATTACCAGCAGGAGAGTGGGGGGGGGGGAGAAAACCCTTTGTAGTGATAATCAAGGTGGGCCATTTCCAGCAGTTAACAAGAATGCCTGAGGAACAGTGAGCCCGGGGGGGGGGGGGGGAATAAACAAGGGGAAATAGTTTTACTTTGTGTAATGACTCAGCCACTCCCAGTCTCTATTCAAGCCTAAGTTAATTGTATCCAATTTGCAAATTAATTCCAATTCAGCAGTCTCTTGTTGGAGTCTGTTTTTGAAGTCTTTTTTTTTGAAGAAGTGCCACTTTTAGGTCAGAAATCGAGTGACCAGAGAGATTGAAGTGTTCTCCGACTGGTTTATGAATGTTATAATTCTTGACATCCGATTTGTGTCCATTTATTCTTTTACGTAGAGACTGTCCAGTTTGACCAATGTACATGGCAGAGGGGCATTGCTAGCACATGATGGCATATACCACATTGGCAGACGTGCAGGTGAACGAGCCTCTGATAGTGTGGTTGATGTGATTAGGCCCTATGATGGTGTCCCCTGAATAGATATGTGGACACAGTTGGCAACGGGCTTTGTTGCAAGGATAGGTTCCTGGATTAGTGGTTCTGGTGTGTGGTTGCTGGTGAGTATTTGCTTCAGGTTGGGGGGCTGTCTGTAGGCAAGCTGTTGAATAAGCAGCAGGAACTTATGCTCATTTTGGCCTACCACTCGAGCTCTGAATCGTATCTTCATTCATAACCTTCAAGATCATCAGAGTCAGGGCTCCAAACAGATCTCTTGAATTGGATTCACTCCCAGTGCCTTCATACTGATCTTGCAGGGTTCACACTGCCCTTTGAACTGGTTTGGCCAGACTAATAAACAGACTGAACTTTTGCCTCTACCTCCTGTCAAACTGAACTTTGATACTGGGGATTGGCCTGCACACATTCCTGTTTTGATGGTGTCATAAATATAAAGGGAAGGGTAAACCCCTTTGAAATCCCTCCTGGCCAGGGGAAAGCTCCTCTCACCTGTAAAGGGTTAAGAAGCTAAAGGAAACCTCGCTGGCACCTGACCAAAATGACCAATGAGGAGACAAGATACTTTCAAAAGCTGGGAGGAGGGAGAGAAACAAAGGGTCTGTGTGTCTGTCTATAGTCTGTCTTTGTCGGGGATAGACCAGGAATGGAGTCTTAGAACTTTCAGTAAGTAATCTAGCTAGGTATGTGTTAGATTATGATTTCTTTAAATGGCTGAGAAAAGAATTGTGCTGAATAGAATAACTATTTCTGTCTGTGTATCTTTTTTGTAACTTAAGGTTTTGCCTAGAGGGGTTCTCTATGTTTTTGAATCTAATTACCCTGTAAGATATCTACCATCCTGATTTTACAGGGGGGATTTCTTCATTTCTATTTACTTCTATTTTTATTAAAAGTCTTCTTGTAAGAAACTGAATGCTTTTTCATTGTTCTTAGATCCAAGGGTTTGGGTCTGTGGTCACCTATGCAAATTGGTGAGGCTTTTTATCCAACATTTCCCAGGAAAGGAGGGGTGCAAGTGTTGGGAGGATTGTTCATTGTTCTTAAGATCCAAGGGTCTGGGTCTGTAGTCACCTAGGCAAATTGGTGAGGCTTTTTACCAAACCTTGTCCAGGAAGTGGGGTGCAAGGTTTTGGGAAGTATTTTTGGGGGAAGGACGCGTCCAAACAGCTCTTCCCCAGTAACCAGTATTAGTTTGGTGGTGGTAGCGGCCAGTCCAAGGACAACGGGTGTAATATTTTGTACCTTGGGGAAGTTTTGACCTAAGCTGGTAAAGATAAGCTTAGGAGGTTTTTCATGCAGGTCCCCACATCTGTACCCTAGAGTTCAGAGTGGGGGAGGAACCTTGACAGATGGTAGTATCTTTCTCTGCCAGGCAATGCTGCTGCTACTGCTATCTACTTTGGGTCTCCCAACTAGTGGTAATATGTTTATTATAGAGGGTAGAGTGTGCCTGGATGATTACTGGATGAGATTCTATGGCCTGTGTTATGCAGGAGGTCAAACTACACAATCACAGTAGTCCCTTCTAGCCTTATAATTAGGGCTGATGATTAATTGCAGTTAACTCGTGCCATTAACTCAAAAAAAAAATAATTGCGATTAATCACAGTTTTAATGGCTCTGTTAAATAACAGAATACCAATTGGAATTTATTAAATATTTTGGATGTTTTTCTACATTTTCATATATATTGTATTCTGTGTTCTAATTGAAATCAAAGCATATATTTTTATTCCAAATATTTGCACTGTAAAAATGATAAACAAAAGAAATAGTATTTTTCAATTCACCTTATACAAGTACTTGGTGCAATCTCTTTGTCATGAAAGTGCAACTTACAAATGTAGATTTTTTTTTGTTACATAACTGCACTCAAAAACAAAACAATGTAAAATTTTAGAGCCTACAAGTCCACTCAGTCCTACTTCTTGTTCAGCCAATTGCTAAGACAAACAAGTTTTGTTCAATTTATAGGAGATAATGCTGCCCTCTTCTTATTTACAATGTCACCAAGAAATGAGAACAGGCATTTGCATGGCACTTTTGAAGTTGGTACTGCAAGGTATTTATGTGCCTGATATGCTAAACATTTGTAAGCCCCTTCATGCTTCAGCCACCATACCAGAGGACATGCTTCCATGCGGATGATGCTCATTAAAAAATAATGCATTAATTAAATTTGTGACTGAACTACTTGGAGGATAATTGTATGTCCCCTGCTCCGTTTTACCCGCATTCTGCCATATATTTCATGTTATAGCAGTCTTTGATGATGACCCAGCACATGTTCCATTTTAACAATACTTTCGCTACAGATTTCACAAAATGCAAAGATAGTACCAATGTGAGATTTCTAAACATAGCTATAGCATTCGACCCAAGGTTTAAGAATCTCAAGTGCCTTCCAAAATCGGAGAGGGACGTGGTGTGGAGCATGCTTTCAGAAGTCTTAAGAGAGCAACACTCTGATGCAGACACTACAGAACCTGAACCACCAAAAAAGAAAATCATCCTTCTCTTGGTGGCATCTGATTCGGATAACAAAAAAGAACATAGGTCAGTCTGCACTGCTTTTGATTGTTATCGAGCAGAACCCATCATCAGTATGGATGCATGTCCCCTGGAATGGTGGTTGAAGCATGAAGGGACATGTGAATCTTTAGCACATTTGGCATGTAAATATCTTGCGACACCAGTTACAACAGTGCCATGTGAATGCCTGTTCTCACTTTCAGCTGACATTGTGAACAAGAAGCGAGCAGCATTATCTCCTGCAAATTGAACAAAACTTGTTTGTCTGAGCGATTGGTTGAACAAGAAGTAGGACTTAGTGGACTTGTAGGCTCTAAAGTTTTACATTGTTTTGTTTTTGAATGCAGAGTTTTTCTGTACATAATTCTACATTTGTAAGTTCAACTTTCATAATCAAGAGATTGCACTACAGTACTTTTATGAGATGAATTGAAAAATACTATTTCTTTTGTTCTTTTACAGTACAAGTACTTGTAATCAAAAATAAACAGGAAGTGAGCACTGTACACCTGGTATTCTGTGTTGTAATTGAAATCAGTATATTTGAAAATGTAGAAAACACCCAAAATAGTTATATAAATGGTATTCTATTATTACCAGTGTGATGAACAGAGATTAATTTTTTTATTCGCTTGACAGCCCTACTTATCTACAAATGCCCAATGGTCTCAGGCCTGGAGGCTTCAGAGGCACAATGTGAATTCCTAGAGTAGGTTACGTAATGTTTTTAAATGAAACACTAGGGTATAGCACTGCTGGTTGCTGCTACCCATTGTGAGAAGCACTGAAACTTCTGCTAGCATAGGGAGTGGACAGGGAGTCCTGGGCACATTCCTCTAAAAAATATCTGCAGGGAGGATGGTCACAGTGGAATGATTAATTTATTGCCAGTTTGGTTTTGAGGTCAATAAAAGGAAGAACAGTAACTGAAACAGAACTCAACTGGATTTTGTTATATAGATTAAGTGGGGGAAACTCTTTCCCTCCTACCCTCTTGTAGATCATCCCATCTGATTGATTACTACATGAAGATTCATGTAACAAGAAAAGGCGAATACAGACTAACACGGCTGCTACTCTGATTCATGTAACAGTGAGCTTCCTGAATGAAAAGGAGTACTTGTGGCACCTTAGAGACTAACCAATTTATTTGAGCATAAGCTTTCGTGAGCTACAGCTCACTTCATCGGATGTGAATTCATCCTGAATGAGTCACATGAAGCTTAGCTAATTTCCCCCACCATACAAGTTGTTCTCTCTGCAATTTGGTGCCACTGCAGGTCAATGAACTCATAATTGGCTCTAATTAACACTCCCACTAGCTGTGAAGTTCTTTGCACACTGCTGAGTGGCACTCACAGAGGTGCAAAATTCTTCCCTGCCTTTGAAAGCATCAAAGAAATGAAAATGAAATAATTTCCAATCTAATCAGCCAGCAGTCAGGATAATGGAAATAAGGAAGAAACCCACCCACATCCAAGGCACACTACAAACAGTGATCAGTAACACTGAATTCCATTGTAATGGCATCCAATACACGTACTGCAATATATTTAACCATTATTTATAACTAGGCTGATGTCTCTAATCCTTACAGTGTCGGAATTTTCTAGTTTGACAATTCCATATGCACTCAGGAAGATATTATCTAATTCACTCTCTCAACCATAGTTTACTTTGCACTTACTTTATTTAAGTGCCTGCCCTCAGAGTAGCCCAAAGCAATATACAAACATTAACTAAAGTTCATACCACCCCTGGGAGCCAGGTTAAAGCCAGGTCTAAGCCACAGACTTCTGTGAGCATAGCTATGTCGGTCAAGGATGTAAAGGGGCACAATCTCTGACTAGCATAGCTGTGCTGTCCGAAGTCCCTAGAGTAAATGCAGCTATACAGGCAAACCTGCACTTATACCACCACAGCTAGTTTCGTTTTGGGGAGGGGGGGTTATGATACTGAGTCAAAGTATAGTTTTGCTATAGATATAGTATAGTATAGATGTGACCCCACTAGGAGTGCTTTACTAGTATAATATACTGGTATTCTTATTGTGGTAAACACACTCCGACTGTAGACGTGGCCTAAGTGTTTTATACCCATTTTTTATAGATGGGTAAATAGAGGTACAGAGAAAAAGTCAACAGCATTGCAACAGGTCACACAATGAATCAGCACCAGAATGCTGAAAAGAATTCAGGAAACTGGATTTCCAGGTCCCTGTTGTAACCTCTAGATACATGCTCTATGTATATATTACTCTATTAGAAGCCTTTCAACCACCGTTGCCAACTTTCATGTGGTAAATAAGCACCCCGACTTTCACAATAAGCCAAAAATCAAGCTAATCCTATTTCAAAACAAGGCCAAAACAAGCCAATCCCTAAGAACCCCGTCACTCTATATGACTAGATCCCCCTGGCGTGCATCTGGGACAGTGGTGGGCCTGTTGTGCACCCCTGACTCTCTCCCCACCTTGCCCCTGCTTGTCCCCCATTGCTAGAAGCCAATTAAAAAAAAAAAAAAGAAGCAACAAGCTGAAAGCCAAACAAGCAACAAGCTACAAAAACTAGCCAACAAGCAATTCACAAGCCAATTAAGCCAAAAACAAGCCCAATTTCTGCATTCCCCCCACCCCGCGCAGGGTTTGGCATGTCTGCTTTCAACATATGAATAAAATACAGGCTTTTCAAAAAGCCTTTGATAACATCTATCAAGGCAACTGAAGAAACCGAGTAGTTATGGTGAGAGGAAGAGTACTGTCATGGATCAGGTAAGAGTAAGAAAACAAATACTAACAGCAAATGTTGAATTTTCATCATGGTAAAAGTTCAACAGTGAAGTGCCACAGGGATCTGTAATAGGCCTGTAGCTGTTTATTATATTTTTTTAGTGATCTGTACAAGGGAATAAACTGTGAGGTAGCAAGCTTTGTAGGACACAAAATTTAGGTTAGTTAAGCCTGTACATGATTGTGAAGAATTTCAGAGGGACCTAACAAAGCTATATGAATGGGAAACATAACTGCACAGGAAATGTATTCTTGATAAATGCAAAATAGCATGTCAACGAAGGGAAAACTCTGGACATCTGATACACCTGATTGGGTTCTAAATTAATCATCTTCTCAGGAAAAAGACCTGGGCATCATTGCTGACATCTCTGTGAAAACCTCAATGTACAGTGCACCTCAGAATTTGTGTTAGAATAGAAAAGGGATGGGATTGATCATGTATATTTTCATTATATAAATCAGTGCTACCCCTTGTCCTGGAATGCTGTGTTCAATGCTCACCACCCTATCTCAAAAAGATATAGCAGAAATAAGGGTTCAGAGTTCAGTAATGTGAATGAGGAAAAACAGGGAGAAAAAACTCCACCTGAAGAAAGACTGAGACAAATAAAAGGAGATGATAAAGGTGTGCAAAATGACAATTGTTGTAAAGAAAGTAGGTCATCCTCTCTTATAATACAAGAACGAAGGGCTAGCCAATGAAATTGGAAACACAGTAAATTTAAAACTAATACCCTTTTCCACATACTGCACAATTATGGAACTCATTACCACAAGATATCGTTGATAACAAGAATTTGACAGGATTCAAAAATGGATTGAACATTTGTATGACTAGTGAGAACATTAATGGTAAGAATGGGAGGAATAATAAAAATGCCTCCAGAACAAAGAGGGAGGGGTGTAAATTCTAAAAGCCACAAGTGAAGCACTAAGTGGAGGAGTTAGGAAGAAAGCTGCCCTATGGGCTGATTTCCCCTTAATGGCCTATTGCAGAATTTCTTGTAACTTTCTCTGAAGCATCTCGTACTGGTGGGTCACTGGCCTGATCTGGTATGACATTTCCTGTGTTCCTATTTGTATTGCCATAAGCTTGGGATGATTGTACTATTTATGATTCTGAGCAGAGCAACAAGCAAGAGATGCAGGGACTTCTCAGTTACATTTTATAGTAATAAACATTTTCAAAGCACAACATACTGTTGCAGTTTGTTGATGCCAAGTACAGTTTTGTTTGCGGTTTGTCGTTTTTAGTCTCCTTCCTCCCCACCTCATTTGAAACAACCTGATAAAGAAATATTGCTTTCTTTTGCCTCAAATGTGGAAGGGTTTTTCTTTGTTTTAAAATTTACCACTAATTTGGGATGATCTTTGCCACATATGAATAATGCAATTTGTAAGACCTTTATATTGTAGTATTATATCTCACAAATGTATATTTGTAGAGGCTGGTTTTCAGATGTTCTGAGTGCTCAGTTCCCCCAGTTTCAGAGGGAGATGTCTGTGCTCCCTACTTCTCAAAATCAGGTCCCCTGTGCCCGTACATTGTTATTGCAATGTTCCATAGCAGATCAAGATACAGCTGTGGCAATGATTCAGACTCATGAAGAAACAAACAAACCAACCAACCAACCAAAAAACAGTCCCAGGAATAAGACAGAATTTGCTATGTCCTCCTGAAAAAAACAAGATCCCTATCACCTGGTACTCACTGCCATCTTCAAACAAGTGCAAACAGTTCTGCCCTATTCCCAACTCCTGGAAGAAGTCTATCACGGTACTAGCCTACAAAAAAGTCAAGTGAGACGACCCCAGTAACTTAAGACCCATCTCTCTCTGCCCCACCACCTACAAACTATATATCTGCTGCATTGTGGCTAGGATTACAGAGGATCATTCCTAAAGTGCAATTTTTCCTGAGTAAGGACTGAATAAGGACTTCAAGTTTTGGTCCACTGGAAGTAAATAACCTGAAAACAAAGGGTGCGGAAACAAAGGCTGAAGGAAGTAAATATGTGGACTCTAGAAGACCCTTGCAACCACTGGCAGAGCTGCTTGGTGGGGGTGAGGGTGAAGATTTTCTCTCTCCACCTTTGTATTTCTCCCTCTGATCTTCCGGCAGGTACTCCGAATGAATTTTGCAAGGAGAAAAGAGCATCCAAAAATGTACATTTCCTTTTTTATTTCCATAACTATTACACCTGCTTGTTTCTTGACTTCTTTGAACAGGAAATTGTACACTTTCCAATCTGGACAGACCCACAGCTGTGCTTGTGAAGCACCTTTGATAGAGTATTTGTTAAAGGAAGGTATATATTCCACTCAAGAGCTTGGAAATGTTTTGCGTGAAAGGCACTTTACTACGTGTTTTGAGTTGACTTTCTGTACCGTCCAAGCTTTTTTTATATATATTATTATTATTATTATTATTATTATTAAATGTCCTGCATCACCGGCTGATCGTCATGAGGATCTCAAGCAGGCCTCCATTCTTGAAATGTTCATTATTTATTTACCTGTCAGGTATGCAGTGATTTAGTTTGCTCAGGGTCTGAGTGAGCCCAACGTTAATGGCTCAATTGTTATATAAGTGTATAGGCCAAGATGAAATTGAAGCATGTGACGGAGAGACTGCCGAGATTCATCAATCCCTCGTTCATAAATTTGGTACTGAAACTAAGTTGAAATTTGTTATTTCCACATACAGTAGATCATCCATGATATTAACACATATAGAAACAAATACAGTCACACACACATTATGTAATATATATAATGTGTGTGTATCAAACATATGTATCAAGTGGACTCATTTACTGGACATAATAGTCTGTTTCTGTACTGCCATTTACCTCAAATAGTCATCTATACCTGTGCAAAATGCTTGTAAAATGCTACTGTTTTTATCTGGCAATGTTTCAAGCTTCCTTTGAACAGGTGCAATGGCGATACACAAGGCAAAAAAGAGAAAGATCAGGCCTGATGTGTCATCCCAATTTGATAAATTATTAATTACTTGTTTTATTGTAGCGTCAGGAGGTCTCAACCTTTACTGGAACCGCACTTTGTATGTATTGTACATCCATCCACATAGTAAGAGACAGTCCCCCTGTCCTGAAGAGTTTACAATCTAGTAGACAAGGCAAATAGAAGACAAAGTATTTTATCCCTATTTTATAGATGGGGAGATTGAGGCATGGCTAGATTAAGTGGCTTGTTCAAGGTCAAACAAGAAGTCTCGGGCAGAGCCAGGAACTGAATCCACACCTACCTAAGTCACAGAAATGTGCCTTAATCAAAAGGCTATTCCACCTTGCAATCATATTTTTGAAAGAGCAAGAGCCAAGATGAAATTGAAGCATGTGACGGAGAGACTGCCGAGATTCATCAAGCCCTCGGATCGCTACCCCTTCCTGCTTCTCCACGTGGGCACCAATGATACTGCCAAGAATGACCTTGAGCGGATCACTGCGGACTATGTGGCTCTAGGAAGAAGGATAAAGGAGTTGGAGGCGCAAGTGGTGTTCTCGTCCATTCTCCCCGTGGAAGGAAAAGTCCTAGGTAGGGACCGTCGAATCATGGAAGTCAACGAATGGCTACGCAGGTGGTGTCGGAGAGAAGGCTTTGGATTCTTTGACCATGGGATGGTGTTCCATGAAGGAGGAGTGCTGGGCAGAGACGGGCTCCATCTTACGAAGAGAGGGAAGAGCATCTTTGCCAGCAGGCTGGCTAACCTAGTGAGAAGAGCTTTAAACTAGGTTCACCGGGGGAAGAAGACCAAAGCCCTGAGGTAAGTGGGAAAGCGGGATACTGGGAGGAAGCACAGGCAGGAATGTCTGTGAGGGGAGGGCTCCTGCCTCATACTGGGAATGAGGGGCGATCAACAGGTTATCTCAAGTGCTTATATACAAATGCACAAAGCCTTGGAAACAAGCAGGGAGAACTGGAGGTCCTGGTGATGTCAAGGAACTATGACGTGATCGGAATAACAGAGACTTGGTGGGATAACTCACATGACTGGAGTACTGTCATGGATGGTTATAAACTGTTCAGGAAGGACAGGCAGGGCAGAAAAGGTGGGGGAGTAGCACTGTATGTAAGGGAGCAGTATGACTGCTCAGAGCTCCGGTACGAAACTGCAGAAAAACCTGAGTGTCTCTGGATTAAGTTTAGAAGTGTGTGCAACAAGAGTGATGTAGTGGTGGGAGTCTGCTATAGACCACCGGACCAGGGGGATGAGGTAGATGAGGCTTTCTTCCGGCAGCTCACGGAAGCTACTAGATCGCATGCCTTGATTCTCATGGGTGACTTTAATTTTCCTGATATCTGCTGGGAGAGCAATACAGCGGTGCATAGACAATCCAGGAAGTTTTCGGAAAGCGTAGGGGACAATTTCCTGGCGCAAGTGCTAGAGGAGCCAACTAGGGGGGGGGCGCTTTTCTTGACCTGCTGCTCACAAACCTGGGAAGCAAAAGTGGATGGGAATCTGGGAGGCAGTGACCATGAGTTGGTTGAGTTCAGGATCCTGACGCAGGGAAGAAATGGTAAGCAGCAGGATACGGACCCTGGACTTCAGGAAAGCGGACTTCGACTCCCTCAGGGAACGGATGGCCAGGATCCCCTGGGGGACTAACTTGAAGGGGAAAGGAGTCCAAGAGAGCTGGCTGTATTTCAAGGAATCCCTGTTGAGGTTACAGGGACAAACCATCCCGATGAGTCGAAAGAATAGTAAATATGGCAGGCGACCAGCTTGGCTTAATGGTGAAATCCTAGCGGATCTTAAACATAAAAAAGAAGCTTACAAGAAGTGGAAGGTTGGACATATGAGCAGGGAAGAGTATAAAAATATTGCTCGGGCATGTAGGAATGATATCAGGAGGGCCAAATCGCACCTGGAGCTGCAGCTAGCCAGAGATGTCAAGAGTAACAAGAAGGGTTTCTTCAGGTATGTTGGCAACAAGAAGAAAGCCAAGGAAAGTGTGGGCCCCTTACTGAATGAGGGAGGCAACCTAGTGACAGAGGATGTGGAAAAAGCTAATGTACTCAATGCTTTTTTTGCCTCTGTTTTCACTAACAAGGTCAGCTCCCAGACTGCTGTGCTGGGCATCGCAAAATGGGGAAGAGATGGCCAGCCCTCTGTGGAGATAGAGGTGGTTAGGGACTATTTAGAAAAGCTGGACGTGCACAAGTCCATGGGGCCGGACGAGTTGCATACGAGAGTGCTGAAGGAATTGGCGGCTGTGATTGCAGAGCCATTGGCCATTATCTTTGAAAACTCGTGGCGAACCGGGGAAGTCCCGGATGACTGGAAAAAGGCTAATGTAGTGCCAATCTTTAAAAAAGGGAAGAAGGAGGATCCTGGGAACTACAGGCCAGTCAGCCTCACCTCAGTCCCTGGAAAAATCATGGAGCAGGTCCTCAAAGAATCAATCCTGAAGCACTTGCATGAGAGGAAAGTGATCAGGAACAGCCAGCATGGATTCACCAAGGGAAGGTCATGCCTGACTAATCTAATCGCCTTTTATGATGAGATTACTGGTTCTGTGGATGAAGGGAAAGCAGTGGATGTATTGTTTCTTGACTTTAGCAAAGCTTTTGACACGGTCTCCCACAGTATTCTTGTCAGCAAGTTAAGGAAGTATGGGCTGGATGAATGCACTATAAGGTGGGTAGAAAGCTGGCTAGATTGTCGGGCTCAACGGGTAGTGATCAATGGCTCCATGTCTAGTTGGCAGCCGGTATCAAGTGGAGTGCCCCAAGGGTCGGTCCTGGGGCCGGTTTTGTTCAATATCTTCATAAATGATCTGGAGGATGGTGTGGATTGCACTCTCAGCAAATTTGCGGATGATACTAAACTGGGAGGAGTGGTAGATACGCTGGAGGGGAGGGATAGGATACAGAAGGACCTAGACAAATTGGAGGATTGGGCCAAAAGAAATCTGATGAGGTTCAATAAGGATAAGTGCAGGGTCCTGCACTTAGGACGGAAGAACCCAATGCACAGCTACAGACTAGGGACCGAATGGCTAGGCAGCAGTTCTGCGGAAAAGGACCTAGGGGTGACAGTGGACGAGAAGCTGGATATGAGTCAGCAGTGTGCCCTTGTTGCCAAGAAGGCCAATGGCATTTTGGGATGTATAAGTAGGGGCATAGCGAGCAGATCGAGGGACGTGATCGTTCCCCTCTATTCCACATTGGTGAGGCCTCATCTGGAGTACTGTGTCCAGTTTTGGGCCCCACACTTCAAGAAGGATGTGGATAAATTGGAGAGAGTCCAGCGAAGGGCAACAAAAATGATTAGGGGTCTGGAACACATGAGTTATGAGGAGAGGCTGAGGGAGCTGGGATTGTTTAGCCTGCAGAAGAGAAGAATGAGGGGGGATTTGATAGCTGCTTTCAACTACCTGAAAGGGGGTTCCAAAGAGGATGGCTCTAGACTGTTCTCAATGGTAGCAGATGACAGAACGAGGAGTAATGGTCTCAAGTTGCAGTGGGGGAGGTTTAGATTGGATATTAGGAAAAACTTTTTCACTAAGAGGGTGGTGAAACACTGGAATGCGTTACCTAGGGAGGTGGTAGAATCTCCTTCCTTAGAGGTTTTTAAGGTCAGGCTTGACAAAGCCCTGGCTGGGATGATTTAACTGGGAATTGGTCCTGCTTCAAGCAGGGGGTTGGACTAGATGACCTTCTGGGGTCCCTTCCAACCCTGATATTCTATGATTCTATGATTCAATATAACCATCAATGCCAGCAGAAAGAGGATACAAAGTAGTAGAAAGATGAATGAATAATCCTTAGTGAGTAATCTATCTGGAGCATCTCATCTCTTCACTTCTGTTGGTGAATTGCTAGTCACACCCTACAGTTTTCTTTACTGTATTCATTATTTGAAAATATTCACCAGTAGACCCAATCCAATTCTCACTTAATACAATTTGAGAATGGGAGCTGGATTTGGCCCAAATTATTTCTGCAAATAATCCTTAATCTATTTGATTGTTCACAGGTCGCCTGCTGAGAGTGTTAGAGATCCTATTTTGGAAAGAGTTCCACTTCCCCACCCCATGTAGTCACATCAGCACCTGCCTGAACTAAACACATAAAATAAAGTGGTCCATTGTATCTCCTTCAATGCATACCCTGTGCTCAAGCATTGTGGTTAATGTCAGGGGAAGGGGCAGGGATCATATTACCCAAAATACTCTGATTTTCAAATGATCAAACTCAAGTTTGAAAAGTACATGGGTGTGAAAATGAACACCCTGATGCCTCATGTCACACAATACAGGTCTTAATAAAATTCAAGTGTAACAGGAACAAATTTATCTCCTCTGCCCCCTTAACAGTAATACTTTGCATTGTCTATAGTACCTTCTGCCCAAAGATTTCAAATTGCTTTAAGAAGATTAATGAAATTAAGCCTTACAACACCTTCCCAAGGCAGGCAGGAATAATCCCCTTTTACAGTTGGAGAAACTAAGGTATAGACAAAGCACCTTGCTCAAATTCGAAGGAAGTCTGTGACACAGCTGGGAACAAAATACAGAGCTCTGAATTCCTGTCATATTCTGGGGCCACAATGCCATTTCTTCCACTCTGACAGGAACACTCAGCTCCAGTACACACAAAGATGGGGCCAGCAGAACTCTGTGGCAACACTTGTGCCGTTTCTTCAGCATACTCGGATATCTACCGCATAAAATTACATATTCTGTAATAAGGGAGGTAGGGAATCACTAATGCCTGCAGTGATGCAGATTTTTGTTTCTGCCTCTGGAGGATGCTGTGGTAGGTCCTGACATTTGCATCTCAGGGCTTGTCTTCACTACTGGGGTAAATCGACCTAAGTTACGCTACTCCAGTTACGTGAATAACGTAGCTGGAGTCGATGTGGCTTAGGTCGATTTACCCTGGTGTCTTCACTGCACTGCATCTATGGGAGACCCTCTCTGGCCAACTTACCTTACTCTTCTCGGGGAGCTGGAGTACTGGAGTCGACCAGAGAGCGCTCTGCCTTCAATTTAGTGGATCTGAGAATTCTGGAATGATACAGGCCCGGAGCATAGATTTACTAGGCAGGATTATACACAGTAGCAGACGATGCCCTTTCTAAAAGAGCACTGTTTTTCTTTCATTTTGTTTTCCTCCACGAAACTTTCTAAACCCTTTTCTGTTCTTTTCACTGCTCACTGACTTTCGCTAGAAATTGATTTCTTTATAAAATCATCTTGGGTATAGTCATGGCGCTCCCAAGCAATCACAAACTATGCCAGTGCTCCAAGGATATACTGTATCGCTCTGAATTTTCTGTAACTACACCCAAGACAACATTATGGTTAAATCGATTTCTGGAAAGAAAAGAGAAACATCATGGACTTCTAGTGCCGGTCATCTGGAGAAGGAACACATACTGCTAGCTAGTTACTGAAAAAATACAGAGACTACTCAGTTGAAACAACTTTCTAATCTTCAGTTTTATGGTCAATGAAAGCTCTTAAAAGTGGAGGCCAGTTCTGGGTGTTAACTTTAACTCACTTTTGTGTTTTACAGACATCTGTCTTTTGAAGGGAAAGTATATACTTCCTAAAAATAGACACCAAGTTGTAATGTTTGGATCATGTCCCTGCCTGAAGAGGGTTCATACTGTTGGAATGGCCTCCTCTTCTGTACCTATAATAACAGCAATGCCACTATCAGAGCAAAGAAACAAAAGACTCACCAAGTCAGACGCTTATTCTGCAAACACATGTTCGTGTACTTGGCTTCGCACACATGAGGAGGCTCACTGAAGTCAATGGGACTAGTCACATACATAAAGCCAAAGCAATGTGTTCATTTGCAAGACGGGCCTAAATTCTCACTTAAGTGCAAGTTTCTGTAAGAGCATCTTCTACGGGCAGCTGGAGAAACACACAAAAAGAATCAACTGAAAGAAACCCTCCCTTGATCACTACTCAGAGAAGGACAACTTATGGGACTTAACAGAGAAGACATTCATTCAAACGGCGGCCCAGGATAGACAGGGGCTGCAGAAGCTTGTTCATGCACCAAGAAGTGATGTCTGATAGTGCAGGAAGACTTCAGATTCACATAAATGTTTCTCAGATATTTTAACAGATGAACTGAAATAAGTCACCTCTCCCCCCAAAGGCTTCTGAAAAACAAAGGCCAGTTGGATCCAACAATACTATAGAAAATGAGTCCTGTGGGTCCTTCTCAGTTTATTATTCAGCTTTATTTTATTTATTTATTTTAGTTCCTTGACTGTCTGCCACCTTGGTAGGTAGTAGTTGTTACAAGAGTTATAAATGGAAACAATAAAAAGCCACCAAAAATGGATACAGCCAAAAGTCTACTGCCACCATTGTGGCAAAGCATGTTTTCAGGCAAACTGCTCAGATACCGAAAAACAAAACCACAAATTAACTGAAAGCTAAACAATCAAACATGCTGTAAACATGGACTCAAAGCTGCCAAAGCCAGGTTCTGGCAACCAGCCAAATGGAATTCATTCTAAATGAAAGACCCTCTTCTCAGAAAAAGCCCCGTCATTGCTTCTGGAAAGTTTAATTTTAGGAACCTGCAAAATGAGCACTACTCTCTTTGTCCATTGCAATTGAGTCCTGGACAAGCAGCCATGTCAAAGACATCCAATTCACAGGATAGTCAGGGCTTTAAAAAGATTGTCCCACCATGACCTCAATTTTCATTCTCAGAAGACAACAGCCAGATTCTATACTCCCTGAAGCCTCCAGTTAATTGTAAGTAGAACACATTCTGTAACTTAGCCTGAAAATGGCTGAAGTTGGGATGATTATTCCAAGATCCACATTGGAGAGGAACAGCCATAAAAATCACTCCCTCCCCTCAAATATACTCAACTGAAACTAAAAGTAAGTACCACAGAGTTTAAAAAAATAAAACAAAAACTGTTCAGTGTTTGCACTAGAACCATTCATGGACACCTCCCTCCCCAGTAGATGTAGGTACTGCAGGCCAAATTCTGATGTAAACAGCAGTGCGGTAAATCTGGAGTAACTTCACCAGCTATCAGCTATGGGTTTACTCTCTTTCAACTGAGATCAGAATCTGGCACTACAGTACTCTGCCCTGTATATGGAATAAACTACCATGTGACTTGTCACTACAGGACCGAGGACAGTATTATGTGAAATGTACAAAGTACTATGTAGGGAACAGTACAGAGCCACCCCAAGGAAAGCCCAAGAAAGGGGAGTGGTATGTGCACTCTGCACCATGCACTAGGAGGATATGCATTGCTTCCCTCATGTACCAGCTCCAGTCCATAGGCTGGTCTGGAAGGGGGCAGAACTGGGTCCATGGCCTTGCCTCCTTCTGGGCAAAGAGAGAAAAGCAGTCCCTACTCAGAGAGACTGTTACAAGTGCTCTGCCCTCACATGAGCGACACAAAAAGGCCGAAGCTTCTTAAGCCCCTGTGCCCTACACAATGGCCAAGCACAATCTAGTTCTGTTTGTGTTACACTGTAAACTTGCCTGTGTTTTCAGGGAGCTTACCACAAATTTCTGTTCTTTAGCAGTGTGCTTGGCTAAAGATCTTAAATACCATACTAAAGAGCTAATATATAACAGTTAAAATAGGACTGAGAAATTTACAGATGGTTAACTATAATATTGATAAGTCATATTATAATGTACTGCATCTGAAATTAAATAGAAGATGATCTTTTTGTTTGGCTATCCAGGCTGTGTTCGCAGTCTTCGCTGTCAACCCTCATTACATGAGCCATCCATTCCTCTGTGGTCTGCCAGAATGCAAAGAAGCTTATTCCTATCATCTGCTGATGACCATGTGAATTCATTTGAAATAATACTGAACAGATACAGACCACAATATTCATACCTGGAAGCCAGATAATGCATGAAAATAAGGCAAAGGGACAGAGACTAGGTTAAGTGAATCTATCACAGCATTTTGGATACCCTGTTTCTAAGTGTGTAAAACTTTTCCTGGTTTCAAACTGTTACAGATTCAAAAGGTAGGTCAAGTTCCCTGAAATATTTGAGTACCTTTGGCTGTTTATGCATGGTTTTAATCCCCAATCTAGGGAGGGAAATAGCTGCTGTTCACCCCCACAAATTTTGTTTTGGGGTTTGTCCAAACCTGAAATGGGGGGTGAAACGGTGCGCACACATGCTCCTGAGACCCAAAAACACTTTTGTACTCTTCCCGATGCCTTTCACAGAATAGCTTCCGCCTTAGGCTACATGTCAGTATTGCCTACCTGTAGCACCATTTCTTTGGAGCCAGAGAGTTGTGGGTTTGATTCATCTTAAGAGAGATGGTTCATAGAGCACTAACTATGGTTCTGGGCAGAAAAGTTTTTCTGTTTTTTTAAATATGCCCTTAAATGGAAGTTGTGTTTTTGCCAGATGAGCTGTGTTTTGAGACAATTCAAGATGGAAGATCTCAAAGGGTGAGAGCTACCCTATGCTCTCTCTCTCATGGGTATTTTGTACTGGATGGTTTGTTGTATTCTATAATCTACATAAAAGTTATATACATTGAAAGTACATGCTTTGCTTTCTGTGGATGGAAAACACTACAGTGGCTATTGTCCTCTTGATAATCTGTTAACCAGGAGTTCCTTCTCCCTCTATTGAGTGACCATCTAATTGGAAGTTTAAAATAATTCCATGGATGGATGGACGATGAAAGAAAGAGTAACTCTACTTTCTGGCCAGCAACTGTTCTCTTAATAACAGTTTTCTAAATGTCCAAAGCTGTGAGCAAACTATTGCTGAAACTATTGCTGAAAGTTAATTGCTCAGTTTGTCTACCCAGGCACTGCACCACCAGTATCTAATAAAACAACTTTGCAAACGCACTGGCGCCATTCAAATACAATGCAGTTTTACATAGGTTACACTAACAGATATATGTCCAGCTATGAAAGGAATCTGATAAAGTGTATCAATTAAAGATCTGACAAATTGTGAAAGGGGTACTGTCAAGTAATTAGATATAAAGTGCATATTTTTATAACTAAAGAAATCAATCCAAATGAGAACAGATTGGGGAGGGGAGGCGGGGGCAGCTAAACTTTCCACTGCACTGTTGCTAAGGTATGTCTCAATCCTCCACTGTGCACCGCATGAACAGATCTCCTCTGCCCCCATGGAGACTCCTTATCTATTCTGGAGCCCTGTGCAGGTGCAGGGTTCTGCCCAGGCAGAGCTCACTGTAGGATGAGAGCCCGAGCTATGACAGTGTTCTACTAGTGCATGAGAATTGCCATGCAGCTTCACTTTCTAAGATGAGTGAGATGCAAGATGTAAGCAAACAGCAGAAATAGTAAAAGGAAAATAAGATATAATTATTTTAATTATAATCGAAGATGGTATTAGTAATCCCGTTAAAATATTATGTGATTTATATCTTGCTATTGTTTTTGTTAACAATTTCCTTGTAATAAAATAATTTTTAAATGAGGATATTATCACATTGATAGGGGAATGCCAGTCAATAACTGAAATAATATATAAAGGCTAACTGAAGAAAAAGGAGGACTTTTAATTTTAATTGACAATACAGTGCTCTTCTCAGCAGCTGTGGATAGTCGGACAAGAAGAACAGAGAAGGACATGACAAAAGACTATACATTTGCAATTCCAAATCTATTTAGTGTTTTTTCCATTCAAATCCTACATTTACTTAAACAAAACCTCACAACATGCAGTTGCTTAGTACCAAATTCCTTCAAGTAGCAATGATTAAACATTTCTAAATCACACCGGTTCATTAAAAGATACAATTAAGACAAGAAACACTTTACAACTCCTATTGTTTCAGTTCTCCTGTAGGAAAATAAGTTACACTGTTGATTTCCCTTCTCCCGTCCCACCCACGGCCAATTCAGATTGCACTTACCCAGACAGTGAACTTGACAGCAATTTCAAATGCCACAAGTGGAAATAGAAAGTTGAAGTCACCCACCAAACACTCCACAAAGACACCGCACTGTCCAATTCTCACTCTATGAGGTTTCTTTGATACCTGCAAAGAGATTTGGGTCATGTTCAGATAGGTGAAAATAAGCAGCGCATTTACTTTCCACTTAGTCACAGACAGAATTAATATTGATTTCTGTGTTCTTTTACCAAGCGTTAGGGCTTAGAGCTAAGCTTCTGAAACACAGAAGGCCAGCCTCACGAGGTGACTGGGTAAGTACGTCTAATCTCTACATTACAGAGAGCTACTAGGCTTATTAAAATATGTATTGTTTAAAACTGTTAGGTTCCATCAGTTGATGACTATGTTGTGATTCGGTCATTTCTGAAAGGCAAAGTGAGAGATATGAACAGAAAATGCAGAATTATTATTATTACGACACACAAAGAGAGTTTTAATAGAGTCTACAGGGAAATTTCCCAAAAAAGGAATTCAGTACCCTGCAAAAAAAAAAAAAAAAAAAAAGCAATGCACTCATTAAACTGATCTCTCACAAACTAACAAGTCTTGATCTTTACGGTAACATAGGACTGCACCGCTCTACATAAGCAAATCCCCGTGGAATTGCCCAGCTACCAGCTCTTGAACTTATTTAGGCAATTTAACAAAAGGGGAAAGGTTGCCTGTTCATTAAAACACCTTTTGAACTGTTCTGAGCATTTAAGTGTCTTCATGACAGAAGCCTTCAACCCATTTATTTTCCCTTTTGGATGTGGATGCCCAAGACTGCATTTTCTAAGTTTTGTGAACAGCAAGTAATTCTTAACAGGGTATTTTGTGCAATTCACAATCAACTCCAGGTAACTGGAAAATTTGGAGGGTTCATGCGACTTAAAGTGGGTGTGCAAGAGTTAGAATTTAACAACCCAGAGGTGCAAGAACGAGTACATGTAATTTTGCAAGCGTACAAGTGAAGAAATGCTGAAATTCTGTCCTTGTATTTTTCTAATCAATTTGTGGACAGATCTAGCAACATTTTTCTTCCTGTAAAGAAGATTTTCTATAGCCATGGAAACACCAACAAAAATTTGGAGAGAGAGTGTGTGCGCGTGCTAATGAATGGCAGTCTGGCATTAATATGCTGCCAAGTGCTTACTCCCGAGAACAGAGGTTGGTAGCCTTTGGCTCACTCTCTTTTGGAACTGAAATGGCCTCCAGAGGAAACAAAAAACAAAGCAGTCAGTGGGTGCTTTCTGTGTAAATGAGACAGACAATTTCTGGCAGGTTTTTGCTATGGAGTACATAATGAATGAGGTACATATTATTGGTACTCCGATAGTTCCTCCACATTATCCCCGGCTGTTTGTGCTCCTTCCCTACAATTGGCCACGTGCTTTGGAAGATTGCATGATCAATTTTTTAATGAAAAGCAGCCCTCCGACAGTCTGTGTGGAGATGCAAGTGTGCCTGTTGGTGACAACAGCACCTGCCAATGAGATGTTCAGAGCAGATGCTGGAGGGAGGATGGCCTAGGTGCACAGCTGCATCAACCGGGGCCAACCAAACATCCCTCTGCAGCTGCCCAGACAACAGAGGTTCTTGCTTGGCAGGGAAATCATTGGGCCCCAGAGGTGCAGTTGAGGCTCTGCTCGTGGTGCTGCTGATGCATCTGCTGGGCCACCTCAGACATGGGAACACTTGTTCTGACACGTTGGACAATTATGAGAAAAGTGGAGAGGACCCTGAGTCATGCTGCTGCTCACGCAGCCTTTCATGCACACAGATAACACTACGACAGTGCTTACAGAGGCTGTTCTATCAACCGATATACCAGACAGATTACAGTGTTTGGGACTGTTGGTGTTAATGTAAAAATATGCCCGCACTCAAAATTTTAGCCTTTTTTTAAAATGACCAGGTGTGATAGCCTGTAGCTTTGCTGTTTGCCTATGCAGAGTAATACACACAGCACACCACCAATCTCCAGAAACCATTGTCCCTGCAGACTTTCCTGTTGCACTAGTATCAGCTCCTTCCCAAACACCAGATGGTATATGGACGTTCTCCGAGGACATACTGGAAGTATGAGGAGTTCTTCCTCTTTACCCATTAAGACCACCCATGTTAAGGCACTCTACAGGATGTCCTTCATGCTCTTCCCCTTCTTCAGTCACTGCCAACATGGTATCATTATCATCACAAAGTCTCTCCAAAAAATAATTTTAGATGTGTGTCACCCACAGATCAACCCCCTCTTTCCCCACGGTTACACTGAACTAATGCACTGTGACAACAGACTATACCACTTCCTCTGTACTCCTAAGGAGTCTCACAGTTTTGATCACCAATTTGCCCAGTCACATTGTGAAAAAAATGACTGGTTTCAGAGTAACAGCTGTGTTAGTCTGTATTCGCACAAAGAAAAGGAGTACTTGTGGCACCTTAGAGACTAACCAATTTATTTGAGGATAAGCTTTCGTGAGCTACAGCTCACTTCATCGGATGCATACTATGGAAAGTGTAGAAGATCTTTTTATGTACACACAAAGCATGAAAAAATACCTGTGGGAGGAGGTATTTTTTCATGCTTTGTGTGTATATAAAAAGATCTTCTACACTTTCCACAGTATGCATCCGATGAAGTGAGCTGTAGCTCACGAAAGCTTATGCTCAAAAAAATGACTGAAATTTATGTGCATTTGATGACTGAGGCCTCTCTCACTGGCAAACATGTGAGGAAGTGACAATGAAACCATGCTGGTACCCATATTAGCATTATCCCCTTGCATTTGCATGGGGCCAAAGGGTGTTTTTGGACAGGCTTCTTTCTCTCTCCCGTGTTGCTATGGCTACCTCTCTTACTCATAGTGTGTGCTAATGACTAGACTAGTAAAGGTGTTTAATGGAAACTAGTTGACAGAGACATCAGGAGGACAGACTTGATCCCCCACAGCCTGACAAACAGGCTGTTATAGAGATCTAATTCCACTCTTTGCAGCTGAAATTCAGACATACATGGATGACAGGGAAAAAAAAAAGTCAGGAAGGCAGCAAACTCCTTCAGTGCACTTAGCGACTGAGTTACTGCTCCATCTTCGAGTTTTACACCTGCACCCTTAACTGTATTATCTGAATGCAATATACACAACACATGCTTTGTATGGGGATGAGACACTACCTATTCAAAGTCTGTGCAAGGACATTCCACAACGAGAACGAGAGGCAAAAGTCACAAAATCCATTGTTACAAATAATGCTCCTAGCTCTAGCACTTACTAAAAACAGGCCTGTGCAGTGAAATTCACATCCAAATAACTATGGCAAGTTGTAGTGGTGAAAGGGATGAATACACCGACCTGTCAAAGTTTAAACAAATGGTTTCTGGTCACTACTGCAATCTGGGATTCCAGGAGTAGAGGGGGGAGTCTGGAAGCAGTTGATGCACCAGGCCATATCTTCTTAAAGCCTTTCATTTGGTAAGACAAGAATTTAAGTCCTCATGAGGACATTATTCAGAAGCTGTGAGAATACCTATTGTAGAGGTGCAGAAGTGCCATTTATCGTATGCTTCTTTTATGCAGAGAAAAAAAAATGCTTATTTGCTTTGGAAAATAAGGGCTTTTGTTGAAAATTCTGGCTCTAAAGAAACGTAACAGGATGATTCCTATAGGGAAAACCTGTGTTGCTAGCCCAGATAAGCAACTGTAAAGAGTAAGAAAAAACAGGGGAGAAATGATGAATGTGGATCAAAGCTCTAACTCCTTTAAGTGAATCTTCGTTGTGAACTAAAGGGAAGTGAATACAAAGTGACTTTAAAGAAATCTCTACCTCACGTTTCAGTTTAATCATTTCTTTTCAGTTTTATTTCTTTTTGATTTTCATGCAAAGACAGGGAAGGAATCTGAGAAATCAGTAGTGAAATCTTAAGTATCAGAAGGGGAAAGTGGGAGATCTCTTTTGAAGCCGAATGAGGAATTTTTAAGGAGTTAAGTAGAAACATACTTTGAGGGCAGTTTGCAAAGTATAATCTTTTGATGGAATTGTCTCTTTTCTTGATGCTGGCAAAAGGGGGCTTTTATCTGAAAGTAAAACTCAAACTGATATTTATCCCTGTGTAGCGAGCTTTCTGAATAAGGCTTGTGATGACCTTCTCTCAGTCAATCATAGAATCATAGAATATAAGGGTTGGAAGGGACCCCAGAAGGTCATCTAGTCCAACCCCCTGCTCGAAGCAGGACCAATTCCCGGTTAAATCATCCCAGCCAGGGCTTTGTCAAGCCTGACCTTAAAAACCTCTAAGGAAGGAGATTCTACCACCTCCCTAGGTAACACATTCCAGTGTTTCACCACCCTCTTAGTGAAAAAGTTTTTCCTAATATCCAATCTAAACCTCCCCCACTGCAACTTGAGACCATTACTCCTCGTTCTGTCATCTGCTACCATTGAGAACAGTCTAGAGCCATCCTCTTTGGAACCCCCTTTCAGGTAGTTGAAAGCAGCTATCAAATCCCCCCTCATTCTTCTCTTCTGCAGGCTAAACAATCCCAGCTCCCTCAGCCTCTCCTCATAACTCATGTGTTCCAGACCCCTAATCATTTTTGTTGCCCTTCGCTGGACTCTCTCCAATTTATCCACATCCTTCTTGAAGTGTGGGGCCCAAAACTGGACACAGTACTCCAGATGAGGCCTCACCAATGTGGAATAGAGGGGAACGATCACGTCCCTCGATCTGCTCGCTATGCCCCTACTTATACATCCCAAAATGCCATTGGCCTTCTTGGCAACAAGGGCACACTGCTGACTCATATCCAGCTTCTCGTCCACTGTCACCCCTAGGTCCTTTTCCGCAGAACTGCTGCCTAGCCATTCGGTCCCTAGTCTGTAGCTGTGCATTGGGTTCTTCCGTCCTAAGTGCAGGACCCTGCACTTATCCTTATTGAACCTCATCAGATTTCTTTTGGCCCAATCCTCCAATTTGTCTAGGTCCTTCTGTATCCTATCCCTCCCCTCCAGCGTATCTACCACTCCTCCCAGTTTAGTATCATCCGCAAATTTGCTGAGAGTGCAATCCACACCATCCTCCAGATCATTTATGAAGATATTGAACAAAACCGGCCCCAGGACCGACCCTTGGGGCACTCCACTTGATACCGGCTGCCAACTAGACATGGAGCCATTGATCACTACCCGTTGAGCCCGACAATCTAGCCAGCTTTCTACCCACCTTATAGTGCATTCATCCAGCCCATACTTCCTTAACTTGCTGACAAGAATACTGTGGGAGACCGTGTCAAAAGCTTTGCTAAAGTCAAGAAACAATACATCCACTGCTTTCCCTTCATCCACAGAACCAGTAATCTCATCATAAAAGGCGATTAGATTAGTCAGGCATGACCTTCCCTTGGTGAATCCATGCTGGCTGTTCCTGATCACTTTCCTCTCATGCAAGTGCTTCAGGATTGATTCTTTGAGGACCTGCTCCATGATTTTTCCAGGGACAATCTCATTTACACTTTGCAGTTTTGAAAGTTTCACTCATAAATCAAAAGTAGCTTGTCAGTTTCAGCAAACAGACAAATACTACCAAAATCAAGCTAAACTATTTCTCCCTCTCTCTTTTTTGACCCAAAGGCTGAAGTCACTAGATGTCCACTGCCAGGGCCGGCTCTAGGTTTTTTTCTGCCCCAAGCAAAAAAATTTTTTGGCCACCCCCGCTTTTTTTTCATGTCCCCCTCGCCTCCGGCTCTGCCCCAACTCCGCCCCTTCCTCAAATCCCCGGCCCCGCCTCCTCCCCCGGGCATGCTGCATTTCCCGGCCCCCCCATTGCTTCCTGCAGCTCCCCCCCTTGCAAGCCCCAGCCCTAGCTCACCACCGCTCCGCCTGCTCCCCTGAACACACCGCCACTCCGCTTCTCAGGCGAGGGAGAGGCAGCAGGTTCAGGGGAGCAGGCAGAGCGGAGGTGAGCGAGGGTGGGGGGGAGCACAGGAAGTAATGGGGTTGGGGTAGAGGAACCGCTCCCCACCCCAGCTTGCCTCCGCTCCACCACCGCCGCCCCTCCCAAGCTTGCTGCTGCTCCACTTCTCCTCCCTCCCTCCCTCCCTCCTTCCCTCCCAGGCTTGCCGTGCAAAACATCTTTTTCACCTGCACCTGTCGGCATAGGGTAGACACACGCTGAGCCAAGCAGTGTAGCGCGCGTGCAGCCCCGGACATCTGAGGGCAACACAGACCTGTTATTGCTCAATCTCAGGTGGCTGAACGCCACTTGTCCCTCTATATTTCCAAATATATTGATTTCAATTATAACACAGAATACAAAGTGTACAGTGCTCACTTAATATTTATTTTTGATCCCATATATTTGCACTGTAAAAAATACTATTTTTCAATTCCCCCCATTACAAGTACTGTAATGCAATGCTAAACATATCTGGCACGTAAATACCTTGCAATGCCGGCTAAAAAAGTGCCATGCGAACGCTTGTTCTCACTTTCAGGTGACATTGTAAATTAGAAGCCAGCAGCATTATCTCCCATAAATGTAAACAAACTTGTTAGTCTTAGCGATTAGCTGAACAAGAAGTAGGACTGAGTGGACTTGTAGGTGCTGAAGTTTACATTGTTTTGTTTTTGACTGCAGTTATGTAAAAAAAATATCTTCATTTGTAAGTTACACTTTCACAACAAAGATTGCACTATAGTACTTGTATCAGGTGAATTGAAAAAATACTAGAATGTATCCGATGAAGTGAGCTGTAGCTCATGAAAGCTTATGCTCAAATACATTTGTTAGTCTCTAAGGTGCCACAAATACTCCTTTTCTTTTTATTATTTCTTTTGTTTATCATTTTTGCAGTGCATATATTTGTAATCAAAATAATAATATAAAGTGAGTACTGTGCATTTTGTATTCTGTGTTCTAATTGAAGTCAATATTGAAAATGAAGAAAAGCCATCCAAAAATATTTAATAAATTTCTTTACAGGGTCAGGGCCCCCAAAAAGTATGACAACAAAGGAAATGTTATAAATTATATATATATTATTAAAAGCAGCGGACAATACTCCTTTAAGGTCATTTAAATTAAAATGTTTATATTCTTAAATGTCTCTGACAGCTCTAGTAATACTATATCTTAATATGTCACAGACTATGAAGTGCACCTTGATGTAAAAGCAGCTGGACAAAGAGCTGTCATCAAATTTCTCACAATCATTTTTCTTTTCCCCTTGATCATCTGGTGACAAAACAGCAATGTACTCGGCTGCCTGTGTGAGAATCTCCTAGGTTCAAAGCCATCCTTGTGTCTCCTTCTTCACCCACATGACCTTATGAGAGTTCTTTCCTCTTAATCTTGCTATGATTCTGTTTGATCTGCTAATCACCACCACCAGGGTACAGAAAACATATTCTGCTACTCTTTAAAATTTGCTAAATATGCATGCTGAAGTGACATGAGACAAATGCAGGAGGAAAAAACAGAGCCAGATGAATCGGAAGGCACAGAGTGTATATCTCTAACAAAGACTTTAAAGGGTAATAACAGTCCTTTAATGTGTGGCCAATTACACCGTTGATGTGATTATGGTGATTTTTAAGTATTATAGCAAAGGACCTAAGCTGTGGTAGCTGTAGTCACCAATTACCGGTTTTACAATAGAAAGTTTTCTTAGTTAACAAACTCGCACCAGCTTATATTACATTATTTGCAAGTTAATACTTCTCAGAAGGGCCATGCGCCTGATCCAAAGCCCACTGCACTCAACAGAAGCACTCCCAGTGGTTTTGATTAGCTCTGATTAGGCCCTATAGTTAGAGGCAGAAAGACACTATTTTAGCACGATAGTACTTTGTACTGGAAGTACCATTTACTTTTCAGAACAAATTTATTCGCATATACTCACAAGTGAAAGAGATTACCTGTGGTTGAGATAAGCAGCAAGGGCCTTAGCTAAATGGTTATCTAACTATCAGAACCTTCTACAAACTAGGCCTGGAAATCTCATGGGAACAGGCTCTCTCAGAAAATGTGACATTCTAGTTTCTGTTCCTGGTTGGAAAAACTGTGAGGGCAGCCGCTCTTTGTATTTTCTTGCTTCTGATGCCAGTGCCAGACAAATCAGGATTGGGGGTGGGAGGGTGGCAGGAAAACATTTATCTAAATACTTCAGAAAGTCAAGAAAGGTTCAGTTCAAGTTCACATCTAACAAGGGAGGTTTGGTATGTGTGGGGCTCTTAAGTTATCTGATCTGATTCTTTCATATGTAAAAGCAATCAAATGTACTAATAATAGTGGAACGAAGCTTACAGGGGCTACCATGAAAATAGCCGTGTACTCAGGTAAGGTGGTCTACGCAATGTGGCACTTGGAAAAGCATGAGCTGGCTGAACTGCGTGCTGGATAAATGACCCCAGAATCGGGTTATCAACTTTGAAATGCCAAAAAACCTGCATCCACCCCCACCAAAATCAAGTCTGCCACAACCCCAACCAACAGCCACTTATTGCAGTAATGGGTATGTCAGGGTTCCTTCCCCACTCTGAACTCTAGGGTACAGATGTGGGGACCCGCATGAAAGACCCCATAAGCTAAGTCTTACCAGCTTAGCTTAAAACCTTCCCCAAAGTACAAACTTTGTTTTGTCCTTGAACCATATGCTGCCACCACCAAGCGTTTTAAACAAAGAACAGGGAAAGAGACCACTTGGAGACGCCTTCCCCCTAAATATCCCCCCAAGCCCTACACACCCCTTTTCCTGGGGAGGCTTGAGCATAATATCCTAACCAACTGGTTACAAAATCATCAAAGACCCAAACCCGTGTGTCTTGGAACAATGGAAAAATCAATCAGGTTCTTAAAAGAAGGATTTTATTAAAAAAAAAAAAAAGAAAGGTAAAAATCATCTCTGTAAAATCAGGATGGAAAATACTTTACAGGGTATTCAGATTCAAAATACAGAGGATCCCCCTCTGGGCAAAACCTTAAAGTTACAGAAAACAGGAATAAACATCCCTCTTAACAAAGGGAAAATTCATATAAAACAAAAGATAAACTAATCCGCCTTGCCTGGCTTACCGATACTGGTTGCAATATCGGAGACTTGGATTAGGATGGGTTGGAGAACATGGATTTCTGTCTGGCCTCTCTCAGTCCCAAGAGAGAACAACCAGTAAACAAAGAGCACAAACAAAACCCTCCCTCCCAAGATTTGAAAGTATCTGGTCTCCTTATTGCTCCTTTGGGTCACGTGCCAGCCAGGTTAGCTGAGCTTCTTAACCCTTTACAGGTAACAGGACGTTGCCTCTGGCCAGGAGGGATTTTATAGCACTGTATACAGAAGGGTGTTTACCCTTCCCTTTTTATTTATGTCAGGGTATGTGTACCCCTGGCAATACACAGAGGTCTTCCCAGGGGTACATCAACTCATCTAGATACTTGCTTAATTTTACAACAGACAACATAAAAAGCACAAATGAAGTCAGTACAAACTGAAATTTCATACAGACAATGACCTCTTTGTACTCTCGTGAGGTTCAAACCCTCTGTCTCTCACACTGGTGCGCTTGCATGTTAGTGGGCAGACAGCTCCTGTATTTTTCAACAGCTTTGATCTGTTATCGCTTAAACTGTTGAAGTGGGAACACTGCAGCATCATTAGCTGGACACAGGCTTTTAACATTAGATATCCCATGGTATCCTGATGATAATGCAAATCTTTAGGCCCACGTAAAAAAAAAACCCAGCAGATTAAATTATTTTTCTGGCAACTGGCAAATCCATTAAAAATAAAAAATGGCCAGGCCGGTCAAATACCAGCTAGGTGGTAACCCTACCCGCAAAACAACTGTCTGCAATTCGATCACGAGTTGGCTGATCAACATTCAGCACCACCAGTCTGGCATGAAGGAGAAAGAGCAGAGAAACAGGATTTTATTTTTAGCTAAAAATAAGGACAAAGTTTATGATATGGCCTGCAGGTCCTTACTTACAGCATCTTTCTAGGGATTTAAGTCTCCATCCGGTGAAAAAGAAATACAGCGCTGCTCAAATATTTCTAATTCATCGGCAGAAAGTTAGTGGGAGATAAAGAAGTTTAAGTACCACATGAGAGAGAGTAGCATTTGCGACCATACTTCATTGCATATGCTCCCATGAGTGCATCTCTGTGTGACAGAAGCATAGACAGATTAGCTCCCGCAAATGTCTGGCTTTACGTATCTGGCACGTAAGTTTAGTTCACATTACTCGGTCTGCAGGGTCATTCCGCTAGCTCACTGCTGTAAGTTCGAGCTGACTTTTGTTTTCCCTAGAATTGAAGTAGCTTGTTACGATACAGTGGAATGAAATACTGACCCAATGAGACTAAACCACACTTAAATAGCATTGCAAACATAGTATACGTTTCCAGGAATGGTAAGAATGGAGCAGACTATTTTCTTATCTTATGCTTTAGAGGATACCAAAAACAGAACAAAAAACCCCAAACCAAACCACACACAGATATGTGCCTTCCCACTGGTACAAAGCTTTTACTGTTGGCAAAGAAGGTGGGGGAAGAAGAGTGAATTGCTTCTTTATCCCTGTGGATTGTATATTATCACTGAAACCTTCCCCCCAACAACTCCCCCACTTAATTCAACTTCTTTTGTTCTATATTCAGCCCTTTAATTCCACCGCACATTTTGTCTCAGTTACCCAGAAAAGTTGTCTATAGTCTGTACAAAGACTTTTTAAAACTAAGTTGTAAATTTGTCACTGTTTAGTTACATTAAGTGTCTGAGAGTTCTTTTATGATAGGGAGCGCATGAGAAGCATCCGTTTCTACCTATGTTGTATGACAGGGTCGGGCCAGATGGCAAAAGGAGAGTAATAGAAGGCAGATATATTAGCCCCAGGCTAAGTAGGTCCCTTTTCCCTGAGTAAGGTAACAGGGAAGGTTCCAGAACAATCAGGAACCTTCTGGAGACAATTAAGACAGGCTGATTAGAACACCTGAAGGCAATCAAGAAGCTGCTAGAATCAATTAAGGCAGGCTAATCAGGGCACCTGGGTTTTAAAAAGGAGCTCACTTCAGTTTGTGGTGTGCATGTGAGGAGTTGGGAGCAAGAGGCACTAGGAGCTTAGAGTGAGAACGCGGGCTGTTGGAGGACTGAGGAGTACAAGCACTATCAGACACCAGGAGGAGGGTCCTATGGTGAGGATAAAGAAGGTGTTGGGAGGAGGCCATGGGGAAGTAGCCCAGGGAGTTGTAGCTGTCACACAGCTGTTCCAGGAGGCACTCTAGACAGCTGCATTCCACAGGGCCCTGGGCTGGAACCTGGAGTAGAGGGCGGGCCCGGGTTCCCCCCAAATCCTCCCAACTCCTGGTCAGACACAGGAGGAGTTGACCAGGACTGTGGGTTCAGAAAAACGGCCAAGCTGAGGGCTGCTGTGAAGCTCCAAGGTGAGCAAATCCGCCAATAAGCGCAAGACCCACCAAGGTAGAGCAGGAACTTTGTCACAGTCATAGAATCATAGAATATAAGGGTTGGAAGGGACCCCAGAAGGTCATCTAGTCCAACCCCCTGCTCAAAGCAGGACCAATTCCCAGTTAAATCATCCCAGACAGGGCTTTGTCAAGCCTGACCTTAAAAACCTCTAAGGAAGGAGATTCTACCACCTCCCTAGGTAACGCATTCCAGTGTTTCACCACCCTCTTAGTGAAAAAGTTTTTCCTAATATCCAATCTAAACCTCCCCCACTGCAGCTTGAGACCATTACTCCTCGTTCTGTCATCTGATACCATTGAGAACAGTCTAGAGCCATCCTCTTTGGAACCCCCTTTCAGGTAGTTGAAAGCAGCTATCAAATCCCCCCTCATTCTTCTCTTCTGCAGGCTAAACAATCCCAGCTCCCTCAGCCTCTCCTCATAACTCATGTGTTCCAGACCCCTAATCATTTTTGTTGCCCTTCGCTGGACTCTCTCCAATTTATCCACATCCTTCTTGAAGTGTGGGGCCCAAAACTGGACACAGTACTCCAGATGAGGCCTCACCAATGTGGAATAGAGGGGAACGATCACGTCCCTCGATCTGCTCGCTATGCCCCTACTTATACATCCCAAAATGCCATGGCCTTCTTGGCAACAAGGGCACACTGCTGACTCATATCCAGCTTCTCGTCCACTGTCACCCCTAGGTCCTTTTCCGCAGAACTGCTGCCTAGCCATTCGGTCCCTAGTCTGTAGCTGTGCATTGGGTTCTTCCGTCCTAAGTGCAGGACCCTGCACTTATCCTTATTGAACCTCATCAGATTTCTTTTGGCCCAATCCTCCAATTTGTCTAGGTCCTTCTGTATCCTATCCCTCCCCTCCAGCGTATCTACCACTCCTCCCAGTTTAGTATCATCCGCAAATTTGCTGAGAGTGCAATCCACACCATCCTCCAGATCATTTATGAAGATATTGAACAAAACCGGCCCCAGGACCGACCCTTGGGGCACTCCACTTGATACCGGCTGCCAACTAGACATGGAGCCATTGATAACTACCCGTTGAGCCCGACAATCTAGCCAGATTTCTACCCACCTTGTAGTGCATTCATCCAGCCCATACTTCCTTAACTTGCTGACAAGAATACTGTGGGAGACCGTGTCAAAAGCTTTGCTAAAGTCAAGATACAGTACATCCACTGCTTTCCCTTCATCCACAGAACCAGTAATCTCATCATAGAAGGCGATTAGATTAGTCAGGCATGACCTTCCCTTGGTGAATCCATGCTGGCTGTTCCTGATCACTTTCCTCTCATGCAAGTGCTTCAGGATTGATTCTTTGAGGACCTGCTCCATGATTTTTCCAGGGACTGAAGTGAGGCTGACTGGCCTGTAGTTCCCAGGATCCTCCTTCTTCCCTTTTTTAAAGATTGGCACTACATTAGCCTTTTTCCAGTCATCCGGGACTTCCCCGGTTCGCCACGAGTTTTCAAAAATAATGGCCAATGGCTCTGCAATCACAGCCGCCAGTTCCTTCAGCACTCTCGGATGCAACTCGTCCGGCCCCATGGACTTGTGCACGTCCAGCTTTTCTAAATAGTCCCTAACCACCTCTATCTCCACCATCTCTTCCCCATTTTGTGATGCCCAGCGTAGCAGTCTGGGAGCTGACCTTGTTAGTGAAAACAGAGGCAAAAAAAGCATTGAGTACATTAGCTTTTTCCACATCCTCTGTCACTAGTTTGCCTCCCTCATTCAGTAAGGGGCCCACACATTCCTTGGCTTTCTTCTTGTTGCCAACATACCTGAAGAAACCCTTCTTGTTACTCTTGACATCTCTGGCTAGCTGCAGCTCCAGGTGCGATTTGGCCCTCCTGATAACATTCCTACATGCCCGACCAATATTTTTATACTCTTCCCTGGTCATATGTCCAACCTTCCACTTCTTGTAAGCTTCTTTTTTATGTTTAAGATCCGCTAGGATTTCACCATTAAGCCAAGCTGGTCGCCTGCCATATTTACTATTCTTTCGACTCATTGGGATGGTTTGTCCCTGTAACCTCAACAGGGATTCCTTGAAATACAGCCAGCTCTCCTGGACTCCTTTCCCCTTCAAGTTAGTCCCCCAGGGGATCCTGGCCATCCGTTCCCTGAGGGAGTCGAAGTCTGCTTTCCTGAAGTCCAGGGTCCGTATCGTGCTGCTTACCTTTCTTCCCTGTGTCAGGATCCTGAACTCAACCAACTCATGGTCACTGCCTCCCAGATTCCCATCCACTTTTGCTTCCCGTACTAATTCTTCCCGGTTTGTGAGCAGCAGGTCAAGAAAAGCGCCCCCCCTAGTTGGCTCCTCTAGCACTTGCGCCAGGAAATTGTCCCCTACCTTTCCAAAAACTTCCTGGATTGTCTATGCACTGCTGTATTGCTCTCCCAGCAGATATCAGGAAAATTAAAGTCACCCATGAGAATCAGGGCATGCGATCCAGTAGCTTCCGTGAGCTGCCGGAAGAAAGCCTCATCTACCTCATCCCCCTGGTCCGGTGGTCTATAGCAGACTCCCACCACTACATCACTCTTGTTGCACACACTTCTAAACTTAATCCAGAGACACTCAGGTTTTTCTGCAGTTTCATACCGGAGCTCTGAGCAGTCATACTGCTCCCTTACATACAGTGCTACTCCCCCACCTTTTCTGCCCTGCCTGTCCTTCCTGAACAGTTTATAACCATCCATGACAGTACTCCAGTCATGTGAGTTATCCCACCAAGTCTCTGTTATTCCGATCACGTCATAGTTCTTTGACATCACCAGGACCTCCAGTTCTCCCTGCTTGTTTCCAAGGCTTTGTGCATTTGTATATAAGCACTTGAGATAACCTGTTGATCGCCCCTCATTCCCAGTATGAGGCAGGAGCCCTCCCCTCACAGACATTCCTGCCTGTGCTTCCTCCCGGTATCCCGCTTTCCCACTTACCTCAGGGCTTTGGTCTCCTTCCCCCGGTGAACCTAGTTTAAAGCCCTCCTCACTAGGTTAGCCAGCCTGCTGGCAAAGATGCTCTTCCCTCTCTTCGTAAGATGGAGCCCGTCTCTGCCCAGCACTCCTCCTTCATGGAACACCATCCCATGGTCAAAGAATCCAAAGCCTTCTCTCCGACACCACCTGCGTAGCCATTCGTTGACTTCCACGATTCGACGCTCCCTTCCCAGGCCTTTTCCTTCCACGGGGAGGATGGACGAGAACACCACTTGCGCCTCCAACTCCTTTATCCTTCTTCCTAGAGCCACATAGTCCGCAGTGATCCGCTCAAGGTCATTCTTGGCAGTATCATAGGTGCCCACGTGGAGAAGCAGGAAGGGGTAGCGATCCGAGGGCTTGATGAGTCTCAGCAGTCTCTCCGTCACATCGCGAACCTTAGCCCCCGGCAAGCAGCAGACTTCTCGGTTTTCCCGGTCAGGGCTGCAGATAGATGACTCAGTCCCCCGGAGGAGAGAGTCCCCGACCACCACCACCCGCCTTCTCCTCTTGGGAGTGGTGGTCGTGGAACTCCCAACCTCAGGACAGCGCAAGTCGATAATCTTAGAATGACACCAGTTCCTACTCTCCCTTCCTTTCTTACAGTCTTAAGATTTCCAGTAATATGACAATGGTCTTTATGCCAGGCTATTCACATCCCTCATATAGATGGTTTCACAATAAATGTCCCGGGAGATTGATTTTATTAATAAAGTTCAAATAAACTGAAATCTTCCACCCTGATTTCTGCTGGGTCCCAAGCATTGGTGAAGAGATCTTAGGCCATATCTTCACTACCATTTATGTCAGCAAAATTTATATCACTCAGAGTTGTGAATATTCCACCCCCGAGCAACATAAATTATGACAGCATAAATGGTAGTGTGCACCAGCACTATGTCAGCAGAAGTCCTTCTCCCTCTGGCATAGCTACCACTGCTCTTTGAGGGTGGTTTAATTATGCCAACGGTAGAGAGCTGTCCCCCGTCAGCATAGAGCAGCGAGATGAGGGGTTTTACAGCACCATAGGTGCATCGGTACAGCTGTGATGCTGTAAGCTTTCTAAAGTCCTGCTCCCTGCAGGCTTCCATTCCACAGCCCCTCTGTCTCTGGAGGGTGACCATTTTCAGAAACTGAATTGAGCCTCCCCAGCACTGGAAGCAAGAGCCTCCACAGCTTGAGCTAAAGGAATAGGTCTGGTAGCTGGCACTGAGAAGGATGCATAACACACGCTGAACAGTGGATTACATTCACACTGTGTCATCATTTACACCTGCCAGAGTGAGAGTGAAGTGGATACAACATGTGACAATCAGAATGGTAGCCTTCTACTCCCATTTTGCAGAATGGGTATTTAAGGTGTGTATTTAAGCTGCAAGACTTTGGGGGGTGGGGGGGCAGGAATCAGACCCAGAGTCTTCTGCTGAGATCTAGTCCAATGAGGGACTATGAAATTTGCTCCCATTCAGAGCATGCCAGAACCTGAGTTTTCTGTTTTTTAGAGCACAGAAAAGTCTTATCTGTTGATCAAGTATGTAAAGTTATGGATCACTACAGAGAGATTAAGATGAGAAGGGACCACCAGATCATCTAGTCTGATTTCCTGCATACCATAGGCCACCAACATGACCCAGCACCTGCACACTGTACCCAACAACTGAAATTAGATGAAATTATTACAGCCCACAGGAAACTGAACTCTTATGTGCCACATACAGAGGATAGGTGAGACCAAGGGGCATCAAAGCTTGAGGCCCCTGAAATAGCAAGGAGTTGATTAAATGAGAAACCCAAATAATCCTGGTATGTCCTCTGCACTCCAGGCTGCGGAGGGAAGTGAAAAACTATACACAGTCACTGACAATTACAAAACTCCTTCCCAACCCCAGATACGGTGCTCAGTCAGATCTGAGTATTGGAGTAAGAGCCAAGCAGGCCAAAGAAAGAATTGCCAGTGCTGCCACAGAGCACTGGACCTCCCAGCCCAGAGCCCCATCTCCAGCCATGGCCATCTCTGATGCTTCAGAGGAAGGAGACCCCAAAACTACCCAGAATACATTGGGAGGGCAGGAGGAATTCCTTCCTAGCTGCTGGAGGTGACTGACTGAAGCCCTGAAACATGAGCCTTTGGGAACATAAGATATAACCCAGAAGCAACCTCCAAGGCTGCTGAACTCTCACTCTTCTTCCATCTAATCACAAGCAAGCCCATCATGCAATCCTACTCACCAATTTGTTCAGCCCTTTCTTAAAACTAATTCAGCCTATTGTTATGCTGTTCCAGAACCACACTCCTCTGATAGATAGATACCTCCTAACTTCCAGCCTAAAATTTGTCCGTGGCCAGTTTATGCTCATTTGACCTTGTTAACATTGTCCTCTATGTTAAATAGCTCTTCACCATCCCTGGTGTTTACCCACCCTGACATATTTACAGAGAACAATCATATCCCTTCTCAGCTTTCTTCTCACTAGGCTAAACAAGTCAAGCTGTTCCAATCTCCTCTCATAAAATAGAATCATAGAAGATTAGGGTTAGAAGAGACCACAGGAGGTCATCTAATCCACGCCCTGCTCAAAGCAGGACCAACCCCAACTAAATCATCCAAGCCAGGCCTTAGAAACCTCTAAGGATGGATATAGTCTCTCCATTCCCCTGACCATCTTTGTAGCTCTTCTCTGCATTTGTTCCAATCTCAATTAACCTTTCTTGCACACGGGTGATCAGAATTGTACACAGTATTCAAAATAAAGTTCTACCAGTGCTTTGTACAATGTTATTAATACATCTCGATCTCTACCAGAAATGCCTCATTGAATATATTCTAGGATGTTATGTGCCTTTTTCACAGCTGCATCGTATTTGTGGCTCATACTCATCCAGTTGTCCAGTGATCAACCCACACACGCAGGGCTCTGACCTCCTCTGTTGCTTCCAACTGATGAGCCCCCAGCTTGTAGCAGAAATTATAGTAATTAGACCTTAAGTGCGACCTTGCCCTTTGTACTATTGAATTTCATCCCATTTCTATCACTCCAGTTTTCAAGATCATCCAGATCTTCCTGTATAATATTCCGATCCTCCTCTGTATTGATGCTGCCTCCCAACTTTGGATCAGCAGCACATTTCATTGGCACTCTCCAACTTTGTGTGTCAAGGTCATTAATAGAAATACTAAGATTGGTATCAAGACCATTTCTTGAGGAATTCCACTAGTAACCTCCCTCTAGTCCAACACTTCACCTTTCAGCACAACCTGTTGCCTTCTCCCCTTTAACCAGTTCCCTCTCCACCTTAGGAATTTTTTTTTTACTAATTGCCATCTTCTCTAATTTAACTAATAATTTCCCACCTAGTACCATGCCAAATGCTTTACTCAAGTCCAATTATATTAGATCTACTGCATTTCCTTTATCTTAACAAAAATCAGTTATTTTCTCAAAGAAAGAAATCAGGTTAGTCTGGTATTATCTACTTTTGATAAACCCATTTTTCATGACACCCCCTTTTCCATTTACCTCCACAAACTGAACTATTCTTTACCTCAAAATTTGTTCTAAAGCCTTGCATAGCACTGAAGTCAGACTATAAGGTCTGTAATTGCCTGGATCACTTTTTCCCACCCTTTTTAAAATATACATATGCTGTTTGCAAAGGAGTACTTGTGGCACCTTAGAGACTAACCAATTTATTTGAGCATAAGCTTTCGTGAGCTACAGCTCACTTCATCGGATGCATTCGATGAAGTGAGCTGTAGCTCACGAAAGCTTATGCTCAAATAAATTGGTAAGTCTCTAAGGTGCCACAAGTACTCCTTTTCTTTTTGCGAATACAGACTAACACGGCTGTTACTCTGAAATGTGACATATGCTGTTATTTATTCTCCAGTCATGAGGTATTAACACCAAATAGCAAGGATTTATAATAAATCTATCAGACTAGCAATCTCCTGTGCCAGTTCTTTCAATCTTCTGGGATGGAAATTAGCTGGTCCCCCCGATTTGAGTGCTAAACTGTAAGCTTTTCTTCCACCTCAGATGTGGAAATTTCCATATCTATACACTCATTCCCATCAGCCATCCTGTCTTCATGCCCACATCCCATACTGTCATCCTTATTGAAAACCAAAGCACACGGAATTCATTTAGGTGTTGGGCCATACCTAGATTACCTTTAATCTCCTCCCCATCCACACTGCATGGTTTATTTCTTATCACCAGCTATTCTAGGATGTCCTTACTGCTTACCAAAACCAAGTCTAAAATGCCATCACCTGTTATTGGTTCAGTGGCGCGTCAATCAATAAAACGTATTTATCATACCCAGGAGTAACTGGACTCTACCAGAATTAGTAGCATTTATTTTCAATCTATATCTGAGGTGGTTCAAGTCTTCCATTATAAAAAATCCCCAACAGTATTTCTCTCTCTAATATTATTAGAGATTTCTCTATCTACATGCATGGGAAGTTTTCATGGTACTATGATAACTGGGGTAGAGGATGTTTCAACCAGAGGGATATGGGCATGGATCAGCGTTCACGTCACACTCTCAGTCAGTACCCGTCCCAAGCCAGGGAAGTGAATGATCCAACAAGTGGACCAAATTCGCCGATTAATCCTGGTCACGTGCCACAGGAGGCATGCTGTATATATGGTAAGAAAACGAGCAGGGGGATGCTTTTCCTCTCTGTACTATGGACAGTACAACGTAAGGTGTTGCTTTATTTTTAATTCATGTCACATACCCAGATGCTACGGGACAATATTTTTATAACATATTCCTAAAAATCATTAAGAACAAAAATGCACATTTATAAAAAAACCTCTCCATTGTAGACTATACCTTAGGGTGTACATATTTAAACTGAATGTGTTGTGCATCCTCTCCCTCTTCCCACCTCTTGAGGTATTTTCAATTATTAACACTAAAATACAATTTTCCATCAGAAAAATTTTTATACCTATAGCATAGTCAACCTATTCAGGGAACTATGACTGCCATTATAGTATGTCCTGAGGATTATACCAGCATATTACGCAGTCACAAACTCCAATACTAATGTCATTTAACCTTTGGCAATATTAGTCTAGAGAGGAACCTTAACACTTTACATGAAGGATGGTACATTGACTTTTAGAAGCGATGGACTATGATATCAATGTTGGAGTAAATGGTGTAGGTGAGACTACGGTACAGAGTCAAAAGCTGTAAACCTGTCTATGTACTGTAGCAATGATCCTCATATGCTTTCAGACTATGAACTATATCCAAAAAGGAATTCTCTCCCACATCATCATCATAGGACCTCAATGGGAGCTTTGCTTTCTTTAGGAATGGACCCAAAATATGTTACACTGAAGAATTTCATCAAATTTTCATAAAAGAAAACACTTAAGAGCTTTGATTTTTAAGTTAGTGCTGAGACCAGCGTGTGACACAGAGGCTCATTAGTCCTTCACTACTCAGTTAACAACTCTTTTCAGGCCTGACATACTCACTACACCTAACACACTGTTGTCACAATCTGTATCATATACAAACTCATAACATGCTGGCCCCGAAAAATCATTGCATGGTGCATGTACAAGATGTGTACAAAGTTATAAATCTGTGCTAGAATTAAGTCTTAACATGTGTTTGGCAAGCAATGCATAAAACCAGTCTGCCCTAGCCAAAGCAACATATATCTGATTGTCTGACTAATCTGATCAGGCAGAGATAATGGAAGTAAAATTTACACATAGGTACACAGTTACCAAGCAGGGGAGAAGATGGCATGGCATCTATACCCCAGCTGGCATGTAGAAGCCAAGTGTCTGGGCTTACATTTCAAAGAATATATTTCAAAAAGATTTACTGAACTATAAAAAGAAGGGAGAACCCCATAGCTATCCATCACTTGGGGGATTCAAGGAGCTGGAGCTCTTGAAATCGCAGAGTGTTGGGTCCTTCAACAAAGGGGTTTGGCATCTCTGAACTAAGTTTAGGTAAGAAACTTACTCAGGCAAAGATTGTAACTTGCTGAAATTAAGTTTTAGTCTTAGAAGTGTATTTTTACTTTTGTTTGCTTGTAACCATTTTTATCTTTGTTCCTTATACTTAGTATCACTTGAAACCTCTCTTTTTGATTGAATAAACTTGCTTTACGTTTTATCTAAGCTAGTTCAGTGCTTTGGTTGAACTGAAGTGATTGTTAATTCCAGTCAAGATAACGAGCTGCCGTTTCTGTTTCTTTAAAGGAGCAGCAAACTTAACTTTTGTCATTGTTCCAGGAGAGGGCTGGATGCTTCAGGGAGACAGTTTGGGAAAATTCAGGACTTAGGAAAAGTGTTGGGGCCACTCTGCAAACAATAACTGGTGGTGAAAGCCAGAGTGTAACCTGCATGCTTGTATGCTGGCTGTGGGTGTCCAGGGTATGAATCATAACAACATAGCATTTCAGGCACACGGAATTGCAGGTCAGGCAGTGACACAATCCTTTGCTGGCCTGGGTTCAACCCCAAAATGTCACACATGGAAGCAAAAGAAAAAGAAGATGGCTGAAGCCTGAAACCAATCCTGGAATACAAATCACGGTTCTCTCTCACACACGGCAACAGAAAGAAGCAAGATAAAATTTGCTTAGGTTGAATTATACCCTCTTCTGCTCCCCAGTGAAAGGAAAGGAAAGGAAGGGCCAGAGCTGGAACCATGGCCTCTGCCTCACAAAACAATGCAGTGGATGCCATCTTTGCTCAGTGCTGCAGCTGAGCTGGGGCCACAGAGTTGACAGCTAAGACCCACAGCTGAAAAACAGAGGAGCAGAGCAACATCTTTTCTAAGGCTTCCCTGCTCCACTCTCTTTCTTGTCCAAAGGGTTCCTTTTCACTCCCAGGGCCCTATCCGAGCTGCAGGAAGTAATTGACAACTTGACCCCACCCCTTCTGAGCTGCATCATCACCACCAGCAGACAGACTAGCATTCAGTGCACTCTCTCCATTCCAGGGCATTACTGAGTGGGGCCAGTGAGTGACGAGGGTTGCCTCCTTTGCCCTTCAAAGATACATGATGTCACTTCCACTGGCCCCATATCTCCACTAATCTGAAAATCCCACACTGGATTGCCCACCCACTAGTGGAGATTGGTAAATTGATAAGCACTACATTTTTGCTACTTTTGACAGAAAATCTCTCATTATATAATCACAGAACATGTTGCATAGGGATCATTAATACACAATCACACACACAGTATAAGTGTAGGAAAATCTTCCCATGCCTTGGCATTCCATTCTATGGTAGTACTGTCCTGTGTTGAGACCTTAAATTCATTAAAAACCAAATTCTCACAGACTTTGGAGTCCTTATCTAAGTGAACATAAGCTCCAAACTAAGTGAAATCAAATCAGACCACGTGATCCTAAAAACTATTATGCAAAATTGTCTTTGCTATTTTCTTCATATTAGTTCCCTCTTAGAATCATAGAATATCAGGGTTGGAAGGGACCTCAGGAGGTCATCTAGTACAACCCCCTGCTCAAAGCAGGACCAATCCCCAACTAAATCATCCCAGCCAGGGCTTTGTCAAGCCTGACCTTAAAAACTTCTAAGGAAGGAGATTCCACCACCTCCCTAGGTAACACATTCCAGTGTTTCACCACTGCAAAAATTAGTGAACAAGTTTTTCCTAATATCCAACCTAAACCTCCCCCACTGCAACTTGAGACCATTACTCCTCATTCTGTCATCTGCTACCACTGAGAACAGTCTAGATCCATCCTCTTTGGAACCCTCTTTCAGGTAGTTGAAAGCAGCTATCAAATCCCCCCTCATTCTTCTCTTCTGCAGACTAAACAGACTAAACTCTTGTTGCTGAACACTACACGAGACAGATTTTGTCTGAAAATATTGAAGAGAAGAAAAGAAAAGAGAAGAGTTGGTGGGAACTGTCATAAATATAAAGGGAAGGGTAAACCCCTTTAAAATCCCTCCTGGCCAGAGGAAAAATCCTCTCACCTGTAAAGGGTTAAGAAGCTAAAGGTAGCCTCACTGGCACCTGACCAAAATGACCAATGAGGAGACAAGATACATTCAAAAGCTGGGAAGAGGGAGAGAAACAAAGGGTCTGTGTCTGTCTATATGCTGCTTTTGCCGGGGATAGAACAGGAATGGAGTCTTAGAACTTTTAGTGAGTGATCTAGCTAGGTATGTGTTAGATTATGATTTCTTTAAATGGCTGAGAAAAGAACTGTGCTGAATAGAATGAATATTTCTGTCTGTGTGTGTTTTTTGTAACTTAAGGTTTTGCCTAGAGGGATTCTCTATGTTTTGAATCTAATTACCCTGTAAGGTATCTACCATCCTGATTTTACAGAGGTGATTCCTTTATTTCTATTTACTTCTACTTCTATTAAAAGTCTTCTTGTAAGAAAACTGAATGCTTTTTCATTGTTCTCAGATCCAAGGGTTTGGGTGTGTGGTCACCTATGCAAATTGGTGAGGATTTTTACCAAACTTTTCCCAGGAAGTGGCGTGCAAGGGTTGGGAGGATTTTGGAGGGAAAGACGTGTCCAAACTACGTTTCCCAGTAAACCCAGTTAGAGTTTGGTGGTGGCAGTGGATATTCCAAGGACAAAGGATAAAATTAATTTGTACCTTGGGGAAGTTTTAACCTAAGCTGGTAAAAGTAAGCTTAGGAGGTTTTCATGCAGGTCCCCACATCTGTACCCTAAGAGTTCAGAGTGGGGGAGGAACCTTGACAGTAACCATCTGCATTTATCCCAAGGAGACCTGGGTCTTCTAGGAAGGGAAAAGAGCTGAAGGAGGAGTCGTGACATTCACTGTTCCAATGCCCATTGAAGTCAATGGAAATTTTGCCAACAAGTAAAATGGGCCCCACAGGCCTTACCATGGAATTGTAACTTGCATACTATGGTGATGGAATTATCTAGACAATCTCAAAATAACTTTTATTCAGCTACAGCTGCACAGTAATTTAACCTAATTTTCTTAGTACTGAGAAAGTCCCTTTGTTTCACTGTAATAATGTTTTTTAAGAACTGTCTGTTTTAATGTTGCAACGTTTGTTTCTGGTAGACCTCCCCCTATTCCCCCTGGACTTACAAAACAAACAAACACACACATCACCACCACCACTTAATTTTGTTTTGGTCATCATTACTATTTGTTTCTCCTAGTTATTTCTGTTAGAAAACCATAGGATACTAAGCTGAAATTCAATTTCAGTTCTCCTGAATACTAAAATTAAACACCCAATTTTTTCATCAATAGAGAAGTCATTTTCTGCAACAAGTCAAACCATCAGCAAGTTTGTTTCAACAAGTGAAAATAAATAAGTACAAGTGTTATAAAACAACTGTACAGTGTAGAGGAATAAAAAAAAACGTCCTATGGGCACTGAGCAGTGTTTTCTGAATATTCATTAGTGCATTTCTCTGCCCGCCTTTCTTTTTTCTACGGAGCCCATCACCAAAGAATCTAAGGGTTAGACACCCTGACAATGGACACACAATAATGCCAATCTCTCTGGAGTACAGGGCTGTTTATAAATTATGAATTTACAAAAATTACTACAAGATTGTGAATGTCAATTTTCTTTAAGAAGGATACCAAACAAAAAAACTGTGAGATTTTGGGCAAATAACTTTAAGGATTTTTAAACCCAGGAAGGGACATTTATGATCACCTAGACTGCCTAACACAAGCAATAGAAATTCAGCCACTGATTTCTGCATCAAGCCAAACCACACATGGTTTACCTAGAAGATATCTGAGAAACGGCCAATCTTAAAGGCCTAGAGTGACAGAAAATTCAATCATCAGCTTGGTAAACTATTCCAAATGATCAATTACCCATTAAAAGGACTTTGTTTTATTTTGAAGTTGTCAAGTTCCAATTTACAGCTGCTGAATTTTGCTTGACCTTTGTCTGCTAGATTAAATAGCCATGAAGTACCAATTAACATCTCTCTGTGTCTATAGACTATGATCAGGTCACCTCTTTACCATCTCTTTCATAAGCTATACAGATGAGCTGCTTAAGGGCTTGTCTACATGGTGAGATGATCAGCTCTTTAGGGGCGTGACTTCTAAAGCACACACATATGTTGCACATTTATTGGTCTGCATAGACTCTACTGGCGCACACTGATTGTTCCCTAGTGTGTTTTACAAGTTTAGTACACATGGACCAATTAATGCACAATATAGTAATGCACTTTAGAAATCACACTCTTGTAGAGCTCATTGCCCCACTATGTAGACATGCCCTAAGTCTCTTGCTGTAAGGTATGTTTTCCATCATTCTTGTAGCTCTTTTCTGAACCCTCTCTGATCTTCAACATCCTTTTCAAGGTGTGGACATCAAATGTGGAAACAGCGTTCTAATAATGATCTCACAAGTGTCCTGTACAGAGGTAATACCAATTCTTCTTCCTGCTCTCTCAATATTCATTTGTCTATATATCCAAAGACCATGTTGGCCCTTTTATCTACAGCATTGCACTGAGAGCTTGCGTTCAACTGGTTACCAACCGTCTTCCCTATGTCTTTTCAAAATCAGTGCTTTCCAGGACATAGTGCCCCACCTTTAAAACATGGGATACATTCTTTGTTCCTAGATGAAGGTCTTTGCATTTGGCTGTATTATTTGCATGTTTGATTATGTCCGGTTTACCGAGTGACCGGATGGCTCTGAATAAAAGTGACCTGTCCTTGTTATTATTTATCTCTCCATCAATCTGAGTTATCTGCAGAACTGTTCAAAAGTGATTTATAATTAATTTCTTCTGAGGTCTCAGCCCAAAGCTATTACACATTTCAGGAATTAACTCATACCCAAAAGTCTCCACTAGAAACCCCCTCTCCTTGTTGATAAAATGTAGCCATTAACAGGAAATTAAGATCTACCATTTAGCCAATTTTTAATCCATTCAATATGTGCCATGTTGATTTTACATAGTGGTAGTTTAAAAAAACAAACAAAAAAACAAAACAAAAACAGAATGCCATATGATACCAAATCAAATGCCTTACAGAAGAGTAAGTAGATCACATAGCATCAAAGAAATGAAGGGCTCAAAGGGGCCTCAAGAGGCAGGACTTAGTACACCTTAACCACCCCTGACAGGTGAGGCAGGTCAAAGTAGACCATCCCAAGTAGACAGGTGATGGTCTAATCTGTTTTTAAAGACCTCCAATCATAGGGATTCCACCACCTCTCCTGGAAGACTATTCCAGTGCTTAACCATCCGTATAGTTAGAAAGCTTTTCCCTAATATTTAACCTAAGTCTCCTTGCTGCATAGTAAGCCAACTACTTCTTGTCCTACCTTCAGTGGACATGGAGAACAATTGACTACCATCATCTTTGAAATCCCCCTTAACATATTTGAAGACTTAGAATCATAGAATATCAGGGTTGGAAGGGACTTCAGGAGGTCATCTAGTCCAACCCCCTGCTCAAAGCAGGACCAATCCCCAGTTTTTGCCCTGGATCCCTAAATGGCCCCCTCAAGGATTGAACTCACAACCCTGGGTTTAGCAGGCCTATGCTCAAACCACTGAGCTATCCCTCCCCCCCCACTGAGCTATCCCTCCCCCCAGTTTTCTTTTCTAAGTAATAAAACATGCCCCATTCTTTTAGCATTTTCTAATTGGTCAGGTTTTTTAGAGCACTTATTTTTGCTCATTTTCCTCCGGACTCTCTCCAATTTGATCACATCTTTCTTCAAGTGTGGCACCCAGGACTCAATCAAGTACTCCTGGTGAGTCATCACCAGTGCCAAGTAAAGCATGACCATTACCTCCAGCATCTTACCTAAGACACTTCTGTTAATACCCCCTTGAATGAGATTAGCCTTTTTCACAAGTGCATCATATTGTTGACCCACATTCACTTTGTGATCACTAACCCTTGATCCTGTTCAGAAGCACTACCTCATAGCCAGTTATTCCTCGTTTTTGTAATTGTGCATTTTATCATTCCTTCCTAAGTATGGTACTTTGCACCTGTGTCTTTATTGAATTTCATACCAATTCTCTAATTAGTCAAGGTCATTTTGAATTTTAAACCTGTCCTCAAAAATGCTTGAAACCCCTCCAGCTTCAAATCATCTACACATTTTAGAAGTATACAACAGTTACATTTACCAACCAAATTTGTGGTTTCAAAGAACAAAATCAGGTTTGCTTGATATGACCAATTAATGAAAAAGCCTCTGGATACATCCTGTTCACCCTGCTCATCACATCATTGCCTTGTAAAAAGCATAACTAAGAGTAGAGTCAGAAATTTTCCATCCATAGAAGATGTTGCTGAACCTCAATTTATACAATCAATTCCAACACGCAAAATGTCATGTCAGTGGGACCTTCACTCAGAAGAGCACTTTGATAGTTCTTAGACACTGCATTTATGTTATAGACATTATTGAAGCCTTAAAGTTCCACTTGTCTAGCAGAGGATTTCCTGCCCTCTAAAGAGAACTCCACTGACTAACACCTGTTTTACAAAAGAAACAAACACTCCCTTTTCTGTAGGACAGGTAGAATTTTAGGGTTCCAGGATGATATATAAGCCCTTTCTTGTGCACCTTGATGGGGCTGCCAGTCCCAAGCCTGGATAAGGTGATAAAGGTTAAGCTCAAGGCTAACCACCTAGCTTTATTTAAAAAACACCACAGGACAATACACCTCACTGGTTATAGAAATGGAACCAGGCTACCAATCCAGTAAAAATGGCTACCAACCCTTCAGCTGCATGAAGGTTTCTGGTGAGAGCCAGGACCTTGTAAGGTCTGATGCTGGCAGTAAAAAACAAACAAAAAACAAAACAAACAAAAAAAACCACAACACTTCAAAGTTAATTATTGGAAAGTAAGAACATGGTTTCAAACAAAAAATTTGAGGGAGATGGACAACCATGGACTTGAAATTCTGGGTATCAATGCGAGCAGATTGACAGATGTGGATATGAAGTGCCTCAAGCAGGAGAAGAAACATCTCATCTATTCAGGTTGTAGTGACAAATTCATACTCAGAGGGAATAGTGCTCATTAGGCCAAACTTTGTGGAAGACTTATTCATCAGTTGGGAACCTATCAACCAACACATCATATATGACGGACTCCAAACCAGATATTCCTAAATAGGTCAATCATACAGTGCTATGTTCCAACAAAAGGAACAGAACAACAAGGATAAAGATGAGGGTGACTGACAGAATAACAAAACATGACTTACTCCTTGTGATAGGCAATTTTAACACTGTAGTAGGAATTTGACAACCAAGGAATGGAAGGAGCAATGGGGAAGCATGGGTTAGGAAACATCAATCAAAATGGCAAAAGATTTATTGGACTGTCCTTGCTGTACAACCTAGTTCTTTAAAGCATCCTGATCCCTCAAAGATATATACAAAGAAACATGTAATTTGCCAGATGGTCAAAAAAAACAAAACAAAAAAACCCAACATCAACCACGTCTACATCAGCTAGAGATTCAGGTCATCTGTCCAAGATGAAAGGGCATATTAAGCAGCTCATGTCAACAGTGACTAACCACCATCTTCACATTGCTAAACTGAAATTAAAAATGAGAGTTTTTTTTTTTTTTTTTTTTTTGCTGCTTTCTGGTTTATATTGAAAACTGAAATTGAAAGACTATTGTGAGAAATTCTATCTTAACTAAGGAATAGTTTTGAAGCCCTGCTAAAACACAGAGGAAGGCAAGAGATAGACTGGACCTAAAGAGTGCTGCACAGAGGTTAGAGAGAATGTGATTCAAGATGCGGCAGTCACAGTTGGATATCAACATAAACAGAGCAAGAATGAGATAAGCCAAAAGACATGGTGTCTCATTGAGGAATGGAAAGCACTAAAAGGAAAACTCCTGAATGATAAGACCAACAAAATAGTGCAAAAAGACAAAGGGTGGGGGGGGGGGGAATACAAGAAAGCAGACAAAGCAGTGAAAAAGATAAATGGAGATATGATGAAGACCTAGCAGATGAAGTTAAAACTACTGCTATGATAGGAAACCCAAAGAGTGATTTACCAAATGACTAAAATCCTATGTGGAAATTCCAAAAACCATAACTGGGCTAGCAAAACTGTTTATAATTCAGACAGAACAGATTAAGAAGAGATGGGCAGAGCATTCCTTAGCAGACCCACACTCCCAGCACCTGCAGGAGCTTCCTGGTGAATGTGGTTGGGACTCAGCAGAGGGGTTTGCTTGTGGGAGTCTCAGCCAGGGAGTCTGGGTGCTGGGGGAGTGGGGCTTGGTGGGGTGGGGGTCTGGGTGCAGCTAGTTGGGGGTCAGTAGCAGGGGGGTCTGGATGTGGGGGCTCAGTGTGGTGCAGGGGGGAGATGGGGCTTCTCAGTGGTGGAGTGAAGGGAGCTCAGTGGGGGGTGGCCTGGCTGCAGGGGTGGGGATCCTGAGGCAGGGGGTCTGGTTGCAGGGGGGCTCCAGATGCAGGGGCTGAGGTTCAGTGGAATGGGGTTTGGGAATGGAGGAGTAGGGGGGCTCTGGGTATATGGGGTGAGGCTTGGTAGGGGTTGAGGTTCAGTGGGGTGGTGTTCAGATATGGAGGGCTAGGGGGGTTCTTGGTGTATGGGGTGAGGCTTGGCAGGGGTGTCTGGGTATGGGAGGTCCAGGTGCACAGGAATTGGGTGGATGGGGGAGCAGCTCCCCCCACAGCTAAGGAGCGATGGGGGCAGGGGAAGATGCTGAGCTTCCTGGAGCTGAGGGAGGTTTCTGTGGGTGGGGCTAACACAGCCCCAGCCACTCCTTGGCAGGGGAAGAGGAAGTCCCATCCTCTCCTGCCTCCAGCCCAGCTGGGACTAGCAGCTGAACCCAGCTCAGGGTAGGAGTCACAGGTTGGGGTGTCCCCAGCCTCATAGTGATTTACCTCTCTGCCGGCTGCTCCGGGTGCCTGACACAATGTACCTGCACTGCTCTGGGGTGGTGCGTGACTGTTCTTGCAGATTCCCTTTGCTTCCCTGTCAGAAAGTCATTTTTCTGTGGGGAAGGAAAGAAATCTGTGGGGGACATAAATTCTGTGCATGCGCAGTGCTGCAAATTTCTTCCAGGAGTAACCAGGTTCAGTAAACAGATTATTCCAATAATGATTTTGATGAAAAACTCAATTGGATGTGTTGCAGAAAGTCTTGTTCCTATTCTCACATCTTGACAATGCTGAGTTATTTTTTCCAAAAAACAGCCAAAATCCTTTTTCTTGAGGCAGTTAGGGTCTGTGACATAGGGAATCAGGTGGAGTGGGCAGAGCAGGTTGGGAAACAAAGCCAAGGGTCAGCACTAGAGACAGGGCTCAAACCAGACTCAGAACCAGGAACTGAAGCAGAGCGTCAGAGCTGAGGTCAAATGCCAGAGCCCAGGATTAACCCAGAGTCAGATCAGAAGTCAGAGGCTGGGGTCGGACCAAGACTGACCACTGAGATTTGGTGTAAGGGCAGGCGAAGAGGCAAGGATCAAGCATGGTGGGGACAGGAGCAAAGGGAGGAACAAGGCAGGAGCCAAGAATGGGTTTCGGTGCAGGAGGCAGGCACAAGCCGGGTGTAAGACTGCTACAAAAGGAAACCACCTTGTTGCTCAGACAAACTTCCTGTTCCTCTACTTGACTTAAATACTGTAGTTGGAACAATCGATGGAGCTGGTCAATCCTCCAGTCAGAGTTCCCATGGGTGGTGCCTTGGCTGGAGTTAGCCCTAGTAGCTTCTCAACCCAGGTGGTTTCAGTCGCCATTGGGTGGAGGCCAGGCTGTGGCAGCTAGCGAGGGGACTCCCATGCCAGGGTTCAACATCCAGGACATCACAGACAAAAAAATGTAATAGCTTCTAGCAGCAGTACCAGTGAACTGAATCCTTGGTAATTTCAATAGCTTTCTTAATTACAAAAACTATTTAAATGTGAAGAAAATCTTGGTCTCTTCCTGTTTAATTCTACAGAGTAGCCACTGTAATATGGTCAGCAGAACTGGGTAAAAAAGGTCAGCTTTCAGGAGAGACCCAGTCTGGTATTGCTCTGGGAGATTTGGAATGAAAGCTCGGTACAGACTTGCTTGCACTCAAATTCTAGAGCTTCAGCATGGAGTGCTGGCTGCCAAGAACTCTTAATAAATCTTTTTCCTACAATTCTGCCTGCCGCATCGCTTATTGGGACTGAAAGTCAATGCTGGACTAGTCCTATCACCAATCACTTCTATAGAAACAAGCAGTGAAATTATAAACACACAGGGCTAAGCTAGGCTCAGCACAGCCCAGAATACTGAGAGGCACTGTGCTTAAAGCATCCCTCTAAGGTACAATCCTCCCCAAGTGGGTAGGGAGCAAGGAGCATTTTGCGGTAGCTCTTAAGTGATTGCAGCATATTCCTCCCTTCTGCAGGCAGAGGCAGAACCCGGTCCATATCCACCTCCTCACTGGAGCGTAGCGTCTGGCACACAACCCCTGCATTTCCCCTAAGCCCTGGCCTGCGATGTGGTACCACCCTTAACGTGGCTGTGCAAAATGGCATGGGAGTCCTTACTCCCATGTACTGTTTTGTGTGGTTTCATTAGGACTAGTGACAATTCAGCCCAGAGTTAGAATCTCACTGGAAGAACAAATCAAAGAAGTTAGACTGAAGGTTGCAAGTCACAAGTAAAACAAACAGTAATAAAATATTTGTTTGCAAAATAATGTTCTATTTGTTCAAGTTATTGATTCATTGTGAGAGTTCTCCTTTATTTATAGACTCAGATTTTAAGGCCAGAAGAAACCACTGATAATCTATTCTGACCTCCTGTAGGTTTCTTGTATTTCTTTTACACCGTTAGAGGAGAAAATACAACTTCCCCAATGCCAAATCATTTCCCAAAATGTTAATTTAGGACTAATATAATAAAGTTCTAACCTCCATATTAACACATGCACCCATTCCATTTCTGCCTGTATGAAAAAGTTATTGATTTCCCTCCCCCCTGGGCACTCAGTGTAAGGTTTTATTTAGTTATCTGTAATATTTTACCCATTACTCCAAGATAAGCACCACAGGACAGGGGAAAAAAAAGAGAAAAATAAAGATAGCATGCCTCCTTTGAGAGCACATTGATCTGCACTAAAATAAAGCTTTGATGTCTTATTTTAGTAACATCTAAAGTGATATAATCAGGGAGATATCAGTAAACAGTTGGAAGGGAACAAGGATGGCTATATAGACTTATTTCATAAATATACAAAAGATAAACCCTGGCCCAAACCAACGGAAAATTAGTGGAAAAGGGGAAGTTAAAATAACTTTTGCATTTCATAGTTTGTCTGCATATCAATTTGTTCATAATAGGCTCATCCCCTTAATATATATCTAGTATCATACATAGAGCTGATAAATTCTATCAAAACATTTTTTCCTAATATTAAAATCCCAGCATTTGGGGTTTTTATCCTCCCCAGATTTTTGCCCCTCATCCCTCCCTCCCCAGCTATAAAGCTGCAGCTGGTGGTGGAAGTGTTAAAAGGTAATTTCTACACAAAATGGAAGGGGAGGAAAAAAAATAAATAATGAAATCCTCTTCCTTTCCCCAATTCTCCAATTAGTAGTCATAGACATAATTGAGAGAAGCAGAATGTGATTCAATGGATTAAAGTTCTCCACGCAGGGAGCTAGATCAGGTTCCTATTGAGGAAAGTGCTTGCTGAGGTAGGCTGAGTCATAATAGTGTCAAGTTTCAAGTGTATTTCTGATCTCTTATGGTAAGTAACAGCCTTCCTTTGGGAGCCATCTTTCCACAGCTCTTGAGATTTTGTCTCTGGACTAGGTCTGCCTCACAGCCTTACTTACAAGTAACCATTGTTAGATTATGGAGAGGCACTATTAAGGGTGTGTACTGGCTAGATCAGTAGCTCTCAATCTTTCCCTGACTACTGTACCCCTTTCAGGAGTCTGATTTGTCTTGCATATCCCCAAGTTTCACCTCACTTAAAAACAACTTGCTTACAAATTCAAACACAAAAATACAGAAGTGTCACAGCACACTATTACTGAAAATTGCTTACTATCATTTTTACCCTATAGTTATAAAATAAATCAATTGGAATATAAATATTGTACTTACATTTCTGTGTCTAGTAATATAGAGCAGTATAAAGAAATCATTGTCTGTATGAAATTTGTTTGTACTGACTTTGCTAGTGCTTTTTAGATAACCTGTTGTAAAACTAGGCAAATATAAAAGAAATCACTCAGAATTTATGATTTCCACCAAAATGCTTCCTTTATCCGGTTTTTCCAGCGGGGGGGGGGGGGGCAGGCTCACAATGGAAGCCCGAGCCACTATATTGTGTTATTCTGACAAATAAAATATGCAGAATTGTAAAATATTGTGTGCAGAAATTTTAATTTTGTGGTGCACAATTCCCCCAGGAGTAATTGGCATAAATCAATGGAGTCATGTTGATGTAAACAATTGTGGGTTGTGCCTTTAAGAGAACTGGGGGCAGCACTGATTGGTCCCAGTTAGCATGCAAGCTAGGTTGTCTCTGAGAGGCTGTAATAAAGCTCTATTTGTTAGAACCTCCTGGGTCTTGTCTCTAAGTATTAACTGTCTTTGTGCCTAGCAACAAACTAGGACATTCCAGTAACAGAATAGAAAATCTCCTATGACAATTACAGGATACATTCGCAAGCTAGGGCTACCAGTCGTATTAGCAACGCTGGAGGCTGGATAGCCATCTGTCTTGGATGATTTCAACACAACAAATCCTGCATCTTGGCAGGGGAATAGACTAGATGATCCTTGCGGTTTCTTCTAGCCCTATGATTTTATGTTAGCAAATGAAGCAAACTTCCATCAGCATTTTATTCTTTGCAGGTGAGCCAAAGTCCTGTCATATCTTGTGTTTATAGTTTTAGCTGGACGTTAGCATGTTAATAGTGGATTGTGAATCATGTTACTCTAACCCACTGATCCTTAGGAAATGCATCCAAATGGCAAGACAGATAACTGATAAGGAGCAGGTGTTTCCTGGGATCAATAAGATAATGATCTATCAAGAAAGGGTTTTAGCTTATCAGGAACTACTCTAACAGATGGTTTTGTCACAACGACTTGGTTGAAGATATCTTTTGTGATTGATAAAATAATGGATTCCTGAACAGGTGTCTTTAGCTCATCAGTTATGTAAATCAGATACCATGAAATGAGTTCCACAGGTCAACAGGTCATTTTCTTGGTTTCTTTTCTGTAAACACACATAGCATATAAAGGGATGCAATCCTATTTGGAACCATCCAATCCTGCTGTCTGCTCCCCAGACTAGTCTGGTATGTAAAACATTTCTGTCTGTCTTGTGCTGTGTTAATCTTTCATAATAAATTCCAGTTAAGCCTGTTATCCAACAGCATATAATGATTAAAATTCACAGGAGTTGGGACTATTACAATAATACTCAATACTACACTTCTTACTGAGGCAAAACTCCTATTGATTTTACCGGGAATTAAACGTGGGTAGAGGGACTCCAGGATTGAGCCCTTGTTTTCAATGCTTCTTGTGTACAGAAACACAGTATTAATGATCTGATCATTGAGAATAGCATCCTGAAGAGTCTGGCTTAAATAGTTCAAGAGCAAGGGGTATTCAAGTTAAGGTTGTTATCATGCCATTCTTAAGTCAGCATTAGAGCTACTTGAAAGGCTCAATTTCACACACAAAGACTAAAATTTCCACAGGATCACATGGCTGGGACATCATCATTTCTGCTTGGGAAGGGTGGCAGGGTAATTTCTATCCAAATCACAACTCTTCACGTTTGCCTAGAGTTAGAGTTAAGATTTACCATCTTTGAAAACAAACTCTTCCATTTCCTGAGTTAAAACCATGTTTGCCAGTGATGAGCACTGCTTTACATTTTTGTGCAAGATAGAAAAACAGTATACATGCTCCCCACCCCAGGGGAAAAAAAGTGATTCTCCTTCCCTCCCTATTGGTCTGCCCAATGATGTATGCTTTTTCTACAGAGCTCTGGACGTGGTGACTCATTATGTAACATATTTCGGCATTCTATTCACAGGTTGAGAGCCTGCTCCTGCTTAAGTTAGTGGCAAAACTCACATGGACTCCAGTGCACAATTGCTCTTAAATCCTAAATGCATAAGCCAAATCTTCCATTTACTTTTAATCTTATCGGCATAGTTAAACAGTATTCATTTTTTGTGTTTATTTTGTTTCTACCCACCTCTGCCCAGTTGAGGAGCAGTTCTCTTATCAAAACTGCTCCTTTTCAGGAGCTACATTAGTTCTAAAGTGACCCATGTTTACCCAAGAGTGGCTCTCTGTCCCAATCTACTGGCTGGATCAAACAGCTGGATCAACTGGCTGGATCAAACAGATGTAAGTCTGCTGCTGGTTTTGAGCTAACAGACCTGAACTATTTCAGGCAGTAGAGCTCATTCTTCTGGATCCAGAAGTCCTAGGTCCAATCCCCATTACTGACAATCCAACCAGGGAGGTCACATGACAAGTGATGGGACATCACTTTGGGGAATTTCAGGTTTAAAAAAACAAACACACAAAACAAAACCCATGGCTACAAAATAAATTCCCCCATCCCCCGACGCACACGGCTTGTTCTCCCTTTCCCCTTTTTCCACTGGAAAACGGAAACAGTGGGGAGGAATGTTGATTCCTCCCCCTGCCCCCATTTAAAAATAATTGGAAAGTTCCTACCAAACAAACAGAAACATTTCATGAAAAGTTTCAATTTGGTTGAAAAGCAATTTTTGGGGGGGGGCAATAAAATGGTTTGACAACACGATTTTGACCAGTTCTATAGACAAGACAAAGGGTGGAGGAAAGAAAGGAGCATCACTAACCTCTTCTGATAGTTGGGGAACTGAGATGTGAAATGACTTGCTTCAGGTTGCTTCACATCACTGAGAGCCAGGCATAGAACCAAAAGGTCTCCTGACCCCCAAGCCCATGCCCTGTCCACTGAATCACTGTCTTCTTGAAGGGATGGTTCATTTGATTTACAGTGCAGAAGAGACAATCCAAAATACCTCAGTAAGAAAAAAAAACCACACATTGAGACTGAGCATTTTAACAGTGACATTTATAAGATGAAATTTTAAGGCTAGAATCCTCTGCAAAGAAGTATTTAGAAATACAGTTCCTTCCTAAAGGACCTTCAACTTTAATATTTAACTTCCTTGTGGCAAGGGTCTGATTTTTTTTCCTTGGTGCAATGGGAAACACTATGACCACAGCTGAGGAGGAGTTGTTAGTAAAAGGAAAGATTTTTAGATGGCTTATATCGCTCCTGTGAAACTGCAATTATCTTTCCATAACCAGAGGAGTACAGAATAAATGACCTGCTTTACTTGTCATGTCAAGGCATGAAATGAAGTTTAAACAGTGGAAAAACCAACTCTTTCTTGATCAAGAATACTTATAGAAAACATTTGTCATGATTCATATTTAATATGGTGTCTCGTTTCAGAAGGTACTTTAATGCATTAATGGCAATGATTCCTAATTCACGCTACAAACCTAACAGAGCATATCCAACTACATTGCAATTGATGGACAATTGTTAACTGTCAGGAGATAACAGTCTCTTCAATGAGATAAGTTTTATAATGGTACAGCAGAAAATAAATGAATTTAAAGCAGCTTCCAAGTGTTATTGAAGCAACTAAAGTTTTATGACTTACTATTTTTTGAGTAGCCTTCTCATGTTGCATGTGTCGAAAACAGGGATTAGGCACTCAAGATGCCATGCAAAGAATTAGAATAATTTACACTGCACTTTTGATGTAAAAAAAATAAAAGAATATATTTTAAAAGATTAACTTCAGTATTGCCAACCCTAATGATATGTGTACACTGCCATGAAGATTGTGGCACACATGGCAGCACGAGTGTAAGCCGGCCCTACCCCTTGGGTTTGTATTTGGGTGGCTAGCCCATGCTGAGATGTCTAGACTGCTATTTTTAGTGCGCTAACTGGAGCGGAGCTAGTACATGTCTGTCTACCCAAGCTGGGAAGCACATTCCCAACTGTAGTATACATGGACCCTCAAAACTTTGCAACCCCATTAAACCAGTGCAATTCCACAAATTGGCTTGATTCGAACAGCTCCTGATTCACAATGGTGTAAGCAAGAGTAGAATCAGGCCCCACTCTTGTGAAAATTTAATCTTCATAGAAGAAAACGTGTGCAGCTTCCATTCCCCCAGACTATCATAGACAGGTGAAATCCTTGACTGAGAAGAGTTAGAGAAAGCTCAGAGGAGTGTCTAAATTACAGCAAGGATGCTTCTAATGACTCTCATGATCCGTCACACTGCCGCTAAGGGTTTGATTCAGGAGTACCACCCTCAGGGGGAATCAGAAGGCACTGTCCCATCGGGGCAAACTGAGATATAGACATACTTCAGAAATCCCGTTTTAGCCCTAGCAGTGATTTCCGTCTAGCCATCACAGAGGAATGAAATCAAGATAAAGGCATGAGAGAAAGACCATTTTGATCCCTGTAAGATCATTTAAAGAGCCAAATGCATACACTCTACCTTTAATGGCAAGAATTACCCCATCTTTAATCTTTTAAAACAGCGGTCTTATTAAATATAGCTTTTACTGAAAGCTCCTATCCTAATACGAACCACGTACTGTGTGCCTTCTCTGCTGAGCTACAGCTGTAAGCCAGGCATGATTTTAAACATGATAATAGGAGATCCACTCTAGAGGCTGAGCGCACAGAGAAGTACTCAGCCTCCAAAAATCACAAACCTTGTCAAGATATCACAGGAAATTCATTTCATTCATTCCAAATGAAAAAGCGGAGACTGAAAGTTTCATAGTTCAGATATGTGAGCAGGGATTCCACCGCTAGGCATCTCCAGTAACCTGGGCTGTTGGAGGTCAGTTTATTTGAGATAACACTAATAAGGAGAAAAAAAAAGAAAGAAAAGAAGGAGAGGGGTAACAATATCTCAAACACTCAAATTCCATTTGTATGTTCTCCATTGATTGTTTCATATAAACAATGTTAAATATGAAACAAAGAATAACTATATAGTGACTGCAGTCTCCCAAAACACTCGTGAAAGGGAGGGTTTACATGCTGGCAATTTCCATTTGGGATACAAACGACCAATAAGCTCCATGTAGCTTGAAAGTTTCTCTCTCTCAACAACTGAAGTTGGTCCCTGTGGCAAATGGCCGACGCTATTGTGGTTGGTCCCTCACTTTTCCTTGGTGTGAGGGTCAGGGCACCGCCCCTGCCCCCTATTCTTGGGTGTCGATAGCTCCGCTAGTGCCCTGGTCGGGGAGAGAAGGAGATTGGGGAAGGGATCTGGATCAGCCCCCTACTCTGGGTCCCAGCCCCAGCCCCTTCAACTTCGCAGTCTTCTTTCGCTCTTTCCCTTTGTGCCAGGGAAGTCCCTCTGTTCTGCTTGGGCAGGGTTTCCCTTCCCCTGTTACTCTGATCCTCCCTCCAAACTACAGTCGGATCTCCTTCTGTCTGACTGAAGCAGGGTGTGTGTGTGTGTCGGGGGGGGGGGTGTTAGTTAGGTCTCTGGAAAGGCTTAATTGGCTTCAGGTGCTCTAATTAGCCTGTAGTAGCCTCTCCTCAGTCCACAGGGAATAAGGCCCTCATCATCCTGGGGCTTATATATCTCCCATCGATCACTCTCCTGCTGCATCACATATCCCCCACCCTACTCAACACCATGGGGTTGAGCTACTTGGGTGGAGAGGCAGTGCTGTCATGACAGGCCGTCAGCATTGCCCTGTTGTCTTCCAGACCTATGATGTACCCAGAAGTGGAAGGGTTGCAGGGATAGGAACCATATAGTCACTCTCACATTCTTCTCCTCGTTTCTGTGCATCCACTGGAGCGGAGCATGGTCCATCACCGTAGGTAGTATTGGAGAGTCTCCATAGCCCATTTAACCACCAGACATACCTTTTTGACGGTGGCGTACAGCTGCTCCCCAGAGAGGAGTTTCTAACTGAGGTACAGGATTCGGTGCTCCTCCTCCCCCACCATCTGCAAAAGGATGGCCCCTAGCCCTACCTCCGAGGCATCTGTCTGTAGGGTTCAGAGTAACAGCTGTTTTAGTCTGTATTCGCAAAAAGAAAAGGAGTACTTGTGGCACCTTAGAGACTAACCAATTTATTTGAGCATAAGTTTTCGTGAGCTACAGCTCACTTCATCAGATGCATCCGTAGCTCACGAAAGCTTATGCTCAAATAAATTGGTTTGTCTCTAAGGTGCCACAAGTACTCCTTTTTTTTTGTCTATAGGATGAATTTCTTCTCAAAGTCTGGGGCTATGAGCACTGGATGACTGCAAAGGGCCATCCTTAAATCTGTAAATGCCCCTTCCACTGCATCAGTCCACTTTACTGTATCTGGGCCCCAAGCTTTTATCAGGTCCATCAATGGCCATGCCCTCATGGTGAAGTGAGGAATGAATCTGTGATAGTATCCCACTACCCCTAGCAAGACTCTGACTTACTTTTTTCAATTGGTTGGGGCCAGCCCTCTATTGTCTCTACTTTGTTCCACTGGGGTTTCACCAAGTCCCTCCTACTACATACCCAAGGTATCTGGCCTTGGCTAGCCCTACTACACACTTGGGAGGGTTAGCAGTGAAGCAGGTCTGTCTAAGGGTGTCTAGCACTGCTTCTACTTTTCCTAGGTATGTCTCCCAGTCAGGGCTATGGATCACTACGTTGTCTAAATAGGCGGTATCATACTTGATGTGGAGTTGTAGTAATTTGTCCATTAGTTGTTGGAATGTTGCGGGGGCTCCATGGAGTCCAAAAGGAAGGACGGTGTATTGGAAGAGGCTACCAGGTGAAGAGAAGGCGGTCTTCTCCTTGGCGTCCTTGGCCAGGGGGACTTCCCAATAGCCTTTGGTCAAGTATTGGACTTTGCCTAACTGATCACCTAGCTCATCGATGAGTGGTATCGGGTAGGCATCTGTCATAAATATAAAGGGAAGGGTAAACCCCTTTGAAATCCCTCCTGGCCAGGGGAAAGCTCCTCTCACTTGTAAAGGGTTAAGAAGCTAAAGGTAACCTCGCTGGCACCTGACCAAAATGACCAATGAGGAGACAAGATACTTTCAAAAGCTGGGAGGAGGGAGAGAAACAAAGGGTCTGGGTCTGTCTGTAGTCGTCTTGGCCAGGGACAGAACAGAAATGGAGGCTTAGAACTTTTAGTAAGTAATCTAGCTAGGTATGTGTTAGATTATGATTTCTTTAAATGGCTGAGAAAAGAATTGTGCTGAATAGAATAACTATTTCTGTCTGTGTATCTTTTTTGTAACTTAAGGTTTTGCCTAGAGGGGTTCTCTATGTTTTGGAATCTAATTACCCTGTAAGATATCTACCATCCTGATTTTACAGGGGGGATTTCTTTATTTCTATTTACTTCTATTTTTTATTAAAAGTCTTCTTGTAAAAAACTGAATGCTTTTTCATTGTTCTCAGATCCAAGGGTTTGGGTCTGTGGTCACCTATGCAAATTGGTGAGGTTTTTTATCCAACATTTCCCAGGAGAGGGGGGGTGCAAGTGTTGGGAGGATTGTTCATTGTTCTTAAGATCCAAGGGTCTGGGTCTGTAGTCACCTAGGCAAATTGGTGAGGCTTTTTACCAAACCTTGTCCAGGAAGTGGGGTGCAAGGTTTTGGGAAGTATTTTGGGGGGAAAGACGTGTCCAAACAGCTCTTCCCCAGTAACCAGTATTAGTTTGGTGGTGGTAGCGGCCATTCCAAGGATAACGGGTGTAATATTTTGTACCTTGGGGAAGTTTTGACCTAAGCTGGTAAAGATAAGCTTAGGAGGTTTTTCATGCAGGTCCCCACATCTGTACCCTAGAGTTCAGAGTGGGGGAGGAACCTTGACATGGTGGCACAGTGGTGGGATTAACCTGAAATCATTTGAGATCCAGTTGAGATTTTTTGAACTAGAAATACAGATTTTAAAAAGGAAATTTTTTTTTCTTTGGAAAGAAAGTCCAGAAAGCAGCTTTGAAACTGAAAGCAGCTTGGTTTCTCTCTGCTTTGTGGCCAAGCAGAGACAAAAGAGGATTATCTTGTGAATTGCAGGTTTTCTTTGCCTGGAGGCAGGGTACTTAACTCCTGCAGGGAAATTCACAGTCTTCCAACCCAGAGGTTTTTTTTTCTTTTCTTCCTAAAAGTAAATAGGGGGTGTGTGTTCTACCCATTTGCTTTTTCTTTGGGCTGGGTAAGCAGGTTTCCAAGTAGTTGGAGGTTTTTTGCTTTAATTTGGGCCCAGAGCAGAGACAAGGGAATTGTCTTTTTCTGTAGGCTGACAGTCACTATCAGAGAATAGTTATTCTATTCCAGCACAGCAAAATTTTACAGCCACGTTTTGTTTGTTTATTTCTAAACCTCAGGTGTAAAGTTAGTTAAAAACAGAGAGGTTAGAATGACCAAATCCTCAGCTCGACTACAGCTGGAATTAGCCAAATTTCAGGCTGAGGAAAGACAAAGGGAACATGAAAGACAGATAGAACTCATGCAGCTGAAGAAGGAACAAGAAAGGGAGGCAGAACAACACCAAGAGGCTGCCCACAAGAGGGAAATGGAGGCAAGGAAGCATGTGGAGGAGGAGAGGGAAAAAGAGAGGAAGCATGTGGAGGAGGAGAAGGAAAAAGAGAGGAAGCATGTGGAGGAGATGGAGAGGATAAAGGCCCAGCAGAATATACCAACAAACCCTAGCAATCCTTCTCCAGGTACCACTTCCCATCCCAGAAAGTTCCCCACCTACAAGGCAGGTGATGATACTGAGGCCTTCTTAGAAAACTTCGAAAGGGCCTGCCTTGGGTACATCTCTACTGACCAATACATGGTAGAGCTGAGGCCGCAGCTCAGTGGACCCTTAGCTGATGTGGCAGCTGAAATGCCTAAAGAACACATGAACAAGTATGAACTGTTTAAATCCAAGGCGAGAGTCAGAATGGGGATAACACCCGAGCAGTCTCGTCGGAGGTTCAGAGCCCTAAGGTGGAAACCAGACATGTCATTTACCCGACATGCCTACCACATTGTAAAACATTGGGATGCCTGGATATCAGGAGCAAGTGTTGAATCTCCAGTAAATTTGCCCTTCCTAATGCAAATGGAACAATTCTTAGAGGGTGTTCCTGAGGAAATAGAAAGATACATCCTAGATGGGAAACCCAAAACTGTAATTGAGGCAGGAGAGATTGGAGCCAGATGGGTGGAGGTGGCAGAGAAGAAGAAAACTGGTCGCAGTTGGAGCGGAGACCAGAAGGGACCACCCCAGACCACACCCTATTACCGGGGGCCGCCCAAAGCCCCACCTACCTCCCAAAGAACCCTCCAGACCCCTTATCGTCCCACCACCCCGTTCTCCAGCAACCCTCCTCGCCCCAGTGACCCGTCAGCTGGACGATGTTTTAAGTGTAACGAGCTGGGGCATGTAAAGGCCAACTGCCCCAAGAACCCCAACAGATTACAGTTCATTGCACCGGAATCACACCAGAGGTCCACAGGCCCAGATACCTCACAGATACCCTTGGAGCGGAGGGAAACTGTGAGTGTGGGCGGGAACAAGGTCACCGCGTGGAGGGACACCGGAGCACAAGTGTCAGCTATCCATGCTTCCTTAGTGGACCCCAATTTAATCAACCCAGAGATCCAAGTGACGATTCAACCCTTCAAGTCCAACTCTTTCAATTTGCCTACAGCCAAGTTGCCTGTCCAGTACAAGGGCTGGTCAGGAATGTGGACTTTTGCAGTCTATGATGATTATCCCATCCCTATGCTGTTGGGGGAAGACTTGGCCAATCATGTGAAGCAGGCCAAGAGGGTGGGAATGGTCACCCGCAGCCAGGCTAAACAAGCCGTGAGGCCTAGCTCTGTTCCGGAAACTTCTATCAGGACCCAGTCAGAGGTGATGGACCTGGACCCCAGGCCAATGTCTGCAACAGCAGTAGTGGATCCAGTCCCAGAGACCCAGACGGAACCAGTCCCAGAACCGGAACCAGCCGAACAACCAACACCAGACCCCGTGTCAGCACTGAATCCAGTACTTGCAACCTCAACAACAGAGGGCCCCACCGAACCTGAACTGGCAGCAGCCGATAACCCGACCCAAGAGGCTCAGCCGGAGCCTGAATCCCAACATAGTGCACCAGCGGAGAGCGGTTCACAGTCAACAGAAACAGCTCCATCCCCTATATCGCTTCCAGAGGGACCAAGTCTAGGTCCACAATCCCATGAGGAACTGATGTCTTCAGCATCAAGGGAACAGTTCCAGACCGAACAGGAAGCAGATGAAAGCCTCCAGAGAGCTTGGACGGCGGCACGGAGCAACCCACCGCCTCTCAGCTCTTCTAATCGATCCAGAGAATTAAAGGTTTGTCAGTTTACAGCCCAGGGAGGAGACGACGCTGAGTGGCCTGAAGGTGTTTACTACGAAGGGAAATGTGCTGGTGGTGTGGAAGAGGTGAACCTCTCCATGACCCTTGGGCGTATGCAGCGACAGCAGATCCAGGAGCTGTGCACTAGCTACGCGCCAACGTTCTCAGCCACCCCAGGACTGACTGAACGGGCATACCACTCCATTGACACAGGTAATGCTCACCCAATTAGGGTCCAACCTTACCGGGTGTCTCCTCAAGCTAAAACTGCTATAGAACGGGAGATCCAGGATATGTTACAGATGGGTGTAATCCGCCCCTCTGAAAGTGCATGGGCATCTCCAGTGGTTCTAGTTCCCAAACCAGATGGGGAAATACGTTTTTGCGTGGACTACCGTAAGCTAAATGCTGTAACTCGCCCAGACAACTATCCCATGCCATGCACAGATGAACTATTAGAGAAACTGGGACGGGCCCAGTTCATCTCTACCTTGGACTTAACCAAGGGGTACTGGCAGGTACCGCTAGATGAATCTGCCAAGGAAAGGTCAGCCTTCATCACACATCTCGGGCTGTATGAATTTAATGTACTCCCTTTCGGGCTGCGAAATGCACCCGCCACTTTCCAAAGACTTGTAGATGGTCTCCTAGCGGGATTAGGAGAATATGCAGTCGCCTACCTTGACGATGTGGCCATATTTTCGGATTCCTGGGCAGACCACCTGGAACATCTACAAAAAGTCCTTGAGCGCATAAGGGAGGCAGGACTAACTGTTAAGGCTAAGAAGTGTCAAATAGGCCTAAACAGAGTGACTTACCTTGGACACCAGGTGGGTCAAGGAACTATCAGCCCCCTACAGGCCAAAGTGGATGCTATCCAAAAGTGGCCTGTCCCAAAGTCAAAGAAACAGGTTCAATCCTTCTTAGGCTTGGCCGGTTATTACAGACGATTTGTACCGCACTACAGCCAAATCGCTGCCCCACTGACAGACCTAACCAAAAAGAAACAGCCAAATGCTGTTCAGTGGACCGGAAAGTGTCAGAAGGCCTTTAACAAGCTTAAAGCGACACTCATGTCTGACCCTGTACTAAGGGCCCCAGACTTTGACAAACCGTTCCTAGTAACCACAGATGCATCCGAGCGTGGTGTGGGAGCAGTTTTAATGCAGAAAGGACCTGATCAAGAATTCCACCCTGTAGTGTTTCTCAGCAAAAAACTGTCTGAGAGGGAAAGCAACTGGTCAGTCACTGAAAAAGAATGTTATGCCATTGTCTACGCTCTGGAAAAGCTACGCCCATATGTTTGGGGACGGCGTTTCCACCTGCAAACCGACCATGCTGCACTAAAGTGGCTTCACACCGTCAAAGAAACTAACAAAAAACTTCTTCGGTGGAGTTTAGCTCTCCAAGATTTTGATTTCGACATCCAACACATCTCAGGAGCTGCTAACAAAGTGGCTGATGCACTCTCCCGTGAAAGTTTCCCAGAATCAACTGGTTAAAATCGTCCTTGAGATGTGGAAAATATTGTTAGTCTTTATGTACTTGGTAGTATATTTAGAGATGCATGTGTCTTATTAACTCTGTTTTCCTAGAGCTCCAGGAAGAAATCCCAGCCAGTGTTTCACCCTAGCTGAGATTTGGGGGGCGTGTCATAAATATAAAGGGAAGGGTAAACCCCTTTGAAATCCCTCCTGGCCAGGGGAAAGCTCCTCTCACCTGTAAAGGGTTAAGAAGCTAAAGGTAACCTCGCTGGCACCTGACCAAAATGACCAATGAGGAGACAAGATACTTTTAAAAGCTGGGAGGAGGGAGAGAAACAAAGGGTCTGGGTCTGTCTGTAGTCGTCTTGGCCAGGGACAGAACAGGAATGGAGGCTTAGAACTTTTAGTAAGTAATCTAGCTAGGTATGTGTTAGATTATGATTTCTTTAAATGGCTGAGAAAAGAATTGTGCTGAATAGAATAACTATTTCTGTCTGTGTATCTTTTTTGTAACTTAAGGTTTTGCCTAGAGGGGTTCTCTATGTTTTGGAATCTAATTACCCTGTAAGATATCTACCATCCTGATTTTACAGGGGGGATTTCTTTATTTCTATTTACTTCTATTTTTTATTAAAAGTCTTCTTGTAAAAAACTGAATGCTTTTTCATTGTTCTCAGATCCAAGGGTTTGGGTCTGTGGTCACCTATGCAAATTGGTGAGGCTTTTTATCCAACATTTCCCAGGAGAGGGGGGGTGCAAGTGTTGGGAGGATTGTTCATTGTTCTTAAGATCCAAGGGTCTGGGTCTGTAGTCACCTAGGCAAATTGGTGAGGCTTTTTACCAAACCTTGTCCAGGAAGTGGGGTGCAAGGTTTTGGGAAGTATTTTGGGGGGAAAGACGCGTCCAAACAGCTCTTCCCCAGTAACCAGTATTAGTTTGGTGGTGGTAGCGGCCATTCCAAGGATAACGGGTGTAATATTTTGTACCTTGGGGAAGTTTTGACCTAAGCTGGTAAAGATAAGCTTAGGAGGTTTTTCATGCAGGTCCCCACATCTGTACCCTAGAGTTCAGAGTGGGGGAGGAACCTTGACAGCATCGAATTGGGATATTTCATTCAACTTCCAGAAGTCATTACATAACCTCAAGGTGAGGTCAAGCTTGGGGATTAGGACGATAGGGATAGACCACTGCTTGTGGGATTCTTCAATTACCCCGAATTCCAGTATCCTCCTCACCTCTGTCCTAATTTCTTCCTTTTTGGCCTCCGGTATTCAGTATGGTTTTACCATTACTCTTGCTCTGGGTTAATTCAGAGGATATGCTCACTTGCCCTTGCAGGCTGTCTGCCTGGGGTGCAGCTCCCTGCATGACCAGGCACATCTCCTGATCACGCCAAGGTTTCAGTAACTTAATGTGGTAGATCTGGTCTGGCCTTCAGCAGTCTGGTTGCTTGACCTTGTGGTCCACCTCCCCAATGACTTCCACTATCTCATATAGCCCATGCCAGCTGGCCAGGAGCGTGCTTTCTGCTGTTGGTACCAGCCCTATCACCTGTTCTCCTGGCTGAAAACTCCATGTCTTTTCCTGGCAGCTGTAATAGGTCTGCTGGGTCTCTTGTGCTTTCTCCAAATGCTCTCGTACTATGGGGGTCACTCAGGCTATTCGCTCTCTCATTTGAGCCACATGCTCAATGACGTTCTTCCCTCAGTTGGGTTGTTCTTCCCAAGCCTTCTTGGCGATATCTAATATGCCATGTGAGTGGTGTCCGTATAGTAGCTCCATCAGGGTTCCTTCCCCACTCTGAACTCTAGGGTACAGATGTGGGGATCCGCATGAAAGACCCCATAAGCTAAGTCTTACCAGCTTAGCTTAAAAACTTCCCCAAGGTACAAACTTTGCCTTGGCCTTGAACTGTATGTTGCCACCACCAAGCATTTTAAACAAAGAACAGGGAAAGAGACCACTTGGAGATGTCTTCCCTCCAAATTATCCCCCCAAGCCCTACACACCCCCTTTCCTGGGGAGGCTTGAGAATAATATCCTAACCAATTGGTTACAAAATCATCAAAGACCCAAACTCCTGTGTCTTGGAACAATGGAAAAATCAATAAGGTTCTTAAAAGAAGGATTTTATTAAAAAAAAAAAAAAAAGAAAGGTAAAAATCATCTCTGTAAAATCAGGATGGAAAATACTTTATAGGGTATTCAGATTCAAAACACAGAGGATCCCCCTCTGGGCAAAACCTTAAAGTTACAGAAAACAGGAATAAACCTCCCTCTTAACACAGGGAAAATTCACGTAAAACAAAACATAAACTAATCCGCCTTGCCTGGCTTTCCTATACTGGTTGCAATATTGGAGACTTGAATTAGCATGGGTTGGAGACGATGGATTTCTGTCTGGCCTCTCTCAGTCCCAAGAGAGAAAAACATGTAAACAAACAGCACAAATAAAACCCTCCTCCCTACCCCCCAAGATTTGAAAGTATCTTGTCCCCTTATTGGTCCTTTGGGTCAGGTGCCAGTCAGGTTAGCTGAGCTTCTTAACCCTTTACAGGTAATAGGATGTTGCCTCTGGCCAGGAGGGATTTTATAGCACTGTATACAGAAAGGTGGTTACCCTTCCCTTTATATTTATGACAGCTCAAAGGGGGAGAATCCTGTAGATGCCTGGGGAACCTCCAGTATCGCAAACATCAGGTACAGTAGAAGGGTATCCCGGTCTTTTCCGTCACACGCCACCACCTTCTGGATCATGCTTTTGAGGGTATGATTAAATCGCTCGACCAGGCCATCTGTTTGAGGATGGTGGGCTGAGGTCCGCAAGGCCTGGATGCGGAGCAGGATACATAAGTCCCTCATTAATTCTAACATGAACGAAGTTCATTGGTCAGTCAGGATCTCCTTAGGGATGCCCACTCTAGCATAAACCTGGAGCAATTCTTTTGCTATTGCCTTGGATGTGGGGCTTCTTAGGAGAATGGCTTCCGGGTACCATGTGGCATAGCCAAGGATGACAAGTATGCTTTGGTAGCCCTGGATGTTTCTTTCTAGTGGACCCACAATGTCCATGGCTGTCCTTTCGAAAGGGACTTCAATAACAAGTACGAGCACCAACGGAGCCCATAAATGAGGTTGGGGGTGATGCAACTGGCATTCTGGGCTGGAGGAGCAATAGCGCTGGACTTCTGCCTCCTTAGGACTCTATCCAGGGTCTTATCTACTCCTACATGTCCCGCAAATAAATGGATGTGAGCTAGCCCTAACACCGCCCTTGTGTGCTTCTGTGGTACTAAGAGCTACTCTACTTCTTCCCCCAGTATTTGCACTACTCGGTACAATAGATTGCATGTGACCACATAGTATGGCACTGAGCCTTTGGTTTTCCCCTCTATGGGCACGCCGTTTACCTCCACTACCTCCTCCCTCACATTTGCATATAGCAGGTTGTAGGCTTGGTCCTGCTCAAAAGTCTTGCGTGTGGGACCGATCTGGCACAATTCTGTTGGATCGGTTCCAACTCCACCCCTTGAGTCGCTCCTACTGGTGCTGGGGACTTCCTCTGGGTCCTCACTGGTCTGAGCTGTTTCCTTGCCTCCCAGACAGGTTTGGCTACTGTCAAGGTTCCTCCCCCACTCTGAACTCTAGGGTACAGATGTGGGGACCTGCATGAAAAAACCTCCTAAGCTTATCTTTACCAGCTTAGGTCAAAACTTCCCCAAGGTACAAAATATTCCCCCCGTTGTCCTTGGACTGGCCGCTACCACCACCAAACTAATACTGGTTACTGGGGAAGAGCTGTTTGGACGCGTCTTTCCCCCCAAAATACTTCCCAAAACCCTGCACCCCACTTCCTGGACAAGGTTTGGTAAAAAGCCTCACCAATTTGCCTAGGTGACTACAGACCCAGACCCTTGGATCTTAAGAACAATGAACAATCCTCCCAACACTTGCACCCCTCCTTTCCTGGGAAATGTTGGATAAAAAGCCTCACCAATTTGCATAGGTGACCACAGACCCAAACCCTTGGATCTGAGAACAATGAAAAAGCATTCAGTTTTTTACAAGAAGACTTTTAATAAAAAATAGAAATAAATAGAAATAAAGAAATCCCCCCTGTAAAATCAGGATGGTAGATATCTTACAGGGTAATTAGATTCAAAAACATAGAGAACCCTTCTAGGCAAAACCTTAAGTTACAAAAAAGATACACAGACAGAAATAGTTATTCTATTCAGCACAATTCTTTTCTCAGCCATTTAAAGAAATCATAATCTAACACATACCTAGCTAGATTACTTACTAAAAGTTCTAAGACTCCATTCCTGGTCTTTCCCCGGCCAAGACGACTACAGACAGACCCAGACCCTTTGTTTCTCTCCCTCCTCCCAGCTTTTGAAAGTATCTTGTCTCCTCATTGGTCATTTTGGTCAGGTGCCAGCGAGGTTACCTTTAGCTTCTTAACCCTTTACAGGTGAGAGGAGCTTTCCCCTTGCCAGGAGGGATTTCAAAGGGGTTGACCCTTCCCTTTATATTTATGACAGCTACCAAGCAGGGTGGCTTTCTGGTTCCCTGTGAAAATCATAGAATCATAGAATATAAGGGTTGGAAGGGACCCCAGAAGGTCATCTAGTCCAACCCCCTGCTCAAAGCAGGACCAATTCCCAGTTAAATCATCCCAGACAGGGCTTTGTCAAGCCTGACCTTAAAAACCTCTAAGGAAGGAGATTCTACCACCTCCCTAGGTAACGCATTCCAGTGTTTCACCACCCTCTTAGTGAAAAAGTTTTTCCTAATATCCAATCTAAACCTCCCCCACTGCAGCTTGAGACCATTACTCCTCGTTCTGTTATCTGCTACCATTGAGAACAGGCTAGAGCCATCCTCTTTGGAACCCCCTTTCAGGTAGTTGAAAGCAGCTATCAAATCCCCCCTCATTCTTCTCTTCTGCAGGCTAAACAATCCCAGCTCCCTCAGCCTCTCCTCATAACTCATGTGTTCCAGACCCCTAATCATTTTTGTTGCCCTTCGCTGGACTCTCTCCAATTTATCCACATCCTTCTTGAAGTGTGGGGCCCAAAACTGGACACAGTACTCCAGATGAGGCCTCACCAATGTGGAATAGAGGGGAACGATCACGTCCCTCGATCTGCTCGCTATGCCCCTACTTATACATCCCAAAATGCCATTGGCCTTCTTGGCAACAAGGGCACACTGCTGACTCATATCCAGCTTCTCGTCCACTGTCACCCCTAGGTCCTTTTCCGCAGAACTGCTGCCTAGCCATTCGGTCCCTAGTCTGTAGCTGTGCATTGGGTTCTTCCGTCCTAAGTGCAGGACCCTGCACTTATCCTTATTGAACCTCATCAGATTTCTTTTGGCCCAATCCTCCAATTTGTCTAGGTCCTTCTGTATCCTATCCCTCCCCTCCAGCGTATCTACCACTCCTCCCAGTTTAGTATCATCCGCAAATTTGCTGAGAGTGCAATCCACACCATCCTCCAGATCATTTATGAAGATATTGAACAAAACCGGCCCCAGGACCGACCCTTGGGGCACTCCACTTGATACCGGCTGCCAACTAGACATGGAGCCATTGATAACTACCCGTTGAGCCCAACAATCTAGCCAGCTTTCTACCCACCTTGTAGTGCATTCATCCAGCCCATACTTCCTTAACTTGCTGACAAGAATACTGTGGGAGACCGTGTCAAAAGCTTTGCTAAAGTCAAGAAACAATACATCCACTGCTTTCCCTTCATCCACAGAACCAGTAATCTCATCATAGAAGGCGATTAGATTAGTCAGGCATGACCTTCCCTTGGTGAATCCATGCTGGCTGTTCCTGATCACTTTCCTCTCATGCAAGTGCTTCAGGATTGATTCTTTGAGGACCTGCTCCATGATTTTTCCAGGGACTGAAGTGAGGCTGACTGGCCTGTAGTTCCCAGGATCCTCCTTCTTCCCTTTTTTAAAGATTGGCACTACATTAGCCTTTTTCCAGTCATCCGGGACTTCCCCGGTTCGCCACGAGTTTTCAAAGATAATGGCCAATGGCTCTGCAATCACAGCCGCCAGTTCCTTCAGCTCTCTCGGATGCAACTCGTCCGGCCCCATGGACTTGTGCACGTCCAGCTTTTCTAAATAGTCCCTAACCACCTCTATCTCCACAGAGGGCTGTCCATCTCTTCCCCATTTTGTGATGCCCAGCGTAGCAGTCTGGAAGCTGACCTTGTTAGTGAAAACAGAGGCAAAAAAAGCATTGAGTACATTAGCTTTTTCCACATCCTCTGTCACTAGTTTGCCTCCCTCATTCAGTAAGGGGCCCACACATTCCTTGGCTTTCTTCTTGTTGCCGACATACCTGAAGAAACCCTTCTTGTTACTCTTGACATCTCTGGCTAGCTGCAGCTCCAGGTGCGATTTGGCCCTCCTGATATCATTCCTACATGCCCGAGCAATATTTTTATACTCTTCCCTGGTCATATGTCCAACCTTCCACTTCTTGTAAGCTTCTTTTTTATGTTTAAGATCCGCTAAGATTTCACCATTAAGCCAAGCTGGTCGCCTGCCATATTTACTATTCTTTCGACTCATTGGGATGGTTTGTCCCTGTGACCTCAACAGGGATTCCTTGAAATACAGCCAGCTCTCCTGGACTCCTTTCCCCTTCATGTTAGTCCCCCAGGGGATCGGGTCAGTTGGTCTTGCTTCACTAACTTCCCTGAGAGCAGCGTGACAGCACTCCCGGAATCCACCGAAGCTATGATCTCGATGCCATTCATTTTTACTGAAATGGTGTACCCATGTGGGGTCATTGCAATCCCCACACCAGGCCATTAGGCTACATTGCTCCCCACGATACCCCAAATTGCAGTGTATGGACTCCTCCTTGTTGGGGCACTGGACTGTTATGTGCCCAATTCCCCACACTCATCAGACCGATACCTTATACTGGTTGTTGCCCCCTGACTTGGGCTATTTGGCCTGCTCCCCCAGCCCTCTCCTCCCAGGTCCCCTCAGGGCCTCGGGCTATTCCTCAGTGCCCTTTCTTACAGTTACGGCTCGCCTGGAGTTCTTGATAATCTGGGGCCTCAGGGTCGGGACTGGCTTCCTGGCCTGCTATATCTCATGTCCTGGGATCTGGAACAGTTCACGGGCTGCCAGCCATCTCTCTAGGAGGGTGACCTACTCGTCATAGGTGGAAGGGTCACTCTGGCCAACCCAGGCTCAGAGGCTGAAGGGTAGCCCCGTTGTATACTGGTCCAACACCATGAGCTCCATCATTTTCTCAAAGCTTAGGGCCTCGGGGTGTAGTCACTTCCTGGTCAGGTGAATTAGATCAACAGTTATGACCATGGTGCCTTATCCTCATTATACCACCACTCATGGTACCTCTGGACTCAACACCGTCCTTACCCTGGATCTGGCAAGGATCTCTGCTTTCAGCTGGGGTTAGTATGCCAAATCATAGACGACCTTCTGGGCCTCCCCACACAAGATCAGGGTGAGGATGCCAGACCACTGATCTCGGGTCCAAGGCTGCCTTCTCGAAGGCCAGGAGGTACGCCTCCACATCATCCTCCTGCATCATTTTCTGCAGGCAGTTGCTAGTTCCATAAGGGCTTTCACCTGGTTCACTGCTTCCTGCAGCATGGCGCAGTCCTGGGCAGCCTGGCTTATCAGCAGGTGATTGGTCTCCGGCTGCAGCCATACCGCCTCCTGTTAGGTGGCTGCCTGGACCCGGGTAGCCTCCTGTTGGGCTGATGTGGCTTACACTAGCGCCTTAACCACATCATCCATCTTGGGGAGGCGTTGGCTCATCCTGGATTAAGTCCACAGCGTGGAATCCCACTGCACACACCACATGTGGCAAATGGCCGATGCTATTGTGGTGGCTCCCACACTTTTCCCTGGTATCTTAGGTCAGGGCACTGCCCAGCCCCTATTTTTGGGCATTGACAGCTCCACTAGTGCCCTGGTGGGGGAGAGAAGGTGAGCAGGGAAGAGATCTGGGTCCACCCCCTACTCCGGATCCCAGCCCCTTCAATTTCACCGTCTTCTTACCCTCTTTCCCCTTGGGCAGGGTTTCTCTGTCCTCTGTGGTGGGGGAGTCCCTCTGGTCTATTTGGGCAGGGTTTCCCTTCCTTTAGAACTCTGATCCTCTGATCAATAACAGTACTCCAAACTACAGTCAGCTTTCCTTCCCTCCTCCTGTCTGAATGGAGCAGGGTTTTTTTTAACTAGGTCTCTGGCAGGGCCTTAATTGGCTCCAGGTGCTCTAATTAACCTGTAGCAACCTTTTCTCAGTCCACAGGGAATAAGGCCATGATCATCCTGGGGTTTATATACCTCCCATCTATCACTCTCCTGCTGTCCTCTGGCCCTCCTGTATCACAGTCCCATAAAAAGATATGACCTCACCCACCTTCTCCCTAATATCCTGGGACTGACACAGCTACAACACCACCACATACAATAAGAGAGTCAGTTATGAAAACTGAGAACAATCTTGGAAAAAGTCACAAGAAAAGCACAATGTGCAACACAGTATTAATGCTTATGTGACACTATCTTCCAAAGGATTCAATCAGAAACAGGATTCTACCATGTAAGGTGCCTTACAAACATATGCATAAATGCAACCAGATGTGCCTGCAGAGGTAGTGAAGCCTGCATTCGTACATATCATAAAGAACAATGGGCAAACTTCCAAAAGGTTCAGAGTTCAGGTTCTATTCAGATGCTTAACCTAACCAAGGGGTTTGTTTTCACAGTTTGAGCAATATCTTAATAGGGTCTCCCGTGCAACATCCACTCCTTTGTAAAGGATCTCTGTGACCACTACAGCCATTATCTACATGGGAACATAATATTAGAAAACTATTTTGTAATGAACTGTTACATTGAGACCACCACCTATTACCATTCTTCATTCTGCAACATAGCCCTAGCCTTCTGCAGTGGCAGTTAGGCTTACTACTCCTTTTCCAGCTGCTTGTACAGACATGTGGTCTCTTCCTTGCAATGAAGAGCATCTGGATGCCTGCAGAATAGCTGGAAGCAAGGCAACTGAGCCAACATTATATGACTTCCCAGAAAGTGCTCTCCAGATCATCAATAATCCATGGGCCACAGTCTGAGAACCACAACCTAGTATTGTCTATGTGTAGAACTGTGTGAGAAGTCTTGTGAAAATCACATTTCCATCTCCAGCTGCAGCTGGAGCCTGGAATCTGACGGGGGTGGGGGGAACTTACTCAGACACGTCAAAAATTTAAAATGGTCAACTTGAGATTGATTCTAGAACTAGGGAAAGTTCATTTCCCCACTCTCAGGCCCTATTCTCCTATCCCTTTTTAGAAAACACCATGTGCAAAATTCAGTTAACTGCCATTAACAAATTTAAACATAGGCAGTCTTCTCTGCTAGAAATCTCAGTGTTTGTATGAGACACCACTTGGCCAACATACACGTACTACCTGACTCCCAATATTTCCCTCTGCCCCAAAATCTAACATTACACTACATCATGTGCTAAAAAACAAAAACACCACACCAAAAAAACCACATAGGCTGTGTGTATGGGATTTTGTTTGTGTTGCGTTAGGGAGACCTTCTTGTGCAAAACCTTTGTCCTTCTTTCTTGAGAAGAATCCTGACCTTAAAAAAAATTCTTCCTCCCCCCTCCTCTTCAGCGCACTTCAAGTACTCACCATATTATTTCTGTTACCTTGATGAAAGAAGCAAATGAATAATAGTTACAACTCATACCTGGCCACAAGAGATTCATGCGATATAAATTTCTCGGATTACAAATTCCTTATGTACTAATAATAATTCCTTTGCTCTTCAAAAATATTTATTAAAAATACCCATTCTATGAACTAATCAATATGTTTTTCTTCTCTACTGGTCATTAATTTGGTGCCTACCAAAAAAAGTGTTCACTTTTCAACTGCTGAATTCTTGCACTTTATGTCCAACATGAGAAACTTTCCTTGATTCTTTTTATATAAATACGAGACCTCCTATTTTTCTTCTGCAGGCTCACATTAAATTTTTAAAAAAGAAACATGTGGGTATGAACAAAGGCTCAACCAGGCAGTTTCATTTAAATTAGTACACCAATAATGGCCCTGCAGTGGAAAGAACTGCTACAATACAATTGCAGGTAATTATTCTTTTAAAATATATACATATCAAAGAGAACAAGACCAATTCATTTACAAAGAAAAGGGTTTATTAGTACTGCAGCATAATAAAAGGTCATTAAAACTGACATCTATACACAGTCTTTTAGACTTCACAATAAGCAAAACGTAAAGGGAACAGGACAGGGACAGAATTCTAAAATTGTAATGATGTTTCTTGGTGTCCATGCCCACAGTTAACCTTATGCATAGAAGTAGTATGCCTATTATACTGCAAGCTTCAAACTCTCTTTCTCCTCCCCTTCTAATGAGGTTTCCTGCTCAGAACGAAAGGGTCCTGAGTGTTTATGGGTCAATGTCCTAATTGATAGCCCATTTTATGCTTTATCAGTTAGTGTCTGCTACAGACCACCAAGTCACACTAGGGAACAAGATGGTCAGCTCCTTATGCATTTATCTATAATGTATAGGGGAAAAAAGCCAGGTGCTCATGGGAGATTTCAGAGTGAGTGACATATACTGGAGGTCTAATGCTACCAGTGCTAAAACATCATTGGACTTTCCAAATATTATAGAAGACAATTTCCTAACTCCAAAGTGTTGCAGTCAGTCAACACAGGGGAACTCTATATTAGCCCTAGACCTGAAAGATAAAGAAGAACTGATCGTGGACCTAAAAATTAAATAGTAGCTTAGATACAAGTGATCATGACTTGATCACATTTATAATGTGCAAACAGAATAAAGTCCAGACCACCAATATATGCACTTGGTACTTTAAAAAATGGCCAGTTTCACAAAAGTGAAAACAATTATGAGCCAAATCAGCTGGGAGGGAAGAGTTTAATCAGAAAAATGTGAATTGTAATTTGGAATTGTTTAAGAACACTTCACTAAATACCCCAAAAGCCACAACTGAGGAAGAAAGCTGTATTGATTAAAAAAACCCACCCTGGTTTAGAAGGAAAATGAAGACAGCTTTAAAAAAGTATTGAAAAAAAAAAAGACATAGCAAAGGGGACGTAAGTTAGGAATTGTAGAAAATTGATAAGGGAAGCAGAGGGACACATCTATGGCCACCAGAAATAAGGACAATAAAAAAGTGTTTTTGAAGTATATAGGAACAAAAATAATCCTAATATGCTATTGGTCCATTACTAGATGGAAAGGGTAGAATAATCAATAATATAGAGAAGGCAGAAATGTTCAATTAATATTTCTTTACTGTATTTGGGAAAAACAAATGATGTAGTCTCATCAGATGATGATGACACTCTTTCCGTTTCACTAATATGTTAAAAAGCAGCTCGTAAAGTTAAATATTTTTAAAATCAGCAAGTCCAGATGACTTGCATCCAAAATTGTTGATTTTCAGTAAGTATTGGAACACTTAGCATGTTGCAGAAGAAAGCTAATATGGTGCCAATATTTAAAAAGGCTCTCTGTGCCTCAGATCTCCATCTGTAAAATGGGATAATAGTGCTGCCCTTTGTGAGGATAAATAAATCCTAGGTTGTCAGCCACTCATATTACAGTAATGAAGCCATGTAAGTACTAGAGAGAGAGAGATCCAATTAAAAGCATAGCAGAATTTCACTAGTTACAGATCTGTTGTCAGCTACTGACTATTGTGAATGGGCAAGTAAACAAACATCCAAAAGCAAGGACTATGCATCAGAAGGTGCAGTTTGTTCATTTTGACAATAGCAGTGGAGTTTTAATCAACCATATAGGAAAATATTTGACCATATGCTGTTCAATTAACTTCAGTATGCTTTTTAGTCTCTCGTGGAAGCTCCAGCTGCACTTTGGTACTTCTCTTTGCTAAGAGAAAAGGGAAAGATGTGGGGGGTGATTAGGGGGAAAAAAGGTGTGAACTAGTAAAAGATTTTCTACTGTAATCCAAAGGGGATCATTTCAAATCATTAGCTATCTTAAATATTAAACTGTTAAAATCATTTTTAGGAATTGTTGGAATATACCGTCTTTTCTGGAATAAGGAAGGGAAGCCGGGACAGGAGCTGGGAGTTCTTACCAGAGAGAAGTTAGAAAAATGTAGCAAGCAGCTGCTATCTGTAAAATGGTCACTTTAGGTGTGCAGCTCTATCAAATTTAAAAGGCCAGCCCTAAAAAAGCACTCTGGGGGGAAATTCCCAGAAGAGGGCAAACCTGCCTAATAGAAAGTTAGTAGGGACCAGAAAGTAGCTCATAGGAAAATGCTTCTACTAGGGCCTCTATAACAGATGTTACAAACTTATTTCCTATGTGTGGTTCATTGTTCCACTACTTTATGTAAAAGGGAGCAAATTTCTCTGTTTGTGCAACCTACTGCTGTAACTTCCCTGAGTTGGCTGGGCAATGCAATTAGAGCATTTGATATGTAGCTGCCTTGTCCAAAGTTCATAGAACCTGCTGTATCATAACTATGCTTTAGATATAAAATACTTCCATGATCAAATCTCTCAACTGTGGTTGTATTACATCTGAACTGATGGCTCTCTCTCCCCGTAATGTAACCTCACCCCAATTCTGTTGTAATAAAAGATCAGTGAATGGGGCTGATGCACAGTGATTTCATCTAGCTATTACTGCTTCTAGCTCTTCAGCAAGAGCAAAATCACTATTCCATGTGGCTGACATAGTCTTCCTAGTTCACAGGTAAGTCCATCTGAGCTTCATGGTCAGGGAAATGCTTTTTAAAAAAAAAAATAAAAAAAAAAAATAAAAAATTGGAGGGGATTTTCATTTTCTGAACAAACAATAATCTATAGACAATAAAATACAATTTCACCTTCAATTAGGAAAAACTTCTGCCTGTTTCCTATAGGCCTGTATTCTTTCAGCCCACTGAAAAGAATACAGGCTGATAATTTAGTTGTTCATGAAAAACCTGAGTTTTTCACTGTAGTTTTGCAACAAGCATTTTAATTGCAAATTCACAGAGAAAAAAAAAAAACCTACAGATGTGACAAGAAAGCCTACATATAATTAAAACCCAAACAAAAAAAAAAATTCCCACAAATTTAGCTGTGGGATTCTTCTGTTAATATGTACTTTTTAATGTGGAGAAGGGGCGCAGTGGACAAAAGTCTTATTTTTTACGCTTTTTCTTTAAATAGTTGGTATCTTTCGGTCTTCCTATATGTGCTGTGATTTACCACTGCCCGTAGACATTGTACACAGTACAGTTTTGCATAAAACCTTTTTTTGCAAAAGTACAGGATGCAGCTGTAACATTTGCTTATGCACCCACTGCATACTTTTGTATTTATGCTCCCAAAGTAAACGTGCATGCACACTTAGTTGTGCAATTTAAGTAGCTGATTAGCATGCACAAAAACAAGCTGTGCAGACAATAGCTAAGTGCAAAAATGTGTTGAGTAACGCTGAGCACTTGAATCTGAACATTTGACTTAAGTTTTTTATGAATATCCATGTCACATCCTGAAACAGCTATGCAAAAGTTAATATCCCCAACCCTGTAAGCCTTATGTATACTTTTCCTAACTTTTATTTCTAAATGTAGAATTAACAAGAAGCAGAGACAAAGACTCCAATAGGCAGCTTTATTTATAATACTACAACAATGACTCTGCAAGCGTGAGAACTGTTACAACACAGCACCAGACAATTATTCTTTACCAAATAAAATCAGAGACAACAAGACCAATTAGTTTATGAAGTAAAGGGCATGCAAGCAACACCATAAAAGGTCATCAGAACTGACATTCATCTGCACATCTCTGTACAGACATCACATTCATAGCAGTCAAAACTTAACGGAAAAAACCAGACAGGTTTGTACTGCACCTATGAATTATAATGCTCTCTTACACACCGAACAGCCCAGAGTTGGTGTCCACTCACGAACTCTCCACAAAATATGGGAGCAGAAGTTATTGTGACAATTATATGCTGAGTTTCCTGCGCGCAGTGTTGCTGTAGCCATGTCAGTCCCAGGATAAGAGAGAGAGAGAAGGTGGGTTAGGAAATATCTTTTATTGTGAGAGAGACAGAATTTTGAACCCACATTGCGCTCTCCTTCAGGTCTGGGAAACTTACTCAGCGTCACAGCTAAATACAAGACGGAATAGATTATTTATCATAAGTAATTGACACACATTTCAAGGGAACATTCCGGCAGGTATTTCCAGTCAAAACTCTGAGATCTGCCTCTCCCAGACAGGCTGACCAGTAGGAAGCTGTGGTGCCTTTTCAGGGGCAGTTATGCAGTGGTGTCAAGATGCGAATGAGATTTCAGACGGTCAAGACACATGAAGAGTGAAGCAGTGCTGTGGCCTCTGCTTTACAGGTTGGAGTCTCCTTTTATTTAAACCACTTTTTACAACAATATTAAACTCCATTACCTTCAGTGAAGATACCCCAGCCTGATTTGCACCAAACACGAGTCAAAGAAGAAATCAGACCCAACATATCTGTAGAAGTAGGATGGTCCAGTGGTTTGAGCACTGGCTGGTGACTGGGGTTCAAGTCCCTGCTCACCACAGTCATCCTGTTTGACTTTGGCCATGTCATTTAGCCTCTGTGCCTCAGTTCCCCAGTGGTAGGAGTACTTCCCAACCCCACAGGGCAGCGTGAGGACAAATGTGTTAATGATTTGGATAAGGGGGCCACAGACGTACCTAAGATATATAAATCTCTGTCCCCTATGCTGTCCTTGAGTAAGCCACTAAACATCCCGTTAAATACATTTTGGGGATTCCATTAATATAGAGGAGATGCTGAGATCCTAAAGCCTTTATCACCTTTAAATTTATTCCTAGGTGAAGAAAAAAAATATGTTCACTTAAATATTGATGTGTGGAGAGGAGGCATGTAATGTTTCATAACTTTGGCAGTGCCATCTGATCAGTTAAACAAAATAAGACTGCTAGCCACAGCTTTGCCCTAGTACGAGTCCACATCTGTGCTGCTTTTCACCGATCCCTTTCTGTTAAAACGGTTGATTCTGGATGGTACAGATTTATCACTGGCAGCCTCCTCCTGCTTTAAGGAGTCAAAACTAAAAGCTCCAGGAGCAAAGTAAAATAAAAGAGATTCTGCTTTTTAAAACTCCACTTGCTATAAATGTTAACATGCAGCTACACCTGGGCCTTGCGCGGACTGGATATGATTCTTTCAGTGGGCGTCAGCCTTCCTCCTTGGATCCTTGTGAGTGCCTGGTCTGGGGAAGGGATTTTAACATACCCTAGATGCATGGGACCACTTAGGGTCCCATGCATAGACCAGCCACTATGGATATCCTCAGGGAGATCACAGACCATCACTTCCTGGTGGACGTCTGGCGTGACAATTCCACCTTCACCTTTGGCTCAGTCGCACCACTCCCTGTTCGACCGCAACTCTCTGCCTCGGTTCCACCTCTTGGGGGCCCACTTCTCGGACATGCAGCCAGCCCCATTCACGGACCATCATTTGGTGGCCGTGATTGCCTCTCTCACCTTGGAGTGGCCGGGGCTGGCCTATTGGCATTTCAATAACAGCTTGCTGGATAACGTGGGCTTCATGGCATCCCTCTGGGTGTTCTGGCTGGCTTGGTGCGGACAGAGACATGCTTTTCCTTCATTGCAGAGGTGGTGGGATTTGGGGAAGTTCCATGCCCGGCTCTTCTGCTGTGACCATGCCTGGGGGATGGGGGGAGCCAGCAGAGGAATGTGGGAATAGAGCAGCTGGAGTGGGAGGTCTTGGAGCTGGAGAGGCATCTGGCCCCCAGCCCTGGGGATCCATCCCTCTGCGGAGCGTGCCAGGAAAAGTGGGAGGAATTCCAGGCCCTCGACAACCAACGAGCTCAGGTACGTCTGTTCAATCCCACATTCTCCTCCTTTGGGAGATAGATCGTGACTCCTGCATCTTCTATGCCCAGGAGAAACTGGTTTTGGGGTGGGGGTGGGGGCGAGAAACACATCACCTGCCTCCTGACAGGGGACAGCACCACCCTCACGGATCCAGTGGAGATGCGGGGCAGGGCCAGAGCCTTCTACAGCAGCCTCTCCCCCCCGCCCCGATCTGACTGATGTCGATTCCCACTGCGTGCTATGGGCCAGGCTCCCGATGGTCAACGCCGGCGGCTGGAGCAGCCTCTCACTCTGGCAGAATTCTCCGAAGCCCTGCATCTGATGCCCATCAACAAATCCCTGGTCATCAACGGGCTTACCGTGGAGTTCTACCACACATACTGGGACGTCCTCAGCCTGGACCTCACCATCATCCTATCAGTGGAACTAAAGAGATGTAAAACATGGAGCTTAGAATCACTCCCAATATTTTAATCCTGGGTATGGGCCAGTGTGCTGGATATAACTTGTGTAACTATTTTCCCCCTCTTCATTTCACTGTGAGGTGGCCAGAACACACCCAACCACTCCAGTCTGTCCTTCGCTACTGTGCTGATAATCTTTCTATGCCAAATTTCAGTGTCATTGACCTTTTTTAATAAAAGTCAGCTCATACTTATCTGTCTTTGATCAAGGAAAAAAGATTTACTCCAGGCATTCTCTCCCCACTCCACAGGTCCTGTCAGAAAGAGTCATTGATTTATTGTCAACATATCCAACTTCACGCTGATAGCATCTGTAAACATTTTCCTAACATGTCTATCCAGAAAAGAATGAGCAATTCTTACCAATCTCCAGGAGCCTCAGTGTGGGGGTGCAACACTTCTCCTGTGTTGAGTATTTACAACAGTGTTGGGAACTCACTCTGTTGCAAGAGGTCTTCCCTTATCTGGATTTCCAGGAAGAATGATCAGTCCTTTCATTATTGGCAGAGGAGTGGATGATAAGTTCAGTCCCCTTACCTGGGTCCAACGAATCTCTCTCATACACCTACACTGCTGAGCATGACATGCTAAATTATTCTTGCCTTGCCTGATCTAACAAACATTTTTAATTCCACATTAGGGGTACAATTTTCAGATGTGCCTAACTAACTTAGGAACCTAAGACTCAGATTTCAAAGCAGGCACTTACTAGCCTAAATCTCAATGACTTTCAAGGGGATTTAAATCTTCTCGTATAGACTGGGTCTTTGTGGATCTAATACGGTCAAACCGGCCAAACCTTCGAAGTGTAGATGCAGTTATACCAGTATAAACATTTTAATACTGATCTAGCTAATGCGGGTTCCCCCAACTGATATATTAGTATAAATGCTTCAAAACTTGGGCTTTTACAGGCATATCTATGGTGGAAACAAAAACAAACAAAACTCCGTAACTGACATAGCTATGCTGGCAATATTTTCTAGTGTAGGCTTGCCCTTAGGCTACTCAGTGCCTAGGAATAGATTTATAAAGGTATTTAGGTGGCTACTAGGATTTACAGAAATGCCTGAGCAGTTATGGGCCTAAATCCCATCAAAAGTCAGAGATGTTAGGTCCCTAACCTGCTGAGGCATTTATACAAGTCCCACAAGGCAACTAAATGCCTTCGTAAATCTGTCCCTAAGTCACTTTTGAAAATGGGATCTAGAGTAGCAGAGGATCTAGAGTAGCAGAGGAGATCAGCAGTTAAAAATCTCTTCGAAGCCTTCCAAAGATTTGTTTTCATGGTCTTTGTAGGGAAAAGGTTACAGGTTCTAGTGAACAGTGACTTTCCCATTGACTCCAATAAAACTGTACATGGGAGTAACTATTCTCCAACATGATTACAGGGGTCACAATCTAGTGTACAGATTTTTATAAAGATAACCTTTAATTGAATTGTCAAGCCAACATCTGGAATTCTTCATCAGGTTTTCAGGATTGTGGCAAAGGAAATCTGTCAGGGGTTAGAAAAGGGAATATTGCTATTCTTTAGCTTGTCAAAAGACAATGTATGTAGAAGCCACTTTCAGTTAGAAAAAAAATATTAAACGGGGGCTACTTACTTGAGAATTTATTGTAGCTGAAACCATGTTGTGTGATCCTCAGCAATTTGCATCTCACGTCAGCCAAATAAAAGAAACTCACCTTTTCAAAAAGTATGCATATTAGTAAATAAATGGTTGTTTGTAACCACCATAATCTAGAAGTTAATGAGCAAGAACATAATTACTGCAGCAAATAAGCAGTTTGTTAGGGCATTAACACAACAGGTATGATTCACCCATTAATAAACCATTCATTAGCTGCTTGTAATTACTCAAGTCTTGGAAATTAATGCTGTTCATTTCAGCTGATTATTCTGAAACAGAATAGAACTTTCACAAATACATAATTGTTAAATGGAGTAACCTCAAGTGTAAAAAACTTTAAATATGGTACAAAAGACTAGCACTATTTAGCTTTGTTCCCATGGGATGAACGTCAAAATGTATGGCTTAAATTGCTCAAACAGGCAGAAAGAAATGGATTGCAGTATTGGATTGGGACACAGGAGTTCTAGGTTCAGTTCTGTGCACCACCATCAACTCCCTGTGTGACCTTGGATAGTGACTTCACTCTCCCTGTGCCTCAGTTCTCCATCTATAAAATGGGGACAATACTGCCACCTTTTTCAGTCTCTCTTTAGGCTGCAAGCTCCCGGTGCAGGGATTGCCTCTATTTTTTGTAGTACAGTAGTGCCTGGAGCTGTGAGCACAATGGGGTCACAGTCTTGTCTCGGCACATAGTGGAAGGGAGTCTGCGCCTTAAACGTGTATTGAAAGACAGTCCATGTCCCAAACAGCTTGCAATTCAATAAATCATCAGATATATATTTTCTAGTTCATTGAAATGGCACGCAGGAGCCTTACAATTTCAGCTGTCCTGCAAAAAGGATCTTCCTACACAAACTCATTTCTTAGTAGAGGATATCCATGCAGGGCAGATGATACTTCATGGGTCTAGGTCTCTGCTGGGCAAGGCTATGCTGATGGTGATATAAATCTATCTACAATTCTTTTTGAGTGTAAAATATTTTCCTCCTTGTTTTCCCATCTACCTTTCCTATTCTGTCACCTAATTTCCTTACCGGAAACACATGTCTGTGTCTCAAAGAACAAAAAAATATAAAAGGGTAAGATTATCTCTAATGGCATTTATAGGCATTGAGCATAGAAACAGCAAAAGGAACGCCATCCTGTCTGCTTTCAAAAAAACTGAGAATATGCTTTCTGATTAACACATTTGTATGCAAACTCAGACTTGCCAGTTCCAGCTGCTTACTCCACTGACAGGCCCTCAATTCCTGGTCTTCCTAGAATTGACATGACCACTTAGAACGTGCCTTTTTTGGAAGTAAGAATCTGAGAGTTCCAAGCAGGGTGGTATTTAGATGTCTTGTGGACTCAGTGTAAATTCTAGTTTCTCTCGCTAAACAAGAATATGGATAAGAGGTAGGAGGGGCTATAAAATCTAATTCTAATAAGTCTACTTATCTGATTCTAGAGTGCCCATCACCAGAGTAAGTAGCAGTCACAGAATATGTACAGTTGGCAGAGGGAAAATGTGCATTTTTCAGTGAATCGGATACAGATTCCAGGCTTGATTTTTTAAAATTAAAAGGCATTTATATGGGCTGAGGTTGACGGAGTTAAAAAAAAAATGAGTAAGAAAAGCTGGCTGAATGTATACTTCTGATGGGTGAATAAAATTGCCAGCATAATGTGAGTCTAGTTATTTCTGGTATTTCAGAGATGTCTCAGTATAAGAGGGACAAGCATAACAGAAACGTTAATGACCTTTTAAACCCCCTTCCCCCCTCAAGAATAGTGCATTTTAGCAGCTTTTTTTTTTTTCTTCCCACTTGCACCAGAGAAGACTGCAAGGGACTCTGACAGCTGAGAGTCCAAGGCAAGCTTGTATCAGACACAACATCAAACAGCACTGGCATTACAGCCTAGCAAATAGTTACCTCATTGTCATGCAGAGTTTAATTAAAAGATTAGGCTTAGAAAAAGCCATCCAAGGTGTGTGCACAAAAAGGCCGGCTCTGTGTGAAATTGCCTTTCTTGGCACACAGGATTCTCTGAGCCTGGAGCCAGTAGCATTCTGAATGCCAGCAGGCAGCTGTAGTGGGACTTATTTCAGCTGTGGAACAAAAGATGTGTTTTCCACCTGCCGTGCCTTTGCTTGATAATATTGCAATTTCATTCTCATTTTAGAGTGATGACTAAATTTAAACTCCCCAACCATAATTAGGACAACTTAGAGTAACGATAGCAGCTAGGCACTGTAGCCTGAAGGAGGCGATGTTCCCCACAGAGCTGAAAATGAAGCAGGATATCCCAATGAAAAAGATGAAGGTTTTACAATTCTAACTTACCTTAACACAAGACAGGAGAAAAAGGCATTTTAGTCTCAGCCAACCACCAATGATTTTAGGAGGTTAGGGAATGGAACCATCCTTTTTAGGTGGAAATCTTAGGGACACATTTTCTAAAGCGTGCATGGGGGACAAGACCTCATGTGCGCAGTCATTTGAGCTGGTCCCAAAATAGGGTTATTTCCTACTCCCCCCCACGGCCCGAGTCCCCCTCCACCAGGTGGGGGAAAAAAAAATGTAAAAACCCCTAAAATACTTCAGTGTGGAAATGCTGTCACAGTGGCTCCTGAGAGCTGTACTTCAGACGCCTCATGCTGCCATTCTCTTCTGTAGGGCAGGCTCTCGATACCCTATGGCCTTTCCTCTTGGAGAGAGGAGGCTGCGCATCATTGGAGTCCCTGGCCACTATGCATCAGGAGAGATCTAGTCTCAGGGAGCAGGACCCATAGAAGAGAATTAGGGCACAAGGCTCCCAAGTTACCACTTCTATGACACACTGTGGCAGCATCTTCGAATCAAAATATTTGAGTTAGGAGTGTTTCATTTCGTGCCCCCCTCCTTCCCCCCCAAAAAAGTCAAGAATTTTCTGCAGGAAACAAAAAAATGTTCCAAAAAATTTGAACACTCAGATTTCCATCAAAAACAGATTTGTCAGAAAAATCTTCAACCAGACCTAGCAATCACTCTTGGGTGCAAGGAGGAGGTACATATACAGTATGTAACATTTTCAAACGGGGTGACAGAGCATGTTTCAAAGGGTGTGCATGCTAGAGGATGGGTGGACAGAAGTGGGAAAGGCATGGCGGGTGGCCCCAGTGGATAGGTGTGCACTGCCTAGCTTGGAACTGCCTAGGTTGCTCTTTGCCTGAGGCAGGTAGGTTTTGGCATGATGGTTATAAAGAGGAAGAAGCTGGAGCAAGGAGCATGTGGGAAAGGGTGGCAGGTGGGCATTGTCGAAGGGGTGTGAGGAAAGAGGGATGGGGAAGACAAGGGAAGGGAGAGCAAGCAGACACTTGGAGAGTAGTTACCAATGAACAGACATGTTGGCTCTGAGCAGAAGCAACAAAGGTGGGAGGACTGACCTTTGAGACACTATTAGAGTTAGCCAGGCAGCTACACCCATGTAGCTTTTGCCAGGTATATTTCATAATAAGCAGGATTGGGCTCATAGAAGCAATTAGCATATATTAATGTATATTAGCATGAGTGAAATTGTATGCTGCTTGGTGCCACAACACAAGAGAACCAGATGGGGGAGCAAACAGGTGCACCTCCAGAAGTTTTTCCATAGCACACACCATCTATCCCTGTGGAGCCATCCCCATTGCAGCTGCTGGCTCCAGCATTTCCCTTGCTGAGTCCACGCTAGGCTCCATGCCTTCCAACCCAGTCTACATAGGAGCAGCATCACACCCCAGCCCTGAGAGGGGACATGGGCTGCTGGAACGGAGCTAGGCTGGGCAGGTCTGCAGGTGAGCCCGGTGCAGGAGCCAGCCCCCAGCAGTGGTGAGGAGAAGCAGCACTAACATGATGTGGGATGGCAAGGCCAAAACTGAGTGAGTGGCATTGCCACCTGGCACATGTGGGTCACTCTAGTTGGGCCCTGTGGCCCCCGTCATGATACCAGAGGAACCCTGAGCAGCATTGCGATCCCTGTGCACCAGCTCACAATGCCACTCACTCAGTTTTGGACACCCACCCCATCATGATGGACAGCCGGCAGGGCCAAAACTGAGTGGCGCTGTGACCCACATGCACCAGGTTGCAACACCAGTCATTCAATATTGGCCCTGTCATGACAGAGGGCAGTGGGACACCCAGTGCTGCTTCTCCTCACCGCTGCTGTCAGGCTGCGCCCTTGCTGCTGCCAAGGGACGCACCAAGCTTAACATGTGTGTGGCTGCAGGTGTCACTGGGTGCAGATGCTTTAATAGCTGCTATAATCTTCTCAGACGTGTCAGGACTGATAAGTGCTACAGCTTGTAAGTGTAGCTACTTTGACCCTGATTTGGCAAAGCACTAAGGCACATGCTTAACTTTAAGCACAGGAGTATTCCCATTGACTTTGAGGATATAAATATCCACATTAAAGTTAAGCATGGCCTGCAGTGCTTTGCTGATTGGGGCCACTCCATGACTCCAAAACAACCACCACCACCACCCCCGCAACCCTCCCCGCACACACTTCTTCCTAATAGCAAGCATGGTACAGGATAACTAACTTTTTGAAATCTACAGCATCATAAAACTAGTTTAATTTATATATATGTATTGTGGCAGAGCACCGGCTTTGCCTCGGGGGGGTCCTGTACTTCTAGGCAGTTAGGGTTTGCCGTGATGCTCAGTGCAGCCTCTCTCCCCTCCTAGAGGCAAGCGTTACAGCTTACTGATCCACCTTCATCATCGGTCAGTCAACGGGTTTCTGTAAGAACCTTCTTTAGTCCCTGTCTTCCTTCTCAGTGAGCATTTGCTCTAACCACTTAACACTTGCATAGAGATTAGATTTCAAATATAATTATTTTAGTAGCATAGTCATTGGACCTCATGATGCATTTTCTTGGCAAACACAATAAATGCTCATCTCCCAGTTATGAAATTAACCCTATAAATATCATGCTTCTGCCACACCAGTGTATCCTTTTTTATCACTAATGTTTTCTTTTCAAGTTTATGCTCAAGATCTAAGATGCAGATACCAGAGAGTTCAATAGACTATCAAACTGGTCCTTGAGTCTTACCAATGCTACAGATTGTACATATGCCACAGATGATACCAAACAATACAATTGCAAGTCACTCATAAATTTGTAGAGCTTTTGTCCAGAAGGAACAATTAGATCATCTAATCTGACCTCCTGTGTGTCACAGAAAGTTAAGTTCCACCCAGTTACTCCTGTATTGAGCCCAATACCTTGTGTCTGGCTAAATCGCAATGAAGTGAGCTGTAGCTCACGAAAGCTCATGATCAAATAAATTGGTTAGTCTCTAAGGTGCCACAAGTACTCCTTTTCTTTTATCTTTGAGAAAGGCACCCAGTGTTGATTTGAAGACATCAAGAAATGGAGAATTCATCACTTCCCTGGGTGGTCTATTTCACTGGTATAATCACTCTCACCGTTAAAAAAATTCTGCCTGATTTCCAATTTGAATTTGTCTGGCTTGAGGTTCCAGCCATTGAGTCTCGGTATGCCTTTTTCTGCTAGCTTAAAAAGTCCTTTAGCACCTGCTATTTTCTCCCTGTGAAGGTACTTGGACGCAGTAATTAAGTCATCTCTCAATCTTTTTGAGATGCTCACCAGATTGAGCTCTTTAGGTCTCTCACTGTAAGGCTTTCTGCAGTCCTCTAATAAATATTGGTCATTCTTGTCTGGACCCTTTCCATTCCCCCCCCACTCTCCAGCTTCCCTCTTAAAACATGGACACCACAACTGGATGCAGTATTCCAATAGCAGTCTCACCAATGCTATAAACAACAGTAAAATCACTCCCCCACTTCCACCTGTAGATTATGGAAAATTGTATTGAAATGACAGGTTTTAGAGTAGCAGCCATGTTAGTCTGTCTCTGCAAAAAGAACAGGAGTACCTGTGGCACCTTAAAGACGAACAAATTTATTAGAGCATAAGCTTTCATGGGCTACAGCCCACTTCATCGAATGCATAGAATGGAACATATAGTAAGAAGATTATATATATATACACACACACACACACACACACACGGTGGAAGTTGCCATACAAACTGTAAGAGGCTAATTAATTAAGATGAGCTATTATCAGTAGGAGAAAAAAACTTTTGTAGTGATAATCAAGATGGCCCATTTAGACAGTTGACAAGAAGGTGTGAGGATACTTAACACAGGGAAATAGATTCAATATGTGTAATGACCCAGACACTCCCAGTCTCTATTCAAACTCACATTAATTTTGCATATTAATTCAAGCTCAGCAGTTTCTCGTTGGAGTCTGTTTTTGAAGCTTTTCTATTGCAAAATTGCCACCCTTATGTCTTTTACTGAGTGGCCAGAGAGGTTGAAGTGTTCTCCCACTGGTTTTTGAATGTTATGATTCCTGATGTCAGATTTGTGTCCATTTATTCTTTTGCATAGAGACTGTCCAGTTTGGCCAATGTACATGGCAGAGGGGCATTGCTGGCATATATCACATTGGTAGATGTGCAGGTGAACGAGCCCCTGATGGCGTGGCTAATGTGATTAGGTCCTATGATGGACAAGTGGTCCTTTTCCTCGACACTACTGTGCTAATAAGCAATGGTCACATAAACACCACCCTATACCAGAAACCTACTGACCGCTATACTTACCTACATGCCTCCAGCTTCCATCCAGGACACCACTGATCCATTGTCTACAGCCAAGCTCTAAGATACAACCGCATTTCCTCCAATCCCTCAAACAGAGACAAACACCTACAAGATCTCTATCAAGCATTCTTAAAACTACAATACCCACCTACTGAAGTGAAAAAAACAGATTGACAGAGCCAGAAGAGTACCCAGAAGTCACCTACTACAGGACAGGTCCAACAAAGAAAATAACAGAACGCCACTAGCCGTCACCTTCAGCCCCCAACTAAAACCTCTCCAACACATCATCAAAGATCTACAACCTATCCTGAAAAATGATCCCTCACTCTCACAGGTCTTGGGAGACAGACCAGTCCTCACTTACAGACAGCCCCCCAACCTGAAGCAAATACTCTCCAGCAACCACACACCACCCAACAAAAACACTAACCCAGGAACCTATCCTTGCAACAAAGCAAACTAGATACCATTAACGTGGGTTTGAATAGAGACTGGGAGTGGCTGGGTCATTACACATATTGAATCTATTTCCCCACGTTAAGTATCCTCACACTTTCTTGTCAACTGTCTAAATGGGCCATCTTGATTATCACTACAAAAGTTTTTTTCTCCTGCTGATAATAGCTCATCTTAATTGATTAGCCTCCTACAGTTTGTATGGCAACTTCCACCTTCTCTCTGTGTGTGTGAGAGAACATATCTTCTTACTATATCTTCCATTCTATGCATCTGATGAAGTGGGCTGTAGCCCACGAAAGCTTATGCTCTAATTTGTTAGTCTCTAAGGTGCCACAAGTACTCCTGTTCTTTTTGTATTGGAATGGTAGAGCTATAATTGTAAAGACTCATGGGTTTCCTGGTCCCAGGCTCTGTAAGGAAAGCACATGAGCAGCTAGCCTAGAGTAAGGTGGGGTCATTTGTCTCTCTCTAGTTTAGGAAGTAGCCTGCTTTGTGTTTTGCTGTTTGAGTTCTTGTGTAGTATTCTGAATTCTAAGAAATAAAGAGGTGTTCCATTGCAACCTTCCAGCAACAGTATTTATGATTTTGCTTAACCTTTCAGTGTGTATGCCATGACCATAACACTATCCACAAAGGGAGCACAGAGGTAGCCTAGACAATTACACATGGCAAGGTGTAGCACTGGAGGTGAGCTTTGCTTTGTTTTCTCATAATTGGGTTATCAAATTGTTCCCTGTAAAGGACCTGGGCCATCAGAGGGCAAAACAAAGTAATCAAAATATGTGTGTTTCCATTAATAAAGTCTCACGGACAGAGGATTTGTAAAAACAGTTCAAAGACCTTTACCTTAGGATCGTTGTTCCGGACTCCAAAGCTCAAAGTCCTTAAACAAAGTTTCTGAGTTTAGTCTTCTGAAACTTGAGAGAAAGAAACCACAACCCCTTGCATTTCAGAGAGTTTCTAGTCTTATCTCCCTTGCAAGGCTTCCTGTTCCTGTTTAAAGAGGTCAGCCCTAGGGTAGAGTAGGGAGCCTCCTTGATTATAGCCAGGCTGTTCTGCTGTAAGCTCCTGGCTGACCCTTAAAGGGGTAGTACACTCCTTCCCCCTGGGCTTTGAGGTGTTCCCTCATAAATGCAGTAGCTTGCCAAGCACAGTGAGAAGAAAGAAAAATACTACCAAACATGCTCAAATAAATTGGTTAGTCTCTAAGGTGCCACAAGTACTCCTTTTCTTTTTGTGAATACAGACTAACACGGCTGTTACTCTGAAAACAGTCCTACTGATACATTAGCACAGTGCTATTGGACTTCACAGATACAGATCAAAGGTCTTTCCTCTGAGGGAGCTGGGACACAAAGAGACACCTTCTACTTCCTATTACTCGACTTAATACGCTGAAAGACTGGCTACATTTCATTTTCACTCCCATGTAAAACTAAAGTCATGTGCTGTAGCTCTGAAGCCTGCAATCCAATGGGTCATTTGGAACTCTGTGATTCGTACATAATGAGCAATGATTAGCACGGTTACAAAGGCAATGCTTGGTAGGGTTTGCCAACTTTCTATTTGCAGAAATCCGAACACTCTTGCCCTGCCCCACCCCTTTTCTGAGGCCACGCCCCCCACTCCCTCCATCTCTCACTCTTGCCCACCCTCGCTCACTTTCACTGGACTGGGACAGGGTTTTGGGGTGTGGGAGGGGCAGTGAGGGCTCTGGGTACAGGCTCTGGAGTGGGGCCAGAGAGGAGGGGTTTGGGGTGCAGGAGAGGGCTCCAGGTTGAGGCAGGAGGTTGGGGTGTGGGAGGGGGTACAGACTCTGGGCTGGGGGTTGTGGGCTCCAGGGTGAGGCCAGAAATGAGGGGTTCAGGGCGCAGGAGAGGAATTAGGGCTGGGGCAGGGGGCTGGGGTGCAGGGGGAGGTGAGGGCTCTAGCTGGGGGTGCAGGCTCTGCGGTGGGGACGGGGTTTGAGGTACAGGAGGAGCTCCAGGCTGGGGCAGTGTTTTGGGGTGTGGGGGGTGAGGGCTCTGGGCTGGGGCTGGGGATGAGGGGTTTAGGGTCCAGAAGAGGGTGCAGGGTGAGGGTTTCAGCTGGCCCTTATCTCAGGCAGTTCCCGGGAAACTGCTGGCATCTCCCTCCAGCTCCTAATTGGAGGCGCAACCACGTGGCTTTCCGCGCTGCCTGCGCCTGCAGGTACCACCCTCTTGGCTCCCATTGGCTGCGGTTCCTGGGGTCAAGGGCAGCGTGCAGAACCCCCGGGGTCGTCCCTCCACCGAGGAGCCAGAGGGAGATGCCAGCAGCTTCCCAGGAATCTCATGGAACCAGGTAGGGAGCCTGCCTGTGCCACCGATGGCGGCCCCTTTTCAACCAGTCATTCCAGTCAAAAACCGGACACCTGGCAACCCTAGGCTCAGGAAACAATGCAACACACCTTCGACAAGCAATTGTCATATCAGATCAGACTCATGGTCTATCTAGCTGTATCCTGTCTTGGACAGTAGCTAATGCTTCAGAGGACATAGACACGGGAACTAGGGGTGAAGGGGGTGCAGCAGGACTCCCAGATTTTACATGGGGCCACTAGCCCCATGCCCAGGCCTCCAATCCCCAGCCCAGCACTTGGGTCCTGGCCACACACCCTGGGCGCTATGCCCGGGACTCCACTCCTTGGGTCCCAGCTGACAGCCCCGCTCCCTGGCCACTCGTCCCATGCCTGGGACTCTACACCTGGCCCCACTGCTCCCAGGGCTCTGCTCTCAGGTTCCCAGCCACTGCCCCCATGGCCGGGGCTCCACTCCTGGCCCCGTGTCTGCCCCCAGCCTTTTCCCCCTTACCCCTGTCTGGCTCTCCCCTTCCCAGAGACACGTCACTGCTTCCAGTCCCAGCTCGGGGGAGCGGGGGGAACAGATAGCGGTAAGGGAGCCGGCTTTCAGCACCCCCACTATTAAAAGGGTTCCAGCACCACTGTCAGAGGAAGGTGCAAGACACTTCATAATGGACAATTATGGGACACCTTGTCTTGGCTGGGGGACCTTCTCCCCTCCCAGAGAGACAGAGCAGCATTTTTCATCCCCAGGAACAGCAACAGGGGGTCCTTTCTCTCCCCTGAAGAAGCAAGAGGGTCAGCTTAACCTCCCTCAGTTCTTACACCATCAGTCAGAATACAGCTGCCTGAGTGGGTTGGTTGGACCTGGTGCAGTCTCTTATCCTCCTGCCACCCACACAGTTCTCTGCTGGGGTGGTGATGAAGAGAACACCTTGTTGAGATACAGGGGGAAGCTCACCCCTCTGAGAGCCACCGCTCCAGGCTGTATGCCAACTCAGGCAGAAGTCACTATATCACTTACTTTCAGTTCACATTTTCCATTTTTAATTTGCAACCATGAGGGTTAGAACCTTACTTTAAAAAAATTGAGATGGCCCAGGCCTATAGTATCTCTGCCTTAATCTGTTTCTGCTTGTGGACCTCTATCATGTCCCCTCTTACTTGTCTTTTCAATCTCTCTATACACACACCACAAGAAAATTTAGTGATCAAAACAATTTGCTAAATATATATGGGGGAAATTCAGCTTTTGCTGCTGTCTCAGCACACTGGAATATTTTAATGTACCGACACCACTCCCTCAGTTGAAAGATGGCTTCTTCCCATTCCTTTGACTATCTGAAATCTCTTTTCTTTATGCATTTACTAGAAGAGGTGGGAAAAGCTGTTACATGAGCTTTTATTCATTTTGTGGCCAAGTATCTCCAGGCATGGAAGGGAGGCCTGAAATATAGTGGAACCAACATGGTTGCATGGAGGGGCCAGATAAGGAGATTGCACACCCTCTCTGCAAGCTATGAACCTGAGCTGCTTGGTGGTCAATGCAGCAGGACTTCCTTATCGCTCATCACATTTGGTGTCTCACTTATCCCCTCTGCTCCACCAACGCCAGCTGTGACTATCAAGTTGTCAATTTCTTGACTACTCATCTCTGCGCTACTTGATATACGGGTGGCAGAACTGGGACCCAAATAATTTCTGCTCCTATCTGCTCCGTTTACAGGTCAAAATGAGATCTTCCTACCTAACAGCACAGCAAACTCAACCCAATATTTGAAAACCAATCTGTGTTTCTTATGCTTTCTATATCATCACAAATGGCAGAGATTCTGGAATCAGAATTTAGCTGGAAATTCTTCTGATGATGGAGGAAAGCAATTAGAATATACTCATTCACCTGAATTTATATTGGTTCTACAATGCTGGCAGCATTAAAAACAAGCTTTTGTCAGGCAACTATGCAAATATGACTCAGAAGACACTTATAGGAGTAAATATGGAGCATAAACAATGTGTCATTTTTACAGTTACTTTTCTGATCATAACAGTTGAAACACATAGGTGAGAAATTTTTGCAACATAAAGTGTATGTGCTAATTCTGTTCCTATTGAAGGCAATAGGAGTTCTGCCAGTGATTTAAATTATATAATAAATAATATCAGCAAATAAAATAATATTGTTAGAGATGGAAAAAAGGAGCATTAGGACCCAGAAGCGGCTTGTGTAAACAGACTTCTTTACTGCAGTACTTGTTCCCCTCGACCCAATTGTCGAGTAAGCCCCGAATTACGCACATCACACTCTTTTCTCTAAGTTAATATGTAAATACCCACATTTACTACAATGTCCCCCAGGCCCTTATTTAATAATATGAATGTCCATATAATTATTAATAGCTATATACTGAATATAATTATACCTGCCCCTGCTTTTACTGTTTACAGCATTAAGCATATTATACAGACATTTTTACCTTGAAGATACATTTCTTTGCAGTAATTGTAGCCACAAGTTCCCTTAATCAGCAGTTCACAGGGAAGGGAGGAAGGGGCCATGACCCTGAGCTCATTTATGTAGCTGGGAGAGGAAGGGAGGGGGGAGATACCCTTTGTGCAAAGAAGTGTTATCCTTCAGATAACCATATTCCGTACGCAACTACAACGCTTATCTATCCTTAACAAAGGATAGGGAAAAGGATGGCAACTTTATCTATCAAGCGAAGAAATAGTGCTTGCCTGTGCCTCACTCCCTATTACCATGATAGCTGTTACCCAGGTCTTTACTTATCCCTTACATACCCCAACCAATATGTGACAAAATAGTTCAACTGGAAGAAGGGTCGGAGCAACACACCCATCTATCAATAAGGTTTTTTCCTCTGAACTAACTAAATGGCAAAATCATCACAGGTGTCCACGGCAGCAAGATTAGGCCCTTAGGCAATCCTGAAATGGGATTCCTGTGGAGCCTCAGTGACTTATTTCAGTGCACACAGGTCCCCTCATACAGAGCTGATTTCAAGACAGGGGCCTTCGTTTGTAACTGTTCTTCTTATTTGGAAAATAGAGATCAACAGGCCATCATTTACAGAATCTGGTGCCTACGTCAATGGGAGCTGCTGGCTGCTCAGCCCTTTTTGAAAAGTAGAGTACTTATTGATGGGCTTGACCCTGCCCCTTTTGGAGTCAATGGACAAGCACCTCATTGATTTCTGTGATGCAGGGTTGGGTCATTACATACCCAATACAGGTGTATGAGCCTTAATTTAGGCAACTATTTTTGAAAATCCTAGTATTGCTTTTTTTTTTTTTAATAGATTTAGTGGTTTTATCACTGTTCTACTTGCATGTGAAAAAGAGGTGAGATTTAATTCAACAGGACTTAATGCCCCCAAAAGAAAGCTGTAATAGCAAGAAGAAGAGAGCATTCTACCAGTGCTGTGATAGCATTAGTTATAACACCATGAATCAACTCTTGTTCCTAGAACTTTTAAAAGGTGAAGTGCCAAGGAACAAAAAAACAATGAGGGAAGAGTTTACATAGTTTGGAGAGCATTTTAAATCAATCAGGTAACTTCCACCTTTATACCCAGTCACTTTCAAGAAGCAGATGGTGGATTAGCTTAAGTGTATGACATACCTGTCTTTAAATAGCTAAAAGCCTGGTATGAATATTAAATGGTGTTCTCTCTGTTGTCAACATTAAAAAAAGCCCACAAACATGAAGGCAGACACACGCAGCTTAAAATTGTTTTAGCCTCTTTCCGAATGTTTGGATTGAAGACACTGCAATTTTTTCCCCTTTAGGTATAAAAAGGAGATGAAGTATGAAAAACTAGTTGAAGTTCATTGCATGCAGAGACATAGGATGCATTTGTAAAACAAGCATTATAAATATTGCATCACAATGGCAGGATACATGAAAAATGCAATAGAAATGTTAGTCATGGTTGTTTGTTTCCTTAAAGATACTGGATAGATTGATCACCAGTTAAAACATTTCTTGGAGCTAGGCATGATTTGGGGAAGGACTGGGCAAGCTCCCTGCATCCTTGCTAATACACTGCAATTTTGATCTGCAATACATATTTCTTTATATTATGTACCTGACATCTCTTCAGAACAGATTGACACACAAGTGTGGTGTGATGGGCAAAACGTGTAAGCTCATTCTTAAAACAACCTTTATCCATCTAGGTACTTCTATGATCCTCGTCACTGTAATATCTGAATGTCTTTCAGGCATTGCTGACTTTATCCTCCAAAGACCCCTGTGAAGTAGGGAAGCATTATTGTCCCCAATTTACAGATGGGGAATTGATACATTAACAGCTTAAGTGACTTTCTTGAAAGACACTCAAGCTATCTATGGCAGAGTTGGGAATTGGACCCACACATTCCAAATTCTAGGTCAAAGACTTAATCCAACCACAAGACCTTCCTTCGAGGATAGTTACTAGTAGCTATGCCAAGAATCACAAACTCAAGATTCCACTTGTGATCCAAACCAGATCTGAGCTCCAGTCACCAAAGGTAAGAGAAAGGTGTGTAGAGCTGCACCTAACCTTTGTTTCATAACCTGACATGATGTAAAACATACTGGTCCAGAGCCTGAGCAATTGTGTGGAAGCTGTGGTTTGAAATACCAGTTTTCCTGAGGGATGCCTGTATGGTCATACATCCTGGGTGATCTTTTGGGCTATGTCTACACTTCAATGAGGGGATACCATTGCAGCTCATGTATACATAAGTGAGCCAGTTTTAACGTAGCTAGTTCTGATGCCAGAGAAGTGAAGCCACAGCACCATGGGATGTACAAACCACCTAGAACTCTGGGAAAATTACTTGGGTGGTTAGTGTGCCCCGAAGCCCATGTTACCACAGCTTGGCTGGTCTGGCATCCGAGCTAGCTAAATTAAAATGACCTCAGGTACGTGTACACATGCTGCAATCACGCCTGTCATTGCAGTGTAGGCATACCCTTTGTTCCTCAAGAAAAGGAATTCTCATTGAAAGAGTGGTTCCACGAGCATATAGTGTAGTTACAGGACATGAAAAAGAACTGAGCTGTTTTGCTCCAAACAGGTGTAAGCAGGGTCTAAGTGAATTCTTCCCCGACAGCTAACTGGGAGCAGGAGAGACTTCAAGAGCAAACTGGATTTACATGAACACACCCACTCTGCTTAGATATCCAGTAGACAGAGCAGTGTTATCGCTGATGTTGGGTTACAAATCACTTTAGTACTGAATGCAGGGGTAGTGAAATGTTGTTACCAGTATTGTTGTCATTATTGTATGAATACAAGGAAGCAGGACTGTGCTTAACCTGTCGCAAATGAGGGGGTCACCCTCAGATGAAAGGACCTTTTAAGCCAGGAGCTTGAATGCCAGAGCCCTGTGAAAGTAAGAGAGACAAGTATCCCAATCAGAAGTTGTGAACCCTCCCGAAGGGTCCTTCCCACTGTTCAAAGAAAGAGCTAAATCAGCTTAATTAGGAGTCTCTTTGTTACTTTAAATGCTCAATCAGATCTGAAATCAGTTGTGGTGGGGCAGTGTTTCTGCCCTGCCTGCAAAGAGCTGAAAATTACTAAGAGACTGATGTGCAGAGGTCACAGCAGAGAGGCAGGTGAAAAGTTGGCTGGTGAATGAGGGCCAGTGGAGAGGAGCAGCAGCTGGCGGGGCGGCCAGTGGAGAGGAGCAGTGGCCGGCACGGCGGCCAGCCAAAGCAAGTGCTCAGATGGTGAAGCAAGCTAGGTGCCTTCTTCCCCAGGTGGGAGGTGAACTCACACAGATGCACCTCTGAACCCTGGGTCCTCTATGGTCAAGGACAACTACTGTGAGTGGAGTATGGTGAGAGAGCATAGAGGGGCACAGAAAATGAACTTTTGGTTGTAGAACGCAAGAACATGAGGCAGAAGGTACTTCCCCACCCACTCTGGGGTGGGTGTCCTGCTCATAGTTTTATGATTATGAATCCCGCTTGTGGTATTTTCCCTAATTAATGTCAGATGACTTCTATCCTTTCATTAAAAGTTTCTTTTCTACACTCAGACTCTGTGCTTGTGAGAGGGGACTCTCAGAGGCACCCAGGTGTGGTGTGCAGTTCTCCCAGGTTACTGGGTGGAGACTCGGGCTGGTTCTGCGTTGTATCGATGGAAAGGAACCCCTAGATATTGAACGCGGTCCTTGTTGCTGCTGGCTTTACCTGGCAGAAGGGTTACATAGGAAAGTGTTTTTCTCCTTAAAACAAACAAGAGTGTAACCTACAGTCATACACTAACTCATACAAGCAGTTCCTGATCAACCACCTAATGAAAAAATAGTTATTTGTGTGTTGGGGAGGGATGGGTTATACTGTCAAAATAATGACTAACATTCTTATTTTGCCCAAAATTATATTACCTTTGTGACAAACTAGGTCTGTATCCAATTGGGCAAAGTATGGCATCTCAAATACAAAAGCACTAAACCTTTTCTCTTTACTGAAAATGTACTACAGTACCATGCACACCTACAGTATTTCTGAAGGGAATGATTTCTCATTGCTTCTCTTTACAAACAAATGATTTAAAACTAAACAGAGATCAGTTCAAATAGTTTTGGTAGTGACTGAATCATATGAAACAAATCTGGATAAGTGGGTGAAACTCAATATCATCTTCTATCTCTCCTCCCTGTGTACATTATATAAGCTTCATTATATAATAAATTAGATAGCTACAAACAGCAAATGTCCACCCAGAAAATAGGTGGGAAACTGGAAATGTCAGGCATACATGTCAAATCTCTGCTTCTGCAATAACATACAGTGACACATAGTTCCATTGAAGTCTCAATGGATCTGACCCTATGTCAGTTAATGCCAGGTGAAGATCTGATCCACAGGCAGGGAACGCTGACAAAGTTGGGCATTCTACTATTTTATAAAATGGCAAGAATGAAAAGTGGGAGCTGATTGGTTTAATCTATGAAAATAACATCCAGCACTGGGATTTCTAACACCTCTTTACCAAATACAAAACAAACACACACAGTTAATATGTTCTTATTGCAATACATGGTATCAAATGTTTGCATAAAAAGAAAATATCCTTCTATTTGTAATTTTTAAAATATACTTCTTCATTCCCCTCTCCTTCTCTGTGCTGGGATGCTCCACTCTTCTGTATTCTGTAGTGCCCCTCTTTGTAGGGAAAAGAAGGGACTCTATTGTAATGACTATAACGTGGACTCTTACTGAGGCTACTAAGCATTTGCCACTAGAAGAAACTTTGATGTTCCCTCAACTAGACTGAACATCCTGTGTTACCTAGTGTCATCACAGAGGCTCTCCTCAAAAGAGTTGTCCAGAAAATGGAATTTCCTTCCTGGCTAACAACCAAAAAAATAAATAAATCAAAACTTAGACATTTTTCATGGGATGAAAAAACTTGAAAAATTCTATTCCAGGTGCACTACCATGGCGTTTTTTTTTTTCTTGCTCTTTCTTGCCTGATTTTTGCCTTGATACCTCCCTGTGCTACCTGACTCCACAGGAAGCTGGAAGCCTCAGAAGTTGGCCGGTCCTGGGAAGGAGCTGCCCACAGAGTTGGAGAGCCCAGGCTGGCCAGCCTGCCAGGTGCCTGTTAAACCTTTCAACAGAATTGCACAACGTTTTGATTCTCTGGAAGCAGCTTTTTCTGAAGGAAAATCTTTACATACTCTGCTCCCTAATTATTGGCCTATATGAAAATATGTATATTGTGTCTTTAAATCTGTAGTGCCGAGAAAGATATTAGGCAGAATCTCGACACTGAGGCAGAAGGAGATACAGATTAGCTTTAGGAATAATGCTGTTTCCTTTTTTTTCTAATAAAGTTCCCGGTTCAGTGTTAGACGAAATTGGCTCTTTCTGAGATTTTGGAGCATCATCACATGAATCCTGGACTAACGAGCCAAGGAAGGATCTGCTGGTTACACTATGTGTTCCATCCTTCTCTGCTCCTCCTGTTCCTTTCTGTCAATCTCTGTAGGGTAGTGACCTACACAGGTCTTGAAAAAAGTACCCAGCCAAGTGGCTCAGGCAGATAAGCTGTTCACCCGATTGCTAACAGCAGTTTAAGTTGATCTTCAAGAGGAAAGTTTCTACCACTAGTTCCCACTCAGGGAGTTTTGATTATTTTACTTCTAATTATTATTGGGGGCCAACTTTCAGACAGGACTACCTAACTTAGAACTCTCAGTTTCACATTAGAGTGCTCAAACAGCTATTACTTAGGTAACCATATACTCATTTTATGCATCTACATAGCAATTGGAAGTACCCAGATGCAGGCTTTGGCATGCTAGCTTAGGTGCCCACTTTTGAAAACTTGGCTCTGTAGCAGCTCAAACACCCACCTCCATCATTTTTAAATGTTGAAATATTAACAGCACCTCTGTCTGAAGAGAGACAAAAATCTTTGACAAAAATCTCTGCCAGCATGTCTATCATTGCATGGTAAGGCAGTGATATTCCTGGCACTGTAAGAACTTCGAGCAAAAAGGGGCTTATTCAACGTTAAGGAGAAACATGTCTCTTCCCCTGCCCTCTGCTTATTAGTGCAGTTTTTGGTTTTCATTTTAAATAGTCCACCAATACCTTTTTCATGGTTTTAATAATATCCGCTGCATGAATAAATAATGAATTGCTCCTGCAGACCTAAGCTGAACTAGGACAGTGACCATAAACATTGGGTGGAAGCTATTTTACTACATGCTAATAGCAGTATTTAAGCTCACAGCAGCACAGCAAGTCTCCCCACTCCACTCCAGCTGACCAGTGGCTGGTGTGTTCTCAACAGCCTCTCACCAGTCAGGAAGCATTTTGATCCCCAGAAAATTCTGGGAATTATTCTCAGAATAACTCCAGTCTGGGACAGCTGGGGAAAAAATAGGGAGTTAAGAAAAATATGAAAGCAAGCTGGAAATGAACCCATTTCCATAAGTAGCATTTAAGGCCATGTGTCCACTGCCCCACAGTTTGGATTATGGCGATGTGGATAGCCCTGTGCACCAAAAAGCTATGCTATCATTCCCCCATGTGGATGCTGTGGACATCCACTCAAAGGTTCTTCATTCATATTAACTTAGTCCTCTTCAAACAGGACTATATTAACTCAAAGCAGGAACCTTTAACATCATGCCTCAGCATCCACAGAGTCATTACAGTGCAGCACTTCAGTGTGCACTATTATTCACACCCCTGTAGTGCAAACTGTGGGGCAGTGTAGATGTGCTCTAATACTGCCCTTTCTAATCATTAGGCCCATAACAACTCTTAGTAACCCATCAGGAAGGCAGAGTTACTAAGAAAGTTATCACTGGTTCTCCACTTGTAAGGTAGCTCCCTTCTCTTCATGTGCCAGTATATTTATGCTTGTATCTGTAATTTTCACTCCATGCACCTGAAGAAGTGGTTTCTACCCACAAAAGCTTATGCCCAAATAAATCTGTTAGTCTTTAAGGTGCCATCGGACTCCTCATTGTTTTTGTGGATACCGACTAACATGGCTACCCCTCTGATACTTAAGAAAGTTAGCTGACCTCAGAAAAGACACAGTCAAGTGCTATGACCACTTTTACAGTGATGACAGTAACTTTCTAAAAACTATGGAAGTGTATATAATTACACACTCTGTACAATTCTCCCTTTTAAAAGGCATCAAACACAGTACCACAGCCTTTCGGAAAGATGGAGAAGCCTGACTTACAGGCAATTCTTCTACATATTCTATTTAGGATAGCAATACTCAACCCATGCCTCCATAGATGCTTGCAGCAATTTGAGACCATGTGTTCAAATCTTACAGATTCCTGATGCTATACTTACTTCCACAGGGGTAAATCAGGAGAGACTCTGTCGCAGTCTGTAGAGTTACCCTGATATGAAACTAGCGAGAGAGGAAATTCAAGCCCCATGTGGTTCTTCAGTGTCCTCTGAGCTCTTCCTAGTCTTAGGCAGTGTGATCAGAGCACTGATCACAACAGCACACTACATGATGCCTGACAGCTGCAAGGAACCACATTGGGGTGCTAAGTCAACAGATGGGGTTAGCAGGGTCCTTTCTTGCTTCTCCTAGGAGACAGAGAGATGGGGAGAGGCTGAATAAGCTCTGTCAAGCTCTACATGAGCACTATGCAGCCAGAAAGGACGGGGAGGGAGAGAAGGTCAGGCAGAAAAGGGACAAATGGAATCAAAGCACCAAAGTCAGAGTGCAGCATCTTGACAATTGGGTTGATGTTTACATCATGGCATGATCATCTCTATTTCAGTAGCACCAACAAGTCCCAAACACCATGCATCAGGCCATGTTTTGCGATGACATGTGGTCATGTCACAAAATCAGCACCACACTCTGAGGGCAGAACATCAGGTTGCCAATATTTTGTGGCTCTCTGTGATTTCATTTCATGGCACAAGAGCTCTACAATCTGCAGCCCTGAATGTCACTGATTTTAGACTAATAGTAGGAATGAAACAACTTAATCCCACACCGTATAAGGGAACTCAATAGCATCCTTTGTACATTTCTCAAGTTATTTGGTAAGAAGCAGTAAAACCCCACAAATGTCATTGCTAATGAAATACTAATTTAGAAAGATAAGACTTTTAATTTTAAATATTTCAAATGGATGAAGAAGTGGGGAACTAATTATGTGCATGGAATTCCAGCCACCGCAGTCTGTAATTTGTTTAAAGTCTAAGATCCCTCTACCTTGTGATGAAACTTTAGCTGAAGATGACAAGCCAGCCCCACAGCAGTGCAGATTTGTCATATTTAATCAAGTTTGGTGAGATAAGGTGCATAGAGGGCCCATAAAATGCCTTAAATGTAGCAGAATTTTGAAACCAAACCAATATTTTACTGTGGAGACAAGGTAACATCATCAGCACAGGTAAAATATTATAATATATTTTAGTGGGAGTTTAAAAGTCCCACTAGGAGCATTCTGAATCCATTGTAACTGATTAATAGACTGTTGCTGGATGTCTTCCAAATAGAGGGAGAATTATAATAATGCACACTAATTGTGACAAAGGTGCGGATAAGCAATTCAACAACCTCCTGGGAAAGGGATAGTAAAGCAATTTAGCAATAGTCTGGAGATGGTATATGTCAGCCTTGGTGACTGAGCTGATATGATCATTAAAAAGAGAGTGACAAGGCTGGAATCCATGAAACAGTTTGATGTGGTTTACCCCCACAGATTGAACTAACCTAATGCCATATGTCTGGCTCAGCTTTCCTTGCTCACATTTGTTGCTATATGCTAATCCTTTCTTCCAAGGCAAGTTAATCAAAGGGTTAGTGGTGGGACATGTGCATATAGAGCATCGATATGAGAGAAAGAGAAAGAAAATCTTATCAAAGGAACTACCTAATATAGCATTGGTCAATATTAGAGAAGGGATGAATTACTCTAGTAGAAGTGAAACAGCAAAGAGTCTCAGCCTGGACTTGTGATAACACATGGTGGAAAAGTCAACTAACTGTCAATGAAAGGATCTACCTCTGCCAATCCAGTCTGAAACCTGTTCTAGTTATCCTTAGATCTCATTCACTGACATGGACAGTGGTAATCAGTGACAAGATAGAAAGCTGTAAATAGAGTAAGTCAGAACATTTTCATTTAAATGAAATTTTGTCGAAATATGCTGTTTAATAGAAAGTGAACCATTCTATAGAGATGTATTGGTTTTGATAAAAACTTTGTTGGAAACGCTTTCTGAGAGGGAGAGAGAATACTGATCATATGAAAAGAATAAAATTTATAGCAGGTTATATGGGCACTGTTGACAGCGATTAGAAAAAATTGAAACTTTCCATCCCCATCAACAGCAGTCATTGCAAAGTGTGATGTTTCTTTAAATATTACTTTAAATATTAGCAAGTCATTTCTATGCATCTGTGACTCTATTTAGACAGAAGAGATTACTTGTCTTACAGCTAGATATCACATTTATTGTATTAGGGTCTTCAAAAAAGTAAAATGAAATTAACTATTTTATTGAACTGATGATTATAAATGGAGCAAGGCGTTTTCACTTTTAACTAATCAATGAAACTTTCAAAAACAAGCAGGTATCATTTGCTGTACTGTTCTCTTACCCTGAGAGGCACAGAACACCATAAAGTATAGTGAGCCTCATCCTTCACCTTCACTATTTTTATAATGGCTGCGTCACCTCAGGTATAATACCTCATGACACTGAGTTAACAAGTATATGCTATGCGGCAATGATGCCATGTGATAAAAAGGAGAACCAAGTGCTATGCAGAGCTATGTGTTGTGAATGTACCCTGTGTGTTTAACTACCTCACCTCCCACCTCTCTCCCACCAATCCATCTCCCTTGGGACTTTTTTCCTAATGTTCCAAAGTCTTTCCTCAGCTTCAAGTAGTTGCCATTAAATCAACACTCCAGGAGAATTTTCTTCCCCCCAAATTACCCCAGTGGGGTCAATGACAGCTTTTCTATACTTAACAATGTTATCAATGTAAATGACATGTGGTAACATATTCCAACTATGCGGAGCTAGAGATAGAAGCTTTATCCCACTGGTGAGTGCAGATTTCCAGCACTCACTTTTAGCCATGGAAAGGCCCCCAAGATAATGTGTTTTAATTAGTGGCAATTTTCTGTAGAGAAATAAAACTATTTTAGCTCATATTTAACTTTGGTTTGTCCCTCTGAATATTCTACATTAGGATTAATAGTAATAGTAAATTAGGCCCAATCACTCAGTCATAACTTTGCCACTGATGAGTAAGGCACCCATTTCTAACTCATGACAAAAAAAACTTAGGGGAGGGGTTTCAATGCACTCAATGTTAGCTTAATTCTTCTCCCATTGAAATCAATACTAAATTTACTGCTCACGCCAGTGGGAGCAGAGGTAGGTCAACAACACAGAGTGTTTTTGAAACCTCCAACTTCTTAAACCACACCACTGTGGATTTCTCTCACAAACACATCTATATGTATAAATACCTTAGCTTCAAACTCTGATTCTTTTCATCTTCCTCCTCCCCTCTTCTTTTTTTAAACTGGAAATGCCTGTTTTAGGGTTGCCAATCCTCCAGGATTTTCCTTGCATCTCCAGGATTAAAGATTAATCTTTAATTAAAGATTATGTCATGTGATAAAACCTCAAAAAATACATCCAACCAAAATTGGCAACCCTAAACTATTTACAAAGAAGTTCAACACTTAAGAAGGTTGTAATATTGCCAATGTACATTCATTAGTCTATTAGAAGAGTAGATTTTGCCAGAAGTGCAGTGTAATTGCTTCAAAAATATAATTTTAATGTAACCCAGTCAATCTACCAGTTGGTCCTAAATTGCCTCATGAATCCCAGTTGCTTCTTCTTTTTCCAACACCTCTATTGATTATAGTAATGTCTGTTATTTTCCTACAGGCAAAAATCCCTCATCTGATAACTTTCTTAATCATGAACTAACGAGCTCTTTGATCATGTTTTTTTTTTTTCCTTGTTGTTGGTTTTGTTCCAGGATGACAGTTCTAGAGTGACATCAATGCAAACTAAAGATGCGGAGCAAGAATTAAAGAATGGAGGAACATATGGGAGTGCACCTTCCCTTCCTCTTAACAGAAGAGGTTGAGTTCCAATTCCTCTCTGCCTGGGTGTGACTGAACTCTCTCTCCTCCCGTCTCTTTGCGGACTTGTGGAATGAGGACTCACCAGGCAGGAGCAGATTTTGAACCTGTTGCTTGGCTAAGGAGTTTATGAGGCTCCAAGCCTCCCAATCAGTAGGCGGAGCAGCACTTACACTTGGTGGGAAAAGAACTGTGCAAGCCAGGAGTCCTTGATCTACCTACTTTCTCCTACTAGGAGCTCTCTCCCTCTCCTGCTGTCTCCTCTCCCAAGGGAGAGTTTGCACCCTCCTGGCTCTCCCTCCCACCCTGTGGAAAAGAGACCTGCCAGAATCCAAGGAGACAGAATGGCCCTGCCATTTACTATACCACTGTGGTGTGGTGTGAGATAAAGGTGAGGAGTATGAGTGAGAGCACAAAGCAACGTTCCCCTACACAGCTCCACACTCCTGTTTGGCTAGTTATGGGAATCTTGGACATGTGGAATCCTTCTTGGACATGTGGAATCCTTTCAGCTACATTTATTTCCTTGTTCCCACTCCTTTCCCTGGGCTGCATTGGATGACACTAAAGAATGAAGTGTCATTTTGCCACTTGGTGTCAACCCCATGACGGCATGCAGCCACCAGCATGGGTGAGCTCTCATTCCTGTAACTTTAACCACTACCCACAGCTTATTTGGAGAAATTTCCCTGGAACATATTCTCAACTGGGCAAAGTCCTGCATTACCACATAACATTGTTATTCTCCTCTCTCCTGTGTCTACTAAAAGTTTGATTCTCCCTCTCCTGCCAAAATGGATAGAATGAGACTAGGGGGTTGGGGTGGAGAAAATAAACTATATTGTAACTACTAAAACTCTTTGTATCACTGAACTCAAGATATTTTGGATGAATGTAGCCTTGAATGAGGAATCAAAAGATGCTTCTAACATGCCCCATTTTACATAAAATTGCATCACAGCTTTCAGTAGATTAATTCCTTTCAACCTCCACTTTCGGTTAAAGTCACTGTGTTCCCAATCTTCCATAATCTCATCATTTCCCCCTCCCCGCAGTCTATCCTATTAATGTTCTTTTGCAAAGCTTTTCCCTCTAAATAGGAATGCCTTAAATAATTTAAAAACATCTCCTCACCTAGATGATACCTGTGTTACTATTATATTGGCCTAATACATTCTCCAATTTGTTCTTTGGCAGATGGATTCTATGGGCTGGATCACACAATAAAAATATTTTATTTCAGACAGTGAGTTTAATCCTTCAGTCATTTCATGCAAGGCTTTTGAGTCAGCTCCTCTATTCTTTTTTTTATTCCCCCCTAGGCATCCTGGCCGGTGTGGTGCATAACATCAGCAGAAACCGCATGAAATTGAAAATCTACAAGCTTTATTCAATGTAAATCTAATGCCAAACCCTTAGTAAATAAAGCTTTAAGGGCTAGCTCATCAGCCGGTGTTAACTGGTGAAGCTCAACCAAAGTCTATGGAGCTACACTGAACTATACTGGTTGAGGATCTGGCCCTAAATATATTAAATAAGCACAGAAACATGACCTGATTCTCTTCTCAGTTACATGGTGTAAATCACAAATTACTCCTTTGAAGTCAATAGTTACATGAGCATGAAATGGAGGTATGGGAGAAGAAAATTAGGCCTGTATATTTTACACTGGGCTAGGATCACAATTCCTCCCATTCTCAGACAGTGTCTTAAAAACTGTAATACAGCCCCATATATTTATAAAGGTACAATAAGGTATCTAAACACTCCTGACACTGATGTCCATTTTAAAATGGAGATACGCTAAGCACAATCCTTTGCCTAAGATATCTACTTTCGATATACCCGTCCATATTAAAAAGCAACATGCAGTTCTGCAATAGTGACAATATTAGTCTAAAATATATCTGCTATGCAACCAATTGGAGCTGCCCAGTAGTAATTTTAAACACACATTAAAGAACAAATTAAGATTGCATTTTAAGTAGCAGTTGATTGGAGCCATAAAAAGTGAGTTGCTACTGGACAGACACCCTTGTAGGTAGCATTAGTCGAGTCCAAGGGGCAATTACAGCTAGGAGGAGAATGACCCCACTGTACTAACTCCCTAGAGTTACTTCTTACCCCAGATCAAGGTTGAACAAAATGGAGAAGCTTGCTTTGCCTATGATATACTTAATCTATAGATAAATATCACAGCAGTCTCCTGGGCTCTCAATCCCACACAATTCATCCGCATAATAGTGCACTAAAAGAACATTAGATATGCCTGAGTTGCTTGCTCTGTGGGCTCACAACTGCACTTGTGGAATAGAGCTGGGTGAAATTTTTTGACTAACTTTTTTTCAAGCAAAAAATGCAGATACAGTAAAACTGAAAAGTTCCACAAATTTGTGTGGTTTTCACCAAATTATTTCAATAAAAAAAAATCCCCAAATCTTTCAATGTTTCATTTTGTGTGAAAATGAAACATTTCAATTTTGTATTAGAAATTACTACTCATTTTGAAATGTCCTTTGATTTTATTTTTAAAACATTAAAAAGGCTCAGAATCAAAATGAAATGTTTTGTTTTGGCTGACCCAAAACTAATTTGTTTTGTCTTTGTAATGAGCCAAAAATTCAAATACATTTGTTTTCAGGTTGACCTGAAACATGCCTTTTTAATGTATATAAGAAGTGACAGTAAACCAACACAATCTGTTATTCACCTCTCTCTACATATACATTCTAACATTTTCCATAGATAACACCTCAGAGCACAAAAAGTACCATGTAGCTCACCGGGAACCATTAAATATTAGGAACCTGTCTTTCTTTTCACTTACACCTCTGAGCTTCAAGAGTAACTCCTCCTGGGGAATACGATTAGTGAGAGGGGGAATCAAACCTTAGCAGTCTAACTGAGAGGAGAACATGCTGTTCAGAGCAGCACTTAGGAGCACGCGCTTAAGTGCGATTGGCTTCAAAGTGTAAGTGCTGTCAGTAGGAATGCTTTCTTGAATCGGGGCCTAAGTTGTTAGGCTAAATTGGCCTTGTTCTGGTTATCCTTTTGGACCTACATATTGGTTCTGGTTACGATCTATAAACCCCTAAGCGGTGTTTGAATTACCTGAGGGATCAACTCTCTACCTGTATTCTGTTATGTTATTTGTGATCCTTTGGGTGGCTGTCTTTTGTTTCTTCAGTACTTGAAGGGCAATCAAGCATAACTGATGTGTTTTAGACTAAGGGAAAGGAACAAAATAAGAAAGGAGAAAAGTAACCTCCACAAGAGAGCATAGCAGAGCATGTGTGGCTGTTCTATAACATGCTGCCTCCTCTCTGCCTCACAAAACAGCAACTGTTCCTTCAAACAGACCCCAGACTGAGGTAAACACAATGGTGCAGAGCTCAGAAAACAGAAACACAGGAGGTATCTAGCTCCATTTCCACACTTTTCCCATCAGATTCTTGGATTTGAGATCTCTGCGACCGGTGGCAAAGCATTATCAGCAGAGGGGCACCGCAGACGGCACCTGCTGCTTTTGGAAGTCTGTCAGAGACTGGATTTGGTGAGCGTTGGGAACCAGAGCAAGACTTATCTGTCTAGGGATTGCCAATGAAGCTGGATGAGAGAATATTTTAATTTCTGTGCTTTTTGTATTTTTTTAATCCGTGTGAGGGGCCCCGATGCCAACCCAGTATGTGACATTTACAAATCCTTAAATAAACAAGCTTACTTCAGCCATGTATTTACACGTGCATTTTGTTATGACTAACTGAAAAGCACTATGGGCCAGATTCTGCGACCAAAGCTGGACGCAGAGAGTCCTACCCACCTAGAAATCTCTTTTCGCCTGCACATTCCCCTTCATTCAGAGAATCTGAGAAGGGATCTCCAGCATATCAGGCTCTACAAGGTGGGAAAGGACTGTGCAGGATGAATGGTTGGGGGATGTGTATCATCAACCACACAGAGATTCCCAGGGAAAGGTCCTACAGTTCCTGGCTCTATTATCTATTCCACAGAGCCCTTCTGTCCTGGGGAAAGCTGGCTGTGGCCATAGAAAGTACTGATAGCATGACTCCAACAGAGAATAATTACCACCCATATCCACAAATCTCACACCAAACAGAGCTCTGTCACAGGAGAGAAACTGCACCTTTATTCTCACAGTCCAAATAAATAATGAACAATGAAATAACTGCCAAATCAGTCAAAGTCTCAGTGATCTCATAGGATTTCATCATATGTAATGTAATAAAGGGCTGATTACTAAGAAATAATTTTTAGGCTATTGATTAGGAATAGAAGTAAATTATTTGTTAAAAACAGTCTTTCAGAAGAGCAAATACTTCAGAGGAACAGGCTGGACTAAACAATAATTAGTAGCTGGCATCAAAAGGGGTGTGTGAAGATTTAAACCCCCCTCCCCCACCACCATTTTCAGCTAATTAAGATTTTAATCTCAGCATCCATAACAGTAAAGTTGGCCTGCTACTAATTTGTTTTTTGGTTACACCGGTCATGATTTTCTTCAATGAAAGAAGAAAAAGAGCTGGTTCACATTATGTATTAATGAGCCTGGGGGCACTGGATTGGTTTTTAAGTGTGAAAAACAAAAAACCCTCCTATTTTATTTTTTAATCTAACAATATTTTGCACAGATGACTGGTCCTGCCACATCCCTGATCCTCACTTCCATTCAGCATTTAAATTGTATTCATGAAAATATCTCTGTCTGTTAAGAAACACAACTTATGCACATAGATGCATCTGACTGAATGCTTACAATGCACAGCTTGAAAGTTAGCCTTCTAGTAGTCCCTCACAATAACCATAACGCTTAACAAGGTTACATCCTCAGAAAGGACCTACTGGCCTCAGAATAGATTCTGCCATAGGAGCTGTCTGGGTGCACCCGAGTCCACACAGAGTCCCATTGACTTTACTGGGGTTTTATCCCCAGGGCTCCACATGGGTCTTGTAATTCTAATGTATTTTGGAAAGCATTAAGTTCTAGTTCAAGATCTAACAGTTACTCCTTCTATGGACCAGAGCAAATCACTTATCCTTGTTCCCCCCCACCCCAAATCTGTAAAATTGGCATAATTATTTGCCTACCTCACGCATTTACTTTGTAAAATCTTTTGAAGTGATATAAACACTAATTGTTACAATTTCATATACATTTTTAGGCACTTTAAATGTGTATTCCAGCTATCCCAGTGTCCTGTAAATAAGTCAAAATCCATTATTGCTCAACAGAGTTGGGCAAAAATGGATAAATAATGTAGCAATTTTTCCAATTAAAAAAAGGGGTTTTTTTTAAGATTTTTTTCTGACCAGTTCTATATTCAAAGCCTTGTAAACAAAAGCTTTTTTTCGGACAATGAGCCAATGTATACCACCGTTACACTGGATCTTGCAAAGTCCAAGCCACTCTTGCCTTGATCTAGACTTTCATATTAAACTAAGAAAACACATTGTTTGATTACAAACTCCAGCCCCTCTCCGAGCTTAACCAAACAACAGTCTTCATCTCAACACTGTATTCTGTTGACTGTTGGGAGGATGATCACAAAGCATTACATATATTCAGCACATAATTCTGGACATTGACTTGAAAGTATTTTGCATATTGTATCATTATTAACACACAATATGTAAGACATATCATTATGAACAGAATGGAATCAGAATGCAGTTTGTTATTTTCCTAAAAGCAAATAGCAGCTGTGGGATTATCTGAGATACATAGTCCACAATCGAGATAAAGAAATGATTGAAAAGTGCTTTTAGGATTTTTTTTTAAATCTGTAATCATTTTTAAATGAATGTTTACAATTTTCCTGAGTTAGAAATGGCTGAACAGGCAGTTACAGAAGCTAATTAATCAACTGTTACCTCTATCTGGTAAATTTTTGAGGGCCCATTGTTTTGAAAATTGCTCTTAACCCTTTATTAACCTATTCTGCCTCCTTATTTTGAATAGTGCCACTGAAAAGCAATAGAACTATAAACTAAATATGTGTAAGGGAGTAGAAAATTATAGAATTTATGTCACACACTATTAGGAGATGCTTTTCCTTCTTTCCTCTCGAACCCTCCCCAAAATCCAAACATTTCTTGAGCCGACCTGGTTGTCCCTTTTATTCCCAGTAACAATCTCCTGACTTCTGTTGATTTAGTCTATTGTATAATATGGTCTGTCATATTAATATGCAATATACTGTTCCACTGGTGTCCAGGGTATAATATTGGCCCATTGAATTCAAATGGTAAATCTCCCATTGACTTTAACAGCACCAAGATTCCACCCCAGATTTGCCTAGCTAAATAATCAAACAACATTGACCACCATATATGGAGTACTTATCACTGAATGCCTGCCATTGAGTAACTCTATGGGAGACTAAAAATCTCTTGGAAACCCAATGTGCACATCAGAATCAAGGCAACTTGGTGTTCCTCCTTTCTCAGGTGCTCAGCTACTGCAGCGATGAGCACGATACAAGAACAATGTGAGAGACTAGATTAGACTAGACTAGGAGGAGCCAGTAAAAGAAAAATCAAAACCAACTGAACAACAGGACAGAAGGGTGAAACTGTTCCCCTGTAAGTGAAGTGGATTTTAAACAGCATCAGATTTAATCCTGATCGCATCTTAAGATGTTTAGGTTATACTTGGAAAGCACTCATACACAAATCTTTGCAAAATGTATTGCCTATACATGCCGTTCACAATAGTATTATGAAGGTTGCAAAGTCAAATGGTCAAAAGTTAGTAAATGCCAGAAGTAAAGTTTCATATGCAACCTTAATTTACTGTCGTTGTGTGTATGCATTATGATCCACTTCTTAAATACATAACTACATACTATTTTCCTCAGGTCTGTTCTGTGGCACCAAATGAGGCAGGGGTCCTGTGGAAAAAAAGTAGCATGTGATCATGTAATTAAAGACTGCATCATACTGCATACTCACAAGGGGGCCAGCCCCACTCTCTCCAACTTGGACCCTCATCGGCTCACAGTCTCCCCACTACCTGTTTGGTCCCAGTTGGTCTCCCTCTTCCATTTCCCTCCTTGTTCCAGTCTCTTTGCCCACCTAGGCCCAGTATCTGCACCCACTCCATCTCCAAGTCCCAGTTTTCTTCTCTCTCTCCACCATCAATCACCAGCCTCCAGAACCAGTCCCCCTTCTTCCCCACCAGACTAAAGGTAAGCAGCAGGATATGGACCCTGGACTTCAGGAAAGCAGACTTCGACTCCCTCAGGGAATGGATGGCCAGGATCCCCTGGGGGACTAACATGAAGGGGAAAGGAGTCCAGGAGAGCTGGCTGTATTTCAAGGAATCCCTGTTGAGGTTACAGGGACAAACCATCCGGGTGAGTCGAAAGAATAGTAAATATGGCAGGCGACCAGCTTGGCTTAATGGTGAAATCCTAGCGGATCTTAAACATAAAAAAGAAGCTTACAAGAAGTGGAAGGTTGGACATATGACCAGGGAAGAGTATAAAAATATTGCTCGGGCATGTAGGAATGATATCAGGAGGGCCAAATCGCACCTGGAGCTGCAGCTAGCCAGAGATGTCAAGAGTAACAAGAAGGGTTTCTTCAGGTATGTTGGCAACAAGAAGAAAGCCAAGGAAAGTGTGGGCCCCATACTGAATGAGGGAGGCAACCTAGTGACAGAGGATGTGGAAAAAGCTAATGTACTCAATGCTTTTTTTGCCTCTGTCTTCACTAACAAGGCCAGCTCCCAGACTGCTGCGCTGGGCATCACAAAATGGGGAAGAGATGGCCAGCCCTCTGTGGAGATAGAGGTGGTTAGGGACTATTTAGAAAAGCTGGACGTGCACAAGTCCATGGGGCCGGACGAGTTGCATCCGAGAGTGCTGAAGGAATTGGCAGCTGTGATTGCAGAGCCATTGGCCATTATCTTTGAAAACTCGTGGCGAACGTGGGAAGTCCCGGATGACTGGAAAAAGGCTAATGTAGTGCCAATCTTTAAAAAAGGGAAGAAGGAGGATCCTGGGAACTACAGGCCAGTCAGCCTCACCTCAGTCCCTGGAAAAATCATGGAGCAGGTCCTCAAAGAATCAATCCTGAAGCACTTGCATGAGAGGAAAGTGATCAGGAACAGCCAGCATGGATTCACCAAGGGAAGGTCATGCCTGAGTAATCTAATCGCCTTTTATGATGAGATTACTGGTTCTGTGGATGAAGGGAAAGCAGTGGATGTATTGTTTCTTGACTTTAGCAAAGCTTTTGACACGGTCTCCCACAGTATTCTTGTCAGCAAGTTAAGGAAGTATGGGCTGGATGAATGCACTATAAGATGGGTAGAAAGCTGGCTAGATTGTCGGGCTCAACGGGTAGTGTTCAATGGCTCCATGTCTAGTTGGCAGCCGGTGTCAAGTGGAGTGCCCCAGGGGTCGGTCCTGGGGCCAGTTTTGTTCAATATCTTCATAAATGACCTGGAGGATGGTGTAGATTGCACTCTCAGCAAATTTGCGGATGATACTAAACTGGGAGGAGTGGTAGATACGCTGGAGGGGAGCGATAGGATACAGAAGGACCTAGACAAATTGGAGGATTGGGCCAAAAGAAATCTGATGAGGTTCAATAAGGATAAGTGCAGGGTCCTGCACTTAGGACGGAAGAACCCAATGCACAGCTACAGACTAGGGGCCGAATGGCTAGGCAGCAGTTCTGCGGAAAAGGACCTAGGGGTGACAGTGGACGAGAAGCTGGATATAAGTCAGCAGTGTGCCCTTGTTGCCAAGAAGGCCAATGGCATTTTGGGATGTATAAGTAGGGGCATAGCCAGCAGATCGAGGGACGTGATCGTTCCCCTCTATTCGACATTGGTGAGGCCTCATCTGGAGTACTGTGTCCAGTTTTGGGCCCCACACTACAAGAAGGATGTGGATAAATTGGAGAGAGTCCAGCGAAGGGCAACAAAAATGATTAGGGGTCTGGAACACATGAGTTATGAGGAGAGGCTGAGGGAGCTGGGATTGTTTAGTCTGCAGAAGAGAAGAATGAGGGGGGATTTGATACCTGCTTTCAACTACCTGAAAGGGGGTTCCAAAGAGGATGGCTCTAGACTGTTCTCAATGGTAGCAGATGACAGAACAAGGAGTAATGGTCTCAAGTTGCAGTGGGGGAGGTTTAGATTGGATATTAGGAAAAACGTTTTCACTATGAGGTTGGTGAAACACTGGAATGCGTTACCTAGGGAGGTGGTAGAATCTCCTTCCTTAGAGGTTTTTAAGGTCAGGCTTGACAAAGCCCTGGCTGGGATGATTTAACTGGGAATTGGTCCTGCTTCGAGCAGGGGGTTGGACTAGATGACCTTCTGGGGTCCCTTCCAACCCTGATATTCTATGATTCTATGATTCTACTACTTGTCCCAATCTACTTCCATGCCCTTGCTCTGGTTCTTTTTCCATCTGCATTTGAATTATGCAGTTTCCTCCTCCATGTTGGCTGGGCCCAGCGAGGTGGTCATTGAGATCACAAGGGAGATAATCTCTTCTCAGTTCCAGTACCCAGACCCAGCATTGTCCACAGCAGCCACTACAGGGAAAGTCTTGCTCAGCCCCAGGGTGGAGCATGCTCAGTGTGCATGGAATCAACAGCAAATGTTAATATCTCAGAAGTCTACTGAGTAGGTGCAAACTCCATTTTTTTCAAAGGCTTATAACTTGGCTAAATTTATACTTATTCAAGGGGATAGAAAATGGCACATCCTTGACAAAAGGCCACCCTCTCTGGCAAATTTCAAGTCTCTGATTCAAAACAGGGTGATGCCAAAGCTTCTCAAAGAAAAAGTCACCAGGATGTAACATGGGCAAAGCAACATTTTCCCCTAGTCTTGTTCTAAGAAATGGTTGAACTGTTATAGCCGAACTTAAAATCAGCCTGGGGCAGACACCCAGCCTGGAAAATTTCAGCCCCTGCAGTTAGAGTTTGGAAAAGTTATAAGCATTTGAAAACAAGCTCTGAAGATAGGAAATGTTGGGTAATCTTAAAAGATGGTGCTACCAGTCCGGTCTATGATGCTGCCTGCTAATTCAACAAAATGCTGAGCACAAAATTGCTTTTAAGAAGCAGCTGTTAAAAATGCACAATATCAATATAAATTATATTACACCTGGCCCTTTACCTATGATTTTCAAAAATAGGTACTTAAAGGTGGATTCTTAAATTTATACCTTAAGAACTGATTTAAAAAAAAATCTTGGCATCTCAGTATGACTAGATTGGGGATGTTATCTATATGCAATATGATTTAAATTTATCTGATCCAACAGATTATAACTGAGACTACCAAACTTTGGACATATAAGAGCATTTCAGGCACAGCATATTTCAACTTATTGAATTTGTTCATTTACCACAAGTGCTATCAGAGTACTGCTTTAAAGCAAATGTTAAGAATGCTTATCCTTGAAATAAGAACAGGAGTACTTGTGGCACCTTAGAGTCTAACCAATTTATTTGAGCAAAAGCTTTCGTGGGCTACAGCGGATGCATAGAATGGAACATATAGTAAGAAGATCTATATATACATACAGAGAAGGTGGAAGTTGCCATACAAACTGTAAGAGGCTAATTACTTAAGATAAGCTATTATCAGCAGGAGAAAAAAACTTTTGTAGTGACAATCAAGATGGCCCATCTAGACAGTTGACAAGAAGGTGTGAGGATACTTAACACAGGGAAATAGATTCAATATGTGTAATGACCCAGCCACTCCCAGTCTCTATTCAAACCCAAGTTAATGGTGTCTAGTTTGCATATTAATTCAAGCTCAGCAATTTCTTGTTGGAGTCTGTTTTTGAAGCTTTTCTGTTGCAAAATTGCCACCCTTAAGTCTTTTACTGAGTGGCCAGAGGTTGAAGTGTTCTCCCACTGGTTTTTGAATGTTATGATTCCTGATGTCAGATTTGTGTCCATTTATTCTTTTGTGTAGAGACTGTCCAGTTTGGCCAATGTACGTGGCAGAGGGGCATTGCTGGCACATGATGGCATATATCATATTGGTAGATGTGCAGGTGAAAGAGCCCCTGATGGCATGGCTAATGTGATTAGGTCCTATATTGGTGTCACTTGAATAAATATGTGGACAGAGTTGGCATCAGACTTTGTTGCAAGGATAGGTTCCTGGGTTAGTGTTTTTGTTGTGTGGTGTGTGGTTGCTAGAGAGTATTTGCTTCAGGTTGCGGGGCTGTCTGTAAGCGAGGACTGGCCTGTCTCCCAAGATCTGTGAGAGTGAGGGATCATTTTTCAAGATAGGCTGTAGATCTTTGATGATGCGCTGGAGAGGTTTTAGTTGGGGGCTGAAGGTGACAGCTAGTGGTGTTCTGTTATATTCTTTGTTGGGCCTGTCTATGCAAAAGAATAAATGGACACAAATCTGACATCAGGAATCATAACATTCAAAAAGCAGTGGGAGAACACTTCAACCTCTGGCCACTCAGTAAAAGACTTAAGGGTGGCAATTTTGCAACAAAAAAGCTTCAAAAACAGACTCCAATGAGAAACTGCTGAGCTTGAATTAGTATGCAAACTAGATACCATTAACTTGGGTTTGAATAGAGACTGGGAGTGGCTTGGTCACTACACATATTGAATCTATTTCCCTGTGTTAAGTATCCTCACACCTTCTTGTCAACTGTCTAGATGGGCCATCTTGATTATCACTACAAAAGTTTTTTTCTCCTGCTGATAATAGCTCATCTTAAGTAATTAGCCTCTTACAGTTTGTATGGCAACTTCCACCTTCTCTGTATGTATAATATAGATCTTCTTACTATATGTTCCATTCTATGCATCCGCTGTAGCCCACAAAAGCTTATGCTCAAATAAATTGGTTAGTCTCTAAGGTGCCACAAGTACTCCTGTTCTTTTTGCGGATACAGACTAACACGGCTGCTACTCTGAAACCTATCCTTGAAATGTAGCCTGAGTAATAAAAATAAAGAATCTCTTGTGAAGCAGAAAGAAAAATAATTCCAATTATTCCTCTTCAGACAATTTACATTTCCTTTGGCTTTTGTAATGATATAATTCATTTCCTAGATGTCTTGGTGCTTTTAATATATTGCCTTTGGAAATGTAATAATGTGTAGTATTAATAAGACATTGAAAAGAGATATGTATGCAATATAACAAAGAAAAACTGAGTGTAAGGCTTTTTTTATTATTTAGCATTTTAGCATTATACTATCCCATGTTCACACTTTAACACTGGATGCCCTTCCTGAGATTGGTAGATGACTATATTGCAATGATGAGTGTCCCTGCATTGCCATTTGTTAAATCTTGGCAGTCATCGCAGTAGCCTATGCCAGGGCTTGTATAGTGTAGGATGTAATCTGCCAAAATAAAAACACTTGAAAGTGTGGCAATGTAACTGTTCAACAGAGATGGTAACAGTTATGAACAGCAAACATCTGGTCCCATCTCTTCTTTTGTAGAGTTCCATTTATCCAAAAGAGAAAGTTTATACAGTACACGCCAGGTCACACTTGGGACTTGTCAGATAAAAAACACTTGAAAGCTCTGCCCAAGCTCATTTGGTCTTACTCTAGTCTCTCTTCCTCACAATTTTAACAGATTTTCTTTTAACAGTTTTGGAAACCCCTGAGACTGACAGACTATAACAGCAAACTGGAGTTTTCTCTCAAACTCCACACACATCTAGTCCCAAATCAATAACGATGCCAAAATGTCCCTGACTTTCTATTTAGTCCCCCATTGTTTTAAATCCCTTTTTTACAGCCACGTGTGTATTTGCAAAGAGTATGTTGTTTTGATAGTCCAGTAATGCCTCCACGGTTTTATCACTTTTCATTTACAGAGTTTAGTCTTAATTGTGTACTGCATTGTTAGAGCAGCATCTGTCTGATGAGGCACCACTACATTTGTAAGACTTACATACGGGAGGTGGGCAATTTAGTTATGAATTCAGTGCACATAATTGTACAGATTTTTCTGAGCATGTAAAAATGAGAGGGAACTGGAAAAATACCCACTTTTTGTTTGAACAGTCACAATTTAGTTTTGGGCATATAACCTTTTTTCTTGCAAAGGCACTTTTTAAAACCCAAACCACATTTCACAGTAATTGTATTTTCTCCCAAAGCCTCTGCCTAGCATGTCAGTTCATTGTGTTTCACAATGCGTGAATAATGTATTCAGCTAATTTACCCTCTTTCAGGGCTCGATTCTTGACTCAGTTTGTCTTCCAGCCAAAGGGAGTTAGAATCCCTCATTACATTTTTATGTGGGCTATTTTACCTACTTTCTAGGGGTTAAATCCTGGCTCTGCCAAAGTAAATGGCAAAACTCCCAGTGACATTAGTGGAGCCAGGAGTTCTCTATGAGTGTAGATATAAGTGGGGTACTTCCTGGCTTCCTTCCTTCCTAGAGTAGATGAGTAGGAAAGAGGAATGAATGTGCAGAGCCCACACTCCACTCTCAGTACTTACTGGCCAGAGTAGCTAAACCAGGGCAAGGAAGGTAAAAGTCTTCTGTTATTTGGGCCAGTAGTAAATTACAACAAATCTAACACACACACACCCCATCTTGCTGGAGAGGAACTATGACTCAGAGGTATGTATGCCACAATGCCTCCTGGGGCTACTCCTACGGTTGGTGCATTTTATGCATCCTACTAGCTCCTGGACGTATCTCACATCATATCCCCAAACCTTTAAGCTTGTGGAAATCCCCAAGCAAATAATAATTTCTTGAATTAATTTATCCCAGGTTGTTGGGTTTGGAGGGCTCAGTGGTCCCACAGTCCAGATGGCACTGGGGGACCCCGTGACAACATCTCAACTAAATTCTTCTCTTTTCTCCAAAAGAAGAGCACGTTACTTACCCGTAACTGCAGGTTCTTCGAGATGTGTGGTCCCTATTTGTATTCCAAAGGTGGGTGCACATGTGCACCATGCACCAGAGCCAGAAGTTTTCAGTAGCAGTATCTATTGAGCCACACGTGTCGTATGTTGCCCTGTGCTCCAAGTGAGAGTATAAGAGGCTGTGCGGGGTAACGCTCCTCCTCCTCCTCCTCTCACCACTGAGTAGCACAGTCTGCAGCAGACGGGACAGTGGGCTGGTATTGGAATACAGATAAGGACCGCACATTTTGAAGAACCTCCAGTTACAGGTAAGTAGCCTCCTGTTCTTCTTTGAGTGGTGGTCCCTATATGTATTCCAAACACAGGTGAATATCACGCAGCGATCAGTTTGGAGGCAGGTGCAAGGATGCAAGAGGTATTGCCATCTGCAGGACTGCACAGCCCATGACCGTGTCTTCTGCCACTCCCTGAGTGATGGCATAGTGAGCGGTGAAGGTATGCATGGAGTGCCAGGTTGCTGCCTGGCATATGTCATGCCAGGGAATGTCCACCAAGGAGGCAGAGGTGGCAGTGTGCCTGCATGGAGTGGGCCATAATCCTGCCAGGCGGCAGGGTGTTAGATTTCTCATAGCACTCTGTGATGCATATAGAGACTCAGGTTGATATGTGCTGTGAAGAGAAGGCTTGGCCCCAAGACCTCTCCGCAATGGCGATCAAAAGGCGTGGAGAGGCACGAAAAGTGCGGGTTCTGTCAGGGTAGGATGCAAGTGCATGGCAGATGTCCAGTAAGTGCCGTGTCCTGTCTGCCAGAGTAGCGTGCATCTTATGATGGAAGACTGGGAGATAGATGGACTGGTTGAGGTGAAATGCTGCAATGCCCACGAGAGCGCTTACAACCCTCTTGCTTGGACTTGTCCCATGCCAGTGGTACCATCAGATCTGGGCGGGAGGTGGTGGGTGGGGCACCATCAGTACCGTTGGTCCAGGATCAGACTCCACATGCAGCTGGAGAGCCTCCTCCGTGAGGAAATTCTGGAGTCATAAAAGATGAGCCTCGCAGATCCGTGGGGGAAAGGACTTGAAGATCTCACATTGTGCAGTGAGAGGCACCTCCCCCAAGCAGGACAAGCAGCGGCAGTGCCCGTCGCTCACTGAGAACTAGTGAGGGCAGGATGCACGGGTTTTGAACCCTGGAACGCGGGCATAGTCCTCCGACAAAGTCGTGGCAGACCCCAAGCAGGCAAGACCGACTACTCTAACCAACTGTGAACTAGCTACACAATTAAGAAAAATAAAGTAGCTTACTATATACAATGGACAAAGCGTTGTCGTAGTCAGACTACGAGCACGGAGTAAAGAGGATTTCAACGCCAACCATGTGGTGGGAAGAGGGAACTGAAGGAGCATCGCTCCTCACAGCCTCTTATAAACTCACCTGAAGCACGAGGCAATGTATCATGCATGTGTGCGTCAACAGACACTGCTACTGAAAACTTTTGGCTCCGGTACATGATGCGCATGCACACCCATGTTTGGAATATATATGGGGAACATCACTCGAAGAACAGTTATTACCATCTTTGATACCATCTAACACACTGTCAAACAAGAGGGTGTTTCCATCTAAAAACTATTTCCAGCTAAAGGGAAATAGAACAAAGGATGCGATTAAAATGAAACCTTATTCAATACATTTCAAATCCTTTAACTGTTTTTCTTTATGTTTAATAAAAGGGTAAAAGATTTCTGGTGTTTGACAGACTGAGGTCTCTGTATACTGAATCCCAGAGCATGTTTAACACCATTTAATATTGGACAGTGACTGGGTTATGTTAACATCTTTGAGCCCCCATATTCCATCTAAATTAATACAACAGACCTTAGGGCTTGATACAAAACCCATTGAAGTAAATGGATCTGGCCCTGGGTTTGTTGCTCTACAACAGATGTGACCTTTAGCTAAAGGATAGGCTGAGATCTTTGTAAATTCATAATAGGATTGAAATATGCACCCGGTTTAGCACTATTTAAAAATAGTGTATATTAACATTATACTAAAGTGTTCACTGGAATCTTTTTTTTTCAGGTTAAATCTTTGGGTATCATATTTAGCACTGTTTACAATACAGAAACTAATGAGATTTCTAACTTTTTAATGTAATAACAGTAAAACTATCTAATCTTGTTTGGATGCATTTTCTTCCATCCCATATTACCATCTCCAGTTTATATTTCTTTCTCTCAGTCTTGCATTATGATATAATCTTCTTCAATCTGAGGAGCTGAGTATATTCTTATTTCTTCATATAAATCTAGAGTTGACTCTGTGCTGCAGCTTTTGTGGGAATGCTGCAGGAGTCACCTGAGGAGTTAACAAGCATCATAGGAACAAATAGCCTGTATCCCAAAGAACCATTGTGACCCAGGGTATCCTGTTATCTCGTTGCCAAGCAGGAGCAGAACTTGCGGCCTTGCAGGCCACTTTTGTGTTTGGAGCAGACATTGGTGACGTGGAGCCATGCATTTTCTTAGTGTACTTTGTTTACTTACCAAGAGTTCACACATATAGCTTCCTTAACAAACAGCATACAGGCACTCCTTTTGCAAAAATTCAAGTAAGGCACCTCTGATATCCCCAGAAACAACTGTCTTGTACCTCAGTCCCACTCTAAGTAGTCTCCCTGCTTCACAGTGCCCTTTTCCTGACCCAGTCCACAGAAATCCTGAGTCCAAGTCAGCACCCCAAGATCACATGGCCTGGGCATGTACTCTGCAACACAAAAGAAGCCTCAGTGAGTCAAGTGCAAGACAAAGGAAAGTGCTTTAATTCACACTGTATGCATAATAAATCTGGGTGCAATTACCGATTGCAGTAACTGATGATTTAGTTGGTATTGGTCCTGCTTTGAGCAGGAGGTTGGACTAGATGACCTCCTGAAGTCTCTTCCAACCCTAATATTCTATTATTCTATTGCGTGGCATCTTTAACTCTTTGGCTGTTTCATCCTGGGTGGTTATACATGGATAACATACAGTGGTCATACCATTAGCACCTTTTGCCATAACAATACTATGAACTAGAAAAAATGGCTGTGAACCAAATTCTGGATCCAAATGCCACTGAACTTTAAGATACGTGGAATCAAATGTTTAAATTCTGTTTAGAACACAAAACCAAGAAAATGTTTTATCAACCATGGTATAGTGAAACATGCATAAAGTGAGACTGTGATTACAAAGCTGGCTCTGAAAAAGCAGTACTATCTTCAAAAGATCCTCTCCCTGGTTGTGTTCAGACTTCCTGCTGACCTGAGTGACAGGTCTGAGTGTTTACTAATTTATACCCGATAGTCCTTAAGAACCAAACACAGCTAAGAGAGAGGGAGCTGGATTCTGTAATAGGTTATGCATCAACTGAGTTGTTAGCTATATTCCCTTAGCAGAAGCTTCTTTTTTTACTTTAAGGATACTATGAGGACAATGTTCTTATTCTTGAGTCTCAGATTCCAAGGGTGAAACAAGATGAGAATCCCCTAGCTATAAGATCTGTATCCATCTAGGTCACCATTTCAGGACTGCACTTAATCACACACTTAAGGACCATCCTGAATTGCTTTCCTGAATTGAGGCCAATGCAGCCATAATGGCTGCTAGTGTGCAAGATCTCTCCTCTCTTTGCAGACACTGCTCCTCACTAACCGTCTCTACCCATGGTGCCCAGAACCTCCCGTTTAGCTCCTGAAGCCTATGAGAACAAGCAAGCGATGCCAACAAAAGCCAATACATGTAAATATTTGATAAATTAACACCAAGGTTTGTGATAATTGAATCCTAGGGAAATACATCAACTCAGGTAGCATTCCTCCATCCCCACTGATATCTGGGAGGGTTAAAATATTAAAGCTAGAAGACTTTAGCCCTGTCTTATGGATGAATGAGAAGACCCCAGAGTGAGACTGACATGTGATGAGATCTTCAGAGAAATAGAACTACAGATAAGTAATATTCCCTCACCAGTGAGGATGCAAGATGGAGAGAACCCATCTTCCCTTTCTAATCTCAGGCTGACTTCACAGTGTTGGTAGTTGGGGGAGGGGAAAGAGTCCTTTTGTTTGTCATATTGAATAAATCTGATTTAAGACAGTGAGACAAAAAGCATGTAACCCCATGCCGACATCTTTCATTGCTTTTCAGTGCAATTATAAACCACACCTCAAAAGAAGAAAGAAAAAACCAAGTACACACTTAAAATAATAAATATCCATCTATCACAGTTTTGCACTTAAAATTTGCTTTTTTACAGACTTTGGTTTTTATATACTTTATCAGAAAATGAGAAATACAATAGTGAGATAAATGAATTAAGAATCATTACCAGTTTAGACTAGCTCCAAAAATCATGCACATCACAAAAATGTTTTCAGGACATTGTCATTTGCATTAAATAATTTAATGATGCAGTTTCACTGATAACTTCCTTGGCACGGATAGTGATAGACATAATGTAAGTGCAAATCAGTTCTAACGAGGTGCTGTCTGATAAGGCTTGAGAATAAAGGAACACTGTTCCTGGGCTGTTAGTTCTGTGGTGTTTAAACTGCATTAAAACCTTCAATCTTGTGGCACACACTAGCCTTCCATGAAATTCTAGTCATGCCCACAGCCTCTTTGTCTAGATTGAGTTGACACCCAAATTCTTCATCATGCAAGTCTGGTTTTAGATGCAACCAAAGAAGGTGAAATAAAGCTTATAACTCCCCCCTGCCCCCATGAACTCTATCCTTTAGGATAAAAAAAATACACACTTAAGTAATCCACTTCTGTATTTAAGTATTAATAACTTCTGCAGTTGCTCAAATGATTATTTTGACAAACTGTTTATAACCTGAATATTGCAGAATGGTAGATGCTGTCTCATAAGGATTGGGATTTTGGGGTGGGAGACCACAGGCTCTCTGCCAAGGAAAACTGATGCACAGAACTGCAAAAATGTTTGCAACAAAGCCAGAAAACCACATGAAAGTTTTCTGTTTCAGAATTTCGAGTAAACCTAGGCACAACTGTGCTTTTGAACCACACTCTTTCAGTAGTTGCGGTCTCCTTCATAGCCCATAAAATTCTAATAAAAAAACCAGATGCTGAGTTTCACTTTCCTTGCTGTGTTTCTCCATTGCACAGCACTCAGGTCAGATTGCCCATCCAGGAGCATGACTTGGATGACAGCAAGATGGCTGAGACTAAACCCAGAGAAGTCCAAGATAACGTAACTTGGCAGGGGGATAAGAAGGAATAATGCAGATGACATTGGTTTTATCAATAGGGTTTATTCCCACCTTCGGTTATTCAGGTTCACAAGCTAGTGGGCTTGCTTCTGGATCCCTAAGTCACTTCAAACATTTCTGAATGACCTCCATATTGGGAGCTTTTATTTTGGATGTGAGACTTCACCCCCAGCTATTTTTGCTTTTGTCACCAGAATGGATTGTTGCAGCGTCCTCCACATGGGGTCACCTGAAAAATACGGTTAATACAACATGCAACGGCTCTCTTGCTTCTTGGTACTTCTCTTAGGGAGCATTAAATATATGCACCATGAGCTTCACTGGCTTCCAATTCGTTTGCAGGTACAGTTTAAGGTGTTGTGTTCAGCCTCTGAAGCTCTAAACATGGTTCAGGTCCTGAGTACGTCAGACTGCCTCCCCCCGGAGGCAGTCAGCTGAGGCACTCGACCTAACTGTTTGCTGCTTTAACCAGGCAGGGTCTGGAGGCAGGGCTTCCATGGAAGGGACTTCAGCCCTTGTGCTCCACTAAACCATGAGGAGAAGATAGATCCTCCACTGATGTAAATAAGCATGGACATCAAATTTGCTTCACTGATTTACAGGAACTGATGATCTTGCCTCACCATTGTTGTCCTGCAGGTCATGCTACAAAGCTGATCTTTTCTCTCAGGATTATTTTTTGGACTGAGATGTACTGGATGAAGGCATAGAAGTAGTGTGGTAGGGCTGAGAGGATTGAATGTTTCAGGCATTGATCTTTATCTCTTTGCTCTATGACTTATTTTTGCATATGCCCCAAAAGGGCCCATTGTAGAATACATTACAATGAATGTGTAGATGCATATTTAAAACAATATAGCACTTAAAACATTAATGTAATAGACTAAGCTCATCTTTACCATACCCCCATTAATTTTAATGGCATTACAGAAGGGACGAATTTGGCCCACTATGTTTAATGTATTTTTAAATTCTGCCAATTTGATACAATGTGTTGAGTGGTATTTAATTAGCTCAATTCTGTGCATGTGTACAGTGAAGACTATTTAATCAAAATATTCCATATTGGAAATATATTTTTGTCTCTATGGGTTCCTCTCACAGTGAAGCATAAGTGGCTTATTAAATGCTTACAATGTCTAGACATTTTTACAGCTGTCCCCCTTTCACAGTGGAAAGTAACCCTGGCTTTACTGGATTTTGAGTTCACGTGACTAAACTCCCACTAAGAACACCAATACTTCTTTACAGTCTGTTTTAAATACATTACTTGCCAGTCTCTAGGCTCAGAACTGAATAGACTGGTGGCTAGATGGAATACAGCGTTTGCCTACTTTGCCTCTTATCATCTGCAGACACAGTGCAGAGATTACCTGCAAATGGGAAAGGAAAGACAGGAGGAAAAAATGCAATTGCTGCTATGTAGTATTTGAGCAGACAGTTGCAATTACCTTTCTAATGAGTTTGGACAGAGCCTGAGAAGAGATAGTTGGTGTGTACTGTACAGGGTGGAATGGAATTCTCATAGACAGTCATTCTGAACTCCTTTGAGCCTCTTTCATTATTGCAGGAAATCTTTCGTTTTCTATTTGCATCAAAATGCTAACTCCGATGACCTGTTCTTGTTCAGTCTGGATCTAATTTTAATGCACCTCCTTCCCAAATTCAAAGGTCTGTACAAACTGGCTTGTATTGTCCCCACAGTTTCCTAGTAATTTTATGACAAGAATTATTAGAATTGCTGGAGGAGGGGGGCAGAATATGTTTTGAATATAATTGCATTTTCACATGAGTATTTTGTCACTCATTGCTCTATTATTCACCACTTTCTGAATGCAAAAAAATGAATAGATATGCTGAGCTTGTTGTGCAGAAGTTTGAGTTTATATGATAAATCTAGATTTGTGAGTTGCTGTGAGAAATACTTATGGAAACAATAAGATGAAATATGAGCTGTAAATGATTTCTGAATTAGTGCAGAGCTATGAATAAGTAAAATGTGTTACGAATAATATGATGCTTTATTCAATACATGCAGGTCACAGCAAAAGTGATACTTATTCCCCCCACCGTTTGCAAGGTGCTGAATTGAAAATGCTTGGTGGACAGATAACAGTAAGAGAATATTACAAAACTAAGTATTTCTTCTGTCTTTATAAAGAGCTGTATTTCCCATTTGTTTTTATAATCCACAGACATTTGCAAGAGCTATAGAAACATCGACAGACAAATAGGACAGGACAGACTTCAATTTATTTCTACATATATATATATATATATATATATTAAGATGTTATATGTATAAAGTCAAGACATATGTCTTTACAGCACTGTGATGTCAGAATGCTACTTATCTTTAGCTTTAAGTTGTTCTAGGTTAGTTTAGATCATACTTCTTTATCATCTTCTAGTCTATAGATATAAACTATCATCAACATATAGGAACTTGAAGATGAATATGATTGCCTATACAGAGACTTAAGTCAATATGACCATGTACTTTTGGGTTGAAAGCACCCAACACAATTTCCCCATCAAAGTGAAGAATACACCATAAGCCTTCCAATGGCTGATGGATTTGCAGTTCCAGGACTTTTGGGTTTTCATTATAACAAAACCTAGTTAGAACTTGTAGGTTCTTGGAAGTCGTGTGGGTGAGCAGCTGTTTTTTCTTGGTAGGGCTGTCGCAAAACATCAGTATTTCTCATTGATCTATTCATTAGGAGCAGATAGACTTGACCACCCTGATAACCTAGTGCTACAGCCTTGATTAGCCACTGTAAATTGTATTTATTTTAGTGAGTTTATTATTGGATACAACAGTATTCTGCTAAAATAATGAGGCCATTTAGGATTAAGAAGAAATTAACATGCTAACGAGATGTTTTCTTACATGTCTGGTTTGAGAGGGGCGAATGTACCTACATGCAGACAGTTCACGGTGTCAAAGATTTCTGCACTGGTTTTTAAGCATCAAATGTAGAAGTAGTCCTGATGTCCAATTTCACAGTAGGAGGAGAAATCGCCTTACAGAGTCACAGAGGAATTTGTGTTAGGGAACCATATAGTGAAAATGTGATGGCATAGGGTTGCTTGTATTACTACAATGACACTTCATATGATTACTGACTGGAAAATCTGGAATAGATTCAGATATAAGAAACAGATCAACAACTTTTGTGAATATATTAAGACAGTAGAATGTTTCCATAGGCATGGAAGAACCTATTCCAACTTTATTTGGGGTCATCTGCCCAATAGCAGCTATAAGGTATTCTGTGTATGATTATAATTTATATGTTAGTATTATACTAAACAAACACAAAATCCAAAAAAAGTAATAATTTTAAATGCATTGATGCTTCCCTTTAGGTTTCTTTAGCAGTCTTTGCTAAGAAAAGACCACCATTGTGAACAGAACACCATATTCCTGCCCATTATAACTAAACACAAAAGTAATTACTTAATTATATTTTCATATTCATAGTTTATAACAGCAACTCTGGGTCAGGTATTTTCTGTCAATCACTGGATAAAGAACACAGCAGGATAAATAATTCACAGCAAATAATTTGCTCAATGATCTTAGTCTCTTGTTCTCCTGATGAATATGTCATTCCAATTTAACTGCAACAGAGTTTTATGCATAGACATTTACGGCTAGATCCAAACTTCACTGACATCATCAAAAACACTACCAGGGACTTCAATGGGCTTTGGATCAGACTCAGACTGTGCATGTAGTCTGGAGAGTCACAGCAGTTAGATGAGTAAATTGGGTGATATAGGACATCTGGTAATTGTTTGGGGGCCTTAACAGTTCTAGACTTTAAAAAAAGATGTATCACAAGTTCATAGTTTAAACATTAAGGGTAGTGTGTTTGGCACCATTGGTGCACAAGACAGTGGGGAAGAGAAGGGACAAGGAGCCTCCATCCCCACTGGTGCACAGGAGTGGAGGCCAGCCACAATGTGACTGCAGAACTCAGGGTTTGGACTAAGTGAATAAAGGCAGTTTAATTACTTTTCTAAACTGGGTGCTGTGGAATAAGGGAAAAGCCACCATTCACTGCAGAACTGCTGAAATGGAGGGATTTGGGGTGAGTGAACTCTGCACAAAGTTTGCAGATTTCCCACCAAGTCAGCCAAGATTGTCCTTTTGGCTCCTGCTACAGCACTAGGCTTTCTTCACCCTGGCACCAGCTGCAAATTCAAGTCATAATCCAACTCTATTACCAAATTCTGGCTGCGTGACACAAATCATTGAAATCCTTCCAAGAAGCAGATATACACTAACTTAGACAAGTTAGACGTCTTCAAGTTGCCAGGACCTGATGAAATGCATCCTAGAATACTCAAGGAGGTGACTGAGGAGATATCTGAGCCATTAGCGATTATCTTTGAAAAGTCACAGAAGAGGGGAGAGATTCCACAGGACTGGAAAAGTGCAAAGATAGTGCCAATCTATAAAAAGGAAAATTAGGACAACCTGGGAAATTATAGACTAGCCATCTTAACTTCAGTATCCAGAAAGATAATGGAGTAAATAATTAAGCAATCAATTTGCAAAGACCTAGGAGAATAAGAAGGTGATAAGTAACAGTCAGCATGTGTTTGTTAAGAAAAAATCATGTCAAACCAACCTAGCATCTTTCTTTGACAGGGTAACAAGCCTTGTAGGTGGGGGGTGGGAAAGAAGTAGATGTGGTATATCTTGACTTTAGTAAGGATTTTGATTCTATCTCGCATGACTCTCTCATAAACAAGCTAGGGAAATACAACCTAGATGGAGCTACTGTAATGTGGATGCATAACCGTTGGAAAACCATTCCCAGAGAGTAGTTATCAGTGGTTCACAGTTAAACTTGAAGGGCATATCAAGTGGGGTCCCGCAGGGATCAGTTCTGGGTCTGGTTCTGTTCAATACCTTCATCAATGATTTACATAATGGAAAAAACATAGGGAGTACACTTATAAAATTTGCAGATGATACCAAGCTGGGAGGGGTTGCAAATGCTTTGGAGGATAGGATTAAAATTCAAAATGATCTAGACAAACTGGAGAAATAGACTGAAGTATATAAGATGAAATTCAATAAGGACAAATACAAAGTACTCCACTTCGGAAGGAACAATCAGTTGCACACATACAAAATTGAAAATGACTGCCTAGGAAGAAGTACCGCAGAAAAGGATCGGAGGGTCAAAGTGGATCACAGGCTAACTATTAGTCAACAATGTAACACCGTTGGGGGAACAAAAGGCAAACATCATTCTGGGATGCATTAGCAGGAATGTTTTAAGCAAGACACGAGAAGTAGTTTTTCCATTCTGATTAGGCTTTAACTGGAGTATTGTGTCTAGTTCTGGGTGCTGCATTTCAGGAAAGAGGACGACAAATTGGAGAAAATCCAGAGAAAAGCAACCAAAGTGATCAAAGGTCTGGAGAACATGACCTATGAGGGAAGACTTAAAAATTGGCTGTAGAAGAGAAGACTGAGAGGGGACATGATAACAGTTTTTAAGTACATAAAAGGTTGTTATAAGGAGGAGGGAGAAAAGTTGTTCTTCTTAATCTCTGAGGATAGAACAAGAAGCAATGGACTTAAATTGCAGGACGGGCGTGTTAGGTTGGACATCAGGAAAAAACTTCCTAACTGTCAGGGTGGTTAAGCACTGGAATAAATTGCCTAGGAATTTGTGGAAGTTGTGGAATCTCTGTCACTAGAGGTTTTTAAGAGCACGTTAGACAAACACCTGTCAGGGATGGTCTGGATAATACTTAGTCCTGCCATGAGTGCAGGGACTGGACTAGATGACCTCTCAAGGTCCCTTCCAGTCCTACAATTCTATTATTAATAACTGTCTTTGTATCACTAATGTCAGCCCAAAAGAGGGCTGTGTCTTGGGCCACGCTCAATCCTCCTCCCCCAGTTCAATCAGACCTTCAGCACAACAAATCTTAGCTAAGAAAGGAGAATGGGTTCCAACAGTGAAATATGGCTATGAATACATTTTCCATACGGGCTGCCTACCAAGTCCTACCAGAGTAACCCTCTATTGAACAGGTGATGGAGGACCCATAATGATATAGACCCACTGAGGTGGAAGGTAGCCAGAGCAGACAAATCTCACCCATTGCATCCCCTCCTACTCATGGATTTTAGAGCATACATCTACACACAGCCTCACCAGAATTTGCCCCATATGTATTTTTATACTCCGACAGACTAAGTATATTAAACGCTCCAGAGAAGTCTGACCATTTGTAAGCAAGTATTTCCTGTGCAGACTATTGCTCCTCCAGATTTCCACTGAAAAGCAAATGAATAAATAAAAAGGTTTGCTATGAAGTATATTTTTTCCAGTATTTACTCTCTTCTTGGCTATTTATCCTTGCTGAGTAACATAACCTAACTTTCTGGAGTGATGAGGACAGGCATTCCCAATGGGTCTTAAAAAAACAAACAAAAACAAAAAAGTCCAGAAATGTCCTTTGCATGGGTCATATGTCAGACACATCAATTGACACAGAGGAAGGGGTAAATGAAGGGATTGTTCCTCCAGGAGGTGTTTGTAATTTTTGAAAAAATTGGTATGATGCGATTCAAAAATGACAGAACAAACAGGTGTCTATGTTCATAACGATAGTACTTGATTCTGAAATTAAACCCAGCAGGTAGAGAAATCTTGCTTAGTTTTCAAATGATAGCACAAAATTCTGTGCACTACACAGTTTCTAATGCTCTTTTGCTGATAAACATGTTGTACCAGTAGTGAAAAAAATGAACCAGAGGGGGATTAGTATTGGACTATAACACATAACCTTATTTTGAACATCTTCTGAGATCTATTGACTTAACACCCCTTCCCACTTCTTTCCCCAAATCTTCAGCAGTTGCTACTACAAAAGTCTTTTAGATGGTAAGATTGCATCAAATGACCACTTACCTCCTCTGAAATCCTAAAATAATGATTTGGCAAGTGTTTTATGATTATTGAAACTGCCCAACTATCCACAAGTTATATGCTCATTATTACAAGTGTTCATATATGACACACACAAGTGTAGTATGTGGACACACACTGTGTCACTTATAGTAAGGCACTAACATTTCAGAAGCTAATAACCCACGACTCAGAGGAGGAAGAACTGGCCAGTGAACGAAATAATAGAGAAATGGAGAGAAGTGTTACCATAGAGCCTAGAAAAAAAATCTTACCCTGCTTTTTAAATGTATTCAGGCTAGGGGATTAGGTGATGTGACAGGGTCGGGCCAGATGACTACAGAAGAGTAATAGAAGGCAGATATATTAGCCCCAGGCTAAGTAGGCCCCTTTTCCCTGGGTAAGGTAACAGGGAATGTTCCAGAACAATCAGGAACCTTCTGGAGACAATTAAGACAGGCTGATTAGAACACCTGCAGCCGATCAAGAAGCTGCTAGAATCAATTAAGTCAGGCTAATCAGGGCACCTGGGTTTTAAAAAGGAGCTCACTTCAGTTTGTGGTATGTGTGTGAGGAGCTGGGAGCAAGAGGCACTAGGAGCTGAGAGTGAGAACGTGGACTGTTGGAGGACTGAGGTGTACAAGCATTATCAGACGCCAGGAGGAAGGTCCTATGGTGAGGATAAAGAAGGTGTTGGGAGGAGGCCATGGGGAAGTAGCCCAGGGAGTTGTAGCTGTCGAACAGCTGTTCCAGGAGGCACTCTAGACAGCTGCATTCCACAGGGCCCTGGGCTGGAACCCGGAGTAGAGGGCGGGCCCGGGTTCCCCCCAAACCTCCCAACTCCTGGTAAGACACAGGAGTCATCGACCTGGACTGTGAATTCAGAAAAATGGCCAAGCTGAGGGCTGCCGTGAAGCTCCAAGGTGAACAAATCCGCCAATAAGCGCAAGACCCACCAAGGTAGCGCAGGAACTCTGTCACAGTGATTATATTTAGTGATAGTAAATTCCCGAGACAAGGGCCTGCTACAAGCAATGTCTTGCCCTGCTGTTTCTTAAGCCTCACCATTTGGAGGACTAATGTAGGCATTCTAGATGAATACCATTTCTACAGGAAATCTGACAGAGACAGTTGATTAGGATGTAAGGCCTCTTCAGGGTATGTGAAAAGTGAGCAGTAGATGGATGTCACCCAGTTGGCAGACAATGCATAGCACAGCTGCAATATACTCTCATCTGGTTCTCTTGTAGTTAGTCCGAGTTTCATTAGCCGTAACTCAAGATATACTCAGTCATGGCAAGATATGCAACACAGAGGAATGAAGCATTGCCTTACGACCTGTCAAGGATGAAAGACATTGTCACTCTCCACTGTTGCTATCAGGGAATCCAGGAGCACAAATTAATCTAGAAGAATAAAGAGATTGTGGACTCTTCTGACAAGGAATGATGGACAACCTTGATAAAGTAGATGGCCAAAGAGTTCACTAGCTCCTCCCTATCCTTCCCCTGATCAGTCATCATCACCTCTATCATGAGTTTATCATGACTCTAAGCCAAACAACCTTCATCTATGTAAGATGATGAAGAGCACAGAGTTACAGAAGATAGTGTAATTAATCAGTGATAAAACAATGTGAGGTAAATGGTTCATAATTAATTAATTGTTCAATTTTGTCTTTTAATGAATTGTTTGAAAACAAAGAAATTCTCAAATTCATTATCTGAATGTTTGTCACGAAAGCCATAATGGAATGTATTTCCCTATGTGAATCATTTACAAATGGGCTGTGGGGAATATTTGAATTTCAAAACGCATGCTGTGTTGATAAATCATGCTATTGTTTCTTTTCCTTGACTGGGATACTTATTTGTACTGTAGTAGCATCTAGAGGCCACAATTCAGAGAAAAGCCCCTTTGTGTTAACAATGGGTTCCTCTTCCAGAGAGCTTGCAATCTATATAGACATGATAAAGGATGGGAATGGAAAGAGAAACATTCAGAGGTACAGTGACTTGCCCATCGTTGCAGAAAAGGTCAGTGGCAGAAACAAGACTAGATCACAGGTCTCCTGACTCCTAGTCCAGGACCTACTCACTCGACCTTGATGTCTATCAAATAACACACATATTGAATATGCAATTCAATATTTGCTTTCAGCAAGTAAGAGAGTATTTGTGCTTAATTCACTTTTCATCAGTATTCATATTAGTAAAGTTTAAATAAAATTTCAAAGGTTAGGGCAGAACTAACTTGAAAAGGTCATGAGCATACATTCCATTTGGAATTTGAACAAATATTTTTTGAAAAATGTTTTCCTCTTTTTTTGCTCAACTCCATAAATCACCATGTCTGGAACAGATGACTGATACAAGCATAAAATACAGAATGCTCTTTTACTTTAATCATTGAAAAAAGAGGGAGATGAGTTGTTCTAAAAGGTTTGAAATGTACTTGAATTTTTCTTACTGCTCCAAAATTTTAAGCAGTCAGCTAATAGCACTAACTAGAAGTATGACATTGACATTAAAATTATGCTAAGATCTACATTTAAAGAAGAGAGAAATGAGATGAAAAAAAGTGAAACACAGGGCCAGATTCTCAGCTAGTGTAAATTGCTCCATTCACTTGACTAGAGCAATGCTGATTTACACCAGCTGAGAATCTGGCCCAAAGTTTATAAAGTTGGAACTAAGGAAGGTAAACAAAGAAGTTGGTATTTCTGTTAGTTGGGCAAATTGCAGCTAGCTAGCAACATTGCTATGTGTAAATTTGTCATAACTGTCCCCTAAATGCTGAGGAAATAGAGAAAGAATCCATCCACATGCTTTTTTATGCCTCCTTTTTCCATGTCCATCTAGCATCCTCCTTCCAACTCCATGCTTATTTGGAAGCCATGTAAAAGAAGGAGAAACCAGCAGGGAGAAAAGTATTAGGTATCAGTAATTTCAGTGATTTTATGTTCAGTTTACTCTGCTACTTTGATTGCTTCTGGGCTAAGCTGCTGTTCTTAAAACTTTTATGTACATTACCAGTTGAGGTAGAGATGACAGATGGTGCTTCCACCTGCTCCCTGTTCCCTTAGTAACATTAATCACATTACACAGCTCCAAAAAAAAACAGCTTATACTAGAGGAGCATTGTGATTGGCCATTCAGCATTCACAGGGCAAGGATAATTATGAAGACTTACAGTATAGTAGTTCCAACACTCTCAGGGAGTTTGCAATGATAAAGACATCACACCTAAAAATAAAGGAACTTCAGGGAATAAGAAGATAAAAATTTACCCATGTCTTCTGTGTTGTAATGCCACAGGAGTGTAATTTAAACCATATAATGCACACTGTTAACAACCAGATCCCTTTTACTTAATAATTTATCAGAGATATTGTGCAAAAATGTATTTGATGTGCATGCTTAGGTTTCAGAGTAGCAGCCATGTTAGTCTGTATCTGCAAAAAGAAAAGGAGTACTTGTGGCACCTTAGAGACTAACAAATTTATTTGAGCATAAACTTTTCTGAGCTACAGCTCACTTCATCAGATGCATGTAGTGGAAAATACATACAGTGGGGAGATTTTATATACACAGAGAACATGAAACAATGGGTGTTACCATACACACTGTAACAAGAGTGATCACTTAAGGTGAGCTATTACCAGCAGGAGAGCTTCGGGGGGGGGGGGGGAGGGGGAACCTTTTGTAGTGATAATCAAGGTGGGCCGTTTCCAGCAGTTGACAAGAACTTCTGAGGAACAGTGGGTGGGTGCGTGGGGGGGGGGAGGATAAACTTGGGGAAATAGTTTTACTTTGTGTAATGACCCATCCACTCCCAGTCTCTATTCAAGCCTAAGTTAATTGTATCCAGTTTGCAAATTAATTCCAATTCAGCAGTCTCTCCTTGGAGTCTGTTTTTGAAGTTTTTGTTGTTGAAGAATTGCCACTTTTAGGTCTGTAATTTAGTGACCAAAGAGATTGAAGTGTTCTCCGACTGTTTTTTGAATGTTCTAATTCTTGATTTGTGTCCATTTATTCTTTTACATAGAGACTGTCCAGTTTGACCAATGTACATGGCAGAGGGGCATTGCTGCCACATGATGGCATATATCACATTGGTAGATGTGCAGGTGAACAAGCTTCTGATAGTATGGCTGCTGTGATAGATATGTGGACACAGTTGGCAATGGGCTTTGTTGCAAGGATAGGTTCCTGGGTTAGTGTTTTTGTTGTGTGGTGTGTGGTTGCTGGTGAGTATTTGCTTCAGGTTGGGTTCAGGTTGTAAGCCAGGACTGGCCTGTCTCCCAAGATCTGTGAGAGTGATGGGTCGTCCTTCAGGATAGGTTGTAGATCCTTGAGGATGCGTTGGAGAGGTTTTAGTTGGGGGCTGAAGGTGATGGCTAGTGGCGTTCTGTTATTTTCTTTGTTGGGCCAGTCCTGTAGTAGTTTTGTAATCTAGATTTCCTGTTTTAAGTGTGTTTATATTTTCTGATGTCCAGTGTAGGCTAAATACAGTTAATTTTGAGGGGAGGGGGAGTAAAAATCAGTTTTTCAAATATTGTCTTCCTTGAAGCCCCTGAGGATGAGGTGCAAGTGAACAAATTATCTTTCCATTCTTCTGGCGCCCTCCACAATTCTCAAGACAACAGTTAAATTTGGGGCATTTTTGGTATGTTTTATAACAACTTCTTCTGACCATCACAAACCTCTCTACCTTCTCCAAGTGAAAGGTGCACTTTTTTTCGACCTTTCCTTCTCTAACAAATATAGCAGAATGGACATTTAAGAAATTAACCAACCAACCAAAACCAAGATACTACATTACACTACACAGTTCTCCCCCTGAGAAGACAGATGTTAGTAACATCCCTTAATTCACTACTGGTAGGTATTTTGATCCTACAGTGATGAGGGTAGTATAAGTACTTATATAGAATACTCAGTTGTTTTTTCGCTTTATTGTTGTTTTGTCACTTTTAAATCTTTAACAAGACACTCTGTGTACGATACAGAAACAAGCTCTGAATGAAAAATCTGCCCAGATCTTTTCCTGTTTACGCTGTCTATGAATGAGCTGTTACACAATGAAAGAGAGATGGTATCAGATTCTCTTTTTAATGTAATAATAATAATATAGGTAAGATACATAGGACTGAATTCATTTTTCCAAACACAACACTGTATTGATATTCAGATCATAATGTCTTCCAATGAAAAGCCAGCATTTGCCACAGTAACACTATCACCGCCTTAAAAAGTTTACTTTCACCATTGAATAAGGTATGCCAGAACAAACAAGTAACCACGCTATGTATAATGAGCCATATCATTAATACTTGCAATACTTTTTCTTTCAGTAAATAGTTAAGGACATCCATTATACAGAAGTAGCATCAGAGATACTTCAGTATATCCCTATGCATAGAACACCAGACAACTGTAGTAATTATTGGTAAATGTTGACTTTTTTGAATCGGGACTATTGTAAATAGATGCGGTCAATGTCTTGGATCTTTAGATCATTCCTGAACTGTGATTGCCAAACCCTAATTTAGAGACATGGCATGTGAGGGAATATATTTTATTGGATCAGCTTCTCTTGATGAGAGAGACAAACTTTCAAGCCTACATAGAGGTTTTCTTCAGGCATGGGAAAGGTATGATGAGTGTCATACCTAAATACAAGACTGATTTTTAGTATATAGCAAAGTTATGAATTTAAGCTCCCAAGCTCGGGTTTTTTTATTAGTGTTGTGCAGGTTTCCTTTGAGGATAAGGACTGATAAGTGAGATATAGCGTGATCGCTTTGTGAAAAGTGTTCACCCACAGATGATGAGGTGATTTTGTCTTTTATCTTCCTGTGTGAGTTCATTCAAGTGTGTAATGACTGTCTGGTTTCACCCACACAGTTGTTATTGTGGCATTTACTGCACTGGATAAAGTACACTATGTTATGATAGGCATGTGTAGGATCCATTGGATCTTGAAAGACATGTTGATTATGTTGTGGAGGTGTTTCTTACCGTAGTACTGAGTGGATATATGTCTGTCATGAAGATATGTTTGCATCCATTGTTCTGGCACTGTTTGGTGCTGCTTTGAGTTGGTGTGTCCTGGTCTGTGGGAGCTTGCTTCTGATGATGAAGTTGGAGAGGTTGTTGGGTTGTTTGAATGCCAGAAAAGGGCCTTCAGGAAAGGTTTCTTTCAGGATGGGGTACCCATCAAGTATGAGTTGTACTTGTTTGATGCTACCCTGTGTGGGGTGGTAGGTGAAAAGTAGAGGTGTGTGGTCAGAGGGGGGTTTATTTCTGTATTGAAGCAGGTTCTCTTGGGGTTTTTGGATGGCTTGTTCCATGATGCAATCTGCTTCTCTGGTGGAGTGGTCCTTGTTTGGTGAAGGTGGCTTTGGGTGTGTTAAAGTGCATATCCTGGATATTCTCCTCGGAACATATTCTGTGGTATCTGAGTGCCTGGCTATAGATAAACGGATTTCTTGGTGTGTTTAGGGTGGTTAGTGACTCTATAAAGGTAGGTGTGGTGATCCATGGGTTTCTTGTATATAGTTGTCTGTAGGTTTCCATTATTGAATCTGATCATGGTGTTCAAGAAGTTGATGCCAGTGTGGGAGTGTTCCAGAGAGAGTTTAATAGACAGATGGTTAGTGTTGCACTTGTGATAAAAATCTATGAGGGAGTTTAAGTTGTCTGTCCAGAGGATGAAAATATCATTGACATATCTCAGGTATATCATTAGTTTTGTGGTGCATTTGTCAAGAAATTCTTCTGTAAGATGACCCATGAGAAGGTTGGCATATTGGGGAGCCATCCTAGTACCCATGGTAGTTTTCATGGTTTGGCCAAAGTGTTTGTTGCTGAATATAAAATAGCTTTAGATGAAGATGAAATGGATGAGTTTGGTGATGTGTTTGGGGTGGATATCTGAGGGTTGCCCATTGTCTTATAAATATTTGAGGCAGGCAGCTATGTTAGTATATAGGGAAGTGACCCCCATGATAGTAAGGATGGTATTCTGAGGGAGGTTGTTAATGTTGCAGAATATGGGGAGGAAGTCAGTTGTGTCCTGGAGGAAGCTAGCTCTTTATGTAGTGAGTGGTTTGAGGATGGTTCCTAGGAATCCTGATATTCGTTCAATAAATGCTGTGGCCAGATTGGGTCTGCCTGGGTTCCTTTGTGTATTTTGTGCATAGTTGTATGTATTGGGAAGCATGTATTGTCTCTCCAATATCCTGGGACCAACACAGCTGCAACAACACTGCATACAAACTCTAGGTGACCCCAGTAGGAGTCAGCGAGAATATGATTTACAGGGTTTGCCCTACAGTGGTAGAAACTTTGTCATCTGATAAATCCTGTACTATTCACAGATTCCAAGGCCGGAAGAGATAATTGAGATAATCTAGTCTGACCTCCTGCATAACACAGACCAGAGAACCCCCCACAAATAATTCCTAGCCCAGATTTTTTTTAAGGACCCCCCATCAAATATTGATTTAAAAATTGCCAGTGACTGGGAATCCACCATTACCCTTGGAAAATTGTTCCAATGATTAGTTACTCTCACTGTTCAAAATTTACACTTTATTTCCAGTCTGAATTTGTCTAGCTTCAACTTCTAGCCAGTCAGTTGTGTTATACCTTTTTCTGCTAGATTGAGGAGTCCATTATCAAATATGTTCCCTATGTAGGTACGTATAGACCAATCAAGTCACCCCTTTAACTTTCTCTATGTTAAACTGAAAAGATCAAGCTCCCTGAGTCTATCTTTATAAGGCAGGTTTTCCAATCCTTTAAATCACTCTTGTGGTTCTTCATTGAAACCCTTTCAATTTATCATCATTCTTCTTGAAATAAGGACACCAGAACTGGAAACAGTATTCCAGCAGCAGTCACACCAGTGCCCAATATAGAGGTAAAATGTCGTCTCTACTCCTATTTGAGATTCCCCTGTTTATGCATCCAAGGATCACATTAGCCCTTTTGGCCACAGAATTACACTAGGACCTCATGTTCAGCTGATTGGCCTTCATGACCCCCAGATCTTTTTCAGAGTTATTACTTCTTCAGATAGAGTCCCTTGTCCTGTATGTATGGCATACATTTTTTGTTCCTAGATGTATACATTTACATTTAGCCATATTAAAACACAAATTGTTTTCTTGTACTCAATTTACCAAGTCATCCAGATCACTCTGTATCAGTGACCTATCCTCTTCATTATTTACCACTCCAATTTCTGTCATCTGCTATCAGTGATTATTTTATCCTACAGTCTAAGACACAAATCCCAACTGTATGATCTCTGTAATACAGCTGGTCTGGAATTTTCTGTTGGAATAATTTTGGTGGAAAACACATTTTCTTCACATTCTTCCTGAAGTTTTTCCAGTTTTCCACTGGGGAAAATAGACCCAAATGAGAATATTTTAGTTTGTTGGACAGACCTGAAACTTTTCATCCCAATCTCGGAAAACACAAAAAAAACCTCTTGAAATATTGGAATTTCCTACAGGATGGAAATTCTAATTTTCACTCAGTTCTATTCATTCCTCTTAGGCAAGAACAAAGATGGTGACATTAGGGAATCAGTGTGCACACCCAGTGCCTCTGTGTAGTCTTGGGTGGAAACTTTAGCTGATGGCCATTAGTTCATACACTACCACCCTCCATTACCAACAAGAGATGGAGATGGAAAGTGAGCTGAAGACACAGCAACCTCACTTCCACTAAAAGATCCTTTTTTGGTTTCTCATTGCAAAAGATTCAGCATGCACCTCATTTTTATATCCTGCAGGTAATACACAGGAAGTTCATACTGCAAAACTTCTCTTGTAGCCTCTGCTCAGTGCAGGGGGACCATGATCCGTAGAGCAGCACGCAAGGGAAGGAGGTGGAGAACTCATTTGCATAAATTTCTTACTCTCCCAGTGATGTATATGGGTCTGGACCTGGAACAGGCATAGAACCATTGTGCCATCTCCATTCATGCATTTGGTCTCACTCTCTCTGGGATCAGTTGGGCTTGTGTGGATTTGGTGTATGCTGTAAGAAGGGTACTCCATGCCTTTACAGCAGTGTACACAACCTATTACAAAACCCAGGCAACAAATCAAACAGACCAGCCCCTTTGCTACTTCTACCCAAATCCTAAATAGAAATGACCAAGGGAAATGTGTGTATCTAATTCTACTATGGCATCACAACATATAAGGATTGTTTTTTAAAAAAACAGAGGGGCAAAGAAAACTTCATTAAAAAGGGCCCCTCTTCAGCAAAGCACATGCCTAAGTGTGTTGGTAAACTGGGGCCTAAATATGTGAAAGCATGGCGTACAAAAGGTTCTCCTTTGAAGTTCCATCCACTGTTCCTCCAAATACTGTGTATAAATTAACTTTAATTAGCAAAATATTTTAGCTTGCCCATTATGAGCTGCCTGAAAAGTTAGCTTCTTCTCTTTGTCAGTCTCTCACCTTTCTTCCTAGTGGACAAACCTCTTCCAAAGCTATCCTCGGGAACCTTTTGTTTTGGTGCATAGGAAAAAATACGATTGAAATGATTTGGAAATTCTCTCTTCAGGAATTTCCCTAGAAGTAAGGATGCCCCCAAAATAAGCCATAGTAATTGTTTACAAGTGTTTGTCAGCCCACAAATTCCTTCAAGCTTTATTTTCAAGTGATGGATTTAGGGGGGTGGGAGGGTCATCAATTCCTCTTTCCCCCTTTTTCTGCCTACCAGTACCATGACACTCTTAAGTAGAAAGAGATTAAGGTAATAAAGGATTTCTTTTGTACACCAAGCAGGTTATAAGAAATGGTGTAAGTAAGGTTATTTAAGAGATGAAACATAGTAAAATTACATCAGTCACCAGAGAGCAGAAAATGTTTTATGACCCAGACATTGCAAGATTCTTTATAAGGTTAAGTACAGCTTGCTGTCATTAAAGAGGCTTTTTTTCCCCTAAGTTCAGAGTTGCAGCTTAGTTGTTATCTATAAAGAGATGGCAAGATGATAGGGAGAATATGATTTGCTGGAAAAAGATTTTTATCTTCCAGGATCTAACACCTCTGAGAAGAGAGGCCATGACAGTGAGTAAGAGGGACAATGAAACTCTGGGAAGGTTGTTCTTTTATATAATTGACAGTGGAAGAATCAAACCCATCATTCCTTTCAAAAAGATGGTTCATTTCTTATATAATGGGTTGTGCCTTAATAAAACTCCATTGTCAGCTCCTGATCACAACTTTACTACCACCAGCTCCGAGTGCTATTATATGACAAGACATCATAGGTCAACAATACTTACTTGATTCTTAGTCTAACAAGCATATTGGCTAGAGTTGGCTGGATTTTTCTGCCCAGAAAAAAAAGTCAACTTTTGTCAAATAATGGAAACCAAAAAAATTCCAGTTTTCAGCAACTGAGACATTCAGGTTTTGCCAGTTTTTGGCCTTCTGGGAAAAAAAACAAAAATTTTCATGGAGAGCAGACACTTTCTGTGAAAGTTTATGTTCAATGAACCAAAAAAAGTGTTCATACATAATCAGTGTATGCTAAATAGATTTAAACTGTAGGGTTATAGAAGTACAAGATTGATAAGTAGTTAGGATTCAGAGTAGCAGCCGTGTTAGTCTGTATTCGCAAAAAGAAAAGGAGTACTTGTGGCACCTTAGAGACTAACAAATTTGATTATTTTCCACTCCATACGGCTAAATTCAGTGCCTTGCATAATGACAGGTTTCAGAGTAGCAGCCGAGTGATCAGTGTGTATTAGGTATGTAAGTAAAGCATGGTTGGAATGCAAGGTCTACAGGCTGAGGCCTGTAAGATGTTAGCTTAGCCATGCTTGACATGTGCTTTAGAATGCTTGACATGAGTGGGTGACCTAGGAATAATCCTATGCCAGTAAAATTACAAGATTACTGTAAAAGATGTGCCAATAGATAATGTTACAGGAAATGCGTTGTAATGTACCCATCTAGGTTGCAAGCCACCTGATTATAATACTATGGGATGTCCTGTTCTGAGTGCAGGTTACTGTGGACACATGCTGTTCATCGATGCTAATGAGAATAAGGGGAACTAAGAAAACAACCTATGACAATTGGGGCCATAGAAATACAAATAAGGAAAGGAAGATCGAAACCCCCATGCATAAGGTGTGAGGTATGGTCAGAACAACAACATATAAGAGGTTCCCTGATTAGATAGAAGTGGGAAGACCTCACTGGATGACCCCAGCAGGAACCACTGTTCTCTCAATGACCACCTGTTGAGAGATCAACCCAACTCTTTGAAATCTTTGGGTATGAGAGTATGGATATGGCATTGGCCAGTGCATGGATTTTCTCCTGGGAGTAGGGAAGACCAGGCAAATTTAGAGTTTTAATTTGTTTTGGAACAGGGTGAAATAGTTCTACTCTCACCTACAGAATGTAGTTGCAGATCTTTCCTTAGAAAGCATGTTTTATTAACTCTTCAAAGTGGGAAGTAGGAGATAAAGGTCAAAGAATAACTTATGTTTGCAGTCAAGTGACCCCAATAAAATATTCCCCTGCTTTGCTATATTTTTCAAAATGTTAAGAAAATGTCATGAGTCATTTTTCAAAATCCTTCCAATCAGATAATTAATTTAAGTTTGTCATGTCGACAGGCCAGTAGGCCTATGGACATCGAGTGGCTCTCAAAGGCCAGATGGTGAGTGACAGTTATTAACTAGCCAATAAGGAAAATGAAGAATTGGTATTTAAGACAAGTTTACTGATGTGTAAGTTGTAGGTAACGGATAACTCATTTTGCTAAGTTCAGAACCTACCTAAAAATGAGGGTGCAACTCTGGCATGCCTGGCTTAGACCATCCATTGCCTTAGTTTCCATTCAACAGCTGGAGAACTTAAAACAAAAGACAACACAATTTGGCCAAACCAACCAATATCCTTCCCTTATGGGATAAACAAAAATACAGCCAAACAAAAAATTCAATAAACTTCACCCACTAAAAATGGAAGCTCCCTATCTGGGTTTAGGATTCCAAGCAGCCCTGCACCATACAGACCCACATCCTTCATACAGTCCACCTCCAGACCTTCTCCCTAGTCCTTTGCAGACTTCCTGGGGCAGCATCCCATGACCTTTGCTTGGAGAGACCACGATAGCCACTATTGTTCCAAACTGTTCTCCTCTCACCACAGAGACCAGGTGATATCTCTTCCCTGTTCTCTTCCCCACTGAAGGGAAAGCTGCTTCTTATGTATCTGCCCCCTTTCCTAGCATTCCTTCATCAATAGTTCCCTGACACCTGGGAACCACATGTCTCAGAATATATTAATGCTCTGGGCCAGAACTCAGAACAGGGCTGGCCAATGAGACTTAGTTCTGACTTGGCTGAGGGGTTTCAGCTGGTTGCATATGCTACCGTAGTGGTTGAAGGTGGTGGGTAGTGAGAGGCAGAAAGCCAGCATCAGGAGTTATGAACATGACTCAGAAGGTACAGAGAGAGAAAGTTTCTGCTGGAGTGGCAGACATGGGATTTTCTGAGCAAGGAAGCTATCTGCTATTGTGTGTTTCTACCTTGATCAGGGAAACAGGACTTTGCATACTTTTTTTGGGCACAGGGTAACTAAACAGAATAAAAAAAAATACCAGACTCTCATCAATTGTTCATCCTAATGTAATCAAGCTTGCACCCTGCGAGGCTCCAATGATTGGCAGATAGCTTGAGCCAAAGGGGGGAAAAATATGGGGCACAAATATAAAAAAAAATATATATGTAGCCTCTACCAAAGTTCCATTGAAAGTGTAGCATGTTTTGTGATATTCCCTTACAGATTTGAAGATGAATTCATCTTTCACCATTGTTTTGAAGTTCATATGTCCCTTATGGAATTACCCCCATTCCTATTTTATTTAAGGGAGGTCCCATTGCATCCTAACAAACAGTGTCTGGCTGGAGGGGGGCTGCAATTTACCCTGACAAAGATCTCTAAACACACTCAATGTATCTAGGGATGGAACCCTCAAATGTAAATCTATGGCTGATTCATTTCACTTTCTCACAGTATCCCCCTAATCTCCCAAGGTAGGCACGGCATCATACAAATGGGAGTTAGAGAGAGATCTATCAGTGCATTAACAGCTGTGCTGCAGCAGACCATGCTGCCATTATTTTGAGAGTTCTTGCCCCCATGCTACTGGTTCATGAGGCTGCAAAATCTGTTAATGAAAGGCCAGATAAAGAACAAAAATCCTGCCAGCAGCAAAGCAAATGTTGCCTTTAGAAAAGTCAGAAACTCTCGAGTTCAGTCATATCATTTTGAGTTGGCCTGCAAACCAGCCTTTCAGCCCAAACTTAACTAACCTCTGTCCATTTGTGATCACACCTCTATGCAAAAAAAAAAAAAGGGTCTTAAATTTGGGGTAGGCCTGGTAGCTAATTCTTTGCCCCCTTAACTTCACTGACTCTAGATAGTTACACACATAACCCCTCTTCTCCGCCACCTTAAAAGAAAATTACTTAGTTTGGAAAGTCAAACACTGAAAAGTTAGAAATACAAGATTTACAGTTGCCTACGTAACCTTAACTCTGTCTCCTTTTTGCATTCTTCCTGAGCATTGACTGATACAGTGGTCCTGTGGAAGAAGTACTATGTGCAGATATAATGAAACACTTGATCATAATACACGTACCCAAGAAGGCCAAATTAAGGTTGCCCTGAGCAACCGTAAACCTGGCATTTCCTAACTTTTGAGATCCAACTCTCATTGCAGAATCACAGAAGGGGCAGGAAGGATGGTCTCATGGACAGAGTGCTGGACTGGGTCTCAAGAAGCACTCGACACAGTCCCTTGCTTGGCCACAAACTTTCTCTCTGACTTTGAGCAAGTTACTTAAATTTATACTATTCTTCAGTCCCCCCTACTTGTGCCATAAAGTAATACTTTCCTACCTCCCAGAGGGTTTGTGAGGATAAACCACATTAATGATTGGGAGATGCTCAGGGCCATACCGATAGTTAGGGAACAGAAATTGCAGATTTCTTTCTCACAGATACAAAAATGTTCGATTAAGCATAAAATAATAGTTCTTCATTTGATGTTTGGACTTTGCAGTGCAGAATAAATACCATCATGTTAAACTGAACAACGTTTTGGATATTTTGCCAGGATTCAGATCTTTCTCTCTACCCTGGCTGGGGTCAGAACAGAGTGAATTAAGAGAACGACAGCAGTATGAATCTTAACTCAGTAGCCAGGGGAAAATCGATGTGTGCCAAAGGGAAAATGCCATCATTTATATTGTTTAGTATGAATAGGAAGGCACTGTTGCACATGCTTAATCTCATATACTACCTCCTCTAAGTACTTTTTGAATGCAATAGCAAGCCAGGATGGATTGAAAATGTCATTAAATCAGTATGTTTTTAGTATACACACACACACACACACCAGAAAGCATTTGGTAAAAGGAATATTCCTTTCTGCTGTCTGAAAAATTGGTGTAAAATAGCAATACATCAGCTATTTGGCTAGTTATACATGTTTTTGATATAAAATATGACTGCAATAAATGGCAAACTTAAAAGATTCATGGACATCTCTGTGTGCAGAAGACAGATCATTTAGAGGGGAAAATGCAAGTCTTTCAGCAACTATAAAAACACAGAATTGATTGCTATACGGTGTGGCATTTTTGTTTAATACAATTTCTGAAGCATTCATTTCTTGGTCGTTCTGATAGAAACAGATCAATGGGTATATTGAGGTTCTGTGGCAGTGTATAAAAGGTGTCATGAACTGCATTTTCAGCAGCAATTTGGAACCATAAATCAGGAATAAAAAAGCCACCACATTTTATATAAACGTATGCAAATATATATGCAAACTGCCATGAGCTTCAAGAAAAATATTTTCAGAGATTTAGTCAGATAATGGAACAAAATTTCCAGACATTTTCTGTGTAGAACAAGTGAATGAATTTAATTTCAAACAAAATAAATCATTTTATGCCGAATACGGAGTACTTTTTTCCAAAATGTTACTTATTGTACATGTCAGGTCTTACCCTGTCAAGTGCCGAAAACCCGCTGCTCCCATTAAATACCAATAGAAAGAAGGGTTATCAGAACATTGCAGAAGGCACTCAGCACCTTGTAGGATTAAGGCCACTGCCTCCTTTCTTTCGCAGCTATTGAGAAAAAACATACCGTGACATTAGACATTATTGGCGTAATGCTTCGCTGAATAACAGCTTGAACATGGAAGATGCTGAACAACCTCACCTGCTGTGGACTTCACTGGGAGTTTAAGGAACTCAGAACCTCTCAGAGGGGTTTAGTGTTTTGCAGGATCAAGATCTAAGGTTAAGGCAGAGCATGTAATGTATATCACAATGCTCAATCGCCATATAAATCACCCACCTTGGTAAGACAATGGCATGGAGCTGATGCAGTATTTCTGGGAAGATGTTTACATTAGAAACTGTGATGAAGATTTGTGCATCAGCTTGTGATACTGGTATGTGTGTTGGGGACTTTGTAGAAAATGGAATACTAGTAAAGTTAAATGTGGACTCTAATTGGGATCTCATGTGCAAGCTCAGAAACCCAGAGGTAAATGGACAGGGCAAGTGGTCTGTCACATACAGTGGCCTTTTCTTTTTAATAAGAACAGTGAGCCAGATTAATCAACTGCCAATCAAGGGAAGCTTCTCAGATGTGAATGATGAGAGGGAAGTTTTCATAGTTACCTACTTTCTAATTTAAATAAAGAGTAACAATGGGTGAAATTCATTCCATCCAGATGACCAGAACAAGGCCTATCTACTAATTATTTTTTCTAAAGTATTTCCTCAGAGGCCTCAACCAAGAATGGGACCCCATTGTGTTAGATACTGTATAAACACTTAGTAAGAGACTATGACCTTCCCCAGGGAATTTATAAAACAATTAGGCAAGACGGGCAGGGGAAATAAAACCAAGAGAGAAGTGACTTGCCCAAGGTCACACAGCAGAGAGATAGAACTGGGAATAGAACTCAGGTCTCCAGCCCAGCTCCCAAGCCAGTAGACCATACTGCCTACCCTCTAGAGGACTTAAGTAGCGTGTAGGCCTTCCGTGGACTCTCTGCACAAGTGTGACTTTTACACAGTGAGAATTGCCAAAAGGCCATCTTTTGAGATGGCAGAACTTGCCAGAGCAGTCTGGTCGGTAGTATTGTATAGATCAGCTCTGATGGCTATCAGGTGTAGTAAGAGGAGGCCCTGAAACATAAATCCTGGTAACAGAGGCCCAGTATGAGACCTAAGGCCTGAGCTAAAGTAATGGTCAAGACTTTGCTAACATAAAGCAAAGTTAAGCTGTGAGCCAGAGGCAGGCCCTACTCACAGAAGCTGGCAAGGAACAGGCTGATGTTGCATAAACATATGCTGTTGCACAAACATATATCTAAAGTGTATTGGATACCAGAATTATATACAAATAGTACAAGAACATTCTTTTATCGTCCACATAGATAACAAGGACAGGGGCAAAAGGCCAGTATGATGGATAGAGTTATTTTGTTCGAACCAACACGTACAAGGTGAGAGGCGGCACCTCACTGCGTAGAAGGGGTTGCACCTCAATATGTCAGGAGCGTTATGTAACTTGTTTCTACCTGTGTATAAGAATGCATCCCTGGAGTGGTGTCATTGTCTGGCCTAGGGGGCCATGGAAAGTGCCACCTCTGACTGAGTTGAGTCCATTGCCAGGGAGCACAAATTCATAGTATGCCCTGTAGAGTCTATGGGGAACTATCACTGTGCTTCGTTTGAGCAATAAACCTGGCCGACGTGCCTTCATACCTTACTAGAGTCTGTGGTCATTGGGGGTTCTCTCGGGGTCTGCTGTGTTAGCTATCTGCGCAGAGCTGGGACAGCACACAGCAGGAACACGCACGCAGCCGACTGTTATCATCACTGAACACGAGCAGAGCACCACACCGGTAGCACCTGACAACATCAGGTAACCAGTGCATCAATTGTTTAATGAAAGGAAGCACTGCAAGGCTCCTCCTGTTGAATTTCTTCTCCATTTCTTATCATGGGGAGGGCCAATGGGAGACTAGAACCATCCCATACAGGCCTTGTGCTGGCTCTGTGCTCCTTGTGGAGCTCCTCCATCCACCCTGCACCCTCACAGCACAGCTTAAATGGACCCACGGTGCCAAAGATTCTCTAGCTGGCTGCAGCAGCCCCTGAAACCATCTTTAAAGGGGCATACTACCGATAAGGTAGAATACAGCCTCTGGCTCTGTTTCATTTTTTCCCCTTAGCTCTGCAGGGCCGTTGCATTCCCCCAGTGCCCACTCTTCGCTAACCTGGTCCACATGAATATAAACAGCCGCCAGACTGGGTCAGACCAAAGGTCCATCTAGCCCCATATCCTGTCTTCCCACAGTGGCCAGTACCAGGTGCCCCAGAGGGAATGAACAGAACAGGTAATCACCAAGTGATCCATCCCCTCTCATTCATTCCCAGCTTCTGGCAAACAGAGGCCAGGGACACCATCCCTGTCCAGCTTGGCTAATACCCACTGATGAACTTAACTAGTTCTTTTTTGAACCCTGTTACAGTCTTGGCCTAGAAGCCCTTAGTGAGGGGCTCAGGACAGGCTGCCACAGAGGTGGCTGAACCCCTTCTATGTAGGACGAGAAATCTACACCTGGAGTGTCCCTGCATGGGGAGAAATACAGATAGGTTAGCATGGGAGAAGTTTCCTTTTGGTTTTTTAGCATGTGGGGAAGCAGCCAGGGAGTTTATTATTGTGTAGGGGTGTTTTTGTTTGCTTATTTTTGTTTTTGAAATCTAAAAGTACCAGAAGCAGATCATATAATTGAGATGATTGAGTTCTTCGTGTTGCTATTAGAAACCACGACACTGCCTCCATATTCTTACACTGAATACCGGACAGGCAACAAAACAATTTCCAGAAATGATCTAGATAAATCTGTTAAGAACTGCTTGAGGAGCTACTTTTCAAAAGTGAGAAACTTCAGTCTGACTCCACTCTTCAGAGGAGAGGTTTGAGGTAGCTGTACTGAAGCTTAGCATTCTATACAGGACTGGGAAGAACAGGAAAAAGACCAGACTGTGTGGAGGAAAGATCACAAGTGGTTCTTCCAAAGCCTGTGGGAACAATTCTGATCATCCACAAAAACTGAAGATTGGCCCAAAAAGAGGAGTTTGTGATTCAGGTTCAAATCCAAATCAAGACTAGAGTTCCAGTTTGGGTTCACATTCAATTACAGATTGTTCTTGTTAAGGTTTCGTGATACAGAATGCACTGGAGTAGTTTGAGCACAGGGCTAAACAGTGAGAGCCAGGAATTCCTGTGCTGTAATCATGGCTCTGATGCTAGCTTCGGGCTTTGGATAAATCACTTAGCATCAGTTATGGACGCCCTGAGCAAGTATATTACAGGAAGAAAAAAGTATGAGTCCCCATCCATTCATGCCACCATCATTTGACTACAGAGTGCTGAGGAATTCAGGGTGGTGGGACCAGCTAAAGCTTCTAGCAGCCCCAGAGTGTGGTGTATCTGGGAAGATGGGAGCCATAGCCCCTCTCACCTTTGTGCCCGTAAAGCTGTCCGGTGTAAATAGCTACACCTTTTCAAAAACATAGCAAGATCTGACTTTCAGTGTGTTCCCCTCGCCCACGTGGAGATATTAAAGGCATAATGTGCCTCTAGTAATGGATACCGCAATTGCAATTCTTTCCCTTCTCCCAGACCACCACTACCTTTTAGCAGGCAAACTTTTTATATTCGTATCTCTGCCTCAGTCTCCCTACAATATTAGAGGGAAATAATATTTACCTACCTCACAGAGTTGATGTGGGCCTTAGCTAATTAACATCTGTAGGATGCTTTGAAGTGATGTACCAAGTATATTTCTTTTGCAGCTTTAATCAAGGGTGGCATTTCCTGTGAGAATATTTTTTCAACCACTTGAACCATACAAAATATTTAAGTCCATAATTTCTTCTGACTTGCATCACCACTGAAGGTGCTACAATAATTTATACATTAAAAACCTCTATTGAAATGACAGCTACAGGATCCCAAACCAGTTACCACAACAATACTTGAGATGTTCAAAGGCTTGGAAGCATGGGGTATATTTTATCATGTCCACAAGGCAGAATGGATCATCATGTGGTGTTTTGCAGATGTACATGAATAACACGGTCAATAACAATCCCAATGTTCCATTTTCATTGCACCAAAGCCTCATTAAAGAAACCCACAACATTTTAAAATGTGGAGAAGGGGATCTTTCAGCAGCCTTTTCTATTTAAGCTTTAATTTCTCCCCACATCCCCCCCTGCCACCTTTGCTAAGGCAGCTCACAGAAAAATGTAGAGAGAAAAGGAAATTATATATATATATATATATATATATACACACACACACACACAAACACAAGGTATTCACTGATCTGTAAAAGGTCTTTGATGCAGTTCCAACAGAAATCATCTGATAGATGAGGGAGAAAATGGTACCAGAATTTTATGTGAGGCTTGTTTAAGCCACATATGTAGGTGGAACGTCAATAGTCAGAAAATCTAGTGGTGGAACAGATGAATTGTTGGTGAAGGTGAGAGTGCATCATGGATCAGCATGGAGCCATTTCTCATTTATCCTCACCCTGGATAGCTTTGAAAGGAACACACAGGAGGCAGCAGCTCGGCTCAGACTGTTTGCGGATAATAGTCTGCAAGAGGACCTTGATAAATTGGGAAATGCATTGGAGGGATGGGCTCAAAATTAGCCAGTGAAAAACAGAGTATATGGTATGTAATTTAAATAACGTGAACAGTGAAGAGTTACCTTTGAAAAGAGATGGACAGAAAATACCAAAAAATACAAAGTTTCAAATATCTGAGTTCCAGAATATGGGGAAATGGAGGATTAAATTAGGTGTAGGATAATAAATGCCTGGCTCAAATGGAGAGAGATAAGTGGTGTAGTGTGTGACAGGAAGGCACCAGTAAGATTAAAAGGAAAGGTCGATAAAATGGTGTTCTGTCTGGTTTTAATGTCTGGCACTGAATTTTGGGCAGCAAAGAAGAAACATGTGCAAATGATCTGCTCCACAGAAACGCAAACGTTGAGATGTCTGAAAGGTGTAAGCAGGAAAGGCCAGGTGAGGAATGTGTATGTTAGGGGTGTGCTCAGAGTATCATCCATAAAGATACAAAATGACAGTGCGCAGGCTCAGATGGTCTGGCCATGTAAAGCGCAGTCCTGACAATGGTGGGTGAAATAAAGTCCCAACAGATCAAAATTCAAGGAAAGACAGAGGCTAACACAAGTAGAAGCAGTGGGAGGTCATAAAGGAAGATGTATTAGCATGCAATATGATAGAGGATATGGCATTGAATAGAAGTCTTTGGAGGGAGAGGACTCATAGAGCAGACTTTTCCTTATGGGATCAATACAAGGAAGAAGACGACAACTCCCCCCTCCCCCGCCAAACTGCCTCTTTTCCACAGAGCTTTGCTTTCTTACTTTATGACAGTTCATATTCATAGAGGCAAAACAGAATGGAAGCCCATAAAATGAAAGAATATTAACATAGTGTAGAAAGTAACACAGAACACTATAATTTATAATGGCATCCAACTCAATGAGATGTGAACAATGTCTTTCCGGTTTAAGATTTTTTGTTTAAATTGGATTTGAATCAATCCTGTGTACCATTTTTTTGTTTGTTTTTAAGTTTTTCTATAGCAACACACTCAAAATGAAATACCTATGCCTCTCTTTTAAAGTCTCTAGCTTCAAAATATGTTAAGAAAATATTGACCCATAGCAGAGCGGTGGAACACCTTTTCACACCAGCAGTGCAAGGAGGGCAGTCCGGTCCACCGTACCAGCAAGATATGTATAGCTGGTATGGCGTATCAGAAAGAGGAGCAGCGGAATGTGGGGCCGCTGGGCTCCACGCTGGCAGCTCCCCCGGTGCAGTTGTACCATCCCCAGCCCTTCCACGCAGGGTCTCCTCTCTGCTATCTGTACAGCAGCCCCGCCAGAGAACTGGGCTGTGGGGGGCAGGGCTGGGGACAGTACAGCAGCTGTGCCGGTGACCCCACATTCTGCTCCTTTTGCTGCTGAGGTTCCCAGGAGAGCCTTGTGGTTCAGGGCTCTCCCAGGAACTGCAGCGGGGAAAGGAGCAGAACCCCCAACCCTGCCCCCTGCGCTGGGGGCGGGGAGGAGTCATGTGGAGGGTCACGTGAGGAGGTCACATGCCTCCCATGCGCCCTCCATCCCCATACCAGAAAGAAATGGATTCCACTTGCACCACTGTTTCACACTGTAGGAGAACAGCAGTATATAAGCTCTGTCAGTCTACAATACACTTCCAACCAGTTCTCCCACACCAAACAATTACTTCACCGTGACTGAATACATTGGTTATGTGCAGCAGACAACTCCTTTCCATATCGTTAAACATAGCGGATTCAATCTGCTTATTGTTTACAATGAGATGTCCCTGGATAGCCGCACCTTTGAGGGACTGAACACCCTCCAGCTTCACTAACTTCATTGGAATTGAGTTCTTAGCAGCACCTTGAAGGACTGGATGGCATGTCAATAGACAGGCCTTCAACAGCAGAGTTTGCAAAGCCAAAAGGTTCTAAACTACAGAACATTCAGTAATGATTTCAAATGACAAATAAGGAAGCACACCAAGATTCTCCCTCAGTCAAATGATAGAGATTAACTAACGCAAGGAGGTAAGAGACAGATCTCAAAGACTGTGTAGTGCGGGTAGGAGGGAAAGCATCAAACACTTGAAAAAAGTTACCATGAGAGCCAAGCCTAAAATAGGTTTCAGAGTAGCAGCCGTGTTAGTCTGTATTCGCAAAAAGAAAAGGAGTACTTGTGGCACCTTAGAGACTAACCAATTTATTTGAGCATAAGCTTTCGTGAGCTACAGCTCACTTCATCGGATGCATTCAGTGGAAAACACAGTGGGGAGATTTATATACACAAAGAACATGAAACAATGGGTGTTACCGTACACACTGTAAGGAGAGTGATCACTTAAGATGAGCTATTACCAGCAGGAGAGACGGGATGGGGGGGTGGGAACCTTTTGTCGTGATAATCAAGGTGGGCCATTTCCAGCAGTTGACAAGAATGTCTGAGGAACAGTGGGGGGTGGGCGGGGGAATAAACATGGGGAAATAGTTTTACTTTGTGTAATGACCCATCCACTCCCAGTCTCTATTCAAGCCTAAGTTAATTGTATCCAGTTTGCAAATTAATTCCAATTCAGCAGTCTCTCTTTGGAGTCTGTTTTTGAAGTTTTTTTGTTGAAGAATTGCCACTTTTAGGTCTGTAATCGAGTGACCAGAGAGATTGAAGTGTTCTCCGACTGGTTTTTGAATGTTATAATTCTTGATGTCTGATTTGTGTCCATTTACTCTTTTACATAGAGACTGTCAAGTTTGACCAATGTACATGGCAGAGGGGCATTGCTGCCACATGATGGCATATATCACATTGATAGATGTGCAGGTGAACAAGCCTCTGATAGTGTGGCTGATGTGATTAGGTCCTATGATGGTGTCCACTGAATAGATATGTGGACACAGTTGGCAACGGGCTTTGTTGCAAGGATAGGTTCCTGGGTTAGTGTTTTTGTTGTGTGGTTGCTGTTGAGTATTTGTTTCAGGTTGGGGGGCTGTCTGTAAGCAAGGACTGGCCTGTCTCCCAAGATCTGTGAGAGTGATGGGTCATCCTTCAGGATAGGTTGTAGATCCTTGATGATGCGTTGGAGAGGTTTTAGTTGGGGGCTGAAGGTGATGGCTCGTGGCGTTCTGTTATTTTCTTTGTTGGGCCTGTCCTGTAACAGGTGACTTCTGGGTACTCTTCTGGCTCTGTCAATCTGTTTTTTCACTTCCGCAGGTGGGTATTGTAGTTGTAAGAATGCTTGATAGAGATCTTGTAGGTGTTTGTCTCTGTCCGAGGGGTTGGAGCAAATGCGGTTGTATCGTAGAGCTTGGCTGTAGACAATGGATCATGTGGTGTGGTCTGGGTGAAAGCTGGAGGCATGTAGGTAGGAATAGCGGTCAGTAGGTTTCCGGTATAGGGTGGTGTTCATGTGACCATCGCTTATTAGCACCATAGTGTCCAGGAAATGGATCTCTTGTGTGGACTAGTCCAGGCTGAGGTTGATGGTGGGATGGAAATTGTTGAAATCATAGTGGAGTTCCTCAAGGGCTTCTTTGCCATGGATTCCAGATGATGAAGATGTCATCAATGTAGCACAAGTAGAGTAGGGGCATTAGGGGACGAGAGCTGAGGAAGCGTTGTTCTAAGTCAGCCGTAAAAACGTTGGCATACTGTGGGGCCATGTGGGTACCCATAGCAGTGCCTCTGATTTGAAGGTATAAATTGTCCCCAAATGTGAAATAGTTATGGGTGAGGACAAAGTCACAAAGTTCAGCCACCAGGTTTGCCGTGACATTATCAGGGATACTGTTCCTGACGGCTTGTAGTCCATCTTTGTGTGGAATGTTGGTGTAGAGGGCTTCTACATCCATAGCGGCCAGGATGGTGTTTTCAGGAAGATCACCGATGGATCATAGTTTCCTCAGGAAGTCAGTGGTGCCTCGAAGGTAGCTGGGAGTGCTGGTAGCATAGGGCCTGAGGAGGGAGTCTACATAGCCAGACAATCCTGCTGTCAGGGTGCCAATGCCTGAGATGATGGGGCGTCCAGGATTTCCAGGTTTATGGATCTTGGGTAGCAGATAGAATACCCCGGGTCGGGGTTCCAGGGGTGTGTCTGTGCAGATTTGTTCTTGTGCGTTTTCAGGGAGTTTCTTGAGCATATGGTGTAGTTTCTTTTGGTAACCCTCAGTGGGATCAGAGGGTAATGGCTTGTAGAAAGTGGTGTTGGAGAGCTGCCTAGCCGCCTCTTGTTCATATTCTGACCTATTCATGATGACAACAGCACCTCCTTTGTCAGCCTTTTTGATTATGATGTCAGAGTTGTTTCTGAGGCTGTGGATGGCATTGTGTTCTGCATGGCTGAGGTTATGGGGCAAGCCTAAAATAGCAGTTAACACTTAAGCAGTTTGAAGAGAGCCAGAGGGAGCAAGCATCAGACAGCTGCAAAATAACAGCTTTAGGCCTGCAGCTGCTGGTCTCTGCCAAATTTAAAGGGCCAGCACCTTGAAAGGCATGATGGTAAAAAAGCCAACCCTATCGTGGGGATGTTTTAGGATTAGGGAGTCACAAAGAACTAGGTTGTGGAAATCTTATCTCCACTATCAAGCAACTGTATGAATAGTTGCATTGAAGTCAATGGATTTTTGGTTTAAGTAGCAGTGCAGAGGGACATCTGACTCCTTCTGAGCTTACAGGATCCCTCCCTTTGTTCCCATGGCCTACCCAGGGGAATTACTTCGGCTGAGATTCTGTGCTGCATGGCTAGGAGCCGCTTTACCTTTTCACCTTCCTTATTATGCTGTTCTGGGGGATGATGAGGCAGCCCCTTGAATAACTTAAGAAGTCCCAATGGCTGTCCTAAATTACAGCAGGTTCCCCAGACTCCCTCTGGGGAGCAGCAATGCCAAGAAAGTTCATAATACATGCTACTGCCACCACTGTTCCCAGCCCCACCTCCTATGCTATTTCCATACCAGCTAAATTTCACCTACAGATGACTGTTTTTTTCCTACCAAGTAACATACTTGTAATGTAGATTATTGTCTATGTTGACATTTCGTTCTCAGGTACCTCTGCAAGTAATGAATGGAACCAGGCTCCAGTACCACAGTGATGCTCTGTTTGTAGCTACATCCCTCACCCTGCTACGTGAGCACTCTTGCTTTCTGCTTGAAAAGCACTATTGCAAAAGGTTTCAATTACAGCAGAAGGAAACGTTTCCATTTTTGAAAACTTTGCAAAATGTGACATTTTGAATTTTCAAAATGAACATGAAAAGACAGGGGAAAATATCCAAACACAACATCAACCCTCTTCGGAGGTGCTCAACATTTCACAAAACCGTTTGACAAAGTTTCAGAATTAAATATCTCCATCTCCAGTGTTGCAATTTTTCCCTCTCCCACCCTGATTTTAAAACCAGCTCTAGTTTCAGTGGCTGTCAGTGAATACGGGCATTGGCAGAAAACTGGAATGTCTCGATTTTGCTCTTTGCTTTTATTACATATAAAACTTTTAAGGGTAGAATCTCTCAAAGGAATAATGTTTGTCTAACATGAGAGAAGATTAGGTTTCAAGGCATGTTTGCACTCTTTCTAGATTCACCAGTGCTCCTCCAGTTAGTAAGGGCTGTTTCTTGGATGAGCTGATGGTATAGATATTTTACACTAATTACAAATGGAAAGGCATCAGTTTTTATTAACAATGGCAACTAAAATAAACTGTTCATTTATGTTATGTCTATTGACTTTCCTGGTTTCTCAGGGTACAAGGTTAATTAGATAATTACAAAAGGCCCAATCCTGCAAATATGTATGCTGTCAAGGTTCCTCCCCCACTCTGAACTCTAGGTACAGATGTGGGGACCTGCATGAAAACCTCCTAAGCTTATCTTTACCAGCTTAGGTCAAAACTTCCCCAAGGTACAAAATATTCCACCCGTTGTCCTTGGACTGGCCGCTACCACCACCAAACTAATACTGGTTACTGGGGAAGAGCTGTTTGGACGCGTCCTTCCCCCCAAAATACTTCCCAAAACCTTGCACCCCACTTCCTGGACAAGGTTTGGTAAAAAGCCTCACCAATTTGCCTAGGTGACTACAGACCCAGACCCTTGGATCTTAAGAACAATGAACAATCCTCCCAACACTTGCACCCCCCCTTTCCTGGGAAATGTTGGATAAAAAGCCTCACCAATTTGCATAGGTGACCACAGACCCAAACCCTTGGATCTGAGAACAATGAAAAAGCATTCCGTTTTTTACAAGAAGACTTTTAATAAAAAATAGAAGTAAATAGAAATAAAGAAATCCCCCCTGTAAAATCACGATGGTAGATATCTTACAGGGTAATTAGATTCAAAAACATAGAGAACCCCTCTAGGCAAAACCTTAAGTTACAAAAAAGATACACAGACAGAAATAGTTATTCTATTCAGCACAATTCTTTTCTCAGCCATTTAAAGAAATCATAATCTAACACATACCTAGCTAGATTACTTACTAAAAGTTCTAAGACTCCATTCCTGGTCTATCCCTGGTAAAGACCAGCATATAGACAGACACAGACCCTTTGTTTCTCTCCCTCCTCCCAGCTTTTGAAAGTATCTTGTCTCCTCATTGGTCATTTTGGTCAGGTGCCAGCGAGGTTACCTTTAGCTTCTTAACCCTTTACAGGTGAGAGGAGCTTTCCCCTGGCCAGGAGGGATTTCAAAGGGGTTTACCCTTCCCTTTATATTTATGACATATGCTAACATGGAGACCTGTGTCCCCACGGGGTCTACACTACAGCAGCATGTATTTGCAGGACAGGCATTGTAGTTACATGGCTGTGGATAAGCAGAAGCAAGCGGCAAGTCATTGATACCTGGATTCAGTGAGAATGAGCATGGTATGGTTTTCTCTTCTCACTGTTGTCATTACTTTGTCATTTTCTTTCGTTGACTTCTTGAGCAGAATTTTCAGACGCACACCCACAGAAGTAAATATGAACCATAGCTAGCGTATGGCCAAGCTGAGGAGTGGAAACCTCCTGATCCCATAGGTTCTGATGTTAATGGCTAAAAGGACCAGAATTGCTTTCAGATTGTTATGAAAAAATGTTGAACAGAAAGTACTTTAAAATAATCTCCAGTGGAATCCAGAGAAGCATTTTTGCAGGCTCAGTGGAGTATGTACAAAGGCAGGAACGCCTCATAAAACCACTGCTATAATAACTCTCTCTTACTGGATATACTGGGGTGAAATCCTGGCCCTACTACAGTCAATGGCTAGACTCTCATTGAATTCAAGTGGGCCGGGATTCCACCTCTGGGCTTTTAGGCCTGATCAAGTTTCCAATAAAGTCAAAGATAGCCTTTCAATTGATTTCAGTGGGAGCTGGATCAGATGCTTAGAGATCAAAAGTGCAACAGTCGAAAAGTGTTGGGGCATGACACACTGTCCACTGTAGTTCATGTAAAGACGTCCATGGACATTTGATGAGTGCTGGATTCAGCCTTTCATCTACAAAAGATTAGACATTTGATATACCACTCTGAGGACAAATATCTCATGCGCTAATAACAAAACCAACTCTCACAGATGGAAAGGGCCAGAAGCAATATGAAAACATATCAAGTTTTAACAGCTGTGAAATGGGGGGCCCACTAGGTTCAGTACACTGTACCCTGCAAGATTGAGGGCTTGCTGCTGCTGCACCACAGAAGTCAATGGAAGCTTTGTCAAGGACTTCAGAGGGCTCAGGATTCAGGGTCAGAGATGCCAATCATTCATTTTCTTTCTTTCTTTCTTTCTTTCTTTCAAAACCTGGGTGCCCCACGGACTTTCATTCAGCACATTAATGAAATGAGAAGTGACCACCATGTATCCTGCTGTAGACCCTAACTGGAACTGAGCAGTAGCTAAAGTTCATGCAGAGGGTTAGCACAAATGCTATGTGCCTTCTACATCCCACTTAAACCCTCAATATAGGATATGAATAAATCCAAATATAAAAACTGTGATAAGATCTCTCCAGTACACCCTTCAAAAACAAACAGGATTGTTTCTTCCTTCTCTTTTTAAAGAGTCCTTTATTAAAATGAGTAAAAAGACCAACCCCGGGCCTGGTTTGAGGGTATAAGAAATGAGTGGTGCATAGTCCTTATAATAGCCCACTTTGTAGGTTTGAATGCCACACATACAGGTCCATATCCTCAGCTAGTGTAAATATCAGCATGGCTCCACTCCAGTCAACAGAGGTATGCTGATTTACAGCTGTTGAGGCTCTGGCCCAAATAGTATAAGGAAAGGAAATCTCTACTCTGTGCCATTGTACCTAGTGATGGATTTTTTTTTTTTTAAGTCTTGATATTTTTTTTTTATTCTATACATCAAATCTATGCATGTACCATTAGGTGTCTTCTGATTTACTTTTCCTTATGATTTATAACATAGCCCAAGAAAAAGACTATGAAGAAATTCCTCCTCAAGAGAAGCAGCAGAATCACTTTCAAGAGAGATATCCAAAAGACCCACCCTAGCATTCAGTGAAGAATTTTCACTCTGTTCCAACTTGTTGTTTTCAAACAGGAGATCTTCACAGTGTTCTTAAAGATTTCTCAGTATGAAACTCTGACTTTAACATTTGGATTTCTACTGTATTAAGAATTCTCTACTTAATATAAAATTTAAACTGCTAGGTAATTTACAGATAACAAAAGTACACAAAGTCCCTACTCCAGTCCTCTGAAGGCAATGACAAAGAAATTGAAAATGGTATAAACAGCAGGAGAAAACCAGTGAATGGATGTAGGGCCTGATCTAACTTCCACTGAAGACAATAGGAGTATTTCCATTATTATTGGTATGACAGTAGCACCTAGGAGCCCGTGGCATGCACCAGGACCTCAGTGTGCTGTACAAATACAGAACAACACACAATCCCTCCCTGCCCCAAAGAGCCTTTGGAGGAGTAGAAAGGGCCAGACATAGATTACCGGGAAAAAAAGCCAATTTTTGAAGCACCCTTTGGAGCCCATTGAAGAATGAGGGAACAATCTGAACCCAAAGAGAAAGGATGCAGTAGTTTGAGAGACACGATCAGGGGCTGGACAAAACAGGTTTGGCAATGGGAATGAAGAGGAGCGAATTGTTAATGGTGATACTGCAGAGAGAAGAAGTGTCAATATTGAGGCAGGGTGCTAGGCGTGGGGAGGAAAGACAAGTCAAAGATTATTAGTAATGACTTAGGCCAGGCCTACACTCAAAAATTACGATGGACCAGCTTCATTGCTCAGGCTGATGCAACACATCCACCTCTTGAGCAACACAGTAAAGCCAGCTTAATCCCCAGTTTAGGCAGCACTAGGTGGATGGAAGAACTCTTCTGTCGACTTAGGTATGATCTCTCGGGGAGGTGGATTAATTTCACCCCTCCCATTGTTGTAGTGAGTGTCTACACTGAAGCCCTAAGCAAGACACCTGCAGCTGTAGCATTTTAAATTAGACAAGCCCTTAGGGCCAGATGCTGCCACTGAGGCTCATCTGACCCTCAATAAAAATCTCCAGTTCCACAACGTCTGCAGGGCAGTTGTTTTATTGATATATTTGCTGCTGAGCTAAGCAATTGTCAATGTTACGCTTTGTTTGATACAAGCCCTGGATGATCTGCGCTCACCCCATTGTGACATAGTTACATCCTTTCTCAGGAGGTGGAGTCCTTCGATTACCTTCTTCCTCGTAGCAGGCAAGCATTTGCAGGATGGAGAGAAAGCCTGTAGTGCATCAGGAATTTGAACTAACCAAAGAGAAATGATAGTTAAAGGACTGATAAGTGTCAGATACATGGACATAGGCAGTGATGCCTAGTGGCTGGAGCAAGAATTGGCAATGAGGGTCAGAACTGGAGTCAGAGGCCAGATACCAGAGCCACAGCTCTGAGGCAAAGTTACAAATCAGAGCAGAGGGTCACCTGGAATGGGGAAAAGGCAAGTGGAGAGCTGAAACAAGGCTAGGAACAGGCAGACACAAGAACTATTACAGCCATTGGCAAATGCTTTGAGCAATCAACACCCACTGCTACTGCTGGGTGTAATAGTAGGTCTGCCGATCCCCTCAGCCAGTCGGGCAGTTTCGCCAACCAGGCAGCTTATTTAGGGCGCAGCTGTGCTCGGTAGACTGCCTGGGGGTTAAGCTACCAGCTAAGAAAGCTAGCTGACAATAAGAAACAAATCTCTGCTAATTTATCGTTACTTTTCCTTTAAGGATTCTGAAATGGGTGGGTTATTACACCAATCCATGTATGCCTAGCAGTGCCTGATTTGGTAGCAGCCTGTTCTCTCTCTCTTTTATTCCACAATTAATTATATCAGGATTCTTTTTAATCCCAAGGCACTAATGAGACTTGATTACTTTTCTCTAATACAGCATTTCTCCTTTAATTGCAAGAAAATGTAAGCAGCATGTCTGTCCTCATTACTTTAGCTTCTGATATATTAAATGCCCCCAAATTTCATTGATACAAGGTTCAGATTGTCCAGTGGTGCCCCATGCTCCACCATAATATGAAGTGTGGCTAAACTTAAAACTCAGAAAGCCAGGCAGTACAATGTTAAGGTACACACCTGCCTCACTCCCTAAGGCGGGGAAGGTGGGTGGAGGGGGGTCACTGCTGCCCCATTTCTCCCTTTTGTGAGATGCATCTCTCTCCAGCAGCTGGCAGCTGCCAACAGACGGGGCTGTGAGTGGGAGGCCCAGCCAGGACAAGGGGAGCAGGAGACAGGAAGGGGCAGCTGCTTTAAACAGGAAGGGAGAATGGGGATCGTACAGATCCCTCGTCTCTAAACATTTTCCATGCCTCCTGCCACCCACTCCCATATCCCCCCTCAGACCTTTTCCCTGGAACCCCTTCAACCTCTCTTCCTTCCTCTATCTCCATTTACCCCCTCCCCCAACCTCTTCCCCTCGCTGCCGCTTCACATCAGTCCCAATCCCCCTACCCGAACTGTTTCAACCCCCATAGCCCCAGCATTGCCCCATTATCCTTCTACATCCCCTTTCACAGCTCCAACCCCTCCCCCCATTTTCCCTAGGTCTACACCAAAGAAATCTGTTTAAGACTCTGAAATTGTTTGGAGCAGTTTATGTGCGAGAGACTGTGTACGGGGAATTGCTTGACCAAATGATGCAGCAACTTCCTTTCCTTCCTTCCTTCCTTCCTTCCTTCCTTCCTTCCTTCCTTCCTTCCCAGCAACTCAGTTCCATTGCTTAGGAAATAGGATTACATGATCCAAATTGCTTACTAGAGGCCTTCATCTTCTCCCTTATTAAGCAACACTAATTTCCTTGGCAATACTAAGGTATCATTATGGTGTATGTGGATTTTAGAGCACTTTAACATACTGCTCGTAAACCAAAAAGAAAAGGAGTACTTGTGGCACCTTAGAGACTAACCAATTTATTTGAGCATGAGCTTTCATGAGCATGAAAGCTCATGCTCAAATAAATTGGTTAGTCTCTAAGGTGCCACAAGTACTCCTTTTCTTTTTGCGAATACAGACTAACGTGGCTGTTACTTTGAAACCTGCTCGTAAACCAGAAATTTTAGTTTCAAGGGACAAAATCTCCTAAAAGGAGCCCCAGCAGAATGTAAGGACCATGCACAAGATGTAGTGTCTGAAAACTGCCAAAGGCAGAGCTCCGAATTTACAGTGCATGGGTGATACTCAGATGTAATGATCAAACATGTCACCTTGAGCTACCCAGTAACCAGGACAATAGACTGCCCAGAAACCTCTACTGTTGTTTCAATAGAGCACATGCCCATTTCACTCTTTTAGGAATGTCACTTTGGCATGTGTTGACCTGGAGTTACAAACTTTCCTCTTAATAAGTCATCAATGTAACCTCCCAACCAGAAAAGGGGGCAACGGGTGCCATGCATTAGCTGAGATTAATGCAGAACAGAGATTACTTTCAGAGACATCAAAGCCATAGTTTGAGCCCCTGGTGTGCTCCAAAATGTTAGAATGGGGGATTTTCTAAATTGCGGGGTTGTGTGTTAGGGAGGAGGGGGGAGAGAAGCTGCATGTAGAGACTGTATTTCAGGAACCATTGCTCAAATAACTCCAAATTTGGTCCATTAACCCTAACCTGCAACTCAGGCCACACAGCAAATCTCAAGACAACCCAGGCCATCACGTGGATGTTAGAGCACTCGGAATAGTCATCCTGTAATCTGAACCGTAACTACAGCGGACGTGTCGCTTCACTCTAATGATACTGATAAAACTGTTGAAGAGTTTCTTGGCTGTTGCTAATGTTGAACTGCACAAAATACAAGTTTTGGAGGGGATGGCGGAATCCGATGAGCAAATAGTTCCTAAGCCCTTGCCTAAGCATGAGCACCTTTGCGTACATTTTTACCCGTAACAGGTCTTGCGGTCAGAAACTGATGTGCAAGCTAACCCAGAGACAGGCCACAATCACTTTGGGCTTGTCTACACCATGCTGCAAAGCGCATGGGAAAGATGCAATTTGTAAAGCTCTCTAACAGGTTATGCTCTAACTGATCCACGTAGACCCTGCTGGCATGATCTAAAAGGTACCCCGTTTGCGTTAACGTAGTCTTGTCTGAGGAAATAATTTCCCTAGCATACAGCCTTTCCTTCCATTACATCAGGAATTCATGTCATCCTGTTTCACCTCATGTCTTGATAAACAAACATATTGAATGTGGCCAGAGGAAGCTCAAACTTCAATTTTGTCTGAGTTCTCCTGTATTTTTTTTCCCTATGGCATCCCAAGATTGATAGGAGGGCAGCATCACATTTCACTCTTCTGTAATATTGTTTTTCAGTAGAATCCAAATTAGACAATAGACTGCCATGGAATAATGCGTACTATTTTTCATCCTGAATCCCAAAAGATCAGTAACAAATGTAACCAACACAAAATACGCCACGTCAGGTAAGAGTCACTCTAAAAGCTTTCTTATCAGATAAACCAGGAGTGGGCAAACTATGGCCCAGGGGCCGCATCCGGCCCTTCACACATTTTAATCTGATCCTTGAGCTCCCACCAGGGAGCAGGGTCTGGGGCTTGCCCTGCTCCAGTCAGGGAGCAGTCAGGGGCCTGCCCTGCTTCGCGTGGCTATTGGAAGCAGCAGCATGTCCCTCCTCCGGCTGCAACACATAGGGGCAGCTAAGGGGCTCCACATACTGCCCCCGCCCCAAGTGCCTCCCCTGCAGCTCCCATTGGGCAGGAACCATGGCCAATGGGAGCTGCAGGGGCGGCACCTGTGGACAGGGCAGCGTGCAGAGCTGCCTGGCCACACTGCTGCATAGGATCCTGCACCCCTGACCTCCTCCCACACTCCAACTCCCTGCCCCAGCCCTGATCCCTCTCCTGCCCTCCAAACCCCTTGATGCCAGCCTGGAGCACCCTCCTGCACCCCAAACCCTCATCCCCAGCCCAACCCCAGACCTCGCACCCTCCCCCCCCACACCCCAACACCCTGTCCTAGCACAGAGCCCCTTCCCACACACTGAACTCCTCATTTCTGGACACACAACAGAGCCCACACCCCCAGCCGGAGCCCTCCCGCATCCCAACCCCCAATTTTGTGAGTATTCATGGTCCGCCATACAATTTCCATACCCAGATGTGGCCCTTGGGCCAAAAAGTTTGCCCACCCCTGAAGTAAACCTTTTCTTCCAACATTCTTTGCCTTCATTTTTTTTTTGGAGGTTTTCTTCCAGCTGATGTTCCCATCCTAAGAAACATTTTATATTGCAAAAGAACCTGGAGCGTTCCCAGACTCTGGGATTTCTTAGGGCTTATCTGCATGCAGGGGTAAGGTGCTCGACAGGGGTGTAATTTCTCAAGTGCATTAATGGGTTGCACATTAATTGGTCCATGTAGACTGCTGGTGCACTTTAATGTAGTGCTGTTTGAAACAGTACTATGTTAAAGTGCACTAGGGAACCTTTAGTACACACCAGCAGGGTCTACACAGACTAATTAATGTGCAACATGTTTCTGTGCTTTGGCAATCACACCCCCATCAAGCACATTACCCCGCCATGTAGAGAGATCAGAAGACACTTTAGAGAGAATAAACCTGACTTGTTTTTGTTTTAAAATCAGGGCTAAGGGGAGTATCTGGAAGAGACGGCAGCAGAGGTTGTGTGCGCAAGGGCAGATGGGACAGATCCTCAGCTGGTGTCAATAGCCAATGCTCCACGGACTTCAGTGAAGCTATGACCATTTACACGAGGTGAGGATCTGCCCCTATGCGTGTATCTTTCTTTGTGATTGGGACAGAGGTGATTTTTTTTTTTTTTAGTTTAGCATATGAAAGTCCACTTACTTCACTGGCCAAAAATTATTCATTGACACCAGCAGTAGATGATATGGAGACATCAGATGGTCAGGATTCAAAAGTGGCATTATTAGGAATACTGACCTGAGCCAATTGTGTTAGTTTCAAGTCTTTTGTAGACTTGAAACTAAGCATTGGTACTAATCCACAGAGGGAAGCTACTTCTTTAATATTCATGAATAAAATTCTGAACTTGCATAATCAGGTGCAGCTCTACTGAAGCCCATGGAAGGCCCACAGCAGATATTCAAATGGATGCAACTTATGCCAGTTTACACCAGCTGATGATCTTGTCCTCAATTTCTAAATCTGTATAAAACTAGAAGAGCAAATGAAAATTTGTATGTAGAAGAAATCTTTGTATGCACAGTTTTATTTCTTTGGGTTTCTTAAATATAATTACTATTATAATAAGTATGACAAAGAAAAGTATAAAAACAAATCAGATAAATAAAGCTGTGCCTTAAGCTTTGAAATTTTGTTCTGACAACTATCAGATTTTGCACAGAAACATGCAACATTTAAAAATGTTCCAGGCTTTAATCCAAAAGTGACCATTTAGCAAAACGGTAGGGAACATGAACAAAGATTCACTATTTCCCCACAGCTGTAACAGCCACTAACCTCACTGCATTCAGAACTAAAGGAAAATCTCCTCTCTTCAAGTTAGCTTTCCCATTATAAATTATTTTCACACACACACACTCACCCACCCTTAAAATTGTGAGAGTGTTGTACAAACTTACTAGTTACTCAAGCTTACCCTTTGGGTAGGGAAGAAAGGAAGAGAGGGAGAGAAATTGTTTTGTTACTTCTTTTTTAAATGTGTGCATGCATTCAGGTACATGGATGGCTGTGCTAAATAGATTTCAATTATTTTAAAATTCCCTCCTCAACTTCTAGTGTATAATTCCGTCCAAAGATCCAGCATATTTTATTTCATCACCACCCGCTATTCTAATTTATTGCGTCCAAGACTTGCGTTACATGGTTAAAAAGGGAAACCCAGTAGGGCCATATTTAATGTGTGTGTTCCCACATTTCATATCCAGATCAATCAATCCTTGCCAAATACTTGTGGAACTCTATATATTGGATTTCCTTTTGGCAGAAAGTCACAGCCAACATGCTTGTTTTTCTGGTCAGAGAAACAAGATGAGAAATCTCTCTCTCACACACACACACATGCCCCCCCCCACCTGTAACATCAAGAAGTCACAGTAGATATTATTATAAGGAAGATGAATTCTTTCTTGACAGATGTGGCCCTTGAAACAATTTCTTATGCATTTGTCATGTGAAAACTGCATTGCTTCTTTGGGGTACTCCTAAAAACCACTCTGAAGTGTTAGATAATGGGGAACATGGCTACCTGCTTCCTCAGCGATATCTCTTTGAGAGCTCAGACTTGGCAGTGACTTCCAATTCATTTCAAGGTGTTGATTTTGATTTATAAAGCCTTTCATGGCTTGGGTTCTGGCAGCTTGAGATTGCCTCTCTCTCTGTGCCTTACCCATGGCAATTTGAGGTCAATTGAGGCTCTCCAAGTGACACACTTTACTGTAGATATTTTATGTCTGGGGACAAGTGTCCTCACTGGAGGGACTTCAACTGTGGAATTTAGTGCCATCCTGGAATATTGTCAGGTGCCCCGTTTTACAGAGCCTGTGTTTGTTTTTCATCAGAGCTGATATCTTTATGAAACAGTTGAATAGATAGCATCATTATTTGCTGAGTTGGGAGGGTCTTAGTTCTGACATGGGCTTAATGGTAATTATTCAAAAGCTTTTTAAATAATGAATTGCAGTGTGCACCGGACTGACACTCAGGAAGCCTGGGTTCTGTTTCTAGCTCTGCCACTAGTTTGCTGGCCAGCCTTGGGCATGTCACATAATTTCTCTGTACCTCAGTTTCCCCATCTGTAAAATGGGGATAATGGCACCTCCATCCTTTGGTAAAGATCTTTGAGATCCACTGCCGAGTAAGGCTACAATTTTGGCACAGGATACGCGGACAGGACATGTGGGCAATAAACAATCAATCAATCGATCATGGATTTATTGATGCCGATGCCAGGCCCAAGCCTCACTGCCCAGGGCTGAATTATTGGTATTTTCAAGAAGTCATGGAGGTCTCATAAAATCAGTGTCCTCTGTGACAGATTCATAGCCTTACTCATGAGAAATGATATATAAGAGCTAGATGCTATTATTATTAGAGCTCTAGGAAAGCCCACTTTATGCATTAAAAGAACCCTTTGCAGAGGACCAGCATGAGACTCATGCAGTACTTAAATCCCATGCAAGATATGCCTTCAAAACATGTCTTAACATAAGTGGTGCAAATGCTTTGTGCTGGCCTTCACTCTAACTCACTCACTTTTGTGTGCGCACACACGGCCCCGCTCAATCTGTCAATAATATCAATCTTCAAGGCAAATGAAGAAACTCATACTCAAACACAAGCTGTTAAATTTAGTAAAAGGAGGAGTGGCACAATGGGTTAGAGGAATAAGCTACTAAGAAGACAGAAGATCAGTTAATTATTATTCATAAAGCAATACTGCAGAGGGCAAAAATCTAATGCAACCATTTAAATCCTTTATTGGAAAATAAAGCTAAACGTGTGTATGTGCAATGAAATCCACTTAACATACATGGGAGCTATCTATTGTGCACTTTATAACATTCACCTCACATCACTCTGCCTGAAAAGCCACATTAAACAAGAGGTGAGATGTGCCTTGAAATTCAGTCTGACTTTGCTCAAAATGGGGCAAAATATACAGAGCATTGGGGAAAAAAAAGTGGAGAATTGCATAGATCAATAAACTACAGGAATGCATTTTCCAGAGGATTTATAGGAGATTATATACCTGAAGTTTTGGAGCTCTTTGCTACTATTCTGACTTCTACACAACCTTAAAAATGCATGCCCAGAATAACAAGATTAGGTACAAATAAAGGTACAGTATTGCTGGTCCTTAACCACAAAGCTCTTGGAAAGGCTATTTCCTTATTGGTAAAGTTATTTCCACAGCCATTAAAAATCGATGGCATGGTGAAACTGATGAAGAAGTGATTATTTTAGTGAACTGTGTACGCTTATTCATCTCCTTCCTCTGTCATGTTGTTCTTTAGCTAATACGTACAGAATATTCAATACTTCAGTGACTTAAAATTCGACTGGACTCTGTCCCATTATTAATTACTATTATTTGTGGTTATACTAATACAATACCTGGGAGACCTAGTCCTGGATCAGGACCTTATTGTGCTAGGGGCATTCTTCATACACGGAGCAAAAAGAGCATCTCTGCCCCAAAGACCTTACAGTCTAGATATTAAGTCTCAAGGCGCTTACTGTCTAAGGGCCTGATGCCAACCCCACCAGAGTCAGTGGAAAGACTCCCTTGGACTTCACCAGGCTTTGGATCTGTCCCTATGGCTCCAATCATGCACTAAGGTCCACCAGCACAGATCCTGCTATGCTGAGCCCTATCAAAGTTAACGGGACTGGTTGCAAGTGTCAGCACGAGCAGATTACAGTGCAAAATTAGGGTGTAAATTAACAACACGTGTCTCTCCTTTGAATTAATCCTTGAGTTCCAGCCTAAGTATAGCTTCTTAATCTATGCTATCTGCCCTGACATGATGTACCATATAAATTTAAATTAGGAGTATTTGCAATGGCTTAACACCCTTCTTATCCCATCCCATGCCATGCCAATTTTCTCACTTGCTCACTCCATCACATACCCATTCACATTCCTATTTGTAATTTACAGAATGCAAATATCATATCCAGCAATAGTGCAAGAAACCTACAGGCCCAACCCTGTAATATTCAGCTTGAGCAGTTATCAAAAGGCTTTAGGCCTACATGCCTTAGTATAAGTAAGTTAACAGGTAGTAACCCTAATTTATAAGGAATGTAAGATAAGATGTTTGGTTTAGAATTGTAATTTTTCAAATAATGTATGAAATGACTAACAGGTAGTGACCAGGAATATGAGCTTAATAATTTTGGGATAAGAACAGCCACAAATATGTAACTACAGGATTGTTATGTTTACTAATTGATGTATAATAGACTTGGAATAATTAACATGTTAACTTATAGGATAAGGCCACCCCAATATTATCAGGGTGAAGAAATTAGTTTTGAAAAGAGGTGGCAAATCAATTATATAAATAATTATGGCAGGCCCTATAATAGGCCCAACCACCATGTAAGCGGAAACACTCGAGACAGCGATCTTCAGACTCCCTTGGCATTCCAGACACAGGATAGGACCCTCGTGGATCATTACCTGCTTCCCCACCTCTAGGTCTTGGTAACATTTGTGTGAATATGAGTGTGGAATAATGTGGGAAGTTAACATCACAAGTGGAATATGTGGTTACACTCTATATCCTTTATGGAAGTATGCTTATGATATGGATATGGCAAAACTGAGATATACTTTATGCAATGTAGCTCATGTAAGATATCATTGGAAAGGTTATTATTTATTGAAAGTGATTATCAAATTTGTATGCATGTATCATTTCTGTATCTGAAGTTAGGAATATTGACCATATATCTGTATTTCAAGTGTGCTACTTTGGGCGACACCCACAACTAGCCCTTCAGATACAACAATGAAAAAACCAGACAGGGCTGATGGCCCATCAATAAAGACAATGGACTGTGAAAGAGCTTAGTCTTGCTGTGGATGCTCTAGACAGCCTGTGAGTAATGGCTGCTATGACCCTGCCGAGACATGTGACTGAGTCATCTGGTACTGGACCCCCCCACCCTTTGGAATGCCAGTGTTTTTCCACTGGAAGACAAAGGGTTCCTACCATACACAAAATCTATGTTAGGCAGGGGCGTGACCTCATCAGGGATCTCCTCTGCCTCCCCTCCCAAAGAGACAGAGTAAACACCTGAAAACAAGAACTGAACTGGGGGGAGAAGAGTTGAGGCCAGGCCGGAAGGGTGTCTAGCCTGTGAATAATAATACCTGAAGTTTCAAGCTGCAGGTCTGTGCAGCGGGCTTTCAAGAATCTCTGTAATCTGCCTGAAACAACTTTTAGGATGAGAAATTATTATTTGTAGCCAATTTCTTTAGTGAATCAAGCTTATTTTGCGTGTTTTGTTTTATTTGCTTAGTAATCCACTTTGTTCTGGTTGCTATCCCTTATAACCGCTTAAAATCTGCCTTTTATAGTTAATACATTTAGTTTATTATTAAACCCAATTTGTGCAATTTCTAACTGGGGCAGAGGGAGCCAGAAGGGGTGCATATCTCTCTTCACATTGAGGAAGAGGGCAAATTTTTTATGAGCTTGAGCTGTGCAGATTCTTCTATACAGCACAAGACAATATACCTTTGGGTCTGCACTCCAAGGGAGGCGAGCACCTGAGAGCTGAGGCAAGTCCCTTAAGCTGAGTCTTCCCAGAGATGATCTCAGAGTCTGTGTCTTTCTGCAGCTGAGTGTGGCCCTGTCTGTGTGGGCACTAGAGGAAGCTTAAGAGCCTGGCTCTGCAAGACAGATTAAAGGGGGCCCAGGCTGGCCAAACAGCAAGATCAGTGGTATCCCAGCACATCAGGTGGTACCTTGAAAGGGGGCAATCCATTACAACACTATAGTTTCATTCTTATTTGGTTTGGAACATTGATGTTTTTACTCATTGTATAAATATAAATTATTAAAGTCCCAGCTCTGCCCCAGTGTGAGTGTCACCAGTGCACACATCAGGGTTCCCAACCAGAAACTGAATTTGAGGTTGGGCCAGATTCTGGGGAGGGGAACCTGGCAAACCTCAGAAGTGTAACTGTTTTATCAACTGAGGAGCTAATTGGCAAATGTTAAGCAAACCATGGTAATCGGTATACAAATATTCAATCAATGAATCAGGCAACACTATATTTAGTCCCTATCGTCTAACTAATGCTCTGCATTACATGTAACGTGGTGAATCACCTCCGCCCAGTTACATCCCTTGTCCCCCGTCCCATCTACTCTCAGGCAATAACCCTCAAACCCACCTCCCTCCCAATACTCCATGTCCCATCCCTATGCCAAAAATAATTGCTCACTGAACCACAGTGCCCAGTATGTTGTCAGAAGGGCTGCCAAGGCCATAATCATGGTTCCTGCTCCTGCAACCACCACAGGTAGAGTCCTTCCACAGGAGACCTTTCTAGGCTACTGTTGAGAGATTCTGCCCCTATGGTGGTGCTGTCTGACAGAGAACAGTAAGGTCCTAGTGTCCTTAATTCGCAGCATCTGCTTAGTATGAGGTGGGAGAACCACACACTCACCTTTATCCTCTGTTGCTGCTTCTGTAGCAATTGCTCTTTGAGCATGTCTTCCTCCTAAGTGTGTGAGGACCTTATTTTATCCGTTGCTTTAGCAAAAGGACATAGTCTCCACATACAGAGGAAATGGGAATGAACAATACATTGTTTCCTACCTTCAAAGCCCCGAAGTGAAAAATGTTCGTTCGTAGTGAAGCACTTTGGATTTTCCAGAACTTGATTGTAGGTCTGCTCAAAACTCACTACAAAGGTAAATGGTGCCCTTGTTCTCAGCCGGTCATTTGGATGCCAGCTCCTGTGGCAGTGAGTGAGAGAGAGAGAGAATGAAACAGAGAGATGGGAAGAGCATGGCATAAAATCTGTTGAAAAAAAATCATGCACTATTACAAATCACTACGTTTTCACATTCACATTTCAGGGAAGCCTGTATGCAATAACTATCATTCTTTTCGTAGTAGGAGGAAAGATAGCTTTGTTTAAACCACAAGACCAAAAGAAAGGAGATCTGGGCTCTGCTCCCAGCTCTGCCAGACACCCTAGGTCTCTACGTCACCAACTCTGTGCCTCAGTTTCCCTATCTGAAAAATGGAGATAATACTGATCTACTCCCCTCACAAAAGCTAAAGCAAACACCCTATCCAGCAGCGGCAGGTATGAAAGGTGCCTTCGTATAAGGCAAGCCCCTCCAACAACATTTGAGTGCAGGGGGCATACATCATTAGTAGGGAACAGGAGCTTCACTGATGCTCTTTTAAACAATAATGGGGATACTTTCCTACCACTTACCACAGGTATGCTTTTAGTTTAGTTTAATCTTTTTCATCTCCTCACTTGCCTCTGCACTGGAGCTACACAAGGGAAGTTAAAGGCTGTAATAATAGTTGCTCTCTACATAATCCTACTGGGAAGTCGTGCGGGGCACCAAGAACATGGAGTAGGGCTGCTAAAAGGGCCAGAAGCAGCTACTTGTAGGTGAGGCGATTTCCCCCCTACCCCGCTTCCTTCTACTGCTGGGCCCTCTGCCAACGTTTCTTATGATGAGGTCAGCCCCGCACAGAGCTGTCATATATCATTGGCAGGGAAGAACACGGAGTTGCTCTCCTCAGAAGCAACAAGGAGGGTTACTGTTACTAGGAACTGCACCTACGGCACAGCTGGGTTCCTCCCCCCCGAACTGCTTCTCTGCACAGCTTCCCTAGCCAGTCCTCTATATTCCTGCTCGGCTTCCTGCTACACACTTGCATGAGCAGTGCACACCAGCCTCCACTTGACTCATATCAAGCAATAGTACCCATATGCTATCTAAAGCACCAATTACCATAGCATCTTAAAGGTGCTCAGTACAGAAGTTTAGATTTGTGTGGCATAATCCAAAAAGGACATCAAAGTGGATTCTGCTTTTAACCTCTCCTGGATTCTATTAAGCTTTGATTTCTTTATATTACCCTTACAATACCTCCTCACAGCAACCAAATTACATAGCATTCTGTCCCCCAGAAGGCCAGCTTAATTTTTAGCCAAGTTGATTCAAAATAAAAATGGATATCTTTGCTTAACTCTGCATTTCAAGCTTAATTTAGAGGAATATCCTCTCTTGTAGCTCGGTAGGAATATATTTGTGAATGGAAAAAGATACCACAAATGAAACTATATTTGTTTTTGTGAAGTAAGTGCCTTAAGTTCCTATGCACATACAGTAGCATAGTAACATTTGTTACCCAAATTCTCAGAACGACAGAAGCTACTATTGTAGGCAAAGATTTTCAAAAATAGGTCTGTAAATTAGCCCGTTAAATTGACACTTAGAATTAAAGCGTTCCAGTTTTCAAAAGTGCTGAGCATGCAGCAGCTCCCATTGACTTTGACCTAGCTTTCGGCATCTATTTTTGGGCATTCTTGCTATAATGCACTGGGGTGTCTGTGTCTCCTACTGGTTGACCCACACAGAGGATGAGGAACCCACTACCCAGGAAAAATTTTCTGTAGTATCTGGCTGATGAATCTTGCCCATATGCTCAGGGTTTAGCGGATCACCATATTTGGGGTCGGGAAGGAATTTTCCTCCAGGGCAGATTGGAAGAGGCCCTGGAGGTTTTTCGCCTTCCTCTGTAGCATGGGGCACGGGTCACTTGCTGGAGGATTCTCTGTTCCTTGAAGTCTTTAAACTACGATATTCAGGCCTGTCTGTAAAGGCCTATACAGAATTTAGGTGTATTCTTATCACTTGGCTAGTTCTAGAGGTATAAAAGAAAGAATCAAAATCACTGTCTGCTGGTGTAAGGGCCTTCTCTTACTGTGACAGTCTGAGGCCCTCTTCTTAGGCTAAGGCCTTTGGCTAAGCAGCAGAGGCAACCATAAGCTGGGAAGCGAACAGTCACATCCTCACATTCCAAACTAGTCACATTGAAATAAGGTGCTATTGGGCTGTTAGGCACTATCAGGACAGGATTGTATTCCTATCACCTCCAGAGAAAGGGAAGTGCCTAGAAAATGTAAAAGGAAACTTAGTTTGATAGCATCCTGTCTGGCAAGAACTCACTTATCAATAGCTGGGATGTGAAATCCTCACTTCTGTATTGTCTTGTCATTATAGTTCCCACTTTGCTATTGTTTGTCTGTATAATCTCTATCTGGTTCTGTGATTGTTCCTGTCTGCTGTATAATTAATTTTGCTGGGCGTAAACTAATTAAGGTGGTGGGATATAATTGATTACATAATCATGTTACAATATGTTAGGATTGGTTAGTTAAATTTCAGGAAAATGATTCGTTAAGGTATAGCTAAGCAGAACTCAAGTTTTACTATATAATCTGTAGTCAATGAGGAAGTGGGTGGGTGGGTGTGGGGGAGATGGGAACAGGGAATGGGGGTAAGAAAATGGGAATCATGTTTTGCTAAAGGGGGAAATGGGAACAGGGAATGGGAGTAAGGAAGTTGGAATCATGTTTGGCTAAGGGTAGGAATGGGAACAGGGACACAGGTGTAAGGCTCTGTGGTGTCAGAGCTGGGAAGGAGGATACTAAGGAAGGAAACTGGAATCATGCTTGCTGGAAGTTCACCCCAATAAACATCGAATTGTTTGCACCTTTGGACTTCGGGTATTGTTGCTCTCTGTTCATACGAGAAGGACCAGGCAAGTAAGTGGGTGAAGGAATAAGCCCCCTAATAGGCCTTTACAGACAGGCCTGAATATCTATATCCTAACAAATAGCACAGATATAGGTGTGAGGTTTTTTGCAGGAGTGGGTGGGTGAGATTCGGTGGCCTGCGTTGTGCAGGAGGTCAGACTAGATGATCATAATGGTCCCTTTTGACCTAAATATTTATGAATCTATTAATCTATATGTAAAGGACCTCTGCTATAACTAGGGCCTTACCAAATTCACCATCCATTTTTTGGTCAATTTCACGGTCATAGGATTTTTAAATAATGAATGTCATCATTTCAGCTATTTAAATCTGAAATTTCAGTATTGTAGGGGTCCTGACCCAAAAAGGAGTTGTGGGGGGGCGGGGGGGAAGGGAGGAGTCACGAGGTTATTGTAAGGGGGGAGCGTGGTACTGTTACCTTTACTTCTGTGCTGCTGTTGGCAATGGTACTGCCTTCAGAGCTGGTTGGCTAGAGAGCAGCTGCTGGCTGAAGGCAGAGCTGCCGCCAGCAGCAGCGCAGAAGTAAGGATGGCATGGTATGGTATTTGCCACCCTTATTTCTGCGCTGCTGCTGGGGATCGTTGCCTTCAGGGCTGGGTGCCTAGCCAGCAGCCGCTGCTCTCTGACTGTCCAGCTCTGAAGGCAGTGCAGAAGTAAGGGTGGCAATATTGTGACCTCCCCCCAAAAATAACCTTGTGATGCCCCCCACAACTCCCTTTTGGGTCAGGAAGCCCAATTTCAGAAACACTGGTCTCCCCCCATGAAATCTGTATTGTATACTCATCATTTGAGGATAAGTGTCTATTCAGTCCCTAACCTCTGCCAGAAAATCTGCCAATTAGCGGCAGTGATTTTCCTTTGGCGAGGTAGATACCTGTCCACTAAGAACTGGCCAACAGTATGAAAACTTTATCCATTCGTCAGCCTTTTGGTGGTAAAAACATTTGGTCACAACTGATCTAAATTGGATTTGAACCAGGAGCCTAGAAATGAAAGAGAATCCATGTCCCAAAGCCAATTCCCAAAGCCGTGCAGTCCCCCAAACTGAAAACTATGCAACACAACTATTCTCAAGATTACAAGGCAGTAACACCAATTGCATACAGAACAATTTTTCTATAATTACAGAGTAAGGGCTTAATCCTGCAAGCCTTTCATTCTTGCAATCCCCAATTAAAACCAGACAACACTCAAAGTGCTTAGCACTGTCCAGAGTCAAATCCTAAATGAGACAGAGTTCAGCTGACAGAGAAGGATGTTGATGGTGGGAATTATCTACTGTTCAACTCATGGTTTTGTTTAAATTTAACAGGCCTATTTCTTGACCTTTTTATATGTATGTATATTACAGTTTGCCATTTGCTTTTTACATTATGGCCCAGATCTTCAACTGTAAATTGGCCTGGTGAAGTTAATGGAAGAACACCCTTTTACACCAGCTGAGGATCTGGCCCAATATCTTTATGTTGCAATGTGAGTGAAGTTGTGCAGCTTTGAGATGAAGAATGAGAGTAGCAGTGATGGTTCACAGAAGAAGGCTTGTTGAAAGAAATTAAGCCATTTTAGATGTTAGACCATTGCATTCAAATACACTCCCACAGAAAATCCTTTGTTTAGACAAATACTACTTTCAAGAAAGGACAATTAGTACATTCTTTGGCCCAAATCCTGCTTAACATACTCACATTAGAATCTCATTAAAGTCAACGGGACTGCTTGTGTAAGATATGCAAGATTTGCTTTTAATAGCTATCTTTAATTTCTGCTGTATTTTCTGATATGTTTGTGCATTTAGTTATTAACAGAAAGGGGGGGGGGGCACAAATGAACAAGAAGAAATAAAACAAGATAAACATTCCTGGTCATGAATGACTTACTTTTTAATAGTTATTTACAAAGTGGTTGATGGAATTTAATGCAAAGTCTAACCCAAATCCTTAACTATTCCACATGAAACAGTGAGATTTCAAGGCACATGCTTTCAGGAGACTACTTCAAGCAAAGTGTCAGATTTCATTGTAATGCAACAGTAACAACCTTACAGTACTTGGTGGGTGGAAGTTTTTCATTCACTGTATTACTTTTTAGTTTCACAGCATTTTATTTTGTGTTTTTGCTGGCTCTTCAGTGGAACAAAAAAGAATCTCATGTCCCATTATCTTTCTAAGGCCTTCGTATGGTTCCCACAAGGGTCAAGAAAACAATTTTTCAGCTGCTATCATGAAAATCAAGCGAGTGCTGATTACAAACCATAAGAGAGTATCTTCTGAATTCCTTTCATCATTATTTTAATAGCAGAGCAAAAGAACATTGTTTCAGAAGAAGCAGAGTAGAGCTATCCTCTGAAATAAGTAGGTTATATAAGGATCTTTTTGCAAGGTTCAAGGAGTCTTTGAGAAGGTTTTTTTGATTTTCTGTTCTCTTAGACGATTTTCTATTTTCTTCAGTCTAAAAGGTTCAGGTGCAATTTACATTTAACCCTAGATTCCTAGGGCATCCATTTTGTGATACCTTATTTCTGATAAGTATAGGACCTAAATAATTTTCAATAGTAAAAGTGAGGAAATGCCATATTTGTTTGGGGCATAGATTAGTGTGGTACTAAAATGAGTTGCATCCTTCCATTTGAGGGTTATGTCCTGGGTGCAGACTCCACGGACGGCAGAATTGGTGCAGTTTCCCTGTGCAGAAGGGAAGGGAGGGCTGGATTGGGCAAGTTATGTACAAAGTATAAACTTGAGGCTTGATCCTGCAAGGTGCAGAACACCCTCCACTCTCTTTTAATTCAGCAAGTGGTGCTGGTGCTCAGCAGCATGCAGGCCTGATCTGTTCTTGCAAAGGCTTATGCTCATCAGTAACAGGCTTGGTGTCTTACATTTTTTATTAATACCTAAAACAAAACGTGATCTACAAGTATTAATGAGCAAAACAAGCCAAGTTTGAAGGTTCTTGCTTTGGCCATTGTTGAATCATCCAAACATGCAATATGTAATTAGAACACCCTGTGTTGGCAAGATGCATTTATTTTATCTTTGCAGTACTCAAAAATGTCTGAATCTATTTCTCTCAAAAGGTTCTACATGTACAAAATGAAGAAAAGTGACCTTTGGGCTGAAACGAGTAATGGAAAATTTCACCCATGAAGGCCTTTTCTCAGAAAGCCATGAGCAACTGAAATGGCATGGTTAGAAGAGAAGATGGCCCTCAACCTGAACTATGGCATGTGCAATCTGTAGCAATAATAATGATGGGTGTACATCTGTAGGTACATTACAAACACCATGTTTCTCTCTTCTTTTAAATAATTGCCAAGCAAGGTGAATCACTGGTTTACATGCTATCTGGAAGCTGTGCAGCATTTTGTTAATCAGATAGGGAGCCTCAACAATGGCCTTTCACCTTTTCTAGTATGGAGCAACTGCACAAACTCTCCACATCACTTGACCACGGATAAGGTTTTTCTGGGAAGAATGTGTATGGAGTGACCTCATAGGAGATCCTCACAGAGCCATGTTCATTGCAGAAAGGATCTATGTACCTGCTCCAGATACTCTAGGTCCACACAGAAGTCCACCCAAAAAGTGAGGGAGGATGATGAGATTCAGTTGACCCAATGCCCTAGGCCATTAGTTTTGGTGTGGCAATGATGTGGGCAGGCCCCAAATTGGAGGGATGGATTTCACCACTTGAAACCTATACAATGCTCCCATACACAACTTGATCACTAACCCTCAAGGCTGGTGGCGTGAATTTCATACACTATATTTCCTGAAACATAAAGTTAGGCATATAGTTAGAGTTTGAAAATCTTAGGCACCTAAATACCTTTACAAAAAAATCTGCCTTCGACCTTTCACTCAGGCAGTAGAGGCTCAAGATTTTAGTGAGAGAGGTTTCAGATTCAGTCATTCACTAGGGATGTCATTTCATACTTGTATATTTTTCCTATTTCCAAGACTAAGACATCACCTTCCCACCTTACAGTCTATGGTAATACAAGTAGCCATCACAATGACCATACATAATCTAAATGGTCACCAATATGTCCAACTCTACGGCTACTGTCAAGGTTCCTTCCTCACTCTGAATTCTAGAGTACAGATGTGGGGACCTGCATGAAAGACCCCCTAAGCTTATTTTTACCAGCTTAGGTTAAAAACTTCCCCAAGGTACAAACTTTTCCTTGACCTTGAACCGTATGCTGCCACCACCAAGCATGTTAAACAAAGAACAGGGAAAGAGACCACTTGGAGAAGTCTTCCCCCAAAATATCCCACCCAAGCCCTACACCCCATTTCCTGTGGAAGGCTTGATAAGAATCCTCACCAATTTGTACAGGTGAACACAGACCCAAACCCTTGGATCTTAAGAACAATGAAAAATCAATCAGGTTCTTAAGAGAAGAATTTTAATTAAAGAAAAAGTAAAAGAATCACCTCTGTAAAATCAGGCTGATAAATACCTTACAGGGTAATCAGATTCCAAACACAGAGAATCCCTCTAGGTAAAACCTTAAGTTACAAAAAGACACAAAATCAGGAATATACATTCCATCCAGCACAGCTTATTTTACCAGCCATTTAACAAAAGGAAATCTAACGCATTTCTAGCTAGATTACTTAGTAACTTAACAGGAGTTCTAAGGCTGCATTCCTGATCTGTTCCCGGCAAAAGCATCACACACACACAGACAGAACCCTTTGTCCCCCCTCCAGATTTGAAAGTATCTTGTCCCCTCATTGGTCATTTTGGGTCAGGTGCCAGCGAGGTTACCTTAGCTGCTTAACCCTCTACGGGTGAAAGGGTTTTGTCTCTGGCCAGGAGGGATTTTATAGCACTGTATACAGAAAGATGGTTACCCTTCCCTTTATATTTATGACAGCTACATATTTCATAACATTGCAGAATGAGGCCAATAGTATCTAGGTAGAAGCCTGCATTGCAAACTTATCAATATTTTTTTCCAAACACTGAGCTCAATTTTTTATTTATCTATCTTCTTAATTCTCTTTATATTCTGCTAAGTGCCACTTAATAATTTAAGAAGCAGTAGGCATTACACTTTGGGTCCTGTTAGGATTCAGATCTTTAACGGTGATGAATCAAAAAAACACAAATGTAACTACAGAAAAAGCATTGCCACTCAAAATCCCTTTCTAAAAGTCAAACCCCAAGATTATAACGAATAATAAAAAGTAATCCATGAAAAACCAAACCTGTGTTTAGGTATGGCATAGATAGATAGGGTTTATTAATGCTTTAAAAATATGATTTCAAAAGATTCCTCTGGGGCAGTTATAGGATACGCAGTAACTGGAGGGAAACTGACATTTTGGAGAAGCAATGCATTTTACTGGGTTAAGCAGGATAGATGGACTCTACAGACCAGGAGTCTAGTCCCAACACTGCCGCTCACTTGATCTTTGCCCTTTAGGAAGTCATTTGATCTGTGTTTGTGCAGCATTGCGCACAACACGGCCCAATCCTGATGTAGTAACAGAAATGTATGGGATAAGGTGCAGTATTTAACAACACAACAGCATCATAGGGTGGGATTGTTTTTCCAACACCCCAAGTCAGAACCCTGGCGCTAGTGCTGTTAAATGAATTAGCGTCTTTTGGAGCTAGGACCAGACAGACCCCTTTGGCAGAGCCCTGGCGTAGAAGCGCTTTAATAGGCCAAAGAAGGCTCAGTCTACTATAATGCATGTGTGTAACACATGTAATCACTTAGTGTGAATGTGACAAGAGGGAAATATAAAATCTGACTTCAGCCTATAATACCACCCCCAGCATTGCTATCTCAGATAATGCCTGATAAATGGCCTGGAAAAAAAGAACCTTAAAATCCATTCTAAAAATCCTCTAATACTACTGGTATAGCAGCTCTAACCTCCCCAGGCATCTCACCCTCTCCCTGAAAGAATTAGATACTCAGTAACTTGTTCAAACCCTTCCCCTTACTAGAGTTATTCGTCCAATCAGGGAACAGAAATAATATCATGTGACGAATATCACATAATGTTATTAATGAATAGCAAATCTACACACAATGAATCTATGGCTTGCAATTTGCTCACATGTGGCTAGATTTTTAGAAGAACTCAGCACCTACTTAGACACTTAAATAAGGGCCATGTTTTCACGGCTTCTCAGCCTCCAGCAGTTCCTATGAGGCTACGTTGACCAGATTCTAGGATACATATTTATGGCCAGAGAACTTTATTGGAAAATGTGACCTATTTTAATGCTTAAATGGGAGCTGAGGTTTTTTTGAAAATTTGGCCCATAAAGTGTTTGTCAAACAGAGAAATTCAAAGTTTCTTTGCAAATAATTCCAATAAAGCCTGAACTTCGTCAAATAAATTGTTAGAATTAAGTATTATGTTAATTATAATTATTACTGTTCATTTAACTGTGATACTTTGCAAAAAATCTTATTTCCTACTTCAGCTTCTTTATTGTTATTATTGGGGTTGTCGGTTACTCTATTTTCTAGCCCATCTCTCAGTAGCCTACACTTCGTTAGCATGACTAATATCCAGGCTTAAGCAACTTCCTTTCAGGTGTTCTCCACAAGCAATACTAACTCAACATTAGTATTACTACCCAATAGGGAGTTTCAATGCTTTTCACTCATTTTGATCATTCTTGTTTAAAAACCAAAGTCTTCTTCCTGTGTTGATCCCATCAAAAGGGTCTTCTGTATGAGTTCTCAGCCTCCAAAGTGCTCTGTTTAATACCATATCCTCTATCACACCACATGCTTACATGTCTTCCTTTATGACATCCCCACTACTTCTTCTTGGGTCAGCCTATGTCTTTTTGCTTCAATCTTGGTCTGTTGGACTCTGTTGCCCACATAGCAGTCAGGACTGTGCTTTATATGACCAAACTATTTGAGCCTGTATGCTCTCATTTTTTTTTCATTTATGGGTGGTATTTTGAGTATGTCTCTAACATACTGTTCTCAGGGAGACATGTGCAGCCAGACCTAGCAGTCAGAGCCAGAGTCTGCAATCAACAGATAGGAGTCAAGAGTTGGTGGGGTCAGAATACCAGGAGGTCAGAGGTGGAAGACAAACTGGAGATTAGAACCATTAGAAGGGAACCAATGTCAGGCCAGGTCAGAAGCAGAAGACAAACTGGAGAACAGGAATGACAAGTCAAATGCCAGGAGTCAAGCTGGGTCAGAATGCCAGAAGAGCAAAGTGGGGTAGCTGGAGCAGGAAACACAAGGCACACAGGTGTTCAGACAGCTTCCCGTTGCTGCTGCTGACTTAAAAGTAGGGCCAGTGGGCCAATCAGCCACTCTGGGAGTCTACCAATAGGATCTTAGAGGTGGAGCTTTACACTGGGGCTGGACTTCATAGGTTTCAGACTAGCAGGTGGAGAGTTGGAGTATGGAGTATGCTGCTCTCACGAACCTTGCAGGTCTGGGTTTAATACCTGTGGGTCAACACACATTCTCTCTCTCTCTCCCCTCACTTGGTCTTTCTTGCTCATACCACTGATCCAGCTCAATGTTTGCATTTCTGTGGAACAAATCATTTGTTCGTGTTTCTTCTTTGTTGCCCAACACCCAGCGCCATACATAAAAATGGATGGACAACCATTTTTTGGACTTTCCCTTTTCATCCTACTGGTATCTTCTGTCACATGCTACATTATTTATCTCTACTCATTTAAGCCTGGCATTTATTATCCTAGCTCTAATATTCTCCTCTTTCCCCTTTTTTCTGGATTCTGGAATCCAGATACTTATTTAAAAATACAGTGCCATGTATAAATTATCCCTCCACATATTTGTATAATAAACCTCAGGTAAGTAAGTGCCTTATGAACTGATAATTTGGCTCAGTTTGGTGAAGAAATTGCCCCTATGCAATTCAATAAATAGGCAACTGCAATGCATCTTTTTAGATTTTAGTCCTGTACACAGGCTAGAAACATATACTGTATCTATTAGCTTCCTGTCTCCAGCATCCTCTTTACTTTTTATCAGCATAAATTTAGCCTCTGAAACATTTTTTTTTAAAGAGCATTTCTTGTCTAGTTATTCTCATGGTACAGTTGAATGTGTGATAGCTGACACACTACACTGTGCCTTAACCTACTAGTGATCCATCTAAATCAAAGATCTAATTATTCATTCCTGATGTATAATTAATATCCCCTTATTGCTAGAGCTTTACGGCACTGAAGCACAATGTTCCCTACAGAGGAAAGCTATTTACTGTAAACAGTGTCAAACAGCAACTGTTCTAAATTTTACTGTTATTTCAATACTATATTTTATATTAATTGCCCCTCCCAAATAGCACTTTAACAGCTTTGGTGCACATTTTTCAAATAGAGGGGGTGATGTTGCACACACCCCACATCTAGATCTGAAAAATGTATTTTGTATTTCTAAGATGGATAATTGTGTGTAAAATGTGGGCACTTATGTATCTGAGGGCCAGTATGCATGCACAACTGCATGTTTTGCACACGTGTGGTCTGCATGTATAATTGCCTGTTTGAACACGAATACTTTTGTAGAGCAGACCTCTGCATGGAGCTAACTACAGGATCACAGCCTTAGGTGACAGCTTAAGCACCTATGTTTGAAAACACTGCCTACTAGGTATATGTGGGCCACCCAGTGCATTGGGAACCTATATATTTTAGGTTACATTTCCCCACTGGCGTATTATTTATAATTGCATATGACAGGTGGCAAGAAAGGGACAAAAGCATTAGATTGGCCAGTGGCTCCAATTCTATTATAACTTAAAAGTTACAAAGCAATAATCCTGCATCTTGGCAAGGGGTTACACTAGATGACTCTTGTGGTCCCTTCTAATCCTGTCATTCTAATACAACACCAAAAAGCAACCTCCATTGGTAGTATGAAAGCCGGGAGGCAACTGACACTCCAAGCAGCATGGTCTCTGTCCACATGGCTCCAAATGGGGATCAAACATTCCCTGAAGTAAATTTTCAAAACTTGTCTACTGCCACAGCCAGACTGTGCCAAACAACTGATTCAATGCATTGCTAACAAGAATATTACTTTAATGTCATTCTTGTTCAGTGTGCCACAGACAATTCAAAGCTCAAATTGTCCTGATCGGTCACTTGCATGGTCAAAGAAACCAAGCCAACCAGTGATGTGAAGGTCATCTTTGAACCCAAAGGATGAACATTACTTTAATGTCACAGTTTGTGGATGGGAAATAGAGATCCCAATGTAAGCTGTCTAATATTACAGAAGAGAGCTTCCTTGATTGTCAGTATAGGTAATTCAGATACTTTCTTAAGAAAAAAATATTCAGGAAACTAAATTTAGTAGGCCTGTAAAAGAAATGGAAAAGATTATTCTTGAGAGACTAAAAGAGGCAGATTGGATGGCCCAAATGTACAGTCTCATTACTCTCTATAGTAAATTAAGTCAGAAACAGATTCAGTCATGGAAAAGGAATCTACAGTTTGAATTAAATGAAAAAGTATGGCATTATTTTAGGTATTTAAATACTTCCACCACCCTCATCACTGTAGTATCTGAGCACTTCACAATCATGAAATGGATTTTATCGTTAAATACCCCTGTGGGACAGGGAAATATTATCCTCATTTTACAGACATAGAACTGAAAAACAGGGTTGGATTAAGTGACTGAAACAATGTCACACAAAAATCTGTGGCTGAGCTAGGACTTGAACCCAGGTTTCCCTAGCCCAGTGGCCGAGTGGTTAAGGTACTCGGCCACAGTCCTGAAGGTTGTGGGTTTGCATTTCACTTGATCTCACATTGAAAAGCCACCTCTAGTTCAGCCAGTTACAAGATGGGTACCCGATCTATTGGGTCAGGGCTCTCAAAGACAGCTAGAGGTGATGCTGCCCACATCGCTCCCTTGTGTGCCATTGCATGGGAAACTGACATCCTTAACCGGGAGACAAGGTGGGTGATGTAATGTCTTTTATTGGGCTAACTTCTTTTGGTGAGAGAGACAAGCTTTAGGGCCACACAGAACTCTTTTTACAGAAGTTGGTCTAATAATATCCAGTATATATCCTCTAATATCCTGGGACCGCCATGTCTATAACTACAATTGTATGCCTTAACTAGGTCAGCCCAATGAGCCCTTAACTTTAACCTCTGACTCCTTAGTCCCAGTCCAATGCCTTAACCACTAAATCATCCTTCCTCACCTATTTATCAAGCTGCAGACAGTCTCCGAGATTCATTTGAGAAGATTCAAATCAAACTCATGTATTAGATGAGCAAGATACCTGACAAATGACATGATATAAATTCTAGCATGTGGAGCTGACGATGAAAACTGTGTGGTGATAGTGGGTTGTTGGTTTTTTAAAAATCTATGCTAGACATTTCGTCTTATCAAGCAATTTAGAGCTGTGATCAAAGAGGGAATATATGTATTATGGACATGGACTTGATTTGATCTCCAAAAATATTTCTGTACCTGGGATGAGCTTTTTTTAAAGATTCAGATAATCCTCAAATACTAACTGCCAAATAATTGAAGAAAATAATCCAACCCCAATTGGTCCAGATCCTCAGCTGGTATAAACCAGCATAGCTCCGTTGACCATTATTTAATTACCTGCTGTTTTCATACAAGTATGAGATTTTCCAAAATTCTCTCTGTTAGTTATTTATATGGCCCCCAACCATCAGAACAGCTCACAATATTTCATGGATGTATTCACAGTACCTCTGTGAGGTAGGGAAGTGCTTATGCCCATTTCACAGATGGACACCAGAAGTACAGAAAGATTAAGTGACTTGGCTAAGGTCACACAGGGAGTGTGGGGCAGAGCCTGGAATTGGACCCAGATCTCCCAATTGCCAGTCAAGCACTCTAACCACTGGACCACATTTCCCAGCTGGTTAGCTGCCATATTGTGTTATTCATGGAAATACATGGGAGCGAAAACAGCAGAGTGCTATGCCCGATCCAAAGTGCTAAGACATCAACAGGATTTTTCACCCTGACATCACTGGGCTTTTCCTCAGATTTTTGAACTCCGTGTGACAAGAAAAAGTGGGTCATTTCAAGGTAAGCTATACTGACAATTGTGTTAATAGTTGCCACCTTAACAAGGCCTTTGAGTAAGACACAGATGACACTTTTAATTGGTTGTTACTTTTTGGAAAGGGGAAAAATGATATAAATATTAAAGGCTTCAGAGTAGCAGTTGTGTTAGTCTGTATCCGCAAAAAGAAAAGGAGGACTTGTGGCACCTTAGAGACTAACAAATGTATTTGAGCATAAGCTTATGCTCAAATAAATTTGTTAATAAATATTAAAGTGATCATTCAACCACACTTTTATAGATCCATAAATAGCATGAGATTGTTTCTCGGTGTTCCCCACATGGTGAGTACCCACACAACTTATAAAAGCTTGTTTCATATTTGCTTGCCTCTCCATTATCTAGAATTAGGCTTCCTATTGCTTTTTTGCTCTCAGCTGCCTCTTGTCTCTCACTAGATGTACAAGACGTTGAGTTTTCTCTGAAAGCTAAGTAAACAAAAATTTTAGAAGCTATTTTTATTTAGCATAGTGGGTGGACTTCTCTTAGATACTCTTCTGCGAGATGAATGAACTCTGAAAGAAATAGCTACACTTCACAATAGCAATTAAAGCCAGAGTTAGTCTAAAACAACGGTATGAAGTTAATTTTGCTAAGAAGTAACAATCAAGTTGTTCTCCCTCCATAAAGTACCAGGAACAAGACATGAGTATTTTAAATATAAATCATTGCTGCTTCATGCTTGTCTCATGGTTCCTTTGGCTACATTAATCATTCTTATGGGGAAAAAAATTCTTAGAGTAGTATAAAATGAAAATCAATTTAGGATAAATACCACTACAGATTTATTTCCTTAGGGCCTGATCCAAAGTCCACTGAAGTCAATGAATGGTATTTGGATCACTCCCTTAAAATGTCAGTGTTTTGTGCATGAAGGATTAAGAAGCATTAGGACAGATGCACTGTTTTTGTAAGTAAGTGCAACTACACTAATTTCAGTGGAGTTACAGCTGCTTACATCACTGCTGAATTTGACCCATCCAACTTAACGCTTCAGAGGTGGTGACTGAATAGGTCAGCTTAACTATTTTCACCCCCAGTCCAGCTAAATTCAAATGGCATCTCGGCAATTCCTAAAGATTGAATTTCACAATATCATATGTAAAAGTGGTGCAAACTAACCAATCCTAAATTAGATGCCAGTAAGGTAAGTAGAAGAGAGGTCAGTGCAATGAGAAATTCAAATTTAAGGGGAAACATAAAAGTTAGTTATGATTTGGTTGAGTTCATGAAATGTGTTAATATGATTCTTTTCCCTATTGTTTTCCATTCTTTTATATGTAGTTTTAATATCACTGCAGCACTTTCTACCTTGTCCTCTGTTATTTTTATCTCAGAGGACTGTCAGGGTTATAAATGTTTCTGGTAATAATTATGGTAGTTCTGATCACAACTCCGCAGTTTAAATGAAAAACTCAAGTCATCATTAGGAGATTGAATCTCTGCTTTATATATGAAAGATGCAGAGTAACTACCCCAAATGACAGGATTTGCTCTAAGTACTGTATAAATGTGCTGAGAATATACAAGTAAATTCGTTAATTAGTTTATGAATTGAGATCAGGTTAAAATGGTCACTTTAAGAAACCCACCACTCCTTTTCTGACTTTCTTTGCCTTGAAAAACCTTAACAGAACAAGAAAAGGAGTACTTGTGGGCACCTTAGCCCTGGTCTACACTAGGACTTTAGGTCGAATTTAGCAGCGTTAAATCGATGTAAACCTGCACCCGTCCACACGATGAAGCCCTTTATTTTGACTTAAAGTGCTCTTAAAATCGATTTCCGTACTCCACCCCTGACAAGTGGATAAGCGCTTAAATTGGCCTTGCCGGGTTGAATTTGGGGTACCGTGGACACAATTTGATGGTATTGGCCTCCGGGAGCTATCTCAGAGTGCTCCATTGTGACCGCTCTGGACAGCACTCTCAACTCAGATGCACTGGCCAGGTAGACAGGAAAAGAACTGCGAACTTTTGAATCTCATTTCCTGTTTGGCCAGCGTGGCAAGCTGCAGGTGACCATGCAGAGCTCATCAGCACAGGTGACCATGACGGAGTCCCAGAATCGCAAAAGAGCTCCAGCATGGACTGAACGGGAGGTACGGGATCTGATCGCTGTATGGGGAGAGGAATCCGTGCTATCAGAACTCCGTTCCAGTTTTTGAAATGCCAAAACCTTTGTCAAAATCTCCCAGGGCATGAAGGACAGAGGCCATAACAGGGATCCGAAGCAGTGCCGTGTGAAACTTAAGGAGCTGAGGCAAGCCTACCAGAAAACCAGAGGGGCGAACGGCCGCTCCGGGTCAGAGCCCCAAACATGCCGCTTCTATGATGAGCTGCATGCCATTTTAGGGGGTTCAGCCACCACTACCCCAGCTGTGTTGTTTGACTCCTTCAATGAAGATGGAGGCAACACGGAAGCAGGTTTTGGGGATGATGATGAGGAGGAGGTTGTAGATAGCTCACAGCAAGCAAGTGGAGAAACCAGTTTTCCCGACAGCCAGGAACTGTTTCTCACCCTGGACCTGGAGCCAGTACCCCCTGAACCCACCCAAGGCTGCCTCCTGGACCTGGCAGGCAGAGAAGGGAGCTCCGGTAAGTGTACCTTTTAAAATAGTATACATGGTTTAAAAGCAAGCATGTGAAAGGATTAATTTGCCCTGGCATTCGCAGCTCTCCTGGATGTACTCCCAAAGCCTTTGCAAAAGGTTTCTGGGGAGGGCAGCCTTATTGCATCCTTCATGGTAGGACACTTTACCACTCCAGGCCAGTAACACGTACTCGGGAATCATTGTACAACAAAGCATTGCAGTGTATGTTTGCTGGAGTTCTTTATCTCTCTGTGTTATCCTCAGGAGAGTGAGATATCATTCATGGTCTCTTGGTTGAAATAGGGTGCTTTTCTCCAGGGGACATTCAGAGGAGCCCATTCCTGCTGAGCTGTTTGCCTGTGGCTGAACAGAAATGTTCCCCGCTGTTAGCCACAGGGAGGGGGGAGGGTTGAGGGGGTAGCCATGCGGTGCGGGGAGGCAAAATGCGATCTTCTAACAAAAGCACATGTGCTATGCATGTAATGTTAACAGCAAGGTTTACCCTGAAAGAGTGGAGCCACTGTTTTATAAAATGTGTCTTTTTAAATACCGCTGTCCCTTTTTTTTTCTCCACCAGCTGCATGTGTTTCAATGATCACAGGATTTTCTCCTTCCCAGAGTGAAGATTAGAAAGAAAAAAAAACGCACTCGTGATGAAATGTTCTCTGAGCTCATGCTGTCCTCCCACACTGACAGAGCACAGACGAATGCATGGAGGCAAATAATGCCAGAGTGCAGGAAAGCACAAAATGACCGGGAGGAGAGGTGGCGGGCTGAAGAGAGTAAGTGGCGGGCTAAAGACAGGGCTGAAGCTCAAATGTGGCGGCAGTGTGATGAGAGGAGGCAGGATTCAATGCTGAGGCTGCTGGAGGACCAAACCAGTATGCTCCAGTGTATGGCTGAGCTGCAGCAAAGGCAGCTGGAGCACAGACTGCCACTACAGCCCCTGTGTAACCAGCCGCCCTCCTCCCCAAGTTCCATAGCCTCCACACCCAGACGCACAAAAATGCGGTGGGGGGCCACTGGCCAACCAGCCACTTCGCCACAGAGGATTGCCCAAAAAAAGGAAGGCCGGCATTCAATAAATTTTAAAGTTGTAAACTTTTAAAGTGCTGTGTGGCATTTTCCTTCCCTCCTCCACCACCCCTCCTGGGCTACCTTGGTAGTCGTCCCCCTATTTGTGTGATGAATGAATAAAGAATGCATGAATGTGAAGCAACAATGACTTTATTGCCTCTGCAAGTAATGATTAAAGGGAGGAGGGGAGGGTGGTTAGCTTGAAGGGAAATAGACTGAACCAAGGGGCGGGGGGTTTCATCAAGGAGAAACAAAGAGAACTTTCACACCGTAGCCTGGCCAGTCATGAAACTTGTTTTCAAAGCTTCTCTGATGCGTACCGCGCCCTCCTGTGCTCTTCTAACCGCCCTCGTGTCTGGCTGCGTGTAACCAGCAGCCAGGCTATTTGCCTCAACCTCCCACCCCGCCATAAACGTCTCCCCCTTACTCTCACAGATATTGTGGAGCACACAGCAAGCAGTAATAACAGTGGGAATATTGGTTTTGCTGAGGTCTAAGTGAGTCAGTAAACTGCACCAGCGTGCCTTTAAACGTCCAAATGCACATTCTACCACCATTCTGCACTTGCTCAGTCTGTAGTTGAACACCTCCTGACTACTGTCCAGGCTGCCTGTGTACGGCTTCATGAGCCATGGCATTAAGGGGTAGGCTGGGTCCCCAAGGATACATATAGGCATTTCAACGTCCCCAACAGTTATTTTCTGGTCTGGGAATAAAGTCCCTTCCTGCAGCTTTTGAAACAGACCAGAGTTCCTGAAGATGCGAGTGTCATGTACCTTTCCCAGCAATCCCACGTTGATGTTGGTGAAATGTCCCTTGTGATCCACCAGTGTTTGCAGCACCATTGAAAAGTACCCCTTGCGGTTTATGTACTCACCGGCTTGGTGCTCCGGTGCCAAGATAGGGATATGGGTTCCATCTATGGCCCCACCACAGTTAGGGAATCCCATTGCAGCAAAGCCATCCACTATGACCTGCACATTTCCCAGAGTCACTACCCTTGATATCAGCAGATCTTTGATTGCGCTGGCTACTTGCATCACAGCAGCCCCCACAGTAGATTTGCCCACTCCAAATTGATTCCCAACTGACCGGTAGCTGTCTGGCGTTGCAAGCTTCCACAGGGCTATCGCCACTCGCTTCTCAACTGTGAGGCCTGCTCTCATCTTGGTATTCATGCACTTCAGGGAAGGGGAAAGCAAGTGAAAGTTCCATGAAAGTGCCCTTACGCATGCAAAAGTTTCGCAGCCACTGGGAATCGTTCCAGACCTGCAACACTATGCGGTCCCACCAGTCTGTGCTTGTTTCCCGAGCCCAGAATCAGCGTTCCACAGCATGAACCTGCCCCATTAGCACCATGATGCATGCATTGGCAGGGCCCATGCTTTCAGAGAAATCTGTGTCCGTGTCCTGATCACTCACGTGACCGCGCTGACGTCGCCTCCTTCCCCGGTATCGCTCTGCCAGGTTCTGATGCTGCATATACTGCTGGATAATGCGTGTGGTGTTTAATGTGCTCCTAATTGCCAAAGTGAGCTGAGCGGCCTCCATGCTTGCCTTGGTATGGTGTCCGCACAGAAAAAAGGCGCGGAACGATTGTCTGCCGTTGCTCTGACGGAGGGAGGGGCGACTGACGACACGGCTTACAGGGTTGGCTTCAGGGAGCTAAAATCAACAAAGGGGGTGGCTTTACATCAAGGAGTATTTCAGGCAGGACTTCACGGAGGGTTCCAATCAGAAATGGTGCACCTAAGTTATTATTCTTATTGGAACAAGGAGGTTAGTCTGGCCTCTGATTGATACGTGGCTAGATTTACCTCGCTGCACCTTCTCTGTGAGTGACTGCAGTGTGACCTAGAGGAATGAGTCCCCTAGACGGGGGGGGGGGGGGGAGGGTGTGTGTGGAAGCAAATGAGTACAAAACAAATCTGGTCTATTTCTTGTTTTGATCCACTCCATCTATCTTTTACATCTTTGGCTGGCAGCAGACGGTGTAGAAGGACTGCATGACATCCACATCTCATGGCTGCTCGGCAGAAGATGGTGCAATATGACTGCTATCCATCCTCATCTCTTGCCTGCCTGGCAGATGATGGTACAGTACAACTGCTAGCAATCCATATCGCCTGCCTGCTTACCATAAGACAGTTCAATAGGACTGACTGCAGGACTAAAGAGAATGACCTGGTCAAGTCACTCCAAATTTAGTCCCTGCGCCCATGTCTGCCCAGGCGCTCCTGGCCGACGTGGCCAGGAGCACCTCGGACATGACGAGGATGGCTACCAGTCGTATTGCACCGTCTGCTGCCAGAAGGCAAGGGGTTGCTGCTACTGTGTAGCAACGCAGTACGGCGTCTGCCAGCACCCAGGAGACAAACAGTGACGGTTACCTGAGCGGGCTCCATGCTTGCCGTGGTATGGCGTCTGCACAGGTAACTCAGGAAAAAAGGCGCAAAACGAGTATCTGCCCTTGCTTTCACGGAGGGAGGGAGGGAACGGGGGCCTGACGATATGTACCCAGAACCACCCGCGACAATGTTTTAGCCCCATCAGGCATTGGGATCTCAACCCAGAATTCCAATGGGCAGCGGAGACTGCAGGAACTGTGGGTTAGCTACCTACAGTGCAACACTCCAGAAGTCGACGCTTGCCTCGGTACTCCGCCGAGTTAATGCACTTAATGCACTTAGAGCATTTTCTGACACACACTCAAATATATAAAACCGATTTCTAAAAAAACGACTTCTATAAATTTGACCTAATTCCGTAGTGTAGACATACCCTTAGAGACTAACAAATTTATTTGAGCATAAGTTTTTGTGAGCTACAGCTCACTTCATCGGATGCATTCAGTGAAGTAGCTCACGAAAGCTTATGCTCAAATAAATTTGTTAGTCTCTAAGGTGTCTCAAGTACTCCTTTTCTTTTTGCGAATACAGACCAACACGGCTGCTACTCTGAAACTTAATAGAACACTGATCCTTCACACAGTTACACATAAGTCTTGTGTGTAGGCTACACTTGGATAAGCTGTCATTAAGATCAGTTATAAATAACAATTGTAATTAATTTTTACTATTACAGGTTATCTGTATTGTCATCTGTTTGTGCTGAATGCAATATTATAATTATTTGTGCTGTAGTAGTGTCGAAGATCCCCAGACATGTGTTAGGTGCTGTACGAACACAGAGCAAAAAAATGGCTGCTGCTTACAACAGCACTGTGATCATCATTTGGGCCTTGGGTTTCTACCATAACAAATATTTACTATGACAGATCAATAGCTCTGCTTACTCCTACATGGAGCCATTTTGAGATAACTCAGCCAGTCATCTGTCTTCCTCACTATCTAATCTGCATACTGCAATTTTATTGGCTGAAAAGAGTCAGTGGTGTGAGGAGGACTACACTCATTTTTATTTTATTTATTAAAGAAAATAATATTGCATTTTGGGCAAAAAAGAGCAATGTTCCTTTAATTTGGACATGAACATTTAGTGGACAGCCACAAAGCACAATGAAGGTTTGATTCCACCAGGCCCAATCCCACCTTCTGATAAATGTAGATTCAGTTATACATTGGCCACTGTCTTGGGCTATATTGCAGTCACTTTTGTGCCTCCATATCAACAACAACAACAACAAATGGCAGCTACAAGAAAATGATCCCTGCATAGGACATAACCAGTGGTGAAGAGCAGACATAGCACCTCCTATGCTCCCCACTTCCTCCCTGAAATCAGATGGGGCATAGCTAGCGCATGATATGGGGCACCTCTACATGTCCAACAGCCATAAATGGACACTTCAGACAGTTAGGGTGAGGTTGAGGGGGCAGATGAGCTGCCTATATTTTGGACTACCTAAAAAACAGCATAGGGTTTCCTCTTTATTTTGTGCTGTGTGATGTTTTTATGACACACCGTGGGTTTTTTTTTGCTAAGGACTGTAAATTATTTAGCAATACACAGCCTGCAGTCCAGCCAGTCTTGAGATTGCACACGACACAGTGAATAGATGTACACTGGAAAGGTGCCAGATCGCATATTGCACATCTGGCTGTTAGGGGTTTATAGCCAAAGATAAAGAGGAGTTTGTCACAAAGGCAGCAGTCCAGCCTGACACAAATCTACGAGCGGGCATGGAGTTAGCTCCTTTGAATGCTCAGCTCTCACATCCTGAATTACAAACGCTCTCTCCTGATCAGTGCAGAAGGGGAGGTAGTGTCTTAGCACTGATGCCTGTGACTTTTTCCAAACCAAAGACTCCTTTTGGAGATGGAACACAGCCAGGTCTTTTAATTGGGATCAACAAATCAAACCAGAGAGTAACACGAATAATTAAACATAAATTGAATACCCCAAATTTCAGGGTTGTTTCCATCAGGTCTCTCAGTTCAGACACATCTCTGTTTGTAATTTATAGGAATTCTCAGGTGATTTCACTGCTTATGACTGCTGGTTTCCAGAGTACAATATAAAGCATGCCCATTTTCTCAGGTTTTTGCCTGGGGTAGGACTGAGTGCAGGGTAGAGAAAAAAAAACTCCTTTTGCTTATAGTGGTAAGCAGAAATGCAGAGCACGCTTGCACCCTGATGCACTATATGTGCGCACGGTCTCAATTATAAAACAAATGATGTAACACAGACGGGGGGAAATCCTATCTGGCCTTATGTTGCCTCCCAAGATTCAGTACGCAGCAGAGATTATGCATGTCCATTGCATAGGAACAAGGCACTAAAGAGGCCCTGGGAGAAGACAGCACACCACACTGGCTCTCTATACTGGAACAGTGGGAGAGGGAGGCAGGACTGATGGGAGAATAGTGAGTGGGTCTGTGTGTAGTACAAAACCCACATATGTAGCATGGGAGCAATGGACTTCCTCTACATCATGCAGTATCCAACGACCACGGTCAGCTAACGCATGCTGGGACTAGAGAGTCTGTCCCTAAGCACCAGGTCCTTTATAGGCAGTTTCCTGACCCACAGCCTGTTTGCCTCAAGAAGTAAGAGTTAAACTGAAAAGCTATTTAGATTTGCCCCGCAAATCTAAACTGAACATAAAACTACAAATAATGTTCTTAGCTTTCCCTGAGTATGGGAGAGATGTTGCACAACCTCTGTGGCTGACAATCCCACAAACCTATTTGGAACTATCTTTCCCAGTGTCCTTCACCAGTTCAGTTGATAACTACAGTAATTTGAAGCCCTGATTCAGCACTAACTAAAGGGTATCTATATAAGAACACGCAGGAAAAGTTCATCTGGATCAGCTAAAGGTATGAATTTACAGTGGATTAATTGAACTCCATTGAGGAGGGGAGCTGGGAGGAAGAGAAGGAACTTACTCAGAAATCAAATGGCCTTAAGTCAGTTTAGTTTAATTCAAAGTGTATTAACGTTAGTTTAGATACTCCACAAAGGTTTGTTTCATGATACAATGGTCATGTCTACCCTAGTAAAAGAGATGTGTTCTTAACATGTTAAATCCTAGTGTAGAGAAGGCAGTTGTAGTTAATGTGTGTTAGATGGTGGAGGTAAACCCTAGGGTTATCTTCAAAATGAATTAAACTACACCAAATTGAGGTCACTTGAATTTTGAATAAAAGTGTCCTCACAGGCGTTTAATGCAGTTTAACTAATCTGCATTAAAATTAATTTGGATTAATGTATGTAGACAAGCCCTATGTAGACAAGCCCCAGGCATGTTCTAGTCTCGCTCATGCCACTGGGACCACTTAAATGCTTAATGTTAGAAGCCTGCTAAATGCCTTCATTGAACTGGGGTCATCATAGTCAAGTAGAATTAACAGCAGGAGCCAGGCCCATCATGACTGAAACTGTATGACAACTTTGCCTTCACCAAGCTACAAACTTTTTCAACATTTTATTTTTTTAAATGCGAAGCCTTCTATTATTTGCTGTGTCACCTCTAATGATACCTTGAGCTCATCATATGACCCCCCCCCCCCCCGCAAGGGACAACAGAGCAAAACAAACGGAAAGTGTCAAATTATCTCTCACCACTTCAGTGTTTCCATCTAATAAATTCATTTTAACAACAACAAAAATCAAACATAAGCTTAAATCATGCCACTTTTACCCAGAGTGATTAGTACTTATCTCTTCAAGTAGTCCTATTGAAGTCAATGGAAGCACTTGTGTAGGTATTGTTCAATGGACCTCATAAAATAAACTCAGACAAGAAGTTGGACCATTTTCACCTACTCCCTTGTAGTTATAAACTGAAACAACAACAAATAATGTTTTCTTATCAAAGGTGAGACTCTGTTAAATTTGTAGATGCCAAACGGTTATTTTATGACTCTGTACATTTTTAGGTTTCTTTGCCCTTTTTCCTCCAGATTTTACAAACAACCTAATTGCAATTAATGAACCATACAGTAGCAAAACAGGTTAAGAGAACAATCTGCTAGAAGAGAAATTTTAGCTGTCACCATAGCCTGGGGCAATTTTGGTTGATCCCATTTTTACTTCTGTTTTGGAAACAAATTTCAAAATTTCAGCAATATCAAAGCAGCTCAGCCCAGGAGCTGAGTTGAAGAGACTCAGGAGTTAAGAAATAATGATATTCCCTAAACTATGTCAAACTGTTGGATTAAAGGGTATCAACAGTAGATCCTTCACTTGAAGGATGAGAAGGCTTGGTTATGCAACAATTGATGCCATTTCAGCATCTGCAATCCGGCCATGTCTACTGATACCTTTGCAGCAGGAAAGAGTGTTATATGGCACTGTCAATCATTCTCTCTCAGACATGCACATAAATGTTCAGACTGCCAGATCTAGCAGAAATGTCAGAGCAGGACCAAAAAGGAGACAATCTACTGACAACTGGAGTGACTTAGCTCCCCTGCTCCCTCAGGCCACAAAGCACCTTGTTATTGCTTCCATTGTGTATGGAGGACTGAAAGGGCACACAAGCCCAAACCTTTCCCCGTTTAGGCCCAATCCTGCATTGCTGCTCCTTTTGACATCAGTAGATAACAAGGGAACAGTTTTCAGAATCCCAGCTATTAGAGCTCAAGAAAAGGGAGATTGGTTCTATTTTGTCTCAGGCATTAAAACTAGAACTCCCAAACTTGGGATAAATTGGGATCTAGATCCTGACTTCACAATTCAGATGTGTCTCTCCTTTTAATGTGGCACCTCTCTACTGATGCATTCCTTCTCTTTTCAGTCATGCTGGTTTACAGTTTACTAAGAAAAAATGTTTTTACCTCTTTTAGAAATCCACTGTCAATAGAACTACTAAAAAGGGAAGGTACAGTTTTCTATTCTGCCTCGTGCATTAGCAAAACTACCAGACAAATTCTGATTGTGGAATTGTGATAATTGGCAATGATTTATGAAGCAGAACGAACACAACTCGGTTGTCAGATAGTAGGTGCACCTGCATTGCTAGCAGCCATAAATAATATTAAAAACTAATTACATTTGGTAGATGGGGGAATAAGTGTGTGACACCATGGTCTAGTAACCCATGCTTACACAGGGCTTGCCTATGAAGGACATTCAGGAAAATTAATCCAAATTAACTAAAGTGTGAATTGGAAGTAGCATTTAAACCTCTTTGTGAACACCTTCATTCAGAAAGTGGCCTTAACTAGATTTAGTTTAATTTGCTTCCAAAGCAAATTAAGCTAAACTGCAATAAGGCCACTTTATTTCTGAATAACAGCATCCACAAAGATTTTTAATGAGGTTTAACTAATCCACTGGTCCTGCTGTGGATGACCCACCCATGGGCGTCATGTTCAATGTCATTTCTGTACAGTCACTTTTTTAGTGGGCCACTTTAATAATGTTTTTGTTGGTTAATTCAGCAAAGAGAGGTTCTATAGAACACAGGGTATGTGTGCCTGGATCAGAACATTGATCATTAAATCCCATCTCCTGCCCTGCTTCTACTTCATAAGAAATTGAAAAGTCACCCATGTTGTATTTTCTGTTACCCTACACTTCAGCCTCACAACCAACATAGTTATGCTAATACAAAACCCTGTGCTTATGCCAGGCCTTAGTGTCTGACTATCCCTGCCAAAATTCCTTCTACTCTGGATATCTGTTTTTAGTACAGAAACCCTCCTAAACCCTAGCCTATTGCAGGGTTCCTTTCCTGCATAATATAGGCACCATTTCTGCACCAGATTATTATTTATATTATGATAGCACTTAAAAGCCCAATTAAAATGGGATCACCCCACTGCGTTATTTCTTAATATGGATGTACAGAACCTAATACCTGCCCCAAGAGTTTATAAATTTAAATACATAAAACAGACAAAGATAAAGTGACTTGCTCACGGTCAGCATCAGAAAGGGAACCAGGGGTCGGCAACATGTATGTACACAGACACAAGTGCCCATGGTAAAAATTTTGAGGTCCGTGAAGGGTGCTCATGGACAGCTCCCCTGCAAGTGGCTCCCCATCCCTGCTGTTGCTGGTGGAGGCGTGGCCAGGCAGCTCTGCCCACTGCTTCTGTCCACGCTGACTCCGTGGCTCCCAGCCCATTGGCCAGAAATCATGGCCAATGGGAGCTGCCAGGGGCAGCACCTGTAGACAGAGGCAGCGTGCCTGCAGAGCTGCCTGGCTGCACTTCCACCAGCAACGGCAGGGATGGGGAGCCACTCACAGGGAGCCATCAGAGGTGAGCCTCCCCACAAGCAACTCCCCCGTCCCTGCTGTTGCTGGCTGGCGGAGGCGCGGCCAGGTGCCTCTGCATGCTGCCTCCATCCCTGCTCCCTGAGCGCAGACTTTGCGGTTCCCAGCCCATTGGCCGAGAACTGTGTCCAGTGGGAGCTTTGGGAGCCACACCTGAGGATGAGGCAGCATGCAGAACCATCTTACCGTGCCTCCGCATAGGAGCTGGATGAGGGACATGCCTCTACTTCCTGGAGCTGCTTGAAGTAAAGACTGCATGGAGCCTGCCCACCCCACGCCCCCACACTCCACCCCACGTCCCAGCCCTAATCCCCCTCCCACTCTCTGAACCTAGCCTGGAGTTCCCCTCCTGCACTCTGAACCCTTCAGCCCCAGCCTGGAGCCCCCTCCTTCAGCCCAAATCCCTCATCCCCAGCCCCACACCAGAGTCTGCACCCCCAGCTGGAGCCCTCCTTCCCCTCCCCCCGCATCCTGAACCCCTCATTTCTGGCCGCACCCAAGAACCTGCAGCCCCAGCCCAGAGCCCACCCCCCCACCCCCTGACTCAGCTCAGAGACCTCCCCCCCTGCCGCCAATGTCCATCACTAAGTCCAGTAATTTTTTCAAGTGTCAGTTGTGCAACATGATGGTGCTGACCCCTGAATAAAACTCAGGTCTCCTGACTCCCCATCCAGTATCCTGTTCACTAGACAACACTTCTTTATCATCAGATTGTGGAATATAATAGTTTGATTCTGCAAATACCAAGTTCCTTCTGCCTCTTTTCAAGTCGACTTGCATTGTTACTGACTCTGACTTATCTATGGTGTGATGCTTAGCACCCTGCATCATTGTAACAACTTACATGGAATTTGGGAGGTAGAAGCTCAGTATGCAGGAGAGAAGAATTTACAGGATGCACCAGGAAGTCAGTCTGTGTGCTCATGGCTAGAATGCTAGCTGCAGTTCTCTGTACACAGTTCTCCTTATAAATAACCAGCTTTGTTTACAAGCATAAAGTCCTTTTGTGTTTTTCCCAGCACATGGTGCATTAAACAAGCCGCAGGTCCCCAAAATGCCAGACACAGCATGTAAGAAAAGAAGCAATAAAAAAAAATTCTGGTAAACAAATGGCATTCTACTTCCCTCAAAGCCAATAAAGATCCTATTCAGTTCAAATATCCTCTCCTTACAGTATTCGAGAAGGCTCAAAACTATCTCCCAAACAGTTTGCTCAGCCTTAACACAAAGTGAGTCTAAATCAGTTTCTCCCCCCTCAGGCTTCTGCTCCAATATACTCTGGAGACATTTTTGCTCTTCATGTTATTATATTTCGGACTCAGAAGCAGAATTTGTCAAATAAGAAAATTTTCTGCCCTATGGGTCTAGGCGGAGTTCCATTTTTCTAGATTTAGTTCAGGTAGTCGTATCAGGCACCTTCTCGGAGGTCAGAATTTCTGTGGATTAAACCTAATGAAGAGTTTGTTCCATCTTGTTTAAACTTCAAGCCATTTTAGTGGAAAGGAAACATTCATTTTCTTTATTGATGATGCAGACAAAAAAAATTGCTTTAAAGCAGCCACAAAGGAAGATCAACACAGAAGTCAGAAATAGGATAGAGAGACCATCATTAAAATCCTGTGGGTCTAAATATGGTAATAGAATTGGATGATTAAAATAAGGAAAAATAATGAGAAAAATGATTGGTAAAGAGGTGTTTTCTCTCTTGATTGCTTGTTATAGTCTTTGGAAACCTTGTATAGAAACCACATTTTGCTCTAGGGTCTCATTCTACAGTCCTTCAGACTAAGTTCCCATTGAGTTTAGGAAGTCCTTCTATTACCAGAAGGAGTTTTTCTTGTCTAAGGACTATAATAACTATTATTATGCTTGTCATAAATGTAAAGGGAAGGGTAAACCCCTTTAAAATCCCTCCTGGCCAGAGGAAAAATCCTCTCACCTGTAAAGGGTTAAGAAGCTAAAGGTCACCTCGCTGGCACCTGACCAAAATGACCAATGAGGAGACAAGATACTTTCCAAAGCTGGGAGGAGGGAGAGAAACAAAGGGTCTGTGTGTCTGTCTGTATGCTGCTTTGCCGGGGATAGACCAGGAATGGAGTCTTAGAACTTTTAGTAAGTAATCTAGCTAGGTATGGTTAGATTATGATTTCTTTAAATGGCTGAGAAAAGAACTGTGCTGAATAGAATGACTATTTCTGTCTGTGTGTCTTTTTTGTAACTTAAAGTTTTGCCTAGAGGGATTCTCTATGTTTTGAATCTAATTACCCTGTAAGGTACCTACCATCCTGATTTTACAGGAGTGATTCCTTTACTCCTATTTACTTCTATTTCTATTAAAAGTCTTCTTGTAAGAAAACTGAATGCTTTTTCATTGTTCTCAGATCCAAGGGTTTGGGTCTGTGGTCACCTATGCAAATTGGTGAGGATTTTTACCAAACCTTTCCCAGGAAGCGGGGTGCAAGGGTTGGGAGGATTTTGGGGGGAGAGACGTGTCCAAACTACGTTTCCCAGTAAACCCAGTTAGAGTTTGGTGGTGGCAGTGGTTATTCCAAGGACAAAGGATAAAATTAATTTGTATCTTGGGGAAGTTTTAACCTAAGCTGGTAAAAGTAAGCTTAGGAGGTTTTCATGCAGGTCCCCACATCTGTACCCTAGAGTTCAGAGTGGGGGAGGAACCTTGACAATGCTAGTGCATAGGGACTCCAAACAGTGACCACTAGTAACCTGTTATGCTCGATGCTGTACAAAAAGAAAGCTTCTGCCCCAAACAACTCCCAGTCTAGGATTTAGACAATAAGCAGTAGATGAATAAACAGGCAAATGAAATGACTGGCAGAAAGTCAAGATAACTGTAGAGACAGCTGTGATTGAATACATTAGTCACAACAACAGTTGCAATAGTCACAAATGATTGCCACCTGAGCTAATGGCGAAGAGATCAGACCCTAATTGTCACACTATAGACAGGACCTGGGTGATATTTCTATTGTTCTGAGCCCCTCTTCTTCGCCCACTATGCATATTATGGGTTGTCATTTTTCCTCTAAATAACTTTTTGCAAACTCTTCTCTATGAATTAGATACTTCATGAAAGGCAGATCTGTAAATATATTCTATTAGTATGATGTGATATGATTTACAACAGTCATTTTGTCACAGTTATCACCAGGAGAGCAGAATCCATCTGCAGCAAGAGGCTTTTAAGTGTGTCAATAATTTATGCTGCGGCTATCCACTCTTCCTGTTTGTTGCTGTTCTGGCAGAATGGCTACTCCCTGATCCCTCTTATAGTTGAAATGGAACATGGGTTTGAGGACAGATCAGATTTGTTCTCCTTTATGTATTCTCTTGTACTCTAAGTAATAGTTCAGAAGGGTCGGCTCAAGGAAAAGAATGTGTGTGTTGATAAACAAAGTCTGAAGAACAAATTAAACTTATTGGACATTCAAGAACACTGCATGTACACCTGAAAACAAAGAGCCACAAATAGAGGGCACAAGTGAACTATTAGCTGCAAGAAAATACTCAAACACAATCCAAGCAATAGTGTGAAGCAATATAATCACTCCTCACATGTTTAGGACAAGAGTGTCATCCACCCAACAGGTCCTTGCAAAGAAATAAGGGGTCATAAGACATTCATAAGACTTCTCTATGAGGGCAATCTGTATTGTGGTTATAGTGCAGAGAGACCAGCCTCTATCTATAGACTATTATAGAGTCAGGGTTGCCTATTGGACAGATGACCAGACTGGCAATTGGCAGACCGGAGTTCTATTTCTGACTCTGCCACTGGCCTGCTGAGTGACCTTGGGCAGGTCACTTAGTCTCTCTGTGCCTCAGTTTCCACATCTATAAAATGGGGATAATGGACTCCTTTGGAAAAAAATAAATTTGTGGATGAAAAGCACTATTCAAGAGTGAAGTGTCATTAATACAGGGCTGTTATTTGCCAACCCATGCAGGGAATGGCTCTAGCCTTGACTCTGCCCCCTCAATGCACCAGCCAGTGAAGCTGAGCCCAGGAGGAAGGGAAAGTAAATTACAATCAGACCAGTGCTTGAGTCGTGCCAGAATACTATTTCAGCTCTTTTTAGGAGCCAAAATGGCATTTCAGCACTTCTGCTGTCCCAGGCCTTTTCCTTCCCAGCTGCTAAAGCATCCTGAGCCAAAGATGCCAGTTCCAGGCTCATCCGGGGGACGCTCAGTGGTAGGTCAGCATAGAAGGAGCCAGGGATGTGGCTGCCAGGACTAAGCAAGGGAATGTGGAGCTGCCAGGAGCCCAGGGTGGAGCCATACAGCAGAGCCACACAGATAGCGGAGTCCTCTGTGAGGAGCAGGAGCTCTGCATCAAGAGATCCCTACTTTCTTGAGTCTCCCCCTGCTCCTTTATTATCCTTCTCTTCCTCCCAGCTCCCCTCCTCAGTGTCCCATTTCCCACTACTCCCTTCCAGGGCCTCCCTCTACCCTGCATTCCAGCACTTCATTTTTAAGGACCCCAGAACTGCACCGAACAATGGTCTGGCACAGATTACCCACTCCAAGAGCAGGGGTGGGGGGTTGTAGAGTCCAAATTGTCACAATTTGGTCCCTGTGTTATGAGAAAACTGGACTTGACATAACCCACAGCTATCTTGTGCAGCTATCCTGTGCAGTCTGGAAGCATGGACACCACACAGCGAGAAAGAATTTAGCCTTTCTTAGGCAGACACAAACATCTGCACAGCTGCAATGTTGCTAACAAGGATAGCTGACCTTGATCTGGGTGCTTGTGTCTGTCAGTTTCTTGTTAGAGCTGCTTTGCAGATCAGTAGAAATTATGCGTTCTTTGCTGTTGCTAGAGAAATGGTCAGCCCATTAGGGATTACTTTGAGTTATGCTTTGTTTTGAGTTACCTATGAAAAGATTAGTTTAAAAACATATTTTGGAGAAGTTTGGATTTTCTATGAGTAAGAAGACACTGACAATCTCCCCAGCAGCTAGGAGGAAGGCTGGCCACTGGAAACCTTCTATTGCCACTTGACACCACCTCAGAGTCTGGGTAACTATATTCTGGGGTGCTCTAGACTATTGCTATTTTATGTGTGCACTTTGCACTAAAAAAAATATAAGGAATAGAGTGGAAGCACTCTTGGGTGTGCCAATCACTTAGCAGATTATATATTTCCTGACACCGCCTGGAAAACAGATTAGTTACCTTAGTGCTGGGTTCAGATAACCCCAGGTAACACCTGCTCTGCTTCTGTGGCAGTACATCCGGCATTTATTAGCGCTCATGATAAACCCACAGTCCAGTCATGAATCAATAATTTATAGATGCAAAGTGCTGGATGACCATTAAGGAGGTTGGTGGGATTTCACAAAGAGCCTTGATGTTACAGGAATCTCTTCTAAGGGCAAGAGGGCTGTAGGCTTCCTGTAGGATGCTGGAAGGATCATGGTGCCAGGAACCAGAACTCGTAGATATTAAGGTCAGAAGAGACCATTATGATCATCTAGTCTGACCTGCTGCACAATGCAGGCCACAGAATCTCACCCACCCATTCCTGCAATAAACCTCTCACCTATGTCTGAGCTACTGAAGTCCTCAAATCATGGTTTAAAGACTTCAAGGTGCAGAGAATCCTCCATCACCCATGCCCCATGCTACAGAGGAAGGCAAAACCCCCCCCAGGGCCTCTTCCAATCTGCCCTGGAGGAAAATTCCTTCCCGACCCCAAATATGGCAATCATCTGAACCCTGAGCATATGGGCAAGATTCACCAGCTAGATACCCAGGAAAGAATTCTCTGTAGTAACTCAGATCCCACCCCATCTAACATCCCATCACAAGCCATTGGGCCTATTTACCATGAATATTTAAAGATCAATTAATTGCCAAAACCATGTTATCCCATCATACCATCTCCTCCATAAACTTATCGAGTTTAATCTTGAAGCCAGATGGATCTTTTGCCCCCCACTGCTTCCCTTGGAAGGCTATTCCAGAACTTCACTCCTCTAATGGTTAGAAACCTTCGTCTAATTTCAAGTCTAAACTTCCCGATGGCCAGTTTATATCCATTTGTTCTTTTGTCAACATTGATACTGCGCTTAAATAATTCCTTTCCCTCTCCGGTATTTATCCCTCTGATATATTTATAGAGAGCAATCATATCTCCCCTCAACCTTCTTTTGGTTAGGCTAAACAAACCAAGCTCCTTGAGTCTTCTTTCTTAAGACAGGTTTTCCATTCCTCGGATCATCAACTAAAATTCTGTTTATTAATCCCTAAATTCATGACCTTATACTTCTCACTATTAAATTTCATCCTATTATTATTACTCCAGTTTACAAGGCCATCCAGATCCTCCTGTATGATATCTCGGTCCTTCTCCAAATTGGCAATATCTCCCAGCTTTGTATCATCCACAAACTTTATTAGCACACTCCCACTTTTTGTGCCTAGGTCAGTAATAAAAAGATTAAATAAGATTGGTCCCAAAACCGATCCTTGAGGAACTCCACTGGTAACCTCCTTCCAACCTGACAGTTCACCTTTCAGTATGACCTGCTGTAGTCTCCCTTTTAACCAATTCCTTATCCACCTTTCAATTTTCATATTGATCCCCATCTTTTCCAATTTAACTAATAATTCCCCATGTGGCACCGTATCAAACGCCTCACTGAAATCTAGGTAAATTAGATCCACTACATTTCCTTTGTCTGAAAAATCTGTTACATTCTCAAAGAAGGAGATCAGGTTGGTTTGGCACGATCTACCATGTTGTATTTTGTCCCATTTACCATTGACCTCAATGTCCTTAACTACTTTCTCCTTCAAAATTTTTTCCAAGACCTTGCATACTACAGATGTCAAACTAACAGGCCTGTAGTTACCTGGATCACTTTTTTTCCCTCTTTCTTAAAAAAAGGAACTATGTTAGCAATTCTCCAGTCATACGGTACAACCCCCAAGTTTACAGATTCATTAAAAATTCTTGCTAATGAGCTTCCAATTTATTGTGCCAATTCCTTTAATATTCTTAGATGAAGATTATCTGGGCCCCCCGATTTAGTCCCATTAAGCTGTTTGAGTTTCCCTTCTACCTCAGATATGGTAATATCTACCTATATATCGTCATTCCTATTTGTCATGCTACCATTATCCCTAAGATCCTCATTAGCCTTATTAAAGACTGAGGCAAAGTAATTGTTTAGATATTGGGCCATGCCTAGATTATCCCTAACCTCCACTCCATCCTCAGTGTTTAGCGGTCCCACTTCTTCGTTTTCTTATTTATATGGCTATAGAACCTTTTAGTATTGGTTTTAATTCTCTTTACAAGGTCCAACTCTACTTGACTTTTAGCCTGTCTCACTTTATCCCTACATGTTCTGGCCGCAATAAGGTAACTTTCCTGTTTGTGGGTGAGGGCTAGATTCACAAAGAAACATTGACATGGGAGATTGAGCAGCATCACACCTAACTTTTAGGTGCTTAGAAAAATCACTGCAATTCACAAAGCCTGAGTTAAGTGTTTAGGTTCCCTACATGAAGAATGGGGAGAGACAGGCACCTTAGAAATGTGCTAGGCAACTCCCCACCTAAGGTAGTCAGTGGGAGATGCTAGGGAGAAGAGTATGTGCTAAACCTTACCCCTCTCCTAGAGAGGGGTACCTAAGTCTGGGCTGCAGGGAGGCACCTCCCTCTGCTTGGAATTCTCAGATCCTCTCTGCAAACCCTCTCTTGTTGTTAAGCACCTATGGGTTGTTGTTTTTTTTGTTATGTTTTTCCAAGTCTGGGGGTGGGGGGGTTGGGGGGTGGTGGTGAAGGATGGTATTCCCTAATAACGTGTAGCCCAGTGGCTAGGACACTCATCCAGGATGTAGGAGACCCCCTCATCAGAATATCTTATAGCTCTGTTGTTACAGCACTCACCTGAGAGGTGGCAGATCCCTCTTCAAACCCCTTTGGCCCGTCAGATGGTGGTGGGTTAACTCAGGGGTCTCTCACATCCCAGGTGATTACTTTAACCATTGGTCCAAAAGTTATGAGTTTACTGTGATGCTATAATGTGTTTTGACACAGACATACATTTAAAATTAGATTTTTTTAAAAAACAACTGAAATGAACACCAGCCAAAAAGGTAAAATAATTATAATAAACAAAGCCCCTCTTTTCCATGGTAAGTTGGATCTTTTCAGAAAATTCTTCTCCCTTTGTTTGCTGCTCCAATTTCCTCCTGACTGTGTGTAATCAGGATCAATTATATTCCTTTTTCTGAAACCTCACAATATTACTTCAGGAGAACCGAAACAGAATGCCCAAGCAAATTTAATTGTTCAGTATGATGTCACTACGAGCAATATATATACAGACCAATGCCTCAGCAACCCCTACAGCACAAGCTTAAACTATTAAAACACCATGATAGTATAAAATGAACAGCTATAGTGGCACTAAATCATGGTCTTATTGTATTTGGCTGATTCTCCTGAATTCAAAGCAACTTTGATCTTATACTTCAAACTGTGTTCATCCCTAATATTCATTCTACTCTAAAAATTCCTGTCTCAAAATAAAGCGGCACATCCATTAGTAAAGAAATCAATTTTCTATATTGTGATGATCCCTCTGAAACAATCAGAATAATCCAAAAGGATACATAAGAATATAAAAATAAAAGAGCTCATGCATTTAACTACTGAATGGTCAAGGAAATTGCTCAAGGAAATGGCTTTCCTTCACCCCCTCCCTTTTCTTGTTATGCAGACAGAAAGTAGAAGACCAGAAGTCCGAAGTGCAGGCAATGTGATGTTTATTGGGGTTAGCTCCAAGCAAACATATCCATCGCTGTACACGCCGGCAGAGTCCATTTCCTAGTGTTCCGTTCCCAGCTCTGACGCCGCAGAACGTTTACCCCATGTCCCCCTTCCCAGCTCTGATGCCACAGAGCCTTGGCTGTGTCCATGTTCCCCATTCCCCCTTCCCTATTCCTACCTCCTCCTCCTTAGCAGGCCCAAATATACCTGCAGTGCACGCCCCTAGTCACACCTCTGACAACTTATGGTCATGTTCCATTTTGGAGGGTCCTGAGTCGAGGGTCTTCGTCCCACCTCTTTTATAACCCATGGCAGGGGTAAGGAGTGAGGTTGTGCTCTGGCCAAGGCCAGGCTTGCTTTTTTTTTTTTTTTGGCTTTTAGTGTTTCTTATGCCTCCCCACCCCCCAGCCTCCTTGCCTCTCCTAACTGGGTACTAGACCTTGGCTTGAGAGAGGAGCCAGGCAGCCTTTCTGTGTATGCTCATATATTACACTCCCACCATGTCCTGTAACACTAACTGCTCTATCCCTTATCTCTTCCCATTGTACTAAAAGCCCCATCTGGTTGTGGGAAATGCAACACACAGTGTCTTTGTTCTTCAGGCATATAAGATATAAGAGTATCAAAAAGTGAAACCCAAAATTCTATCTCAGGCTGACAAACAAGCCTATATACTAACATATATTATTGACAGTTCAATATGCATTGTGGATAACAAAGATGAACTTTTAAAAAAAAGAAAAACAATGATCAGATGTAACAAACAAAACACAGAAAAACAAAGAAGAGGTTTTCATGCCTTTCCCTCATTCAAATACAGTGATAAGAGTATCCAAGGGACTTCTTTAGGGCTGGGGACATATCTACATTATAATTTTAAATCAACCTATGTTAGGTCCACACTACCCTCCTTCTGTTCTTGGTGCACATCCTCTCCAGGAGCACTTCCACCGGCTGGAGAGAGGCAGTGTAGGGGGCTGAAAGCCAGGGCTCTCAGCTCCCCACAGCTCTCTGCCAAGAGCCCAGCTGACCCCTGGGGCTTCGCACCTCTCTGCTCCTAGCCAAGGAGATCTGCTCCTGGGGTCCAGTGGGCTGCCGTGGTCCCAGCAGAGAGTGGGGAGCCGGCATCCCAAAGGACAGCAGGGCTCCCAGTGGAGAGCCCAGGCGGCAGCCCAAGCTGGGAGCCTGGGTGGCAGCCCGGCCTGGAGCAGAGACCCACAGCAGCCTGGCCGGGGAGCCAGGACCTGGCTTTCTTCCAAGACAGCCAACAGCTGATGTAAGTAAGGCAGTGTCTATACAGACGCTGTGTCACCCTAAGTACACTGATATAAACTCTACACCTCTCGTGTCGGTGCAGTAGGGCACGTATATCAGCAGGAGCAAGGCTGTAGTGTAGACACTGACATAGTTAGTTCAACATAAGCTGCCTGGGAAAATAATTTCTGCAGAATGACAACTTTGCCTGCAGTAGTTATAGTCAAGCATGGTAAACCAAGCATTATGAGTTTGGTTCAGCATACAATGGGTTACCATCTTCAGTGTCTGAATTGCAGAGTCATAATGCTGTGGTACCATGTTATAAGACAAACATTGTCATAAACAAAGGAAAGGAGGGATGGTTTACTGATTGTTTACTAATGGAAAGACTTCCATTGACTACAATGGACTTTGGGTCAGGTCCTAAATACTTATTACTGGATCATGATGTGCCAAGGGAGCAGACACACAGAGAATTGACTGGTTAAGAAATCCAGGTTAATTTTGTAGATTAAGTTTGTCCCAGGAGGAACTCCTGGAAGCAGGGGTGCACTCCACCAGTTCTTCCCACCAAATAATTATGTGACTGCACCTCTGAGGAGGAGGAGGAGTTCAGATTTGAGTTTAATCATACTTTTCATTAGCACTAGAAGCTGCAGATCAAGCTTTACACAGCCCTAGATCTCCCTTTCTCCACCAACCCCTTTTAGGGTAAATGGAATTGTACTTTCAATAAGCCACCATTTGTTATACAGGTGCACAACCTGGGTGTGACACTAGATCTTGGACTGCCCTTGGATGTCAGGAGATAGTAATTGTTTTTCATGCAGGCCTGGTGACAAGAGTGTGACCCTTCCTCACCAACGTGGACTTTGGCAGAATTACCCAGGCCTTTCCAAGATTTCATTACTGGAATGCTGTAGGAGCTACATATTGAGACAATTCAGTAACAAGCCAGTAGAGAATGTGGTGGCCTACTGGAGTTTCACACCAAGAGGAAATAACACCAGTTCTCAGGGAAAAGCACAGGCTATCAATGATTTCTGGGTGTAATTCTACGTATTGGTTTCAATCTATATAGCCTGAAATAGTTTGAGACCTGGTTACCTGACTGAGCACCTCTTTCCTCAAGCCATACTGTTGCAGTTATGGTGCATCAGTTCTCCTGATTATTACAGCTAGCTCTTTAATGCCTAGATTCAGCAAACCATTCCTGTTCAGCAAATTACTTATGCGTAGGCTTAACTTTAAGCATGTGCTTAAATTACATTGACTTTAATAGGACCTAAGCACATGCTTATGTCTTTTGCAGAACCAGAGCCTCAGGATTGAAAAGAGAAAGCCACTCTGGAAATACACTTCTGATTGATTTCTTCTATTGCCAAATAATATCACCACTTGATTGTTTTATCTACTGTCTTGGTACCTTTGCGTTCTTCCTGGAAATATATGTATGTGTGTATGGAGACAGAGACAGAGAGATAGCTATAGATATAAAAACAGGAACTCATTGCTATTCAATGAAATTCCCCCTACAGGATCAAAGGAATTTTAATACTTCAGTATTGGAAGTAGCAGCAGCCTCTGAGACACATTGCCAATAATATCTCCAAGAATACACCACCATTATTTTTCCTTTAAACTATAACCCTCCAAATTCTTTCACAATTTTATTTTCAACTGTTAACTTCCCTATTTGTAGAAAGTCTAGAGAATATCAAGTCAAAGGATTTACTGAAAGTTACTCTTGCTGCATATGGCAATGGTGAAAAATCATCAGAGATAATTTACACTTTTTAAAAATTGTAAAGGTTACATGGATATTACATACAAAAGTTCAGAAATTTAAAAGATAATCATAAACATGTGCTTTTCAAATATTAGCTGCAAAAGGGCAACTTCAGTTCCAAGGCCAATCTCATTAGCAAGAAAGAAAATCAGCAGTAAGATGAAGAGTTTTTCCTTGTGTTGTAACAAGAGGTCAATGAGGGGCCAGCTTCAACATTTTCCTCATCTACAATGTAAAGGCAGCACGAAGTGAAATCAGACCTTGTCTCAGTTTAAATTCTATTATCTCTAACATTAACATATTTATTTGACGTTAGAGACAGCAGACCCATGGGAGAGCATGCAAAGTGTTTTATTTCCACTTGACTATTTCAGCAATACATTTATATGGCCCCTATTACCATAGTATTTAAGCACCTCACAAGCTTAAATGTATTTATCTTCACAATAACCTTGTGAGGTAGGGAAGAATTATCCCCACGAAGATCTGAGACACAGAGAGAGTAAGAGAATTGCCAAAAGATCACACAGAATATATGCGGCAAGATAGCAAACTGAACCTGGGTCTCCAGAATCTCAGAGTAGCATCCTAACCAAAGTAACATCCTGCCTTTCTCTTCCTTTGGCTAAGCCTTGTCTGTCCTCTGGGACTGACTGCAGAAAGGGTCCGGTTAGACTAGAAGGATGGGTGTGTGTGTGTCTGTGTCTGACTAGGAATTGGAGGAAGTACAGATTAATCTGAAACATAAAAGGAAAAGTGGTCCCTTACAGAAGCCCTGGTACTGGTATTATCAGAGTTAAGGTTTGGTTGATTTTTTCCATTACAAACCTCTTTCCTTCAAACCTTGTAATAATGTTGCTCTCCAATTACGGCTGAAAATTTGGTCTATACATTACCAAATCAACCCCAGATTTTTCTTTAAAAAAAAAAAAACACTGGAAAAATTCTTATTTTTTGAAATAAGAAGGTGGCAAGGGATTTGATTTAGAAACAGTCTAAGGCAGGGGTGGACAAACTTTTTGGCCTGAGGGCAACATCTGGGAATAGAATTTGTATGGCGGGCCATGAATGCTCACAGAATTGGGGTTGGGGTGTGGGAGGGGGTGAGGGTGAGTGCTCTGGTTGGAGCTGCGGGCTCCGGACTGGGGACAGAAATGAGGAGCTCAGGGTGCAGGAGGGGGCTCCGGGCTGGGGATGAGGAGTTTGGGGTATAGGCGGGTGCTCTGAGCTGGGACAAAGGCAGATCAGGGCTGGGGCAGGGGGTTGGAGCACAGGGGGAGGCTCAGATATGCAGGCTCCGGAGGGTGCTTACCTCAAGTGGCTCCCAGAAGCAGTGGTATGTCCCCTCTCTGGCTCCTATGCGGAGGCGTGGCCAGGCAGCTCTGCATGCTGTCCCACCTACAGGCACTGCCCCTGAAGCTCCCATTGGCTGCGGTTCCCAGCCAATGGGAGCTGCAGGGGCAACACTTGGGGTGGGGGTAGCACGAAGAGTGGAGTCCTCAGGTGCCCCTATGCATAGGAGCTGGAAGGGGGCCATGCCACTGCTTCCGGGAACCATGTGGAGCATCCCCTGACCCGGCTCTGCAGCAGGAGCTTGAGGGCCAGATGAAAATGGCTGGTGGGCCAGACTCGTGGTCTAAGGGGCAAAATGTAAAGATCACTGAATACAAACAAAAATTAAACACTATTCAATGTCTAAATCATCTACATCAAATTCCTCCACTTTTTTCCAACTATAATACACCATTTACGTACCTCAAGGGTGGGAGTGAGAAACCGCGTTGCTGAAAATATGAGGTTGAGAATTCCAAACAGGGGAGTCAGACATGCAATTTTAAATGGAAGACTTGTTTGTAGATCTGCAAGACTGCTTGGAAAAACCCATCTTACCTGCTCCTATGCTAGTTGGAATGCACACTTTAGTTCTATAGGATGTTAGAGGGTATACAGCCAAAATGAACATCCATGAGAGAGCATAAGGGGAGAAGCAGAGAGGGAAGCTGTTGAAGGACTGTAAAGATTTAGACCAAGATAACGGATATAACAATATGAGAAAGAGAAGAAAAATACAAAGATAAGGATTGAGAAGTATAAAGGAGATGGTAAGAATAGACAGAGGATAACAGAGATAGCCAGAGAAATATCATAAAAAAGACAAAGAGCAGTGGGCATTAAGCATAATCAAGGTCTATAGAACCAAACCTGAGGGCTTGTCTTCGCTACCGGTGTAAGTTCACCAGAGTTACGCTACTCTAGTTATGTTTTTCATGTAGCGTAGTCGACGTAGCTTCGGTCGACTTAGCACCGTGCCTTCGCTGCGCCACGTTGATGGGAGACGCTCTCCAGGCGACTTCCCTTACTCTTTTCGGGGAGCTGGAATATCGTGGTTGACCGGAGAGCGCTCTGCGGTCTTCAGTAGATCTGATAAATCGACCCCTGCTGCATCAATTGCAACAGTGTCGATCTCCCCATAGTGAACACAAGCCCTGAGTAACAAAAGTATGAGAAAGGAAGGCAAAAAAACTGGATGAACCATAGCAATGAGGATCACCACAAAACTCAAGCATCACCAAACAAACTGGAGTCATTGTGATCCAGGTTCAAGCCAGGATTTCTGCTAGCTGCACCCTCCTCTTCAAAAAGACCTTTCCACCGTAAACATGTCACCCCCAACACTGATGCCTCCCTCTGCTCAAACACACCAACCAAGCAGTTTTTACCCCCAAAAGAGAAAAGTGCCATAGAATCCATAAAGTCCCACTAGGGACATCATTATTGTTATGATTTGACACAACAGAAACACAGATGCTAGGATGATGGACGGCAGTATAACACCCTAAGGCAGGTAGGTAGTGAAGACAGTGGCAGGGGCCTTCTGTGTGGAAGGTCTACCCAGGAGGAAGGTTGCAATGGTGGTGGAAAGCAGACATAGCCTTCCCTTCACCAGGAGTGCTGCAGAGAGCCAGAGCTCCATGAGAAGCAAGTGTGCTGGCTGGAAGGAGCATGTGAACAAGGCATGGTGATTTAGCTAGACTTCACAGCATCTTCTGCCATCAGGGCTCCTGTCATAAATATAAAGGGAAGAGTAAACCCCTTTGAAATCCCTCCTGGCCAGGGGAAAGCTCCTCTCACCTGTAAAGGGTTAAGAAGCTAAAGGTAACCTCGCTGGCATCTGACCAAAATGACCAATGAGGAGACAAGATACTTTCAAAAGCTGGGAGAAGGGAGAGAAACAAAGGGTCTGTGTGTCTGTCTATATGCTGGTTTCTGCCGGGGATAGACCAGGAATGGAGTCTTAGAACTTTTAGTAAGTAATCTAGCTAGGTATGTGTTAGATTATGATTTCTTTAAATGGCTGAGAAAAGAACTGTGCTGAATAGAATAACTATTTCTGTCTGTGTATCTTTTTTGTAACTTAAGGTTTTGCCTAGAGGGGTTCTCTATGTTTTTGAATCTAATTACCCTGTAAGATATCCACCATCCTGATTTTACAGGGGGGATTTCTTTACTTCTATTTACTTCTATTTTTATTAAAAGTCTTCTTGTAAGAAACTGAATGCTTTTTCATTGTTCTCAGATCCAAGGGTTTGGGTCTGTGGTCACCTATGCAAATTGGTGAGGCTTTTTATCCAACATTTCCCAGGAAAGGGGGGGTGCAAGTGTTGGGAGGATTGTTCATTGTTCTTAAGATCCAAGGGTCTGGGTCTGTAGTCACCTAGGCAAATTGGTGAGGCTTTTTACCAAACCTTGTCCAGGAAGTGGGGTGCAAGGTTTTGGGAAGTATTTTGGCGGGAAAGACGCGTCCAAACAGCTCTTCCCCAGTAACCAGTATTAGTTTGGTGGTGGTAGCGGCCAATCCAAGGACAAAGGGTGGAATATTTTGTACCTTCGGGAAGTTTTGACCTAAGCTGGTAAAGATAAGCTTAGGAGGTTTTTCATGCAGGTCCCCACATCTGTACCCTAGAGTTCAGAGTGGGGGAGGAACCTTGACAGCTCCTAATAAACTTGGCTTTCCCCAGAAGAAACCCCCATTTATTTTAGGATTATGGAAACAGGATGTTTTTTTAGATTAAAGCACTGGAGTGAAATTCAGGGCCTGTGAATTCAGTTTCCAGCTGTGACTCCTAGGCACCCCAATATTCACCACTGTCATGTAATTAGGATATGTTTTGCATAAAGTATGCCTTGTAAAGTATCATTCTAAGAGTCTTGGTCTTCTAGACATTAATATCTTGTTAGATTGTATGTGCTACCATTGTATGTGAAGTTATGAAGTTTGGCTATAATGTATGTGTTACTGAAACATGTTCTGAGGTTGAAAACACCCACAAGCAGCCTTTCAGGTACAACAATAAAAAGGCCAAACAATGTCAATGGCTTACTGAGGACATGCACACAAGCACAAGCATTGCCCCAGGAACTGGGTACAACAGAAACCTCTCAGAGACAGCACCACACAATGGGAAATGTTTGTCCCAGGTCACAGAAAAAAGAGCTTTCCAGCAAGTGGGAAGAAGGAGATACAAAAGGGGGAAAGGACATCATGATGGTACCTCACCCTCCTAACTACAACACACCTGAAAACCCGTGAGGAATAAAAAGTGAATTGTGGGAAGTGATGGTCCCAGGCTAGAGGGATTTCTAGTCTGTGTATGAAAACTGGGAAACCCAACCTGCAAAGCGAAGGCAGCTTGTGCCTTAAGAATCTGCCAGCCTGTTTATCACTCAGGGTGAGAATTTGCGAATTCATATCCTACCTATCTAGTATGTTAAGGTCAGTTTGCATTTTTGTTTATTTAGTAGGTAATCTGCTTTGATCTGTTTGCTATCACTTATAATCACTTTAAAAATCTAACTTTTTGTAGTTAATAAACTTATTTTATGTTTTAATGCAAATCTGTTTGTGTTTGATTAAGGTGTCTGGGGAAAATCTCAGCTTGGTTGACACAAATGCGCATGGTCCTCTTCACATTGAGGGAGAGGCGGACCGGGGGTTAAACCTGTATACTGGCCAGATTTGACCAGGGCAGGATGGTACTACTCGGAGGTCCTAGGCTGGTGGTTAGAGAGCCTGCATGTAACTGCAGCAGGGTATGTCCCTACCTGTGTGAATGCTGGGGAAACTGCAAGCTTGGAAGGCTTTCAGCTTGTCACAGCAACACAGTTTGAGAGGGAGCCCAGCCTGGGGGGTCAGAGGGCTCAGTGGTACCCCCGTTCTAGGTGGCACACCAGGGGAACCCATTACACTGGCTTTGCCATAGACTTCTTGTGTCACCTTAGCACAGTCACAAACTCTTTGTGCCTCAGTTCCTAATGTCTACAATGAAATAACAGTGTGCCTTATTCTCCTGTTTTTGTCTGTCTTTCCTGTGTAGATTCTGATGTGTTTGGAGCAGGACTCCTCTTTCTGTGCATCTGTCCAGCACCCAACATAGGAGGGTCCTCAATCAGAGCCTCTAGGTACTACTGTAATACAAACAATTAATTTTATACCACAGCAGTCACTGTAGCATCCAAGAATGAATGGTGGTACCACCACCATTTGTCTTGCCTGACGGTGATTTTCCTCTGAAGCAATACCAGTCTGGGTGTCTCTAGCCCACAACAACTGATCAATACAATAAACGCTAAACACTAAAACAAGGACGTTCTCAGTGATGCGTCACAGACTTTTTAATATAGCAGAATTACTTTCCAGAGATACAAACTTTTCCAACCAAAGCCCTCCGAACTTTCCATTGGCTTTCCCTAATACACCCACATGGTATCATCAACCTTAAAAAAGTACCATGTCCCAGTTAGATCTAAAATGAGGAGCAACTGGGGGAGAGGGGGAATCACCACCCTATCATATTCCTTAGCTTGTATAAACTATGAAGTGCTCCAAGCCAAGATACAACTGACATAGGACAAGTGTGTGAGAGAAGAATATTGCAAGGTTCTTTTGAAAGTGTTGGTTTCTTTTAAGAAGCATGGAGAGGCTTATGAGGAAATTGAGGTGAGGACGGAACATAAAAAAAGAATAACAATGTACTGAAGAATACACTCACATGTGCACATAACAGAGTTTTCACATATGCTCACCTACATCTATCTAACATCCTTAAATCATCAAAAGGTTTGCTTGATGAAGGGTTTAAGTTCTGCAAGGTTTGGCCCTTTTGTCATTCTTCCTGTTTCACTTCTTAATAATAAAAGGAATTACCAATCATGTCTTGTGATAAAAGGGAACAACTCCACAGGTTATAATTCTAATTCTAATTAAGGAGGAATATCAATAGGGTGGCAGCTTGTCACAGCATAATAGTCTCCAGCAGTTACATACAAAAAAATGGTAAATGACTTTGCATTTAAAAGCTGTATGTCAATTAAGTGCTCAGGAAAGTTACTCATGAAAGGAAAGGAGCAACGGCCTGGGAGAGACTGAAATAAGTATATTTTTACTGCCACACCAAAACCGGAGTTTGCTAATTCAATATCTGTTTATATTCCATATATGGATGCTGTTCCCTTGCACCATTAGGTGGTCTTCCCCTCACAAGAAAGTCATCCTCATGCCACCAAGACACACTGCAATGGACCACTTCGTAAAAGCTGCTTCTCAGTCCTCAGAGAAACAGGAAGCTTCCTCAAGGCCAAGCATCTAAGATGTGTGTGGTGGGGGTGATGCTCAAAGGCATCAGAGTGGAAACTAAGGACCATGCTGCGGCTGGTCCCAGTGTGGATACAAAAGCGGTTGGGGCCAGGGGGGCAGAAGGATGGAAGAAGCCTTTCCTCATTGGTACTTCAGTCTCCAGAAGGTAGCCAAGCCATAGCCCCTTCCACACACTGGTGATCAGAAAATGCTCAGACCCCTCCTCTTAAATAGTACCACATCCATTGCACTTTGTCACAGTTTCAGGGCAACTGTACCTGTATTACCCCCTCAGGGGCACACACTTAAGGCTCCCAGCTGTTCCCTCTCTTGTGTGAAGCATCTCACTTCCTCCTGACCAGTGTTAAGGCTCCCTGGATTATATTGTCATATTGTCAGCAAGCCAAATTGCCTAAACAGGCCAGTGCCTGCACTTTGCTTTCGCTCCAAAGGCCGTGTATGAGCAATGTATTACCCACTGTTAGAAGGAGCCATGTGGTAACTTACAAGCACCTTTATTCTTATGGTAAAAGCACTACAGAGAAAACATTAAACAATTAACCTCCTATAATCATGGTAACAGCTTACCAGAGTTAACCCATCAGCCTTGTGGTTAAATCCTTCCAACTCTTCAGAGCTGGGCTCTCAAGGCAGCAGCCACAGAGCTTCCTGCAGTGGGGGGGAGGTTTCTGGAGGTGGAAGTGGGTCTGATCTCCCCGAGAGCAGCCATACAGTGGAAGAACAAGTCCTATCCCTCCCCAGCCTAGCCACTAGCAGCTGGAGCCTGGTGAATGGTAGGAGCCCCTGGCTGGGGTGCCCCCAACCTTGCCCTTTTCCTCTCCAATATCTAGATTTCATGGGGGAGGTCTGATTTCACGGTCCGTAATGGGTTTTTCACAGCCATAGATTTGATATGGCCCTATACATAACCATTCATTTAAAATAATGGAACCCAAAGATACTGCATGGTGTTGCAATATCTGTCACATCTCCCCCACTAGAGAGGCTACATATAGTCCTGGCCCACAATACATAAAAAACACTTAACAACATCAGGTCTTTCAAGGATATTGCAGGAAATTGCCATATATGTCACACACTTATCAGAAACTCTGGAGGGAAGCTTCATGGAGTTTTCTCTAGGGCACTGCAACTCTGTATCAACCTCTACTTAGGCTGGACTATACCTTAATGGTACAATTTCACTCCAATTATTGAGATAAAGTACTGATCCTTTGACAATGACCTATAATATGGATTTTATTTCTGTGGTATCAAATGATAGAGTAGATGTAATCTTTTTATCTGATGGATATTTTATAGGTTATAGTGACATTTGCTCATCCTATCATTACTGATTTTGCTACTGTCTAAAATAATGTATTTTGAGTTATACCTAGATTTTATGTTTAAATGAAAAAGAGTCCTTGCAATCAGATATAGGCAAGTAACTTGGAATGAATCATTTATATTACAAAATTTCATCTCTCTTTTAAAGAATTGTCTGCCAGCAGATTGAATAACGAGTAAATTTCAGAAAGCTGCAAAGTTATTTTACAAATAATTTCTGCTACTACTTCTGGATCTGTAGGTTACTTTCTATTAGTTCATTGTGAGCCTTTGCTAATTGACATTTGAGCTTATCAGGTAGTTCCAACTGGACAACAAGATCACATGGAACTCTCTCAATGTACTATTAATCAATTTTAAACAAATTTTGAATTAATAGTGAAGTATTTGCACTAAACATTAGGTTTTTTTCCCTGGACATCTTCAGAAAGTCTCCAACTCAGCAAATGCGTAAGTGCCTTGCTGAATTAGCAGCTAAAGTGAACACAAAATGGCACAATTTTTTTTTTTTTAAGATAAACAGTTTTCCACAAACCTTATCACCACATGCCCAGTTCTAGTTCAAATCCAATCTAATTCATTGGGTGGGGATTTGTGTTCGGGAAATATAAATAACTCTTGAGAATGTGTGCAATATTATTGCGGTGTTTACAATTGATGGGCCTGCTGCCACACCACTATTTTAGTGTAAGTGTCATGGCTACTCAGTGTTGTGGTACACCAAGCCTTTGAAGGTATTCCATGCAGAGCCAGGGGTAGTATGCCTTGGAGTTAAAGCACTGAATATGCTTCATTTGCCAAGCCCTATAGGTGCTAGGATGGAGGGGTCCTAATATTCCTTCAGTTTAGCCGTATGTCTGAATTTTTTTTTTTTTAATTTAGGACTGGCAGGAAAGCTGCCTGTTGCAAATACTCTAGTTAATCAGTAACAATTCTAGCTAAGGCGTAATGATTCTTAGTTCAATCTCAGGGTCTAGTCCCTTTTAGCTATTGTCTGAGGTGGTCACTCGCTGTTTTCCTGGGCATGGTGTGTCTCCGTGAGGGCCCCTCTGCATTGTTCCCTTCCTCCGGCCCGCTTCACAGCTTAGTCCCCAAAGGTCTAGGGCACTTTGTCTGCTATAGCCTTCTTCGGGTGGCTGTAGGGTTGCCAACTTTGTAATATTTAAAAACCAGACACTCCAGCAGGACTGCCAGAACCCCCCCTCCCCCTCCCCTTCCGCACCCCTCTCCCTGAGGAACCACCTCTGGCCTTTCCCCCAAGACCACACTCCTGCCCTGCCCCTTCCCTGAGTCACCGCCCCCCCCCCATTTGCTCCTCTTTCCCCCCTCTCCCTGCATGGGTTAGGAGGGACTTGCCTGCAGGGCTGGGACCTGCAACTGCCCAATGCAGGTAAGAGATGGCCCTGGCTGAGTAGGGGCTCTCTGCCTCTCCTGCCCGCAGTTGCTTTAAGAACTTAGTTATCCCCTGGTTCTGTGTTATGAGAGTCTTTCACACCCTTCTTTGTTCAGCCCTCTGGGTGCAGGGCCTAGTCTCTAGTGCTTCCCCACAAGTTTGGCACAGACCTGAATCTGGTTGCAATGCCTGTTCCCTTGTGTGGCTTGCCCCAGGGTTCCTCAACCATTTCCCCTGCAATCTGCTTCCCTGTGCTGCTCCCAGGGCCTTCCCCCAGGAAGAGTTTTTTCCTGGACCATGATCTTTCATAGATTTTCCATCCCCCGCCCCCTTAGCTAGGGCAGACCGATACCCCCCTCATGTCCCCCCATAAGTCCACAGGTCAGTGGGGAGAGGGTTAATGGAAAGGGTGGCTTTCCTCTGATCAGACTCACCACTCTAGGCCCCAGTTCAGTGAAGCACTTTGGCACATACTTAATTTTAAAACCCGTGAGTAGCTCTTCTGAAGTCCATGAGCTTCAAGTTGGACATGCACTTAAGTGCTTTGCTAAACTGGAGCCTTTGCTCTGGAAGTATGGAACTACTCACATGAGTAAGAGCTCATCAGAACGAGCAAGGGTTGTACAATCTAGTCCCTAGTGTCATTTTATAAAAGAGTACTGTCTTCTTAAATACATGAACTCGACTCCACCTGGCTAGAATGGATTAGGTTTTTTAGGCTCTTACCAGTGAATAATGGACAGCCGTACAATACATACATACAGCCGATTCTCTGGCACACATTCCATAAGGTATGCTAGACAATGCCATTACAACAGGGTCAAAGTAAGCATCCTGCTTTGTGCTGTGCTGAGAGTTATTACTACTGTTCACTTGTAATTTAGACTCTGGTCATCAGTCGTAGCTGGCTCACTATTATCCATTGTCACACTCAGATCTGAGAGTTTCTCTCAAGCAACTTTTGCTTATTTTGAACACTCCATTTCCAGCCCTAGCAGTGGATGAGCTTTGTTATTTTGTATTAATTAATCAATGTCACAGGAGGACTAAAGTGGTACATCCTTAAATGTTAATACATATTACATTCATCAATCACTATGGATACCGTGTTCCCTTCTGTGTGTACACAGAGGAGTTCTGCCTGTTGTGTGCTTTCCCCACAGCATCTCCTGTATCCTTAGGGAAGTCCCCTCACAGAGATGCCATAGGTTCCAGCTTTGTGAAAATTAAAAGGAGAGCTGGGGACAGGAGAGTGGGAGATGGGGCACCAGCTTAGTTCCTCTGGGTCCTTCCTTCTTCACCTTTAGGAAAACACAGCAGAAGTTATGGCAGCTTCAGACAGTATTTACTGTGTGTCACCTTCTTCATGCTACAGAATTCTCCCTTGAGGGTCTTTTTTTTTAGCAGTCAGCTGAGGTTGAAGTATGGTTTTTGCAGGAGTGATGCTTGGAAGGGGTGTCAAGAATTGGCAGAGCATGGCAGCAGAGCAGAGAAAAGAGCCATCTCCGAGGAAGTCCCTTGCATGCTGCAGGTTTCAGGAGATGCAAGTATTAAAAGGGGAAGAACACCTGGCTTGTGTAAGGAGCAAACCACTCCCATTCCCCTCTCTCCCAGCCCCCAAGGTAAATTTAGATAAAACTCCATGAGTTAAACTGGTGGAGTTTCTCTCTCCTACACAGAAATAGGAGAACAGGGCAACATGGGTCCCAAAATTACAAAAATAGAGCCTGTAAATTACAATGCAGCATACAGAAAATATTCTGGATCATTAGAGCCTGTTTTATAGCACTTAGTTTCCATTAACTCTCAATTGTTTCGTTATCTCACTGTCATTTTTTAAAACCTCTAAACATTATAATATTCAAGCTGCTTTTCTGGCCCTCATTTTCAATGTTTATTTGTGCAGAATGTACTGGAATTTTCAGCTGAAAAATATCACAAAGCTCCCTCAACAGAGGGCTTTTAAAGGGAGATAGAAAATTGACTAGTCCTCACTAACCACACCTATTAAGAGAGACTGGCCAGTGAAGTACATCACTCTCTTCTTTTATAAAGAGGGAGAAAATTTGATGATGTACAGGACTCCAAAATGTATTATAACATTTCAGAGAAATGTTGGGGGAAAACTTAATAGTGTTTGGTTTCTTTATACACTTGTCATGCCTTTCTTGACTACTGTTTATTTTCTAGTCCAAGGTGATGGTGATGTACAGCTGAGTGTCATTTGTGTTCTGTGACATTTCAGACCATGCTGGTCCAACAGGTCCCTCTAGTGGTTTCATAGACATGTTGAACAGGATAGGGGAGACAGGGGGACTCCACACTTAAGTCCTCACTTGAGGTCTGCTAGAAATGAGAATATCATACACTTATGCTCTTCCATCTCTGGACCTCTCCATGACCCTCTGGATAGTCCCCAAGATGAATGGTTGAAGCCATCCTAGAGAGACCCCACTGATCACCTCCCCGCTCAGAATATGAGACATAATGCATATGTTCCGTGTACTAGATCACACAAAATTGAGACATTTATCCTCAGTGTAATTCCACTGCATTAGTTACTGAATTTTGGACCCTTATCTATATCCTTGCTGAGGTCACTTCAAACAATTAGTGATGGGGGAGACATATTGGTCATCTTGTCCATTCCCTTGCTCATGAGGGTCTGCTGGTGAGAATTCCAAAAGTGCCTAAGTGATTTATGCGCACAACTCCCATTGACTTTCAATGAGAATCACATCACGTGTTCAAAAGCACTGTGTTGCTTACAGTTCCAGTTCAAAAAAGTATTTTAGCACAAGCTAAAGTAGCTTTGACTTCAATGGGACATACATATATGTTTAAATAGTTGCTGAGCAGGTACTACCCAAGAAGGTACTACCTATAATACACTTAAATAGAAACATTTTAAAAACGTATATTATAACATGTTTGCCATAGAAATAGAATATATAGAGGACCTGCTTACACCAAATTGGCATAAACAGAATATAGTACCTCAAAAACATACATGCTCAGATGACCCCATGTATCATGGAATCTTCTCACCTTTACTTAGTTATTTGATTTTTTTTTAAAAAAAACCTAAAGATCTTTCTGCTTCTCATTTGGAAGTCTTCCTCCCCACTCCTGCTGCTTTACAGGATATAGAAGCCAACAGCAAATATCAAGGAGTACCAAAATGATTATTTCAAAATAATTAGGTTTGCAGTCAATACCTGTGATAGATTTTCACACCAGTTTTTAAATCTTAAGTAATGCAGTTTCTAAATTATTCCAAGGCACTTAGCCATTTTAGCTGATTTCTGACAACATATAAAATAGTAAGTAAAGACAAAATTCTGAAAATGTGCATTTGCTCCACAATGGTTCCTCCCCTTGATCTTACATGTATATGGAAAAAAGCCCAATAAAGAAGCAAAATATAACCAGGTGATTAGTGTTTTGCTGATATTTTATATAAGAAACAAGGAGTTGGCTGTGAAACAGCACAGGGAAAAATTAGGCTTAAAAATGCCAATATTTTAACATTTCTCAGAGATGACATATTTCAGAAGGACGATCGCTTTTTAAACTGTACAACATTTTTCTGAATGTGTCTCCTCCATATATTGTTTTACTGACCTGAGATATTAGAAATAAGAGGCTGAAATTGTGTGTGCTCTTTGGACAAATAACAATGAGTATATATTTATTCACCTTTTAACATATAAACATCATCTATGCTGGATTTTAGGTATCCATCACATATCATTAAGAATACTATGCAATCTAATTAAGACAAAAAAGACCAGTAGCAAGCCAGTAACTCTCCTCCACACAAAAGAAGCCAGTTCACAAACCTAAAACTTGTCCACTTCATCTCCTGCAAAACGCTGATCCACTTAAATAAAGTGGAAGAACATCTCTACCGAAACCTCACAAACACCAACACTTCCAAAATGACTGCACGAATAAAATACGTGTTTTGGTGTCTTATAGGTAAGGTTGCAATTTAGTCACGGAGGTCACAGAAGTCACAGATTGTGATTTCCAAAGATCTCCGTGACTTCAGCTAGCCCCAGCTGGGAGCTGTAGGGTCTCCTACTACAGGCTGCAGCAGGCAGACCTCTCGCTGCTCCCCACCATCGTGGGTGGCAGCGGGAGGACCTCCGGAGCTCTCCGCCACCGCGGGCAGCAGGGGGTACCCCCGGCATTCAGAGACCCCAGTGGAGGGGGACCCTGGAGCTCCCAGCCCATCCACAGCTGCCCAGGGTCCTTATTTTATCATGGATATTTTTAGCCAAAGTCAGGGACAGGTCACGGCTTCCATGAATTTTTCACTATTGCCCATGACCTGTCCATGACTTTGACTCAAAATATCTGTGACAAAATCTTTGCCTTACTTATAGGTCAATCTGGGGTCCGATCCTGCAAGCATTCAGGCATTTGTGTATCTTTACTCGTGATTAGACTGCAATTGTACGACTGATATAAGTAAAGCTATATGCATGGTTAATTGTTTGCAGGATTGAGGACTAGGCCAGTTGTGGACCAAAGGAAGGAGCCAGTTCCAAAGGCAGAGGCCTTCATGAACAATGGTCTGCTAACAGCTCATTCCCTACAGGATTCCAGTTTGACTGCCTTCTCCCCTGATTGATGCACATCTCATGAAGCACACATTAAACATACCAAAAAAAAAAAAGCACTATAGAATACTGTAGTTGCAATTACTCTTGTGAAGGGTGTGATTCTCTTAAGACGTACAATAGATATGCTCACCTACAGGTAGGACAAGGGTTCTGCTACTAGTCATCACTACATATACAGCTAGGGGAATAATACCATGTTCTTCACTGCAATACTTTTTTAGAGGTAGTGTCTCCATTCATCACGGATTGATTTTTGTTTTGAATGGTGGCTGTTTTGTGGATCGGTGAAGAGAAATTAGTATTTTATTTCTGGGTCGGATAGATTCTACTCCCACCATACATTGTAGTGAGCGAGAGGAAGTCTATAAGGGAAACGTGTCCCGCTTGCTGACCTATTATTTGTCACAATGACAGTGGTAACATTTTTATTTTGAAGATGCCGATTGGTACTGACATTCTAAGTGGCATTACAATAGGCCTCACTATAATACGCAATCACTTTTTTAAAGTTATATCTTAAAAAAAAAAATGCAATTCAGCCAGGCCTGTGGGATCTTGATTGTAAAGCAGAAGCTGGAGTACTTCAAAGTGATAAAAGGAAAAAATAATGTTATGAAGTTGCAGGCAGGTAAGAGCGTCCGTGTTTCTCTTTAAATGTATTTGTCAATTAAATTCTGAGACAGCCATCCCTTATGCTAGGCTTCGCACATTTATCAGAGTCATTCTTATGCTGTCAGTGTGGGAATCACCTTTCATACATAACCCAAAACACAATTCAAGTACATTGTAGTCAATATAAAAAAAACCTCCTGTGTGAGTTAGATTGGGCCATAGGCATGTAATAATCAAACTGCATTAAGATTTATTTTGCTCACATTATGAAGGTGGGAAAAAAATATGAAATAGGGATTGAACTTCTGTTCGGAAGGACCATGAAAGAGTTAGAATAGCTCCACAACAACAGCTTGGAATATAGTTTTGTTCTTTTCACACTCTCAATTATTTTCGAAGGGTATGTCGACACTATCCTCCAGATTGGCGCGCAGTGATCGATCCAGCGGGGGTCAATTTATCATGTCTAGTCTAGACATGATAAATCGACCCCCGAGAGCTCTCCCATCGACTCCTGTACTCCACCGCCGTGAGAGGCACATGCAGAGTCGACAGGGGAGTGGCAGCAGTGGCAGCAGCATCACGGTAAGTCGATCTAAGTATGTTGGCTTCAGCTATGTTAGTCATGTAGCTGAAGCTGCACAACTTAGATCGATCCCCCACCACCACCAGTATAGACCAGGGCAAAGTCTAGTTTCAACAATCATTTTTTTTCCCTTTGAAAGGTGGTATTTTTCTTAGCTTGGCTTCCTGGGACAGAACATAAGTGCCTTATTATTGAATTCCTTTTCTTTTAGTTTATTTGTCTGCCAGCTGACCATTAGAGATTATAGATATACATTATTTTTCCCTACATTATTGCTACACAAACAAAAGTTTTTTTGACACTTGTTCAAATGAATACAGGATGACAATTGATTAGGTTTTCATTGCTCCTTTTGAAGCACAGTTAATTTTCAGTCTGGAATGTTCCTCCCCCCCCCACCTTGGGTAGAGGTGCCATTGTTGGCTGAACATATTCCTGGAGGTTTCGTCAGATGACAATCTTTAATTAACAATGGACCTTTAATTCCAGGAGAGTCCAGGACAATCCTGGAGGGTTGGCAACCCTGCCTTTGGGAGACAATTTCCTTCATTATGCTAAAACACTGTAATTCTCAACAAATTAAATCAATCCAATAGCATGGTCACATCAGCACATATGCTGACAAACAAACAAACTACATGTGTGTCATGTAGGTCGCAGAAAGTCATAGAATCTGTGACTTTCCATGACATCTGTGACTTCTGGTGTGGCTGACCCCAGGCTGACCCAGCAGCTGCTCAGGTGGCCCCGGGGACAGCCACAGCAGTGAGCCGCTGGGGTGGCCCTGCAGACGGCCACACTGGTTGCTGATGGAGCATCTCCGGGGCCATCCACACCGGCTGCTGCATGGCAGTCCCGGGGACCACCTGAGCAGCGGCCAATGCGGCTAGCCCCCCCAGACTGGCCGAGCAGTGGTTCCAAGGGTAGCCACAGCAGCCTCTGGCCCCAGCAGCAGCCCCTGGCCTGCCCCCCCAAAGTAGTACCCGCCCCTCAAGATATAGTCACAGGTATTTTTAGTAAAAGTCATGGACAGATCACGGGCTGTGAATTTTTGTTATTGCCCATGACTTTTACTAAAAATACCTGTGACTAAATTGTAGCCTTACTTAATAGCAAAGTGCGACAATTAGGATTAATATTAATGTACACACACTTCTGTACTCTTACAAGATGTATCACACCACTGTAACAATGCCTCACGTGATCCAGCAACAGGAAACATCCATTGCCTCAATTTCTAATGCGACTAGGCCACTGTGGTGCTTTAGACCTGTTCAAAAGCTGAAGTCCTCTCTTTCTGGGGATAAAACAAAAGTCCAGTTGAACAGTCTTCCAACCCCTTTCCAGGCTCAGTAGCTCCCATCCAGCCCTTTGCATGCACTAAGGTCCACTTCCTTAGCCCTCCTGACTTGGGTTCTGAACATTTATTTTCCCATTGTTTCAGGCATTTCTATATCAACTCATTAGGTGGTGATACAGGGCTCAGGTATCTTGCACAATCTGGCAGGCCCTTTGTGCATTCTCACCTCTCACCTAGATGGTCAAGGTCCTGCTGAGCTGCAGGAAGGCTGCACGCATTCTGCCTGCAGTTTTGTCTTTTAACTACTGTGGCACTTTCTGAGCAGGCAGCCATGTGTGCGCTCTCTCTCTTGCTCCAGTCTCTGCCATGGCCCCAAACAAGTTGTCAGGTGGTGGCACTAGCATGGGAGGAAGAGGAGGAAGAAGAGGAGCTGCACCACCGCAAGGTAACAATACCAGTTCAAGGCTCCCTCACCCCCACTGGTCTGCCTAAGCCAGCTGCATCCAACACCACAAATCTTCTGTGCTACAGTAAATGACTTCCTTTGAGCTGGTTTTTACATTAGCTCTTAACACCCTCCCCATTCCCCCAGGCCCTGTCATCCTCTTCGTCCTTGCTCACCCCAGATCAAAACCACGAAATAAAGGATCATGGATTCACGCAGTTCACTCCGAGTGGTACCTCAGTTTGGTACCATGTAGGAATGGTGTTTAGGAGATACCACCACAGTTTTCCTGCACTCTGAAGGCCAGAGGCAAGCTTTAGGGTCAATCTAAGGCCCATCAAGGGAAGCCATTGGCTTAAAGCACAGTCTCCCAAACAGCTGAGCAATGGTGGCCAGGTCTGCTCTGTTAATTGGTGTGAGCTCAGGTAGCTTCTTCCCTGGCTCTAGAAGCTGCTGCTCCTGCCTCTACTAAAGGCTGGTTGCAGACTCAGGTTGATGTCACTTCTACTCATGCCACAAAACCAATATTTTCTTCACAAAATATGTGATAGCTTAGAAACGTTCTTGTAATGAAAGCTGAGATTCTGATGCTCTCACACAACTCAGAGTTGGGTTTCTACACCCATGCCTGTTATGCCTAGGCCTTAATCTGTTCCTGTCCATGTGCATATCCGAAACCCACTGAAGGAGAAGAAAGGCTGTACAGCAGTACAGCTGGGTGATAAACAGTTTTTCCTTCCCACAAAAATTTGAGATTTCTAAAAGGTTCCCTGTCCTGAATTGGGTGAAAGTCAAAATTTTCATGAACCAAAAGGTATTTTTTTAATTAGGGTCAAACACCATATTTCATTTTGATTTTTTTTTTAAATCTACTAATTAGCTTTGGATTATTTTCGTGTAAAGTTATTTTGAATGGGAAAACCAGAATTTTCATTTGAAAAATATCAGAATGGGATGTTTCAACAATTAAAAAGCTTTTTGAAAAAAGGTTGAGATGAGAAATTCATCAAAACCAACCTTTCTTACTGCGAGTTTCAGTTTTGACAAATCAGCATTTTGGGGTGGAAAAACATGGTGTTGGAAAGATCCCAACGGGCTCAGCCAAGCCTGCACCAGCAGAGTTGACATATTGGAATACATCTGCTGCAAGTGGTGTCACATTATGAGATCTCCAGTTCGGCAAAGCAACACCTTTTTATTATTTTTCAAAGTAAAGCCCTGTTCTGAAGTATAATAGTAATTCAAGATGGTCCATTAGGCATCCAGTTTACATTTAAATCTGGGATTCATATCTGAGGCTGAACTAGACTAGCATTCCCATTCTAGGATAGTAAATTCTTATGGGCTTATGATATATCATTTTGACCTAAGTGTCAGACATCTGATGGGATCAACCTCCCCGGCGAGAGTGACTCTTGTGAGGACAGTTATTCTTAGGAGATTCCACTGCATGCAAAATATAACCAGGAAGTAAGTTTTCTTCAAGGGTCGAATATGACTCAGAACCAAAAGTGTAGAATCCAAATTATTTGGATGAATTTAGCAGGTAGATCCAAACTTTCCAATATTTATGTTAAGTGGATCCTTATGTGTAGATTTCCAGGCTTTCCAAAATTGAATTAACACACAGAAAACACTCTCTCCATTGCTTTTCTGAGGCATGTCTCAAAAATGTTACTGTTACGTCTTCACTCCAGGTCAACAAAGTTCCCCCAGCCTCATCTCCTGGGAATGAAATGTTAATGCTAATAAAAAAGTTGATGCAAGGAAGCTATTATTGTCATTTTCTGTTGGCTGCTAAACTAATTATGATTCTGAAGATCTAATGCAATGTAATTGGCACAATAGATTTTTTTTTGTTTCCCAAATATTTTGCCAATCTTATGTGAGCACATTCACCTAATGATACCGTATAGGAAAACAAATGTTTCATGTTGAGATGAATCAGATTGGTTTGACCCAAAGTACATATTGCTAACATAAAACCACTGATCATCTGAGCTTTCTCAGCCCTGGTCTACACTATAGGGAATAACGTAGCTGAAGTTGACGTACTTAGATCGACTTACCGTGGTGTCTTCACCGTGGTGAGTCGACTGCTGCCACTCCCCTGTCGACTCTGCCTGCGCCTCTCGCGGCGGTGGAGTACAGGAGTAGACGGGAGAGCGCTCGGGGATCAATTTATCGCATCTAGACTAGATGCGATAAATCAATCCCCGCTGGATCGATCACTGCCTGCCAATCCGGCAGGTAGTGAAGACAAACCCTTAGAGAACTTGTGAAAAATGGAAGAGAGATGGTAAAATGGGTTAGCTATTTGCACGTACAAAATGGGATCTATGAATATTGCTCCATTTTAAGAATATCTGTTCAACTTTCATTGCAAATTCTGCTTCGGAAAGTTAATGAACTAATCTAGCTCAACTCTTACTTTTGCCTCTTGTGTACCGTATAACATATATCATGCTTTTCACAAAACATTGCTGCATAGAGAAATTTGCTAGACAAAAAGCAAGATACACAGTGCTTCCAATTTCCATTCTGTTTATTGAATGAAATCTGTTCTATTTAGAACAAGGATTTTTTTTTAAATATAAAAACAACAAAACTTGAGAGGCTTTTCTCTCCATATTTAGAATATTTCTTGGATGCTGTGATATTGTACAGTGCCATCTACCTCTGAGAATACCCTGAACAACTGTAGCGACAATCTTACATTTCCCCAAATCACATTTACTGCAATATTTAAGAAGTTTTCATCTAACTGAACACATGCTGGAGCAAATTTAATAAAACCGTTCTTGTAAATGCTTCAGTGGGTAGATGGGAAACAAATCAGACATCCAGGGATGATAACATCATTCTGGAAGGGTTCTCGAGGCTAGGGAGACGTTTGCAAGATGTTTTGACTGCCAAGGAGCACAGCCATAATCATTTTAAGGAAAGCTATAGTTAAAGCAACACTATTTTCAAAGGCTCAATGGTGACCAGAGTCAAGTGATATTGATAAGTCTGCTCCTCCCCATCACCAGTGGCCATCATACTAGCTTCTCCCAAGGCATACCGGCTGGGATACAGCTTTTATAATGTGTTATGCTGATGCCACTATCACTAATGCATACTCAGGAGGGGTTTCCTCCTCTTTTCCTTATGTGTTTCCTCACCCTACTAATGTTATTCACAACTAGCTTCTAAGGACAGCAGGCCAAATCATCCTCACACTGCACTGATTTCTTGTCTACCTTGGCAGTAATGTCATTTAAAACCCCCTCACTGAGGCTCAGTTGAAGATACCAAAGCCTGCGTTACCAAGCATGAACTGTAGCATGACTGAGACACAGTTAAGGGAGTTGTGTTTAGATGCATGGCATTTTAGTCATGCTAGGGTGAACAACTCAAGTTGCACAGGACGGCTTGACTGCCAAGAGCAGAGAGGGGCAGAGGAGAGATACAGACTGCATATACCCACCAAAGATGGCCATGGAATGGGATGGCACTGCGTATGATGCACCTTCCCCTCCCCCTCCGCCCTCCAATCCCCATCCTCCCTGTCTTGTGCCTCTCTGTGACAATGCCATGTTCTTGAAGCTTCAGTGGTTTTGGAGGGCAAGTGACCTGGAGCATGGGAATCAGGGTTCAAGTACTAAATGTGACTTCATCCCCTGCAGATTTTCCTGTGAAAGTTAAAGTTGATGCTGCTCTTTTCACCATTAAACTCCTGTTCTGCACCTTTTAGTTTCCTTCTGACAGGGAAGTAGAGCACAGATGCAGGCAGCTAATCAGTGGCAGAATATCACATGAAGGAGCCACTTTTCCCAGGTAGGGTCTGGTTAGGAAAAGAGGAAAATCTTCAGAGAGATAAGAACTCTGCATGGGAAACTCAAGATCCTTTCCCAACAGATCAAGATAGTTGTGGGATTGGAGCCTGACTCCCCTATGCAAGCCCCCAAAACATGTCTTTTCCAATGAGATGTCACCTCAGGAATTCCATTCACTGAATCACATGGCATTCCCAAGCAGGTTGCTGCCCTACTGTGGATTTTTCCACAAGGAGTTGAAATGCAATGTAGACTAAATTTTAAGTGCTAGAATGTATCCCCAAAATTATTCATTTTAATCATAATTTATAAAATATTATAGCCAGCATACCTCTGAATTTATCCTTTGATGGGTTTTGTATTGCTCCTTTGAAGCTTGATACAGCTTTCAGAGTCCTGCTGTGAAGAAGCAGCTTTGATTTTGCTATAAAAACAACATCCTTTACTTTCTCATCTGAAGACAATTCAGGGGCAAAATCTTCACCCACATTCCCACCACCCCGTCTTTCCCTTCTGTCACTGTGACACTTGTAAGACTCAGGGTCATCACAACAAGATATGATGCCATAAAGATTTGGAGCAGTACTTGATCACATGCCTTCATGCACTTACAGCAGTTCCACAGCTTTCAGAAATCAGAGAGAAAAGACAGATTAAGGCTGTGGTTGGTAGGTTTTTGTTTGTTTGTTTTTAAATATGAGCCTTTAAGGCTGTTTTACTAGACTTTGGTTCTCTCAGAAAATGCACACTTCAGCTTTACAACTGTAAAATGCAGTTGGAACTGTAGAAACTTTCCACACCTGCTGCTTCTTTTCTGAACTCTCCTGCGCCGCGGCTGCGCCCCTCCCCCCCCCAGTCAATGTGTCTTGGCATCTCCCTTGCCATCTTTGTCATTGAGTGGTAGCTTCTTGATGGGAGCAGAGCTGCACTGGGAGCCCTTACATCTCAAGAATCATAGAATCATAGAATATCAGGGTTGGAAGGGACCTCAGGAGGTCATCTAGTCCAACCCCCTGCTCAAAGCAGGACCAATCCCCAATTAAATCATCCCAGCTAGGGCTTTGTCAAGCCTGACCTTAACAACTTCTAAGGAAGGAGATTCTACCACCTCCCTAGGTAACGCATTCCAGTGTTTCACCACCCTCCTAGTGAAAAAGTTTTTCCTAATATCCAACCTAAACCTCCCCCACTGCAACTTGAGACCATTACTCCTTGTCCTGTCCTCTTCTACCAGTGAGAATAGTCTAGAACCATCCTCTCTGGAACCACCTCTCAGGTAGTTGAAAGCAGCTATCAAATCCCCCCTCATTCTTCTCTTCTGCAGACTAAACAATCCCAGTTCCCTCAGCCTCTCCTCATAAGTCATGTGTTCCAGACCCCTAATCATTTTTGTTGCCCTTCGCTGGACTCTCTCCAATTTATCCACATCCTTCTTGTAGTGTGGGGCCCAAAACTGGACACAGTACTCCAGATGAGGCCTTACCAATGTTGAATAGAGGGGAATGATCACATCCCTCGATCTGCTGGCTATGCCCCTACTTATACATCCCAAAATGCCATTGGCCTTCTTGGCAACAAGGGCACACTGCTGACTCATATCCAGCTTCTCGTCCACTGTCACCCCTAGGTCCTTTTCCGCAGAACTGCTGCCTAGCCATTCGGTCCCTAGTCTGTAGCTGTGCATTGGGTTCTTCTGTCCTAAGTGCAGGACCCTGCACTTATCCTTATTGAACCTCATCAGATTTCTTTTGGCCCAATCCTCCAATTTGTCTAGGTCCCTCTGTATCCTATCCCTGCCCTCCAGTGTATCTGCCACTCCTCCGAGTTTAGTATCATCTGCAAATTTGCTGAGAGTGCAATCCACACCATCCTCCAGATCATTTATGAAGATATTGAACAAAACCGGCCCCAGGACCAACCCCTGGGGCACTCCACTTGACACCGGCTGCCAACTAGACATGGAGCCATTGATCACTACCCGTTGAGCCCAACAATCTAGCCAACTTTCTACCCACCTTATAGTGCATTCATCCAGCCCATACTTCTTTAACTTGCTGACAAGAATACTGTGGGAGACCGTGTCAAAAACTTTGCTAAAGTCAAGAAACAATACATCCACAGAACCAGTAATCTCATCATATAAGGCGATTAGATTAGTCAGGCATGACCTGCCCTTGGTGAATCCATGCTGACTGTTCCTGATCACTTTCCTCTCATGTAAGTGCTTCAGGATTGATTCTTTGAGGACCTGCTCCATGATTTTTCCGGGGACTGAGGTGAGGCTGACTGGCCTGTAGTTCCCAGGATCCTCCTCCTTCCCTTTTTTAAAGATGGGCACTACATTAGCCTTTTTCCAGTCATCTGGGACTTGCCCCGTTCGCCACGAGTTTTCAAAGATAATGGCCAATGGCTCTGCAATCACAGCCGCCAATTCCTTCAGCACTCTCGGATGCAACTCGTCCGGCCCCATGGACAAGAAGTCCGTTTCTGAACTTGTCAGGTGCTGTCAAGATTGCTAAGAACTATCCTTTTGCAAAATCCAGTTAATTCTTGTCTTTATTTTGGAAAAAAAGAAAATCATATGGTCAGCACTTCCCCCCCTTACTGAGGGGAAAATCCTGCCCTTCCCAGCTACTGCTTAGGGCCCTGCCAACAGCATAACTTGTACGATTCTACTGCCCAAGATGTTGGGATTCCATTGAAAAGTTGCCACTGGGATGGAGGGCAGACCCCATCACACTGAATGACAATGGGGAAAGGAAATAACTGGCTAAAGATGCCAGATCAAACCCCCTCTCTTACAAAAAGTAGCATGGAATTTTCAATGTCCATATGGAGCATACAGGGCCTTGAATCATGTGGTCTCATCCAAAGTAGAGAGGGAGACTAAATGGGATAGAAAACAAAAACTGCCTTCAAAGACTGAAGGATGAAACCAGTGCTTCTGGGTTTTAAGTTATGGGTCTATTTACTGTTCTCATCTGGCCCCAATTACGAAAATCTCAGCATCTCACAATCTTTAATGCATTTACCCTCATGCATTCCTGTGAGGTAGAGGTAGTGTCAATATCCCCATTTTACAGAGGAGGAACAGGGTGGGGGGCAGGCTAAGTAAATTGCCCAAGATCATCCAGGATGTCTGTAACAAAACAAGGAGTTTCATCTAGGTTTTCCGAGTCCTAGGCAACTGCCCTAACCACTGAACATTAAGTTCCAGGATGCCTCTGTGTTTTAAAGCAGATACTTAAACCATGGAGCCATCCTTCCAGCATTTAGGGAGGAACAAACTGGTATGGATAAAATAAAAACCTCTACAAACTGAACCAATTTTGAGGTTCTGAAATATTCAGAAAAATATTGTTAATTTTAGAAATGGCATGAGGGAGTCTGTTCTATTGAAATTTGAAGCTTCATTTAGTAGACTCAAGAGATTAGATGCCAGTCCTAATATCCCTTGAAGTCCATGGAAAGACTCCCTTTGATTTCAGTGGAAGTTGGATCAGATTCCTGGTGAGAGGGAATAAGTTCTGGGTATGCAGCTGAACGGTTAAGCTGCTTCTCTGAAAGGAACCTGAACTGCAAACCTTTTGAGGTTTGCTCATCATTACTATAATTAAGCTACAATGAACTTTTTTTTTAAATGCAAAGCAAAGCACTAAGTAGAAGGAGCTTTTAAATCTAACTTTCATCAGTGCAAATTTTAGATAAGCCTCAGCACAATTACTTTACATACTCTTTATAATTCCTCCTTCTAGAAGGTAAAATAAAATAGCATTGCAAATAAGTTTAAGATGTTCAGCAAGTGATCAAGGCCCTATTATAATTATAAGGTGAAACTGTATTGTTTAGAATCTGGAATTAATAGAATTGCTTCCTACAGTATGCACCCAAGGATTCTCAATTTGGTGTCTAGTCCCACTGCCAGTTTATCCTAAGCAAGATCCAGCTAAGTGGGAGCCATGAGGCAACTGCAGCCCAAGGGAGGACCCTGTAGTGCACCTCAAAAATGAAGGTGCCTTGTTGGGGATGGATGAGATCTTCCTGGGGTCAGAACTGCAACAGAGTCATGGTGCTTCTCATCTGGAAGCTCTGCCTGGAGCTCCTGCTTCAGCAGGTCGTGACATAACAGGCAGTGCTGCCTCAATTTACCCTTTCAGAGTCCCCTATAAATCTACTTCAGGCTCTTTTGTTGAAGTACCACCGCTCCTTGGGGCCAGTTTATTACCTAGTCACGGTTCACTGAATCCCCAACAAAAGTCCAAAACATAGTCCATGTCCCCGACCCAGTGCAAGTAGTCATTAAAACTCAAGACATTGTCCCTCAATGCCCCACATACCACACACTGGTGCCTTCGGCCATGACCGGACACAGCCAGTCCTCCCATGTGCCAGAACAGCTCTCTCAGCACTTCTGTTCCCAGTGCAAACCCCAACAGCCCCCCTGATTGGAGCACCCCTCACTCCCTATGGCCTTCTCATGGTTCCCCTGAGTCCAGCTCTCCAGCCCTAGCGATGTTATTGGGCAGACTCCTTCACTGCTCCCCAGCCATCGACTCTGGCTTAGAGCCAGCAGGCAACTCCCTGTGCTGTTCCCTGGCTCAGGAGTGTCAGCCAGCAAACCCCTTCTGTTGCTCTCCTGCTAGGAACTACCTTCTGCTTCCTTCCAGGACTCCTCCAAGTCCCCTGCCCTCTAGCAAATCTCACCTGCCCTTCCTAACTGAACCCATCTACTCTGCGTCACTGGGCGCCCATCTCACTGGGAGTCTGTTCCTCTAAAGGCCCAGGCGCCCTCTTCTAAGCCTAATTAACTGGGCAAATTGGAGTTTACTGATAAGGCACTGGTGGGCCTTGCTTGGAAAAGGCTGACATCACTTCCAACCAGACCTTTCCATGGGCAGCCACCGCTCAGATGTAGTACAAAAAGTGCTCTATCAATTGTGCAGTTTCATCAGGCTGTGCTCTTATTTATCACACAACAGCAACCCCCTCCCATGTCCATAAAGCTCATTTGTAAGCCCCCCTTCAGTAGGGTTCTCAGCAGGGCTTTTCCAATGTCTTGCAGCTTGTTCAGCAATGGTCATATTACACATACCTGACGTTCTTTATACTGGGCTGCATACAAAATGGCAAGCTGATTGATTTTAAATTGGCATTTCTTTTTAAAGCCTTAAATAGCTTTAGGCCCTGGCACTTTCTGAAACCTCCTGCTTAAACCTCATCCGGATGGGCAGCTACAATCTTACCCCCCCGCCTCCCCCCTCCCACACACACCTTTTAAGAGAGATCTCACTATTGTACCTTGGATCATGTTTTGTGGTAGGCAAATTCACCCAACCTCCAAGCATTCAACTCAATTATATCTTACCACATTTTGTAAACAAAACAAAGAACTTCATATAGCCCCCCTCAAAAACAGAAGCTTTCACAATTACCACTATTGACAACATATTTGTCAGTTTTCCCACCTCGTTTTTTCTGTCAAGGCCTCTCAATTTGTCTCATTCATTTTGACCAGAATTTAAAAAAAAAAACATTGTAGGCTGTTATATTATGTCATATACACTCTGAGATGCTTTAACAATAAAATGAGCACTAAGAGCAGTTAAGGCCACATCTATGATAGCAGATGATAGCACATCTCTGGTCAACGCACATAATGTTGGCGCAAAGCTGCTGCCATTAGTATATTGTGTTTGTGCGCAGGCATGCTTGGCTGTTTGCATTGGCACTGCACGTATTCACCAGGAGCGAATATGTAGTTGCAAAGTGCAATGAAACATTAGTGTCAGGTATTCTGCAGCTGTGAGGGGGGGGCCCTCAAGACAACGGCAGCAGCTACAGATAAAACAAACAGATGTATCATATTTGTAGTCACAACAGCCAGAAAGAGAAATTTCAGAACTTCCTCCCCTTACTACCATTTTTGGCTTGTATATAAAATATCAATGTTATTCCATTATGTTATAATTTAACATTTTATATTAATGTTTCATCATCAAACAAGACATGTTGATGTTCGCAATATCTAAGTTTTACCAAATTTCTGCTAAAAATAATAAATAAAAATAAAATCAACGTTTTGTTCCAATTTGGAACAGACAAACTTTGGAATTTCCAGCAGAAAAGAAAGTCCATTCTCCCACCACTGCTTGTTGAGACCCAGTGCTCTACAGCACAGCCAATCCTCTCTATGCAGCCATGAGCTAGAGAGCAAGTTGCCTTCTCAGGGTGTGTTATGCCTAATAAATATGTTCAGATTATTACATAACACTTCATCTGCAGTACAGTAGAACCTCAGAGTTACAAACACCAGAGTTACAAACTGACTGATCAGCCAGACATCTCATTTGGAACTGAAAGTATGCAATCAAGCAAAGCAGAAGAGACAAAAAAGCAAATACAGTACAGAACTGCATTAAATGTGAACGAATTAAAAGAAAATAAAAGGAAAGCAGCATTCTTCTTCTGCATAATAAAGTTTCAAAGCTGTATTAAGTCAATGTGCAGTTGTAAACTTTTGAAAGAACTATAACATTTTGTTCAGTTATGAACATTTCAGAATTATGAACAATGTCCATTCCCGAGGTGTTCGTAATTCTGAGGTTCTACTGTATGTTTATTTACATCACTGACAAGACATTCAACAGTCAGTAGTTTTGCCTGAAATCAAGGGACTTGTTAAGAAGGGCTGAGCATCACTTAGGACTTCTGGGCTTGTCCCAAATGCATAAACAATAGAGTCTGCACACGTGGATGAACCAAAATCTAAATTCAATAATTCACATAAACCCTCTGAATTAAATTGCCATGTTTCAAACAGCTCTATTTGCATGAACTGAAACAGGCTGTATTCTATGTATTCCACTCTAAATCGTTCCAAGAAATGAACAAATACACATTTATGAGTTGAGCCTTCAAGATAAATCAGGATTTTGCAGCTATTAATTCTCTTGGGTGGGGCAGAATCTACATGATGCTTTAGTACTAAATAAAAAAAATGCATTCAAATTTGAGATTTGCAGTGTGATGTTAAATAAAGAGTGTGAAAACTTGCACATCTTGAAAGGTTGCATTTTTTTTGTGTGTATCCCAGAAGCGGAGAGTAACTGGAGAACTTGTTTGAATGTTTTTACTAAGCTTTTTTTAAAACTGATGCATGAAGATAGACAAGCATGAGTCCAGTGCCACTCATCACATTATAAAGCTTCAGGTACAGTAAGCGTTAGCTGAAGTTTCACAGGCAGATGGAAGGGAGTTGGGGGCATTCTGCCTCTTCAGGACACCCAGTGAGGGTGAAGTTAGTTTTCCCTGGTTTCTGGATGCGGCAAAAATGGGTTTAATTGTTAATAAGACGCACCCAGCCTGTATCGCTGCAATTAGCCACCTGGCAGAAGGGTTACAGAACTTCACAAGCACTCCAGGCTAGGGCAGGAAGTCCTAGTAGTTATCATAAGGGGGGAGTTGCTCGCCCCTCTTGTTCCTCCCTTCTTTGAATATTAGACTAGCTGATCTCCCTGATGAGTCTGTGAACTGGGCAGATTCACTTAAGTCTCAGCTGAGCATGGAACTTAAGTACATGTCCAACAAAGGATCTGTGTAATCCCACTGATGTCAAGTCCATAAAAAATCAATCAAATATTGGGCCCATAATCACAGTTTTATTGTCCAGCCCTTTGCTCCATGTACACATCAACCTCCTAGGGTCTGCCTGGACTTGGAGAAAAGATATTCTTTGAAACTGTGCTGTTAAAATGTGTTAGCTAATAGGGGTGTGTGTGTGTTGAAAAAACACCTTTTATTCTAGTCTAACCAAATCCCTTTTGAGTTCAATAGGAATTTTGGATATAAGAGTGAACACTTCAAGAGAGAAATTTATGTTGGATCCAGTGAGAATATATACAAAGTAAAATGGATTTGGTCAGTATTTCTCTTTTACCTTTGGACCCAATTCTGCCAAAAGAAGGCTCACTGAAATTTTGTGGAGGGGGATAAAGATCATCATCATTCAAGGTAACAGAATGTGACAGTTTGATATTAAAATCATATCCTGCTGCTATTGACTTCCATGGGACAGGAATGGGGCCCAATCCTGCTATCTTTGAAACCAGTGACCAAACTCGCATTAATTTCAGTGGTGAAGGAGCAGGTTCTGAACACCTTTCTGTTTCAGCCCTGGTCTACACTAAGTGTTGAGGTCGAATTTAGCAGTGTTAAATTGATTTAACGAAGTCCTTTTTTCCGACTTAAAGTGCTCTTAAAATCGATTTCCTTACTCCACCCCTGACAAGGGGATTAGTGCTGAAATCGGCCTTGCTGGGTTGAGTTTGGGGTACTGTTGATGCAATTTGATGGCATTGGCCTCCGGGAGCTATCCCAGAGTACTCCATTGTGACCACTCTGCACAAGCACTCTCAACTCAGATGCACTGGCCAGGTAGACAGAAAAAGTTTGAATTTCAATTTCTTGTTTGGCCAGCGTGGCAAGCTGCAGGTGAGTCAAGAGCTCATCAGCAGAGGTGACCACGTAGTCCCAGAATCGCAAAAGAGCTCCAGCATGGACAGAACGGGATGTACGGAAACTGATCATAGTATGGAGAGAGGAATCCGTGCTCTCAGAACTCCGTTCCAGTTTTTGAAATGCCAAAACATTTGTCAAAATCTCCCAGGGCATGAAGGACAGAGGCCATAACAGGGACCTGAAGCAGTGCCGCATGAAACTTAAGGAGCTGAGGCAAGCCAACCAGAAAACCAGAGAGGTAAACGGCCGCTCTGGGTCAGAGCCCCAAACATGCCGCTTCTATGTGAGCTGCATGCCATTTTAGCAGGTTCAGCCACCACTACCCCAGCAGTGTTGTTTGACTCCTTCAATGGAGATGGAAGCAACACAGAAGCAGGTTTTGGGGATGAGGAAGATGAAGAGGTTGCAGATCGCTCACAGCAAGCAAGCAGAGAAACCCGTTTTCCCGACAGCCAGAAACTTTCTCTCACCCTGGACCTGGAGCCAGTACCCCCTGAACCCACACAAGGCTGCCTCCTGGACCCGCGAGGTGGAGAAAGGACATCTGGTGAGTGTACCTTTCAAAATAGTATACATGGTTTAAAAGCAAGCATGTTTAATAATTAATTTGCCCTGGCATTTGCAGCTGTCCTGGATATACTCCCAAAGCCTTTGCAAAAGGTTTCTGGGGATGGCAGCCTTATTCCGGCCACCATGGTAGGACACTTTACCACTCCAGACCAGTAGCACGTATTCGGGAATCATTGTAGAACAAAGCATTGCTGTGTATATGTTTGCTAGCGTTCAAACAACATCCGTTCTTTATCTCTCTGTGTTATCCTCAGGAGAGTGATAGCATTCATGGTTACCATGGTTGAAATAGGGTGCTTTTCTTAAGGGGACATTCAGAGGTGCCCATTCCTGCTGGGCTGTTTGCCTGTGGCTGAACAGAAATGTTCCCCGCCGTTCCAAAATGCGACCTTGGAATGAAAGCACGTGTGCTATGTATGTAATGTTAACAGCAAGGTTTACCCTGAAAGAGTGTAGCCATTGTTCTATAAAATGTGTCTTTTTAAATTTCACTGTCCCTTATTTTTTCTCCACCAGCTGCACGTGTTTCAAGGATCACAGGATATTCTCCTTCCCAGAGGCTAGTGAAGATTAGAAGGCAGAAAAAAAACGCACTCGCGATGAAATGTTCTCTGAGCTCATGCTGTCCTCCCACACTGACAGAGCACAGATGAATGCGTGGAGGCAGACAATGTCAGAGTGCAGGAGAGCACAAAATGACCGGGAGGAGAGGTGGCGGGCTGAAGAGAGGGCTGAAGCTGAAAGGTGGTGGCAGCGTGATGAGAGGAGGCAGGATTCAATGCTGAGGCTGCTGGAGGATCAAACTCAGATGCTCCAGCGTATGGTTGAGCTGCAGAAAAGGCAGCTGGAGCACAGACCACCGCGACAGCCCCTGTGTAACCAACCACCCTCCTCCCCAAGTTCCATAGCCTCCTCACCCAGACGCCCAAGAACACGGCGGGGGGCCTCCGGCCACCCAGCCACTCCACCCCAGAGGATTGCCCAAGCAACAGAAGGCTGGCATTCAGTAAGTTTTAAAGTTTTAAACTTTTAAAGTGCTGTGTGGCCTTGTCCTTCTCTCCTCCATCACCCCTCCCGAGCTACCTTGGCAGTTATCCCCCTATTTGTGTGATGAATTAATAAAGAATGCATGAATGTGAAGCAACGATGACTTTATTGCCTCTGCAAGTGGTGATCGAAGGGAGAAGGGGAGGGTGGTTAGCTTACAGGGAAGTAGAGTGAACCAAGGGGCGGGGGGTTTCATCAAGGAGAAACAAAAAGAACATTCACACTGTAGCCTGGCCAGTCATGAAACTGGTTTTCAAAGCTTCTCTGATGCTCACCGCGCCCTCCTGTGCTCTTCTAACCTCCCTGGTGTCTGGCTGCATGTAACCAGCGGCCAGACAATTTGCCTCAACCTCCCACCCCGCCATAAACATCTCCCCCTTACTCTCACAGATATTGTGGAGCGCACAGCAAACAGTAATAACAGTGGGAATATTGGTTTCGCTGAGGTCTAAGCGAGTCAGTAAACTGCACCAGCGCGCCTTTAAACGTCCAAATGCACATTCTACCACCATTCTGCACTTGCTCATCCTGTAGTTGAACAGCTCCTGACTACTGTCCAGACTGCCTGTGTATGGCTTCATGAGCCATGGCATTAAGGAGTAGGCTGGGTCCCCAAGGATAACTATAGGCATTTCAACATCCCCAGTGGTTATTTTCTGGTCTGGGAAGAAAGTCCCTTCCTGCAGCTTTTGAAAAAGACCAGAGTCCCTGAAGATGCGAGCGTCATGTACCTTTCCCAGCAATCCCACGTTGATGTTGGTGAAATGTCCCTTGTGATCCACCAGTGTTTGCAGCACCATTGAAAAGTACCCCTTCCGGTTTATGTACTCACCGGCTTGGTGCTCCGGTGCCAAGATAAGGATATGGGTTCCTTCTATGGCCCCACCACAGTTAGGGAATCCCATTGCAGCAAAGCCATCCACTATGACCTGCACATTTCCCAGGGTCACTACCCTTGATATCAGCAGATCTTTGATTGCGCTGGCTACTTGCATCACAGCAGCCCCCACAGTAGATTTGCCCACTCCAAATTGATTCCTGACTGACCAGTAACTCTCTGGCGTTGCAAGCTTCCACAGGGCTATTGCCACTCGCTTCTCAACTGTGACGGCTGCTCTCATCTTGGTATTCATACACTTCAGGGCAGGGGAAAGCAAGTCACAAAGTTCCATGAAAGTGCCCTTACGCATGCAAAAGTTTCGCAGGCACTGGGAATCATCCCAGACCTGCAACACTATGCGGTCCCACCAGTCTGTGTTTGTTTCCTGGGCCCAGAATTGGCGTTCCACCTCATGAACCTGCCCCGTTAGCACCATGATGCCTGCATTGCCAGGGCCCGTGCTTTGAGAAAAGTCTGTGTCCATGTCCTCATCACTCTTGTCACTGCGCTGATGTAGCCTACTCGCCCGGTTTCGCTTTGCCAGGTTCTGGTGCTGCATATACTGCTGGATAATGTGTGTGTTGTTTAATGTTCTCCTAATTGCCAAAGTGATCTGAGCAGGCTCCATGCTTGCCGTGGTATGACGTCTGGAGAGAAAAAAGGCACAAAACGATTGTCTGCCGTTGCTCTGACAGAAGGAGGGGCGACGGATGATATGGCTTACAGGGAATTAAAATCAACTAAGGGGGTGGCTTTACATCAAGGAGAAACAAAAACTACTGTCACACAGAATGGCCCCCTCAATGACTGAACTCAAAACTCTGGGGTTAGCAGGCCAATGCTCAACCCACTAAGCTAGTCCTCCCTCTGGTATTCCAGGCAGGACTGAATCTCCATTAAAGTTTTCAAGGTGCCCTTGACAGACCTCACCAAAACGACTGTCGGCCGTTGATTTCATGGAGGGAGGGAGGAGGGAGCAAATGAATACAAAACAAATCTGGTCTATTTCTTGTTTTGATCAATAGGACTGACTGCAGGACTAAAGAGAATGACCTGGTCAAGTCACTCCTAATTTAGTCCCTGTGCTCATGTCTGCCCAGGCACTCCTGACAGACCTTACCGAGGTGGCCAGGAGCACCTCGGACATGACGACAATGGTTTTCAGGCCTATTGCACCATCTGTTGCCACAAGGCAATGGGTTGCTGCTGCTGCATAGCAATGCAGTATCGTGTTTGCCAGCACCCAGGAGTCATATGGTGACAGTGAGGTGAGCGGGCTCCATGCTTGCCGTGGTATGGCGTCTGCACAGGTAACTCAGGAAAGAAGGCACGAAACAATTGTCTGCCATTGCTTTCAGAGGGAGGGAGGGCGGGCCTGATGACATGTACCCAGAAACACCCGCAACAATGTTTTTTGCCACATCGGGCATTGGGATCTCAACCCAGAATTCCAAAGGGCAGTGGAGACTGCAGGAACTGTGGGATAGCCACCCACAGTGCAACGCTCCGGAAGTCGAGGCTTGCCTCAGTACTGTGGACACGCTCCGCCGCGTTAATGCACTGAGAGCATTTTGTGTGGGGACACACCACAATCGACTGGATAAAAACGATTTCTAAAAAACTGACTTCTATAAATTTGATCTAATTTCGAAGTGTAGACATACCCTTCATCTCCATCCCTCAGCTTTTTCTTCTTGATCCTGAAACAAAATCTAATCTAGTGTTTATGTAACAACAGAATCTGACACCTGGAGCATCACAGTCTGGTACTGTGGCAATGCACATATGCAAACAGCACATTTCCTGTAAGTTGAAATATGGTAAGAAAGGATAGTGGTGAGGGGAACTTGTTTAATCAGAAATAAGTCTGTAGTTTGCTAATGAAAGTAAAAATCATGAACACAAATTAAATGTAAATGACTCCACGTTTAAATCCTGTGTGTGGTGAAACTTGTGTTAAAATAACCACACAGAGAAAATGTACTGTTTAACAGGAGCAGTTTCCTAGTATTGGGGAGAATATAGTACTTGATACCATTGATAAAATGCTGTAGCAGCCTCTTAAGACAGGAGGTTTCTTATTAAAGATGATCTCTTGTACATCTTGCATCGTATTTGATTTTTTCCCTCAGTTTGCAGTACCTCTTTATGAAACAGAGTGGTTTATTTTCAGAATATGAGGTATTTTAGCACGAGAAACACAAGGCAGTTCTTGTACAGAATATAAGGTATACATTATTTAATAAATTACAGATCCAGTAGGCCAACTTTTTCCATTTACAGACCACTTATGAGCAAGCTGCAACTGCCAACCATCTCCCTTCCCAACTTCCCCTTCCCTTCTACTTAAGTGTCCAAATGTTTCATTTTGCAGACCTGCAGAAACACTCTACGGGCCACTGGTGATGCATGTGACATAGTTTGAGAACCATGGCAGTAAACTGCAAGCTTTTCTGAGAGTTTTGATTTCCTTTTCTTTTTAAAGCTGGAACATTGTACTGCTTCAAATAGCTCACCGTATTCTGCCTAGAGGCAAGCAGCAGCGACAGAAAATGAAAGTAAACTTTTGACCCTCCCAAGCTGTTTCCCACAGCCAATATACAGTAAAAGCCACAACATTTATACATTATTTCTCAGTGTCACATATGTCACATTTTTAACCCTTGTTCGGTACTCAGGTTCTGGAATGAACGGTGCCATGCATAAACATCTGATGAAATACTGTGCTCGATAAATTGTGGTCTTTGTATTCAGATGGCTGCATTTCACTGAGGTAAAGATGTATTTTACAAGACACAGTTATGCTCAGAAAAGGTGCACAGGCCAAAGTGGGGTTTCAGAAGGCATTATGCCTTCATATGGCATCATCAGTGCCTTATGCATTGTATGATTTCAGCACCTGCAACAGAAATGCGCCTCATTTAACTGTCCCCCACCCCAAAAAAACCAACCCCAAACCAAACATTTCTAGCCATTATGTTTAGGCAGATAACAGTGAACGTGAAAAAAAAAAAAGTCAACTAATGCATTATTATGTCCCTGACTCTGTAAATACCTTGAAGTTATAGTTCTGAGAAGTGTGAATTGCTCCATCCATCTCAATGGGATATTAAGTATGGCTCTTTAAATATCAGCATTGTTAACTACTCCAGGGATGATGATTTTAGCATTAAAAACTGGCTAATGTTCTTATGTTAGAACCCAAACTACCCTCATAGCAATGAAGAACCCTAACTTCACCCTACCTAGTGGTCAAAGCCACAGGTTACTAGTATGAATGCTGAAGGCCATTATAATTTCTATCTCAACTTGCTTAATTTACACTGGCGACAGTCAAGCCAGTTTTAAGTCACATTTTAAGCCAAGGAGCCTGCTTCAGCCGCCTGTTTATATTATTTAAATTGCCTTTCCTTTTCTATTTTAATCTTTAGATCTCTTTTCCTTTTCTGTCTTAATCTCTGCCAAAATTATTCCTTAGGGGCAGTGAAATAAGTTGGTAGGCAAATATCTGATCTGACTCTCCTTTGTAAATAATAAATGAATGCCAAGTCTGTGGGCAAGAGAGTCTAAGGGTTTGCCCCTTTCCTTCTGTATATTGGTTCTTATATTCCTCCCCTGCACTGTCCTACATTGCTACATCCCATCTATTTACATCAGCGGCTCAAACATTCAGGTTTTTTTGTATACACCTAGTACAGTTTCTGCACCACTGTCTCATGATTAAGGTTGTCCTCATCATTTCCTAATTACCAACTCCTTCCCATACATTTATCTTTGGAATATAAATGTTTACCCACAGGACACACATACCCCTTCCATCTTGACCAAGTGTCTTTTGACTCTGCACTCCACTTCAAAGCTCTCTGTGGCAATTTTTGCTTTCATTTCCTCCACGTTTCTACCATGCAGAATTTAGGTCTGGCACCTAAACACTTATTTATGCCACCTCAATTGCCATTTAAGCAACTGGTTGTGCAAACGGCACCAAATATGCACCCTCCCTTGATCTGCATAGCTGTACCATTGTACAACTCTGCAAAATGGAGTCCATACGGTGGTACGGGTGTGATTTTCAGAACTGCTGAAAAATTGAAGCAACTGTCTTTGATTTCTGCTGGAGTAGCGAGTGCACAGCACTTCTTGGGCAGGAGTGGCGGGGCAAGAGATATCAGGCCGCAGGTATCTAATTCTTTGCATAGTTGTCTGTGGATACATATGGGCAGTCATTTCCTTCTCTCTGCATGCCGGTGTTGTAAGTAGCACTTTGACAGGTTAGCTCTGAATACTTTAATTTTGCAGAAAGAGCTGTTGGCAGCATATCACTTGAGATTCAGCTAAAGATTTTACTTTTTTTTTTTAAAACAGATTTTACAGCTAAAGAATACATTTTCACATGAAAACAAAAATCTTGTTGTAATACCAAAATGCGTAAATGGTATGATTCATTAGGGAACCAAAACTAAGTATACTAGAAACACCTGTTATTTAATACACAATGATGTCAATTAAAATGAGATTATGATTATTAAAAAGAACAAGGCAGGAGCAGGTTTCAGAGTAACAGTCGTGTTAGTCTGTATTCGCAAAAAGAAAAGGAGTACTTGTGGCACCTTAGAGACTAACCAATTTATTTGAGCATAAGCTTTTGTGAGCTACAGCTCACTTCATCGGATGCATACTATGGAAACTGCAGAAGACATTATATACACAGAGACCATGAAACAATACCTCCTCCCACCCCACTCTCCTGCTGGTAATAGCTGATCTAAAGTGATCACTCTCCTTACAATGTGTATGATAATCAAGTTGGGCCATTTCCAGCACAAATCCAGGGTTTAACAAGAATGTCAGGGGGGGGGGGGGAGGAAAAAACAAGGGGAAATAGGTTACCTTGCATAATGACTTAGCCACACCCAGTCTATATTCAAGCCTAAGTTAATTGTATCCAATTTGCAAATGAATTCCAATTCAACAGTTTCTCGCCGGAGTCTGGATTTGAAGTTTTTTTGTTGTAATATAGCAACTTTCATGTCTGTAATCGCTCGGCCAGAGAGATTGAAGTGTTCTCCGACTGGTTTATGAATGTTATAATTCTTGACATCTGATTTGTGTCCATTTATTCTTTTACGTAGAGACTGTCCAGTTTGGCCAATGTACATGGCAGAGGGGCATTGCTGGCACATGATGGCATATATCACATTGGCGGATGTGCAGGTGAACGAGCCTCTGATAGCGTGGCTGATGTTATTAGGCCCTGTGATGCTGTCCCCTGAATAGATATGTGGGCACAGTTGGCAACGGGCTTTGTTGCAAGGATAGGTTCCTGGATTAGTGGTTCTGTGGTGTGGTATGTAGTTGCTGGTGAGTATTTGCTTCAGGTTGTGGGGCTGTTTGTAGGCAAGGACTGTCTCCCAAGATTTGTGAGCGTGTTGGGTCATCCTTCAGGATAGGTTGTAGATCCTTAATAATGTGTTGGAGGGGTTTTAGTTGGGGGCTGAAGGTGACAGCTAGTGGCATTCTGTTATTTTCTTTGTTGGGCCTGTCCTGTAGTAGGGGACTTCTGGGAACTCTTCTGGCTCTATCAATCTGTTTCTTCACTTCTGCAGGTGGGTATTGTAGTTGTAAGAATGCTTGATAGAGATCTTGTAGGTGTTTGTCTCTGTCCGAGGGGTTGGAGCAAATGCGGTTGTATCGCAGAGCTTGGCTGTAGACGATGGATTGTGTGGTGTGGTCAGGGTAAAAGCTGGAGGCACGTAGGTAGGAATAGCAGTCAGTAGGTTTCCGGTATAGGGTGGTGTTTATGTGACCATCGTATTAGCACTGTAGTGTCCAGGAAGTGGATCTCTTGCGTGGACTGTAGCTAGATGAAGGAACGTTCGCACAGCGTTTCCACTAGAGCTGGGCAAACCGTTTCTGTGCATGAATTGTTTTTGAACAGACATGCTGTGATTGTCAATGGAACCAAAAGGAATTAGATGGCCAGTTTCTACTGACTTTCAATGAGAGATGAGAACCTCACTCCCTTTGAAATTCACAGTGTAAGCTATATCAATGAGTTATTTTAATTATTTCCATTATTACATCCAAATGAATTTCATTCTATGGCTTGTTTGCATCATATATAGCCATCAGTCGGATCTCTAGGTGATCCTTAGTCACATAGTATTACTTATGTTCTCTGACTGGATTTTGAAGCTGTCTGGGGTGGTGGTCTGAGCAAATCAGTGGGCCTTTGATTCTTTCAGGGGGAAGTTATTTAAGAGTTAAGAAAAACCACCTGCTAACTTTACAAACTATTCCTTCTCCCTTGCACAATTAAGGAATTTCTGGACTACTTCTAGCCATTCTTGCCTAAAACAGCACTTTGCCTAAAACAAAAAGAATTATGGTATTGTAATCTTAGAGGTTGTCAACACATAAAATCAGCTTTCTCTGATCACATTAACACAAAATAATTGTGCGCGCTCCACTTGTGCACAATTCCAGCTGTAAAGGTCACAGAGAAATACTTCTCTAGATTATTTAATTGTCTTTGTGACAAATCTTTGGCCAGAGGAGTTCTGAGGTCCTAGATGAAAATGATGTAGTCAGAGTATTGTCCATCTCATTTCAATGGTTAATGTGAGGACTAGAGTCTGGTATAGGTGGATGCGGACCAACCTCGTTAATATTGTTTTTAGCATTATGTCCCAGCCTACGTTTAGCAATAAAGGTACTGTATTGAAATTATTGGTCTCCAGTTTTTAGAGCCCTGAGCAGATACATAATTTGTATCTGCACCCAATCCTCAAACATGGTCCGTGGATATCAAGTGGATGGGCGCAACCAATTTCTCACTAATGTCCATTCAATTAGTCAATAGAGCAAATTAGTGATGCTGTTCATCTTTGTGTTCATGACTCTAGTTGAGAAGTATGTAGTCAAATCCCCAAAAACAGCCTCTTTGCTAACCACAGCTCTGGCTAGAAGGCGGCTGCATGTTGTCTGGTCATTAAGCTCTCTCTCAGGACCCACACACATTTCCTATAAAAAGGAATTTTATTAATTTACTAGGATTCCGTTTTTGGTCAATAAATAATTATGGTACGTATATATGTATGTAGTCTTACATGAGAAGGGTGGGTTTGTATTCTTCACGTCAGGTCTCAGGGGAACTATTTATGAGGTGCTGATGAAGCATTGTTTTATATGTCGTTGCTTTTTTATCAGTCATCTCACATAAAGAGCAAGAGGTCCTCATGGTGGTAGAGGGAGAACATGTTTCATTGTCTCAAACTTGACACTTCTGCTCGTTAAAGACCATGTTGATCTGCAATGCGGAAGTGTTGTTTTGGGACAAGTTGATTGGAAAAGAACGTTAGCTCTGGTGTTAGGATATAGATATTCAGGCCTGTCTGTAAAGGCCTCTACTCTAAGAATTTAGGTATATTCTTATCACTCAGCTAGTTATAGAGGTATAAAAGAAAGAATCAAAATCACTGTCTGTCGGTGAAAGGGCCTTCTCTTGCTGTGACAGCCTGAGGCCCTGTTCTTAGGCTAAGGCCTTTGGCTAAGCAGCAGAGGCAGCCATAAGCTGGGAAGCGAACGGTCACATCCTTACATTCCAACCTAGTCACATTGAAATAAGGTGCTATCGGGCTGTTAGGAATACAATCCTGTCCTGATAATGCCTATTGCCTCCAGAGAAAGGGAAGTGCCTAGAAGATGTAAAAGGAAACTTAATTTGATAGCATCCTGTCTGGCAAGAACTCACTTATCAATTGCTGGGATGTGAAATCCTCATTTCTGTGTTGTTCTGTCATTGTAGTCCCCATTCCTATTGTTTGTCTGTATAATCTCTGTCTGGTTCTGTGATCGTTTACACCCAGCAAAATTAATTATACAGCAGACAAATTAAGGTGGTGGGATATAATTGGTTACATAATCATGTTACAATATGTTAGGATTGGTTAGTTAAATTTCAGGAAAATGATTGGTTAATGTATAGCTAAGCAGAACTCAAGTTTTACTATATAGTCTGCAATCAATCAGGAAGTAATGGCGGGGAGAATGGGAACAGGGAATGGGGGTGGGGAAATTGGAATCATGTTTTGCTAAGGGGAGGGAAACGGGAACAGGGACACAGGTAAGGCTCTGGGGCGTCAGAGCTGGGAAGGGAGACACTAAGGAAGGAAACTGGAATCATGTTTGCTGGAAGTTCACCCCAATAAACATTGAATTGTTTGCACCTTTGGACTTTGGGTACTGTTACTTCCCTGGTCCTTCTCACATGAACAGAGAGCAAGTAGGTGAAGGAATAAGCCCCTTAACATCTAGTATTTTTCTTTCCTTTTTACAATAGACAAATGTTTGTGTGAAGCTTGTAAAAATGGCATGTGAAAATGGCAAATCAACGTGTAGTTTCTATCTATGGTATTTATATGGCCCCTATTACCATAGGGTCTGAGCACTTGAGTCTTTTAATGCTTTATCTTCCCAATACCCTGTGTGGTTGGGATTATCCCCATTTTACATATGAGGAACTGAGGTACAGACACTTAAGTAACATGGACAAGGTAACATAGGAAGTCTGTGGTGGAGATGGGACTTGAATCCAGCTATCCCCTGTCCAGGCTAGGGTCCTAACCCTGAACATTTCTAATTCATCCAAACAACTTTTCCAACTATTTACCAGTTCTAATTCATATTTCGTGCTAATACCATATCCCACTTCCTTCCAGGGAATCAGCCTCTCATGTCTTACCTCCCTGTTAGAGAAAGGATTGAAATGCTGATAAGGCAATGGTGAGCCACCTGTACATGTGAGTAGTGCACTTCCAATGACAGGGAAAGAAAAACAGGGAAAGATAGTTCTAAGAGTTCAAGGTTTCTGTGTGATGCAGAGACATTTCTGTTGCTATAGGATTAAGTAGTATTCTGGCTGCTGCAGGACACACAAGAGCATTTTGGTGACTGAGTTGCATGATGAGTCATGCATGAGTAGATACCATCAAGATAATAAAAGGAGCCAAGTGAGAAAAGGATTGAATATAATGACCTTGTATTCAGTTTTATTGTTTCCTTTCATCAGTTTAAAGCACATTAGCCTACAAAGGGGCAGCAACAGATATTGTAGCAATAAAATTCAAGCAAAGAAGCTCTTTAGCATTTAAGAAGAGATTATGCATAGCAGAGGCCAATGAGGACAGATAAAGGGTTCAACATTTCAGACTTTATATATTTTAAAACAAAGACGTTGACTCCTATAGACAACTAGTTGTGGCAGCTATGAAAGAGGAAGACTATGACGACAGTCTCTGTGTATTGTCTCCAGCCTCCTGTCTGTTGATCCTTCCAGCCAGAGCATCCTTGTAATTGAGGTTTAACCAGTCCCATTTAAACCAAAGATCTTAGTAGGTTTGTATTATTCTGAGGGAAAGCCAAGGCTCCACCCCACCCTGCAGACTTTGATATGAAGGTAATGGGCTCCAGAGAAGAGTGCCTTGCAAACATTTATCACCTACAAAACACAATTGTACTATGATCCCCATTTGATTGGGGGTGGGGGTAAGGGCACTAAGGCACAAAGGTAAAGGAGCAGTTTGAATAGTACCTGGCTCCACAAACAGGCCCATTAAAGTCAACAGGACCAATCACAGAGTAAGGTACTCAACCAGGCTAAGGATATCAGAATCTAGCCCCCTGTCACATACAAACACTGGGGCTGAGGCAAGGATAGAACCATGGTCTCCTAAGTCCTAGTGAATGCCATTGCTGCAAAATCATTTTAACTCTTAACTAGGAAAGAAGAAAAATCTTTCAGTACTTAGGACAATCCTCATTACTACTCCCATGTTTGCTATGCTACTTAATATCCTCAACACATATTTGAGGTATCATCCGTGAAGTGGATGGGTAAGGTGATGTCGAGGACTCGAACCCCAGATGGTATGGTTCGTTGACTGACCGGAGAGAGACAGGCAACACCAGCAAGGTACAAACACAAAAGCTCTTTATTGAAGAGTGCAGCCCATCTCCAAAGAGAGCCAGCAGCCTCCTAGTAAAACTAATAGGCTTTTAAAGACAGTTCCATCATGTCACAGATTTATTCATAAAGCAGGCCACCCCTCCCCTATGTTAGTTAAAATCCTCTCTCTCTATTATGCATGCACTTCTACCCCCTTATTGTAGATAACTTTTAGCAAATTGTAATGCTTCACTAACTTTCGTATTGGTATGGGTGGCAACCAGGAGATGAGGAGTTAAGAACAGACAAACACAAAAACAGGGAGTGGGAAACAGTGCCTCCTATCTCAAACTGTTCCCAGAACATTTGATACAAAAATGCAGGCCTCCCCTTTTTTCTTACTCCCTGCAACTTAAACAAGTATTATTTTATTCTATTTATCTCGTTCAGGGACTTTCCCAGCAACCTTTATTGGCCTGACTTTGGTTCGGTTGGCATAACTGCTTTATATTTAATTTCTCATCTAACAGTGACAGAGACTCCACCTCCTGCTAAATAGTTCCCCTATGTCTCCCTTTCCTTTCTCCTTCTTCCGAAGGGCATGATTCTACATCTTCACATAGAAAGAGTTCCTACTTGCTTTGTTCTCCATCTGAAGTTCATGCACAAAGCCACTCCTTTGAACTAAATTCCTATAATGTAACCTCAAGACAACTGCACTCTCTCATATTTATGTTTATATATCGAAGCCTTCCAGAGTGTGTGTTTTGGTTTCTTTTGAAAGGAAGTAGGATTGTTGGCATCCCCTAGGAGGGGAGGCAGTGAGAGCCTGAAAGGTAAAAGGGGAAAAAAATCCCCTGGGAGTAATAGCCCAGGGTGAACTGAAGAATTCTTTTGTTTTGCTTAAGTTTGAGACAGTAAAATAGCCGAGAGAGAGAGAGAGAGAGAGAGAGAGAGAGACACTGCGCATGTGGCAGTGTGTGTGGGAGCTGGGGGAAAGCTCTGCCTGGTTACAGCACCCAGAGTGCTATCAAACAGTGTATATATAATTTCAGAACCAATTTTACAATACCAGAATTGTGTGAATATATGTTTTGCACCTGTGCTCTTTCCTGCACTCAAACCAGCAATCCTGGTTGTCAGGACACGAAAAGCCCCTACAGGGACTACATATCTGGGTCTGCCTTGTGTGTTGTTTTGTTTTACAGCAGGTGCAGTTTGTCTCGGCCATGATTTGTTCTTTTACTGGGCATCTTTTCAGAATGCGTGGCTGACTCCTCACTAACTCATCTTAGAGGCAGATAATCTGGCCAGAAGTGTCGCAAGCTCACTGGGTTTTTTGCCTCTCGACGAGTTTGAAAACTCTCCACAGGCCTCTCCTAAAGTCAATGGAAAGATTCATATTGATTTAAATGGGCTTTGGATCATGCCCTACATGATCTATGCTTAGCACTAGACCTGGATACATGCTAAAAATAGTGTCTTTAAACATCATTTGAATTTACAAGGGAACTCGCTTCATATGTCCTTGTTTATTTAACTGACTGTTCAGTTCATCTTAGGATATGCCTACACTGCAATAGAAATCCATGGCATGCCATGTCTGGCCTTGGTCAGCTGACTCTCAGGGCTTGGGCTTCAGGGGTACAAAACAGTGTAGACACATTTAGGCTCAGGCTGTATCCTGGGCTATGAAACACTGCAAGAGGTGGGTCTCAGAGCCCGAGTTACAGACCTAGCCTGAACATCTACACTGCTCTTTTTAGCCCAGAAGCTAGAGCCAACGGACCCAGGCTCTAAGAATCAGTGCTGCAGGGTTTGTTTTTGTAATAGAGATGTACCCTTACATTTCCCCCCCCACACACACCCCCAGTCTCCCATCTGGGTCTGATCTATGAAGATTGAGTCTGCTTCAGCTACCAGTGATGCAAGGTCAATATTTATCCAACGCTGTAGATGTGCCCGCTTTTGACAATGGCATTGGAGTTCAATCCTGTTGACCACCAAGAGATCAGTAGTTACATTTTGCTTTCCACAAACATTGGAACAAGTGAGCTTCATTGACACAAATGTTGATAGAAACTGGTGGTCTAATTTTTGCATACACAAGGCTTTGAGCCACAGGTGTTTGCACATGCATGCTGCAAGAAATTGCTTTGAGGGTTTATGGAGGGGGAATGTAGATAATTATTTTGGGACAAAATGTGAACAAAACGTTACGTATAAGCAATTGCTGATGTTGGGTAGAGCTGGGTGAAAACTCCTACACTAAAACTTTGTGAAAGATGCAGCTCCACTAACATTGAAACTTTTCAAATTTGTTTCAATTCCAATTTTCAGCCGAAAAACTAAAAGCTTGTCAAACTTTCATTTTGATATTTTCAGACTAAAAGTTTAATTTTATTTACGTTGAACTAAAAAAATGTAAAGCAAATAGACTTAAAACAAAATTTTACAATGGCTGAAACTGAAACAAATATTTGGTTCAATCCAAAACACAATTTCTCTGTTTGATTCACAATTTAAATAATCTTTTTCAGTTCAACCTACAATGCCTTCCACCCCACACGCACACTCATAATTACCAGTGAACTGAAAAATCTTTTACTCACACAGCTCTAGCTGGGGGTGCTCAGGTCTATGTCTGGTAGAACCGTCAGTTTGGAAATGCCAGAAAGAGGCCAATCACTTTCCTAGATTGTGATCAGATCAGATCTAGGAGAAAGATGCAAGATCTACTCCTGACAAATGCAAGGGTGAAGAGGGAATATCATCCCTGGAATTGAAGACATTGCCTGGAAAAGGGAAACAATAGAAAGCAGGTGGAAGGGGTAGAGAAGAACCTTAATGCTCTATTTGAGTTTGCTGTTGCTAAAGCTAGCCACTGAGTTGCATCCAACTAATATCACGGACTACTGAAGAGCAGAGAGCTGGCAGTGGAGTGTCTTAGCAGCAGGGGGAAATCAAGCCTCATGATCTCATCGCTTTCTGGAGGCAGATCCTGCTTCTATGCCTGCTGCAAAAAGACACCATAACCTAATATGGCACATCAGAGCAAGCAGTACCAATGGCAGACACAACCCCTTGGCTAGTTCAACTTTCAAAAGAATGCCGTGTACGAAGCTTAGTTCATTTTTGTGAAACTGACTAATTTTAAATTGACTGTCACTTGAAATACATCTAGTATTTGAGTCACAATTAGGAATTTTTGCTTGCTTTTAAACACATGGTCAAATTGTTGGTACAGGAACCAATTATTTTCATCAATAATACATAAACTGCTATATTAATGTTACTTCATAGGGTAAACACTTCATTTTCAGCTGCAGTGGGTCCTTTACCTAAGGAGAATCCAACTCCACAAGGAACTATTTAAAAAGCTGATTGGTCAACAGATTGACTAAAGAAGTTATCAAGGTGCTGCCAAGCTCACACTCAGGATCCCCTGCAGCAGAACTTCCAAATTAGTACTAGGAAGGCAGTTCCACAAAATATATTTTCAGTTTTCCATCTTAATTAGTGGGTCTACGCATGCTGCATTTCCTACAGGGGAGAGAGAGAGAGAGAGAGAGATTTGCTCTGCACACAGTAAGAGAAGATTATATTACCACCCACACGACATTCTAGGTATATCGAGATATTCCAAATAAAGACAATACAATTCCAGGCCCTGTGGAATTCAAATCTTTATACAAAGACTACCTGGTCCACAGCTTGCTAAAGTAACTAAAGAGACTGCCATTAATGGCAGTGGGATTTGGATCAGGCCCAGATGGTACCCTTAGAATTGCATGCAGATGGAACCCTTCACATGTAATCATCTACAACCCCACATAAAGTGAGATCAACTACCTCCAGAGCATCATCCACCCACCCCTTTCCCTGGAGCTCAGAGCCGTTTCTCCCTAAGTCTGAGGATCTAGGAGAGGGGAAGTGGCAGTAAAGGTTGGGCTGAGACAACATGCATTATTCCACGCTGCAACCAGCCCCACAACTGAGTAAAGTTAATATTGCAGAGCCTTTTCTATACTGGGAATCCCTCTTAAGAGGTCCAAGCACTGGCAGAGAAATGGCTGATATGGCAGGTCCAGTTGAGCTACACTTTCAGCTCTGTCCTTGCTCTCTGAAGGGATCTGAGAATGACTGCAGAGGCCCAGGGCCTCTCCATGGATGGATTTCCCCTATGGAAAAATTCTATGGACATCAGAGTAATATTTTTAATTTTACTCCCCTCAAGCCATCCTACAGAATTTAACTGCATCACTGCTATGGGATTCTATAAGATAGTTCAAAGATCTTGTGTTCTATTGAATCCTATAGAGGTTTAGAATGATTTCTATAGAAACCTCTTACTGTCTCTATAATCCTATTAAAAAGTCTATAGGACTTTTCCCCATAATGACTTCCACCAGTGTATTCAAGGTGGAGGTATGGGGATGTCAAAGAAATTCTGGCTACAGCCCAGAGAAAGGAAAACAAAACAAAACAAAAAAAAAACACACACACACACAATCCTTCCCCTCCTGGGAGACTTGAGAGGAAGATCAGACAAGAACCTTAGTTTCCAGGCCCCTTGGTGGGATGATATGGCTTGTTCAGAAGAATTATAAGGTGCCTGTTTTAATTCACAGCAAAATCCTTAGGACCAAACCAATGTCCATGTATGTAGCACTCATTGATGGATAATAGCAATAAAATGCTATTTACAGTGCCTTTCAAGCTGACCTCTTGGTGAGCATTTCTGACAGATACTCATGCAAATACACAGATTTACAACACTTTCCCATGAATAGACCTGACAAATGAGAACATTTGTGGCTTTTATTAGAACCAATGTTCACAAAGCCCTCTTTGTATTACTGACACCCCCTCCCGTAGACCGAATCCACAGAACTTATTTCAGAATCAGAGCCAATACGAAGAATTTGAGCATCACCTGGGAACATGGTTTTCTTCTTGGTAAAGTAAGTAGATTTAACAGACATGGAACGATGCAATATTGCATGATCAAAATAGGCTCCTTCTTTCTAAGTTGCATGAACATTGTACTGATTAGTGTAATTGCACTTAATAAAAACCCCTATATCTTTGCAGCATATTCACTAATCAGATCTCAACCTCCACTGAAATAATTACACGCTTGATATAACAAATCAAGATGAGTCCTGACCTTCTGCATTTAATATACTAAAAATAAGAAAGGCTCATAATAGTCACTGTTTAACATTTGCTACATACTGGGATCTTGATTCGTGGGGGGTTTCTAGGCATTCAACCTTTGTGTGTCTCTGCTAGTGCTTTTGTTGCCGGAGAAGAATTGGAACATCTAGGGAAGAAAGCAACTGGTAAGGTCTGGATGGGCAAGTCTGAGCCCTCCAGAAGCAATAATGAGAACAAAGCCTTCTCATTTTATTGAGCACATCTCTGCATTTATGATCATTTAACATTTGTATTGAGTTAGTGTATACAGCCAGCCAAGTCAAAGCCTCATTGTACTGATATATAGTAAATGACACTCCCTGCCCCACAGAATGCACCAGTATGCCTACAAGGCAATCTTATTACTTGCTTATGTTTGCATCAATAAAAGGATAAATCAAACGAAGCACACTTCAGGAAGTGTGAGAGTCCCGAGGAGAGCAACAAAAAGGATACATGTTTCAGCAAACCTGACATGAGGGAAGGTTTAAAAAAAAAAAAGACACCACACACACACACACACACACACCTGGGCATGTTTATTCTTGAGAAAATAAGACAGAGGAGACCTGATAGTTTTCAAATGTGTGTTAAGGGCTGCTGTAAAGAGGACTGGGACAAATCGTTTTCAGTGTCCTCTGAAAGTAGCACAAGTAGTAATAGAGTTAATCTGCAGCAAGGAAGATTTAGGTTAGATATTAAGAAAAGCTTTCTAACAATAAGGTAGTTAAGCACTGGAATAGGCTTCCATAGGGTGCTGTGGAATCCCTCATCACTGAAGATTTAAGAACAGGTTAGACAAACCTGTCAGGGATGGTCTTGGTACACTTGGCCCTGCCTCAGCACAGCGGGCTGGAATTGATGACATCTTGAGTTCCCCTCCATTTCTAGAATTCCATATTAGTCTTGAGAAACTACAGGCTTGAGTCTGCAAACCCTTATTGCCATGAGTAGTCCTAGCTCACAAGTAGGATTCCGACTGGTCACAGGAATAAGAACTGCCTACATAACAGAGGCCCACATATAGTGTAATGTCTATACCACTGCCAACTAATGGAGAGCATCACAACTGCTTTGCTATGCATCATAGGGCCTATATTTCTCAGTTAAAGCAGATTCTCCATTAACCCAAGTGGTAAGGATACTTTTTAGATCAAGATGTTGATATTCTCTCTACTGCCAGCATTAAGTTACAAATGGACAGAATGTGTATGCAGCATAGGAATAACCATATTGTCCTAGGTGGCCACTGATATTACAATATTTTGTTTGAAAAAAAACAAATTCAACTTTAATTCTTAATTGAATAAGACATAAGGCACTGTATGGAAGGTTGTCTATGCCAAATGCCAAAATAAATAAATCAGTCTTGCAGTGGAAAGCTATTGTTTGGCCAACAACGCACAGCATTCTGAACCCGACAAAGATTTGCCATGTACTTTTGTTTTAAGGTAATGCTTATTTTGTTTATTCATAGAATTTGTGAAGGACACATGATGTAAATTGTAACTACTATAAACCCTCCAAGTAAAGCATGGATCTAATTCATTCTTAGAGAAAAAAAATACCTTTTACATATATGATGGCCTCAAGCACTCTGTCTGGCATTTTCCATGAACCCTAAAGAGACACTTATGTTTTTGGTTTTATAAAAGCTCATTACCAAATACTAACTCTTTATCTTCAGTTTTCCACTAAAAATCTAGTTGTTTCCCCAACATCTCCCAACCAGCTTCAAAAAGTCCTCTTTTTAAGGAGCCAGGAAAAAGTGTTCTTGTTGTTTTGTGCATTATCCAGTGCCACCTTCTTGGATTTCTAGCACTGAAATGGTTACGGCAGATCCTTTTTCACTCCCCACCCTCTTCCTCCCTCCTGTTATTTCTTCTAACTATTGCAGGGATGCCTCAGAATAAAGAATTCTGGGTGGTTTCCCCCCCTACAGTTGAAGTTTGATTCTTTTGTTGTTAAGTTACAGCTGCAGCCAATCAACATGCAACACATTCTCCTTTTCTGAAGCGAATCACATTAATATTCTTTATCTCATTGCTCAGAGCCTCCTAAGGACAAACATACCATAAAATGTTCTCATAAATCAAATTTAAGTGTACTGCAGAAGTAATGGGGATAGTAAAAATGTCATGCTTTGGCAGTGGTTTAGTGGAGAATGACCCATTTTCATATTAAAGTGATAAAATCTGTATGATAAAAACGATAAAAATTGTAACATTTTTGCTTCTGAGAAACCAGGGGAGTGTTAGATCAAAGTTGCAGCACCAAATTCAGTCTGGGTAATTTGGAAATGAATAGGATCCATGAAGAAACAGGTAAAATTAGAGTATTTACTTTTTTACCCTAGGGACTGGGACTGTAATGGTACCCCTCCGGGTTGGGGGATTAGATCTCATCCAAAGTCTAGCATCCCCTTCCATCAGTCAGTCACTCACCCCACAGCCCCTCTTGCTCTCCAGGACTGAGGATGCTATCTTCATGACTCAGTCCTCCAGCTAGGTTACTTTATAGTCTTCCCCTTCCAGGGTATCAAAGTCCCCCTCCACAAGCTGTTGTCATGTCAGGCAGTCTTCGGGTCTACTTCAGTGCCACTTTCCCAGTGGTTAGTAGGGGAACGCAGGCTTGCCCACCTACTATTCTGGGTTCCAGCTCAAGGACCCTATCATCAGCATCCAAGGTCGACACAGTTTCAATCCCCATCACTCTTCCCCTGGACTTCTTCCTATTCAGTCTTCCACAACCTTCCTTCCCATTCCTCTGGGTAAAGCCTTCCTGCAGGGCTAGGCTTGGCTCCCAGAACTTACTCCTCCTCTGGGTTTCCTCCTACCCACTTCTCTGTGCTCTCCATTTCCTGACTTTAAGCTAGCCTAGCCTGCTCCTGTGCAGCTGGGCTTCATCTTCAATCAAGCCAGACTATACCCCCTCTTGCAGCCTATAAGTTTAATTGGCCCCTTCTGTGCCAACTCAACCCCTTCCAGACTGAACAGCCCCATCACATAAAGACTTTTGAATTATTTTCAATCTGCTGTGAATATAATGTGGCAACTCGCATATGACCTATTGTAAACTGAATCCCACTTCATAATGAAAAGCGCGCAGGGAAAAAAGGATCTCATTGAATAGACAGTCTCTGAAGTCTACCAAAAACTGACAGGACAAACATGATCATCTTCTCTTTTTAGTAGTAGGTGTCTCCCAGGCAATGTGGATGGGCCAGTTGACACTGTCACAGTGGAAGAGGAGTGGGGGAGGGGGGAAACAAAAACAAAACATGAAACAAACTAGCAGCCAGCCTCAAAGAATCTTCTACCCTTCATATAGTGCTGTGATATCCATCATTGTCCAATTAGATAGATCTTTGGGTCACCAAAATGACAGCAGTTACCTTATGAAGCCTGATTTTGGTCATCAATGTAACAATACTTTTGAGAGCCTCTAATTAAATGGTATGCACACTCTCCATTACCAAATCAATAGTAAATTACCATATGCACACAGACAAGAAAACTAGTAGCTTTCTCAAATATTTAATTGGATACAAATTGTAGTTGATTGATAGACAGAATGAGAACTGTAACAACATTACAGTATATAACTGCAACTCTGTACCCATAGGCGGCAGTTCCATTTTAAACATCTAAAATTACATATTTTATCAAAACACTGTCTTGCAAGTTAAAACTTTTTGAAAGTGCCTGACAAATTGACATAGCTCCTCTGGTTCTGCCAGTTTACAGAAGCGGAGGATCTGGTCCAATTTATCCATGCTCAGAGATAATTTTTTGGTTTTAGGTAGTTTGTTGGAGCATGAATGAGTTGTTTTCAGCCATTAAGAATATTATTCAAGTACTTTTCCCCTCCCCTTAGAGAGCTAAAAATATATTGATGCAGAAGGGTGAGCTTGGAGTTTTTTGTTTTTTTTAAAGGAATCTGGTTTTGAAACAAAGCAGTAAACATTTTAAAACAATGTGTTGAGCATGCTGTATTTATCACTTTCCTTATTAAATTAAGGATATACCAAAATACTAGGTTCAAAGAAGTGGTTTTCTGAGACATACTTTTTAAAGCTGCCAGTGGTTTGGGAAAAGGTAAAAAGGGAGATTGGACTTTGAGAGCTTTCAAAGTATCTTACATAAAATTACTTGTAATGTTTAACATTTTAGGCCTAAAAAGATACAAATAAACTAGACTTCCTATATGTTATGCTTCATTGGCTGCTCTGTTTTCTGCTTGTGAATGATTCTGCTCCAAGGTGAATCCAGATCTCCAGTTTGGCATCCTCATCCTAGGACAGATTTTAGAATGATTTTAATAATCTTAATTAAATATGAAGCAAGCTCTTAAAAGTAAGAGTCAGTTTTGGAAAAAAATGCGTACTGCTTTTCAGTGGCTGGGAATGTTCAAAGTGGACTCAATCTTTAATAAGGCTAATGAGAATCTTAGGGATAATGTTAGCATGACAAATGGGAATGAGGATATGGAGGTAGACATTACCATATTTGAGGTAGAAGCGAAACTCAAACAGCTTAATGGGACTAAATCGGGGGGCCCAGATAATCTTCATCCAAGAGGATTAAAGGAATTGGCACCCAAAATTGCAAGCCCATTAGCAAGAATTTTTAATGAATCTGTAAACTCAGGAGTAGTACTGTATGATTGGAGAATTGCTAACATAGTTCCTATTTTTAAGGAAAGGGAAAAAAGGGATTCAGGTAACTACAGGCCTGTTAGTTTGACATCTGTAGTATGCAAGGTCTTGGAAAAAAAGTTTGAATGAGAAAGTAGTTAAGGACATTGAAGTCAATGGTAACTGGGACAAAATACAACATGGTTTTACAGAAGGTAGATCATGCCAAACCAACCTGATCTCTTCTTTGAGAATGTAACAGATTTTTTAGACAAAGGAAAAAAAACGCAGTGGATCTAATTTACTTAGATTTCAGTAAGGCATTTGATACCATGCCACATGAGGATTAGTTAAACTGGAAAAGACGGGGATCAATATGAACATTGAAAGGTGGATAAGGAATTGGTTAAAGGGGAGACCACAATGGGTCCTACTGAAAGGTAACCTGTCAGGCTGGAGGGAAATTACCAGTGGAGTTCCTCAAGGATCAGTTTTGGGACCAGTCTTTTTATTACTGACCTCGGCACAAAAAGTGGGTGTGCGCTAATAAAGTTTGAGGAGGATACAAAGCTGGGAGGTATTGACAATTTAGAGAAGGACCGAGATATCATACAGGAGGATCTGGATGACCTTGTAAACTGGAGTAATAGTAAAAGGATGAAATTTAATAGTGAGAAGTGTAAGGTTATGCATTTAGGGATTAACAACAAGAATTTTAGTTATAAGCTGGGGATGCATCAATTAGAAGTAATGGACGAGAAGAACCTTAGAGTATTGGTTGATTATAGGATGACTGAGCCGCCCATGGGATATGGCCGTGAAAAATGCTAATGTGGTCTTAAGATGCATCAGGAGAGATTTCCAGTAGGGATAAGGAGGTTTTAGTAGTTATACAAGGCACTGGTGAGACCTCACCTGGAATACTGTGTGCAGTTCTGGTCTCCCATGTTTAAGAAGGATGAATTCAAACTGGAGCAGGTACAGAGAAGGGCTACTAAGATAATCTGAGGAATAGAAAATTTGTCTTAAGAAAGGAGACTCAAGGAGCTTGGCTTGTTTAGCCTAACTAAAAGAAGGTTGAGGGGAGATATGATTGCTCTCTATAAATATATCGGAGGGATAAATACAGGAGAGGGAGAGGAATTATTTAAGCGCAGTACCAATGTGGACAAAAGAACAAATGGATATAAACTGGCCATCGGGAAGTTTAGACTTGAAATTAGATGAAGGTGTCTAACCATCAGAGGAGTGAAGTTCTGGAATAGCCTTCCAAGGGAAGCAGTGGGGGCAAAAGATCTATCTGGCTTTAAGATTAAACTTGATAAGTTTATGGAGGAGATGGTATGATGGGATAACATGGTTTTGGTAATTAATTGATCTTTAAATATTCATGGTAAAATAGGCCTAATGGCCTGTGATGGGATGTTAGATGGGGTGGGATCTGAGTTACCCAGGAAAGAATTTTCTGGAATATCTGGCTGGTGAATCTTGCCCATATGCTCAGGGTTTAGCTGAACACCATATTTGGGGGAAGGAATTTTCCTCCAGGGCAGATTGGAAGAGGCCCTGGAGGTTTTTCGCCTTCCTCTGTAGCATGGGGCATGGGTCACTTGCTGGAGAATTCTCTGCTCCTTCAAGTCTTTAAGCCACGATCTGAGGACTTCAATAGCTCAGATATAGGTGAGGTTTTTCACAGGGGTGGGTGGGTGAGATTATGTGTCCTGTGTTGTGCAGGAGGTCAGACTAGATCATCATGGTCCCTTCTGACCTTAGTATCTATGAATCATCCCAGAGTAATAATGCGTAAAGGTCATTGATCAGGATGGTCACATGAACAATACCTTTGATTTGCCAACATCAACAAAAACCACTTCCAATTCTCATCCTTTACTCTTATTTACAAAATGTTTAAGGCTAGTTCAGACAGTGCTGCCAGATTTCCACACTGTCAGGCCCCCAGATCCTGGGGAGCCCTATCAATGCTCCTGTCACCTTTACTGCTTGTGCTCTTGCACCTTAGGTAATACACAAGCTGCTTCATGGAGGAAGAGCAGTAAGGTGGTATGGAGCTGAGCCCCTTACAGTACAGCTACCCTGCAATAAAACACTCCTGGCTGGCCCATGTCAGCTGATTTGGTCTTGTGGGGATATAAAATTGCAAAGTTACTTGTTTGGGCTAGGGTTGTAGCATCCGATGAAGTGAGCTGTAGCTCACGAAAGCTCATGCTCAAATAAATTTGTTAGTCTCTAAGGTGCCACAAGTACTCCTTTTCTTTTTGGGAGGAGAGCGTCTGAGCTTGGGCTCCAGCCCGAGTTGGAACATCCACACTGCAATTTTGTAGTCCTGCAGCCTGAGCCTAAGTCAGCAGATGTGGGCCAGCTGCAGGTGTTTTGCTGCAGTATAGCATTACCCTTTGGGAACCAAGATCTGTCCCCAGTATCCTGGCTCTGCCAGAGGTATATTGCAAGTTCTTTTCCTCTTGTTAAACACTAAACACTCTTCCTCCAATTCCATTGGCAGAAACCACTCTTCTACGTATCAGAAATGAGTCTGTTTCAACATACCTCTAATGACTACCATCTTCTTCTCTGTGCCCCAGCTTTGGCTTCCCTTTGACTGAAGCAATTGCATAGCAGATCCAAAGGAGGCAGATTATGTAATAGAAGAAAATGAGACTCCTATTATAGCTAATTATCTGCCCAGATCCCTCCCACCAACTTACCTCCTCCATGAGCCTATGTCTAAAGCAAAACTACTGCAATTTGGTGGAATGCATTTAATGGAGGTATGCCAATTTACTCCCTCTGAGAATCTGGCCCATAATTTTAAAGTAAACCATAAAATTCCCTGTCATAGTGATTGTGGTTTAAATGTTTAGAGTAATGGAGCATTCAAACCTTAGACCTCACAAATAATCATGCTGGCTTTGAGGAGCGCAGCCTGACAAACCTGCCACAAAATTTTGCTCAGATGACACAGACAATGTCTTCACGGCAGATTTACCCACCCACCTGTGCTGGAACAGGTACTTCTTGACTATGTCACCTACTATGTTTTTTGCAGAACCTAGTGTTTTCCAACAGGTCAAGTAGGACTTGACATCTCCAATGACTCAAGAGACCCTCGGGACTTGTGGTGATGTCACTACAACATGACCTGTCAAAAAGTCTCAAGTACAAGTGCATGATAGTGATTTTGTATTGAAAAAAATGAAAGTTGGTTTCTGAATACATTTACAGTAGTCTTTAATGTAGTAGTCTGAGAAAATGCTTATTTAAACAAAAACAATGTATAAAAGTTGTGTTTGTGTTCTTTATGTATGGTACTATGAGAATGTGGTAGAACAGACTCAGTTCTGGGTACATGGAGGAAACAAATTTGTACATACGTACGTACGACTGTATATCCTGGGCAGGGGTGAAAGGATGGTGGATTAGTGTCACAGGCTTGACAAAAAATACTAAAGCTGCCCCTAACAAAACAAAAACATGGATGCACACCCTTCCCCCAACTCCTGGACGAGTATACAACTGCTCTCCTTCAGTTTCCTCTGACTGGACCAGAGAGAGAGAGAGAGAGAGAAGGAGGATGCTCATATACAACATAGCCACTTCCTATGATAAAAGGAGTACATCCAGTGGCTGCTGACCTATGGGATAGATTCTACCAGTCAGAGAAACAGAACCTAGACACAGTATCCAACTTTCATGTAGTAAATAAGCAACCTGACTTTCAGTCAACGAAAAATCAAGCTAATCCCATTTCAAAACACAAGGCCAAACGAAGCCAATCCCTAAGAACCCCCAACACTGTGACTAGATCACCCAGGTGTGCAGTCTGGGACTGTGGTGGCCCCGCTGTGCGCCCCTGACTCTTCCCACCCTTGCCAGAAGCTGAGCACAAACAAAAAGCAACAAGCCAACAAGAAACTCTCAAACCAGTTAAGCCAAAGACAAGCCCAATTTCTGTATTTTTTTTCATGGGTTTGACATGTCTGAACCTAGACCTGTGGCTTATGTGACCAATCAAAACCAAAACACATTTAAATAGAAATAGAAATTTAAATTGCAGTAACATTCATTCAAAATTTTATTTCTTGTTCCATTTTTATGTTGTATGTGAAAACAGGCATATTTGGTCAAAAATCCTTGCATCATAAATATTCCTCCCATGTGCAATAATGTTTACATAACCCACACTTATAGTGTGGTCTTTGTCCATTTCCCACTCTCCAAAGTGGCTAGACCACCTAGAGTTGAGAGTCTACAAGTGGCTTTGAGCTACACAGAGGTAGGTCTTTATCTTAAGCAATAGAGATTCCATAGGTCTGAAGTTAGATCCCTGCTGCTGAACACCCACCCAGGGGTAGGGCATTACATTTGTTGGGGGAGAGTGGAGTGTTGTGCTCTCTCTCATGTGAATGGTCTAGTGTGGTTTCTCATTCTAGCTCATTCACAGAAGTTACCAGGCTCATTGGCACTTTTTTTTTTGGAAGTCTTAGCACAAAGACCTTGCATTTCATCAGCATTCAAACTCAAGTACCCAGTTAGAGCTATAAGCTTTACTGACAAAGCTGAGTCATAGACTAGAGAAGCTTGTCTTCTGCTGTATGTGGCAATATCTATTCTGTGGATAATGGCCATCAGTCTCTAGAGTCTAGCACCTATCACACACTGAATTCACTTATAGTTCATTGGCTCCAAAGTGAGTGGGAGTTTTGGTATTTACTTTAATGGGAGCAGAAGTAGCATCTTAAAAACCTCCAAACTAATCATTTTTAGCACATCTACAGTGATCTTAACTCACTTCATGTCTTCACATTACTAACCAGGCTAGTAAAGAGTATTTGTTAACCTTCTTTAATCAAGATCATGAGAGTAAGGAAGGCTATGAGTCAAATAGAATTTAAAAGTTTCTGGTGATTGATAATAGAAATATAGGTGCTAAATATAGTTACAGTTTGCCATGTTTCCTATTGTATAACATTTTAATGAGAGTTCTTGTACACCAAGATTGGCACAAGCTGAATGAAATGAATGTCATAGTACATTGAAATATTACCATCTGCATAGAAAAAAATAAACACTTTTGAAGAAAGGACAACCGGATCCTATCCTTCCCCAGCAATTATCTTTCAAGATCAGTCATCCTGTGAGAGCTGAGAACTTGCCAGGTTCGTGCATACTTGAGGGGTGTGGGCAGATATTCTTCCTTGATTGATGTGACACCTGTAGCTAGCAAATATTAGCATCCACTGTTTGTTTTTCTGCCAGGGAGACAAAGGTAAAATTCATGTCAAAAGCAGACAGACAGGAAAAGGTGACAAGCATTCTTTTAAAAGCAGGAAAAAGTGTGCCACTGGGTTTGTGCACAGAAGGCATTGTAGCAAGCTGACTGCTGCAAACGGATGCTCAATGCAAAACAAATACACACACTGAACATACATTCTCTTCTCCCCAGATCAAGTGATTTAATGTATTTCCATAGCTCTCTCGGAGTACTGTTTCTCAGTACCATGCACATCCTTTCCATCATCCCTCTTTTTACTTAGCTATCTTAAGTAGAATAATTCTTGTTTTTCCTCCAGAAGAAGTGTTGGTCGGTCATCTTGGGGCTACCATGAATGACTGACAGCTGAAGCAAGCCAATGAGCCTTGTATTATCCCCAAAAGTTGGTTTATATTTATATGCAGCAGGAATTCCACAGCCCAGGTTCTTCTCAGAATACTGGCCCTGGGTATTCGTTAGGGGAATGCAACATTGCTGGTGGGGACTTAACTTGGAGGCTGTCACTTTCTTTTAACTAGGCACCAGCCCACTGGGAGCTGTAAGTATTGGAGTTAGGACCTGGATATAGATCCACAATGGATAGGCAGCTAGTATTGAGCTTACAACCCATATGTACTGTGCTTACTCATTAGTCTGCCTTGCCTAGTAGGTATACCAATTGACAGTTGAAACAGCGATACCTTTGGTGTGCTCTTCAGTTAACCTCAAGTAGAACGTATCATTGATCTATTCTGGAGGTGACAAGATCACAGATCACTTTGGGTAAGCCTACATTCAAAAAGGGAAAGTCAGTCTATCAAAAGAAGGTCCACCCTTCTCTCAAGGAGGGACTTTCAGACCGTTAATTGGAGAGATCCTGCCTTTCTTCAGAAGATGCAACATCAAAGTCCTCTCTCTTCCCTGGCTTGCCCACAAGTGAGCTGTTCTGCTCCCTTTTAACTCCTCTGCCAGTTTGTGCATCTCTTGCAGGTGGATCAGGGAAGGGCTGGGTGAGCCCAGAGCAGCTCCTGAAACCCTTGTTACCCATTATGGGAGTTTGTATACCCCCATCACACCAATGCACTTAACCTTTTGATTCACCACAATTTTTGAAACATTGTTTTCAGTTTGACCCAAAATAGTTTGATCATTCAGAATTCCCAGAAAACCAGAAAGCATCTTATTCACACTGCTCTACACAGAATTAATATGGTGTAAAAATTGGTGAAAGAGAGAGACGTTCTTAACTTAATTTCAGACTTCACCAAGACTTGATATGCTGCTATCAATATATACACACACACACGTAATATATGCAGGTAATGATTTAAGAATATAGGACATGCTGCTGGAAAACTATTATATTGAAATGTGTTATTTGTCGTCATCTAGCTTTAAAAAAAAGTGTACAGGATCCAAATTTTGCTGACCCTGGTGGTTTTCCAGAACAGATTGCTAATTTTGTTTTTTAAGTGTTGCAAATAAAGTGTGTACTCCTATGCTTATATTTCATATTTAATGAGCTGCCATGCTAGAAATCTGAGCCGACTGAAGACATCTTTACAAGACCAAGATGCTTCTCTTGGGACAATTTCTTTTTAAGTATTATTTCTAAACTATTGTATACAGCAGCTGATGCCCCATTCAAGTCTAAAAACAAAATCTGTAAAAGTCTGCAATTAAAGTGTTGAGCTCATCATGAAAAAGAGTAACTGTGGAGTGATTTAAATAAATTAAACAGGGAGTACAGGTTTTTCCGTGCTTAAAATAAATTTAGCTTTCCTAGGTGAAATGGTTACTCCAGGTTTTATGAAATGAGACAACTATTTTGGAAGGCATTTCAGCACATGCCTAACTTTTAGATAGGAGGCCCAGTTAGTAATTTCTTGTGTACAATAGGTTTGTTGGTAAACTGGGTTGCAGAGGCCCTAGTTCAGGAAAACTCTGAGATGCACTGGATTAAGGACCAGATTCAGATTTTATTCATCTTCACAATGGTATTGGTCCATTACTAGATGGAAATAGTAGAAACCACCCTACAAGAGCTCCACAAATATTTATGTATTTGGGAAAGACAGGAGGTAATATAGTAGAACAACACTTTCTATTCCACTAGTATCCTCAGGAGACGAGTGAACAGTTGCTATGAGAGACAAGGTGGCTGATATAATCTTTTATTGGGATCAATTTCCATTGGTGAGAGAGACAGGCTTTCAGGCTTCCACAGAGCTTTTCAAGTTAGACGTTTTTAAATAAGCAGGTCCAGATAATTTGCACCCAAGAGTCTTAAGAGCTGGCTCACTTGCTGAACCATTAATTTTGATTTTCAGTAAGTCTTGGGACACTGGATGTTCCAGGAGACTGAAAGAAAGCTAATGTGCCAATTTTTTTTTAAAGTGTAAATAGAGCAACTGAGGTAATTATAGGCCCGTCAGTCTTAAACCAATCCCGGGCAGGATTTGAATAATTAAATAATTAAAGGAGGGTAACAATTAATGCCAGTCAACATGGGTTTATGGAAAATAGATTCTGACAAACAATATTTTTTTGGATGAGATTACAAATTTGGTTGATGAAGCTAATAATGTTGATGTAACATACAGAAATTAAAGACAGACATTTGAGTTAGTACAGCATGACATTTTGATGAACATAGCACACATTAAATGGATTCAAAGCCAGCTCACTGACAGGTCTCAAAGTGTAACTGTAAACAGGGAATCATCACCATCAAGTAGATGTGTTATTAGTGGGGTCCTGCGGGGATTGGTTTGAAGCCCTATGCTATTTAACATACTTATCAATTACTTGGGAATAAAACAAATAATTGATAAAGTCTGCAGATGACAAAAATTGGGGCAGTGGTAAATAATGAAGAGGACAAGTCATTAACAGAAGGATCTAGCTCATTTGGTAAGCTAGGTACAATCAAATAAATGATGTGTTCTAACATGGTTCAGTGTAAATTTATTCATCTAGGCACAAAGAATGTAGGCCATACTTAGAGGATGGGGAACTCTATCTTGGGAAGCAATGACTGATTTGGGGGTCATGGTGGATAATCTGCTGAATGTGAGCTCAATGTTATGCTGTGGCCAAAAGAACAAATGTGGTCCTGGGATGCATAAACAGGGGAAACTCTAGAGTAGGAGTAGAGAGGTTATTTTATGTCTGTACTGGGCACTGGTGTGGCCACTGCTGGAAGCCTGTGTCCAGTTAAATTGAAGGGGCTCCAGAGAAAAGCCAGGAGAATGATTAAAGGATACAAAACCTGCCTCATAATGATAGATTGAGCTCCTGGAGTCTCTTTAGCTTAAGAGAAAGTTAAGAGGAGACTTGATTACAGTCTATCAAGTACCTACATGGGGAACAAATATTTAATAATGGGCAGCTCTTCAATCTAGCAGTGAAAGGTCTAATTTGATCCAATGGCTGGAAGTTGAAGCTAGACAAATTCAGACTGGAACTAAGGCACACATACATTTTTAACAGGGAGAATAAGTTAATCATTGGAGCAATTTACCAAGAGCTTTGGATTCTCCATCACGGAGGAGTTTTAAAATCAAGACAATGTTTTTCCTAAGAGTTCTGCTCTAGGAATTATTTGAGCAGGGATGTCCCACCCTTTCAGGAGGAGATTTCTCTCACCATTGTTCTGTAACTAGATAACGAACAAGTGGTTGGAGTAAAATGGAATTTCACTCCATTCCAAAGGTCTGTTTAAAGCTTTAGTATATAGAGAGGGATCATGGAATTTCAACTCAGCCCTGAACAGCTACAAACCAGGAAGAGTTGTTGATAAAGGAAGTGTCCATGCTGCTAAGCAAAGTCTTTTAGTGGATGCAGTCTTCTCTGGGGAAATGTGTGTTTGCTAGTGAAGACCCCTGGCATCCCCAGTAAGTAGGTAGGAGTTCATCGGGCTCTTGATCAAATGTTTTCATCTGTGTTTTGTTTATTATTAATACACACGTCTAAGTTACCAGTCAAGACAGAACCTAGCGCACATGACAATTCAGCAATACATGGACATCCCCTACTTACGAGATCACATTCTCTCCCATGACTTTCCAAAAGGAACAATTACATTAAGTAATTGTTAAAGATCTGTACATACACAAGTTTATATGAACATACACAAGGCCACATTGCATGGTATTTAACTTATTCCCTCTGAGGTAGTATTATTATCTGAGAAAGTGACTGGATCAGTGTTCCCCCTCCCCCGGATTTTAACATTTCAAAACAGCATACACAGCAAGTTGTTTAAACAGTCATATAATCATCATAGATAATAGTTTAAATGTAATTTTCTATTCCTTCTGGTGTTGTATATTTTTACAACTCCCGGGACCTCTCAGTGATGGAAAAAAATGGTTTATTTTCACAGCTGTAACTTACATGGATAAATTCTCCCTTCTGTTGGGACACATGATGTATTCTCCCTTTCCAGCCACAATTCATTTTAAAATTGCCTCATGTTGTAGTCAAATGTAGTTCTACTAAATTAAAAATAATAGATTCAACAATTGCAGCGGTTCAGATTGGTTACGGAGAGAAGGTTCTGTCTTTTTGGACTCTTCCAGTTTCTATTCCTATAGAAGACATCCACAACTTAGAGTTAACATTGTTCAACTATTTCTCTAATCAGTGCTCAACTCTCAGTGCACCGGTGGCACAAATGAAATATGAAGTAGTCAAGAGATCCCTAGCTGGACATCCCATTCCTATTCCATCACTGCTGCAGCCCCATCTTAAGGGAAGTATCTGTGGTGGGGCAAGGCTGTATCTGGAGAACGCTATACTCCAGCATTCCCTGGCTAGAGGACAAGAGCTGCTCTAATGTATGCTAGAGCTGGGGCTAGTGGTTCTCTTGCATCTGAGCTTCACCCAGCAGCAGCTCAGAGGGCTTGTCTTCACTATGGCTGCAATTGATGCAGTGGTGTCGATTTAGTGGGTCTAGTGAAGACGTGATAAATCAATGAGAGAACACTCTCCCCTCAATGTAATTAATCTACTTCAATGGAGAGGCGGACGCTATGTCGATGGAAGAGCATCTCCCACCAACATACCATGGTGTAGACACTGCATTAAGTCCATGTAAGTTACATTGCTCAGGGAGTGCTTTTTTGTTTAAAACCCCAGGCAATGTAATTTATGTTGACTTACATGGTAGTGTACACAAGGCCTCAGCAGCTAAGAATCTGAGCCACAGGCTCTCCTGCTCAACACCCTCATTCCCTTTCAATCACTACATTTAACCAGTCAAAAAAGAAAAAAGGTCAATGGGACTGTCAAGGTTCCTTCCCCTCTGAACTCTAGGGTACAGATGGGGTGGACCTGCATGAAAGACCCCCCCCAGCTTATTCTTACCAGTTTAGGTTAAAAACTTCCTCAAGGTACAAACTTCGCCTTCTCCTTGAACCCTATGCTGCCACCACCAAGCGTGTTAAAACAACAAACAGGGAAAGAACCCACTTGGAGATGTCTTCCCCCCAAAATACCCCCCCCCCCCCAAGCCCTACACTGTTCCTGGGGAAGGCTTGATAAAAATCCTCACTGATTTGCATAGGTGAGAACAGACCCAAACCCTTGGATCTTAACAATGAAAAAGCAATCGGGATCTTAAAAGAAAAGAAAAAGTAAAAGCATCACCTCTGTAAAATTAGGATGGTAAATACCTTACAGGGTAATCAGATTCTAAACACAGAAAATCCCTCTAGACAAAACCTTAAGTTACAAAAAGACAAAAACAGGAATATACATTCCAGTCAGCACAACCTATTTTACCAGCCATTTAACAAAAGGAAATCTAGCACATTTCTAGCTAGATTACTTACTAATTTAACAGAAGTTTTGAAGAGCATTCCTGATCTGTTCCCAGCAAAAGCATCCCACAGACAGACCGACCCTTTGCCCCCCCCCCCCCCCCCCCCAACCCCAGCACCCTTCCCTTTATAATTTATGACAGGAACTATTTAGGGAGTAGGATTCTAATGAATGAGTAAGGAAACAATCTGAACTCCATTTATTTTACTTTGACTGGGGTTGTAGACATACATGTACTGGTAAAAAACTTTCCAATGTGTTTTTTATTATAAATAAAGTTGGAAATATTTTTCTTTAAAAAATTCAATGGCTCTCAGGAGTAACTGACAAATTTGGAGAAAAAACTCATGATAGAGTTTGTGTTTTGAATGCAAAACTATGGAGTTTGTACAGATCCTCTTAATACAGAGAGGACATTGGCAGAACCATAAATATCTGTAGAAAAGTTGTACTGTGAGTCTGAGCCATCTCCTTGCTATTGCAGGATTGTGTACATTCACAGTAAGTTCCTAGTGCACATTTACTAGGATTTTCTCCAGTATTGTTTTAAGTGTCTAGAGCCAGAGGTCTCTACCTCTGTCTTTTGGAGATTTTGCCGCCTAAGAGATCAAGCCATCAGGAAGTTTCAATAATGCCAAAATCTCTTCCTAATTTCACGCCATATACCATACTAAATCTTTGTATAGTGTTTCCACTCTTCCAATAGTTACAGGCTTATGTTCCTATTTAGTGGTCTCTTGCCAAGCCGTACATATTTCATTATTTTTCTTACTTCAATCTTCTCTGAACTCCCTCTAGTTTGTCAGTATCTCAGATAATGAGATGCTGAGAAATGAACTCCATATTCCAGACATGCTCAGACCCGTGGCAAATAGAGCAGTACTATCATCACTTGCCTGTTTTTATTTGTTACATGCAGCCAACACTTGCATTGTCTTTTTTGCTGCTTTACCTCACTGCAGATTCATGATTTGGTATCTTTCACATTATTCACACCAACCCCAGCTGAGATGTATTACCTTACCTTTTCCCAAGGTGATCTCATTGTGTAATTTTTTTGCTCAAGCTTCTAATCTCCCATGGGGCCTCAGACAAAGCGCACTGCAGTCAATGGAAAGACTCCCATCAGTGGGGTTTGGATCAGCCCAAAGCGCCTTTGTATTATTCCTCTTTGCTCACAATTTGACACCAACTGAGCAGGATTAGTGCAAAGTCAGTCATGAGTATTCAGGTCTGAGTTAGGAGCATGCTTTCTATAAGAGGAGCAGCTGTATGAGCACTGTCAAGAGTCAGGAGGGTTCTAGGTTCCCTTAAACATGGAAGCTGGTTTCACGCTTCACATGGTATCTAGGCCTCATTCCCTGTTCCTAATCCCTTCTACTTCCAGGGAAGCAAACTAAGGAACTTCCACAATCTGAATCTCAATGTGCTCTCTTCTCCCCCAGGCTTTTGTTTCCCATAATGTGTTAGTTTGTTAGCACAAAATAGATCCTAGCAATGTCCATTTTGAACTTTGGTGAATGCTCTCATTGGGTGTTTGAGGAGCTTCAGGAAAAGACTTGACACTAAAGTGTTCTCTTCAGCAGGAAGAAAACCTTCAGCAGCTGACCAGACTTTTTAATTGACTAAGTGATAAGTGTCTATTGCCCCTCCTCTGCCTTCTCCAGAAGGATAATATCTCCATTCCTCAGTTCCTCTTTCTGTACTAGTGTTTCCCTTTCCTGTTGGTCCCTCCAAAATATTCTATCTTCCTCAAGCAATGGTTTGATATTGAATGACTCCATTTATCTTAAATAAATGGGGAATAATGTGCAGCATTCATTTCTGGTGTGGAGGACCCGCATAAAGCAACTGTGTAACCCTACAGCCTTGCTCATGTGTGGAGAGCTGCAGGTGGAATGGCTATGTATATTCCTTATGTGCCATGGAAAGGCCATGAAGAGGTGAACCAAAGGGAAACAGGGAGCATGGGATCCACATTTAAACAGGGTCAGTCTCTTTCACACCTACTAAACTGGAATGCCCCATATCTTGGGCTGATAGCCACCACAAATGATCTTTCCAGCGGTCCTGGGCATTGACCCTGCTGTGTGGGGGCAGTTTAGTGGGGGGAAGGAAAGGGGTATTTCACTTCCCCAACCCTCTCATTCCAATTACACAGCATTTGATTTGACCACTCATCTTGAGAAGACCAAGACATCCATGGATGCTTAAGAAGAAAGCGGTCATTCCTGAGTGGAACTACTGCTGATTCAGGACCAGATTTTCAATGCTCAGCACCCACCAATGGGACAAAAAAATTTCTAAAAGAAATCAGTACTTAGCAGCTCCTATTCTTCTCACTGGGTGCTGCTGAACTCTTGGGGAAAAAAAAAATCTGTAAGCGAGGTTAGATTTAGTCTTCTGAGGTTATACTTCTGTGCAACAGCACATTAGGACATGTAGTGATTAATATTACTGTAACTGTAAGTGCAATATGTCACAAGAGCATTTCCCTTCAATGCCTCTAAGTATGTTAATAAATCATCAACTTGCTGCCGTAATGACATTAATAATACAACAGATGGATTTAGTATAATGTAAAAGTATTTGCCTTTTGTAGCCTAGGCTCCTGCACTGCATTAGTCTGTTTGAAAATGACAACTACAAGAAGTGCTAAAGATTAGCTATTAACACTAATGGACATCTCAACAGTTTAATATTTTATTAGTCATTTAAGAGTTCCTTTATGTGTTATTGCAATTACTGCTATAACCAAAATATGCTGATTTAGCTCTGAAAGGAGAGAGTATAATATAATCTGGCTGTCCGTGTGGGTCACCTAGACAGCTCTGAGCCAGAAGAGCTGAATTCAATACCCGCAGGGAGGCTCGGGGTCCAGATCTCTGCTGCTTAACTCCATTGACATAGCGAAGTTTCATCAGCAGAGATCACTCGGCGTTTAACTGTACTCTGACACATGATGCAGTACCAACAGTGCTATTAAAAAAAAAGTGTTTGAGACAGGGTTCGAGGTGCAAGTGAAAAGGTCCATCTGTACTCTACATGTGGGTGCAGAAATGCCCAGAAGTACAGGATTTTCAATAGTGCCCAAGGAACACAAGTCTCACTTACCCATAGGGCTAAATGGCCATTTCTTAAGAGTACTCAATGTGCATGCACAAGCCTGTGTAAATATACTTTCCCCATACCCTAACAAGAATGAGGTATTAGAAATGAGTCCATTAAAAGGTGTCTAGTTTTGAAGCTTACATTTGTCCACGATGAGCAGCTCTTCACATGGAATCTTACATTTCCACAGCACTAAATACCAGTGGCTAAATTTTCATAGATCCATGGCACCCGTAGGTCTTGTATTCCCTCCTCCCCACCCCCCCCATGTGTGTCAATTACTTATCTCCTGTCAGATACTTCGATTGTAATCTCCTTGGTCCAGGACTGTTTTAGTTTTCTGCTTGTATATCACCTAATACAAGGAGGTCCTGGTCCATGACTAGGGCTCCTAGTTGCTATGGTAATAATTAAATAAAGGAAACAGATGAGGTGGGGGTGTTCAGCCCCTCTGAAAAAAATCAAGTTTCTCTAATTTCAGGGACTCAAGTTTTGGCAGGGGGGTGGGGGGAGCCTTAACTTCTGTGCCTCATGTTCCTTACTTGTCAAAAGTTTAACAAGTATCTTCATGGGGAGCTATAAAGAATGCCACCACCTTCCTCCCTTATCCTGTGGACAGGAGCAGTGCACGGAGCTGCCTGGGAGCACCTGTGCCTAGGAGCTGGACAGATCAGCTGCTTCTGGGAGCCACCTGAGGTGAGCACTGCCCAGAGCCTGCACCCCAAACCCACTCCTGCACCAGGTTGGAACCCCATCTTGTGCTCTAACTCCCTCCTCCACAACCCCCTGCCCCAAACCCTGAACGCCTCATTTGTCCCCACCCTGACCCTAGCCCCCTGCCCCAGCCCAGAGCCTCCTCCCACACTCCAAGCCACGCCAAACCCTGTGAACAATGTGCGAGGGTTGGGGAGAGTGAGCAATAGTGAGAAGTGGCGGGGTAGGGATGTTTGGTTTTCTGCAGTTGAAAAACTGGCACCCCTAGGTGTGGGTCTAGACATGACACAGATATGGCTCATTTAAAAAGAAAAAAAAAGTTTCCTGAAAGAACATTGTCTATGTAAACAATCAATGAGTCCAGGATGCAGTATTGTACTCTGGCTAGAACTCCAAAACAGTGAGTTTGAATTACTTTGGAAATAAATAAAAACTATACTGCATCTACCTGCAGCTCTTTATCTCTAAATGATGTTACCTTCAGCTTTAGCCTTGCACAATGCTGAACAAATCTTGTGTTGCATTTTGTTGCCTTTTAAATCAAGCATCATTGTTAAGAAGTCTAATCAACTCTGCACTTGCCTTGGCACCTAGGTCAGTCATTCCAGTGTAGATAATAATGGGTGTCTGACCATGCTTTCTTCCCTCACCATATGCACACACATAGCTTTATTAGGTGTACCATTTAAAGTTAGAGACACAGCTATTTAATATCAGCATTCATATAGTTCTTAATGTAATCTAGAGGAGCTATTTAACTTGCCTAATTATGTTTCAATCCAAAAAAAAAGGCAGTAAATAAAAGATTTGGTTTAAACCAACAAAAACCAAGATTACTCCATGAACCAGAAGTAATGGAAACAAGTTCTATATCATTGTACACAGCAAATATTGTCTTATGTACCGCATCCAAAACTGTTAAAGAACATTAAGGTTTTGAAGTGTAGCATAGAATTCAAAAGTTAAGAAATTCCAAAATTATGGTTGTGCTACGTCTTATGAGACAGTCCTTAATTACATCACATACTGTTTTTGCATATGACCCCTGCCTCGTTCAGTGCACATAATGGATGGTGCTCAAACTGTTTGCTACTCAATCTTTTTCACCCTCAGCATTCATCGTGTAGCAGCATGAATCCAAGACTGCACTGAATATGTAAACTATTCATTTCATTACAGGCTTTTCTGCAGTGCTGTGGAAGCATCTTAGTTCTTTACTAATATTAATGAATTAGTTTCACAACACCCTTGTGAGGCAAGGTGGTGGTATTATCTCCATTTTACATATGGAGAAGAGAGGCACAGAGAGTTTAAGAAATCAAGTACCCACTAATTTTGGGTATTCAGTTTGACACACATACCCAGATCTTCAGTAGGAATTAGGCACCTAAAACCTTTGAGGATCTGGGCCTTAGGCCTACTTTTTTGGAGTTCTTAGCATTATAGGGCACTTGATATGTTCAACGCACAGCTCCCAACAGTTGCAGCTGTGAGTGTTTTGCACTTCTGTAAGTCAGATGGCAGGTGTCAGAAGCTGGACCCCCAAAGAGGGGGGGGGCAAAGAAAAACAAAACCACAGAAGCAGAGGCCACCTGTAAAAAGTTGAATTTCAGTGACTTGTCCAGAATCACACAGAAAATTGTTGGCAGAGGCAGGGTTAGAATCCAAGTCTGCAGAGCAGCATTTAACTACCTTAACCATGAGACCATCCTTTCTCATCACACCCCTTCCAACTTCTGCAACAAAGGAGACAGTTGTACAGACAATAGCCTCCTTTCAAGACACAATTGGTTTCATTCTATAAGCACAGTTCATCCTGTGAACTGCAGGTGTAAAATACTACCATGTCAGCATTGTATCATTTTAAACACTCCTTTTTGCACAAGCATAAATGACTGCCTGGTGCAACAGTGTAGAATCAGCCCCAGTGTTTCTAGCATTGCAGGGAGACTGCTATTGGCCTTCAAGGCCCTGATTGCTCAATGAGTTCCATGCAGATGGACCCCTGCACCTGCATAAAGCCCTGCTGAAATCAGTGGTGTGTCACGAGGGTGCAGGGATCCACCCACACGAAGCCCATTCCAGAAACCAGCCATAAAAGTTGTGACTTTTCATTTATAAAGTTAGCCAATAGTGGTACAGGGCTGATTATTGCCTTCTCTGGGCCTCAGGCAAGTGTAATTTTGTGGCATAATTCATTTGATGGGGAAAAGGAAATGTTTCTCTGGCAACTTGCTTTAGAAGCCAAGGGAACTGGTTAGAATTGTTCAAAGGTTTGGAATGTTTATTGCCTTCGCTGGCATTAATTCTAAGGACAGATCAGAGGGTCACAGATTCAAGATAAACAAACATCTAGGTAATAAACTGCAGAGCATCACTTCCACAGTGCGCTGTGTGTCTCATACACATACTTAGAGCACTTTCCACCTTCAAAATTCTGAAGGAGTGTTATCTAATTAAATTTACTACTTCTAACTCTTCATACTGTCTGTTATCTGACAGAGACAATTAGAGCATCTATTATGGCTTCCCGTGTAACACAGAATTTCACCCAGTTACCTGCCCTGCCCCCAATAACTTGGATTTTGCCAACATCTCCCAGGAAGGCATCTGGTCTTGAAGACATCAAGACATGGAAAAAAAAAACTGCTGCTTTTCCTTTGTGGTTTGTTCCAATGATTAAGTACCCTTATTGTTAAAAAGGGGTTCCTTCTTTCTAATTTGAATTTGTCTGGCTTTAATTCCAACTGTTGTTTTTTGTTCTGCCTTTCTCCACTAGATTAAAGAGAGTCCATTTGTACCTAGTATTTTCCTCAGAAAAGATACTTCTACACTGCAATCAAGTTGCTTCTCAATCTTTTTTTTGATAAAAAGCTCAGTCTGCTTATCTTAAGTCTCTCACTGCAAGGCATTTTCTCAACGTGCACTGCCCCCATAAAAAACAACCCACAAACACAAAACCAAAAGGCAATGATGAGTGACAAAGTACTACTGGGTTGGAAAGGAATTTCTAGTTCATTAAGAGATAGAGCTGCGTTAGATTTGGTCTTATTTAATGACATGGAAGTTACATGAGGAGATATCTCTAACTATAGGACAGATCCAGAAGGGGAATATCTGTATAGCAAGATTTCAAATGGGATTTTTGGCAAGTTTTTATAGCCATTAAATCCAGAAACAATTTCATGGATTTGGTGTATTACAGAGATAAATTTGGCCCAGTCAGTCTAGCATCATTTATAAGGAGTCAAATGGAGTAGCACACAATGTAAAGGAAAGAGACATCACTATATTAACTAAAAAAAACAAACAAGCCACCACACACCCACCCCCCCTCAGGAAGCAAGGATTGGAAATGTATAGGCGCAAGCAATAAGTATTGGGTCTGGTTATTTTTCCATTCACATGACTGCAACTCCCACTGACTTCCAAGAGGAGGAAAAGTGACCCCACTCCATACAAAATAATGAATTAAGGCTGCATTTATAATAGTGACCCATCATATGGCTATGTAGCTTTGTCATACGAACTCATTTAAAAAAAAAACACATTGTATTTCAACTGTCAGCAGCATCTCTGAAGAGACCACCAGTGCAGGTTATTCCAGATATACAATACTGATGTGAATATGCCCAGTGTGGCACAAGGAATAGCAGCAACCTTTGTGTTTGCTTATAGATTCACATCTCCTGCAAACATTCAATGACGTATTTGTTCTGGGAACATCAGCTTCAGGAGAAAATGGAAGAGGAGTTCCTTTCTGAGTTTTCCATCTGACCTAGGAATGTTGTGACAATGTCTGAAAAGACTAGTGTTAGCATTATTTTACACTTGTTACACAAGTATCATGTAAACAGGGCCCAAACCAGTGCTCTAAAGAGGGTAATCATCCATCCATCCACTTCACTGGGCATAGGATTAGACTTAAAATATCAGAATCGATGCCTTCCACCACAAAGTTACTTGTATACAGAGGGAGAGCCCATCACTTAGCTAATGCTTACTCCAGAATTGACTTTGCAACTGTTTAGCAGCTTTCTACTTGAAAACTGTAGAACAGTTTAGGACAGGAAGCCAAAAAACACCAAAGCCAAATGAAACCCCAAAAAGAGTTGGGGAGAGGAGAGAGAATATTCAAATTTCCAAGACCTTGAGCCTAGACTCCTCATTCTTATGAAAAAAGGACATAACACAAGTGGTCAAGAACTTAGGTTTTATGTCTCACCTGAACGATAGCATCTTGAGGTGTCCAGGGCTTCCCAATTTTATGCAGGGGCATTGATTCAGTACTAACTCAGAGGAAAAATGTAACACTGACTTGGGGGTGGGGAGAGGAGTTGTTTGCTGAAATCAACATTACTAGCCTATCAGCCCCTGGCTTCTTCTAGGAGAGTCTCTCCCCCAAATATTAAGCAGTTCCACCAAAAATTAACAAGTTCTACTAATTAGCTTGATAGGTCTAAGGTAGGAAGATAATCTAGTTTATTTTTCTTCCTCTCTTCCAGAGGATCATTTTCTTTTTCCATCGCTAGAGGAATCCAGAGTGGAGAGGTGACAGAGTGTGGTTTAGAACAGATATAGGGAAGGGAGAAATGGAAAGTGAGCAGAACCTGGGAGGGAACAGAACACACTATCCAGAAGAGAATTCGGGAGACAAACTCAGGGATGGAAACAGGCTAGAAGGGAAAAGGTTGTAGGGAGAGATGGAATCAGAGAGAAACTTATGAAGAGAGACAAAAGGAAAGACGTGATGGACAGAGATTGGGTTGTGGCCAATCAGGAAAATAAAGGTGTTTCTCAGCATGAGCAGTGTTTGTAGGGACTGGGCACTCTTAGTCTACTTTGACTTCTGTTCCACTGAAGTCAGCTGAGCTTATGTTGCACCTGTGTAACTGAATGCGACATCAATGGAGCTCTGCTCATTGACATTGGCTGAGCATCTGGCCTCTTGTGTACCAGGAGACTGATTGTTCCTGTTGGTTTGAGGGTAAGTGGGAGATTTGTTAGTGTCCTCAATACCATTTGTGGGAGCTGCATGTAGTGATGTAGACTTATCCTTTCAGATTTTCTCTTTTAAAAGTTTAGTTTTAAAGCATTTTAATCGGGAAGCATCTGAGAACAGTGCAAAAATAAACTTAGTTACTAACAAGTGAGTGCTCTTTTAATTATGAATCTCTATCTAGGGTTTAACAGCTTAAGTGCACTTTTATTTTTAAGAGTGGTAGCCATGTTAGTCTGTATCAGCAAAAAACAATGAGGAGTCCTTGTGGCACCTTGGAAACTAACATTTATTTGAGCATAAGCTTTTGTGGGCTAAAATCCACTTTGTCAGACGCATGGAGTGGAAGATACAGTAGAGGTATAAATACACAGCATATGAAAAAATGGGAGTTGCCTTACCAAATGAGGGGGAGAAGGGCAGTGCAAACACACCCATTCAATTAAGGTGGAAGTGGGCTATTCTCAGTTGACAAGAAGGGGTGTTGGAAAATGAGAGGAAAGCATCTAAACACACACAAAACTGTTACTTTTGTCTTTCTCTGTTAAAGTTATCCATGGGCGGGGAGGGACTAGGAAAATGGGAAGACTCCATGGAAATGTGTTACACAGATGGGGAAAGGATATTCTTCTTGAAAAGAAAGATTAAACTAATTTGTCTCCCACAAACATCTTTGTGCCATCTTTAACATTCCCCATCTGGAACCCCTGCCCTGAACTGGTCTGTAAGGCTATCACCCTATCCTCCTTCACATTTGAATGTATCCCCACTGCTTAGTGATTAGGTTGAAGGACAACTGGAGAAAGTTAATGCTTATGAAATTACAAAAGTATATTAAAATGTGTATATTGAAACATAAGAATGGCCCTACTGGGTCGGACCACTGGTCCATTTAGCCCAATATACGGTCTTCCAATGATGGCCATTGCCAAGTGTTTCAGAGGGAGTGAACAGAACAGGACAATTTATAATCTACCTTCTAGCAGTCAGAGGTTAGGGACACCCAGCACATGGGGTTGCAACCCTGAACATCTTCGCTAATAGCCATTGATGGATCGATCCTCCATGAACTTATCTAGTTCTTTTTAAAAACCAGTTATACTTTTGGCCTTGACATATCCTGGCAATGCATTCCATGGGTTGAACGTGCATTGTGTGAAGAAATACTTCCTTTTGTTTTAAATCTGCTGCTCATTAATTTCATTGGGCAACTCCTGGTTCTTGTGTGTAGGGGTAAATAACACTTCTCTATTCATTTTGTCTATACCTTTCATGTTTTATAGGCCTCTATCCTACCTCCTGCCCCCCAATGGTCTCTGTTCCAAGCCAAACAGTCCCAATATTTTAAATCTCTCCTTCTACGGAAGCTATGCCATACCCTTATTTTTGTTGCCCTTCTCTGTATTTTTCCAATTCTAATACTTTTTTGAGATGGGGCAACCAGAACTGCATGCAATATTCAAGGTGTAGCTTTATTGTGCTTTTATGCAGTGGCATTCTGATATTTTCTGGATTATTTATCCCTTTCCTAATGGATTTCTAATTTTGTTACCTTGGGACGGCTGCTGAACATAGACCACATTTTTTAGAGATCTATGACAACTCCAAAAATCTTTTAGTGGGATCAACTAATTTAGACCTCTTTGGCATTATGTTTTCCAAGGTGCACACATTACTTCAACACTGAATTTCATCTGCCATTTTGTCCAGCCACCCAGTTTTGTGAGTTGCCATTGTAATGCTTCCCAGTCTGCTTTAAGTAGGATTTGTATTAACGGTCTCTCATATACTGCTCATCATTTTAGGATATGGAGATCTTTGGATAAAGGGCAGATAAGTATAGAACGTAGCACAAAGAAGCTTGATCAGACACTCTGGTGCAACCATAATTAATACGAGAGAGAGAGAGAGAAAGAATGTGGTGCTTGTGAAAAAGGCCAGATTAACTCTTCTGCCTATCCACAGCAAAATGTACAGTATGAGCTTCAGTAGTGTGAGCTGCCCTACCCTCCCTCACAAACCTGGGTCTTCAGAGTCTGTTTGTAGGGGAAAGGGGGAAAAAAGTTCTTTGTGAAAGGATCTTGAATAGGTGAGGGGCTTTAGAGACCAGTCCTTCAAAGGGAAGCATATGAGTAGAATTGTGTTTCACTTTCAAGATCAGGGCCCAACTCATGGGAGTAGTTCCATTGAATTAAAATCAGAATACTCACCTTTTAACATGTGCAGAATTGGGACCTCATTTGCCTATAAACCCAAACTAAGCAGCAGGCACTAACAAGAGATTCAGACAGTTACATTCACACATTCCCAAAGGATATCCCCTTGGATGATCCAGAAAAGAACAGCATACTTTTAATTAACAAGATTAATAGCCTCAGGTCAACACAGGAAAGCTCTTCCAATGGAAAAGGCTTTTCATTTTAGTCACCTCATGCAACCATAAACACATTAGGGAAATGAAAGAAGTCATTTGACTCCATTGCCAATAAATAAAGTGTTTCCACCCATGTGATTTGCTTAAAGGAAATTCCTTTAAAGTAACGGAACACCAGAATGTAGCAGTTATGCTCGCATAAAGTTAGCTGCTCTGTTGGGTAACAGACATGGTACACATGTATTGAATATGCTCAATTCATTAGGTCTACCGAAGAAGCTGCACTCCTTGGGAAAAAAAAAGGAGCAGCCGTGCATCTGCATAGCAAGACAGGCTTGCCATGAACACATCACCCAAGCCTGCACTTCTCTCCACATTAGCCCCCAGTTCAATTTAAATGTGTGTCCTCATACTCAAAGCCCTCCAGGGAGTGGATCCTAGCTATTTGAGTGACTGCTTCCCAGGACAGCTACATTCTACTAGCACAATGAGATTATAGGAATACCTATGGGGGTGAAAGACAGACATTTCGCAGGAGGTGGATCATTCATTGAAGAGAATGATGACCAGAGCTCACTGCTTTCAGAATTAAATTGCAAGTCATTTTTGGCTTTCCTTCCATTAGATCTTCACCCGTATACACCAAGCTTGCTCACGAACATAAAAACCACCCAAGTTATTCAGACTGTAGGAGAAGAAATAAGTGATTGTTATTCCTACTTTTAAGTATTTGGGAGGAGTTATACAAGTACCCAGAAGAATAACTGGCAAAGTCAGCAACAAATAGTAACAGCTGAACCTCTCTAGGTTCAGAACTCTGCTCTCTGGTACGGTTGTTTCACTATGAGTGAGACACAGTCATTAGAAATCTGAATGGTATTTTTAGTAGACTTTTCCTAACAGGAATTGATTTATTGAACTATTGATAAGCTAATTAGAATGACTGTTAATCAGTTAAAGAAGGGAATATCTGATAATGGTTTCCTCAGTCTAGCAGACAAAAAGGTACAAGATCCAATGGCTGGACATTCAAGCTTGACTAAGGGCTCGTCTAGACTAAAAGGTCTGCAGCTGCACCAATGTAGTGCATCTGGTGAAGACTTTATGATGCCAGGAGACAGCTCTCCTATCAACAGGATAAAACCACCTCTGAGAAAGGCAATAGCAGTGCACAGAATTTGTAACATGTCACTCCTTTTCAGTTTAGGACATCTTATAAGATGTCATGGCTTCCAATGTGCATTTTCCAAATACAACTTAAGATATTAAAAAATACATGTAACTTGCCTGCTTCTCACTCTATCAATAGAGATGACAATGTTCTGTAACAATGCTTACAAACGCTGCAGTAATGCTCCTAACCTTGTAGGCAATTACAGCAGAACACTCAAGTATTGATTACAGGGGCTATTCACTCTATCTTCTCCCCATTTTCCCCTCAGCGTCCTTTTCATCATACTGATTGAAAGTTGAGTGACTAAACACGTATGCCCAAGGCTGAAGATTCTGAACAGCCACAACCTCACTTAAGTCAATGGTAGTTCTGGATACTGAGCAATTAAACTGAGTGAAGCCACTTGCTTAGATGCCTAAATCTGGGCAACCCACTTTGAAGATTCGGGCTGATTATATTCTTATGAGACAAAAATACAGCCATCCCACTCACTCTACTCACAGTCCCACTGACTTCAAGGAGTAAAGTGAGCACTGGAGTGATGCAGAGGATGGAAATTCTGTTTAATGAAGGCTTGAGATTCCAAAAAAATTGGATTTGTTCCAAATCAGGGAAAACCAAAAATTCTGAACTTCTCAGAGTTTGATTTTTTCCTTTTAGTTTTGGGTCAAAATGTTTTGTTTTTATTTTGAATTTTCCCCTCTATTATAATTAGCCAAAAAATATCCATAAAAAGACATTCCAAAAATAAAAAAAACCCGAAAGTTTTTGTTGTGTCAAAATAGGAGGTTTCAACGCTGTCATCATTTTGCCTATTTTATAGCTTTCTAATCTACTCTTGTCAAGTGAGTCCCTGATAAACCTCCTCAGGTGATCAGGTGACTTCACTGCTAGGCAACCTCTCCCCGATAAACTAGTTCTCAGCTCGGACCAGCTATTGTCCAGGATGCTTATATTTCAAGAGAGCATTTAACGACCTTCTATGATCAGTCTTAGAATCATAAAATATCAGGGTTGGAAGGGACCCCAGGTGGTCATCTAGTCCAACCCCCTGCTCGAAGCAGGACCAATTCCCAGTTAAATCATCCCAGCCAGGACTTTGTCAAGCCTGACCTTAAAAACCTCTAAGGAAGGAGATTCTACCACCTCCCTAGGTAACGCATTCCAGTGTTTCACCACCCTCATAGTGAAAAAGTTTTTCCTAATATCCAACCTAAACCTCCCCCACTGCAGCTTGAGACCATTACTCCTCGTTCTGTCATCTGCTACCATTGAGAACAGTCTAGAGCCATCCTCTTTGGAACCCCCTTTCAGGTAGTTGAAAGCAGCTATCAAATCCCCCCTCATTCTTCTCTTCTGCAGACTAAACAATCCCAGCTCCCTCAGCCTCTCCTCATAAGTCATGTGTTCTAGACCCCTAATCATTTTTGTTGCCCTTCGCTGGACTCTCTCCAATTTATCCACATCCTTCTTGTAGTGTGGGGCCCAAAACTGGACACAGTACTCCAGATGAGGCCTCACCAATGTCAAATAGAGGGGAATGATCACGTCCCTCGATCTGCTCGCCATGCCCCTACTTATACAGGTCTTGTCTCATTACTTTGTTGGCATTTCAGTCCAACATAGAAGTAAGAGGACAAAGGTGGCAAAGGGCTACGTGTTCAAATGAAGTTTTCAGCTTGATCAAGACACATACAGGCAGTTCATAAGTTGCATAGGTTCCCCAAATTGTCACTACTTATACCAGCCTTATTCACATATTTGCACCAGTGTGAACTGACAGCAAAGTTTGTACTTCCTATAATACCTAATCTTATCTCCATGGGGTTTCTGTGTGCATTAATACTTTAGGGAAATTGCAGGCTTCAGTATTTATTTTTTTTCCTCTTTCCTCCTTTGGATTAGATCTTTAGCTGATATAAACCAACAACTTCAGTGAAATGAATAGAGCTACAGCAGTGGAGAATCTGACCCCAAATGCCTAAAAGTGAGGCTCCTAAATCCCCATCCAGGCTTCTAACTATGGCCCCAATTCAGGAATCCACTTCAGCAGGCAATTCAATGAATTCCTGAAGCAGGTCCTAAATTACCTGATTTTTTAGAGGCATTGAGCACCTTCAGCTCCCATTTATTTCAGTGGGAATTCAGAGGTGCTCAATATTTCTGAAAGTGAGACTGCTTCCTCTGAATGTTAGAAGTTCTTGCATATTAGTTTCCTGTATATTTAGTTAGGAGGCAGAAAACTCTCTCACCATAATGTTGCAGAATAAGAATGAAAACAGTCACCTAAAACTTATTGTCCTGTCTGTTTTTGAACATGCTTAATTACTGCAACTAGCTATCTGCAGCAAATATGCCTCTTTTCAAAGTGTCTCTGGGCATGCAATGAAACAGACAAGGCATGCTGAGAATTCTGGGACTTGTGTAAAACATACCCTTTCAGAATATAGTTAATTGCTGAAATCAAAGTTCAATGAACCAGTAAACAGTATTCACCAAGCATATTAATAAAAATGGAAATGTTAATAGGCTGAAAATATATTAAAATTACACAAAAGCAAAGTAAGGTTGGGTCATTGAAATTCACTGAATCCTTTGGAAATATAGCTTACAACAGGTTTTGTTTGATCCTTGTTTTAAATTTTTCCTTTTTGGTTTTAATGAGATCCAACTTAGCTACCAGCCTCAATAGTTTGTTTCTAGGATGATTTCCCCTCCCTCTCAGAAATTCCATCAGGGGAAGGGGGAAAGAGGAGAAAAACAAAAACAAAAACCCACACACTTCCTCTTGGTCACATAACCCCTATTCTTGTTGTGGAGTAAGATCCATACCAGTGGAGCTAACTGGTTTTATTTGATGCACCTCACTTATACAGTGTAGAAGAACATACTCTGTGCATGTTCTACTATTACACATCACATAAATAAAAATGTGCATATGTAGTGGAAGGTGTAAAAATATGTAAACTTTAGCCTTTTGGCTGTGCCAACAGTAATCCTCAAATGGCTTAAGTTCACAGATTCCTCTTCAGACACAAATGAGCTATGCTGCAAGCTATTATCCTAGTATATCAAAAACACTCAACTGCATGTTTTGTATAGCAACTAGGGCTACATTTGCTGGAAGAGATAATTGATAAAATGTACAGCAAACAATCCAACCTGATGGTATATTTTCAGATTCAGGGACACGTTCGCTTCCTGCAGCATGGGTCTCAAAGAAAAGCAGCATGGTACTTTGGGATATTGCCCTGTGATTTTCAAATCTTCTTGACTGATTTCCTTTCTAAGGCACAGGAAGTTTAAAGCTTTGATTTTACTCTCAGCTCTAGCCTTGGCTGTCAGCTGCTACTGATAGAACTTCAAGAGGTTCAAAGATTGGTTTAAAGAAGCACCCTAATGTCTTGATATTTGCCCAAATCCCTTTTCCTACTCTCCAAAGGATCTTGAATTTTGCAGAGTTAGGCTGGAAACCTACTAAGATTTCTGGTGCCACTTGCACCCAACCATGTTGGAAATGAGCCAATGACAGTTCCATTCCCATTTGGGTACAAAAAGGACTGAAACTTGAGATGTCATGTGGTCTATTGGGCAGGGTACCAGATTGGGAATCAGGAAAGGTGGGTCCTATTCTCAGCTTAGCCACTTGCCTACTGTGTGACCTTGGGGAAAGTTACTTCACCTGCCATTTTTATACATCTTGTCTCTGTAGATTGTAAGCTCCTTGGGGCAGGGACAATCTGTTTGTACAGCACAATGAGACTTGATCTTATATGGGGTTTAGAGTCCCTAATGTACTACAAATACTACTACATGCTGTACTTCTACAGGGGGTATCCTCTCTAATATATGAATTAGTGGTGGTTACATGTAACTGAAAAGATCATTACAAAGAACTAAGAACAAGTGTGAATAGAGTGGTGTAAATATAGCTAGATAATGTGTGTTAAAACCGTGAAGAAGTAAGAATAAGTAGTTTAGTCCTGTAGTTGGTCTTCCAGGATGTAATAATTATAAGTGCATGTAGCAGGAAGGCTAAGCAAAAGTTAAACAATTCATGATGTTTAAACATTCTTTGGGTTCTGTGCAGTTCTTTTTGGATTCAGAGCAAAGATTAGGCATAATTTTATTTTACTTTTCTCTGAATAGCTAGCCTATCCAGATAGAGGATAGTAAAGTTTTTCTGGCCTCTTGGCAAAGATTTCCTTTAAGTTTCCAGGGTTTTGCTTCTTAGCCAAATTAGTTATGTCGATTTGCTCCCTTCAGCTCTCCAAGTGAGGATTTTGTTTATTTGCTTGCAATATTTTTTTTCCTTCCCAAACTATCAGTATGCTAGCCCCAATTCTTTTACAGGATATCTGGAGACAGCAGTTAAGGTGGTCAACTGTGCTCTATTGAGAAGGCAAGGCCTAGAACTTCAGGTCCCTAACAAAATGTTCCCTGGTTTTATACCTAGGTTTAAAAAAAAAAAAAAAAAGAGGAGAGGGGAGGAGAAAACTTTTCAGTTCACCTACCCAAAGAAAGGCCAAGTAAACAGCAGTTTCCATATGGTAGGGCAAGTTCTATAACAATAAGAAAGTATTTTACATAAGACTTGAAGTAGCTTAGCTCTCAAACAAAAACAAAAAACACACACCACAGAAAACAAGAGGGTATACAGGACACTAGTTCCTCCTGCTCGCATGGGCTTAAAGTAACAGGTAGATATTCTCATCTTAGATAAGTTAACCATCCCAGCAAAGGCTCAAGGAAAACAAGCTCAGAGTAACAGGATGGCTTACACTTGATCTAAAATATAAATTGAAGGTGTTTGTACAGCATTTATGAAAAAATCCCTGGCAGTGTCACTTCAGTTACTAAAAAGTAAAGTTTAGAACACAAGAGACAAAGTTATCTTTTTGGGGGGAGAAAGGTCATGCCAAAGTGCGTGCATATTTGGGAAGGTAGGAGTAAGAAGAATCAGGACCCACACATTCAAAAGCAGCCACTCATTGATTTGGGGAATCTCTTGAAAATTTAGGTCTAGGGAGCCTTTTTTAATCTGTTCTTGAAGCACTGCGTATATTCAAGACAACCCATAAATAATAAAACCTGTTCATCAGCACTCACAGCAAAATAGGTCGGTAGATGTTAGCTCATATTGTCATACCATGGAAAGAAAGAATTGTATTGGTCATGTTTAGTGTAGTGATCCCAAGTCTGACCTGAAGGAACAATCTCCCCAAAGGTCAGAGGTAGTATTCAGTGGAGGCAACTGCCCTTGAATATTACTAAAGTGAAAAATATCTGAGCGATGCCTTTCAACTCTGGAGACGAGAGAGACCTCCAACCTAACGTTACTTAGGATAAAGAGTTGGATCCAACACCCATTGAAGATGGCAGTAAAAGTTACTCAAAGCCTGGAATTGTGAAGTCCTTATTAGATTAGGGGTCTTATTCTTTTCTCACGTACCTGAGTTTTAAGTGACTAACTCCACTGTAGTTGTAGAATTACTCCTAATTTATACTAGGGTTAATAGTAGGGGAAGATAAGGCCTAAATTGTCTCTTTTGCCACAAAAGACAATAAAACCTTTGTTAAGCCAACAGCACACAGTCACTGCTGGCATGATGCCAGTTTTACTGACACTAAATGCACCAAAAAAGTAATCGGATTACAGCTTTAGACACTTACTGCAACTACTGGCACAGAGAAAAATAAAATGTAAGATTATTAGCTTAACAATTTCAAGTCAAAGCTGATGAACCACTCTGGAAAATGACAGTTGTGTCCAATTTCTCACATTCACGACGTACACAGTTCCCTTCCCAAATATTCAAATTTGGCACTAAATATTCTTGAAAGCACCAACCAATGCCACAGGCTCCTCCTTCTGCTTAATCCTGTATTTGCAGAGAATTCCAATTAGGTCAGTCAGCTAGAGAAGACAGAAGGTTTTAGAGTAGTGAAATGACAGCTGGAACATGTATCTGACACCCTTTCGTCTAAGACTGATGACTTACAGGAGCTTTTTGGTTTAGTACTGACAGGCATTTTAAAAATACCACAAATGTCATTTCATACAGCAGCAATCAAGCAATACTAATGGACTTAGTGAATCTAGTAAGTATGTTGGAGTTCTCTAGCAAGCTCCATACATCAGGCAACAAGAGAAAGTTCTCTTTAGTCAGTCAAAAAAAAAATAGTCGTAAGCTTCCAAACAAGTTAGAGTAGCAGCTGTGTTAGTCTGTATCTGCAAAAAGAAAAGGAGGACTTGTGGCACCTTGGAGACTAATTTATGCTCAAATAAATTTGTTAGTCTCCAAGGTGCCACAAGTCCTCCTTTTCTCTTTACAAAGAAGAGTCTTTGATCAAGTGTGCTTCTCCTGATCACAGCCAGGGGAAAGTGAGCAGTGCTATTATTCCCATTTGATGGGAAACAGAGGCAGAGAGAGACTAAGGGACTTTTCCCACCATCATACAAGCAGCCTGTAGCAAAGCAGGGATCTGCACGTGGGTCTCTCAAGCGTCAAGCTAGCATCCGAAACACTGAACTGTCTTTCCTCTGTCAGAGTTAACTTTCTGCTGCTAGAAGTGTATGAAAAAAGCATGGGTCATCGCTCCAATCTACTGGCTAGTCCACAGACTCCAACAGCCTACCAGTGCTTCTACATGGTGGAGGGATGCTAAGCTCAAGTAGTAGCCACGTGCACTTTGGTGCTGAAAGTCACAAGTTTGAAGCCTCCTGACAATTTGCGGGGGGTATTACATTGGGTGGACAGTAGGGTTGCCAGGTCAAATGCCTGGTCAAAAAGGGACCCTGGCGGCTCTGGTCAGCGCTGCTGACCAGGCTATTAAAAATCTGGTTGGTGGCACAGCAGGGCTAAGGCAGGCTCCCTGCCGGCTGTAGCTCTGTGTGGTTCCTGGAATCAGCAACATGTCCCCTCTCCAGCTCCTATGCATAGGGGCAGCCAGGGGGCTCTGTGTGCTGCTCCAGCTCCACAGCCCTTGTTGGCCAGGAAAGATGGCCAATGGGAGCTAGGGGATGGCGCCTGCAGATGTGGGGGAGCACATGGAGCCCCCCAGCTGCACCTCTGCATAGGAGCCAGAGAGGGGAGATGCCACTTCTTCCAGGAGCAGCTTGAAGTACGTACTGCCCAGAGCCTGCACCCCTGACCCCCTTCCAGCACCCCAGCTCTAATCCCCCTCCTGCCTGCTGAACCCCTTGATCCCACCCTGGACCTTCTTCCTGCACCCTAAACCCCTCATCCCCAGCCCTGTGCCAGAGCCCACACTCCCAGTCCAGAGCCCGTACCCCTTCCCACACTCCATCTCAGCCCAGAGCCCCCTCCTATACTCTGAACCACTCTGTTCTACCCCTCCCCCGCCCCAATCCCAGAGCACCCTCCTGCACCACAAACTCCTGATTTCTGGCTCCACCCCAGAGCCTGCACCCCCACCTCTGAGCCAGCCTTGTGAAAATGTGCGAGTGAGGGTGGAGAGAGCAAGCCATGGGGGGGGGGGAGGGGAAGGGGGAGAGAAAGAAGTAGAGTGAGTGGGGCCCCAGAGAAGGGGCAAGGGTGTTCAGTTTTGTGCAAGTAGAAAATTGCTGTGGACTGTGCACTAGGGTTGCCAATGGAAAGCCTGGAAGAATGGCTGCTGCCATGGAATAAAGTGGCTGCAACCTTGGTTGTTATTCCAGGGAAGCTACAACAGGCAAGGACACCTATAAAAAGGGGCAGCTTTGCCCGGAAGAGGACATAGCCAGGGAGGCTACATGAATTCAGCACATCTGTCGTCAGCCTTCCCAGTAGACGACCTGACTGGCAGATAGAACAGCAACAGCAATGTGTGAATCCAGTGAGTGTGCCACAGGCATCATACATGAACCAGTGTAGCAGGGTTGCTTGCAAGCAGGGCTGTCCCTAGGAGGGTGCAGGGTCTGGGGTGGAAGTGATGACTCTGTCACTTCCAGGACCAACCATGCCAGTCCATTGGGCCTCCTCAAAGCATGGGTCCTGGAGCAGTTGCCCCGATTCAGCATACCCTAGGGTTGGGCTCCACTTGCTGGAGCCTCTTGCTTCCTGCCCCTGCTGTGCCAACAAAGTCACTCGGAGACCTTGGGGTTCAGTAACCACTGGTGCTGTTCATTTACAGGTTGCATGCCCACCACCTTTTCACCACCCACCCACCCCACTTGGGTTCTAGTGTCCTACACCCAGGAGGGAAGAGCTATCCCTCTGCTTCCACTCCCTGGCTTCCTTCCTCCCAGCCTTTTATATAACCCTAGGCTAATTGGGTGGGCAGCTCTCCCCATTAGGCACAGGTTCTCTCTAGTCGGCTCCAATTTATTTCCCTTAATGGGAACTGGTGTGACAAAGGGCTGAGCCAGCCGTTCTTGCTCGTTAGGGTGACCAGACGGTAAACATGAAAAATCAGGACAGGGAGCGTGTGTGTGGGGGGGTTGGTGGTAATAGGAGCCTATATAAGAAAAGGCCCCCCAAAATTGGGACTGTCCCTATAAAGAAAACAAAAACAGGACATCTGGTCACCCTGTTGCTGGCTGCGAGAGTGCTGGGAAATCTGGATTCCTGTGTACAGCCTATGGCCAAATGATACAATGCCAGGCTTGTGTGTCTGCTAGAGTATTCCTATGGTTTAGTGATGCTGCATAAAAGTGGACCAATACAGTATGTAAATGTCTGCCACCATAGTCTCCGCAAACTGTGGCTAGCCTGCCTTCTAGTGGTTAGTACCACACATACACGCTCCTGGAAGTAAATGCTGGCTCCCCTTTAGGGGAAATGTTGGTTCCTTTTGCATCAAAAAGAGTCCCTGGTTCAAAGCCCAGGAGGTGTGGATTGGCCACTGCCTAGTAGTGACTTAGCATTAGACCATAGAGAAGAATTAATACTGTAATCACACTACAGTAAATGCTAATATTGCCATGACACTTCATATAAAATGTTTTTCCCAGAGACTGCAATTGTGCTGCAGAGCTCTGCACAGCAACTGGATTTTTCTGTAATGGCTTCTACAGGCACATTTCCCCTTGCCACTTCATTAAAGTAATTGAGAGCAGGACTTACTTAGCACCACCCAAATTGTTTTTAATAGGGGCTGATTATGTACTGTTCCCCTGCTTCATCTTGGTTCTGTGAAGGGACTTATGTGGGGAATTTAGCAGCAATGTTCCTGTTGTACTCCTTTGGGGAGGTGGGGGGAAAGACAAGGGTGTTAAAATGAGGATTATGCTTTAAAAGGAAAGGTCTAGAGACCAGAATGGTGTGACAGACTCAGCAACAAAGTAAGGACCAGACTGTGAACCCCTTATTCAGACTGGTGAGAAGTTAATAATGGGACTGCTCCTATGAGTAAGTGCTCCCCAATTAAGTTAGGGGTTCACAACCTGGCAGGCTATCAAAAGGAGATTAAGAAGTGTCAGGTTGTGACTTAAGCTGGGTGCCCACATGGGGATAGGAGGGAGTAAGGGAGGCAGTATGGTCTGGTGGTTAGAGCCCTGACTGGGACTGAGGAGACCTAGGGTCTAGTTCTGCCACTGGCTTGCTCGGTGATGTTGGGCAAGTCATTTCACCTCCCTAAGCATGAGTTTCCCTCATCTGTAAGATGAAAAGGATACAGACCTCCTTTGCAAAGGGTTTTGAAATCGACACCATACACACGTTACAGTCCTGCACAGCCTATCCAGACCAGGCGGGTGGGGAAGGAGCAAAGTTTTGCCTCCATCTCTCCAATGGAATGGCCAGCACAGCCAGTCTCCTACAAGGGTGTCATAATATGCTGCTCTGTGTGCTGGTCTAGGCCAGCAGCAAGTTGCTAGCCTCAGCAGAGCAAGAGGGAAGCAGGTAGGGTTCTGGTGCCTCTGACATGTAGTGCTTTCCTGGGCTACTTATTCATCACCCCTGCTACTCATGGCTAAAGACAATCTAAACTACTTACTGCAAAGTTCCTACCTCAAAGAGGGTGATGTTCACACCTTTGTTTCTGCCACCCTTACAATGACTAGTCCCTCACTCTGTCTATTGCCCCATCATAACTACTGAAAGACTACACTGGCTACTTGGGAGAATGGTTAGACACATCCCCTGGCCATTCCCCTCTGCCACCGGCCCTACCACCAGGACAGTGGGAAGCAGCAAAAGCAAAGGCTGGAATTGTTTGGAGATCAGATTCTGACACACTTATGCAGGCTGAGCTTCACCTTACCCTGCAAACAAGTGTATTTGATCCTATGGGGCTTCTCACGGAGTATGGGGCTGATCAATATGAGTAAAAGTAGCAGAATCTGGCCAGAGGCAAATATTCTATTCCCAGGCATCTATGAACACATATTCCTAAATTACAGTCAAGCAATTGAAATTTTGACTGGAGCAAGTGTTTAAATTCCCTCTCCCCCCACACCCCGAATTCATTGTTAAGACTTTATTGCTAAATCCCATGCCTTCCATTGTGAATGCAAGTTTATCATCATTACTTTAAATATTATTTGACCTTTCATTTTATCCGTTGTCCCCCTTCATTCCACAGTTAATAAAATTTGTTTCTCGTTTCTGATTTTTCTGCTGTGCTTCTGCCTCATAGTGGATTAACACATTCCAACCCACAAATATGTCCTTGCTTGCGACATATTGACAACTGTATTTTAAGCTGTCACTTCAATTTTGTAAGGCGTTTCCTAATTCAGTTTATGGGGGAGGGGCTCTGTAGGGAAGCATGCAACCAGTCAGATTCTGCAGAGAACCAGCCTACAGTGAAGTGGGAGGAGTTGTGCCTTTGTTTAAGGGTTCCTGTATATTAGGGTTCTGAATTTTAAGAGATACAGTTGTGTCACATTAGACACAACAAGATTGCATTGCAATCTTCCAGCAACAACTTTTGCTTGAATGCTGAAAACAAAAGTTCTCTGAACTACAGACCTCCCTCCAGGCTCTTTCCACCCCCCAACTTTACGGAAATGTTGACTACAGATCTCAGTTTGGCTCACTGAGAAGATGGGCAAGAAGCAAATCACACATACAGGTTCTAAGCATAAATGAACTTGCGAAGAGTCTATACTCTGATTTCATTGATCTGATCTCTGCTTCTACAAAGTAGAAGTTACTCATGAGATTGGGAATGCTCAGCATGAGCTTAGGCCCATTACACTTGCAGTGCTGTCCTTGACTCCCCTGGAGAGCATAAGACCTTTCAAGTTAACTACAGAGCATGTAGCAGCAATGAATGCTGCACTGATTCTTAGAAAGTTAGTACTGGAAGGGACTTCTGCATGTCATCTAGTCCAGTCCCCAGGAACACAAATGTGAATAGTGTTCTCCTAGTGAATGATGGAAAACTCCTGTTCATAATACTTCCCTTTCCTGCCTATATTTTTGCATATCCCTTTGCCACACACTGACCCCATCGCCTGTTAAATGCAGAGTGTCCTGTTTTAGGACATTTTCCCAGTCACATACTGTAACACTCCATATGAAATTCTCAGGCAAAACACCTAGCAAAAACACTGTAAATTGCTGGTGAAGTGTGGACAAGTCACCACAGGGTTTTATAGAGAACATGCTTGAGACAGCATTCAAGTTGTTTTCAGAAAATGGGTTGCCTAACGTAGATATTATGTATTATAGCAAAGTCTTTTTATTTTAGGACTGGCTTGTGTGTGTATTACTGTCTGCTTTATATCCTTCCTTGACAAATGCAAGCGTGTGTATGTATACACACACAGGAAAGGCAGGAACAGTTAAGCACTACTTTCTGATCAGAGTGGCTTTGTGCTGAAGCTCACAGTTTCAGTAAAATGGAAGTTTTTAAAATAGAAGCTTGCTTTGGAGCAGTAGCCTAACATTAACCGGACATGAATTTAAAGATGGAAGAAAAACTGAAGAGGGTCTGATTCACTACTGTGTAACTTGCATGTGAACATCATTGGAATGCCACTGATTGCAATAGAGTTGTATTGGGATGCAACTGAAACAATTGTGGTGAATCAGGCTTGATGAGAAGCCTGGACAGGAATTTCATTTCAATTCCTAATGTTTTCTTTTCAACAATGATCTAATTGGCTTTTTCCTTGTATTTCCATTTGATACATGGGGATACAGTCACACAACTCATTTCTTTGCTGCCAAAAGCGCTTTGCGCCCTAAGAAAATATATTGCATTTCAGTGTTATCTATAGACCACTTGCTGATGTCCTTACTCAGCAAAAAACTTCCCCATTGACTTAATTAGGACTTGATTATATGCACCAAGAATGTGCTGGAGGATTATCTTCACCTTTCTCTCATATGGAGACCAATGTATCTGTATTCTTTTTAAAAAAATACTGAAACCCCCATATATGGTGTTTGAAAGCCTCAAAGTAGGGCAGAGTACAGTAGCAAACAGCCTTTTGAACAATGTAATCCACAGTAAATTTGACTTGACTTTGCTGAAGCCATGTTACCTGGGACTTAGGAGTGACTGCAGCAACAGACATTGATTTGGAGGCCTTGTGAGTGATCTCTCTCTGGATAGCAATCCATCTCTCAGTTCAACATTGATGGTTTGCACTTTGAGCCAGACAACTTGGGAGAGAAACTCAAAAGGCTGTTTAAGCTAAAACGATTGTGACAATGTCTAGAACTGCAACTGCAAATGCAACTGCTCTAGAAACCACACCTACATGTTGCTGTGAAGCCTACAAGATCAGGAGATAAGAGTTGCTCGAGTCCTTCACCCAAATGTGAAGCATGCAAAAGAAAGCAACAGCTACGGAATGTATTTACAGGTCATAGTAAGTAACCAACTGAACAGTAGCTCCCATTATGAAGCGGTTGCAATTCATCCTCCCTCTCCCCCAAAAAGTATCACTATACAGAAGAATATAATGAGGAGCAACTCCCTCTGTATATGGTACCTCTGAGACCATGAGTGGAATACTGGGTCCATTTGTGGCACCCATAATTTAAAAGGGGGATCTTGAAATTGGAGAGGGTTCGGAGAAGAAAGTGATTTGAAGCCTTGAAAACCTGTCTGCTGAAACTCTTTAGTTTGCCAAGTAGCAATAGACACACAATGGATTAGGTTCTTACATGGTGGAAAGTGGCCTGGAAGTGGCTAGAACCAGCCAGTGGAGCATTCCCCTGTTCACAGACTTCTATGCTGGAAGAAAGCAGACGGAAGTGCCTGTGCAAGCTACCCCTTCCATCTCGATGTAAAGAGAAGGAAGGGGGCATGTCAGGGACAAGGCAGGCATAAACAGAGCTCCTATACATGGAATCTTTCACTAGCATAAGGTCCCTCAGCGAGCTTAAGTTAAAACTCCACAGCTCAAGCTTCTCATAGGGCAGGGTGGCACAAGATCAGGGAGCTACAATCAAACTTTCTGTAGTTCCCTGGCAGCGGCATCCATTTAGAGTTTGGGCAGATTGGAGAATCCAGCCCCACGTTTTTAATGGGTGTGTTCATGAGTATTAATGCTTTCCGCTACTTAATTTTACTTTGCAGCTACATCTATCTCAGAGATGCAGGAAACTAAAAACCTTAGAACACTGAGAATATCAGGGTTGGAAGGGTCCTCAGGAGGTCATCTAGTCCAACCCCCTGCTCAAAGCAGGACCGATCCCCAACTAAATCATCCCAGCCAGGGCTTTGTCAAGCCTGACTGTACCAGGGTAAGACTCACCCCTGTGGTGCCTCCTGCTGGTTGTCCAGGGAATTAGCATTTCCAGCCTGCGGAGCGCCCTCTGCAGGTTGGTGTCCTGCTTGGTCACTAGGCCTGAGTCCCTCCTGGACCCTGGTGCCCCTCAGGCTGGGGTGCTGCCCCTTGCAGTACCCCCCCAGATCTGGGTCTCTCCTTCCCAGGGAGCCCCCACCCTCTATCCCCACCTCACCTCAGTCCATGGCCACTGAGGGTCAACTAGCCTAGAGGGTCAACGTTCCCTGGGGCAGACTGCAGTGTAAGTGCCACACATCACCAGCAAAGGTGATGCCTCTGCCTACCCTTGGGCTGCCCTCTGCAACTCCAGTACCTTTCTTTGGCCTTTAACAAGGCCTGCACCCTGGGCTGTTCCCAGGCTGGAGCTCCCCAGCTCCTCCGGCCTTCCCCCAGCCCTGCTCCACCTCAGGTACTCTGCTCAGCTCCCAGGCAGCCAGGCCCTTCTCCCTCAAGAGCTAGAGGGAGAGTCCTGCTCCGGCTTCTGGCCCCAGCCCTCTTATAAAGGCTACCTGGCCCCTCATTAAGGCAGCTGTGGCCTGATTGGGGCATGGCCCCAAGGCAAGTCTGCTTCCCCCAATCAGCCCTGCTTTTCCTTCCCTGCCACAGCCCTCTCCCCTGTCTGTTTTAAGCCTTAAGGCAGAAACGGGTGACCACCCTGCTATACAGACCTTAAACAGTCTAAATCCATCCCCTCTGGAACCCCGTTTCAGGTAGGGGAAAGCAGCTATTGAATCCCCCCTCGTTCTTCTCTTCCACAGACTAAACAATCCCAGTTCCCTCAGCCTCTCCTCATAAGTCATGTGTTCCAGTCCTCTAATCATTTTTGTTGCCCTCTGCTGGAGGCCTTCCAATTTTTCTACATCCTTCTTGTAGTGTGGGGCCCAAAACTGGACATAGTACTCCAGATGAGGCCTCAATGTCAAATAGAGGGGAATGATCAGGTTCCTCAATCTGCTGGCAATGCCCCTACTTATACAGCCCAAAATGCCATTAGCCTTTTTGGCAACAAGGGCACACTGTCTTATATCCAGCTTCTCGTCCACTGTAACCCCTAGGTCTTTTTCTGCAGAACTGCTGCCTAGCCACTATGTCCATAGGTTTGTAGCAGTGCATAGGATTCTTCTGTCCTAAATGCAGGACTCTGCACTTGTCCTTGTTGAACCTCAGATTTCTTTTGGCCTAATCCTCTAATTTGTCTAGGGCCCTCTGTATCCTATCCCTACTCTCCAGCATATCTACCTCTCCTCCCAGTTTAGGGTCATCTGCAAACTTGCTTAGGGTGCAATCCACACCATCCTCCAGATTAATGAGGATGTTGAACAAAACCAGCCCCAGGACTGACCCTTGGGGCACTCTGCTTGATACTGGCTGCCAAATATCTTACTAAGGACACTTGTTATCTATATAATTCTTTAAAGAAGGCTGTGATAGATCCATTACTCAATAGAGTATTATTGAGCAGCATGCGAGCAATTGTTTGGAATTTGAGACTGAGGTAACTCAATTGTTACTGCTGGTATGGTTTTTTTTGATGCATCCTTATAACTCAGTTGCCTAATATGGGGGGGTGTCTCATGAAAGTGAGAGTTTAGATATTGCTGGGTACCAGATAGATGTGTGCTGGGTTATGTGATATGGCACCTAGATACTACAGGAATGAGAGCCTTAGAAATCCTTGTTCTCCTGGAGTCAATGGGAGTTTTGGCATTGGTTGCAACAGGTCCAGGATTTCACCTTTTGACTTCAGTGGTTTAAGGTGTATTCATGCTGAATAACCAGAATTATGTGCCACTTAAAATTATATTGTGATATTTAAGAGTATAAACCAGTGGTTCCCAAACTTGTTCCACGGCTTGTGCAGGGAAAGCCCCTGGCGGGCCAGGCCAGGCCAGTTTGTTTTCCTGCCGCATCCGCAGGTTTGGCCAATTGTGGCTCCCAGTAGCCCCGGTTCACTGCTCCAGGCCAATAGGAGCTGCTGGAAGCGTCAGCCAGTACGTCCCTCGGCCTGTGCTGGGAACCACTGGTATAAACACATCTCCACTTCATTCTAAAGACCAATCAGTGTGACCAATTACAAAGAAAAAAGTATTTTACACAGCTTGATCTAGTTTTCAATGAGGTTTAAAAAACAAAAAAAAAAATCCACACTACACCCTGTTTTCAAGCAGAGGTGATGAAGGAACAAGAAGATGAATTCTTCTCAAAGTTTAACAAGGAGTCAACCAATAAACATTTTGCCCCCCTGGAAGCCTTAATGTTGTATTTCATGGCACCATAATTGATCTGTAATGTATTCTATCAAATAAAAACATTAAGGCTGCATGTTTAAAACACTCAAAAGTTTGAAAGTGACAAAAAGAAGGGGGCCTGTTCAGCCTTAACTCTGCCCCCTTGCATCACTGCATCACTATTCAAGCTTTAATGGCATAGGACATTAGTGAGGAATGTATGTCATTGTGTAGTGTTTTCCACAACCTTGCATCTTGTAACATCTAGTACTACTGTGTAGTATTTGTCCACCACACAGACTAGAATCCAGTCTAGTCACTTCAGTGGAAAGTGCACTGTATATAATTTTTTTATACAACATACTATAGATTATGTATAAAACAGAGATAAGGGGAGGAGTAACAAACAACCTGTGTCCTGATTGGCTTCCTTCCACCTTGGGTCTACCTGTGGAGGGGTAAACCGCCACCGTGGCCCCCTCTACTCCCCTTTCCCCAGTAGATGGGCAAGAAGTGGGCTCAGCAGCTGAGCAGCCACAGAAAGTTATTTATTTGCTTTTGGTATGAGCAAGTAGCAAGCCACCACCCATTCCGGTGGAAGTTGGAAGCAGAGAAGAAACTGCGGCATTTAAGACATTATTCCTTCACTATGATTTTGAAGGCACGTCTACATGCCACCCAACACACAGGGCGTGTGGTAGAACAGTCATACAAAACAATCAGTTCAATGAAGCTATACTGGACCATTATGATAAAGGAAACAAAACTAATGAGGACATACAATTTTTCTATTGCATGAGAAGCAGTAGTGACCAAGTAGAGAATATAATGCATATCCTTAAGGGGCTATAGTTAAGGTTGGAGATGGAAACAAATTAGCCACAGGTGCACATGTGCATATATATATAGCCTGCCTTCACTCCTAAACTTTCCTAAAATACATCAATTGTAATGTGCATGCAATACAATTTCCAGAGGTTCATAACCAAGTGAAATCAAAACTAAATGTCATCAGAACACAAAAGCCAAAACAAACTTTCTAACCCCCAATTTATTTTAGCATTGAGTTATTCTGAAATACATTTAAAATAGGAACCTCTTCTTGCTTCCAAATGGTTAAACCATTTTTGTTCATTCGGGCACAGACCAAGCCTGGAAGATTCTAGTCTCAGGAGGTGAAGTTTTCAGAAAGTTATGGGGGGGTGGGGGAAGGGTTTAGAATGGAAGCCTTCCTGCAGCCCCGAACTACATGGCTTGTTGATGGTCCCAGACATCTGTTGACTTCTTGTTTTTAGTTTGTTAAGCATATTGGTGGTAACTGTTCTGAATTATACTTAGGTTTCAGAGTAACAGCCGTGTTAGTCTGTATTTGCAAAAAGAAAAGGAGTACTTGTGGCACCTTAGAGACTAACCAATTTATTTAAGCATAAGCTGTCGTGAGCTGTAGCTCACTTCTGTATTTTCCACAGTATGCATCCCATGAAGATGCTTTTATACATACAAACCATGAAAAAAATGGGTGATCTTCTCTCCCCCCACCCCACTCTCCTGCTGGTAATAGCTTATCTAAAGTGATCCCTCACCAACGCATTATCAAGGATCTACAACCTATCCTGAAGGATGACCCATCACTCTCACAGATCTTGGGAGACAGGCCAGTCCTTGCTTACAGACTGGCCCCCCAACCTGAAGCAAATACTCACCAGCAACCACATACCACACACCACACAACAGAACCACTAACCCAGGAACCTATCCTTGCAACAAAGCCCATTGCCAACTGTGCCCACATATCTTTTCAGGGGACACCATCACAGGGCCTAATAACATCAACCACACTATCAGAGGCTTGTTCACCTGCCCATCTACCAATGTGATATATGCCATCATGTGCCAGCAATGCCCCTCTGCCATGCACATGGTCAAACTGGACAGTCTCTACATAAAAGACTAAATGGACACAAATCAGATGTCAAGAATTAGAACATTCACAAACCAGTCAGAGACCACTTCAATCTCTCTGGTCACACGATTACAGATTGCATGAAAGTTGCGATATTACAACAGAAAAACTTCAAAACCAGACTCCAGTGAGAGACTGCCAAATTGGAATTCATTTGCAAATTTGATACAATTAACTTAGGCTTGAATAGAGACTGGGAGTGGCTAAGTTATTATGCAAGGTAACCTATTTCCCCTTGTTTTTTCCTACCTCCCCACCCCCCATTCCTCAGACATTCTTGTTAAACCCAGGATTTGTGCTGGAAATGGCCCACCTTGATTATCACACACATTGTAAGGAGAGTGATCACTTTAGATAAGCTATTACCAGCAGGAGGGGGGGGGGGGAGAGAAAACCTTTTGTAGTGATAAACACCCATTTTTTCCATGGTCTGTGTGTATAAAAAAAATTCTGTATTTTCCACAGTATGCATCCGATGAAGTGAGCTGTAGCTCATGAAAGCTTATGCTTAAATAAATTGGTTAGTCTCTAAGGTGCCACAAAGTACTCCTTTTCTTTTTGCGAATATACTTAATTTGTCACGCACACAAACTGCTGCTAATTATACCCGACAGGTCACACATAGTTCGAGTCTAGGCTGAGGCACAGGAACAAAGTCCACAACTGCAGAGTTCCCAAAGATACTAAGTTTATTACACTTGAGCATGGTGCCCCCCTGCTAATCAGGAGGGGACCCTGAATGCAGGTTATACAGAGATTATATACTTTTTAGCAAAGCATGTTGCCCTCGTGCATCGGAAACCTTAGCCAATAGACAAACCCTTCCCTTATCTACCACCTATCCCTGCTAAGTGCATCCTTCCTGCTAAACCATTACTTCAACTACACATCATGGTCCTAAAGCAATGCACCAGTAGCCTTTCTTATCAAGATGGGAGGCTCACATCAAGGCCAGGAGGCAGGGATTTAGGAACAGACAAAGAACAGAAACCAGGAGTTGAGACAGGCTGGAAACAAGGGGGAGTTCCACAGGAATGCAGTATCTAACAAACACTCCTCCTAGTGCATGATGTGTTTGCTTTTAGACAATGGTGGGCCCCAAACCAAAATGGCATCACATATGCTAACTTTTTCTTAACATAACATTTAAGATCTCCTACATTACATTGTTGCATTGTGTTGTTTTAGATAACATAATACTAGTTTGTTCAAAACCAACTGAAAGTTATCAGATTCCTGAGATTCGTGTACACTTTTCCTTCCTCAATCCTTAAGGCAAACTCTTAAGGCATTCAATGAGCATTGTAGCTGATTAAAGGACAAAGTAAAAATTGAGCAAGTACTGCAGGATTGGTTCCATTGTATCTAAATCATTTTTAAAAGCTGTTTGCTATAATATTTAACATTTTCATAGGCTGTCATAAGGTCAAAGCACTGTGAAAAACATTAATCCTAACAACTTCACCTGCCTATGACACTGAAAGGAACTGGTCCAGAGCCACACAGGAATCAGTGTCACAGCCAGGATTAGAACTTGCAGCTGCCTGACTCCTAATTCTCTGCTTGTTCCTCTGGATGAGGGTTTCTTCAAGCTAGTTTCCATTGCATAGGTTGCTATACATTAGCTTGGAGTCTAACCTTCATATTATTAAATCCTCCTACAATAAAGTGAGTGTTCAGGGCTGTTTGATTATTTCACAATCAATTTTGTACATCAAGTGTTGTATGCATATTGTTTCTTGGATGCATTTGTTTTCTGGACTCCGGAGTTGCTTTGCTATTCTTCAAGAAAAAAGGACAAATAAAGATGCAAAAAGCAAGCAATAATTTAGCCAGTGTGTTTTTTTTAATTCTATCCCCTTAACTCTGCTAGGTTTGCCCACATCTCCATCTGTACCCCTTATGACCAAAGGCAATACCTGCATGATAATCTGGATATTCTAGATACTTTAGTGATGTGTGTTTTGGTTTTACTATAGCTACTACTAAAATTAAGTGGTTTAATTAGCACTTGATTCACTCACAGCTCCTAAGAGAAGGACTGTTAATCAATTTCAGACTAGGATGATTTTCTTTTTTAATCTCTAGGATGTCAGCTGGGTTTGAAACTAGTTACTCTTCCACAATAAGGATGCTTAAGCACTACTCCCAATCACTAGATACTAACTGATGGCCCATCTTTTAAATATTATAATCTAGTTACATGCCTATTACCTGCATAACCCATTTAAACAACATATGAGTGGAACAGAATATGGAGTATTCAATGATCTTTTTTCCAATAAATTAAAAAAAAAAGAATCTACAAATGCCACTGGGATGCAAAGATTGACATGTTCATTTAGCATTACTGCTGTCCATGTCAGGAATCCTGTTGCCCTGTTTCATGCTATTTTATGTAATCCTGTTTCATACGGTCATATGAGTAGTCATGTCAGTTTGACCTCTGACCCTGATTTACAGCTGATCTGTTCAGGTGTTGCCATGCAGCTGCCTGACAAGTTCTGTTCAGACTTGCCAGCTAGCTGGCTTGGTATGGATGCCTTTGATTTTTGCCTCAGTGTTGAGCTCCTAATATACAGTTCAGATATTGACAGGAACATCTCACAAGACTTGATTTAGCACATAATGGAAACAACAGCATCATCCTCTGCAGTAGTAAGTGGATTTGAAATCAAATGACACTTGACCTTTAAAAACCATGAGGATGTTCATTACCAACATGTAATTTAAAGGCATATTCAGAATGCCTACATATGCAAGTGTCCATCATAACTCATAGGTGCTTGGTGAATGAGAAAATATTGATACTATCCTTTAAAGGAGAAGGCCTATAGATTTTAATAGGAAGTGATAACCTCTTGGGGTTAAAAAAATTCTATGTACATTAAGTCACAGCTCTGCTGTAAAATTTTATGATCCTTCCAAAAAAAATGAAGCCTATAGAAAACATGTTATAGAAAATGACAGACTATGTCAATACTAGCTATAGAACCCTCTCTATAAAATGCTTTTCCCCAAAGAGTGGGTTACCCTAACAAACCCGAAGGACAAACAGCTATTTTAAATAGGACGTTCACTTCCACATCCATTGTAATGTGTAATTTAAGGCTTTAGAGTAACCAATTTATTTGAGCATGAGCTTTCGTGAGCTACAGCTCAAGGACCAGTGGTAAATAGTGACTATTTCTGTGAAAACGTTTGAAATGAAAACTCATGTTCAAAATTCCTTTGGTTTTCAAAACCAAAATGAAGTGTTCAGCTTTCACTACCTCTCCTGCAACCCCAGAAGGGGGAGTAAAGAGACAGGGGAAACAGAAAGAAGAATGCACGGGACAGGTGGGGCCTTCTTAAATTTAAGAACTGAATTTTGGTTGAAAATCCATTTTCCACGGAAAATATTTTAGTGAAAAGAGTTTTCAGACACCTGAAATTTGATTCTGGTAAGAGCTTTTAAACTTGTAGCTAAGATAGCTAAACAAGGGGGGGAGGGAAAGAGAAAAAAAGGATATTTTTGCCATGTTTAGTGCTGGTGAAGTGTAACAGACTATTGATAATTATGATTTATTTGGAGCCCACCAAAGGAACACAAAGCCTGCCTTGTCAGTTCAGGGACAGACCGCAGGATTCATAACTCCACAAATTATGGTGCAGGCAAAGACATTGAAATACAAGGAGTGACAGCCCTGGATTCTAAACTCCTCCCTTACAGATCAGATTTTTTGTTTTGTTTTTTTAAAAAACAAAAGTATTCTGTCATGAAGTTAGTAATTGTGGCTCCTAGGTTGCAGTGAGATGGCAGATATTTAAACCATTTTAAGTAACCTGATTATGGAATGTTTGCACAACCGTTAAGTGATTGGCACCTTTTTCTATTTTTGATAGACACACACTGACTAGCATCCATACAGATGATGCTGATAAATGCTTGGAATGTAAGTATACATATTAAGCATTACTATAGCAGTTATGTAGTCCAAATTGGCCTCTGCTTTTGTTATAACCCTGTACACTTATGAGCTACGTAGCATAACACTTCGTATTAGATTCAGTAAGCATTGGCTTGAATAAATAGGAAAACTATCAGCAACAGGACATTGATTATTTCCTCATGGCACCAGAAATGGAATGAGCCTCACAAACTTAAGGGGCACAAACAATTCCTAGTGCCTGGAATGTGGGTGCTCAGAAGATAAGGGTGCATCATGACCTGGAACACATGGGTTCAAACCAAAAAAAGATAAAGGGGTACACCATGGTGACAAAATGGAAATGTGGTTCATTAAATTCAGTTTCAGATGATTTATGTAGTACCTTTTACTGGTAAACAAGTTGGTTATAAAAAGAGGGTTTAGGGATGCACCTTTGGTGAGCACACCTTCTGTGTAAGGTGAATGTAATATCACTGCCTGGGACTGCTCTTTAGAGGCTGGTATTGTACAGAACAGGAGCTCTCAACCTTTCCAGACTACTATATGCCTTTTAGAAATCTTCTTTGTCTTGCGTATCCCCAAGTTTCACCTCACTTAAAAAGTGCTTGCTTACAAAAATCAGACATAAAATACAGAAGTGTCACAGCACATTACTAAAATTGTTTACTTTCCCATTTTTACCATATTATATTGCCACTGATTTTATAAATATTGCACTTGCATTTCAGTGTATAGTAAATAAAGCAGTATAAACATGACATTTTAATTTCAACAGGCTATTAAAAAAAATAAAAAACCACCAGCACAACTATGCAAGTATCGAGATGAAATGACATACCCCCCGGAATACCGCCACATACCCCTGGTTGAGAACCTCTGGGGTAGAGCCTTTTCCCCCCCGTACCACATTGACAAACCCGATTGTCATGGGTTATTTGGTCTCTTGAGTATATTTCATACCAAGCCAAAAGCCTGGTCAACCAATTGACTATACAATTTATCAACACTGTTTTTAAACAGATTCGTGGAAATCGTGTTTGGTAGAACTTTAAACCTTAATAAGTTGCATTTATTAAATAATTGTTAAGGTAGTTCTAAACTACTAGAACAGATTTAGAGCTGGAACACAACTAACTGGAGGAGATATAGCGACAGCATCAAAGCTAGTCATCAAGGGCCCATTCCTACATCACAGAGACTCCAGGGGAGTTTGCTAGTGACCTCAGCGAGAGCAGAATCGAGCACTAAACCTTGCTTCAGCAAAGCTCTTAAAAACAGATGCTTAACACGATTGAGACCAATAGGTGGGATTTTTAAAACCACCTAAGGGAGCTAGATATCAATTGACTTTAGTGTTCCATGGCATTACTGGATTGAGGCCAAATTGAGCCAGTGCATTAGGAGTCAAAACAGAGTTTAGCCACTATCTTAACTTTTTAGTTCTATGGTCAGTGCCAACCATCATTTTACTATAAATAAAAAAACATGTCAAATTAAATATTTCGTAGACTAGGTGATGGAACTATATTAACCCTCACTGGAAAAACTACAAACACACAGAGGCCACTGCTATAGATCCAGTAGAGGTGACCTCCATGTCCTGCAGGTAAATCTCCATTTCAGTGGAATATTCTGCCCTTCATGAATCTTAGTGCTATGGTGCTCGAGACCTCTGTGCAAACATGCTCTGTACTTTCCAGTAATGGATGTTTGTAGCCATGCTTCTGAAAACCATACTTTTGAGTTTGCCATTACAAATGGTCTGTGGATTTGTTACCACAAGATGCAAAAAGCCCTGGATTCTTGGTCTACAAAATGCAAAGTGTTCTTTCTTTTCACAATGAGCACAGTTCAGCTATAGAGCCTGGCCACAAAGATATAAACAAAAGGATCCAGAAAAGGAAATGCAAGAAACCTGACATAATAACCAGTGTTTTCTTTGCACATATTAGCTCACTGGGCAATATATTAAGCCTGTAAATATTTCTTTACCTGAAATAGGTGTTTTCTTTTAAAGTACAAGAAAAAGACACCATATATCAATTTTACAGCCATATCACAATTACTACTATCAAAACCTGGTTGAGAGTTGTTTTTTCATGCAACACCAACATTCATAAAAATAAAAATTTATATGCATGCCATACACCATCAATAGACACACATGAGTCAGGATCTAACAACTTTGACACTACGAGTAATCCACAACACATACATGATGTTTGAGACATTTGAAGTGCTGGTTATGCTACAGATTTTCTATTTGGCATTAGCCATCTCTGTCTACCTAGTGACTTGCATGAGAGGACGACCTGAAAAAGATTACCACCAACCAAATGACAATTAGCAGGAGCACAACTTCCTTCCTTCCCAATGCAGACTGTATCACCACTCATGCCTAACATTATTCTCATCTGATACAAAAGACAAAAACCATCACTTATATGTATTATCAGCTGTTCTCCGGCCACCACTAACCACAAATTAATGGGCAGCAGGTTTAAAACAAATAAAAGAAAGTTCTTCTTCACTCAGCACACTGTCAACCTGTGGAACACCTTGCCTGAGGAAGTTGTGAAGGCTAGGACTATAACAGGGTTTAAAAGAGAACTGGATAAATTCAGGGAGGTAAATTCCATTAATAGCTATTAGCAAGGATGGGTACAGAATAGCGTCCCTAGCCTCTGTTTGTCAGAGGGTGGAGATGAATGGCAGGAGAGAAATCATTTGATCATTACCTGTTAGATTTACTCCCTCTAGGGCACCTGCCATTGGCCACTGTCAGTAGACAGGATACTGGGCTGGATGGACTTTGGTCTGACCTAGTATAGCCATTCTTGTGTTCTAAGCCTACCTGCTCTATAATATCACCAGCTATGCAAACCGGGGGCTACAGGCGTTCCCTACCTCAGCTTCCCCTCACACAGCTTTTCGGTCTTTAAGGTTTGACAACCCTTCAGCTAGATAATTCTCAGAGTTCAGTCCCCTTTGGGACTAACAAAGGTCCCCAAACAAAAGGTTCTACCACTCTATTTAGTCTCTTCTTCAGACCCCACCCTTTGTTCCTCTGAGCTTGGTTCCTTCTGGTTTACCTTTCAGTCTCTCCCCTCTCAGTCCCAGCCCTTTCAGGTTATGCTTCAATCTTTCATGCTCTGTGGGAGAGCCCGACTCCCAGGCTGCATCCCTGGAGTCCTTCCAGACCCTATTTCAGGGCTTTTTATGAGAACCCACATTGCTCCCAGCGTTTCTTCCACCAAACTGCCTTCTCAGATCTTTTATGAGGTCCAGCTGTTTCAGGCAGCCCCCTGAGGCCGGGAGGCAGCTAATTCTAGCACAGGTGGGGCTGATTGATCAGGACTGGCTAGTCTCAGAACTCCTAGCCTCTAAAAGGCCACCTTGTTACACAGTGAATTGTGCAGATCTGTGATCACCCTTCTACTTTCTTAAATGAACAATTAAATAGTTAATAATATTGGCATTAAACCATTATCAGGCATGCAAGTTAACACCTCACCACAATGAACAGGACAATCTATACCTCTCAGATCTATTGTTCTAGGCTCCCTTCAGATTCTCATATAGATCCCTGCATTGGTTATCCTCAAAAGGCAAGATAAGTGTTTCTTCACAGCCATAACAGCTCAAGATTAGGAATGATCCACACTCCATTTTGGGACCAATTTAGCAATTCTGCTTCAGGAATGATTTTATACCAATACAGATTAATCAGTACAAGCCATACTGTAGATGCAACCATACCAGTATAAACTGCTTACACTGATATAGAGCTTGCAGTAATAAACTATGGCAATATAAAAGGAGAGATGATATTTGCAAAAAAATGCAATCTGAGGTCAATTTTGTACATAACACAAGTTTGCTAAATCATTTCAGCCATGTTTTTTTCAGCTAGATTCACAAGGGGACTTAGGTACCATTCACAAAAATACAGGTACTGCCCCTCCTCCCACCAATACCCTACAGCGCTCTCCTGAAATGTGGGAGACACCAGTTTGTGTCCCCACTCTGCCTAAGTCAGAACAGGGACTGGAAACTGGATCTCCCTAATTGCAGGTGAGTGCCCTAACTACTGGACTATACCATATTTTAAGGTAGATCTCTCAATCTTCCATTGAAGCTATTCCACATTATACACATACTTATTCATTCGAGCAAAGATTGTGTGTCCATCCCCCTTCCCTGGTGAGTCCCCTAACCACCAGGCTATAGTGTCATTCTCATTCTCTCTTGCCCAATGAATATTTAATCATTTATACAATGTGGAAGAGCTTCAACAGGAGATGGAGAGAATAATGGAATACCCTGTACCTCTGGTGGCTTTGTGAATTGCATTTCCAAATTGTCTGCTTTAAATAAAAGCAGAGTGAAGCCTCTACGGCCAGATTTCTAATGGTATTGAAGCATCAAAAAATGCAGATAGGTACCCAATGGGACTTTCAAAAGCATCTAGGCACTTCAGAAAATCCCATTAGGTGCCTATCTGCATGAGAGGTACCTAAAATAACTTTACAAACTTAGCCCTTAGTTCCCTTTCAGCAGGTCTTCTTTCCCTTACACCCCACTATCTCCTGCTGTTCTCAGCAGCAGCTTCCATGTTTTCTGTTCTGCTAATGCTGTATCAGCTAAAGTTTTAAACTTTTATAGAATTCCTCCCACTGGCTTTGGCTGCTGGCTTTGTTCAAAGTTTTGTGGACATCTAGCTGGGCAATTTTGGATTACTTTCTCTTAGAAAAGCTTATATCAAGAGTATTTGAAAGCTTCCAATCTTGCTTTACTATGTCATTATTTATATTGCAATAGCACCGATGTGCCCCGTTTGGCTAGGTGTTCTACAAACACTTTAGAAGAGAGAGTCCCAGCAGCTGCCCCAAAGAATCTAAACAGACAAACGTTGGGAGAGGCACAGAGAGGCAAAGTGACTTGCCCAGGTTATGCAGCTAGTCAGTGGCAGAGGCGCTAGAAGCCAGGACTCCTCACTCCCAGGCCAACAACCTATCCACTACACTATATTACTTCTCCATTTTACTGCAGGAAAATTACATTTGAAAGAGTCTTGAGACCTCCTGAACCACTGCTCAGTTCATCAGATAGGCCATCAAAAGAAGGGAAATTCTGTGGTCAGCAAGAGGAAAAAAAGAAGAGTAAATGATGAAAACTCTTTAAAATTACCTTAACCCTAACTTATCACTAGGATAAAAATACTTTCTCTTTGGGTTTTTTTTTTATATTTCCACTAAGAATATTTGTTTCTTAAATGTAAGAACAAAAAATAAAACAAAAATATACATGCTTTGAAAAAGATAGTTAGAACTGAATGACATCTGAAACTGAAAAGGACATCTTCTAATAGGTGAAAAATAGACTCTCCAGAATTTTTATGCGGCTATTAATAAATACCTCAGACAACTGAACACAATGGCCTTCAGCCTTCTGCCTCCCTAAAGAACTGAAGCATTCTTTAATGACTCCATAAAGCAGTGGTTTTCAAACTTTTTTTCTGGTGACCCAGTTGAAGAAAATTGTTCATGCCCATGACCCAACGGAGCTGGGGATGAGGGGTTTGGGGTGCAGGAAAGGGCACTGGGTTGGTGGGGTGCTCAGGGCTGGGGCAGAGGATTGGGGCACGGGGTTGGGGTGCAGGCTTACCTCGGGCGGCTCCGAGTCAGTCGCGCAGGAGTGCTAAGGAAGGCTTCCTGTCTGTCTTGGGACTGCTGACAGTTCTGCGCCCTGGAAGCGGCCAGCGACAGGTCTGGCTCCAAGGCAGAGGCACGCAAACGGCTCTGCACGGCTCTCGCCCACAGGCGCCGACCCCTCTAGCTCACATTGGCTGGTTCCCGGCCAATGGGAGTGCGGAGACGGTGCTAGGGGTGAAGTCAGCGTGCGGAGCCCATCACCCCCCCTGCCTAGGAGCCAGACCTGCTGGTGGTCTCTTCCGGGGCACAGCGTGGTGTCAGAACAGGTAGGAACTAGCCTGCCTTAGCCAGGCAGCACCACTGTTAGGACTTTTAATGGCCTAGTCAGTGGTGCAGACCAGAGCCTCTGCAACCTAGTACCTTACATTCCATGACCCAGTACTGGGTCGTGATCTGCAGTTTGAAAACCACTTCCATAAAGCATGACCAATCGTATCCTATTGCTTAATTAATTGAGATTGTGATTCTCTGCACTGAAATATATGAGACAAAGAGAAAACATGAACACTGGGTCTGAAAGGAGCTGTTGAGGTTTTGGTGAGTAACTTCATTTAGACTTGTAAGCAAATGTTCATAAAAAACAAACAAACAAACAAACAAAAAAACAACCACCCTTGTGCTGCCTACTTCCTCCCTTTCCCCAGGGTTTTTGGTGCCCATGCACCTTCAGAACTGGCTTGTGTATTTCCTAAAATCCTCAAAGGGGCCAGATGGGCCAAGACCTCCCCAAGCATTGTTACTTTATGTTCAGGTCCGTCTAGGTTTTGCTACCTAGGTTGATGTTAGCTACAGTTTCTAGGCAAATACTTTTCCCCAACTGGGCGGACTCATACGGCACACAGCAAAAGCAGAATGAATACGTCCCTGTAATGTGTTCTACCTAGCAGGAGCATCACCATACATTATTCCCTGATATTAGTACATGTAATATTGCATAGAGGGGTGGGGCATAAGTGTTGTTGCCAGGTCAGGGAGATGTACATACACAGACTTTGGCCCAGAGTCTAGTCCCAACCCACATCATCCAGATGGGGCTCCTCTTGTAGACAATTCCGTTGGATATTTTTGGACCTGATTCTGGCTAGATTCATAGCAAGATTTAAGGCACATCTTTGTTCAGGCTTCCAGCCAATGAGAGACCTTGAAACACCTAAGCCTTAGTAAACTGGCTATTGTTTTCGATCATGGATCCTCCTCTCAAGGAATCTGGTGTGCTGGTCTTGCACAGTCACAAAGTATATCTTCACTCTTTGAGGAAAGAATATTGCCAGAAGCCACCTTGACAAAGGTAAAGGGTACTCAAATGCCACCATGAGGGTACTTTATAAATACATGTAAATCAATACAAGCAATTTAATAAATTAAGCTTATGGGAGTTAGGGACTCAATGGGAATTGGGTGCGGTAGCAGCGTTAACTATGGAAAATCTCAGCCTTCATCTTTAATTGCTTCTTGCGCTTTTTTTGAAATATGTCGATACGATTTTCCTCTGGTCCTCAGGACACATTTTTTTTAAGTGAGAGCAGGTATGCCAAGTCAGATTTGCCAAGGATTTAGCTAAACCTAAGACAATTCTGTTGTTCAAGTAAGCCATAAGAAACAATTTTGAAACAATGTAAAATGCCTACTATTCTTTCATGTTCATCATGCATATTGAATAAAATAACTTTCCCATATATTACAAACCAAGTACACAGTAAACCCATGAAGACAATATCACTTCAAGTGAGGCCAAGTACTTCCACAGTAAATGAAACATGCTCGGTAAAGGGAGCTCCTTCTGAACGTATAGTGCTGTTTGATGCCATCTACGGCAATGGGTCACGGGGGGACTTTTCGAAGTTTGACTAGGTTTAGTGTGAAATAGTACTGCATGTTTCCATGGAACTGTTCCATTTCTTATTTGATGTAGCACCTGTGGAAAGGGATAAGCCACAGCCCAAGACACTGCAATCATTTATGTATGTAGAACAGATACAGCATGAACAACAGAACTGCAACCAGGTCCAAAGTACCTCACCACTATGCCTGGAGACAACACATCTAGCAGTGAGTGTAACAGATCCATAGATCTCTAGATCTACTCAGACCTTGGCTTCTCTGCTAGGACCCCCAGTAAGGGTGGCGGTGGTGGTTGGTGTGCTGTGACCAACAGACAGCTGTCTGCTAAGAAATGAAACAAGACTTTACCCAGACTAAGTAATGTGACACTCACCCACTTTTGGGTAATATGCATTTTTTGCCTGAATACCCTATATATTTCATTGTTGCTAAAGGGCTATATCCAAAACAGATATAAATCAGCACCACACCATTTACTACCATGGAGCTATGCTGATTTACAGTAGCTTAGGATATGGCTCTTAAATATTTTCTTTACCAAAAAAAATCATTCCTTTTCAACTGCACGTAATATCGTCATACATTCTGGCCTGCAAGAGGTTAAGCTCCGCAGGATAACCTCAGACAATCAGCAGTCTTGTGTTCTAGAGTTTAAATAACATATAGTAACAGAAGCATAATTATGCAACAAATTTCTAATATTATCTCAGGAATTAGGAACATGTTAAATGGGTCATTAAATTAGATGCAGAGAGAGAGAGAGAGAGAGGTATAAATACTAAAGCAATAATTTATTATGCAGAGTTGTCAAATGTCCGAACAGATTTCTATCAATTATGCAGAGGAAATGCTACTGTCTCCTGGAAGGTTATATAACTTGCCTGACATTTGCTTTCCCACTCTGGTCTTTGTTATTGTTATGATTATTCTGTGGACTGCAGCTAGTGGAATCCACAGTCAAAAACCTATTTTTAAGTTAAGTTTGTGATACAGGTTAACAAGGACAAGGAAATTTAAAAGGAAAGTCATGGCTCCATAGATAATATACAATGCATAATGGAGGGCTACAACTGTGGCTCCAGGCACAGCATTGAGCAAGCCGTGTGGAATAAGCTACACCAGCCCACAAGTAGCTTCGGGAGGCAACTATGACTCAGAAATACTTCTCTTTCCTCTTTATTCCCAGAGAGGGCATGGGCAGAAAATGAACTGCTATGTTGTGCCAGCAGCAAGTTACAATAAACCCTGCCCTGGTTCAGGGCTTGTCTACACTGTGCGTTGTTTGCACCACAGAGGTGTGAATTCTCATGCACACCAACTGGCCCAGGTGGACCCTGCTGGCATGCACTAAAAGTTCCCTGATGCACATTAATGTAGTACTCAGAGTGCTACATTAATGCATGCTAGGGAGTTTTTAGTGTGCCCCAGCCAGGTCCACATGGGCCAGCTGGTGTGCAACATATGAGTGAACATTAGAATTCACACCCTGCGTAACGCTCAGCTACTCCGGCCAGTGAGCATGGGGCGGGACAAACTAAACTAGAATAATTCATGTTTCCCCTCACCCTCCAAAAAGGGCCATAACCGTACGGGAGTGGGCTGCATTATGGGCCTGTTGGGTTTCAGTTCTAAATGTAAAGCCTCACTGTGCTATCTCAGTACAGTAATATTTGGCATAAGGTTGACAAAAAGGCTTCAGATCATGGATTAAACATTGTTCTTCAGGGCAGGGATTATCAAAGAGAAGTGTTTGGAACTTGGGTCCCCCCCAAAAGCAGAAACTGAAATACTTCAGTCTAGAAATGTTGCTGTGTGCCTCACGCTCCCGTGTTCCTCTGCAGGGCTGGCTCCCTGGTCAAGACTGCACCTCCCAAAGTGAACCAGGGTCTCCATTCTTGGGAAGGAGGGGCAGTTGCATCACACGAGTCCCAAGGCTGCAGTGCACCACAGGAGATTTAATCCTGCTGGGGAGGGCAGCCCCCGAGGAGAAAGGGGACAGGAAGCAACAGAACTACAGCTCCCCCAAGGCATAGGGACAGCATTTCCGAATCAAACTAACATGTTGAAAACCCAGTTTGCCCCTCAAAAACAGCTTTATCAGAACATTTTCAACCAGCCCATCTCTTAAATGTATCAACGTTGATGGTTGTAAGACGCTCATCACACGCATTTATAACCCTTAAGTCTAACTGCTGAATTATGTTTTAGAAAAGCAGAAAAATGGGTTATCCCCAGTGCTTAATTTGTAATGAAGGAGTTGCCGGGGTTCAAGCCAATTTTTTTTTTTACATGCATAACCTATGTAGCAAGCCCAGAAGTGCTGGGGCTCTGAACCCTCAAGCCTAGGGGTGCTGGGGCTCAGCCATTAAGCACTGGTTATCCCCAAAGTGTGCACTCTGTGCTTTGTTAAGATTGATATTTATAACTCCAAATACAGCTCCAACATTTTTGAAGCAGTATATGATGCAGCTGGACTTAACTCCAGTTGTCTTCTTTTATTTTTCAGTACTTCATTATGACAAGTCTCTGATATAGTCGAGACTATAACCTTTGAAGAAATAGTTTTAATTATGTACTCACACGTTTATTCAAACTTGTCATTTGCAGATTGACTTCCTTCCAAGGTTATTTTTGGAGATCGAATTAAATCAGTGTCCAGACACACAGACTACCTTGGTATTTCATGCTGATATGAATTAATGAACCTTCAACAAGGGAGATTTAATATGTTCAGAGTTGGAATGCAAATGCTAAGTGGCCACCTAGTAGAATACTAACATACTTCTCCCCCTCCCCTTATATTTTGCAAGGTAATATGGTGATTACCAGTCACTTCCAGAGCTTTGTGGAAATTTGTTTTGGGTTTATGTATCTATAATTAAGGATTATACATTCCTGGATTAAGAGATAATACTGTTGTTCTCACTAATGAGTGTGCCAGCCTATAAAACACAGTACAAAAATATGTATCTGCAGTGAAATATCCAAACACATCATCCTAAGTAACATGAATATACATAATGGAAAAACTACTCTTTTCCCCGACATATTTAAATTATAGTTTTATTTTTTTCTCCTTGATAGATTGTGCCTTCCTAACATGGTGGCTACTTTCTCATGCAAATAGTGCCGGTGACTTTAGTGAGACTCCTCATGTATGTAAGTACTCATCGAAAGGAGTAAGGATTGCACAATCTAGACCAAGGCTCGGCAACCTTTCAGAAGTGGTGTGCCGAGACTTCATTTATTCACTTTAATTTAAGGTTGTGCATGCCAGTAATACATTTTAATGTTTTTTAGAAGGTCTCTCTCTCTCTAAGTCTATATATTATATAACTAAACTATTGTCGTATGTAAAGTAAACACGGTTTTCAAAATGTTTAAGAAGCTTCATTTAAAATTAAATTAAAATGCTGATCTTATGCCGCCAGCCCGCTCGGCCCGCTGCCAGCCTGGGGTTCCGTTCACCTAGGCCGGCAGCAGGCTAAGCGGGGCCGGCGGAAGGACCTCAGACTGGCAGTCGGCTGAGTGGCTCAGCCCGCTGCCTGTCTGGGGTTCCGTCCGCCGGCTCCTGCCAGCCAGGTTCCCGGCTGCCGGCCCCGCTCAGCCCACTGCCGGTCTGGGATCCCGGCCCTGCCCACACAGAGTGGGTACCTACCTTCTCTCTGGTTCTAGCCCATTATCTTTCTCTCTCTCTCTGCACTGAGCTGACGGTAGGAGTGCACTGAGCACAGGGCTGGGGGTGAAGGAGCAGGCTGGGGGTTGGGGTGTAGGGTCTGGCCAGGAGCTAAAACGAGGGAGGGGGCTCAGGGTTGGGGCAAGAGGTTTGGGTGTGGAGCGCTTATCTGGGCAGCTCCCATTTGGTGCGAGGGGTGCAGGTGAGAATGTGTGGGGGATGCAGGAGCTCCCGTTTGGTGATCAGGGTGGGGGTGGGAATGTGGAGGGTGCAAGAGTCAGGTCATGGGGTGTGGCGGGGCTGAGGTTATGTGAGGAGGGTGCAGGAATCAGGGCATGGGGTGGGGGGGCTGGGTATGTGTGTGGGGGTGCAGGAGTCAGGGCACGGGGTGTGGAAGGGCTGGGTCTGTGTGGGGGTGCTGGAGTCAGGGCTGGGGTCGTGGGGGGTGCAGGGGTCAGGGCAGAGGGCTGGAGATGTGTGAGGGGGTGCAGGGGTCAGGGCAGAGGGCTGTATGGGGGGGTGCAGGGGTCAGGGCAGGGGGCTGGGAGCAGGCCCACGAACCTAGCCCACACCCCCAGCACCCTGCCCAGAGAAGCTTACGGCAGGGGGCTGGAGGGGATATGCCTTGATTCCACCCCCCCATCCCCACAACCCTGTCCCCACCTCTTCTCCGCCTCCTCCCCGGAGCAGCGAGCTCGATGCAGCTCCGCTTCTCCCCCTCCCTCGCAAGGACCATCAGCTGATGGGCGGCAGGGAGGGAGAGGAGGAGGGGCAGGGACCCAGCATGCTGGGGGAAGAGGTGGGGAAGGGGAATAGCTCGCGTGCCCTGCAGCAGCAGCCACCAGCAGGACCAATCTTCTTCACCCTGCCCCCTCGGGGGAGCGGAGAAGAGAGAGCTGGGGCAGGCAGGATTTTTAATGGCATGCTGCTGCCTGCCGGGGTCCCAGCCTGGGTTCGGCAGCAGGCTGAGCGGGGCCGGCGGCTGGGACCCGGCAGGCAGCAGCGCCTCATTAAAAATCGGCACGCGTGCCATAGGTTGCCGACCCCTGCTATACACCTATGACACACATCCCTGACACAACTGCCCTAATGTGGTCTCTCTCCATGTTATAACTCTGATGGGGTGGAGTGGGATGGGTTTATGGAACATACTAGTCTCTTTAATCAATGTAAGATTATTATAGAGAGGAATAGTGAGTTCTCTTTTCGCTATTCAAGACCTGCAGCCTTGGCATTTTCCAAGACACGAGCCTTCAGTTCCTTCTGATTTGCCATCTGACCTTCCTAAATGCAGATTGTCTCAAAAAGCCTGATTCTGCTTAGTTTGAAATATATGGGAGTTTTTCCATTGATTTCAGAAGCAAGTAGGTTTAGACTCTGCTCCCTCAATTATTCTTACTATTCTAGTATTGGTTGCTGTTTTTGTCCATTTCCACTCCTGTCTGATATGTTCTCATTGATATGTAAGACACTCCGGAAGCTATCAAATACAGTTTACATTTACTTCTAGTAGAAATTACTCATAGCAATGGATTACAGCTAAAAAGCTCAATCTCCAGTTACAAAGGTTCTGTTTTAACTTGAGTGCAAAGCACCTCTTTTGTTTTTCAGAAGCTGAGTTTAAGTGGGAGCAGGCTAGCAAAATATTCTCTGATAGCATGTGAAATTAGTTTTCCTAGGTGTGTTATCTTGGTATTCCCACAACTGATTTAGATTCAATAATTCAATTTCTGAAGCCTTCAGATCTGACTGCAGCTGGCTTTGTCCATCACAGTGTCCAGTCAATCTCTTTGCCTGGCAGGTTTAGCGGCTCATAAATCTGAAGCCTGTTAACACTGTGACTGACCTTGTTCTAATCCACTATTTTTTTTGCGTGTCTTTAATCCCTTATGTTTTTTAGCTCTATCTTCTCCAGAATCTGACTCATTCAGGAAAGTAGTGAAAGGAGATTCTTTTAAGTTAACTGCACAAGTACTATTTATTACAATTCTAATTGAGGGCTTGACGTGCCCATTTTAAGGGAGATTATCTTGACTTCAGGGCTGTCACTGGAGATGATCTAACTGAAGAGCATTATTTACCTTTTAGCCCCTCAACCACTGATAGAGAAAGCTACACGACAGGAAAATGGGCAGTGGGCAATGTCAGAATCAAGAAGGGGACTTTGCATGTCACATTCTTTGTGAAAGAGCTATTCCAAAAATCCATTGTTGGTTAATTAGCAAACCATTAAAAAGAATTCAGTGGCATGTCCAGAACTGAACATTGATGTGTCCAAAGCTGAACAAAGTGTTCCAATGCCATCTCACCAGAGCACGAAAAGATCATCTATTAACGGATTTCTCCAATGCACCAAACAAAATAATGCATTTTTCAGGGCACCAGAACTATTTGTGAATTCAGGTTGAATTCAGTGAACAGCTTATTTCATCTAAACAGAAAGAAAAAAATTGGAAAGTGTCAGAACAGTTCATTTTTGAAAATCATCATTACAAATGGTTGTTTTGCTTCTAAAATGCTGTTTCAAAGTGACATTCAAAGTGTTTCATTTGGGCGGAGGGGAGTGCTTGGCCACCAAACTGACCAAAAAATTGCTTAGCCCTACTTACATCTTTTAAGTGTTACTTCTTCCTAGACTTCCTGCCTACTGAATATCTGTATTTTCGGTTGATTTTCTCTCAAAAGATCTTAACTGGGCAAGGCCACTATCATTTTCTGACCCTCAGTCTTACCTTCCTGGGCCTCTTAATAGGGTCTCTTTGTCCTCACTGACTTTTGTTACTAGTCTCAGTTTAATTTCATCTTCACATTTCTTTGAACATACAGACTAAGACTGGACCTGACACAGATCACTGAAGTATTACACCAGCTATCTCCCCTCAACTCAGCATTTTGCAGTGCATTGTTTCGACACACGAGAGCCCATCCTGCGCTCCTTACATGAGCAAACATTCCTGACTGCAAGTAAGTGGTCATGATGATTTCAGTGAGACTCCATCTGTAACTATTCGCAGACATGAGTATTGTGACATAGACTCGGGTGCTTTGCTTGGTTCCTTCAGCTATTTTACAGTCTATATAACAGTGTTTGTTGCCAAGACAATTGGAAAATACATCACTCCATAGAGTATAGAAAGGAGAGAAGCCAAGGGCACTACGGAGTCTAAACAAAGATGCAGCCTGTGTGCTCCATCTGCATACCAGGGAGCCCAATGCTTTCTCAAGCTACCCATATAGCACTAAGAAAAGGAGTACTTGTGGCACCTTAGAGACTAACCAATTTATTTGAGCATGAGCGTTCGTGAGCTACAGCTCACTTCATCGGATGCATACCGTGGAAACTGCAGCAGACTTTATATATACACAGAGAATATGAAACAATACCTCCTCCCACCCCACTGTCCTGCTGGTAATAGCTTATCTAAAGTGATCATCAGGTGGGCCATTTCCAGCACAAATCCAGGTTTTCTCACCCTCCACCCCCCCACACAAATTCACTCTCCTGCTGGTGCTAGCTCAAATAAATTGGTTAGTCTCTAAGGTGCCACAAGTACTCCTTTTCTTTTTGCGAATACACACTAACACGGCTGTTACTCTGAAACCATATAGCACTGCAGCTCCATTGCCCCTCTACTGAGGCTGTGGCTTATAGGCAATAGGCACAAGGTACCCCTCTATGGTGAGAACATGTGTGACATTAATAGTTAACAAGTATTATGGCATCTAGCTCTGGCACTTCCTGGCAACTGTTAGGTGTACGGGTTATGGGCCTGAGGATTAATTCCATCAATTAAGGAACCAGGAATCCTGTCTGTCATCATTGTTTCAATAATGCACTCACCATATATTAAGGGCATACTTTAATCATGACCATTAGTTTGCTGCTGGTGAGAAGACAGGAAAGACATTGTTACATGCAGCCTCTGCTGTGCTTTGTGGTTCTTGGGGAAGATGGTGCAGTAGCTAGACATCATAAGAAAATAATCCTACATTTTCAAGACTGGCAAGTGATTTTGGGGGCCTCTGGTTTTGGCTGCCCAACTCAAAACACTGTAAAGTAGCTTTATTTTTAGGAAGGGCTGAGTGCCTGTCCTCTGAAAATCAGGCTCCATTAAGAGGTCTCAAGTTGGACACCCAAAAATAGAGTTGCCCAAAACCACTAGTACTTTTGAAAATGTAGCAGGATAGGGCCAATTAGACAATTGTAGGAAATTGGGTACTGGGCACAACCACAAACACATCACAGGGATAGCATGTACGGACTATGAACAGGATGGAAAGAAAAATATACTGAGGGTCAAATTCACCTGTGCTGTGAAGATCTAATCTAAGGATTTCCACACCATTTTGATTCTGCAATTGGGTGTATGCAGGTGGGGCTGCAGATGTCTAGATGTCTCTCTGTTCCTCGCACGCAGCAGAAGGAGTCTGTATGAAAACCCTGAGCACAGTAATGGGACCTAGCTAGGGAGAAGACTGGAGAGTAGCCCCTGGCTCTACATTGGCATGGGTGCAGTGCCACGAACACAGCATGTAATTAGCACTAAGTAGCTGCAATTGTTACTCCAGCCCAAGAGCAGAGAAGACATAAGGGCCCATGCTGTAGTCCTGTTCTCTGGTCCAGATTAGGGGTAGCTTTTGTCTCCCTGTAATTCATTCTCCTAGATCCAGCTTATTCAGGTTTCCTGGGGATGAAATCAACTTTGCTCTTTTCATATATGGAGCTTTAAGAACAGTGGTGACTGGGTCAAGTTCCTGTATCCTTGGGTACATCCATACAGTCTGCGGCAGCGAGCCTCCTGGCTGGCATTGCCAGACTTGGGCTTGTGCTAGCTCTCTGACAATACCTACACACATAGTGCTCTGAAGTTGTGGCTCAGACTGAAGCCAATCCTGCTCCCTATGCTTCAGCACCTAAGCTCCAGCCTGATCCTCTCCATCTCCATGGCTATTTTTAGCTCAGTAGCATGAGCCCAGCAAGCCTGTGTTAGGTTATAGATATTCAGGCCTGTCCGTAAAGGCCTGTACTCTAAGAATTTAGGTGTATTCTTATCACTTAGCTAGTTATAGAGGTATAAAAGAAAGAATCAAAATCACTATCTGCCGGTTTAAGGGCCTTCTCTTACTGTGACAGTCTGAGGTACTGTGCTCAGGCTAAGATCTTTGGCTAAGAAGCAGAGGCAGCCATAAGCTGAGAAGCGAACGGTCACATCCTCACATTCCAACCTAGTCACATTGAAATAAGGTGCTATTGGGCTGTTAAGAATACAATCCTGTCCTGATAGTGCCTATCACCTCCAGAGAAAGGGAAATGCCTAGAAGATGTAAAAGGAAACTTAGTTTGATAGCATCCTATCTGGCAAGAACTCACTTATCAATACCTGGGATCTGAAATCCTCATTTCTTTATTGTTCTATCATTTTAGTCCCCATTTCCCTATTGTTTGTCTGTATAATCTCTGTCTGGTTCTGTGATTGTTTCTGTCTGCTGTTTAATTAATTTTGCTGGGTGTAAACTAATTAAGGTGGTGGGATATAATTGGTTAAATAATCATGTTACAATATGTTAGGATTGGTTAGTTAAATTTCAGGAAAATGATTGGTTAAGGTATAGCTAAGCCGAACTCAAGTGTTACTATATAGTCTGCAGTCAATCAGGAAGTAAGGTGGGGAATGGGTATGGGGAAATTAGAATCATGTTTTTCTAATGGGGGGAATAGGAACAGGTAAGGCTCTGTGGTGTCAGAGCTGGGAAGGGAGACACTAAGGAAGGAAACTGGAATCATGTTTGCTGGAAGTTCACCCCAATAAACATTGAATTGTTTGCACCTTTGGACTTTGGGTATTGTTGCTCTCTGTTCATGCGAGAAGGACCAAGGAAGTAAGTAGGTGAAGAAATAAGCCCCCTAACAGCCGGCATCTGCTGACCCACTGCAGGAGGCTCACTCTGCAAGCTGTGTGGAAATACCTTTTAAGATCTCTGGATCATTCTGCATGGCAGAGGTAAAAATATTTGTCAGATCAAAGAAGCTGGAGATGGGTTGGAGACTGAAGTGTGGCTAAATTCAGCTTGTAAAATAAGGACTTCTCACTGCACTCTCTCTCTCATTTGTTTGTCTTGTTATTCTGCTTTAGTTCAAGTCATTGCGTAAAATCTTGACCCCACTGAAGTCAAGAGCAAAACTCTCATTGAATTCCATCTGACCAGGATTTTACCCATTTTAGTTTATTAAAAAGGTAAGTTTAGCTTATTGGATTTGTGGAATCCTGGAATATTCAGTAGAGAGGCCAGAATCAAAATTCTGGATCAGCACACCTCTGAATTATGGGGAGGTGTGGATTCATATACATGGCTAAATTTGCATCTAGACTCTTTCTACCTAGCCCTGGATCCACATACTCCTGAACTTGGTGTGAGTTTGTGGCTAGAATTTGTAGCTAAGTACATTGCTAACTCGAACGTATGGCCTCAGTGTCTTACTATTGATGTAACTCATACAATGTACTATTAACCAATGTTCCATCCTTTTCCAAGATGTGCTTAAAAAATCATTCACTCACTCAAGAGTACTTTAAAGGGATCTAATTAATATTTACCACACTATTTTACTTGATGGGTAGATAGAAAATTGCCATCAGTTTTTCTTTCCCCTCATTAAATACTCCCTTGTTCATATATTTTTATACTTTTATTCTGAATGTATGGCTTTCAGCATAATTCAGTAAGAAGGAACTCTTAATATTCGCAGGAATTTACATCCATTGATTTAATCTACTCTATAATTCTATTCATTGTCTTCCTCTGATACTTTCTTGGGAATAAATAAAACAAATCTCAACAATCACCACAAAGCAGCAACATTGTGTCTAGCATATCTGTAGTTTCATTTAATGATCAGGAGCAGTTCAGGAGCTTGACCAAGGGAATCTTTCCACTGGACCTGATACAAAGCAAATGCAAATCAATGTCCTCTTCCTTCCTAGTAAGCCATGTCCCTGGAAAGTTTTTTAATGACATCAGATGCATCTACAAATTGAGTGAGTTTGTATTTTAAATTACATAGAGAATTTATTGCAATTTAAAGACAAAAGTTATTCTGCTCTCATACTTTTTGCATTTCCATTTTTTATGCTGTGGATTTGGAGGTTCTCTAGAATGGACATAGCATTTAAGATGTGGTAGAACATTCTGAGAGGAGCATAATATTAAAAAAGTTTTCTCCTGCATCACAGATTACACTAACCGAAGAAACTTAAACTACCCTCTGTTCCTCAAATGGTGGTGAAAGAAGTAGGGCTTAAAAAAATGGAAGTCTTTCCTTGAAACAAAAGGACCCTTCATTTAATTGGTCCATAGACTGTTTGGAAATCTGTATTTTTGTCCTAGGTGGAGCCAGGCAAAATGGCTTCTCTCATTTCAGTGAGCTTTCAGTTGAAGTAGAAGTAAGATCTCAGAAATTTCACTGTTACCTTCCTCTGAATAATTTTGATTCTTTTTAGCTGATAGAGTATGGATCCAATTTGTGTAGAGAACTGGGGCAGTTTCAAGCAGAGCGGGTTTGAGGTGGTTTCAAATACTAAAAGAACCAATGTAAAACTACTGTCTTGTACATACTGATGGGTTCTGAATTAGTTGTAACCTCTCAGAAAAGTGAGATGACAATGTAGGGACATTTAAAGATGATATTGGCAAACCACCCATCAGAAGTAAGAGAGGCAATGTATTAAAAAGTTATTAGAAAATATGAAAAATATAGGGTCATTATATGGACTTACGGTGTCAGAACCTTCAATGTTGCATTCAGTTTTGGTTAATTCATCTCAGAGAACATATCACAGCCCACAGAAGGGGACAAAGTTTATGAGGTATCAGTAGGGGATTCTATTTAGGGAGATAATAAGTTATTTAATTTGAATAGAAGTGGAAAAGAGACAGACAATAGAGATGTATAAAAAGACGTTATGTTGAAGGGTAATTGGACATTCCTATTTATTTTGATTCACAATATAAGAGATTCAATCAAATTAAAATATATACAAAGAAATTTTAACGCACACAGTGATGAACCGTGGAACTAGCTGCACAAGGTACTGAGCTTAATAAAAGTTCAGAGGATGAGATATTTAAGGCCATTTTCATAGTGGACTCCACCAAACCTCCATGTACATATTCATGTGCATCTTTTGTCATGCAATCACATGACTGCACAAAAAATGATAGAGTTTGAATGTTTAAAATCCATTGTCACTTGATTAGATATAAGACTTGTGCATACAAATTCTTTTTTGCATCCATGCAGTTGGCACAATTTTGTACCAAAAACTACGCACAAGGGTAACTGCTCAGTCAGAAATGTATGTACACAGAGAGAGAGACTATGTATTGGAAAATTGAAATGTATTGAAAAAACTGTATAAGGAGAGCACTTTTCATTAAACTAGTTAGGATAAGAGTTACTAAATTTATAAGATTTACCAGTCTTCTTGTTTCAGGTCATAAAATACACAGTTGGAATTTAAGAAATAAGGCCCTCAAGATCAGGCCCTAAGTATTTCCTCTTGCTGTTTTAGTATTGCACATTCAGGTAGGTGCATTAATGAAGTGGGGTAGCAGGGGAAGAAATGCCACCTTTCTCTGATGCATTCAGTACTGGTCATTACCACATACAGGATACACAGCTAATGCATATGGACCAGTAGTCTTTTCTGGTATGGCAAAAATTATGTTCCTCTATTCACACCTTCACTGCTCCCTTGACTTCTCCCTTTAGCTCTTCTAACCTGGCATTTTAGCCACGACACTCTGGTAGGTTTCTTTAAAAACCTTTTAATTCCTCTGATGACTTTTACTTTCTATAAAACTAACATTGCATCAGGAATAGTTTCCTCAATGCAGCTTCCATAACCATGGCTGTACAGTTTTATAATATACAATATTTGAATGCTACTAAAAATGCATTCTTTTCCAAGCTCAGGAAGTGGCATAATTCAAAAAAATTCATGGCCCATTCCTGCATAATTGAAGTCAATAGCCATAAATAAATAAATATAAATAAACTAAACCACGAATGACTTCAGTGGCACAGAGTAAGGCCCATATTCAGTAATAGTCTTAACCTTTAATGTTCTTTGCAACTCTCAATGAATTTTTCACATTTGGAAGTGGATTGTTCTTGCTATTCCTACCTCAATCAAAAAGGCTAGATTGCTTATGCACTTTAGGCTGTGCCTTAAGTCCAAGTGCAGCCAACCCCTGTGTTTGCAGTGTAGGCATACCCCTAGTGCGACCCCCCTCTCATGGCCATTCACAGCTTCCGTTCATAGTTGGCCTGCAGTGCCATAACCTTGCACATCTTGTGCATGCTGCTAAAGGACATGGAGTTTATGTCCTAGTGTTGAAGCACATTAGAAATACAAGGCTTTCTGTAATAAACTGTCCTATCAGTTCATACAAACTTCCAGTGTAAGAGTCTTACTGACACTAACAAATACACAGACAGTCTGTCATGGTCAGTGGTTCAGGAGATATTGTGAAAGCAAGCAAATGATATTAATACAAAGAACTGTACCATATTCTATTACCAACATGAGGTCATTGAGAGAGAGAAGGCAGGGCAGGCCCTTTGGGACCAAAGAGTTAAAGGGAGCCTAGGGTGCTTTGCAAAGATGACGGATGAGGGAGAATACAGTTGACCCCTTATTCAAAATGTTTCAGTCTCAAATATTTTCATGCCTGACAAAGTACTGAGGTGGGTCTATTTATAAAGCATTTTGAGAGCCATTATTAGTACCCAGAATAGTAATAAATACAGCTCTACCTGAGTCTAAGTGAGAGTGCATCAAGTGTATGGCTCATATCTTTGAAAAGGACAATGCAGTTAACAAAACAATAGCTATTGCAGATTAATATGCACAAGCAGATTTGTAAATATGTTTTTACAGCTTAAAAAGAAGGAACTGATTATCAGGAAGATGCCTTAATCATGTGCAAAATCATACTGCGACTAATAGTGATTAAGGAGGATGTGTTGTGACATATACTATTTTTTTGCCACGTTGTTGATGCTTCTTTCCAAATGCTGGAGCAAACAGGATATCCATCAGGCAGCGGGTATGACCTAATGCATCTTCTGCCCGTGTTTTGAGACCCAATTTTACTTCTTGAGACTTTGTCTGCTGAATTCATTGCCTCATACACTTTTAGCTCACAGAGGACACACATCATTTCCCATACTCTCAGCCTACAGGCATGGAATTGGCAGAGCTCATCCAACATCCCAAAGTCTATCCAGCATAAACTCTGGTTTGCTAAGAATGCTTTTTCGCAGTCTGTTGGATAGGCAATGATGCACAAGTTCATGATCTAAATCAAACAAACTCACAAGGGAAGGCTAGTTGGTGTAATCAGGCAAAAAACTGGTCAGTTTCTCACTTGGTTCTTGTCTCTCTTGCCTGAACAAGTGTTTCATACACCACATATTTTGAAAAGATATGGCCCACCAGAATACTCAGGACTTTGCCAAGAGGATCTTCATCTTGGCCAGGTGTTTCGTTAAGCAGTGAATCATAAAGGTCATTTACCACCTCAGCCACATAAAGTGCAAATTGTCTCTTTGGATTCTCAGTGCCTCAAACAGATTTCTGTATCTGCTTGTTCTTTTGGCATCATTAAGCAACAGCTGCACCTGCAAGGATCAAAAATGCTGGGACCGTACATAATCCAAATACCACGCTGCATTGTTGGCTATTTAATTCCTCATTATTCTCCTACTTGTGTTTTATGGTTTTCTTTCACACTTACTGCATTTCCCTTTTAGTTATATGTCCCTGTTTTACCAAGGCTTTTGAGATTTTCCCCTTGAATTACTTCCAATAGTTTGAGTCGATATACAACGGCCCACATCACAGATGGTTGCCACACAATTATCCGCAGCAGGGAAGGCCCCCCACATATGCAGCTCTGCAGTTAGAGTATGTAGCGAGATATGTTAATTGTGAGCATAAGGAAATGGAATACCTACTAGTGGGCGGAGGCAACTTCCTCCTCTATGATATGGTGCTGCCTGACTGCAGATTTGTTGCGCTTCTTAATGGTGGTTTGTTTCTCCGTAATATTTTATTCCATGCTCTTTTATGTTGTCTTTCAGTTTTTCCCTTTTCTCAGCACAGGTTGAATATTCTCACCACCAGGTACTGTGTCTTGTGGAAGTAAATCTTGGTAAGTATACAGGTGCAAGCTTAACGCTTTTAAAAATGAGAACTGAAGAGCCTACTCCACATCAACAACCAGCAGTGCAATTGTTCTCAGAGTACAATACTAGGGTAGACTTCAAATGACGACATTACAGTGCAACAGTACCTATCCTTCTGTCTTACTCAAGGAGGAGAGGAAGATGCGCCAGTGGTTAGGGCACTAGCTTGTGACACCGGAGAACACAAGGTCAATTTCCTGCTCTGCCCGGCTTCCTGTGAGACCTTGGGCAAGTTACTCCGTCTCTCTGTGAGACATTACCCTGCTTGCCAGGTGTTCAGATAGAATACTAATAGGGGTCATATCGGTAATTAGGATGGCTAAAGTGAATCAAACACCAAACTTCCTTGGCTGCTGAAGTTTGAATGATAAACCTAATAAGATTTTAAAAAATAAAAAGAACCAGCTCCTGTGTCTTTCCTGCTTCTGGTTTCTCTGATGCAACAGTTTGGATATGGCTTTTTCCACTAGCAAGTGTACAAATGTCACAGGGTTTCTTCCCTTTTGAAAGATTCCAGCAATCAGAGATATTGTCTAAATTGGGAGCTGGCAGGAACCCATATAAAGACTTTCTAAAACTGTTTTTATTTTTTGTTTAAGTGCTAGAGCTGTGTATATACATATTGACAACCATTGCACTATAATGGAGTGTAATGGGAGGGCTAACATCATGTGCACCTCCTGGTGCTGTGTGTGTTACTGAAGTCCTTTTCCCACTCCTGGCATCTCCTGTAGGTTGTTAACCTTGGTCAGGGTGAGGTGGGGGGAGAAGTCTTCATGAGCATGGCTTTCTGGCCAGGTCACAATCAAAATGAATGCCTTCATTGGGGTCTTCAGGCTTGGCTGTGGGCTCTTTAAATTAAGCTTTTTTCCTTGGGCTTCCAAACGAGCCTTGTCCCCTTCTTCTTGGTGTTTACACCACTTCACTGGTGGGAGAACACAGGCCCACAAACTACTCCAGATTCCAACCCAGGGACCCTAAAAACAGCCGCCATGTACTGCTCAACTTCAGTCTTCTGCAGGTATTTCCCTGGGCCTCTTCCCACCGGGCCCTTTTTATCTTCACTCCTTACCTCAGAGTTAAAGTTCTCAGTGCTAGCACACTTGCACTCGCCCCCTCCCCAGCTCCATCCAGAAGCAAACTCTGGTTATCTCTCAAGCTCCTGTGTCCAGAGGGGAGCACCATTCCTTGATCCTCTGGGCCCAGCCCAGGAACTGATCTGCTAAGGCCCTGCAGCTCCTTTTAACTGAGCCTTCTGGGCTCTTGTGAGGTTGCATGGAAGCAACTAATCATTAGCAGCTTTTCTGGGGCTGTAGGTAGAACTACAGGGCCTCCAAAAGGGAGCCATGAAGGGGTGGGCACATCCCTTTCACAGTGAGATGTTAGAAGGGTGTTTATATGCAATTGAGCTATTGTAGGGGTCATTTACCTTCTGTGCTTGATCTGAAGATCATCTCACATATTTGGGTAGAATAATTTGCATTAGTTAGGTGGTGTGTTCAAACAGTCCCCATTTTGGCCAATTTTCTCCTTAAAGCCACCCATTACTGGAGCATTTCCACACGAAGACAGATACATGGAGTGCACCGAAGGTGGGAGCAGCACCCAGATTTATTGTGCATAAGTGTTTCACTCTCTGATCTCGGGTATCCAAAATTAGTTGCAATGTTGAAAAGAAACTGAGCTTGACAATGCAGCAAAGTATTTCCCCTACTGTTGAAATCCTACATTTCTTTTTAACTTCCTGGAAATCATACCTGCATACACTCCTCTGGATAATGGAAAATAATAAATCAAGTCACAAATCTCAAGTGAGTACTACTTTCCTGTGCTTCTAATGAGCTTTCAAAGAGATACAGAAAAACAAAGTCCAAGGTGTGAATCTTTACATTTGCTGTAAGTTGAGTATGCCTCTCAAAGTGGCTTTCCCAGTTCCTAATCTTCACAGTTTTGCACGGATGCCATACTTCTGAACAAATAAATGATACCGATGTTATTCTTAACCTAACATACATGCTCTTATTGTCATAATATGACATTCTGAAACTATACATTGGTGTTTGAAATATTTTACATTTTATGACTCAGCCTCAATATGTATCTGCAATTTTCTAGTTAAGAAGAGTTTCCTTGAAAAAAGGAACAGGTAAGATTGTGAGGAGTCATTTACTTTATTTTTACTAATCATGCATTAGTATTTTGTGCTGTATACTAATCAAAATGCATTTTTCCCCTTTGCATATCCATGCAGTTGATTTATAAGTTCTTCCTTTTTAAAAATTCTTTAGATGTTTTACTAACATTTTTTCACTCACTGTGTTAGGGGAAATTGGTTCTTTTGTTGCAAATATGCTTGCTTCCAGTGAAATCTTTTCTGATTCTTTTGTTCTTACCATGGCAGAAGTGTTCCTCGTAATAAATTAATTTTTCATTTAGTTATTAGAGTTAATTCTTCATTTTGTGAAAGTAAAAGTTGGAACTCGATAAGAAACCAAAGTCTGCCTTCAATAATATAATAAGAGAATGTGTTATGAATACAAATGCTTGTTTAAAAAAATGTGAACAAGGATCTTTTGCATTTTGTAAATCTTAAGAAAAAGGTTGCATAGTGATTGGTGATAAAAGACTGATTTTCTAGAGAAATATACCCATGCGCACAAACAATGGTGGGATAGAATTAATCAGACTATAGGCAGTTACAAGGACAGTATGCAGTAGGACACTTTAGTTACTGATTGACCTTGAACATCAAGCAGATATAAAGCCAACTGTTCACTTCACTCATGGACTCTGGTGGGAAAAAAAAAAATCCAAACCCACCGAACATCAAGCTCACAAACTTATTGCTGTGTGGAAGAACTACAGCCTAATGTTTTGCTTGAATGCATCCTACATTTGCAACTGACGAGTAAATGCTATTGTTCCTTGAAGATGTATTCAGCTTCTTAATAGATCCAAACCAGACAGAAGAACAGAAAGTAATTTGAGAATAAAACTCACCAGGCCAAATCCTGCTGTGTTACATTCACCCACGTCTGAAGTTGCTCCGCCAGAGTCAAATCTAGCAACCTGAGTGCACGGGTGAAACTAAGAATTTGGAGCACATGGAAGACTACAAGCAAAAATTTTTGCAGGAACCACCGTTATTCGTAGTAGAGGCAGAATTATGAGATGAAAGAGGAATATTAGGTCACCCAGTCCCATCGCCTTGCCAATACAAAAGGTTTCCTACAGTACATATTCCAGGATTTTGTCCAGCCTCGTATTAAAAATCCCAAGGCACAGGGCTTCCATTCATTCACATGCAATCTTAGAGTGGCATGTTCCTGCTGCTGTTGAAATTCTGTCCCTGAAAGTAACACTGACAGAAAACCAGCACACCATGAGTTCTGCCTGACAACAGGAGAAAGCTCGTAAGGCAATGAACACCACACAATCTAAGACCAAAGAGAACTATTTCATGACATGATGCAAAAAGGTACATCCTTGGTCCTAGATTAGATTTATTGTTATGTCATTAGACAGATCCAACCTAATTTCACCGCTCTCTTACTCCTGTGACATTTGAGTGTCATCTTTGTTCATTATTTGCTGAGTAGTGGACTTTATATCATATTGTACTAAGATGAGACAAGGACCTTACTTCCCTCAAGGACTTTGTAACCAAAAGGTTGCATACTTCACATTGTGTAGAGTCCAGAGAAAGGGAGCTCCATTCCCTTTGAGGCAGTAAAATGCCTCTCTGATGTATAGGGGAAGCATGCCCACAGCTCCACCCTTCAGCGGCTGCAGAATACTGCCCCTACACATTGATCCTATTCAGCTGGCTAGTGGCTCGATAACCTACGTCTTCAAGACCCTGTGGATTCAACCCTGCAATCTCTTGGACATTCTTTTCTTAAATTTGTAGCCGGTCCCTTGTCAAACCAGGCATTCTGTTTTTTTCCATCCCTGAACAACCTTCAGATACTGTATACTGAACCTTTTTGTTATTTCTTAAAATCTCTGATGTACCTTATCCCCTATGAGAAGCTGCAGCCTTTTCTGTTATTAACTTGAGTCTTCACATTTACTCTGCATTCATTCTTCTCACTCAGCTTCTGAGAAAAAGCTTTAGATATTGAAAGCTGTTGTTCTACAGATTCCCAGCTTCCAGTAATGCCACAGGAGTACCCCAGAATATTGTAATATCAACTCCTGGGGCTTGGGTTAAGAGTTTATAAAATCTGTTACATTCTAATGTTGATAAACTTGTTTATTGTGTATCCAAACCCATTCTTTTTGCCACCGTTATTCTTTGTGTAAGTATTAATAGAAAATATAACCCAGTTTCTATTATGTTTGACTTTTACTTTTGCAACTTTGTAAGTTCTTCGTTCATGCAAATGTTTTTAGATTCATGTTTGAAATATGTAACTTCTCGTACATCAGTTGCTGGCAATTCCTGTTTGCCAAACACAAACCCCAGATTCTGGGACAAAGTGGAGTGTTATGCATTTTGAAAGAGTTAACATGCTTTTGTTTGCAGAGGTGGTGTTATCGAGAGGTCAGTGCAGCGGGGTTGGAAGTCAAAACTCCTGCGATCATTAAGAATGTTACTTTTCCATTGTGTGACCTTGGTCAAATCACATTGTCATCTACTAGCCTGAGAATATACTTCCTCTCTCATATAGTATTGCAAGGTTAAATTAGCATCAATAAAGAGCTTTGAGATTTTTTTCAGATCCCTACATTTTATTTCCTCCAGGGAAAAATGCTTTAGAGCAGATGCGATTTTGGCTATATCACACTTGGACATGAGCAACCAATGAAATTTCAAGACCCTGCAGTGGACTGGAGACCTACAAGATCAGAAATGGAGAGTTGGTGAGTGCACACCATGTGCAGAAGATTACGTTTGGGCTTACATTTAAAAAACAAACCAGAGAAAAGGCCCACAATAAGTTTTATCACTGAGCAGGAACATTGGGGTGATCGCAGGGCCAACATTTTGCCTTTTTTACTTGTGCAAAGTTTGCAAACGGTTCCCTACTGTACATGTGTAGTTTAGAAAGCAAAATAGTATATTTTGCATCACTCAGAATTCTGTTCCAGCAGAAGCCCAGTTAGACTGGACCATCAGGGGTGATAGAGTCGTGACTGAAATGTATTGGGTGAGTTTAGTGGGAAAAATTCCGTAACATGTGTCTGGCTTACATCGATGCTATGATCATTGATTAATCCCTCATTCTTATGAACATTAAATTCACTCGAGAATCATAAAGGCAGATTATAAACTCTTCATAGTTGGGAGTGCAAGTTTTATAGTGCCTAACACAATTGGCCTTTAATCCTGATTGGGCTCTACAATAAGAAACAATTGCTAATAGAACTAAACCTGTCTTGATTTTATTTTTATAGGGCACCAAAATGCTGAAACTGGCTGAGCATTTTTTGTTGCTTCTATCTCGTAGCTAGTGTCAATAAAATATAAATAAAGCTAGAAACCAAAAACAGTTTTCACTCCAGGGAAATCATATTACAAGTCTCTTCCTAAAGTAAAATTTAATGGGTAGGTTATAACAACTCCCTCAAAAGGCATTTACAGGAGACATATTGACAGAGCCTTCGCTATATAGAAAGTGACAGGCAGAAGCAATGTGAGACTTTCCATCAGCTATATTTTGAGATGTTAGGGACAGAGTGCTAGGAAATTACTTCACCAATGCAGTATGTGAAAGAATTCTCAAATTAAGTCCAGTGAGAAGGGTTTTTTCGTTTCTGTTTTTGTTTTTTAACTCACATCTAATTGTCCATTAACTGCCATTATTCTATCTGTGTGGTCCCCAGTACAGAACTGACGGTCATCAGAAATAAATCTTCCCCAATTACCCGTGAATGATATCCTTAGTGTTAATAAATTCACTCCCTGATTAGAGAGGGAGCAGTTCTCTCATGAAGTATATATTTTAATTGAATTTAATTTTAATCTAGGAACTACCACATGTTATGTATTTTAACAGCTCACTATTACAGACTTGACAGATATAAGAATCCCCCTATCTTAAAATGCAAGACAGGTATGTTAATACAAAGAGAAACTAAACTGGGGGAGCTGGGTGCAGGGGAGAAGAGGGGAGGAAATGCAGAGTCTAGGAGCCAGATCCTCAGCTAGTGTAAACTGGTGTAGCTTCATGTTAGTAAATATTAACTCTTTTAATCTTTTTCTTTCTGTATATATTTGATTCATTTACATATTAGCTATTCCTTGGAATCTTTATGATATTAACATAGAGCATGTTCAATTCTAAGGGTCAGAACACTTGACTGATAAATAACCCTATTCAGGAGTTCTGCATGTAAGACTATCTATCTAATCATCAGTGGCATCTCTGTCTATTAATTCCAGATAGTTTGAGAAACCATCCCCTTTATATAATGCTTACATAAGCATATATAAGCCTGGGAAAGTGATAAGGGATGATTGTTAGAGCAGATAGGGAAGAAAGACCCACTGAAAGACATTCTCTTGAAGAATTGTTAGACCTCTCAGCTGTAAATAATTATGCCTTCACACATAATTCAGGTAACCTGAGAATGTATAGACATGACATCAGAACATGTTTCTTTTAACAAAGAGGGTTTTCTTTGTTTAAAACTCCAAATATAATGACACTGTTGTTGAAACTTAGGGAATCAAACTGGGCATCCCTCCGGTTACACTGAAGAGACACAGACCTTCAATCTTACAAAAGGGTTGTAATGTATCTATCCTTTCTGTATAGTGCTGTACTATTCTGTTTGATAATCTGATTAATAATTCCAATTGAGCCTGCTATTCGACAACCTTGAGTAGTCATTAACTCAGACGTGCAACATCCACTAACTTCAGAGCTTCACTGACTTACAGCAGCTGATGATCAGTCTCAAGAGTAAAATAGAAATGATAACTCAGCCATATTACACATCCTGAAGTTTCCACAGAATAAAATACTGTGCTGTGTCTGAGACAGCACAGAACTCATAGCCCTGGGAGGGGAGGGGTACCTTAACCCCTTAGGTCACCTTAGGCCTTTTCAGCCTCTCGATTTCAGGCTGCTCCAGGGGCTAGAGCAGCCCCCAGCATAACTAAGGCTCTCTCTATATATTGAGCTGGGGTGTGATTCCCAGCTCAGACATACCCAGGCTAGCTCTGCTAGAGATAGTGCGCTAAAAACAGCAGTGTAGCCAGGGTAGCATCTTGGGCTAGCCGTCTGCTTATGTACCTAGGGCATCCGTATAGGTACATACTCCTGGAGGCTAGCCACCCATGCTATCCTGGCTACGTTGCTATTTTTAGCCTGTTAGCTCGAGCAGAGCTAGCGTGGGTAAGTCTATGTGAGGTGGGAATCACACCTGGAGCGCCAAGTGTAGACATAGCCTATTTCAGTTACAGGCTGACCTATGGCAGCAGAGCTGCTCAGAATCTTTACAGTGCTGTGAGCTGTGGCCCTGTGCCCAGTGCCTATGTCAGGGCTTGAGAGGGGGTGTCTTCTGGAGGCAGCCTTATGGAGGTCATCCAGAGAACCTGTTCCAGGAAAAGCCTCCCTCAGGCAGAACCGCTACCCTTTGCATGATATATAACTGCCCTGTTGCATGATATATAAAAGCCAAAGCTGGGGTACCCTCCTTTCAGATCCCTTACAGATTTTAAGTCCAGAATGGACTCCTGAAGCTTGACCTCAATAATACAGCCCTAGGATCGGGGTAGTCAATTATTTTTTGTCAAGGTCCAAATTTCTTGGTCAAGGTATAGTTAATGTCCAGACTCCAAAGGAACATTTTCCCACTGCAATAACAATAATGATAATAATTAGGGTTGCCCTACTCTACTCTACTCACACAAAACTGAACACCCTTGCCCCGTCCCTCCTCTAAGCCCCGCCCCTGCCCCCCATTCACTCCTTCCCCCCCTCCCTCTGTCACTCACTTTCCCCACCCTCACTCGCTTGCTCATTTTAACCGGCCTAGATCAGGGGGTTGGAGTGGGGGGGTGCGGGGGAGGGTTCCAGCTGCAGGAGCGGGCTCTGGGGTGGGGCTAGGGATGAGGAGTGGAGTGCATGAGGGGGCTTCAGGCTGGGAGGTGCAGCTGAGGGGTTCAGAGTATGGGAGGGGGCTCCAGCTGAAGCAAGGGGTTGGGATGAGGGGGGTGTGAGGGCTCTGGCTGGGGGTGCAGACGCTGGGGTAGGCCGGGGGATGAGGGGTTTGGGGTGCTCCGGGCCGGGACCAAGAGGTTTGGAGGGTGGGAGGGGGATCAGGACTGGTCAGGGGGGTTGAGTGTAGGAGGAGGTGAAGGCTCCCCAGGCTCTGGGATAAGGCTGAGGATGAGGGGTTTGGGGTGCAGGAAGGGATTCCAGGCTGGGACCAAGGGGTTGGAGGGCAGGATGGGGATCAGGGCTGGGCAGAGGGTTGGGGTGTGTGGGGGTGAGGGCTCTGGATGGGGTGCCAGCTCTGGTATGGGGCTGGGGATGAGGGATTTGGGGTGCAGGAGGGTGCTCTGGACTGGTAATGAGAGGGTCAGAGGGCGGGGGGGGGAGTCAGGGCTGGGCAGGGGGTTTGGGCATGGGAGGGGGTCTGGGTGCAGGCTCCTGGCAGCACTTACTACAGGTAACTCCTGGAAGCAGTGGCTCCTACGCATAGACTTGGCCAGGTGGCTCCATGTGCTTCCCTGTCCACTGGTGCCACCCCTGCAGCTCCTATTGGCCGTGCTTCCTGGCCAATTGGAGCTGCAGAGCCGGCGCTTGGGGCAGGGTGGTGCACAGCACCCCCTGGCTGCCCCTACACATAAGAGCCAGAGGGGGGATATGCTGCTGCTTCCAGGATCTGTGCAGCGTGTGGAGCCACGGTCAGCAGGGAGCCTGCCATAGCCCCACTGCGCTGCCGACCAGACTTTTAATGGCCCAGTCAGTGGTGCAGAGCAGAGCTGTCAGGGTCCCTTTTTGACCAGGTGTTCCAGTCAAAAACCGGACACCTGGCAAGTTTAATAATCATAAGTAAATAAAAAAAGATTTTTACAGTCTCTTCAAAAGCATCTGGGGGCCCCGATTTGGCCCGCAGTCCATCTATTGACTATCCCTTCCCTAATTCTTCACCCACTGATTACTGCAGTTGATGGTATTATTCTCCCCTACTACTTTACTAAAAATAGAGCTAGAAAAAAAAGTCTTGAAGAAAAAAATTCTTCTAAAAATTTTCTAAATTGTGAAGTTGTTTTCATTTCACGGGGTTCAAAACAGAAGACTCTGGAAAATTTTCCAAATTTTCAAATTTCTGCTCCTCACTCCCCCCCCCCCCCCCCACTGGGTGCAAGACCATTATTTTCCTTTTGCCACTAACTCTTACAAAGTTGAAGTCTGAGAAGTTACAGAGCAGCAAATGAAGCAAAGTGAAAAAAGTCCAAGACATTATTCATTCTATTGCACTGAGTGGCAAAAGAGGAACAGAGGAAAATGGGAAAGAAAAGGAAAAGAGATGACAAAATACTTCTTATATTATAAAAAATAATAATTTAGAAATGTAGAATTTGGGGGGTTGGACAATAGCGTATTTTTTAAATATAAAAACATCTTTATTCTAAAATATTTAATTTTGGAAAAAAGCATTTTTCATCAAAAAAATTTTGACCCCCCCCCCCCCCCCGAAACATAGCCATAGTAATCATGAATTGAGTGCAGTGTGCTCTGGCTAAAATACAATATATCTTTTAGAAAGACAGCCTATCTTCATTTAAGGACTTCAAGTAATGGAAAATCCACCATATCTCATTAAACTATGCCAGCAATTAATTTCCCTTATACTTAATAAGCAGCATCTTCATTCCACTTTGAATTTTTCAAACTTTATCTTCCAACCATTGAGCTTGTTGTGCTATTGTCTGCTAGATTAAAGAGCCCTTAAATATCAGATATCTTCTTGTATTAGTACTTAGGCCATGATCAAGTTGCTCTTAACCTTTTCCTTGATAAGCTAAATACTTTTATGGGCATGCACTTTACAATATAAATGGTGTAATTTTATTTCATTTCCTTTAGATTCACTTTGCTTGCTCTCTGGAACAGGGAGGACATACTGCTAAAATGCCCTACCATCTTCGTTCACAAGATTGAAGGAGGAAAGAGAAATAGCTTTCTCCCCCTGCTTGTAGTTCTGCCCTACTGAATAATTTGCATTTTAATCATTTTAAAGATTACAAGCAGCGGCATTTAAACATCTTTAACAGTATGAGCACTTCTGCTGTATTTGTGCCAGCAGATTTCTGAATATCAGTATATTTTATTTTCCTCAGAGCCCACGGGTTCCTTTCTTCAAAGAAAGCTCATGCTCAAATAAATTGGTTAGTCTCTAAGGTGCCACAAGTACTCCTTTTCTTTTTGCGAATACAGACTAACACGGCTGTTCCTCTGAAACCTTTCTTCAAAGAATGAGGCTACAAATAACATTTAATCTGTGTCATAGTGGCTTGGAACTGACACTATAGGAACTGAACCAGGTGAAAAAGTGGTATGTTCCAAGCTTCACTCACAATGTAAGTGCCACCCACTTAACACAAAAGCTAGAGAGAAATGCAATACACGGTATCATAGCATATTAACTGAATTCAAGCCTTTCTTGGGGGCGACAACTACAGTTGTGTCAAACTTGGCAAGTTCCATCCTTGCAGGTTCTTTTCAGTTAAGATGGATTTCTATCCTTGGTATTTTTGGTTTGAGTAAATTCTAGTGAAACCTATCCAGAATTGCCAAGTTTTTCATGGTGGTGGCAACATGTAATCATGCAAAACTACAATATGTTATAGGTTTTCCACCTATGTATCAGCCCAGGCTTTCTTGAAATTGGACCTGTGCTCACACAACTCATGAACATGACCCATATTTTGGGTTTCTAAGAAGCCCAGAAACCAAGGAAATTTCACCTATTTGGGACTATTATGAAACTTAAAACACAGCTCTGGCTATCACCTCCACATTGAAAGTTAGAATCAGAATCACAGCTATCAGACTGACTGCTACCATAAGTCAAGGGCAATAAACTTCCATTTACTTCAATAGCCAGATCCTTTGGTCTAGCAGAGTTACTCCCACACAGCCTAGAAATGGCTGGGAACTGAACAACTCCCCTGTTCCCCTATTCCAGTCCAATCAGCTTTTTATTTAGCCAACACATTACTATGGTAACTAAGTACCCCATAATACCCAGCATAATGGGAGTGCCGCTGAAAAAATGAATGCAAATCTCAAGGTGCACTATTTTTTCTTCATGGTCTCCACTCAGCCACATGTTCTGGCCCACCATCACGTGCTCCATTACTATGTACTGATCCCAGAAGCAGTGGTTTGCATTGCTCAGGCCCAGACATGTGGATAATCGTAAAATCCAGGCAGAAGGAGTGAAATACATGTGTGGAGGGACCCCTACACATACACACATTTCAGCGAGATGAGAAAGACCTCAGATATTTCTCAGCTGCACAGGTAAGATCTACTTCTAACATTTCAGGTGGTCTTATTCTAACACTTAAATCTTAGAGTGTGCCACTCTTGCTCATGTTGATCAGTACCTGGTTCCACAAAAAGTCTTGTTATGAAAAAGTCCTTTGGGCTACTTGTACAGTATGGCACTGTGACCAAATCTAGCCTATTTAGCAGTTTAAGGGCTGGAAAATAAGTAGATTTCACTTTTTAAAGATGGCCTCAGAGGCAACCAGGGACATTGTCACCTTGACACATTTTATGCAATTATATTTGGAATATCCTGAGGCATTACTCACAACTTAAAGTTGGGGTAAACTTAAAGTTGACATGGGAGCCTGGACTCTGAACATCTTACCTTTGATATGTTTAAAGTCAGACCAACATAGCTCTTTGCTTTGTTTAGGAGCTGCTTTGCTTCTAAATATTGTTGTTTCCATTTGGCATCAGCTGCTCTTCAAGGGTACTTGAGTTCCTTCCTTCATGTCATCCACTGCAATTGTTAAAAGAGAGTTTTGTGTATTTTAATCAGTCTTGGCAGAGCTGGAAGTGAAAATTCTCATTGAGTACCCTGATATTCACTGTGTGATATACAGTATTTTCTTATCTAGGTATCATTGAACAGATGTAGAATAAGCAGTCAGGACTTTCTGAAGGTGCATCCTTTGTAGCAAAGGGAGTTAGCTTTTGATGAAAGGCTAATAGGACAATATTCCCTCTTATTTTGCTTTTTTCTCATTCTTGTATTCAGTACATTTTCCCTCACTGAACGCTCTTTTCGCTTTCTCTAGGAGATGTGGTGAAGATCAAGAAAAGCACTCTAAAATCCTAACAATGAAAGCAAAGAAATTTCAAGAGAGGATCAAAACTGGCTGAAAAAGAAGGCCTGTTTATAAGAAAAGCAAACACCATATCGAACTGGAAAGCAAGCATTTTATAGTGAAGAAAGCTCCCACAAGAAAGCCACCAATAGAAACTATTGCAAGAGACTGAGGAGACATGAATTCTTGCAACAAGGAAGGTAAACAAAAAGAAAAGAAAAACAAAATAATGAAACACTTCTTAGGGGAAATACAAATATTGTACCCCTCTTTGAGTGCAGCACAGAAAACTCAAGCCTTTCATCTCTTCCTTTTCAAGCGGACATTTCTCCATTAAGGATTATGGTAGGAAGAAGAAAGTCTTGTAAAGCTTGAAGGAATTTAACCCTAGACTTTCAAATATGAGTGCATAAAGTTAGTCCCAATCCTGCAATTGGCTCCATGTAACCCCTGTCCCTGATCAAAACCCCAAGGGGACTCCCACAGGCACATAGGTCCCCCTGTATGGACACTGACCAAAGCACAATATCGCTTGCAGTTGCTTAGCACATACAAAGGGTACAAACTCCAAACCATCCATTAGGGTAGCACAGATTGCTTTCCCTGCTTTGGGAGAGTGGGGAGCTGCACACAGGCCAGGCAGAGGGCGGTGAGGAGAGAGTCACAACCCTTGTCCCTTTCCAGCTGACTTGCTGGCAACTGGCAACAAGGGATGAGCAGTTCTACTGAGCACAGACTGACGTTGTAACCAGCCATTGATTGACCATACATGGTAGGTGGAGGAGACTCTTTCCAACAGTCCCTGTCCTTCCCAGTCAATCTGTCTTAAATGTACCAGCAATACAGAGACATGTATCTAAGATTACAAAAGATGTAGTTTAGATATAAGGGATGAAATGGACCAAGAATTTCACCAAAGACAGTTCATATGAGTTTATGTACATAGGTCCTAATCTTGTTCCTATTTAATAAAAATCAATCAATGGGAGTTTTGCTATTACATTCAGCAGGGGCAAGGCTGGGCCCAGAGTCATGCTGTACAGTCAGAGGAATACGGGGAAGGGGGGAAGAGCACATTTTCATTCCTTTATGTTACTTTGTAGAGCTGATTAGAAATGTTTCCTGACAAATATCTTTGGCTAGCTCTAGTGTATTCCACTGTTTGCATTACTAACACATAATGTTAGGCATTATGACACATTTGGCAATGTAATACCCTATTGACATCTATTTCCACAAGGGATCAGAGTTAATCTCAATTTCTTGACTCTTTACAAATAAATTCACAGCCTTGACATTTAACTAATGTAAGTTTCCCTTTAAAATGTCTAGGTATTAAAACAAACAAATTATTTTAGATATTGCATCAAAAACACACCTGAATTTACTGGATTTCCACCAGCCCTCCAAAAAACAGGTGAATAGATTTTTCTCTCCAAGTTTTTGGAATATTTTTTTCCTATGGGCTGGCAACAAGCACGAGACTTTTCCAGTCCCCCAGGTAATTGTAAGCCACTGGAAATAGAAACAAATAATCAAAAAATTATCTCAATTTTTTAATAAAAATGCTAATGAATAAGCATGTTCTGGCATTAACATATAAAAACTGAAAAGCCCAACGTGAACAGTGAGGAATACAGAAAAGTATCTAAGTTATGTTTACTATTATGAGGAATTGATTCCTGCAAGAAATTGAACCAGAGACCACCAAATCTAAAAGCAACGGTTCTAGGAAGTTAAAGGACTTTTTTTTGTTGTCCTTATCAGTCCTATTTGGAGGCCATAAGCTCTGGAAACCATACCAAATCAGGTACAGTCAGACCGATGTAGCCCCGCTCTTCCCATAATCCAGCTACTTCCTATAACTCAAACAATGTATTCAACCCAGGTTAAACATTCATGTTTGCTGTATTATTTTAGAGAAGGGCTTGCGTTGAAAAGTATGGGTACAATATTTATAAGGGTCCAAACTTCCCAAAAGTTCAAGGAGTTACTATTATGTAGCTGGGGGGAGTCACATCAAAAAGTTCAGATAATCTAATGCCAGACTCCCCAGCATTCAAGCAGTGTTTCAATTCCGGCATATTTATATGGTGCTTGGTTTTGTTATACATTAGCAGAAATTACTGTGAATAAGTTTGATAAAAGTGAAAAGCTGCTGAAAGTAGATTTAGACTGGAAGTGGACATGTTTAGAGATTCACACATTGGCATTCGCTTTTAAAAACCAGAGGACAGAATGAATGTATTTCACTTTCAGATGCCAAAAGAAAACAAAGCTCACATGAATTATTTAACATACATAGGCCTCATGGTCTAGTGGCTAGAACAGGGGTGGGAAAACTTTGTGGCCCAAGGGCCACATATGGGTATGGAAATTGTATGGCGGGCCATGAATGCTCACAAAATTGGGGGTTGGGTTGCAGGAGGGTGGGAGGGCTCCAGCTGGGGTTGCGGGCTCTGGGGTAGGACTGGGGATGCGGGATTGGGGGTTCAGGAGGGTGCTCTGGGCTGGGACTGAGGGGTTCAGAGGGGGATCTGGGCTGGGGCAGAGGGTTGGGTCACGGGAAGAGGTCAGGGGGGCAGGCTCCGGGTGGTGCTTACATCAAGTAGCTCCCAGAAACAGCAGCATGTCCCCCCTCCGGCTCCTACACAGAGGTGCGGACAGGTGGGTCTGCGCACTTTCCTGTCCACAGGTGCCGCCCCTGCAGCTCCCATTGGCTGTGGTTCCTGGCCAATGGGAGCTGCGGGGGCGGCATTTGGGGCGGAGGCAGCGTGCGGAGCCCCCTGGCTGCTCCTGTGTGTAGGAGCTGTAGGGGGGACATGCCGCTGCTTCTGGGAGCCATGCGGAGTGGAGCATGACCCCGATCCTGTCCCCGACTGGAGCACCAGAGCGGGACAAGCCCTGGACCCCACTTCCCAGCAGGAGCTTCAGGGCTGGATTAAAACGTTTGGAGGGACGGATGTGGCCCCCGGGCCATAGTTTTCCCACCCCTGGGCTAGAGAAATGGAGTGGGACTCAGAACACCTGGACTTCAGTCCAAGCTCCACCATGGGCCTGCTGAGTGACCTCCGACAAGTCAGTTCACCTCTGTGCCTCAGCTATCCCCATCTGTAAAATGCGGATAAGGATATTGTCCTCCTTCATGAAGTGCTCTGAGATCTCCTGCTGAAAATAATGTGCAAGATCTTGGTGATATTATGTGAAGTTTATATATGGGAAGTTCGAAAAATGAAGCTTTTTTTCCAAATCTGAGTTTATAAAAAAAAGTCTGAAAAACGTTAACACTTGAAAAGTAATTTCTAAAAATAAAAAATGCCCTCCCCAACTGCATTCTGAGAACTCAAATACAGCCACATTAATCCCTCACCTCTGCCCAAAATCAAGTAAATGGAATATAGAAAGGTAAGTCCATGAGAAGCCTCAAAAAAGTCTACACACGTTATTCCAAGTTCACTCTGTGCATGCTGCAAGACCACACTACTGCAGGGTCTGTTGGCAGAGGTAAGGTGCATTGACCCCTTCCACTTCCTTGAGGATGCAGGTTGTAAGCCCTAAGTAGTTATCTCAGAGAGAGAGATAACTGGGGTAATCTAAACAGAATAAATTAGAACCGAACTGACATTTTGAATGAAGTGCAGTGCCCTGTTAAGAGTTAAGCCCAAAAACATTTACATGTCAAAGAAACAGGACAATCCCACGGAGAGAGAAATTTGAAGACTTGTTTTATTTCCAGCTAAGATCTTAGCTACTTGCACAGCTTTAAGCAAGTTGGATCAGGGTCTTCATGACATTGTTTTCAGAGGTGCTCAGAACCTGAAGTCCCCACTGACATTGTGACTTGGATCTTAACATTTCACCTGCATGTTTGGAAATTTTGGCCTAAGGCTTCATCTGTTTGTGGCACTCTCCTATAGTAACAATGAAATCTTAAAATGAACATGGGAGTTTCTAGATTCTAGTGTGCTATTAACTCTGTTTTGATATCTAACACACATCTTTGTTCCGGCGACCAGTCACTATGAGCCAGATGGTGACCTGTCTCCCACACAAGAATCATAGCGCATGCCCTTGCGACTGTGCTCCAACTACCTGAACTGCCTTTCAGCACAGGAAGGGAAGCAGGCACCACAGAAGTGGTATGTTGTCTCTCAACACAGGAAGTGGCAAGGAACGGAGCAGAGAATTGGCTCCGACCTCCCCAGTGCACCAGATGGCATACCCATATTGATGGGTCAGAGGTGCACATTGTGCCAGCTACAGACATGGCATAATTTACTCCCTCCCCAGAGCAGAAGGGGAACCAGGAAGGAGGCTGACTAACAACATCCCTTCTATACTGCTCCAAGGACAGCAGAGCAGCAGTCTACCCCTTATTCCTCAAGAAGAGTTCTTCCATCTAGCCCTATGAGTGTAAATATTCTTTGCTCTACACAGTCTCAGATTTGGACTTTAAGGCCAGAAGGAACCATCATGATCATCTAGTCTGACCTCCTTCACATGGCAGATCACAGAACCTCATGCACACAATCCTGTAATGGACCCATAAACTCTGGCTGAGTTACTGATGTCCTCAATTTATCATTTAAAGACTTCAGGTTACAGAGAATCCACAATTTACTCTAGTGTAAACCTGCAAGTGACCTCTACCCCATATTGCAGATGTAAAAGTTTAAATATGAGTTTATATTGAGTTATAGCTTAAGATTTAGTTCTTTATACCCATGTTTAAAAAACTGGAACTGAATGTTTGTTTTGAGCATTCTGAAGATTAAAGCAGGAATACTTAGGAGCTGCAGAATCATCCTGACCGGAGTGAACCCTTTTATAGTATCAGAGGGGCCTTAATTAGAGTCAGGTGTTCACATTAGCTTAACGGCCTCAGCTGACTCTTTGCAGGTTAATTGGAGTCTGGTGTTCTGATTAGCCCAGCAGCCCCTGCTCTGGTCAGTCTGGGAACAGAAAACTGCTTATCCAGTGGCCAATATATCTGCCTTCTACTACTCTGCTGTACCCAACTGACCTGGGTCTATCACAATACATATTGCCCACATATATCCCATAGCGAATTAAAAACTTTCTGCAATGTTGGCAAAATATCTTTCTACTGGAGAACGTATCACTTTCTCCTGAGGGGAATATTATTTCTCAGTTTGTTATTGAAGTAGCCAAAGATTGCTAGTGATAATCTCAGAGTACTCAATAAAATTATTTGTACTATCCATGGTATTGATGAATGCTTAATCAGTATAGAGTGACTTTATGCCTTTGTGACATAACAAATAGCAATGCTCATCGTGTTTAGAGGAGCACTTTTCACCTGTAGCTCTCAAAGGCTGTTTACAGAAATTTGCAAGTATCAACCTCTCCATTTTACCAGAGAGGAAACTGAGATGCAAAGACTGAGGGTCTAAACTCCAGACATGCTGAGTTCCCAGTACTCCATCTGAAGTCAATGGGCACTGAAGGTAATCAACACCTTTAAAAAGAGGAAATCATTAGTGTTCTCAAGGTCACATATCAGGCAAGGGCAGAACAGAAACAGAGCCTATGTCTTCAGCTACCAGACCATGCTAAAGCTCGTTCTGGGAAATACATTGCCAGTTCAACATTTAATAATGATCCTTGAAAAGTGTCATAAGTGTCCACAAGGGGAAATGCCATAAGTCTTTCCCTCAATTTCCACCAAATATAGGTCCAGTTGAAAAATATTCAAAATGTCAAAGTTTTGGTTTTTGATGGAAAAAGCAAATCAGGAATTTTTTTTTTAAAAAAGCATGTGAGATTCTTTCCCCCCGTTTGTTCCCCAACCAGTTCCATTCTCTAAAGATAGAGATGTGTTCTATGCCCACAATCTGTCAGTCATTCAGGCTGTACCTTTCACACTGATTGTGTCACAACTGTAATCCTCACTCAGCAAAAATTCTCCTCTCTCCAAACCATAATTATCATTTCTGCTATCAACAGAGCTGTGTGAAGCTTGGTTTCATTTCAAAAAGATTTGTACTATGTATATATTTTTGTCTTACAATCAGCACAGTGTGTTCAAATCTCACTCTCCTATCATATTTTGCTTAGAGTTTAGTGAATGAACAGCACAGAACATAAAAATGCAGTGAAATTACACTCAAGCTGCCCAGTTTTCATCTATTTTGTGTCAAACCTAGAATCACTCAACGACTGCCATGTGTGAAAGTAGAATGAATTATATTGAAATTATAATTCATTAAAGAAATGCTACTTGAAGGGTTTGTTGAAATATAGTTGTCAGGAAGAGAAACATTAAGGAGTGTGAGACAATGGGTCCTCAAACTAATTAACTTAGAGCTCCCACTGAGCTAGGAGATTGGTAAACATTAATATGCAAATAAGATATGTATGTATATTTGTCAGTTTCTGCTTTCTTTTGTCTCTTATGTTAAATTGGCTTTGGCTTAGCTGTATAAATAGGTTATCTTGGGCCTCAGAGAGGGGCTCACATCTGGGTGCATTAGCAAGGCGCTTTGCTAATAAACAGAGTGGTCTGACAAATTATGTGAGTCCTGAATCTGACTTTGACAATTTGGAGGTTCCACCGAGATGGCAACCGTCTTCACTGGGGCCGTGTGACTCCTGACTGTTCTTAGGATGGCCGTGGCAAGCTGGCATCTGGGCATTTGGCCCGAGCGGTCCTCCGCCAGAACGGAAGGGTGCATGACCACAGTGAAGTCTATGCCATCCAACCTGTTGGTTCCCACTCTGTTCTGGTAGGGATCCTGGGATCTGACATCAGGAATCTGGTCAGGTAATTATTTCTGTGTTTTGTCCGGACTGAGGACTGTCTTGTCTCTGTGTCTATCCGTCCTCCCTGTGGTGTGTTTGAGTCTGAGCGCCGTCTCCGTCTGGGGATCGGCTGACCAAAGGGTTCCTGTCCCCATGGACTGAGTGAGTGAAATCTGCACAATCGCAGCCGCGCCTTGGGTAAAACCCTTGGTGTGAAAGCAAGGATGATTGAAGCAGTAGCCTGTGGGCTCCTTTTGTGTGTTGCACCGGGCATCGCTCTCACGAACCCGACTTTCCTTCTTGTGTGATTGGTCTGTAAAGTCCTCCTGTATGGGTAACCAGACGTCTAAGTCGGGACAGTTCCCTGAAGGAACGCCGGCTCAGTTTATGTATTTTAGGAAGAGTCTGGACTCCTGTAAATTTCTGGAAAAATGGTCTAGGCTAAGGGGGTCAGGTAGAGTGATTACTACCAGCACAAGTGAAATGGTCTATAAGGGACTGCTGCGGGCAGCAGGCAGAGAGAGAATCTGATCAAAATTGTTTGACTATTGGGTAATGTAATCAAAATCACTAAAGGATGTAAGGGTGTTCTATTGGAACTTAACTGCCTCAAATGTAAAAAGGGATGTAAGATGTAAAAAAAAAAACCAGAGCAGTGTGGAAGGGATGTTAAGGGAAAGAAAATGTGTATGTATCTGTCTGTGTGTGTGTAAATATGTAAAGTTCTAAGGACCAGTTGGTTTTGGTTTTGTTTTAAATAATGCCACTAAAAATTCATTTGAGTCTTTAATTCAAAGTTGCAAAACTGACAGACCTTTTTGCTAGACACAGGTAATTAGTGTTGTTTGGCTTCGGGATTTGGCATTTAACCCTTAAAAGGTAACTCAATGCTTTACAAAATTTAAAATGTTTTTAAGTTGTGGCTGCAGCAGGGCAGTCAAAATCAGGAGAATAGAAAAAAAAATTCTGGATTCTTTTTGTTTGTTTGTTTGTTTTTTGTTTGTTTGTTTTTGTAACAAAATAGCAGATGAGAGTTGTAGTAAAAACAAAAATTAAAAAAGACAGTGCCCTTCTGAAGCAACAGCAGGGGTGAAGTGCACAAAACAAAAAGAAGCAATGTTAGAAACACTGAGTCTTAAAATGGCTCTGAGTAATCAGACTGTCACTTTGATAGAGGTACATGAAAACTCTGTAAGCAAAAAAAAAAAAAAGAAATAGTGACACCTTATGTAAAAATGGATCTGGATAATGTTATAGAAGTTAAACTATGGAAGGAATGGTTTCAGAGTAACAGCCGTGTCAGTCTGTATTCACAAAAAGAAAAGGAGTACTTGTGGCACCTTAGAGACTAACCAATTTCTTTGAGCATAGTTCTACACTTTCCACAGTATGCATCCGATGAAGTGAGCTGTAGCTCACGAAAGCTTATGCTCAAATAAATTGGTTAGTCTCTAAGGTGCCACAAGTACTCCTTTTCTTTTTATGGAAGCAATGTGCATTTGCCCCAGAACATGTGCAGGGTATATTGTAGAAGGGGCTAAAGAAATGCAAACATACCATGCTACTTAATTAAAATGCTATTAGGGCTCCAAAGGGAGCCAGAATAGATGGGGTTTTCTTTTTCAGATTGCTGTGTGTTTTGGAAGCAGAAGTTAAAATTAATCAAAACTCTGGTGAAAGTTGATTGTGTCCCTTTTAAGATAGAGTCTCTGAGCTGCTGATGGCTTTAAATCCAAAAGCAGGAACTGTCTGTGAAAATGCAAATTACCTAAATGATAAAGGAAGGAAAGAACTAGCATCACAAAGGAGCTGCAGATAAAGGACACACCTGGTCAGCAAACAAATTGTCTAAATAAAAGGCATGGGATCACAAGAGAATTTTAATAAATTTAATGATAATAAGTATCCCTGTAACAACGTATAGTGTGTATGATTTTTTGGAAAACCCCTTTAAGGTCATATGGTAATGATGCTTCTCAGATATTACCTGTAAATAAAACTTAAAGCTTAACACAGCAGGAAAAACATTTTAAACTTGGTCTGCTGTATAAGAAGGAAAACTCAGGGATTTAATGACTAAACAGTGGGATAATTTCCCCATAACCCTTAAAAGATAAAAGCCATTGAAACCTGGCCTGCCTATAGGACAAAAACAGGAAAATGTGGGGGCAATTCCTCTGTTTTTCCTGCAATTAGCAAGGAAATTTGTAAAAGAAAGTGGTATTATTATTAAGCAATAATCTGTCCTCACCAGGGGGGGTGGAAATTGTTTCTTTTGTTTTTAGACTCTACAAGCAAGCTGGCACCAGCGGAAGAAAAACTCAGAATACCATGGATCTATGTTTTGTGTTGTTTGTCTGTGGTGTTTGTCTTGTTGCTAGCATTGTTGTGTTTTAATGAACAGAAAACCTCATGTAATGGGTGGGGGATGGCTTCAAAAGGCTGACCGGGGGGGGGGGGGGGGGGGAAGATGGGTATGGGAATGCAAAAGGCTAACTCAGGAGAATCCCAAAATTCAGTAGCCACCGTTAGGATCTTGGGACAAAGACCGAGTAGACGTCCTAAAAGACAAAACTCGGCCAACCTAAAACTAAATTGGCAAAAGGAGAAGTTGATTGTTTCATGCAGTGGTGGGAAGAGGCAAATCATAGGTGGACAGAATCAAAACTTGCCTCTCTCAAAGATTCTGGCTTCTGTCCCACCAGATGCAACTCATTTTCCTGTTGTTGATTTGTGCTCTGCTTTCTTTTCAGTCCTGGTTCACCCTGACTCCCAGTTCCTGTTTGCCTTTTCTTACAAGGGGCAACATGGACCACACTGCCCCAGGGGTATACTGAAAGCCCATCATATTTTTCCCAGACATTAGCCTGAGACCTTGCTGACCTTGTTTTCCTGTCCAGGTCCTCACTAGTCCAATATGTAGATGATCTACTCCTCTGTTCCCCTTCATTGTCTGCCTCTGAAACTGACTCTTTAGTGCTCCTCACTGCCCTAGCAAATAAGGGTCACAAAGCTTCTCGCTCTAAACTACAACACTGTCAAGCTTCTGTCACATACCTCGGCTTTCTCCTCTCCCAGAGTTCCCATGCACTTTCTCTCACCTGCGTCCAAGCTATCCTTAGCTTTCCCCGACCCCGCTCCCCACGCCAGGTCCGGAAGTTTTTAGGCATGGCTGGATTTTGCAGACAATGGATTCCCCAATATGCCTCCCTTGCAAAACCTCTCCAGGAACTCACTCGATTCTCTGTGCCTGACCCCATGCCGTGGCCCCCTGAGGCCAATTCTGCCTTTGTTTCCCTCAAATAGGGTTTGGCTTCTGCCCGTGCCTTAGGGCTGCCTGACTATTCTAAGCCTTTTACCCTTTTCTGCCACGAACAATCTGGGTGTGTGCTTGGAGTTCTCACTCAGATGCACGGAGAAAAGAACTGCCCAGTGGCTTATTTCTCTGCCACTTTAGACCCTGTTGCCCAAGGCTTACCCCCCCGCCTGCGTGCTGTGGCTGCTGCAGGGCACCTAGTCGAAATGTCTGATTCCCTCGTTCTCCACTCTCCTCTTACCCTCCTGGTCCCTCACTGACCTCGCCCTGCTCCAAGACTCTGCCCCAGAAACCGGGAGAGAATCCTGGGTTGCCCAAGGCTGCTCTCTACATCCCGATTCTCTTTGGCGCTCGCCTACTGGTGCCTTTGTAGCCCCCTTTTCACTCTACCCGTCTCTGGCCGTCCTGCTACACGGTGTTTCGCATGTCGGAAAGGAGGGGATGGTCTCTGCTGTAACTAAGACAGGATGGTGGGCCCCCCCATTTTAGCTCTTTTGCAGCCCGCCACTGTGCAGCCTGTACCATTTGCCAAAGCCATAATATTGGTAAACCTGTAAAAGTGGCCCAGGGGTACTGGGGCCTGCCTCAAGCACCGTTCTTGCACAAATGCCTAAGTGTCAACAATATGAATTTATATTGGTTATGGTATGTTTATTCTCTGGTTGGATTGAAGCCTCTCCTTGTCGCAAGGCTGACTCACTGTCTGTTGCCAAATGTTTGTTAAATCGTATTATGCCTGCCAAGGGAATTCCTGCTACTCTGTCCAGTGATCGGGGTACACATTTTACTGGACAACTTGTTCAACACCTGGACCGTATACTGCATATCAACCCCCTGTTGCACTGTCCCTACCACCCGCAGAGTGCAGGTGCAGTTGAAAGACGAAATGGTGCACTTAAGAATAAGCTTGCTAAAATTTGTGACTCTACAGGATTAAGCTGGCCAGTAGCCTTACCATTAGCCCTTATGGACATGAGATCCACTCCATCCCAAAGGCATAAATTAAGTCCCTTTGAAATTGTTATGGGACACGCTATGCGAGCTATGACTACCATTACTCCCGTTCCAGATTTGAACTTGACTCACAGTGCGCTTCTTCAGTATTGCAAGGGACTAATGCAAGCTGTAAGTCACTTCCATTCACAGGTTCGAGTCGCCTGGCCCACGGAACCCACCTCTGATGCTTGCCACAACCTCGAGCCAGGTGATTGGGTCTACGTACGGCGCCATCATCGAAAGCACGCCTTGGAGCCCCGGTGGAAGGGACCTCATCAGGTACTGCTTACTACACAGATGGCTGTTAAACTGTCTGGCATCGCACCGTGGATACATGCTTCACAGTGTAAGAAGGCACCACCCCCAGAGAACCAATCATCACCTCAGGACAACGCAGAGTCAATTTTGACTCCAGAAGAAGACGTAGAGGAACAGTCTGCAATACCTTACAATCTACGCTCTCGTAAGGGTTGCCAGAAGCAGACGCTGTTCCTCAGCTGCTGATATCTTACGGTCTGGGGAGACCACGATGACAATTCTTTTATCCAGCAGTAGGTGTGGATAGCTCAGACCCTTAATATTTCTAATTGCTGAGTCTGCAGCCACATCCCAGCCCACTCTCAAACTGGTGTTCCTGTCCTGGCTATCCCACTCAAGTCCCCAGACCTCACTGGAGGGCCTCGTCCGTTTAACAAAATATGGATCAGCAATGACACTTGGGAAGTGGTGGGAATAAATGCAACTAAATGGATAAGTGTGGTGGAGGGAAAAGGTCATTGGTGTTGGGTGCGTAATGGGACAGGGCTGGATCAGGGAAAAAGCCGTTGCCTTCAGCATATTGTGGCCAATGGTGTATGGGATTATTCAAACAAAACTAAAAAGTGGCGGGCCGGGTATGGAGATATGAATTTTTTCTCAACCTGTGATCAAACAGAGAAATCAATCTCATGTTCCCCCTACAGAAACCTTAGTGAAAACAATACAATCTTTCAATGTCATGCAAATAACACCACTCCTCGTAAGGAGAATTACCCTGTACCCTTTGGGGGATACTACTCCTTCTTTGCAAACACCTATATGACAAATGGGTGCAACCGACCCTTCCTGGCCTTAATAGGCCATCACTGGGTGTGTGGGACCAGAGCTTATACCGCACTACCAGCTAATTGGTCAGGAATCTGTTATCCCGCCTGACTCTTCCCACAGTTCCGAGTGCTAGGAACCTTTCCTCGAACGCCTCCGCAATTTCAGGCGAAAAAGAAGGGACTTAACAGATGCCCAATGGTATGTAAATAACATAAGCCCCTTAACCTGGGAAGAGGCCATTGGCGGTTCCTTCATACCATTAGGGGGAGTAATACACCATGCAAAAAGGCTCCTAAGGTTACAAGCAGTAGTTGAAATAATGGCAAATGAAACCGTAGAAAGTTTAAGAGTCCTGTCCAAAGAAACAGGTGCAATCCGACAGATGGCCCTCCAAAACCGTCAGGCATTGGACATAGTGCTGACAGCAAAAGGAGGGATTTGTGCTCTCATTGGAAAAGACTGCTGTGTGTATATACCAGACAACACCAATGAGGTAATAGATCGTGCTAGCCACTTAGAACAAATCGTATATCTTCCCCACGAAGAGCCAAGTTCTTTATGGAAGTGGCTAAGTAACCTTTTCAATTTCTCTGGCACAGGAAACTGGTTGTTTCAGGGAGCCCTAACTCTCCTGTTTGGAATCCTAAAAATTTTTGTATGTTTTCAGTTACTTTCCTGTTGTATCCAAAATTGTGTCAGGCATGCTACACAGATAGCTGCCCCAAACCAGAGTGCTAATTTGATGATTTTAGATATCACTGATGAACAAAGAGTTAAAGAACGCATGATATGTGGAACCCAGTAATTGTTGGTCATTGTGTAGCTTGACCAAAAGGAGGGATTGTGAAAGTAGAATGAATTATATTGAAATTATAATTCATTAAAGAAATGCTACTTGAAGGGTTTGTTGAAATATAGTTGTCAGGAAACAGAGTAACAGCCGTGTTAGTCTGTATTCGCAAAAAGAAAAGGAGTACTTGTGGCACCTTAGAGACTAACCAATTTATTTGAGCATAAGCTTTCGTGAGCTACAGCTCACTTCATTGGATGCATACATTAAGGAGTGTGAGACAATGGGTCCTCAAACTAATTAACTTAGAGCTCCTACTGAGCTAGGAGATTGGTAAACGTTAATATGCAAATAAGATATGTATGTATATTTGTCAGTTTCTGCTTTCTTTTGTCTCTTATGTTAAATTGGCTTTGGCTTAGCTGTATAAATAGGTTATCTTGGGCCTCAGAGAGGGGCTTACATCTGGGTGCATTAGCAAGGCGCTTTGCTAATAAACAGAGTGGTCTGACAAATTATGTGAGTCCTGAATCTGACTTTGACACATGCAAAGCCACAAAAGAGCCAGATTTGCTGAAAGATTTTCCAATCATACGTTTTGTTAACTTGGATAAATATACCTCGTCAGCAGTAGATCGGAACTTAAGAATTTATTTTAATTAAAAACACTCAGGCAAAGAATAAACTTTACTGGTGATATGTACAATTTCTAAGTACTGTATCACTGCTAATATCATAGCTTTCTCCCCGTAATCTAGCTGCCTATATTTAAATAGAAATTGTAAGACTATTTCTATTACTGCCTTCTGGTAACACATCCTAACATTTCACTACCCTTCGCAAGACATTCAGGAAATTGTTCTTGACAGTAGTAGCAAAGGAAAGCTAAGGCAAGGGCAAATACCAAGTCTTATAAAAAAGCATCATGTGTTTTTTAGCATCCTCACAAGACAGACAGGACTCAATTCTTTCAAACCTGTCCAAAGTGTGCTATTGACAACACTTGCAACTTTACCTCAAGTCTTGCAGTCTGGTGCTTTTCTTGAAAGCCCCTGTTCCTGCAGTAATGTGATTACATGACAGGTTTAGTTTTCATTAAAAAGATAGTAAGTTTCTCGTCCTTATGGTTGCAGAAAGAATACTTGGAAAAACGTGAACGCTAAAGAATTGAAAACCAGAAGATAATTAAAAAGAATACATCATTTGTAAAACCTCACGATTTCATTAGGTTTTGGGACCTAATGATGTGAGTGCTTGGCAATACCAATGTTTTTAATACATATAACGTACACACACACACACACACATACACGGACACACTACATGGAACTCTCTCAGTTCAGAAACGATGTAAAATCCCCGCAACCGAGGGAGCTGTAATTAACGAAGTGAAAAAGCAGTGCAACAAGCTTTATAATTGTGAAGGCAGAATTCTCTCTCATTATGCCCATTGCCAAGGGAGTAATTCTTGCTGTGTCATTCTTGTTAGCATATTTGTCACAAACATGAGGCTCTGGGATTGCATTTCTTGTTTGCAAGATGTGTTTGTGCACAGTCACTACTTGACCTTTTCCTAATAGTCTGAATTTCAGTTCTCTCCCTATCCCGCGTTTATTTTCTTCCAAACATGTAAAACTTGCCCTTTAAAAAGAAACCTATTGATAGCTTACTTGCATGATCTTTAAACACCAGTTAAATGAAAGACAAAACAGAGTCTCTGTCCTTCAGAGAGCGTGTTACATGTTCCGTCAGTTGCTGCTTCACCAATACATTCATTTTGAAGAAGTCCAGCACAAGATGGGTTGTCACCTGATCTCTATTGTTTTCATGTTTAGGAGTAACTTCTGGATATAAGTGTGCAGAGTTCAGACCTTAGCTTTACCAGATGAGAGACGGTCTTCCTGCAGCTATCCTTCTCCTTTTGTCTGTCATTACTTAATTTACTCAACCTAGTTTTATTGTCAACTATAGGAAGAAGCCCCAATATAACCAGAGCAATGTGTGGTACTTAATAACAAGCCTCCTAAAGGATCTTATTTTTATTTAGAAATCTTCTAACTTCCACAGAATATTCCGCACTGAACTCCCTACTTACATGAACGACCTTCCTCTGCAGTGTAGTCAAGCATGAAGAAAAAAGAAAGATCACCCGGCTATGGAGCATATAGCTCACTTAAACAATAATTTCCTTCAGAACCAGTCATTCACTGGTTTGTTAGTTAATTCTCCTCAGCTGCAGTTCAAAGAGGTTCAATCATCTCCGGCAAACTGGTCATTGACTGTGGTAACAATGATGACTCGTGTCAAAGAGACCACCATGGCCAGTTGCGGGGACAACAGTACCTTTCTACTACTTTGAAACAGTGACAACTGTAACAGGAAGAACTTTTCCCCCCCCACTGGAAGAAAAAATGGTGTAGCATATCTAACTGACATCCTGATTTAATTAGAAGACAACTGTGATGGAAAACTGGTCATTTATTCTTGGTTAATGGTTTATTTTACACCAATAAGAATGAAGATCACACTCCATTTGTTTTGTAATACAGAATTAAGCAATGCACTGACTTACCTTAAGAAGAATATGTGCAAATCCAAGGTTAACTAGTTTTGGCATAACAACATTGCTGTTTCTAGTCCCAGCTCCCAAACCTGGCTCATTTCAGTACTGAACAGTTATTATTCTGAAATGTTTAGATCACTTGGTTCCAGAAGTCCCATAAATATTGGGATTTGCAAAGAGGACTAAGAGAATTAAGCACGCAATTTCCATGGCCTATGGGGGAGATTTTCAAAAGTATTTAAGGGATTGAAAGCTAATGGAATTCTTGCTCCTAATTGTTACATCCTTTCAAAACTCTCCCTCTTTTACTGGGAATTACATGGCTAATTCACCTTTGAAAATCCCAGCCCTAAAGTGAATATTTGTCTTCAGTGAAAGACAATTACACATCTCACCAACCAGTCTCTTTTCTGACTAGTAACAGCCCCTTCTTCCTCTCTGCTTTTGTAGATTTTATACTTTCCCATATAGACCAAAATATGTTTGCATCCAACTGGACACAGAAAAATATGAAGTTTACCTTTAAAAAGAAAATTACAAAAGGAGTTTTTTACATTTAATCCTGATTCAATCAATTTCAAACATTTAATCTGGCAAGGGGTTAGGGAATTTCAAATGGTGGTAGATAAATTACATGCCATAAAACATTATCTGTGTGTCAGACATGGGAATATCAGGATTCCCCTCTTTGAACACATGATTATGTTCAAACAAAATGAATCTAGGGATTCATTTCATTTCCAGCTCCATGTGTATTGACTTTTGGATAGTGTACTAGAGGTAATTAGATATGTCTCCTTATAGTACAGTAGTTTAGAAGAGAATGGGATTGCTTGATATAAAGAAGACCAAAGGAGGGTATCATGTTGAAGCTTTGTGCATATGTTTCACAACTCACTAGGTGATCAAGTTACAAAGAATTTTTTCCTATCCACATATCTAATTAGCAGCACATAAAGAGGAATGTCAGTCATTCCTGCGTGTTTTAAGATCATTTGTTTGCTGTCCAACTTGGTCCAATCACTTTATTTTTTACTGTCAAAATGGTTATACTTTTAAATCCTTCTATCTTAAAATATATATTGATAAACAGAAAAAGAGAAGGAACCGATGTATTAAGGGGCTTAAGGGGTGGGTACCAGGAGAGTTTGATGGGTATCAGAGCGCCTTTTCTTGGTCAACTCCAGAGTCAGGGACGTGGTACCCTGGTTTTTTTGCTGCCTTCTTGGCAGGTTGGTCAGGAACCCTTTCCATGGAAGAGGAGCCCTTTTCCGAGGCTGCAGTCGGTGATTTCTGGCCAGGCGGGGTGCATACCTCAGGCTCAGATGGTGTGTGAAGCGATTTCTCCATGAAGAGAAGTTTTAGCTGGAGATCTGTCACCTTTCTGGTGCGGGCTTTCAAGTCATGACAGTGCGAGCACTTCTGAGGTATACGTGCTTCACTGGATGCACTGACAGTGCCCGTCTGAAAGGGATATTCAGAGCTTGCAGGTAGTGTAGCGTTTGAACCCTGGGGAGCCAGGCATGCCCCTCAGGGAGCATACTCTCTCTCTAAGATGAAGAGAGGTAGGGATATCATTCTGCTGCGATAGAGCAGAACGGACACTTAGCCTTATGAGGAGAATTTAAATATTTTTTTAAAGGGACAGGGATAAGTAGGAAGGTTAAGTATTCTAATCTATTCTAACTGAAAACTATAAACTAAGACCAATGGAAGAAAGGGTATTTCTAAGCTGTGAGGTGCTGCTGAGTGCTCCAACTCAAACCAACGGTGGTAGAGAAGGAACTGAGAGAGAGTTGGTCGCACAGTGCCAGTTAACCGCCTGAAGTGGCACGAGACGGGAACGTGCATGTGTGACCCAACCAGGCACTGCTACCATAAATCTCTGGCTACAAGCGCATGGGGTGCATCGACACCCAAAGGGGAGCACCCACAAGGACATCTTTCGAAGAAGAACCTTAGGTTCACTGACTTCAGAGCTATAAATTAGCCTGGCTAGAGGATCTGGCTCCCAGGTATTTTGTGTTAAACTGAAATGCATTCCATGTTCTATAATGTGATCTAATGTTGTTCCAGGACTATTGTTATATTAAACAAATCCTAATACAGATGTAACATTTTTGGGGCGTTTTTATCCAGATTGAAGACGAGAGAATAAACTCATGAGAAAAGGGGAATAATTATGTTAGCAATTTTAATCTGTTCCATAATATTTTTGAAGTTTGAACTTAATCAATTTGATGACCAGGAAGTCATAGGGCCAAATATTTGTGCTGGTTTAAAATGTGCCATTGACTTGAGTGGAGTTTTTGCCCATTTACCAGAAGAGAATTTAGCCTAAAATTTGAATACTGAGGCAGAACTGAATATATGAGCAGTTACTGGTTTTAAAAGTATCATCCCACCCTTTTATTGAATTGTGTGTTTAGGTCAATAGGTTATTCTTTAATGACTTTCAGCACTGACTATAGGGAAAAGTCCAAATTTAGATTAAAATTCTAGTCTGACATAATAGAGAAAACATTAATATGATTAAGCAAATATGAAATCCAGGTTGCACCATAAGCACTAGTGGTTTTTATAAACACAGGGCAGCATGACATTTTGCTATACAATAGACAATCCTTGATGAGCTAGGATGCTCATATTTTCCTCAGAAGTTATACCCTGGTTTTACTTTTTAGGCTTACTTGTAATTAATTCCTACTTAGCAGAATGGTTGAAACATGGCTTTGAAGAACTAAAACCTGCTATGTAGACATCTTTAAGAACTTCATATTTTATTTAAATATACACTGCATATTAAACTAGAGTTTTTTGGATGTTTTTCCTGTTAACATGCTTATTCCAATCCAGAAACAACAGAATAAAGCACATCAACCAGGAACAACATTTGTATCAGTCTTCTGCTAAACAACGTTTATATCTATTCATCAGCTAAAACTTGGAGCAAATTTTTTCTCCTCAAATAGGTACATATAATACATCTGCAACATGGTCTGGGACAATAAGGTACTGAGGCCTTTGAGAACAGCTGTAGGATAGCACTGCATGATAGACCAACATAAATAAATCATCACTTTCCGTTCCTATTTAAATGTGTAACTGCATCCAACTGTATATCCTCGAGCAAAGCAGGCTGGTGCCTGCTCTGTTTACATATGGTAGTTACTTTCTCGCTTAAAGAAAACTTTTGAACATCTGTGGAATACTTAAGCCCCACCACACTGAACCTGGTTTCTCATTTTACTGCTACTAGTACTCTCACTGGTGGAACTAAACAGAAAATTGCATTGTGGCAGCAATAGACCATCAGTCTATTTACATATAGTCTATAATCAAAACTTGCCAAATGTCACGTTAACACAGAGTCAAATGTACGTCTGATGCAGGGACAGAATCAAGAGATCTGTTGTTGATAGGTATGTGCTTTAATAGATTTGGGTACCGTTATGTTACCACTACACTTCAGGACGACAAAGTTGGAGGAATGTGGCCACTGAACATTTAAATGGGACTCGGGAAAACTAGGGACTCAGGACATGAAGTGAACATGCTCCATGCAATGGAAAATAGCAATCGTATGGGCAAGTCCTGTTTGCCTTTTTTTTAATAATAGTGTAATAGAAATCAAGGGCACTGCTCAGGTGCTATGCTGGATCAGGCCCAGACTGTTCCTCACCTTGCAGGAACTAGCCCTCAGTGATTTTGACCAGTCACACAGGATGGAAGTTTGTTGGAGAGCTGGAAAATTGAACCCAAATATCTGAAGTCCCAGTCCAGTGTCTTTGCCGTAAGATCGTTCTCCGTTTTCTAGGTTCATGATTTTCCTCCTTCATTTACAATGCCACAGATCATCAGTTTTCCCAAAGATTTACCACAGTGATATGCATCTGTCACAACACTAAAGCTGCTTCACTGAAGAGACTGAACAGTTTAGTGGCCTGCAACATGATGGATAATGATTACGATGGAGTATCTATAGTACATTCAGACTGCTGTGTTATTTGCTAATTGGATGCTAATATAGCTTTAAAAAAATCCTCATTCAAAAATACATTAATATTTTTGCTCTTCCAGTTCACTTGCATCAGATCCTATCAGCATAAAGGACTATTTGTGTGAATAAATTTCCTTATGGTTCCACTTAAGCTGAGTTCCCTCCTGCCCCCACCCCACACAGATGTTTTCTATGTAGCTATTTGCTTAAGCCTTACAGCCCTGTGTGTGATATGTGGTCAAGCAGTAGACTGAGGTTAGGCACACACATATGACTGCCTTTTAGCTCAAAAGACAGCATCACTTAACTTAATCCAGTCAACTTGCAAAAACCTGCCTTTAAAAATATATGGTTTCAACAAAGATAATATTCTTCTCTTTAAAGTGCATAGTTATTAGATTTTATTAGTACATGTACATAACTTCCCTCTGTGAAAATAAAGTATATAGTGAAAATACTGTAGGTACTTACTACTTATTTAACACCCATTCTTGTTATAGCCCATTAAACTATTCAGCCTGAGGAACTGCCATAACAGATCAGCTGTCTGTCTAACCGAGTACTCTGACAGTGCCCAGTGATCCAGGAGAATCACACTCACTTATTCTCAGGAAAAGAGGTGCTGGAAGGCAGGAACAGCAGGTATGTACCATTAGATGCCTTATCTTCTCATTCCCTTGCTTTTGTGGGTGTGTTAGGTATGTCATATATGCAACCTTGCCTCCCAGGGAAGATTTTATCATTATTATTTTGCAGGGGTTTATAATAATAAAGAATGATCTCCAACATAGCAATGGCTACTCCTAAAAACAGGATCTTTGTGTGAGCAGTCGACTCAAGAACTGTTTCACAAAGAAGAGGAGCTTGGGGAGATCAGCCACTGCTTTGTTAAAGCTCTTGCTCTGCAAGACATCATGAGTGGTTCTGGACTCGAAAAACCATACTATTAGGCCCCAATTTTAGATGGAAGGTACATTAGTGGGAAGCACAAGACAATAAGCAGTATTGTACTGCACTCCAACGAGCAAGATTGCGCAGCAACTAACTTCCCACCCCCAAGTTCTCCATTAGATGGCCACTGGGCATACTAAGGACTGAGTCATAACACAATACTAATAAAAATTAAGAGGGTCCCCCTCACAAAGGCTCCTGTTTGTGAAGAACTGCGTCCACTTCTGAATCAGCTAGAGGACTTAATCAAGACCATGATATTAGTCAAAATAGCCCTTGCTTTGCTGCAGACCCTATTCTTCACAAATCTCTTTAACCGGTTCAACTGTGCTGCTCCTGAACTGACTATGCAATCAGAGACCACAAGCTCCTGAGGTGATTGGAAGGTTTCACAAAGAATAAGATGCTTCTAACACTGTAGCTGTTGCTTTGTTGAAGATGCTGTTCTCTGTGAGATTGTTTAATAGCAAAGCTTCATGAAGTTCTTGGTCTTTGACAAATCAGCAGCTACTTCTTTGTAGGGGACTCTGCTCGTTATATGTCTTGTTCTTCTTTGGCTCAGTGTAGTAATATTTAAAAATAGAAACTTTATATAAACTCAGGCAGCCCCTATTTCTCACTACATTCTCACTGGTTTCTCTCATTTTTAGTTTAAGCTAGAGGACCCTGAAAAAAAAGTCATAAGAATAATAGTGAACTTTTTGGTGCCAATTTGTAAGAGAGTCAAACTAATTAAACAGTTATCTTCAGACTCACTACCCCCCACCAGTCAACCTTACTGGGATTATGTAATGCAAATTTGGAGCTGAAACACTATGGCTTTCCTATTAAAAAACAGGTTGAACTCCAACTTTAAGTGCAAAATAGTACACAACCTACATTATGACATTGCACATTTCCACCAGCTCTGCCATTGCTTAGAGTGACTGGCATCCAATGGCAAAGGTTGACATTTTAATGCCTGCTTCTTATTAATGGCCAGGTGCTACAAGGCACAACCAAAATTAGCTTCCAAAAGAAGAGAGAGCAGCAGTGAGATTGCATGAATGTCAGTGTTAATGAAAGGAATGCCATAGCCAGCAATGCTATGCTACCCCCGTTAAAAGTGCTTATGCAAATATCTTCCTCTTCATTAACACTCATGCTCCAGGCACAGTGCTACTGCAATTCCCTCCCCCATTTTATGTAACCAAGGTGTTGTGTTCCCCACCCCTCTATGGTTTGTCGTGGAATGGTCAAATGAAGAAGGTTTTAAAAATACACCCGTAACAGGTTCTGATTATATTCACAGTTCTCATGGAAAATATCTTGCATTAGAACCATCAAAGACTAATCCATGCACTAGCTCAACATCTCTCTGTGAGGGCTAGAAAGCCACACGGCCATCAGTACTGGATTTTGCTACTGCTTTTGGATTTCTGATGTAGCTAAAAGGCATGTAGAAACTCATGCAGCCAGTCAGCTGTATATTAACTAGGCACCAGTAAAGGCTCAAGGGCATTGTTCACCCCCCACTATGTGTATGGAATATTTTTTTCCTCAAGAAATGACTGTATGAGGCATAAGGTTGAGATATGTGGCAGATATTCAGTTATGGATGCACCAAACACTGTTTTTAGGATGATAGGATTTTACAGATTATATATATTTTGCCCTCACACTGTTGTGTGCTCCTCAAATGCATGTGATTCCAGTTTCTGATGGTTCACTGTATTACTTGCATTATAGTAGCACCTGGATGCCCCAAGCAAGACGGGGGTCCTATTGTGCTAGGTGCTACCCTCAAAAAGCTGAGAATCTAAATAGAGGAGAGACAACAGGTGGGAGGGGAAGCCAAGGCACTGAGCGGTAACGTGATTCACCTAAGGTCGTGCAGCAGGTGAGTGCAGAGCTGGCAATAGAACAGATCTCAAGTCCCAGTCTGGTGCTTTAACCTGTGGACCACATTGTTCACCTAGTGCATAGGCAAACTCGTGATCAGGCACATAGTACTAGGATTCATAAAATGGGTGGACATCTTGGAGCAAATACTCAGGTTGGCTTGCAGATGTTCAAGCTATTCGTGAATCTACTATAACTGCATATGTTTGGGGGCTTGCATGATTATTTCAAATCTCACTTATTATAGAAACAACATGCTTAGAATTTCCTCTGTAACTGAAAGCCCACTTCTCAGGTCCTTGAAGGCCTCTTGAATTTCTGCCAATGAGAAACAAAAGGAAAGAGGAGGAAACAAGCAAATAAAGAGAATGGGAAGGTCTTTAGAACACCTGGGAAAGCTGTGGTAAATGTTAGGACATACAGCATGAGGGGTTATGATCTCCCCAATACAGATCCATCACAGAGTTTGGAAACCACTTGGATAATACTTTGTTCTATCTAAACTTTCAATGCACAAGAGGAATGAGCAGCTGACCTAGCTCATAAAACTTGTGAGACAAGTTTGTGACCTCAAAAAAAAAATCAGAGAATAAATGAAGAAAGTTTCTGAATCTCAGTTAATTTTCTGCATGCCTACATGAAACCCAATTGCTAATTATGCACATCAGCTGCTAGACGTAAGTATACCTCAGGGTTTAGTGCTGTATTATTGCAATGTGAACCAAGCTCAGTGATTGATCACAGTGCTGGTAGCAATATGTGGAACATGGAAATTTCTGTGGAGTATCACATATAAAAGCTTTCCACCTGTCTGGATATTTATACTTAGAATAATCTTCCATCCAGATTTGCTGCTGCTGGGAGATTATAAGCCTCATTAGTATTCCCTTATGATAAAAAGAAATACTGTGATATAAACCTGTCCTGTGCAATGCTTGGAAATTTAGCCCCCAGTGCTGGATATAGGATACTCTAATGTTAATAGCTCCATGGATAGAATTAGGCTTCAACTTCACTATGAACTAGGGGTGTGATTCTCCTACTTGTGTACGCATACTTGCACTCACGTTCATCGGGCTAACACAAGTGTAAATAGAATCACAGAAGTGTAGGACTGGAAGGTACCTCGAGAGTTCATCTAGTCCACACCCCTGCACTCACGGCAGGGCTATGTAATAACTAGCCCATAGCTATAGTAGGGGCATGCTTGGCAGCAGGGGCATGGCTGAGCTGGGCAGAGTACAAACCCTCCTGAAACTGGGAGAATTGACTGGTTAGGCTATATTGTGCTTCCCCTTGTACTGAGCAGTTCTTTATTCTGCAAATAGTGCCAGCCCCTTTGCAGAGTAAGGTACTACTCAGTAGGAGCAATGACAGAACCGTCTGCCCCTTTGTTTTGTTGTCCTGGTGAAATAATCTGGGGTTCATCAGTAACTATACAATTTTAATCTTTGTTATGGGGGAAGGCACCAGGCAGTGCTGTTCTACAGAATCTTACATGTTCTTTTTCTTACACTGCAGTGCTCAGTCTGAAGAAATGCCACATTGCTACTCTTGTGGTGTCTTCTATTTTGGGGAGAGATGTGGTGGGAAACAGGAGAATTTGTTCACTGCTTTAATATCTCTAAATAGTATTCATTTTTGAAGCAGGGTGTCTTCTTTGGAACCAGACATTACTGTTCTGGCAGAGATTCCTGAAAAGGGGACTGATTGCTTCTGTGCTATTTGTAACCACCTCTGTTCTAGGATTAGGAGGTGGGTGTAAAATTAGTTAGACTAATATACTCCGACTCTGCATTGCACATTTTTCTCCGACAGATCTACCTCTAAGGCTCCCAAACACCTACTCCAGTTGAGCATGGGGCAACTATACACAGACAATGTACACCTCCCCACACACACACTCTGTACATTTATATTTGAAGAGCTATTCTTAAAAAAAACCCTAAAAGTGTAGCAGAGTAATATTTACATCTTCTTACCATGTGATACACAACTCTTACTGCAGTAATATTTATTTAAATGCATCTAAGTACTGAAATGTATTTATGGTAAGTAGGCAGTCCATTTACCCCACATTATCAACGATCCATAGTGCACAGCAGAATAGCTCCAGCAATGAAAGCTCCCACTTGTGGGAATGTGTTTTATCAAGTACTCTTTGTGGCATGATAAAGGAAAGTCTGATTGGCCCGTGGATTGAAAGAGAGCTAGTTGAAAGTTTTCAGAAAATGTCACTTTGTTGAAATTGAAATGTTTCACAGAATAAAATTTTGTTTAAGAAGAATTAATCCAAGTGGAATATTCCAAGAAGACTGAAACCTTGACTTCTTTGGAACAGAATGCTTTATTTTTTAACATTTAGAAATGACTTTTGGTTTCACTTTTATTTTAAACTATACTAAAGTTAAAACGGAAAAACATTTTGATTGACCCAAAATGATTTTTTTCAGGATTTTCTTTCACAGGAAATTTTTGTTTGTTTGGGAAAGTGTTTCAGAATTCCAGAATTTCCCATGAAATGGAAAAACCCAGTTCCCACAAAACTCTAGAGTGATACTCATGGCCCCTAACTGGCAGTGCTAATCTCTGCACATAAGGAGTTTGCTGGGCATTGCATAAAGACACCAAATGACTGTTGTTTAAGAAGACTATAATCTTTCACCAGCAGCCAGAGTTCTTCCCCTCCAACATTCCATTTAGGTAAGCATCTGGGAGACAGATACTTTGCCCTGGTGGTGTAGGGAAGAAATGGGCTTTGCAATCTGGTGGTTAGCCATTTCAGATTTTGGCACGTGTTTCATCTTGACATTTGGCTAGATTGCCCCGCCCAGTAGCTAAAGGGTAAAATTGATGACTATTTTCTGGGGTCAGGAAAGATGTATTTTCATGAAGCAGCCAAGTAGTCATGCCATGGTTTCAGGGCACAGAAAATGCCTTTGTCTGGGCACTGTCAATAACAGTACGCAACAGGGGGATGGTTATGTCAGGTGGCTATTTCTCTTGACCCAAAGGACTACATGATCGTATCCCCAGATTCAACTGTTTGTTATCCATGCAGCTTAGAGTTTCTGGTTAGTTCATAGGCAGCAGCTTTCTGGGGGTGGGCCCTGAAGTGACTCATCTTTATTCCCCTATCCAATATCTGCATCCAATATCCAATATCATGATGCAACTTGCACTAGAAAAAATATAAACTTAAAACAATTGTTATACAAATAAAATGAAAGAAAATGTATTCACTTGGCGCACTAGTGTTTTAAGTTGGGTCATTTTCATCATCGTTCCCAGAACCCCCTACAACTGGTGAGTGAATGTTTTAAGAAAAGTCACAATTTAATTATAATTGCAGATCAACAAATTATGTCCTCCAATGTAAAACCAGACTGAGGTCAGAATGATTGATTGTGACTTACTCCCAGCTTCAGTGTGCCTGACAAAATCACCATGACGTGTGTGTTTATATGGCACGAGTGGTACTAGTTTTTGTGGTTTGTTTTTTTATTAGTCCTCTCCTGGTATTTCACAAGCCCTCTGATGTTACTGCTGTACCCAGGATTGCATGTGTGAACAAAGCAGTCAAATAACCAGAAATCTCTGGTGTAAAATAATTTCTAACACGTGCAGGGAAAAACATATTCAATTGTTCAGGAGTTGCAAACGAGCAAGAACCACTGAATAAATACAGCCCAAATACAGCATAGATAGAAGGGGGTGAGGGGAGAGAGAAAAAGACTATGAAATCCTGCTTAACTGCATAGGGAAAAAACACTCAGACCTGCTACACTAACGAATTATAAGAAAAACCTTGGTGTACCTTGAAGCAATGGCAGCCTGTACTATAGCAGTGTTTCACTTGTGCAGTATAATTTTATGTTTTTTTCTGATGTGAAATCACTTGGCAGAGGGTTGTAGAAAGAAATAGAAGAGAGGCTCTAGAGACAAGAGAACAAATGAAAAAGGTTTGATGACTCAGTGAGAGCTGTTGCTTTCATGTTATTTTGTACGGTAGCATGAAGGTTCTTTGCAAGGACAGAAACTTTACTTTTCTTTCTTCACACCCCCCTGGATGCTCCTTTGGAAAAAAGCTAAATATCCCCCTCTTTTGTGTTTGAACACTGCTGCATGAGTGGGTTAAGCAGGCTTGAATGAGTTCAGGGACTCCTGAAGACAGGCATATTTGCTGACTTGCAGATACCACTGGTAACTGTACTTCTCACATGCCACCTTAATTTATGATGACTGGCTGAATGGTTTGGAGTACCGGTTTGAACTTCAGGGAAGGGTTTAGCTTATGTGAAAGATGGCCTATGGTCTGGAAACCACCTCATACGAGTGCTCATTGACTCTTCATTACTTCTAGCAGACCCCACATATAGGTAAGTAGATAAGATTATTTACAGAGAATTGTGAAGACCAAGTAGTTTCTGGTAGCTGATGTAGGTAGAATCACACATCTGAGAAACGGTGCATAAATCCTCATGTTTAAGGACAAAGGGATGACATCAATGTGAGACTAACTCATTAAAAAAACTAACTAGATTTATGAGGGCAGAATTTGGTCTATACTGAGATTTAGATGGCTGATGCTCCACTTAAGAATGCTGTAGTTTCTCTAAAGAAACTGCCTCCTGGATGTTTAACTTTTGGGTCATGGCATTGTATTTAGTAAAGTAAATTTAAAATAAGAGGGTTTGTCCCCACAGCCCCAAGCAAGGAGAAGCAGGAGCTACAGAGGAGCTTTCCTTGCCCAAGCCAAAGAGAAGGGTGTGGGGAGCTCTCCTTCTGCTTTTAGCAGACAGTACACCTGACCCGATCCCTAGAAAGAGCAACCAGCAATGAGAAGATGGGGTAAAGCATGACCAACTAGCCTCCCCCCCAACCTTCAAATGAAGCATTGCCCTCAGTGGGGTCATGATTTCAATCCCATGTTTTCAGTGGGCCAGATTCTGTCCCTGCCCTTGTGCCCACCAAGTAGCGCCTTACTCTATACATAGTTTCAGTAAATGAACAGGTTACTTGCAAAAAAAGACACTACCGAACAGGATCAAGGGTGATATAATCTTGCCTAATGTTTGATTAGAACGGAGTGATGTACACTTCCACTCTTACAACCTTGCATTCTGACAAATAATGTGTTAATGAACCTAATGCAGTTATATAAACTGAGGAGATGGACAAATAATTAAGTCTCTGAAATGAGGGGATCGAAATAACAAGAAGCTTCTTCTAAATAATGAGTTTGCACAAATTCCAGATCGAGCAAACATATAAATGATCAAAATGTAATAAGCAAGGATTGGAGACTTTAATTTGCATCAGAAAAGTTTTTAACTAAATACAAAGTAGTAAATGAATTAAATGTAATGAGGATCACATATATAGAAAGCCTCTGCCTTTAGAGTCTCATACGTAGAAGTACATTATATATTACAAGCAGCAACAGATTCAGCCAAGTTGGAGCCAGATAATTCAACAACTGCAAGATTAAGCCTTTTTGGTTAAGGGACTAATGTGCAGTGGATTATTTTTGAACTACTGCCACCATATTTCATCCTAAATGCATTATTTTCTTACTTTAAGACAAATTACTTTAAAGACCATTTTGGGGGACTGCTCTTGACTTATCTACAGCAGATCAAGTTTCTTTCATTTCCTTGGCAGTGTACAGAGAGTGGATCTGGGAGCTGTAACCTGTGCTCTCTTTCAGAGATATCATTGAAGGTAATATTTAGTAAGAGACCAGTATATTATTTGGTAGCAGGTAACACTGTTTTTTGTTTGTTTTTCGTCCTTTATCACACATTCTTGTCCTCAGCTTAATCATGGCAGGCCTAATACAATGATGTCCATAGCAGCCTTTCCCAGTAATTTGAAATGGCAATGCATCAAGCCCCAACTAAGCATGATCTTTCTTTAACATCACATTTCTTTTCTTTCATTTACAGCAGCCACCACACTCTGTTGCTCCACTTTTCATAGGGTCTCAGACCAGAAAACCTGCCAAGATGTCCAGTTGCTGCTACCCACCCAAAATACACATCTACCTGATGACAGCCAATTCTGGGGTCTCTGTACTCCTTTAGCATGTCTGATGCTGGTATCTTCTCCTGCTCCCCACCCCACACCTTTTGGGGTTGGGTACAACAACTCTTCATTAATATGTTGCATTGCTGAACACTGACTATTGTCTGTAGCCTTCCTGTTGCTTTCTTTGGTAATTCATTCTTTAACAAATTATTTCAAGATTAAACCTTAATTTTAGAAAAAAGTCATATTGCCTTTATAAATATTTTACTGTAGCTGCCACTTTGTCTTAATCAGAGAAAAGACTGTAAATTAAACACTACAAAGTTCAAATATAGAAAAGCATAAATCCTTCTTGTACCATGACATTAGTGCAATATTTATTGTGTAGTGGGGAAACTGTGATCAACAACATTAGACTTTATCTAATTTGCTATTTTTGCATAATTGAGCTAGATGGAACTGAGCAGCATAAATGATCCCTGATGCCAATCATTTATCTTTGTGTCACTATATGGCACATTCAGATTTGATCAAAGTGCGGGTTTGTTATAGAGTCTTGCAAAAAATTCCTCTCCCCCCCTCTATCCCACAAGCCTTCTACGTTTACAAGAAGTTCTCTACTGCCTTGCACAGTCATTTACTTACACCTGTGCCAAGTGGGTATAAAGTGCTATCGTTTTGATTTGGCAGCATTTTGCAGAGGTTCGAATGACTGTGCAAGGTGCAAGTAAGATGGGGAGAAAAACAAAATCAGGCCTAAAGGGCTCATCGTTTCACTGTATTTAGTCTTTGCTTAAACACAGTCCAGACGTCACAAGATGGCCTGACCTTTGAAGCACTGAGGGGCAGCCAAGGGAGCTAACAGCTTGATCAGACACCACAGTGACCACATGGAAAGAGATGGGGTTGCTTAATCCTGGTATGCCCATTTATATTTTAAGAAATAAAAAAAATCTTCCAGCTTCCAATATTTGCTTATTTATACTTCCATCAATAGACCAATGCCAGTTCATTGTCTGAATTATCCACATCTCATGTATTACAGAACTAAGGTCTCCTGATGCCTGATCCTCTGTGGTCACTAGAAGACTTTGTATCCCGTTAGAAGAGCGAACAGAAAGAAACCGGATGAAGAGCTTTGCAAAGGTGAATTGGTACCTAACTCCCATAGACTCTCTGTAGGAATAAGGTGCTTCACTCCTCTTTGTGCTTTTGATGGTCTCCCCCAAGATGACCTTCGTCCGAGTGTTACTTATCACCAGGCACACCAGTGGCACTTTATAAATCATAAAGAAATGAAAAGGGAAGAAGTCTGAAAATGTTGAACAAGATGTGAGAGGAAAACTGGTTTTAAAGCAGCAAAGCATTCGTGATTGGGGTAATCACATTCTTAGTCTGACTCATGTTCATTCAGTGACAGCTATGGAGAAATACAGCATCCATTTGTAACGGGGTCAGCACCCACCTCTCATGAGCGCCCCCTTTTCTCTGGCCGATATACCTGCAATCACAGTCTTGGGGGGGGGCAACACCCACCTCTCATGGGCAGCCCCCTTTGATTGGTTGGGTGAGAGCCTGCTTTTGGCTTTAGTTCTTATATCGTGGCGGCACCCGCTTCTCGCGAGCCCCCGTCCCGGCTGATGGTTCTCTTGGTGGATCTTCAGTGACTCACCCCTCCAGCCAAGCCCCACATACTGTCCCCCGTTTCGGGCCATACAGTCCAACTTCTTATCGCGGTTCTGGTATGGGACCATAGCTCTAAGGTGTCTCGAAGAGGAACTGTCTTCTTCAAACACCCAGACGGGGCCCATCTTGGTACCTGCAGCTGTTGGTGTTTTAACAGGCCTCCCTGGACTCAGTCTCCAACCAGACCAGTGAGGCCCATCTCGGTACCCTTGCTGGCCTGGCCAGGTTCTGTGCTCAGTCCCACTGGGCTAGTCCATCCTGCCACAATTATATTCAAAGAATGGGTAAAAGTGATATTGAAAAATTAGGGCCTCATCCAAAGTCCACTGAAGTCAATAGGATTCTTTCCACTGAATTCAATGCAGAGTGAGTTGATTTGAATCTTTGATTGAAATCAATTCTAATCACGATTTTAATGAGCAAAAAAGAAAACTTCATTTTAATCTTGTTTTGCATTTGTTCATTTTAGTTATTTTCTGAAAGAGAGGATCATTATCATTGGTTGGTATAACTATTAAACATGATTTCTTTGTAACTAAATATAGACTTTACTTTAAATTTTGTCAGTGAGGTTCTATCAATTTTATTTTGAAATAAAATATACAAATACGTACCTTCAGTGTCCATCACAGTATCCAGAAAACTACAGAAGTTGCACTGAAGGGAGACCATTTTTAAAGAGATCAATCTGCTAAACATAAATAAGGAGAAATTAGAAGGAAGAGAAAGAAACCCAGGTGGGATGAAGGCAGAGGCTAAGAAGGTCACTGAAGAGTTTAGACCTAGTTTAATAAGATCTTTCTATATCATCATCAAGGTGGTGAATATCAAGTGAAAATAAGGTGCATTGTGTGCTTTCCCACAGTGTAAGTTTTCAGGGCTTTCTAATCTTTTCCAAAAGCCACCTCAATGACTTCTCATCCCAGAATAAGAAGTGAATCTCAGAGTAAGACAGGATTTAACATCACAAGTCATGTGATGCTCAGCTCAGAAAAATATAGCCTGGACGCCTTCCTTCACAACAGACTGTCAGAATGAAAGTTGCTGCTTTCTGGCTTGAGATGGCTGGGCTGAAATCAGAAAATAAAACAGAATTCTCACCACTTAAAGGACTGTTCCTTTTCCCTTGGCAGCTGCCCTATCCTGGCATAGTTCAAGAAAACAAAACTATGTTTAAGTAAATAATATTCCTCTCACTACTTCCCATTATTGTGGATGTGTGTAGATAGATTAACATCTAGCTGGACTACTTCAAAATGCTAGTAAACAAAGTTAAGGTTTTGCTACTTTAAATTAACACTGTTGTGAGATCATGTAGAAAGTAATATTTTGTAGAGTGCCTTTCTATCTAAAACAAGTCTTAATACACTTAAAATAAGAAGAAAATCACACAAGTTCATTCCACCCTGCAATGACATATAACCAATGATTGGAGGGGACACATAAGAACGTAAGAATGATCATACTGAGTCAGACCAAAGGTCCATCCAGTCCATATCCTGTCTTCCAACAGTGGCCAATGCCAGGTGCCCCAGAGGGAGTAAACCTAACAGGTAATGATCATGATATCTCTCTACTGCCATCCTTCTCCACCCTCTGACAAACAGAGGCTAGGGACACCATTCCTTGCTCATCCTGGCTAATAGCCATTAATGGACTTAACCTCCATGAATTTATCTAGTTCTCTTTAAACCCTGTTATAGTCCTAGCCTTCACAACCTCCTCAGGCAAGGAGTTCCACAGGTTAACTGTGCACTGTGTGAAGAGAACTTCCTTTTATTTGTTTTAAACCTGCTTCCCATTAATTTCATTTGGTGGCCCCTAGTTCTTTTATTATGGGAACAAGTAAATAACTTTTCCTTGTTCACTTTCTCCACACCACTCATGATTTTATATACCTCTATCCTATCCCCCCTTAGTCTCCTCTTTTCCAAGCTGAAAAGTCCTAGCCTCTTTAATCTCTCCTCATATGGGACCCGTTCCAAACCCCTAATCATTTTAGTTGCCCTTCTCTGAACCTTTTCTAATGTCAGTATATCTTTTTTGAGATGAGGAGACCGTATCTGTATGCAGTGTTCAAGATGTGGGCATACCATGCATTTATATAAGGGCGATAAGATATTCTCCGTCTTATTCTCTATCCCTTTTTTAATGATTCCTAACATCCTGTTTGCTTTTTTCACTGCCACTGCACAATGTGTGGACGTCTTCAGAGAACCAGCCACGATGACTCCAAGATCTCTTTCCTGATTAGTTGTAGCTGAATTAGCCTCCATCATATTGTGTGTATAGTTGGGGTTATTTTTTCCAGTGTGCATTACCTTATATTTATCCACATTAAATTTCATTTGCCATTTTGTTGCCCAATCACTTAGTTTTGTGAGATCTTTTTGAAGTTCTTCACAGTCTGCTTTGGCCTTAACTATCTTGAGCAGTTTAGTATCGTCTGCAAACTTTGCCACCTCGCTGTTTTCCCCATTCTCCAGATCATTTATGAATAAGTTGAATAGGATTGGTCCTAGGACTGACCCTTGGGGAACACCACTAGTTACCACTCTCCATTCTGAAAATGTACCATTTATTCCTACCCTTTATTCCTATTTATTCTATTTATACACATTGCAACAGTTTTAGGCTAGAATACCTTATCCAACTGAAACTGTAGGTCTCAGTTTATAGATTGCACATCTAGCAACGGTGTCCTTCACCACCATTTTAGATAATGGTTCAGTAAATTTTAAGGGCCTGATTCAACCCCCATTGAAATCAATGAAAGTCTTTCAGTTATATGTAATGGAAGCTGAATTGAGCCACAACAAAAAAGTGTGTCACCTACTAAATCACCAGCACCAATTTCTGTAGCAGCATCTAGACCATTAATGGTCTAGACTGCCCCATCTTAGTTTGCGATATGCCAGATATTTGAGTAAATGATTATTTAGTAAACAAGATTTAGTAGGGATGTAGACAGAAAACTTTTGTGTATCTGGATAAACATCCCAAAGAAGTGTCCCAAAATCTGTGATCATTTACTAGGTCTGAACTGTTCACCTTCAACTCAATACATTTAATTGATTGTTTAGCCCAATAAACATCATTCTCGTGTAACACCAACTTGAGTTTTGAGAGTCAAACCCTGACTAACAACATCCAGTGGTAAAAATACAAAAGTCACTCACTAGTAACAAGAAAAGGAGTACTTGTGGCACCTTAGAGACTAACCAATTTATTTTAGCATGAGCTTTCGTGAGCTACAGAGAATTTGTGGATAGACACCTTTTTTAGCAATGAACCTACAGTCTTTCTAATCTATTCAAATATCACAGCATGGCACAAAGTATGTCATACACATTCCCAGAGTACAAACAATTCATTGGGCAACCTTATATTAATAAGTACACAACATTCATGGAAGTATATGGTAGGTACAGCACACACCTCCAAGATAAATTAATATCCCAGTGAAAATTTGTACAGGAGATTACCTTTCTTAGGAAGTCTCTGTTCTTAACTATCCTCCCTGCATATCAGGTACAATTCAGTTCCATAGCATCAGCTTTCCTTGCCCAGCATCAAGTCATCTGTACTCTGTTTCTTCTGTAGTTGGAGAGTGGATTTGGTTCTTTGGTTCAAAACAAAAAACAAGAAAAATCCAAACAAACCCCAAAACAAAGCAGTATTTCATTCCTCGCAAGGCTCAACAGAGTCTTTCTCCTCTCCGTGCAAGGGCACCCCTCCAGGGGCGCCATAGGCAGATTCTAAATTGTGGACATCACAATGTTTTCCAGGGCTACTTCCCACAGTCCCCTGTTGCTGGTCAGCCCCTCCCCCACCCCTTCTCTAGTTTGCTAGTTCACAAATCCCTGCCCTGCGTCCTTCTCCAACCCACAACTAGTCCTCTGTTCTAGCCATTTATTGTCTCCTTCCACACACCCTTCCCAGTCTCCTTCTCCAGCTCCTCTTCTTAGCAAGAACCCACCACTACAACTTCCTGGTAGCTGAAGAACCTTCAAGTACAATGTGGCTCTTATCAACTCACTCGCCCTACCCCACCTCCCTCAGTGAGGACCTTGTCACATTTCCCCAGAGGCCTGCTTCTCAGTTCACATAATATATGGCTAAGGAGGGAGGGGGAGGGTCAGAGAGAGGGACTCAGGTACACTGGGGCTTGAGCACCTTACAACTCAACCTTAGCTTGTGGCAAACCTTTATCACAAGATCATGTATCACATCTGATATTTCTTAGTTTCGTACAAAAGATTTTGCTGTAGAACATGTAAGATGGCCGAAAGTACTGCAAGTCATGGATATTCTCACTTCTGTGTTGCCAACCCTTGCAATTTTATCATGAGTCTTGTGTCAATTTGTGGTTCTCTTAATGTTCCAGCTCCCGGATTCATGTGATTACAGGGAAATCTCAGCTTTACCTTTTTAAAGCAAGTTTCTAGCTCTCACGGTTTCAAAGAAAAGCTTGAAAACAAAACCCAAATGCACCCAAAAACGTACAAAGCAAATGAAGAGCGCCCCCAAATCATTATTGTAAAATATTATTTTAAAGCCAATATTATGATTTGTGATTGCTTGGGGTTGGTAATATCACTTCAAATGAAAAAAAAAAGCTCTCTGTTCCTTGTAGGCTTCACCTTCATTTAGTTGCCATTGTTATATAATAGTGTGATGGAATAATTGCATATAGTGACATGGAATAGGCTCAGATAATCAGAGTGCAGTTTGGTGAAATAAATGATAGACTTCCTCTGTCAGTAGACTTCTGAACTGAGATTGGTTTTGGCGTCTGGTGTGCATAATCATTGCACACTTATTTCTCAGTAACTGTACAACATGCATATCCTTGTGCTGTGATATGTCAGAAGCAATTGTTAGCTAAAGAAAGTAGAGAGATTTGTATACCCCAGATTGTTTTTTTTTTAAACAATCATATGGGGAGTATCCAGTTTTATTTACTGTGGCTGCTATGATCTCCCTACACTGATTGGTTCATGCACTCCGAATATTGAAGCCGTGCACCACTGAAAAATGAACTCCTTCATGGCTTTCACGAGAGAATGGAAAAAAACTCCCAAGTGCATACAAGAGCCAAGGAGGAAAACACCAAAAAGCAAAGAAAATGTGACTTCGGACTTCCAAATATAAAATTCTTTACAAGCATGTATACACACACTTTTGACTCATTTCCCTTCTCCTCTTATAGCTCATTCCCTGAAAGGCCCCATCCTGCAACCGTTTCCATGAAAGCATTCTGTTGTGTCTGCCTGGAGGCCCATTCACTTTACTGCAAGTCTGCGTAGCTAAAAGGGTCTAGTCATGGGATCCAGGTCTGTACCTCCTTCCTCCCCTATCACTCAGCAAGTTCTTTGCCCCAGAATAATAGTCATACATAGATAGTAAAGTGATTTGTTCACAGTTGAAGCATTGCAGCCCTTGCAACTCCTTCAATGAGTAAACACAATGGAAGTACAATATATAGAAAACTCCATGGGAACAAGAGATTTGCTGACCTGTGCTGATGAACGACAGAAGAGCAATGAAAGGAAGAGGAAGGTGTAGGAAGGGCTAAATGAGGTAGGGAGATGGAGGTGTATGTGGGTTGGGGGAAACAGGGGGCTGTTTGCTTTTAAAAACACTTATCTTTCAGGAGTCTGACAGTCCAATTTTTTTGGTACAAAGAGGGAGGATGGTCTTGTGGTTAGGACATTATTAGACAGGGACCCATGACATCTGGGTTCAGTTCTTCATTCTGCAATAGACTCCTTGTGTGGCCGTGGCTAAGTCTTGCACACAAGTTAGTAGAACACGGAGCTGGCTGCTGCAGCTTTTTTCTAATAAAGAACTCAGCCCCTGCTCTCTGGACTCACTTCCCCCAGACATTTCCCAAAGTGGTTGGACCCTACCAATTGTGATGGAAAATCAAAACAGAGAGAAAGAGAAATGAAATTAAAGTCTGAAACTGAAGGAAAGAATCCTATTGTCTTCAGTTGTCTTTGGATCAGGACCTTAAATGCTTTGCTGGATCAGAGCCTAAGCATTGGGGTAGTTCCAATGTTTTCAATGGGCCCACTCACGTGCTTACAGTTAAGCACAAGCTAAAGTGCTTTGCTGGATCAGGGCCACAAGAAAGTCACACTGGACTGACTTTTGGAAATTGGATGAGCAGCAGATTCAGAGACTCTGAGCATGGGCACAGAAAACAATGTACAACTTGTGCGGGGGCTAAAGGCATGCAAGGCGAAGTCTCAAGATGTAAGAACCGGTCTCAAAACACTTGCAGAGATGGGGTGGGGCATACCCTGACCCTGCAGGATATTCAGCTTGGCCAGCTTTGGAAAGGAACATTGTAACTTTCGCAAGGGGAAAGCAAATCCACTTCATACCACAGTGAAAAAGGAGAGAGTTCAAGCTCTGGGATGAGGATCATGGTCGACAACTCCACTCCTCGGGTACAGTGGAACTCTCTGCCTCAAGGGAGAAGCTTGTCTGTGCAGGAGACAGAGCTTTCTTGAAGGGCTGGTTAGAAACTGTCCAATGAACTCCCCCTTGAATTAAGGACTATTATCAACCTCACCACCTTCCGCTCCAAGTGGGGAGTGTACTTCTTTGACCTCACCCTCCTTAACACAAACACAATTAAAAACAAACAAACAAGCCAACAATAAAAACCCTACCATAACAAACCACTATACTGAACACAGAGCTCTCCTATGGAGCAGACAAGTGACAGAATGAACCCCACGTGACAAGTGCTAGCCATGTTGCTTAATGCATGATTGGAAGGGCCTCAGATACTATGGTGGTGAGGGCAGTGTAAGAACCTATATTGAACAGAACAGAACCCAATAGAGAACAATGGACAGCCACCTGGTATGGATTAAACAGGCTACACAGACAAATGACTTGTCTAACAAAAAGACTGCTTGGAAAATGTTCCTGATGGTTTCAATCTGCATTCAGCATTTAGAATTAGAAATTGCATTGCATGGTATCTGTTGCAGAATATATTGTCTTGATTGTTGGCAAAGCCTGTTGATTATTCTGCTTTTGACTACCATCAGTCTTAGTTTAACTTTTGTTCTATGGTCATAGATTGATTTTAATAATCTTAATCAAATATTAGTCCTCACTAATTGTTCATTATGATTGTGGTACATACCAGGCCATTAGATGTTCCAACTTAGAAATTTTGAACTTTGCATTAATTGCCACACAGTTAATTAAATTAATTGTGTATCAGGTTACCTCAGCTCAGCTGATGACACCGAGATTTACTGATCTTTCAATAAGAAAGTAATTTACGTTCATTAGATAAGCCTCATGATTGCTTTGCTGCAAGACTTTGATAGATGATTGCACATCATGATGTGTCGGAATACAAAAAAAATGAAGCTTCTAATGGATGCCAAACTACTTTCATGGTACAGTATAATGTCCAGGAGCCTACAGGGAGCTCTCCAGACCTTGGTGACACTGGGTTATCACCTACCTTAGCCATAATGGGTTGTTATTCCAATGTTGTTTTAGCTGAGATCTAATTAGCTATATTTGAAGGATATCCTATCCAAGCCTTTGCATAATTACAATAGTATTTTCATAAAATTACATTATTATTTAATGCACTGCTTGACTTAGGCCAAGTGCTAGATCCAATGTAGCTGTGGTCACTACCATTTTTGACCCTGGGGATAAATGCCCTGATGTCCTGAATTTAGCAAGCCAAAGGCCAGCATTTTGTCCTGAATGCAAACACAAAAACGTGAGCTACAGGGCACTCAATCCTCAAGTAACTTCTGTAGTTTCAACGGGTACCGTAGGTGAAAAGTTGCATGCCTAATCTTGGCCTCCCCTAGAAAGAGGGAGGATTAAACCAGGATGGAGATCAAGGAGGTCTAGTTTCTTCTCCACAAAGCTGGGGGGGGGGAAAGCCCTGAGTTGGAGGATCAAACATGGAAAAGTTTGTGAAATTGCACATTGATTTTCCTCCCAACAGCGCAATTTCTTTGCCATTTTCCCCATTCACTCCTCTTCAACAAATTGCATTAAACCAAGGCGAGAGACAAAGAATTAGCTTCCCTGCCCCCCCGACACTGCCACCGGACATCACAGGGCTCGGTTCTTTGTAGACACAGCATGGTTGCACCCCTGTGGTTTGCTCCAAATGAGGAAGTCCTGCTGTCTATCCTCCATAAGGAGTATGCCCTCTTTCCCCCTTGCCATGAACCTATTGGTACAGATTGGACAGTTGCCGGAGGGTGAATTATGCCATCTAGATACATCAAGTCACAGTGAGAAGCCTCCACCTGTTGCACTAGTGGGGGAACAGGAAGGAGTTTTACTCCAATGAACCCAGGCCCTTACCCATTAGTCTTATTGGAAACCTCTTGTGAACTGGGAGAACATGGAGTCTGAGGGAACTCAATGCAGTTTACAGTTACTGTCTGCAGAAATAATTTGATTATTGTTTTCAGCTCATATGAACTTCATGCCGCCTGTTGGAATTTCAGTGGCATTTTTCTGCCCAGTAACTATGAGCTTGGCATTTCCTAGGGTCCTTCCCTGCACTCCCCCAGGCTCCATTTGTGGAAGTTGAAGAAAGCTCTCCGCAGGTTGGAATCTGCTCTCATTTAATTTTATGGCAGAACAGGGGCATTATTCAGTCTGACTGCGAGACATAGAAGCTCACCAGAACTCAGCCAAAAGCAGACTCAACCAGTACTCCCAACATAGCCTGCATCTACCTGCCCAAACCAAACTCTCTGGGATCCATGAATCCACTGCCTCCCCTGCACCAATCTTCCCTGGCCAAACTTCTAGACACCCAGGAACTCTCTCTGATACAACCCCTCCCTGCCAAAGTCCTAAGCTTCTCAAAGACAGTCTTCTCACTCTGAACCGTAGCAGCAGAAACATGTGTCTATTTTCTTTATGTAACCCTTCTGCTATGTGAAGCCAACAGCAACCAGGGCCAGGTTCAATATTTAGGGGTTCCTTTCCATCGATACAACACAGAACCAGATCAAGGCCCCACTCAATAACCTGGGAAAATTACACACCACCCTTGGGCACCTCTGAGAGGCAATAATTCCCCACTCGCCTGCACAGAGTCTGAGTGTAGAAAATATTTTTTTAACAAAAGGAGGGAAGTCACCCAACATTAATTAGGGACAATGCCACAAGCATGATTCAGAATCACAAAACTGTGAGCAGGAGGCCCACCCCAGAGTGCCTTCCACCTCTTGAGTTGTACAATCAAAGCTTCAATTTCTGTGCCTCTCTGCTCCCTCACCATACCCCACTCACAGTGGTTGCCTTTGGTAAGTGAGGACCCAGGGTTCAGAGGCGCATCTGTATGAGTTCACCTCCCACGCTGGGAAGAAGGCACCTGGCTTGCTCCACCATCTGAGCACTTGCTTTGGCTGGACATCCCGCCAGCCGCTGCTCCTCACCACCTGGACGTCCCGCCAACCGCCGCTCCTCACCTCCTGGACATCCCGCCAGCGGCTGCTCCTCTTCATTGACCGTCCTGCCACCCACTGCTCCTCACCACCTGGCCATCCCACCACCTGTGGTTCCTCTCTGCTGTCCATCCCACCAGCTGCTGCTCCTCTTCATTGGCCATCCCACCAGCCACCGCTCCTCACCGCCTGGCCATCCCGCCAGCCACTCATTCACCAGCTGACTGTCAGTCACCTTCTGCAGCCACCTGTCTCTGTGGCCGTGACCTCTGCACATAAGTCTCTTTGGTATTTTAAACACTCGATCAGAGCTGAAATCACTTGAGATGGGTCAGAGTTTCTGCCCAGCCTGCAAAGAGCTGAAAATTACAAAGAGGCTCCTAATGACCTAAGACCGTGGGGAACCCTTTGGGGGGTCCAGATCTCCCAGCTGGAACACCTGTCCCCACCCCTCTTACTTTCACAGGGCTCTGGCATTCGAGCCCCTGGCTTAATGAGGTCATTTCAGGTGAGGGTGACCCCTCTCGTTTGGGACAGGTTAAGCACTGCTCTGCTTCCCGGTATTCAAACAATAATGCCAACAACATTGGTAACAGCATTTCACTACCCGTGCATTCAGTACTAAAGTGATTTGTAACCCAAGAAGCAAAGTAGGTATGTTCATGTAAATACAGTTTGCTCCAGAAGTCTCTCTGCCTCTCAACTAGCTGTCAAGGGTGAATTCATTCTGTTCATTTAGACCAAGGATTCTCAAACATCTTTGAACCATAACGCCCTTCTGACAACAAAAAATTACTACATGGCCCCACAAAGGGGGGACTGAAGCCTAAGCCCACATGAGCCCCACTGCCCAGGCAGGGTCGGGGGTAAAACCAAAGCCCAAGGGCTTCAGCCCCAGGTGGGGGGCCTGTAACCTGAGCCTTTGGACTTCAGCTTCAGCCCTGGGCGGTGGAACTCGAGCTTTGGCTTCAGCCCCAGGCCCAGGCCCAGCAAGTCTAACGCCAGCCCTGGAGACCCCATTGAAATGGGCTGGTGACCCACTTTGGGGTCCCAACCCACAGTTTGAGAACCGCTGATTTCGACCCTTACATCTATAATCCCTTATTATATAATTTTTGGCCTCCCATTGCAATTAGAAAAAAACCCAGAACCACCATTCCTAACACCAGAAAAATCCAGGCTTCACGGAGCTCACAGCACCATCATCCCAGCTCTCAGCAATGGGATAAATCTTAAAATTCCCAGTGATTTAAGGATTTCCTTGAGCTTGTTACCCTGTTCACACTCTGACTCCTTTCCTCCATTCCACTTGTTCTTTATATAAGGAACTTATCTGCTCCTAAAACTTCCCTGTGTTCCTCTTCTTTTCCTCACTTGCAGCCCGTTAAATCTCTTCATTATAATTATAATTTCTCTTTTCTCTCTCTCCCCGTGTCTGTGGAACTGGGTCTATGCATCCAACCCCACTCATTCCACTCTGATGAATTGCGAAGTCCCTTCTGGAAAAGAAGGCCAGGCTTCAAATGTCTCCTGTTTCCCCATCTCTTCTCAGTTACAGTCATTCCTCAGTTTCCAATGGATTCTGGGTCTCCCATTTGCTATGCTAAAGAACATTAAGGTTGCCAAAGTCAAACTCTCAAAAGTTAGGAAATGTCAGAATTAAGGTTGTGCATAGAACTCAAATGCGACCGGCTAGCGTGCATGCATTACGATAGAGCTTTGGATACATGATCACATACCATTTTTTTCCATGGGATTGCTGCCTCCTTCAATACGAAGAATGGATGGTTTTCACTGAATGAGCAGCTGTTCAATATTTTCCTTTATCCTCATGGTTCCATGTGTGATCCCAGGCCTTATTTACTGAACACTGTTCAAACCCTGCTCTGAAGATGGCATTAACTTCCTCATGGGATTTTCTATAATGTTGATCTGAACACTTCACAAACATTGATGAATACATTTTCATAACCCCCATCTTTGATGGGAGGGGGAGGAAAATATTATTTTAGAATATAATTATATAGTAAATATAATAATAATTAAATTAAAATTATTATTACTATCCCCATTTTACAGATATGAGACAGAGAAATTAAGGCCAAAAGTCTCCACTAATTTTGGGTGCCCACTCTGAGATGCCTAGGATCTGATTTTTCAAAGTACTTACAATACTATAATACAAAGCATTTATAATACCTTATATGTTCAAAACACAGCTCCCATTAGCTTCAGGTGCAGTTGGGTACCCAGAAATGAGACAGTTCGGGACCAACTCTGAAAAATGTGGTTTACCTTAAGTCACTTGCCTAGAATTGCCTGAGGCAGAGGCAGGGATAGAATCCAGTGCGCCAGGGCAGCATTCAACTGATTTTACCCAGGAGGCCTTTCTTTCTGTTCTTGCAGACCTCTACCTGATTGTCTGCATAGTATGACTACATAGTATGTCATTAAAGAATGTATCACAGATTGCATCCACATAGATAATCAAGTAAAGCATGTTTGTTTTAAGTGTCTTAACTATTCAGTAGCTGAGGGAAGGACATTAAGCAAGTGCCGGAGGAAACCAGGCAGGCCTTGCCTATTGATGCAGCCTACAAATATGTGCCTGGCATCCTCTAATTGGTCACAGTGAAAAGGGGAAGTCACAAAGGCCCTACTTACAGTCATTAGCTGCACATCTGATCACTCCACATTTGAAACAATTGAGCTTCACCAAAGATGGTGTGGAAGGTCAAAACCAAGGGGGCTGACTTGCTGGATCCATCACAAGGTAGGCACTGGACACGTTTAAAGCTTGTTTTTGCCACCTTGTATTCCACCTGGAGAGAATATCAAAGCTCCTTTGGGCAATTCCCATAATGTACCTTGAACTGAAATGGTGGCTCGGTGGATTAAACACATCTTTGAACAGGGGTAGATGTGACATGTCTTGCACCTTAAGAAGATTATGCAAATCCTGGTCCTGTACTGCCAGACAGATGTCTGCATAGATAAAACATCTGGTCATGGTGTTCGGAAGATCACTTCTGAAGAGGTTGAAGAGTGTCAGTACTAGAACTGAGCCCTGAGATAGACCAGTGTTTTGGGACCTCCAGGAGCTAGCTTGTTGTCTAAATAAAATTTAGAATGGGGTGGAGGGTGTCTCAGCAACAGTTCCAAAGCTGGCATAACAAACCACTTCAGTAAGACCAACGACAGTTTGTACGGTAGGTTTGTGTGCCAGATTACGTCATCTGTAGCAGTAAGATCTAAGAATACTCACCTGTTTTCTGTTTGGTCTGGAAGCCATTCCCAATGTAGGTAGAGAGAGCTAGCACTGGGTTTTGGTCTGAAACCTGCTTGATCTACACTCAGGATATCACTAATGTCAAGAGCAATTCTTTGAAGCGTAAGCCTTTCAAGTAATTTGTACATGCAGCTTAGCAAAGAGATGGGGTGGTAATTTGGTGAAAGTCAATTGTCTTTCCTAGGTTTTGGCAAGGTCTGTGCCAGATCTTTGGTATTTCAATCTCCTGAATGACTCTTGCAAGAAAGTTGGCTAGGCAATCATTGCCTGATAGGTTTTTTAGGAAATTGGGGGAGATGTTACCAAGCCCACAGGCTTTACCTATTTTCAATGTTTTGATTGCCCTTTCTATTTCATCTACAGTGAAAGGCTGGAAGTCGTCTTTAGTTTCAGCTGTGCACCATTTGTATTGCACCATTTCCCATTTCACTTCTCCTTTAAAATTTGTGGTTTTTATCCACTTATGTGACATTTATCATATGGGTAGCAATACTGTTTGGAGAGAATGGGTAATGGTGCTGTGTTGGAGAATTCTGAGCAGCACCAAGTTTTCTAATTAGTGCCCAGGCTTTATGGCTGGATCGTGACAGTTAGTTCAACAGTGGCTTGCTCCCATCTTACTCTTCTAGAAGCATTAAAGTTCTCTAAACGACATGCAGCAGTATCTGGAGGACCACTTTCTTCACATCGTTTGAGAAGTTCTGCACACTCCATCTAGGTAGGGAATGTAGGTATTATAACCACCTCTTGGAATAGAATTGGTGGCAGCTTTGTACAATGGCTTTTGTGAACTGCATGTTAGCTTCTTCAATAGAGATGTTGTGTGGGATACAAGAGACATAGGGGTCAGTGAATTGCATAAAGCTGGGCCAATTTTATTTCTGATAGTTGCACCAGGAGTTTTCATTTGTGTTCACAATAGGTATGATTACTCCAGCTTAGCTAAGGGTAGGATAATGTGGGAAGTTTTTCAATATACTGCTTATAGCTTGAAGCGGTTGATTGCCTGTGTTGGAGGTCCAGTTGAGGTCAGGGGAGTAGTCTTACCTCCATCAGGCAGTATTACAATTCATACACACAAGAAGGGTGAATGAAGATTGTATGGACAATTTTAATTCTGGCATTTCCTAACTGCTGAGTTCTTGCAAACCTAGTAATGTTCTTTTAACATAGTTTTGTGTGTGCTCCCGCTGCTGACAGATTACATTATGGGGGGAGGGGAGCATAAAAATTTTGGGGACCACTGTCCTAGAGAATATAGAATACATTTCCAGAATGTTGAGGCCCAGCTTCCTGTTCTGTTGTGCAATTTGTACCTGCAAAATTTGTGCTGTTTGCACACACAAACTGTGGGTACAAAATGTGGGCACAGATTTCATGTCCCTCCTGCCCCTAAAAAAAGAAAGAGGCTGCATTTTTAAAAATTGGCACTAAGCGCCAGATCCTCAACTGGTGTAAATCAGCATAACTCTCGTGACACTAAATTATAGTAATTGAGGAGATGGATCCATCATGTGAAGATTAGTATTACCTACATTCTATAGAAATAGGTCATTGGAGAAATGGATACACAAATGCCCAGCTTCTCAAAAAAATAGTCCACCCATCAGCTACGTAGGAGCCACCCCAGCACTGATCGTTGTATTGATTCTACTAAAGTTGCTCACCGACTTGAACAAACTTATTAGAGAACTAGGTAAACAAATCATGGTTTATCTCATGTTTTCCTGGACTATCTCTACTTTTTATGAAGATGGAAAAACCCTGAGGAACTCAAATAAAATATCTAGCTTCAGTCATGCTTTGTTGATTGTACAGACCCAGTACATTTTGGTGTATCTCTACCACTGTGCATAATCTAATGTATTATAGTGATGTCCCACACACAAAGATCACAATAATGGGGACAGTATAAATATGCCAACAATACTTTTGCAATATGTTTTTAAATATAAACTGAAGAATAGCAGATATTATCCAACAAGCTGGTTAAGTTTTCCACATTTATCTGCAGTCAGAAATAATGGAAATGTTCATCATTCAAACAATTTCTATAATGCTGTTTAAAAAATGGTAGGGAACCATTCACCCAGCTAGCCTAGAGCAGGCAATCAATAGGATATGAAATGGAAGGTTGTACAAAGCCACTGAGATTTGATGCCTTATCAAGCAGAACAAATCAGAGTCACAATTCTCAGAAGATTTTCTAGTAATTTGAGGTCCCCTGGGGATTCAAACCATCTGTATGAGTGAGGGCAGCAAGGACTTTTGTATGACATTTGTAAGAACAGTTGGGAAACATCCTGTCTTAATTAAACAACAATTACTCACGTCACTCTCATCTTTGTACTTGAGTTCCACACGCAGAGGACAATAAACCAAGCCCATATGCTAGTTGATAATGTAATACTGTCTTGGATAATTAATAGATGTGGAAATTAATGAAGAGTGAATCGCAAAAGACTTGGAGGTTTGGTTTAATTAAGCACCTTGAAGTTTGAAGAGTTGTTTGAAATCTCCAAGTTTCTTGCATTGTTTTTTTTGCAAGACTGCACTGGAAAAGTTGGGACATCTCTTGATAAATATTTTCTGGTTTCCTGTATCTAGAAACATGAGATTTTCCCCTTTTTAGCACTATTCTGGCGTGTCTACTCATAAGCCTGACTGGAAAAACAAATTAAGAGGGACTTGGTTTTTTTAGTATTATTATTTTTTTTAAAAACAACAACAAAAAATTGAAACTCAAAGCCTGGTTCAATGGACAAACATTTTAATTTTCACAGAAGTTCTTACAGGCCCCATATAGATCAGTACTCCATTGTGTTAAGCACCATACAAACCTAAAGAACAAACAAACTTTGGCCCACTGAACTGTACTAAATATTTACTTGGGATTTTTTCCTTAATGTAAATTAGTTCACCCATCCATAATGCAAATAAAGTGCTAGATGATGTATTAACAAGGGGCTAGGTTGAACCCTCCTGTAGAAAAATCTATTGAGAAGCATCAGAAAGAGAAAACCACTGGAGAGATTTCCCTCACGGAATTTACCCTAATTTGCTCTACTGGGAGTGTGGAGAGTTCTCCCCAGAAATTGAAAGTGAAGGTTCCATCCCAGAATCCACAGACCTCAGGGCTTTAGTTGGAAGTTAACAACCTCCATATGGTGTCCCTATACTTCCATATCAGATCAGGACTGCAAGAATAGAGCTGGGTGGGATTTTTTTTCCCCCCATCCTGTGAAATATTTTGAGATTTCAGAAACTTTTTGCTATCCAGAATCAGGATATAAAGTCAAAATTAAAAATCTGGGGGGAAAAAAAATGTTCAGGGCAATCAAAATGATTCACTTTGATCATTTCTAAATGCTTCATTTCAATGTCAACCATATGCAAATTAAATATACTATAATTATCTTACATTTAAATATTCTTGTTTTGAACTAGAAAACTGAACTTGGGTTTTTTTTAAATGTTGAAATGTGATGTTTTGATAATTATGAACTTTCCCCCTCCAAAAAAATAATTTCAAGCTGAGAAAGTTGCCTAAAATGATTTTTTCCCTTGAACAGTTTTGTTTTGACAAATGGGCATTTTTCAATTAAAACACACACACACACACACACACTCACACACTCACACTCATCAAAAGGTTTGCAACCATCTCTACCTTAGACTCTCTTTCTTCCTGACAGGATAGGTCCCTGAGAGGATCTCCATCATCTGTCACTGACCCTTGAATTCCTTAGTAAGTGAATCGTCAGCATGAAGAGTCCACACAAAATGTTTAGTTCAGCCTCAGGCTGTGTTTCTTTTATATATGGTTTTCTTACTGGTTGCCACATGGCGCAATAAAAGAACGCATTGCCCCTTGCCACCTCCATCCTACACCTGCCCTGAGTCATTGTGTGGGATCAGGGCCTGGACAGGAAAAATGGTACCAGGGAAATAGGTATTCCCATTCCACCACCACTACATGTGAGGAGGAGGAGGAGTTCTGTCCATGGAAAAACCCAGGTACACATGACAATCTGAACCTCTGTTCCAAGTACTATAGAAGTCAACATGAGCAACTGCCATAGCTGAGGCCGTGAAACCACTGGGAAGGTTTGAAACTGAGGCTAAAGTCATTACATTCATTGATTGCTGACTATTATTTTGATATGGCAGCAGATAAGCCAGTCTGACTGCCAAAGTGCATCCAAATGATTGGTGACTCTTTCAACCTGTACTGTCTGATTAAAAGTGGAATAAAATAAAGTAAACACATGCAAAGAACAACATTAGTATAGCTCAATAAAAATGTAAAACCTGTAGCAAATCAGCCTCCCCATCGCCAGATTATATGTACATCTGTTGAGTCATAGTCATAGAATTTAAGGTCAGAAGGAACCACTAGATATTTAGTCTCACCTCTTGTATATCACAGGTCACCAACACCAACAAGCACCCACACACTAACTCAACATCCTATACGAGACCAGAGTATTACAATCCACAGGAGACTAGACTAGCTTATTATGTACGACTTTCACAAGTTCAGAGTCTGGATGTTTACCCAACCTTCGAAAAAAAATTACCAGACCATTGCAGCCCTCTGTTTTGCTACTAGACATCGTCTGGTCAGTTGGATAGATGGACCACTCTCCCCTCCAGAACTTTTGTTGTAGCTACTGGGGTCATCTATTGTCCTGGATCTCACAGATCTTCATGATAGTGGGGTGGGAGAATTGGAAATAAAGTAACATTCCCCACATGGTATTGAAGAATGGAGCACCAAAGAACCACTCCATGTTACTGCCAGGAGGCATTTGTGTCTCACTGGCTCAGACAGAATACATAAATTTCAGTCACTTCACTTAAAAAAAAAAAGGCAAAATGGCTTCTGCTCATCCTTCTGTTCACTCAGGATATTCTTAGCGAGTCAGGAAAAGAGAAGAAGTAAAATGTGACCAATGAAAGCCATTGATCCCCTCCTCCCAGCTCCAAGTTAAAAACACCAAACACACACACACAGGAAAACATTGTCCTATTTGATATGAATTTTTGTAGAATAATTTCACATGTTCAGAAAACTGATTTCCTTTTAGTGATAAACCCAACAACGGCAAAACATGTTAATTACAGCGTACCGGGGGTGATTATGCTTATATCTCCCAGCTCTAGGCAGATGCTTTACATGTGGCATCTCAAGACACAAGTTTCTAGTAACAGCCTTCTACGTATTAAAAATACATGAATAAAAATGATATGCTTGTTTTATATTCTTCAATCAGACATTAGCATGCAATCAATCCCTTTCACATTTGTTCCATTGTCCTTGGATTTTTAAGGAAAAACACCAGTGACAGACAGGCTAACGTGTCTGACAGAATTTAAAACCTATTTTTCCTTGAGTGATATGTCCCACTGGACTATTCATCATATTTCAACCCCTAACAACCTCTTCATCAGTCCCTCAACCCATTCTGCTCCCATCAGATCAACATTAGCAGGTTCAGAAATGACATACTTAGTAGACAACTTTTAATTGGACTTTGTGCTGTGCTTCTTCATGACATATTCAAATGGTTATAAATGCAGCTTCATGAAGGACATCTGTTTATCACATGTTTATTAATCAGGAATTTTTCTATTCTTCCTGCACGCGTCTCTGAACTGTCCTGCCTTTGCTAGCTTCTTTTCATGGGAAATACAGTTGCTTTATGAACTATCTGGATTATTAGCCAAGATGCAGAAATAGTCCATGGCCCTCTGAAATGTGTTGGTATATGTGCACAGATTGTGGTGATATTTTCCATCTACGTATTTACATCTGCAATAACATCTTATTGATTTCCCTCTAACAGACAAATGCTCAAAAAAACTAGGACCTTGCATGGCTAATTAATATGTCATTTTTTACCACTTCTGCTCTATAGCATTTCAAACAATATATTGATGGATTGAAATTCGGTCACATTAGACTGCGCTTCTTAGACCTAGGAGTGTGTGTCATCATTACATGATGATTTTGGCTTTGAAATGAAACTCACAATTGGTTAATTCCCTAACCAACTTCAAATCTTAAGAGGAATGGAGTATGATGCAGTGAGGTAATACAAACATGATGAAAATGAGGTGATATTCACTAGCTGGCTTTTTTAGGAGGTCACATTTACTGGGCTTTCTCCCCACTCTGGAGACAGCAGTATTATAGGAAGGCCAAATGTTGCCTAGTTAGGGCATATCTACACTGCAGACATGGGATGTGATAGCAGCTCCTGCAGGCGAAACTAAACTAGTTTTAATCTAGCTAGTTTAGGTACAAGCCCATCCAGAACCCTGGGTAATTACTCAGGCAGGTAGCCCATGCTAAAACTTGTGCTACTGTGGCTTCACTGCTCTGTTAAAGATGAAAGCTAGCTTGGCTATGTCTACATGAGCCACAAGCATACCCTGCGATCACAGTATAGACATACCTTTAGTCCCACCCTCCCAGGCACCACATCCTTCACTTCCCTTCACATTTTCCATTGTTGTGAAACATACCCTCCACATGACTTCCAACAGACACTCATCCTCCATCTGCACTCTCCCTGAAAATAAATTTCATCCCATACTTGCTCCCCATAATGAGACATCCAAGCATGCTCCCATTAATTTAAACTCCACCCTGTTCGACATCCTAATGTATGTACTAATGGCTCACCATGCATTCCTTCCATAGGACAACTCCCCTCTGCTTGGAAGCAAATGCTTACAATACCATATGGTACCATTTCCTCTGTGAGAAACCTAGCCACCAAACCTGTTCCCTCACTTCTGAGTTCATCTCAGGTAACTGTAAGATAAAGTGTTTGATATGAAAAATCCCGTTTCCCATATCCGTGCTATGGAGTGTTCCACCACTGTGTCTCTGTAGCTCTAGTCAAGGGCAAAAGATTGTTTCTATTGTACTATGCACAGATCCAATGATGTAAAGGGTATCTAATTTCATACCACAACACTGGTGATGAATCACAACTACTGTCATTTATGCAGAATTGTAGAAATATATATAAATAAGGTCTACAGATTTCCTCTGCTGTAGTTATTTTCATCACCACAACCCTCCCCTTTGGTATTAATTGGCAGCCTTGTTATCAGTCTAATTAGATAGGCCAAGAATGAATGGGTGTACAGATTGGCCTACTCCTTGCCTACAGAGATTACCCTTCTAAATCACAGCTGAAGCCCATTGATAAAGCAGTACGATGGAAATATGCATTGGGGCACCGATCCATGCACATGGATAGAGGAGTTCAACCTCCAGAGATGTCACTGTAGTTTAGGAGGGACTAAAAAAGGCTGGGGACCAAGAGCCCATGAGTTTGAGTCTTCTGCTCCCTAATTTGTCTAACTCACAGGGACATTAAAACAATAAATATCTGGTACCATTTCTGCACTGGAACAAAATTGCATGTGGGTTTGTATTTCTAAGGTTAGCTTATTATAGTAGCACATGGGAATGGGTATCATTAAGAAGCTGGCAGCATCTTCCTGCATTCAAGTATAATTAGCGTGCACTCACCCTCAAGAGTCATTTGTGTTTATTACCCCTTTTCAAAATTCCTTTTAGTCTAAGCACAGTACGCACAAACAGTTCATGTGCTGCGAGTTTGTTGCTCTCCGCTTCTAATCTCCTTTTAGAAAACAGATTTTCCTCCTGGGGTAATAAACACTCTCTCACATATTCAGAAAGAAACTAAACATTCACATCAGCGGAGGAGTTAGAACAGGAGAAGAGATTGCCCCAAGAGGGTGAAGGCTGGAACTAGAGAATGAGTGGTGGCAGCAGATTACTGACTGATGCAAAAAGCCATGCTTCCTTTAGGAGTTTTATTCTTTTCACTGAGTTGACAGTAAGTTCAAGCGGGTAAAAGCTGTCTTACCTGATAGAGGCTACATTACCAGTTCAGTGCACAGTACTGATTGCTATGACTTAAGGGCCATAGCCCACGAGTCAGTGGATTTGGCTGTGATGTGCTGCCAAAAATTTTAACAAGGGCACAGCTGAGTGTCAAACAGCTCGAGTCTAGGATATGTGACGTTCCCTGAGTAAAATACTCTACCACCCATAAAATCCATTAGTCTAATATTCTCTCTCTCTAATATTTCCAATTGACTATTCCCTCTCCTTTTCCCGCCTCTCCAACTTCATCAATTCTTTCATCTGCAACCGTTTCAACTTGCAATGCTCCCCATCTCCACATCTTCTGAAGGTCACAATAAGTGATTCCTTACCTGACAGATATTTCTTGCCACAGCAGTGGAAGGCAATTATCCTTCAATCTTTCCTGGTGCCAGTGGGGAAGGCAGGATACTTGCACACAGGAGGTTGGGTTGGAGCAGTTCCCCTGTGATGTTGCTCTGGGTGGTCCGATGGATGCGATGCGTTGGAGGGGCAGAAGAACTACAAGCTCCCTTCCACCATTTGCTCTTCCAATATAAGAGTGCCGCTGGGCAAGTCGGGATGATAGCCAGGCTACATTTTCTGCAGGACTTGCACTCAGTCCTCCTCCTGATGCATAGTTGAAGCAGCCAGCTGGAGCTATATGGAGACTTCTGCATTCCTAAAGTGTCTCAGTTTGACATGTTCAAAAAGAAAAGTTTTGGCGTTTCATGTTCAAACGGTTTTTCATTTTGAAATGTTCGTAAATTTAGACTAAAACATTTAAAAAGAAACAGTCAAAATCAAAACGTATCAAAGTTATCAAAATGAAATATTGCTATTGATCCAAACCAAATGTGGGTTTTTTTAATTGACTTCTTGTCCTGTTTCAGAATGGGGGAAAAAACAAACTAAATTCTCACAGAGATAGGAAAACTATTCCCCATAAAATCCTATTCAAGACCCTTAGCTATAAAAGCATTGTGATGATTGTGCTAAAACTATTGTGGTTATAAAATATGCTTTCTGTGGACCCAGGATTACTTTTGTATTTCTTGTTATTTCTAAACACATCAGTAGATTGCATCCATCAGAATAGATGACCTGCAACCCTGCAGGCTTCCAGTTGTATAGAACCCGTGCTTTGTCAACCTGCCCAGTAGACGTACCAAAAAATGAGCTTTTGGTAACATACAGAAACAGAAAAAACACGCTTTGCTGTACTGTCTGAAATCCACTGCTGGATTGGTGTTGGCTTGTTAACAGAGTAAATTTCTAGCTTTTTTCCTTGTGAAGGCATCTGACTATGTAAGCATGTATTATCCAGTGCAGCCTGATTACTAGGGCTGAAAGGAACAACCAGCTGGGGTCTACTTCTGGAGCAGTGAGCAAGTGTGTAAGATTTCCATACACCTGAAAGCCAGCAGGGGACAACTGTCATTAGTATGACATAAATCTGAGATAGAATAACTTTTACTGTGTTGTTCTGGCATCAAGTCTCTCACTTGCTTAGCAGGTCTTGCTGTGGCTGCTTTGCTAACATCTGAACCAAGGGGGACAACTTATAAATTATTGAAGTTCAACCAAGAAGAGAGCTATATGAGTAATATAAAATGCTATTGATATAGGGGTCATCACCTGAGGGCTTTAAAGCAGCTACACCTGGCATGCTGATCTGAGGAGAGGATTTACATTTGCCCCTTTATCTCTGAAGAGGATGTGTATCAATAAAGATCTATTGCTTCATGGTGTGTTCCTGAGAAAGAACCACACTTGAGGCTAATACGCTATGTATTAATATTTGGCACTTTGAAGTGGCTTGACAAGCATAACAAATTTAACTATCACCTCTCTGTGGTAAATATTATCTCCATTTTATACGTGGTGAAACTGAAGTGGATTTTATATGACAGGAGGCAAGGGAGGGAGTCACCATCAGAGCAGGCATTAGAACTCAGGAGGAGATCTTGTTTCCCATGTCTGTGCTCAGACTGTGTTAGACAGTGACCCTTCCATATATGTAAAGCATAATTTGTTGAAAGCCAGATGTTTATAGTAAAACATAATCATGTCATAAAGCTCGCTGGTATTTTTATCACTTGCTTTATTGAATCAGGCACATTACAGAGGCACTGGCATAATAACTATTTTTAAGAACTTATTTCAGAGGTGAGAAAAGTTATGGAGAGGACAGATTTGTATACATAATTGCGTTTTGTTACACAATTTGGACCTCCAGACTGTATATTTATTTTTTCAGAAGCTTGCAAACTTCTCCATACAGCTAATAGGCCAGAGCCTTAGCTGGTGTAAATCAACACAGGTCAACAGAAGTCAATGAAGATATGTAAGTTTACAGTAGTAGAGGACCTGTCGCAACGTCTTATACTTTGGAAAACCACTTTACATTCAAGGATGCTTCATACAACTTCCATTGTGTTGCTGCTGCTGACGAAAAGTGACAGCTAAGGAAGAAGAAGTCCCACATTGGTTCACAAATCCCTAATAGTGGAAAAAAAGATAGCTTTGAAAAAAAGATCCTTGAAAAACCTGGTTGTTAAGTTTAAGTATCTTTGGAGTCCACTGTATTAAATGCAAAGGTTAGGCATTACTGTGGGCCAGGATTGCATGTTATCTCTCTAGGGGTGAGAAGTGATGTGAATCCTGGGAAGTGTTATGAACTTCAAAGGATTGTACTGAAGAGTGTGCCAAAGAAGAATGGACTTTTGAGACAAACCATATCAAGTAGTTTGCCTGGGGAATTTCTAGGGAGAAGTGAATGCAAATTCCCTCCCCTCCTCCCCACTTATGCAAAAGCCCAGTCTTTGAAGCTACACCCTGAGGAGGGGACCACTGTCTACTGATTGCCTGTTCCTGAAGTCTCAAGATAAAAGGCCCAAGTTGTATAAAGAAACAGATGAACTGACTGCTGGCTGTGCTTGTTCTGATGTAAGTCTGTTTTAAACTTGAAACCACAGAAAAAGCCTGTGTGGGGTTTGAAGGACTGACTCCTGCCAGAGCCTCTGATGGAGCTGGGGGATAAGCTCCTTAGCATGTATGTAGGTTCTTTTATTGTTTTAACATATTTTGTTTGTAATGCTTTCACCTTCAAAATAAACATGCTTGCTTATAAAGCATTGTGTGGTAACTTAACTGTTGATAACAACACTTTCATAGCCTTCAAAGGGAAAGCAAAGCATAGACACTGGCCTGTTTAGGAAGTCTGAGTTGCTGGGGATATCGGAGTCTATTCAGCCTGGAAAAAACCTTGGTCAGAAGACAAAGAGATGCACGTCTTTACTCAAGGGGGTGACAGCTGAGAAGCCAGTAGCCTAGAGTGGGGGCCTTCGAGGGACCACGGAGAAGGAATACAGGTGCAGTTGCCCTTAACTGCAACAAGTTCAGTCAATATTAAACATTTGAGAAGTGCAGCTTTGGCTCTTCCAGAAGTTGATTTAAATAAAAATTCTTGTCATAAAATAATTGAGTTGAGTGTACTTTCAATAGGAAAGTTACTGTGAAGATGTGTAACAGTCTTCTGCAGAAAGCATCCTGATAACCACATAGAGTGGTTTGCAGAATAGACACTTTGACATACATACAGGAGTATGACACACAGAAATATGATTTAGAACTCTTTTAATCTGTATATACAACAACTATGAGGGCAATTTCTTGATACTAGGTAAAAGCCTAAAAGCACATGCACTAATAAAATATAATAGAAATACCAAGATAAAAGATGTGTACCTCTAAGGCTAAGTAAATAGTTAAATTTATACCTTCTGCCCAAATTATGGATTAGTGAATCAGATACATGAACCACTGTACAACCTTTTCTTCCTTAGCTAGCACTAGTCAATATCAGCAGAATAGAAGTTTTATGGGCTACTCTAAACTGACTTAACTCCACTGACTTCTGCGCAGCTATGCCAATATACACCAGCCGAGGACCTAGCCCATTATCGGTTTGAAGAAGTTTTCAAGCCTCTGCAGGAAAAGATGTAAACAGTAGCTAGCAAACTGTATAATGAGACACAATAATGTTAATAAAACTCAATCATCTGACTATTATGTCTCTCCTTTGTGATACATGCCTAAAAACAGTCGTATGTCCAGGACTACTTAATATGCCTGCTTCAATAAAGCATGAGTAAATGCATGAATAAAATACAATATTGTATAGACTTTTCAGTAATTTATTAAAATACTACACTATACTACAAATACTATACCATCTCAGGACGTTTAAAAAGTTGGATTTAAAACAGAAATATTGACCCAATGTGTTTCAGAGTGACTCCCAAATACCAGTAGGTAATCAGGAAAACCAAAACTAAAAATAACAAAACTACATTCGGTGCTAGCTACTTGAAGAGGTTATTTTAAAATGCTCAACTTACATTAGACCAAAAGAATTAGAATTATCCTGGCATTCTGCCTTCAACACACACAGGCTGCAACCAAATATTCTAATCCCTGTGTTTACAACTGGGAAAACACCTCAGTCCACATGGTTTCATCTCTGATCTGCCATGCAGCCTAGTCTGTGGGCTATAGCCTTCATTATTTGCTGCTCTCTTTCCCAAATAAAGGCCAATGCTCCTTCTGTTAAGCTGCTTCGCACACGTATTGTATCCAAGACATTTCTGCTGGCAGCCATTGATACATTTTAGCATAACAATAGGTTCTCTCAGGTGGGCAGCCCACATTGATAATCTGCTGCAGATCAGATATTGTTGATTTGCTTGTTTGATGACATCAGTGCCTCTCAGAGGTCCAGAGAGGCCTGGGCCACTTCCAGCTTTTGAGGCCCCTAGCCATAATAAAAATACAAAAACGACAACACATGAAAACAAAATAAGGCACCAAAAAAAGAGTGAGACATAATTTGAATATATTTTTATTTCACAAATGCTTTTCTGGTCCGATAGGGATGTGCATAAAAATGAGTTTCGAAACTTATCAAATGCCAAAAAATTAACAAGTGTTTAAATTTAAGGCCCCGGCCAAATTATCCTCCTGTCCCCACCCCAATTGGCCCTGTCAGTGCCAGTAGACATATCAGTAGCAGAGGTTTGACTGGTGTACCTCAAGGCCTTGCAAGATCTTGGGAAGTTGGATCTAGGGGAGTCACTATGATCACAATAGACGCTCACTAATTACCCACTGCAGGTAGCTAGAGAAAGATTACTCCCCATAGGCCCCCATCTAGAGAAACACTTAAGCATCGAGTGTTTCATGCTTTTAAAGAAGGGTGAAGATGAGCTTTTGGGATTTGTAGGGAAGGGCCTGCACCAGCAAAGCACTGAAGTATGTGCTTAATTTTAGGCATGTGATTAGTCCCTTTTGACTTCAGTGTGACTAGTCACATGCTTAATTATATAAAATACGCATAGTTATGCAAGATATTAAAAAACCTCTCTCTATATTTTGTTTGTTTGTTTGCTTTCAACTAAAGATATGTAACAAGTTCCATTGTTGCTTGTGATCTGGTCGGGAAATAACAATGGCGTTGCAGGTACCCAATCTACTCAGACATCAAAGACTTCCGTGTTATACTAAATGGGCAGGCAGCCACTTTTGCAGAGCTCACATAAGAGATGCAGCCCAATGAATATAACTAAGCTCCCTAGCAAAACAACAGAAAGTTGTTGAGCTATTGTTTGTATTAATCACCCGACTGTATTTGAGGCAGACAGCATGTCTTGTATTACTGAACATTCAGGACTAGATTCTGATCTCCATTACACTAGTGTAAATTCTGAGTAATTTGGTTTGATGAAGCCAGCAAAGTTACTCTGGGTTTATCCTGGTGTAATGGAGACCAGAAACTGGTCCAGAGTAACTGATGCAATGCATCTATTAAATGACAGAAGTATAGAAAGCTACAAAAGGATTTAAAGCAAACGGGTTGAAAATCAGGCAGTGCCTTTTCGAGAGCTGAACAGATAATTTTAGTATCTTATATAGTTTTGGTCATACTGTTTCCTTTGGTCTTTGTTCCTTATGAATTATATTTATCTGCCTTTCCTGAAATGTAATTTTTATCTGACTTCATAATCCTGTTTGTTACATCATTGTTATTTTCACAAGGAGGACATAATGAGCAGGTTGTGATTACTTGTGAGGAATAAGTGTTAGAAGCTCATTCACCCCAAAAAACCAAGGATCCTATTCTCATGAAAATGTTGGTGAGTGCTAAATAATTAGGGAAGAGAAAGACAAATAGAAATGACTGGCTATATAAATAAATTTGTCTATAAAGAGAATCTTTAAAAAAAACAACTCAGAGGACATCAACTCTGCTTTAGCCATTGGGATAAGCTGTGATCTAGGGTTTAATCCCACCTGTGCTAAGCACTCCTGTGACCGGGGTCCAATGGGGGCCAGCTGAGGTCATTCAATTAACGTGAATGGCAAAGAATGGGGCAGATAATCCCCCAAACTGGTGGATATTATCAATACTTAGATTTACCAATCCAGCATAAAGCAGTTTCTTAATTACCTCTCTGGTTGTCCAGAAGCCAACAATACAGTTCCCTTAAAGTAACCCAGCCTCAGGCCTCCATCCAGGTACCCAAGTCAAATATGATGAAAATTTCTGAAAATCTTATTTCATCATGTAAAGGAAAAGGTTCTACCAATCCCAAAAGATTGAACATTTTACCTCCCAGATTAACGACTATTCCAGATTTTACCCAAATGCATGCTTACAGCCAATTCTTATGAACTAAACCAAAAATTATTAAAAAAACAAAAGAAAGAGAGAATGGTTAAAAGATCAATATACATACAGATTTGAGTTCAATTCTTGAGGTTCAGATTCATAGCAGAGATGATGAGCTTTCTAGTTGCAAAGAGTTCTTTTAGAATTTAGTTCATAGGTTATAGTCCAATGTCCAATAGCATATCCAGGGTGTACCAGCTTAAGTGGATTCTCATCTTGTTCCTCAAACTTCCTCTGATGAAGCTTAAGCAGATCTGAGATTAAAAGGATCAGGACCAAAGGATCTTTTATACAATTTCAGGTCTTCTTGGACAAGTTCGAGTCCCTCGGGGAACAATAAGTAATCAGGGCATCTTTGAAGTGGGTCCATCACCGGTACTTATCTATACGAATTAACATAAGACAATTACCTGTTCCTCCACTATTCACTGATATTTGCTATACATTTCAAAGAGAGATGACTATCCTGTGTTTACAATTCATTTAAACGCTAGGATGTTCCTTTGATCTCTGAACTATCAGAATACTGCACAGACAGGGACTCTTGATTACATTGTTGACCACTACCCATATATATGTAAATACACAAAACCATAAACATTATCTCCACACATGTCTTTAAGAGTTGAATCTGAGTCATTTGTTTTGCAGGATGTTTAACCCTTTCTGGCCATGCCACACCCCCCCAAACACACACAAAAAGGCATTCAGCATTCTTAACTTGTACTGAATTTAGTGAAGTTCTATGCACTCAGCAATTCACAAGAGATTCAGAATCTGGCAGGATCAAGGTCTTAGGGATTACATGCTGGAGAGTGGCTTCTGACTGATGGAAGAAGCAGTGTTTTCTTCAATCTACTAAGGTCAGTTTTGGGGTAGACTGAACTACCCCACTCCTTGTTGATGGGTAGGTCACGTAATACCAGCCTTTGCCTTGGATAGGAGACGCCCCCGTGAATGCCCACTTTCATCCAGACAGGTTGCACTCTTTATAACAAATTGTACACATCAGATTTGTCCATGGTACACCTGCACTCCACCGACAACAGCAGAGCTACCTTAATTCAGTCCTGCATTTCCAAGATTCTGCTAAAACAGCGTCGCTTGTTCGTTCAAAGTTATCTTTAAATAATGGGTTAAATTTGTTACATTTACAACCTATGCCCTCCTGTTAATTCAGAGGTGTAATCAGCCATGGGACTGGGGAGCAGACTGGCAGTTAACTTGCCCCAATGTAGTTTGAGTGAGAACAAGAATAACTGCACACATTTTGGGGGCCTTATATTTAAAAAAGTAAAGTTCTGTGTTCAGCTTCTTTTGCCGTTAGCCGTTTAAAACACAGAAGCACAGGGCTGTGGATTTGGAATCTTAAGTGGATGAACATTTGAGTCCTCACCTCATAATGTGACGGAGGCTTTGAGGCATCATGTGGTTTAACAAAGAAAGCCATTACAGTTGAAATGAAAAACTAACTAAGGTGCTGTATGCTAATATAGAGAGATATCATAATTGGGCAACAAATTTCAATTCTAGTAACAATAAAATCTTCCTTTGAAAATATTCCCATTAAAGTCTATTTTATTCCTTATTTATCAACCTGCTCATGTTTGCAGATGCTAAAAATACATTTAGTGGAAATGATTTTTGCCAATAAGATGCTTTATCTTATTTGAGGCCAAGAAAATAATTTACAACTATGTAATCCTTTAAGGGGTGAGAGACTTTCCCTTTAACCTTTAAAATGTTTTTATGTTTTATGCATTACTGCATCTTTTTAAAGGTTAAATACACGGTACCAAGGGAATAACCCACAATCCTTCACTTTGCCCCTTTCCTTTAGACCAGATTAGTTTTATGCAATTTGCCAGGATTTAATTATATATTTCAGATTCCCTGATTGTTTTCATTAAACTGAGAAGTTCAGAAGTTAATGTCTGCTTTTCATCTTGCTGGCTTTTTGCATTTTTTATATGCAAGAGAGAGAGTTCATGGTAGAGGAATTTACAACACTAATCAAAGGCCACTGCCTCTTCTTTTTAACCCTGATACAACTGGGTCAATGTCTTCTGCAGGTTGAAATTTAGCTTTTGCCTTAATTTTCATGAGAGGTATCCTTGGGAATTACAGTGCGCATCACTGAAAACCCAGCAGTCAGTATATGCAATAGTAACCAGAATATCTTCCTCTACTTGGAATATGATACATAATGTAGCTGAACCTGCAATCAGGACCTGAATCAAAGACCATTGAAATCAACAGGAGTCTTAGGATTTTACTTGTACCCATGGTAAAGTCTAGGAACTGTTTGTATCTAGGTCCACAGAATGTAAAGTTTCAGAGGAACAGCCGTGTTAGTCTGTATTCGCAAAAAGAAAAGGAGTACTTGTGGCACCTTAGAGACTAACCAATTTATTTGAGCATGAGCTTTCGTGAGCTACAGCTCACTTCATCAGATGTAACATCTGATGAAGTGAGCTGTAGCTCATGAAAGCTCATGCTCAAATAAATTGGTTAGTCTCTAAGGTGCCACAAGTACTCCTTTAACATCTGATGAAGTGAGCTGTAGCTCACGAAAGCTCATGCTCAAATAAATTGGTTAGTCTCTAAGGTGCCACAAGTACTCCTTTTCTTTTTGAGAATGTAAAGTGTGATCCACAGATTATCAGTTGTTTGTAGATCTCTCCCTGCTGGTTCACATATTCAATCACATATTTTAAAGAAAGTGTGCTGGTGGATTGGAAGAGAACATGCTCCATCAAAGGAAAAGCTGCAGAATCATCAACTTACTTGATAATATTGGATTTCTGTAGCATAAAGTAATTTAAAATCAATCATTATTTAGACTAGTGAGAGGAAAACCTCAAAAATTGAGCAGTTCTGTTAGGAAAAAAATGCCCACCAAAATAAATAATATATATCAGTAGCTTCTCTGAACCTCATCCAAACTTTGATCTGTAAAATGTGGCAGTAAATTTCCCAAGGGCAGGTCCATTGGTAAGATTATAGAACTTCCTCATTCTGGTGCAGGTAAAACCACAGCAACAACAATCTTTCTTGTAGTATTTTGGCACCAATCATGTATATTTACACTGTGATATCTCTCTCCAGACGTAGTTCCAGCGTGAGGCAAGGTTTAGTAATCTGAGTTAAGTAGAAGTACAGTATGTAAAAGGAAGTCAGTTCTGCTTTTTTGAAACAGAAAAGATGGTTTTGGTAGAGTTTGCAGTAAAAATAATTGTTTAATCTGGTTTTTATTTTATCTTAATCTTTCTGTCAGTTTCAGATTTGGACTCAGGACTCAAGGTGAAGTATTTTGGAACGGATTTCTTGTACTTTCAGTTTGAAGGTTCAGTAACTGCTTGTGAATAGCAAACAGCGAGAACTCTTCCCTTGTATGAGAAGGTCAGTTTTGAAATGGAATGAAACAAAGCAGAAGTTGGCTCTTTGAGCAAAGTCAAAATGCAATGTTTCATTTTCACATCAACGTATTGGCTCAAACACCCATCAGAAACTGCCTGGTTCTGATTGGCTGCTCCAGTCTTCCACTACTTCTGGGATTTTTTGTGTTTGCTGTAACAGAAATGCAGTTTGTGGACTAGCACAGCATTGCAGAAGTTCTACACAATCGTTTTTCCATAGAAAATACATATTTTGATTCTGATATTGCAGCAGGAGACCATTATCCTGTTGCAGTCCACTGACATTGTGTTTCATACCATAGCAACCCTCGAGTGACCAACACTTTTGTTTTTGAAAGAGGATTTGTTAGGTCATATGAAACAGTGTAGGGGGAGAGGGACTATTTCACTGAATTTATTTCTTACACCAGGAATATCATTTTTCCTCTTTGGGAAAGATTTAAATTCAGTCTGAGTCTCTAGGCAGACTTTTCACCGATTCTGAGAGCAACAGACCTTTTTGTAGACTTCTTGTAGAAATCATAATCAGCACAAATTATTCCTTGCAGATTTTTAAACTAGAGCAGTCTAGGCTACAAGATTTAAAAGAATTGGCAACAAATTTTCTATGGGAAGTTGTCAGAATGTGACAGGGACTGATTCTGAGCACCTGTTGAGCACACACACCTATTAAATTCAGTGGAAGCGTAACGTGCTTAGGACCTCATGGGATATGAACAATAGAATGTACCAAAATATCAAGGGTACCTTGCACTTGCATAGTAACTTTCTTTCCAGCATCTCCAAGCTCTTTGCAAACACTGAATCCCAATTTACTCCACTGTGAATCTGGAGCAACTCCTCTGAAGTCAATGGAGTGACTCTAAATGTCTATTGGTGCAGTTGAGTTCACAGTTTGGCCCTAATTAATTAGCCATCCTCATGCACTGTGAGGTGGTTGAGAGATATTTAGGGATTGTGTTACTCACCACTGGGTTGGAAAGTGGCAACAATTTAACAGTTCTAGTAATACTACATAGCAACGTAGGGAAGGAGATGAAAAACGTCATATCCATTTGAAACTGCAGGGGGAAATTGAGGCCAGCAGGATATAATTTCCTGCCTCAGCATTTGATCAAGACATTATGGTTAACACCCCATCGATTACAAAAAAAAAGGTCATGGGATCTTTATTATTGCAATTAATCCATTTTCTGACTCCTGTAAAAGACAGATTTATAGTAAGTTTAAAGAATAGGGAAAATTCACAACATTTCTGCTGAACACCTCTGGAAATATAGAGCTGATGGAGGCTGCTGCTACCAGAGTTGGGCAAATTTTTACTACCAAAAATCTTTTTTTACTGTGGAAAAAATGCAGATCTGGGACCACCAAAACATGTTATGACTGAACATTTCATCAAATTGTTTTGGTTAAAATAAAAACTCTTAATTTCTTAATTTTAAATATTTTTGAATTATTTTTACATTCTGAATCACCCAATGTGGATAACCTGATACCAGGCACTTTTGGGACCACTGTGTTTCCTGCCCTTGGTTTATTTGGCCTTGCATCTGTGCATTTAATGACCTGATATTAAACCACCTCCAGTAACTGCACAGATTAGGCTCATAATTTCATACCTAATTTAATTGAAACCGTCTCTTAAATTGCAGCAAGGGAGATTTAGGTTAGACATTAGGAAAAAACTTCCTAATTGTTAGGGTAGTTAAGCACTGGAACAAGTTATTTAGGGAGGTTGTGGAATCTCTGTCATTGGAGGTTTTTAAGAACAGGTTAGACAAACACCTGTCAAGGATGGTCTAAAATAATAATTAGTCCTGCCTCACTGAAGGAGACTGGACTAGATAACCTGTCTCAGTCCCTTCTGGTCCTACATTTCTATGACTCTTCTAAAGTGTCACTATAAGGCTTATATTTTAAACACCTCATTGATATGAATGGGACCAAGTCACAACTCTCAGAGTTGTTTGCAACTATCTGCAGACACAGAAAAACACCTCACCTCTTCGTTGGGTTCACATTTGGAAGATAATCTGCTTTGTAACCATGAGGGCTAGATTTCTTTTATTAAATCAAAGCCCGCAATTCACAGAATCCATATCTGTCATTAGGGTTGCATAATTACATGAAACAGGCTGGATCCAGCCTTCTGTCCTGGTATCAATAATATGAGCTAATTTTAATACACACCAGTATATTAGATCTACTATGAATTTGTATCTCATTATAATTAATAATACTTTGCATTTACATACCACCTTTCATTTGAGTGTCTCAATAAGAATTCTATAGCTGGGTATGCATTATAATGTTCATGCATAGATGAACAAAAATGAGATACTCCAAGGTTTACGTGACTTACCCAAAGTTGCATAAGAAATTAGTAGGAAAGTTGGAAAGAGAACCCCGTTCTCCTTACATTCACACCCTCACATTAGGCATCCCAACATATTGCTTCTCCTCAGCATCTTGCTCTGGAGTTATGGGTACTTGGTTGTTCACAAAGAATAGATCCCTTTTTGGTTCATTTTCAGTTTGATGGCATTGGCTTTAATTGCACTTCCTTTGTCCTTGACCACACTCTCTACTTCACACACTCCTCTCGCTCTTCCTCAAAGAGTGCTGACGTTTGTTTATATTTACAATTTAACAGAAGTGGAAAAGATCCCTTGGGATTGCCTGCCAGTGTTTGCTGAATCTTGCACAACTATTGTCTGATTTTTCCGCTCATGCGACTTCCTCTGCCCTTCTAATCATCTTTCCCATTGCAATAATTCATTGTTCTTCTGAGCACATGGGGAAGACTGAAATCAAAATTCAATGAAGCTAGAAAATCAATCTGAACTTCAGCCCAATGCTACCAATAATTAATCTTTCATTTAAACTGGTTAATTCACCAGGGCTGCCCAGAGGATTCAGGGGGTCTGGGGTCTTTGGCGGCGGGGATCCTCCCGCCTCGGGTCTTCTGGGCACTTCGCCAAAGACATGAAGTAGAAGGACCCCCCGCCACCGAATTGCCCCTGAAAACTCATGTGGGGGGCCCCAAAAACTCTCATAGGGGCCCCTGTGGGACCCAGGGCAAATTGCCCCACTTGCCTCCCCTTCTAGGCGGCCCTGTAAATCACACACACACACACACACTCTCACTCACTCCAAGTAGTGTTGTATATCAGAATGGTGTTCTCCTAGCATCTTTTCCTTTACTGGTAGCATTTGCCCATCTTGACTGGCTTAGTGGTGGGATCTTAATGGCAGCTTATTAGTCAACCAGTAGCTACTGAATTCCAGTCTCTGAGCACAGAAGACCCTTGTGATCCCATAGCACTGCATAAGCCAAATTCTTCCCACGTAAATAGAAGCAAATAGTGATGTTACAATAGTGATAAATATGGCCCTGTGAACCTCAGCAGAGTTGCTGAACTGCCCTGGTATTATTCCCTTTTTTAAAGGGGCTCAGATCTACAGATTTTATAGGAATGGTCTTATATAAGTAATTACCTTGAAAAGATTTCTTTTTGGGGGGAGTGGGGGGTAAATAATAAAAAAAGTCCCTATAAAAAAGGTCAGTTTTTTCATGAAACATCTGGGACACAAAAATTCATCCCTAAAAAAGAAAATCCCTCATTCTTAGCTGCTGTCTTTATCTTTTCAACTTATTTACATTTTGTGCTTCCGCTTATTACTTCTTGGTGATTAAATGGTTTCAGATTTATAGGGTTTAACCCAGAAAAATGCTCAGCAGTGGCCAGGTTTACAAAGGTATTTAGTCACCTAACGATGCAGATAGGAGTCTAGCGGAATTTTCAAAAGCTCCTAAAGCTGGTTAGGCACCTAACTTCCATTGACAATCCATTTTAAAGTCAATGGCAGTCAGGTTCTAAGGCTCAGATCCTCAGAGGTATTAGGCTACCTAACTCCTACTGAAATCAATGGGAGTTAGGTATCTAAATACCTTTGAGGATCTGGGCCTAACTCACTTAGGGGATTTTGTTAATCCCAATAGGTACCTTTCTGCATCCTTAGGTACCCTAAATACTTGCATAAATCTGTTCTCAGGTGCTCAGGGTTTGGCCCAAGCACAGTATTGTAGTACATTTCAAATGAAGGATACCAATATTTTTACAAGCATTTAAAGCCATTTATAAGTCCTGCACCTGGCACTCATTTGGGAGATAATGGGACCCACTGCAGGAACAAAAAAAAGCAGGATGTAGCCTTAAGATCACTTCCCCCCACCGCCCCACCCCAACACTGTAGAATGGAGTGATACACAGGGACCCAACCAAGCTTGAATAATCTCTTAACCAAAGGAAACTGAAGAAGGTATTTTTTCTGTTACTTAGCAAGCAATTATCCAACCTGGAATTTGGGATGGACAGCATGCAATCAATTCACAACAGGAAGTTGGTTAAGACTAATCGATCATAATGACCACAACTCGTCCGAAGCTCAGTTTTACATCCCACCTAACAAATACTGTTGGTGAATTAGACCTTGTCAAGGAAAAAAAAACAAAAGGGAGTGGTGGGAGAAATGAATGAAATATTTTCCAGAGAAAAAATTTCAACCAGCTCTAAGTTGTTTGAAAAAAGGAGAGAGAGGGAAAGAGTTTTGTGAAAGTATTGTCAATAGTTTTTCCTCTTTTCTTAAATCTCATAATGGTAACATTTCAACTAGCTGTATTGTTGATAGACATTGATCCATCTTTCCAGGCACCCTTTGCTGATAAGGGCCCTGATTCAGCAAGGTAGTTAAGCTTGGCCTAGCTTCTAGCACGTGAGTGAATTCAATGGATCTACTAATGTGCTTATAGTTAGGCAGGTACTTCACTATCTTGCTGAATCAGGGCCAACACTAGGTGAGGAAAAGCAAGTGAGGAAAAGGTCATTTATTTGATGGGAAGTGCAACGAGAGTTACCATGGTGCCACCTTCAGGGAGATAATGTAGAACAAGGGTCGGCAACCTTTCAGAAATGGTGTGCTGAGTCTTCATTTATTCACTCTAATTTAAGGTTTTGTATGCCAGTCATACATTTTAATGTTTTTAGAAGGTCTCTTTCTATAAGTCTAATATATATAACTAAACTATTGTTGTATGTAAAGTAAATAAGGTTTTTAAAATGTTTAAGAAGCTTCATTTAAAATTAAATTAAAATGCAGAGCCCCCCTGACCGGTGGCTGGGACCCGGGCAGTGTGAGTGTCACGCGTGCCCTAGGTTGCCTACCCCTGATATAGAATTACCCTGGACTTATTTGCCAATGAGACACTGTGCATTGGTGCTGGGATCAATTTTTCATTCTGCATTAAATAAAACTGTCACTGGGATTTGCAAAGCAACCTAAAGGAATGATTTGAGACCTGCAGCTTAGTCAGCCTATTAATATTGAGAAACAGTGGCTGGTCTGAATTTATATCTAAAAAGCAACAAAAATTACAACCACAATTTCCATCTTTTTCAAACCATAAACAATAGAATCCTGTCTTAGATGTTTGTGTGGAAAAACTAAAAGGCTACACAAACACTTTCCATTAAAATATTATATATATATATACACACACACGAACTTCACACATCCCCGCTGTCATGAAATAAATGGATTTACACCAGGGCTGCATTTGTTTGTATGTTTTTAGTGAAGGGAGAATAATAAAAGCACATTCCACATGTTCTGTATTTTCAAGCTGTCCCCTAACATAAGCATTCCATTAATACTCAGCTAATTACAAACGTATATTCATTCCCAGAATTATAGCTGGAGAGGTAGGATGGCTCTTTTTATTTCTCCCATGGAGCTTTGTCCCTATATTCTCTTTTGATCCCATGCCCTGTTTGTAATAGGATGTATACAGTCAAGACTCTTTTTCTGAAAGCTCAGTCAGTATCCCCATGAAAGGGCTCTCCAGGGTCTTAGCAAAGTATACTATGTTGTTAGTACTACTCTGGTTTAATCAGATATTTGGTCCAGATTTTTGGCAGTTACTCTAATTTAGACTTCCTGGCTGTAGCCCCAAATTTCAGCCAGACCCCTGACACTCTCCCAGTGCTGGGAATTGCTGAAGATGTGTACCGTTGCACAGAAGTTGACTGTGACAGCTTTAGTCTAACCAGGGCTTCTCCAGTTATGGACAAAGCCTGTTTCTTACCCCTTTGTTTCACTGGATTGGTTCAAAGGGGATAAAGCAAGTGGGAGGGTACAATATTGTCCCTTCCCTAGTCCACAGTGTCTTGAGAAAAATAAATGACAATTTGTATTACACTAGTGCCTCAAGATTCTAATCCTATTGTGCTAGGTGCTGTACACATTATACACGAGCACAAATATTCCTTGCTGTACCTCCGCTGAAGCCAATGCATTTACGTCAAGAAAGAATTTGTTCTTCTAGAAAGGCGCCTCCCAGCCTTTTTGAGTTTACAAACAAATTTAAACCTCGACTTACCAAGTGGGTATAATAAGCAAGAGGAAGGAAACGGGGGATGTCAAAGATATGGGGAACAGCAGCAGAATGTGAAACTACAAGGATTGGCTATGTGCAGAACTTGGTGGTCCTGAGTCATTTAATTTGTTTTGGGGTTTTTTTTAAGATATAAATGAACAAAAGAGTAAGACATAGCTGCTAAATGCTGCCCTCTTTCAATGGTAGGATTGCCAACTTTCTACTTGCACAAAACCGAACACACTTGCCCCGCCCCTTCTCCGAGGCCCCAACACTGCTCACGCCATCCCCTCCTTCCCCTGTCGCTCACTCTCCCCACCCTCACTTGCTTATTTTCACCGGGCTGGCACAGGGAGTTGGGAGGGGGCAAAGGCTCCGGCTGGGGGTGCAGGCTCTTGGGTGGGGCCAGGGATGAGGGGTTTGGAGTGTAGGAGGGGCATCTGGGCTGGGACCGAGGGGTTCTGAGGGTCGGAGGGGGGCTCCAGGCTGGGGCAGAGGGCTGGGGCACGGATGGGTTTGAGGGCTCCTGCTGGGGGTGCGGGCTTGGGGGTGGGGGTTGGGGTGCAGGAGGTTGCTCCAGGCTGGGGCTGAGTGGTTCAGAGGGAGAGGGCTATGAGCTGGGGCAAGGGGAGAAGGCCCTAGATGCAGGTATTTCTTTTTTCTTTTCTTTTTTCCCCCCAGTTTTTGAATACACACGTGTAATTACCAAGAATTCACTGCAGCAGTGTGAAGGCCCCCGAGGAGCAGCAAAAAAAGGAATTCCACTTCCCCTGTGTACCACACAATGCTGCTGACAAGATGCTTGTCTGCACAACAGTATGGAAGGAGATTTAGGGGAGTGGCCAGTCTCTCTACCACTCTGTGAATCCACTAGGCCTAAACTCCTACATAAATGGAGTAAAATATCCTGAACTGAGAAGCAGCAAGGCACAGGGGATGTGACTCACGAGACCTGGATTCCAGTCCTGGTTCTACTGTTGCCCTGCTAAGTGACCTTATGTAAGTCTATGTGCCTCAGTTCCCCTATTAATGTTGGGCATTGTGCAGGGGTAGATGGGGAGCAGCCTTATCACAACTGAAAAGCTTATAAAATGTCAAAACTAGAGGGCCATTCTCAGCAACTCCATAAGAAGATTTCTGCTTTTTAGGGCCAGCTCTCCCGATCTGGCATCATACAATTATTCAAGCACCAGGTATTTTGAAACAACATATGCCATTGAGTTCATTATGATGGGAAATATATTGCAAGTGTATTTTAGATCCACATTACTGTAGGGGTTTTTCAGTGCAGCTGAATATTATACCACATGTACTGATTCCCCTGGATGCACTGACTTGTCTACATTTTCTTGTTAAACAAAGCTCTCCAATTTTAATTCAAAGGGCTGACCTCGAGTAACATTCTACCAGTCAGTCTCTGACCTGATCTGTTGCTTGTCACTGTCACATTAAACTGACTTCTTAGTTTCAATTGGTCTGCATAGCAGTTAATGCAGAGTATAGGAGGATTGACTTTGATTAACAGTTTACTTCCACATTTACAGAAAAAGCAAGATTCCCCCACACACACCTCTTTTCCCACCTCCTGAAACAGGCAAGAAGATACACAGAGAGAGGGAAACCCAGCTAGATGAAGTCCCCAGCTTGTACAGTTCTGCACTGTTGGGCTAGTGAAACAAAAAGTAAGTACAAATTAAAACATTTCCTAACCCAGATATATTTCCTCTGACACAGTACACTGGTTAAGAGCAGAGCTGAGATCCATCACCGAGCACAACCTCTGAAGACTGCAAGACCCAAATAATAGAAAATCTACCCAGTATGGCATTGCAACAGCAAAAGTGGTCTGCTATGAATAACTGTACCAGGACACACAGAACCAGGAAATGCAGCTCCAAAAGTGCATGGCACTAACCAGTGACAGGGTCTGGCCAGAACACCTGGGAGATGCTCGGTTTCAGAATATCTTGTAGCTCATTTTTTGTGTACCAAGAAGATTGCAATGAACAATTCTCCCCCCCCCCCCCCCGCAGCTTGATTATTTTATCATCTTTAATTTCCTCAAAAAAAGTCTTTGTGAAATCTGGATTAACAATCCTGTATCAGGTCACTATGGTCAATTGCCAGTTTGGTTTCTTTTCTCTAGTATCGAAAAATTGTTGCACTTTTGGTTGCACAAAAGCAGCACTTCCCCCCCCCCCCCATGAAAATATAAAGGGTCTGCTTTTAATGGATTCCCAAATAGAACTGTGTGAACAATTTATTTTTCAGTCCAGTGTCTAAACCAAAAAAAAAAAACCCAAAAAATATTTTTTGCGGGAGGCTGTCAGATGAAAAGTTACATATCACTTGAGAGATTTTTTAAAAGCCTTTTTCAAATAAACGATAAATTCTAAATATAAAATTGCTTTGAATAAAAATCAGAACGTGGCCTTTTTTTCAAATGTCCTTGTGTTGGTTGGTTGGTTTGTTTTTCTTGATAGAAACAATCTGGTGAATTTGACACAAATTCATGAAATGTTTTGGTTGACCCCCTTCTCCATTTTTCATCAGGAAAAAGAGTTTCAGCTGAAAAAATTCACCCAGCTGTAGTCTCCACTTGGTACATGTGCAATTTTAGGGAGGTAGGAATGACCTCACCTCATCAAACCAGAGCTCGACCTAATTGAGTATGCTGTCTCTGACAGCACATCATCCCATAGACTTCAGAGAAAAGTGCAAGAGACCCTGGTGGTATTGGAATCATCCATCCATGAGGAAAGTTTCTCTGTAAACTCCATTGGTTATAACTTTCCTTAAGCCTTAAAGCATCACACAGCTTATATTTTCATATGCAAAACTTATTTGGACATCTATACAGGCAATAGACTCTACAATCTCCTTGCGCGCACAAGAAGTGTGCACATGTGTGAGTGGAGAATGTCCCCTGAAAAATCAGGTCTGACACACTTATTTCCTTTTATTACTCATGTCAATTAAAACAACACGTGACAATTTCTGGACCTTTGTTTACAATGGCTGGAATAAGTGCAGTTATTTGAATACGTGTTTGCCTACTAATCCTTGCTTTGTTTGCACAGACTGCTAAAAAGCTTTGACTAAAGTGGCTTTTGCCTAGGATATGCATTTTGTTTGTGATTCACAAATGAAGACCAGCTCTGAGAAGTACTGATTGTAAGCCACTCAGGTACTGGCTATTACCTTCTCCCCTCAGGAGCTGTTGTATAATCAGTTGTGTTGAAATGCTTCCACTATTATTCCTATGGTGGCAAAAAAAAAGGAAAGAAAAGAAAAAAATGAAGTGCTTTGTAACTTATAGGAGATCAACCCCTCTCAACGCTGATTTTAGTCTTGGAAATCTATTTACATTATTTAATAAAATATTCCAAGGTAAGCAAACAGACTTGCTTCAACTCTGTCCATGTTAAAAACATGGTTAAGCTTCCTACCTACTGATTCATATGAAACTGGAAAGCCAGCATGACTTTTCAGATTTGATTTCCAATTTTTCATCTAGAGGAACAGCTGCTTCTCATCCTTTTAGGTGAGGCTCATTTAACTTGGAACTTTGAGCAACAATTTGGTTCAAGATTACCCCCACCAGAGACCAGAACTGCCGCTAAAACAGATAAATCAAGAGCTGCCTCTTCTGCAACATAAGGATAGAATGGGAACGACAAAGTATACAAACAGTCTCAGTAGACAAAGATGAGGCAAAAAGGGAGGAGAAGGTAATTATGATCCAAAAGAGAAAGACAAAATTTGATTAGTATGGGTTATAAATAGCAATTTAAAACCACAGGATAAAATCAGTTCTGCTAAGTGGTAATTTTACTGTATTAAGTTAATTCTGTCTATTCTTCTGTCAAATGATTTCAGTTTAGTTCTTTTAAGGAAAGGAAATAAATCATTTGATTTATAAAGATCTCATTGCTTTTAGATATGCAGAATGTGGTTTGTCAGGGAAAGTTTACTGACAATTTGGGGAAGTTCTCTTGAAAGATCTGCACTATTGTTTGTGTAAGTGCTTCCCCCTTCCCTTCAAATTCTGCCTTCTCTTCATTAAATGCATAATGGAATAATGAAATTTTATTACATTTGCGACAGACCTATCACAGCCACTAACCATATTACATAGTTAGTATTAGAGACAGTAAAAATAGCTCAGAATTACTCAGTATGGATTGGCCCCTGGTGCCAGCCTCCACTGTCCACTTGTGACATATTCAAACACACACCATTGTGTTTTCTCCCATGCTGGCCCACACTAGCCAGGCGCTCCTCATTAACATCTGCAAAGCTCTCTCATTATCCTCTGTCAAGTCCCTGCTTAAAATGGTCCTTTGTCATAATGCTTACAAAAAACCCGTGACAACACTTGTCTGTACACACTGGCAGGCTCACTGCCTATCATGCTGACCAATATTGTCTCATTGTTTGTTTGTACTTCCTTGTCTGTCTGCATCTGCCTCTTGTCCTTTACTTAACTTGTCAGCCCTCTGGGGTAGGGACCACCTTTTTGTTCTGTTTTTGTACAGTACCTAACACAATATAGTTATTGTCCACAACGAGGGCTTCTAGGTGCTATGATAATAAATAATAAAGAAAGGACTTGGTGCTGTGTGCATCTCTAAAACACTCTTATTTAAGGACTGAAAACATTGAGATTAGCTCCTTGATACCTTCCTGAGCTTGGCTTTTCATTCACTCTTCCCTATGGCATTCCACTAGCCTGGGCTCTAGAGCTTGCTCCATCATGGGATAGATTTCAAACTGGGGTCAGAAGGCTGGCAGACTACCCCCAGCTCCCGATCCTACATATTCAGCAGTATTGCGAGGGGGTTTGCAGAGTGAGAGACCCCGATGGTGTATATTTGAATGATGGTTGTGGTGAGTTTACAGAGCAGAGCAATGAAATGCTTGGCGTGTAGGGAGCCTGATAAAAGGTGTATTGGAGAGGTTGGGTATGGTGACTTTGAGGTCACAGGGCACCTGGGAAGCTGTGGAGGGGAAGAAACCAAAAAAATCTTACATTAAAATGTTAACACTGACACACACGTACAGGTGGCTCAGACATCCCTTCTGCCTGAGTTCTACTTGGCTTATAAAAGATCAGCATCCCAGCTCCTTGATTCTTCATCAACCTGTCCCCACTGGGACCACTTTTTCCCACTGGTGAGTTATGGCCAGAATCTTGCCCCTTTACATTGACAAAGTGTACTATGGAATATGCACAGAACTTAAGAAAAGACACAAGGGACCTGATTTTCCAGTCTATGTCACTTTTATTCTTATTAAAAATAGTGTATAAAGTGGAGAATCAGGCCCACAGTTATCTATGGTAGATCCAGCAACATATCCTGGAAAAGCAAGAGGAACAATTAATAAATTGCAGACAGGGAATTCAGAAAAGTACCCAGTTTGCAAAGGTTTTGCATACCCACTTTGCTTATGACCTTGCATGCACTATTTCCTAGGAGAGCATATTTTGCAGGCAAGAAGATGTAGGCACCTATTTTTGTTCAAAATGGCCCTTTCAAGAACGGAAGGAAAATAGGGAGAATAAATAGGGTTTGATTTAAGGTAGCTTTGGGGTGGGATTTACCAAATGTAACCTCTCTGACTCTATTATGGTGGATGTACAGGTTTTTTTAAAAAAATAAATAGTTACATACTTTTAAAATATCATATCCTGTTCACAAGTTATTGAGGACAGAGTATCATTGTCAGTATAGATACATTCTAAAAAGAGACTTGAAGTAAAGAGGAAGGGATGCCCCGCTTCAAAGATAAAGCATTCTACCAGTTGTTTGGAGAATAGAACCAGGCAAAGAGTGCATACAATATTCTGCAAACATTTGTTACAATTTAAATGGCTTTGCTTTGGCCAGACTAAAGCCCGTTATGTTTTCCTCTAAGAATATTCAAGTGATCCAAACTTTTTAAGAGAAAAGTGTTTGGAAGGAAAAAAACATGTGTACAAGCATTCAATGAAACCAAACTTTAAATTCACCAATGCAAACTTTTACATTAGATGAGTGCACATACATAGCCAATCAGGAAACAGGAACAATACCATGTGACCTATCTGACTAATCAAAACTAAGCAACACAGCTGCAGCCGAGAATATCTGTGATCAATCCATTGGGTAAAAAATGGAGAGAAGACATTATTTGAATAAATGTAACTAAATACATTTTCAAAAAGAGTGCACTCTTCTGGCAGATATTCTATGAGCAGAGAAAGAAGTAACATGTATTTACTAAACTGGTCACTCAACTGTATCAGAGATAACTCAAGTGGGATTGTCAAAGGAGCCTATGGGACTTTGACAGCCAGTTCCCACTAACAAAAGATACGGCAGAGGGGAATTTGCCATTTATGGAGACATCTCGAGTTGTTCTCCCCTTCTAAAAGAAATTATGTGGGATGGGGAAGGAGGAGGGTGCTTTGAGGAAGGGGATATGAGACTAGACTGAATGCTGACATTGTCCAGGAAGGGAGAGACAAAGGGCAGGGGGAATAGGAATAGTCACCCCACTCTCCCAAGAGGTGTGTGGTAGAGGGCTGTTGTGGATGGGATGTTTCTTCTTTCTCTCTCACCAAAGGGACAGGATGTGGGCAACCTCTTATTCACCCTTCCATCCCCACTCACAAAAGCAGCACAGAATTCTTCTCTCACAAGGACAAAGCATAGTGCTCTAATTAAGATCACGAACTGAAAGCAACTGCTGGCCTTACTCAGCAGAATGTCAGTTCTGGGCAGCAGCTATATTACAAATGGAGTCAGAACCTCAAAAGGCTTTGGTTCTGTGCCTAATTTTGGTACCACATTTTGCTCGAGGCTTCAGAATTGGGCAGGACGTCTTCATTTGTCCACAGATTTGGAGACACCCCGAAATAGCTTGAGTACTTAGTTACTGCTGCTCCTTTCCCACTATATAATGTCTTCCTTGAAAGCCCAGTTTCTTTCATTAATTTCCTACACTTGTCTTATTTTTTTGTTTGGTTGGTTTTGGGGGAGGGTGCTGCTATAACCATTTTTCTTTTACCTGAAGTTTTTGTGCTGCCCAGAAAGTCTAGTGTTCTGTGTCTCCAGCCTGAATTAACCACATTGGTGTTTTTGGTCCGTGCTTTCAGCCTTGCCTTGACTCTCAAATAGTAGCATAACTCATGGGACTGCAGATGAAGCAAAGATCTTCAAAGCTGTTTACATGTCTATTCATCCATCTATTCACGCTCAGGTAAGATCCAAAATGTCAGCTATCACACATTCAACCATCATCCCCTACCCTCCAACCCCTACCCCACAGTAAAACAGGGATCCATGATTCTCATAACAGCCACAAACAAAACCCATCCTTAGTTCTAATGAACCCCTTTCTTCTCTTTTACATAAGTGAAGCATACTCCTAGATGAGAGAGAGAGGTACTATTGATTACATCGGTACATGTTCTCAGTACAACTGGATTGATCTTTTCCTTTTATAGAGCCCAAGTCATAGAAACTTGAAGCCTTCTCTTTCATGAGACATGGCACTGTACTTGAATTTTGTTAAACACTTGAGTATCTCCAGGAATATTACTAAAATGTGTTAATGACCTGTCAATTACTCCATTATGGGAGCTAGCAAAGATTTATTCGTAAAGGATATTACTTCATATCAACTACAAAAAGGAGGAAAATAGTATAAATCAAGGCAGCGGTGGAATTGTAGCTGAGAATAAATGATTTCTAACACTAGTATATATGGACTGTTTGGAACTCTGAAAGGCAGAAAGTAGACAATGAATGATCAATATGGGATAGAATTTAGACCCAGAGTATATGTTCTATTTTAACAGGATCTTTCCTCCTGCAATTTGGCAGTAAATCTGTCCTCTGACTAAATTTGGTTACATATTGCCAGAGAGAATTTAACTGTATATCTGTAATTAGAATTAGGACAAAAAGGAAATAAAGGAGATGACAGCTAAAGAAAATTAGTGAAATGTGTGTAGTTTCAGAAGCTTTCCTGAAGAGATGGCAAGTGCAATCTCTTTGTTAAGCTATGAATAAGGTCACATTATTTTTCCACACATAGATTATCACTTCAGTTTTCAATGAGAGTTGGATGCCTAGCACAGTTAGGGCTGGTCTACAAGGGCCATTACTGTGCTGCAAGCCAGGGTGTGACTCTACAGTGCATCAACTTGCCATGCAGTAGCATCTCGTGTGCACACTACTACAACACTGCTGAAAGTTCTGGAGTGCCATTTCAAATAGGAGTACATCAAAACACATCCTACAACCTTCACACCCTGGCTTGCATCACGGTAATGTCCCATGTTTACAGCCCTGAGATGCTGAATGCTTTGGAGAGGCTGTTTTGGCCAAAGCTAAGTTTCATTCCCAAAGGCAGTTATTTGAACTTCCCTGTAAATAGGTTTTAACTTCCCTTCTTCTGATTATTTTTCATCTCATACCAATTTTTACTGCCCACATGGTGGCATCCTTCTTCCCCCTGCTGCTTCCTCCTGCCTCATGGTCTTTCTCTATATATAAGCAGTAGCACCTCAGTCCCACCACATAAATTCTGAATTATAATAGCAACCTGAGATTGCAGACAGCTTCATATTCAATAGGACTCAATAGGACTCAATATTTAGGCATCTCTCCAATGAAGGGTCAGCAGTGGAAGTTCTCACTTGGAGGAGCCAAGGCCATCACAACCTCTGGGTTTCTCTGTGAATGGACACCTTCTTTGGCTTGCTTCTTCTTAGGGAAAGAGGCCACCCTATTACAGTGGACACTATGGATTGTGCCCTTTCTCCAAGATATGTTGAATTATGTGACATGCATGGTGTTGCAAAAGAATACCAAGTGGAAGTGGGGGAACCTTTGCAAGGGCCCAGTATGAACAAACAGAGGATTATGACTTAGGCATCCAAAGAAGGACACCGAAATCTAGCTAGCACTTGGGATTTTCCGAAATCTAGCTAGCATTTGGGATTTTCATTAAGAAACTTTGAGAAAATGATAATGAATTCTAAGGTAACTCAAGAAGAGTTGGTGCAACTAGCACAGCAGTCTGAGCTAGTGAAAGTGCAAGTCACCAATGGAAATATGGTGCAAGAAACAACAAAAATCCCACAGGGAAAGGACGAACCAGTATAAATACACGCCTTATGTTATCTGGAAGAATGTGATAACAGAACATAGGTAGAACCAGTGGAAGGATGAGTAGGAAACATGACCAAAAAAAGGAACTTACAGTTTGAAGTAAAGTAATTGGGGAGATAGCCCAAACAAAGGCAAGTGATGTGTATTTCTTTGGAATTATGTCCAAAAATAGAATTCACAAATAGCCTTGGACTGCTAATGTACATTTAGAGCTAGCTGAAATGTAACTGAAAGAAAGTCTTCCTGGAGAGAGAGAGAGATTCCTCAAAATAGATTTTTTTCTGTTGAAAAATGTCAATTTTGACTAATTTTTCCAACAGGAACCCTCAAAACATTTCATTTTGCATCATTTCAAAACGTCAAAAATGCTGACATTTCAAAACAAAACATTTCATGTTGATCAAAAGCTTTATTTTGACTTTAATCACATTTCAGAAGAAAAGAAATATCTGAATTTCCTCCCTAGGGGGGAAATTCAGTCTTTCCAACAGCTCTACTTGCAATAGTGTTAAATTTAAAGTGGATCAGGGACAAGGTGGTTGTGATTTACAAGGAGACTTTCAAGGATATGAGCCCTCATCTTGAGATGGAGCAGCCGAGGGGACACTGGTCAACTGAAAGCCACAAAGGCAAAGTGTGAGGCTCAAATTTTTAAAAAATATTTTCAGTGTTGCTCTGCCCACTGTTGCTCTGCCAACAGCGTTGCTCTGGTAAGGCCTAAGACCCAGAACTTAACTACCATTGAAATCAGTGTAATTAAGCTCCTAACTACCTTTGAGGGTCTCAGACTAATTGACCGAGGAGCCTAAGTCCCATTGACTTCCAATGAGACTTAAGAGCCTAAATCATTAGGGCTTCGCAATGCTGAGCACAGTAACCCCTAAATATTTTTTTTAAAATCTGGGCTTGTGTGTTTGACACCTTTGTCATTAATAGGGTAAGAGCAAGTAATTTCCTGGTCTGTACCACAGCCACTGAGATGGACACCTACAACACAGAGGGAAATGGGAATGTTTTTTGGCATTCATATCTTGCTTAAAGGAGGATCAGTGTGGGTTGAATGGAAAGAGAGGGCTCTACCAGGTGCTATGGTCAAGATTAGAGGGTGCCAATCTCACTGCTGCTTCAAAGTGAAGAAGACAGGATGGCAGAAGAATGGTGTAATAGAGCCTATTACTGAACTGCTTGAGAGGTGCCCATCTTCTCCATGGAGAGGCTCTCTTTGTACCTGAGCAGACAGAAAGGGGCTCAATGAAGCAGAGGAGGTGGCGGCTGTTACTGGCCAAGCTAGAACTTGGGGCTATAGAGGCTCTAGATCACTGACGCCTCCACATTGACACTGGAGGCTTAGGCTGGGTTGCCACGGATGGGCACTGTGAGGTTAGGTTTGGCAGGAAGTATCATCCAGCAGGATTGGAGTGGTGGCTCCTCACAGCCCCCTGATTGGCTGCGATCAGTACTTAAACCAGGAAGCCATGAAGGAGAGCTCTCTGAGCAACAACACAGACTGCCTGCCCCTCTCTTCTTCAGACCCTGCTTGCAGTAGACCCTAGACTCTGGCTTTTGACTTTGGTTTGTCCTCAACTTTGCTATTTGATTGCTGTCTGTAACGTAGTGCCCAATCCAGGTAACCTGACCCTGCCTGACAAATGCTCTGACTACTAGGTCTGACTGCCCTCATCTCAGTCATGACAGAGGCAGGTATAGTCTTCCCATCCTGGAAGATGATATCTCCAATTTGGCAGGTAAAACAGGCTGGTCCCTGGTTATGATATCATGTTTTCTTATTCTGTAAATTTCCGAGTACTCCTGTGAATTGCTGAACACACTCAACTTCCACCTGTTTCAATGAATGTAACTAGAGGGCTCAGGTAAGCTTTGCCTCACCCAGATATTGCTAAGATGACAAACTTCATAAAGCCTTTCAGAAACTCTTGCTTCATTGCCTCCCATCCAGCAGAGCTGTGCAGCCATAATGTAAGTGTTTCCTTGTTTCTCCTCCAACAAAGTCCAGTACCAACCGAGAGGTGAGAGTACCAACACTTGTTCATTTCAAAGGGTCAGGATATTTACTGAGAGATTATCTGTAGTGTAGCCAATTCAGGAAGGCTGCGAAAGCTGCATTCAGCAGCTGACACTGCACTCGCTTTAAAAAAAAAAAAAAAAAAAAGAGGAATTTACTCCAAGTCTTGATCCAAGAAGGAAATCCATCACAGAAATGAGTCCGGGGTTTACGTCAGCTTCCTCGGTAAACTAAATGTCACAGTCACTGAGCCAGACTAATGAGATTCGATTCCCACTTTCCCAATGGCTTCTCTAATACATTGGTTTGGAAAACTGTTTAGAAGATCTTCTAGGAAAACTTCCAAACTGGTAGATTTGGGCAATCCTCCTTTTGGAAGTGAGGCCTCAGCCTGGGTTAGGGAAGCAGGTAGAGTGTAAACAGATTCATCCCAGGATTCATCCTCAAGTGTCTCCTTCGCATAACAAGTAGTACTCTAAGTAGGGGGTTGGACTTCTTAGAGGTACAGCTCAATATTAGAGCATTGGAGCTCTTCACTCAGGAGAGCCAGAATCACAAAACACAGTCCCAGCCAGGTACAAGCACTATCAGACAAAAGCATAGCAGTTGGGTGTCTGGCCAAGTTGGTTGTTCAGTCTGTCCTGGTTCCTCCCAACAAGACCATACACATCTGAGGCAAAACAGCAACTGTTTAGCAAAGCCATTCCTGTCTGTCTACTCACTCCTGAAGGGCCATCATGATGACCATCGGGAACTGCTTGACTGATAATGACAAGTTTGGGAAGTAACTGGGGGAATATATCTATTTGAATAGAATTCTAAAATGTAGTTATATTTGTATTCTATTACAAGGACATGGCCAGTCATCTCTTTGACCACGCATATTCACCTTCTACCATCTGATGTCTCTGTCATTAGATTGTGAACTACTTGGTGAAGTGATTGTCCCTTCTTTACATTTGAAAGATGTAATGTTGTGGACACTCCCAAGAATAAAACACCCACAAGTGTTGTTAGAGAATGGTTAAAGATATAGGGTACAATTATAAAATGTGATGAATGAAACTGAGGGCATGGCGCACCTTACAGGTTTGGGTCTAGACTGAATACAAAGCAGGCCCAAATGTTGAGCCATGGTTAGGTGCCTACTGAATATGATTTAAGCAAATGAATGCTTTCCCCCCACTCTTAATACAGATCAAAAGAGACAATAACTTCAATGCACATAATGTATATAAAATATTGCAATGTGTACATTTCATTGCAGTTTAATTACACACACACGCTATACACACATATATAAGTGATAAAACAGGAGAAAAACCATTGTGCCAAACTTAACCCAAGTCTAAAAGTGACATGCACTGAACATCTGAAGAGCTTGTCGATCGTGTTATGCATTTACTGAGAAAATATTAATGGTTGGCATGGTGACTCAATAAAAAAGCCAGAGGGCTCACTTGTAAATCCACTGAACTCTAGAGACCATGCTTTGATTCCTCGAGCTTTCTGTCAAATTGAGAATCACAACTCTGGCAATTAGTAGCATGTTTCCAAATCTCATCAAGGAAATCAGGCTCATTGCTTCTTGGCATGTTTGCCTGTCTAAAATCATGCCATAGTGGAGGGAGAGAACATACAACAGGTTGTCACTGTTGGTTGTCAAAGGCTGTGATAGGGGGAATTCCAAGTAGGGTTTCAGTCTTAGCACGTGGCCTTGGCAAGTCAGTTAAGATCAATTTTCCCATCCGAAGCCACAGCTAGGCTAACAGTGAGAAAGCTGCTGGGTAAAACACTGAGAGGGGAGCATAAATACCCGCTTAATTCTGAAGTGTGTGATTTTACCTTTCCATTCCAGCAGCCTAATCATATACACCTTGACCACAACCTCTCTCTCTCTCACACACACACCCCCTCCCAGGGTCTCCACCCACCAGAGTGAAGGAAAGCAAGGGATACCCAATGGGAGTTGGGATCTTCCTCCTATTCCCGCCATGAAAAGATGGGTCCCCTTGCCAAGACTCAGGGTTGAGGAAGCCTGACTCTTTGCAGCATGGGGGAATTTTCTGTCTACAAGAAGAGTGGGAGATAGAGAAGGGGTTGAGGTGGATGGGAAAATGGGGACACTTCATAGTGGACAGACTAGATTGGGGTCACAGACAGAGCAGAAATATCTCCTTTAGTCTGGCTTGCCTTGACTCCCACAAGGTGCCCTAGCCTATAAGCCTGGGTGAATTTCAACCAACATTTGATTCAGGGAGCTGTAGTTGCATGGGGAGACACCTCATCCGAGACCTTGGAGGTTTGGTTTCCTGTGTTTGTCTCATCTGGGCTTATCACATGGGGAAGGGAATTGTTGATGTGAAATAGCTCTGTGGGGAGCAGGTCCACAGAGGCAAAGAGTAGTAGCATAAACAGATTATGTGGGGGTGTGCTCATTGTGGCCATTGCACTCTGGGCATGAGTGGCCCATGTCTCTGGACCCACTGGAGAACAACCTATTCACAGGTTCTACTTCAGGGGCTTGTGGAATGGCTTCCGTGAGTTTTAGAGAGTCAAGGCTGGGGCAGAAAACTGCTGATGCATGTGTCTCCCAAGGGGAAGTGTGTTTGTTGTCAAGCACTTATGTATAGCACCTTGCCAGAATGTGGCCCTTGGACACCCGAGCAGACTGACTTAAGAGAACTCAGAATATGATTTCCATTTACCAGTTTAAAAGAAAAATCTTTCAGATTACAAAAAACATATGGAGATGCGTTCATGGCAGCATCAGAGGATTTGCATGTCACTCTCAGATACGCTACACTGAAATATCATTATTTTACTTCTATAAAATGTTGGCAATCAAGGTCTAGATCTCACTGTCCTGCAGGAATGAGGAAAAGGAGAAAACTCCTTGAGATACCTCCAGATTCTCTTATTGTGGGAGCTGGTGTTTGCCCCCACATGAAGTAAGAGAAAGTTCTGGTTTCGCAAACCTTATGGATCATCTGAGACATAGATTGGGGACAGAGAGCAATTCACACTAACTCTGCCCCCTTCCATCTTTCCCTTTCTCCGCATTCAGCATTTGTGGCAGTCTCTGGATCTCCTCTAAGAAAAGTTCCCCTTTGCAGAGGGAGGTCTGCAGGAAATTTAATACAGTGTCTTGCAGTATTAAACATTCCTGAGTTATGTCCACAGATTGACCCTTCTAGTATTATGGAGTTCCACCTCTTGGCCTGCCTCTCCCCATTCACAGATCACCCCCATCCCTACCCTGGACAGGTTGGGGGGAATATCTTGGGAAGACAACCCATTTTGCACATGGCTGGGGGTCAGTTTGCATGTGCAGGGGAAATTCCATGCACAGACCAATACATCATAAATTTGGATCTCAATTAAATAATGTCTTAAGTGAAGTAAGTGTACAATCAGTCCATTAAAATATGTCGCTTGCGGAAGACCTCATGTTTATTATCAGGAAAATAAATGGGTGACTATTTGCATTTTTCAATAAGAATGAGCCATGGCTCTATGAGATGCCAATAGGACCATTTTAAGGGGGAAAGTAATAGCTTTTGTGACTGATAAGAGAGAGAAATATTAAGAGAATAAGAATTGACAGGAAAGATTAAAGGAAAAGAATGCATATGGGAGATATCCCAGTGGGTAGAACATGCCAAAAATACTAGAAGCCAAAAGTGAATAAAATAACCTTGGAAGCATGAAACTAAAATCATCACTATATAGGCAAGTGGGGAAAAAAGACCCTATGAAAAATGAGATAAAGGCATGACACTTATTGGAAACAAAAACTAAGGCAAATGAAAACATATAATTTAATAACTGGAAAATGCAAAACTAAATCATACTGTGGGAGAATGAGAGGAAATTAAGCAGATACCTCCTGCATGCTGCAGAGAGCTATATGAATTAGATTAAGAGAGACTAAATAAAAGATGGACTCTTTCTACATATAGCAAAATTGACAACATACCCAGAAATTGATAGCAAAATCATTGTTACTCTAATATAAGAGAAGGAAGTTGATGGGGAAAAAAAACTCTCAGAGCAGGGAAAATATATGGGCAACATTCTCACTTACCTTGCCCATATACCAAGAAAATATTACACATGCTCAGGCTTTGCAGGTATGAGTCAGAAAGCAGCTACCCCATTTAGGTTCCCATGAAAACACATTCAAAATGTGTCTAAGTGATTTAGGAGCTTAAGTCCCATTTTCAAAATGCATTTGGGGAACTAGGGACCATATTTACAGAGATATTTAGGTGCTGAAAGATGTATATAGATGCTTAGTGGGATTTTCAAAAGTTCCTAAGTGAGTTTGGTACCTAACTTCCATATATATGTAACAACTATTAAGCACCTAACTCACTTAAAGTCTTTTGAAAATCTCATTAGGCATCTAAATACCTTTGTAAATCTGGCCCTTAGAAACCTAAGCCACTTTGACTTTCAGCGAACCTTAGGCTGCTAAATGCCTCAGCCACTTTTGAAAACGGAGCTTCAGCTGCTAACTCACATAGGCACTTTTGAAAATGTCATCTGTTGTCTGTTTTTTAATGCTTCTGTGAGAAGATCCACAGAGGGGTAGAACAGGAGCGTCAGGAGTCTGTGTAATGTTACCATACACATACAAAAAGAAAAGGAGTACTCGTGGCATCTTAGAGACTAACCAATTTATTTGAGCATAAGCTTTCGTGAGCTACAGCTCACTTCCGATGCATCCGATGAAGTGAGCTGTAGCTCACGAAAGCTTATGCTCAAATAAATTGGTTAGTCTCTAAGGTGCCACAAGTCCTCCTTTTCTTTTTGCGAATACAGACTAACACGGCTGCTACTCTGAAACCATACACATACAGAGTCAGATTCTGATCTGCTATACAGGTTAAAATCCAGAATAACTCAATGAAAGAAAAAAGCAATATAGTTTGAATTTATACCAAGATTTTCTTGATGTACAACGACAGCTGGTTGGTGAGCAGGGCAGGAGGAATGTTAAATTATGATGAAAAATAAAACTTTGTTGAAAACCTGCAGTCATCTACTTGCTTACAAGATCAGAAATAAAAATACAGAAGTGTCACAGCACACTCTTACTGAAAATGGCTGACATACTCATATTTACCATATAATTATAAAATCTAATTGATTGGAATATAAATATTATACTTACATTTCAGTGTGATACTTTAGCCTGTTTTTCACTTGAGAGACTTGTCATTCTGGGAAGCAGTGAAGCACCAGGATCTACTAAGTTTTTTCTCCACATTGAGTCTATTTCTACTCCCAGGGCCAGCGTTAGGAGGTGTCAAGCAGGGCCATTGCCTGGGATCGCCTGCCACATGGGCCCCCCGCAAAGCTAAGTTACTAGGGCTTTGGATTCAGCCCCAGGCAGTGAATAGTAAATAAGTAAAGTAAATAAGTAAATAAGGAAGTGTTTGCTCCTTCTCATAAAGACAAAAACTAGGGGTCACCAAATGAAATTAATAGGCAGCAGGTTTAAAAACAAACAAAAGGGAGTATTTCTTCACACAACGCACAGTCAACCTGTGGAACTCTTTGCCAGAGGATGTTGTGAAGGCCAAGACTATAACAGGGTTCAAAAAAGAACTAGATAAGTTCATGGAGGATAAGTCCATCAATGGCTATTAGCCAGGTTGGGCAGGGATGATATCCCTAGCCTCTGTTTGTCAGAAGCTGGGTGTTGCAGAGAATGCACACGCTGTCCTCCTTTCGGAGCAGGGCAGGGTTGTGATACCACTACCATTTCAGTCTCTCCGACAGCCTCGAGGCCAAAAGAGGCCAGAGTCGCTTCCAGCAGCCCTTGTGTTCAGGACAGCGCAGCCTAGTGGCCAGATTCAGTTACGGTGGCTCTTGCATTCAGGGCAGCGTGGCCTAGCGGCCAGGGTCAATTACAGCAGCCCTTAGGCTTGTGGCAATGTGGCCTTGCAGCCAGGGTCCATATAACAGCCCTCTGGTATGGGGTAATGAGGCCCAATGGCCAGTATCAATGTCGCAGCCCCTAAGCACAGGGCAGTGAGGCCCAATGGCTCGTATCCAAGGAGGAGGAAGGGGCCCACCACCAGGGGTGGCAGCCTGGGTTGGGAGACCCAGGCCCACCTGATTCCACCGGACCTCGACCCAGGGCCCTGACAGTGGCGGAGTGGTCCACCACTGAGTCAGTGGGGACTCTCACTGAAACACGCTGACCTCACTCAGTGGGAGGTACCACTCGTGCACCCTCCCTGTGTCACTTTCTTCCATGTTTCCAGGCATGGTACTCCACTGAGCATTGGGGTTCCCAGGCTCCTCAGCGCGGGTGGTTCCCTGCAGCTCGGTCAGCTGCAGCCCTCTGGTGTGGCTCTCAGGGTCTCCAGTTCCTGCAGGCAAAGGCTGTGATGGCTCTTCGGCTGGAGCCTCCACCCCAGGTCCTTCCCCTCCAGCAGTTAGCCTAGAATGAGCTGGGCTGGCCCCTTTTATGCTGAGGCAGTAGTTGGAGCATGCCCAGCCTGGTCTGAGGGGTGGGACTTCCACCACCCATAGTGTGGAGTTAACCCCCTCTTGTCCAGTGCGGAGTATGTTCACTCCATCACACTGGGAATGGACGATAGGGGATGGATCATTTGATGATTACCTGTTCTGTTCGTTCCCTCTGTGGGACCTGACATTGGCCACTGTTGGAAGACAGGACACTAGGCTAGATGGACCTTTGGTCCGACCCAGTATGGCAGGGGTGGGCAAACTTTTTGGCCTGAGGGCCACATCAGGGTTCCGAAACTGTATGAAGGGCTGGTGTAATGAATTAAATTGCTCCCCATAGGAACGTGCTACTTATAGTGTACTACTTATGGCTTCTGGTCCTTGGCTCTGAGCGGCACGGTAAGGGGGCGGGGAGTTGGGGGGTTGGATAAGGGGCAGAGGGTCCTGGGGGCAGTCAGGGGACAGCAAGCTGTTAGATAGGCATGGGAGTGCCAGGGGGCCTGTCGGGGGTGGGGGTGGTGCTACGGATTGGGGCAGTCAGGGGACAGGGAGCAGGAGGGGAGGGAAGGGGTTGGATAGGGGTTGGATCCTAGGGGGGTGGTTAGGGGTAGGAGGTTCTGGGAGTGGGTGGTTGGGGACAAGGAGCAGGGGGGTTGGATTGGTCAGGGGTTCTGAGGGGGGCAGTCAGGGAGCAGGAATTGGAAGGGGGGCAGATAAGGGGCGGGGGCCAGGCTGTTTGGGGAGGCACAGCCTTCCCTACGTACGTGTAGTGTATTTAATTGATCCCCATAGGAATGTGCTACTTATGGCGTACTACTTACAGATGCCAGTCCTGGTGGTCTGTAAGTAACACATTCCTACAGGAAGCAATTTGATTGGACCCTCCATCCGGGGAGCCACCTGACGTGCTGGGGTCCCACTGAGCTGGCCCATTCCACTACACCCAGTGGATCTTGCAGCCGCACTGCCGGGCAGGAGCTCACAGCTCTGCTGCCCAGAGCATTGGTGGCACAGTGAGCTGAGGCTGCAGGAGAGGGGCCGGGGGCCTAACCTCCCCATCCGGGAGCTCAAGGGCTGGGCAGGACGGGCCAACGGGCTGTAGTTTGCCCACCTCTGCAATGTGGCCATTCTTATGTTAGTGAGTCTAACACCGGCCCTGACGACCCCATAAAAATGAACTCGCAAGCCGCTTTGGAGTTGCGATCCACAGTTTGAGAACCACTGATATAGTATATAGAGCAGCATAAACATGGCAGTGAATGAAATCTTTGTAGGCAAATATCTAGATGAGTTGATGTAGCCCTGCCAAGGTTCCTTCCCCACTCTGAACACTAGGGTACAGATGTGGGGACCTGCACGAAAACCTCCTAAGCTTACTTTTACTTCCCCAAGGTACAAACTTCCCCAAGGTACAAACTATTTTACCTTTTGCCCTTGGACTTTCGCTGCCACCACCAAACATCTAACCAGTATATTATTAGGAAAAAGAGTCAATTTGGAAACGTCTTCCCCCCCCCCCCTAGAATTCTCCCAAAAGTTACCCCCCACCCTTCCTGGGGAAGGTTTGATAAAAATCCTCACCAATTTGCATAGGTGACCACAGACCCAAACCCTTGGATCTTAAGAACAATGAAAACGCATTCAGGCTCTTAAAAGAAGAATTTTAATAGAAGAAAAAGTAAAAAGAATCACCTCTGTAAAATCAGGATGGTAGATACCTTACAAGGTAATTAGATTCAAAACACAGATAATCCCTCTAGGCAAAACCTTAAGTTACAAAAAGACACAAAAACAGGAATATCCATTCCATTCAGCACAGCTTCTTTTCTCAGCCATTTAAAGAAATCAGAATCTAACGCATCTCTAGCTAGATTACTTACTAAGTTCTAAGACTCCATTCCTGTTCTGTCCCCGGCAAAAGCTTCACACAGACAGAGAGAGAGGCTTTGTTTCACCCTCCCCCCAGCTTTTGAAAGTATCTTGTCTCCTCATTGGTCATTTTGGTCAGGTGCCAGCGAGGTTATCCTAGCTTCTTAACTCTTTACAGGTGAAAGGGTTTTTCCTCTGGCCAGGAGGGATTGTAAAGGTGTTTACCCTTCCCTTTATATTTATGACAAGCCCTGAAAGGTTTTTTCACTTTCTCTTTGAAACTCGAAAAAGCTATGCAGTTGTTTGAACAGCTAAAAAGCACTTGTGAAAATTACGTGCTATTGATTTATTTTACAAATTTTAAATTCTGTCAGCATAAAAAATTCCTGCAACATTCACGGTCTTTAATATTACAGTGACATCCTTTGTTTTGTACATCAAAGATACAGTATCACTTCATTTTTTTTAAGTTCTTCTTTTGTACACGCTAGTTAAATTCTTGCCTTCTAGAATAGGATTGTTGAGTTGCGCTGGCTCCATACAACAAGCAGAGATGTGTATGGAGTTCAGTCTTCCTGGAGGCTAGCAGAAGGTCGTTTTTGAGAGGGCTTTTCCACAGTAGCTTTTATAGGATCCAGGTCCTTTGGTTACATTAAATATAACTGGTTTAGAGGAGCTCGTCTCATGTACACAATGTGTGTAGCGACAGCAGACAGGAGGATAAACAAAACACTGTTGCAATTCTATTCTTTTTCAAAATAGATCAAAGACGGGCTTAAAGAAAAGAGTTTGGTGAGAAGTCAAGGCAAAATGGCCTGCTGGCTAGCAGAAACAAAGGCAGGGAAATGTTTTCCCCATTCACATGAAACATGTTGATTAACAACTGCTCCCTGGAGTCCTTACACTGAAGCACATACATTCCAGATCACTCACAAATAACTGTGAACCATTTATACTGAACGACAAGGTCAGATTTTATTTGCAAAAATAAAATGTTCACTGGGATTTTGTTGTGGTGGTTTTTGTTTGTGTGTTTGGTTCTAACTGAGAGTAAAGGTAGTTGAAAGATTATAAATAAATACATAAATAAATAAATAAATAAATAAACTGAAGCTTTTCCACGGGACTGGAAAAATGTTTCGATGAAGTTGTCAGGCCAACTGGCCAGCAAACAGAAAAAGATTAGTCAATGTTTTGTCAATTTGTTTTCTTCAAAAGTCCTTCCCCCAACACTAGTCATGATACAGCTACAGTGATGTGACCAATGAGTTTGCAGGAAGCTGGGGTATGAAGCTACCCCACACTAGCCAGCCGCAGACTAGCTGTCTGCGTGGACTCTGCTGAGATGCATGAACGATTTGTGCACTTTGTTCTAGTCCTCTTTGAAACAGGACTTGCACCCCAGCTTGCCACAAATGAATTGTTCATGTAGACAAGCCCTAACTCGACTGACCCAGGTCTAAGGCAGGATTCTTACAAAGGCAGAACAGTAAGTGAAAACTGCTTTCTTTACCTACAAGGTGGGGACTGAATTGGTGGCACTGGTGAGTGGCTACATCTTGAGCTAAAGAGCAAAGGCTTGCTAGCTAGGGTTGTAATGGACTCGTATCCTCTGTAGATTGGGCAGAGGGAAGGCCTGTAATACACTTTTGTGAGTGGTTTATAAGTAACATGGACTAGAGTTAATGCTATGGAGCAACTGCTGTCTTCCCAGAGGTATCAATTTAAAGGCTTCCTTGAGTCACCAAATGCCTGGCTATGGTGTTATAGGCTAGGGTTTTTTTTTTGTTTTTTTTTTTAAAGAAACAATATTTCTGGGAACCTGCCTGAAAGGGATATAATAGAGCTCTCTTGGTTCTTACTGTAGAAAATAAGAATTGATTTTGGTCAGAACACATGAGAGATATTTAGTACCCTGAAGGCTGAGACTGTATGTGTGTGTTTGGTATTTCATAGAATCATAGAAACGTAGAACTGAAAGAGACCTCTGTAGGTCATTTAGTCCAGTCCCCTGTCTGTTTGATATCTTTGTAAGCAAAGGGCTGGAGTGTGCTTTTAAAGCTCCGTGAGCTTTAGGGAGAGTGCAGAGGTGAACTGCCAGAGAGATTCTGACTGTGGAGATCAGTAGCAGTTCTATAAAAAGTGTTCAGCATGTGTTCCTTGAGTTTAAGGCCATTAGGGACCACTAGACCATCTAGTCTGACCTCCGCCTCCTGTGACATCTGAATCCCAGAGCGGAAAGACCAGGGATATGAGGCCAAGTCTCAGTGTAATAGCCACAGGAGAACAAAACAAATACTAAAAGGAAAATCAATCACCATCCATACCTCCAAATCGAGTTCCCTTCTCCGTTAATGCAGTCTCTGCTAGTCTTAGTCACCAGCACCAGCCTCAGCATCCTATTACACATTCCCATAGAATTAGACATCAGTTGCTAGCAGGTTCAGAAGGACAGCAGACGTGGGTCCATATCACAACTCTTTGTGGTGTCTAACGTTGCTCATGGTCTGACGCACCTTGCACTCAGGAAGAACAAGCACCATAATACTGGCTACCCTCCTTGTCAATTGTGTATAAAGAGTCACCACACTTTTCACCCTCCTTAGTCACACACACCCCAGCAGCCATAACCTGTTTGGTAACCGTTGGCAAACGTAAGTTGTTAGAGGCAAGCAGTGCACTGTAGTCACCTCCAGGGCTTCCACCAGTACTACCCTGTAGTCATCAGGAAGCATTCAATAGCATTTAGCCAGCACCCTCAGTGCCACCTGATGTGCTGGGGTCCCACTGAGCCAGCCCATTCCACCAGCCTAGGCTTCCTGTCCTTGCTGTGCCAGGCCCTCAAGCCTTCTCTGGCCCACACACACAGGAAAGGCCACACCCAGCTGCAGGCGCAGACTGAAATCAGCTCTGTGTGGGAGGATTCATCTTGGGGATCTGTACCACGCAAGCACATAAAAATCGCCCCCTCCCTCAACGTGGAGGGAGATATGCACAGCTTTCCTCCCCCCCTCCCCAGAAAAGAATTGCACAAACTGGGTTTTGGAATAAACAAAAACAAGTTTATTAACTACAAAAGGTAGATTTTAAGTGATTATAAGGGATCAAACAGAACAAAGAAGATTTCTGAGCAAATAAAACAAAACATGGAACCTAAGCTTCATTCACTAAAGAAACAGGTTACAAATTGTAATTTCTCACCCTAAATGTTGTTTTAGGCAAGTAGCAGAGTTTCTGCAGCTTAGAATTCCAGTTATTTCTCTTCACAGGCTAGACTCCTGTCTTAGTCTGGACTCAGGCCTTGCCTTTCCCACTGCTCAGTTCCTTTGTTTCTTCAGGTGTTTTCAGCAGTCTTTCTTCTTGGGCAGGAAGGCAACGGAAAAGAGCCCTGATTGACTCACTTCCAAGCCTTCAGTAGGATTTACATAAGACATGAATCCTTTGTTTCCAGTGGAAAAATACCAACAGTGTCCAAGGTGGTACTCCATATGAGGTGAGATTATCACATGACCTTGCAGTGTTAAAGCCACCATGAGACAAGGTTTATTTGTAACATTCACAGGAAGGAACTCCAGGAAGACGAGAGATCAGCATCTTCAAAGACCCATTGTCTTTCCTAATGGCCCATCCATTGAAGTCTTTAAACCATGATTTGAGGATTTCAAAAGCTCAGACATAGGTGAGAGGTTTATTGCAGGAGTGGGTGGGTGAGAGAGATTCCGTGGCCTGCATTGTGCAGGAGGTCAGACTAGATGATCATAATGGTCCCTTCTGACCTTAATATCTATGAGTCTATGAGTCTATCCAGGCTGATTGCATACTGTCTGGTGGGCATTTCCCAGATGTCACCACAGTTGTCATTGTTACATAGTCGATATTCCTAACTTCAGATACAGAAACGATACGTATATACAAATAGGATTCAATAAATCATAACCTTTCCAAGGATACCTGACATGGCCTGACTTGCATAAAACATATCTTTGTTATGACATATTGATATCATAACAATATTTCTATGAAGAATACGGGGTGTAGTGTCACACCTTCCTTTTGTATGACAACTATTTTTCCATACTCTTGATTCTTGGCAGGACAAGTTTTTGAACTGTCAAGCCCTCCCCCACAGCAGCGTGGGAAATGACTGTTGTGCCACAGTCATGGACTGATTCAGTGGAAAGTCAATGGACCGATTCATGGAAAAATTGTTCCATTCATATACTCAATCAATCATACATTGGATTGCCACTTTCCTGGGATCCTGGTCGCTTTGGGGGTTTTTTGGCATGTGAGGTCACTCCATCTAATTCCCTCCTTCCCATCTCCATCCCTCTAAATGGTAGGTGGATTGTTTCCCTTTTTTGAGTTGCAAAGAGTCATTTAGCAGCTTCACGTGGTGTTTTTCCCTTTGCATCTTCCCACTTCCAGTAATTTCAACATTTGTTAGGGGGGAAAAAAATTCCCTGCCAGAACTTGGGACCTTCTTCCCACAGGGTGTGCTCCATCACTATGCGCAGCCTGCTAATTTTATTTTAAAAAAGAAGGATTTTCAAGGAGACTAACAATATAAATTGACCGATTCTTAGAGGGAAGAAGGAGAACCCCCAGCAGTTTGTTTTTTTTCAAACTGAGTTTGAGCAATTTTTCAAAAGGACATTCACTTTTCATTTAAACCTCTGTTCTCTTTAATCCAGCAAGACTTAATAATGCCAGGCACCTATTTGTGCTGCAAGAGGTGCCAAAAAACTTTTCTGAGGTGTGATAATAGTGTGAGTAATAAAGAATAGATTTTTTTTCCCTGTCATTTTACGAGTGGTCTAAATTTCTTGATTCCCACTTTCGAAAGGTGATAAAATACAAGTTTGTTTTCACACTAACTGTCATGGGTGAGCCCAATGTAAGCCATATATGTCAGCACTGCCCAATTTTAAATGTAACTCTCATCTTACTTTTAATTATAATAAACCTGCAAAATAATAGTGGAGCAATGAAAAAAAATCTGACCTCTTTCAAGATAAGGTGACATGGAGCGCTCAGCTAGTGTTGTTATAGGAATAGGATTGTTGCTAAGCAACAAGTCTCACATAATATTGCACAGCTTTTGTATCCGAAGAAAATTGTGGCAAGGAAGAGTTTGGAAAGCTAATGAGGAAGAAATAGCTTCAGTGCAGAACAATCAATAGTGCACCTGAGCAGAAAATAAACTATTAATGGGACCAGAGAAAGCAAAGCTACTTAGAGATACTTGATAGCAAATTTATTATCACCAGGTGTGTTTAATTGGTTGCACACTAATTCCCCTTTATCTCTGTGTCTTTTCAGGTTGTGGATGGTGGCACTGCTTCCTTGAATGTGACTGCAATAACACACAGAAGCTTTTCTGCTCTGTGAGTTTTAACAGTCGCAAAATAACATTTTGATCACTTTATTTTCTTGTAACATTTAAGCTTTCACTGAACTGGCCAGAACTTACAATAGTGCTGTGGGAATACGAAGTAGTATCACTGACAATTTTGGACAATGCCTGGCTGGAGACTTAAAGTAGTAGAAGATACCTGAACATCTGTTTGAGTGAATGTCTGTGATATAAACACATGCTATTAGTATGTAAAGGAAGATGCATGAATTTTGCAGGTACTGTAAGTGAGCAAAGATTTCTACCTGCAACTTCAACTCACTTATGCAGAGGATTGGGTCTGATTCACTCTGTTACACTGGTTTTATGTCAAGTTACACCTGCATAAAACTGGTGTCAGAGTGGAGAATCAGGCCAATTACATCTGTAAATGCAGTCTTATTCAGTGTGTGCTTTGTATTTGTCTGGTGTTATAGAGGCTCGGGGCACAGGCCAACATGCTGAATTGCAATTATATGCAACATCAACTGAAAATAAGAACTATTAGGTTTTTTGCCATAGGAAGAAAAGAACTGCAGGTGCAAATTATCCAGCTCCTTGACTTCTGTTTAGTTACACAGGTCCAGTGTGTGACTGGAACCTGATCAAACTATTTAAGTAGCCAGACAACAAAAATAGGTTTCACATAACAAGGCTTGGGATAATCAACACATGCATATGTGCACTGGAAATTTGATGTCAATTAACTGAGTTACTACATACAGTCAGCCTGTCCTCTGCTCTTTGAGCCATACACCATTCTTAATCAGCAAGTACAACCCCACTGACATCAGCAGGAGTTGCATACATACAAACTGAAAGGAACATATGACTCATAACGGTGCTTAGATTGAAAAATTCACCCTGAATACAGGGGTCTCATTTTTGATTAAAGAATCTCTCTCATCTGAGAAACTCTTGGTGAAAAATAAGATGCTTAGGTTTGAAGATGGAACATTTAGTTCCAAAAGGCACACTTCTCCCTCTACTGGCATGTAAAAGGGTACGTCCTGTTTAGACAGGAAAATCAAGAGGAAAATTGATCGATTTTTATTTTTTAAGTTAGTTAATTGAATCTATGAAATACTAAGCTTGTGCGGGGGGGTCACTTCATAGAATGACATCCATTAAAATCATTACCACTTTGCCTTTTGTCTAATTAACTTTGCATACCTTATTATCATGGTATTCTTGGTATTACATACACTGTACTGTTAATTCTTTGCATAGGACCGTTGGAAAGATTTTACTAGTGACCAATACTCCTTGGGAATATATCTGAATTTCAGTTATCAAACATACTTGGCTGGAATTTAAACACATCTACATATCTGAGGCAAGGAGTTAACTGAGCAGCCTCTGTGGTTCTTGCTCTGTCACAATCCTGACATTTTGAATGCTGTGGCAAGTTGATAGCACTGTAAATTAAGTGGTTTGGGAGTGGGAGATGGAATGAGAGAGAAAAGAGAAAGTGTGATACTGCTGGGTATTGTCAAAAAATACAGTCATGGAATTCATTCTCCCAGGGTTCAAAAGAAGGTGGCCTCTGTTGGAACTTTCAGAAATTGTCAGTCTTGGGGCACTTTTCCTCTAGATATGCAAGACCGGAAGGCTGGCCTTGTAGTTGAGACACTGAGCTGTAATTCAGTTTCCTGTGTTACCTTGTCTTTTTGTGATTCAGTTTCCCATCAGCAAAAAGGGCATCATAAATCTTACTAGTGAAAGGAAGCATGGACCAGTGGTTAGAGTGCCAGTCTCAATTCCCTGCTCCACCACAGACTTCCTGTGTGAGCTTGGGTAAGTCATGAGGCCTCCCTGTGCCTTGCTTTCCCATGTGTAAAATAGGGATAACAGCACTTCCCTACCTCACGGGGATTATGTGAGGATGAATACATTATAGATTGTGAGGTGCTCAGATGCTACGGTGATTGGACCCATAGAAATATCTAGGACAAGTAGAAATACTACAGCACTGAGGCCCATAGGAGAACAGATACATCTTTCCGTTCTACACAAGCTTTTCTAGGTTTTTTTTTTTAATTGTTACAAAAATATAAAATTTACCACGCTCACACACAATCAACAAGGCAACTTGGACAATCACAATTCCATGGATCCCAAGTTATAGATCCATATCCTTGAAAAATACAGGCATGCAGATTTACTGAACTGCCTGTAATGCCATGAACATAACAACAGCAACAAATTCTCTTTATACAGAAGAGGTTCCTCAGCTGCATATCAATCATTTTCTCCTCCATCCTTCAAGTGCTCTAAATGTTTTGATGACTAAAGTCAAAATATTCATCCACAACAGCATAAACAAAAACACCTAAGGGGGAGTTACGTGTTATAGTGGATAGGGTCCAGGGCTCAGTTTCAAGCCACTTGTGTTCTACACCTCGTTCTGCCACTGACCTGCTGTGTGACCCTGGGCAAGTCATTTAATCTCTTTGAGCCTCTGCTTTCCTCTCCCCCTGTGACTGACTTGGCTATTCAGACTGTAAGCGCAGTGCAGTTGCACACAGCCTGTCACCATATGGTCTAGATGGTTGCTAGGCACCATTGTAATACAAATAATTAATAATATTTTAAAAAGAAATCACATATTGAGAGTCATCTTAACTTTAAAGATTTAAATATGAAAACAACAACAAGTACTTTCCCCTCCCCACCCCCCTTTATATGCTTGTCCTTACTGCATGTCAGATGAGGGCCCAAATCTGCCAGAATCATTTGCAGTTGTGTATTCTTCCTCACATATGTGCAATTTCTGCTCTTTATTTCTCCCTTGCCCCAACATAACTTAATTGAATTGAATGGGGTTAGTCCTGATTTACATTGCTGAAAGAACAGAGTACCAGGCCCAACTATATATGGAAATTATTGCAAGTCCTGAGAATTGTTCTGAGAGGGCATGTGAAGGATTTCTCTCTTCCTTCCCGCCCCCCCCACTTTTTTCCTACCCCTCATTTATGAGATGTCAAACCATGTGTATCTGTCTCCTCTGCATATAGTACCCCTACAGTCTGCGTTTAAAAATCCATCTTGTTATGAATATGCACAGCTCACTCTCTCTGAGCAATAAAATATATTTCATTCTGTACATAATATTTCCATCAAACATCCACTCTCTCTGTGAGCTGTAAATAAAATTTTGAACCTTAGAGAAGCTGCCATCCAGAAAATGAGCTGGTGCTAAGCAATGTAACTATTCCCTTTCAGACGTCCAATGGGAATTGCATTGTGAGCATTATTTCATGCTCTGGTGTCCATTGCAGCAATAGATACTCAGAGAAATCCACCTTTTGGTTAAGGGCAAGAAATTGCTTACGCATATACTAGTTCACCCTTGAACAAAGTGACTGTCATTAAATTTCTCACTCAATTACAAAAGCTTTTCTTCGGCTTGAATGTCACATAATATCAGAACGTAAAAGGCAGAAATTGTTACCAATGAGGGAGTCACTTTATGGGAATTCTATTGCATGGCACAGTAGGAGCTACTCTTTGAACTACACCCCACGGTGTTATATTATTGCCGATTATGTTAGTTAACAGCAACCGTAAATGCTGTAATCTAAGGGCGGGGTATAATGTTGCCTGTGTAAATGAGAACATATGGATATATTGAACATTTTGTCTTCACTGTTCGGTAGGTTCAACAGTGATCATGCACTGCTGACGTGAATTCTCACCCCTAAGCTACAGCCCTGAGCTCTCCTTAACCTGGCCAGAACAGGTTGTGAAGGGCACTGTAAAGCTACTCTCGGGATTAATCAGAGAGGGAACTGCACAGCCTGCTCCAGTAGGAGGTGCCAACACAGGGAGTGGTCCAGGGCTGGTGGGGAGGTGGCTGGAATGGTCCCAAGTCACAACAATGATACAGACTAGCCCGGAGTGCTGCCTTACCTTCTGCCTGCCTCCAGGATGTGCATGCAGCCCCCCTCATGTTCTCACACAGGCAGTGTGTTAGTGGTAGGCTAACGTTTTATGGTACATGTCAGTGAGTAAATATGGTGCCCTGAAAATAAGAAACAAATGGCTCCAATTAGAGTCAGCGTAGCTTTGATAGCTGCTGTGCAAGTCTCACCACAGAGCTCTGCCGAGGCACTCCCTCTCAGCTGGCAACACTCCTGCTTTTCCAATCCTGGGCTACAGTGGACCCTGTGCTGACTGCCAGTCACATCTAGTAATTATGCCATGCTTGTCTCGTGATTTCATGCTCATGGTACTTAAAGGGCAGATAACAAGACCACCACTATCGACCAAAATTGAAACTCTCGCCTCCAGAGGTGAACGGCTAGTGGGCATTAATCCCTAGATAGTAAATGGCCCACTGGTCATGTTTAATGTTTCCTGTGCACGTAATTTCATGTTTGATTCCTATACATAGAGGGCCAGATTCTGATCCCGTTTACAGTGGTGTAAATCCAGAGAAACTCCACCGATTACATTAAAACTAGTCAATGGATGAACAGAGGGCTTCCTTCTCTGGTGTACTTTTCATAAATAATAAACTCACACAAAAGGGATAACTGGATTTTTTCATACTTCCAGTCAGATTTGGTCCAGATCTTGGAGGATGATATTTATTGTAACCAAAGTCCCTAGTATCAATCCTCTTCTTTTCACACAGCATTTTTCACACGCTAAACTGAAGAGGTGAAAATAAAAACTGGAGAGTGATCCAAACATATGCAAAGATGTTAATGCCCTGATTTGCATGTACACTGAGACCCCTTTACACCTCTCTGGAAGTAACAGACCTTCATGTACATGTGAATCAGAACCAGTGCTTCCCAAAGCCTATCCACAGTGTGCTTCCTATGACTGAAAACTCCGTAAGTCTACGTATCTCCATACCAGCAGACAATGCCAATCACTGAACTCTGCGCCTGACCCAAAACCCATTGAAATCAGTGGGAGCTTTTTAAACCTTCCCGATTGAGGTCATAAGCCAGCCTCTAACTATTGGCGCTTAGGAAGAATTTTTCCCCAGGGGGCAGGCAGGTGCACATTATTCCATAACTGCCTATTGCAAGGTTTTTGCACCTTCCTCTGAAGTACCCAATATTGGTCACTGCTGGAAACAGGATACTCCAGCTTCAGTTTGGATCAAGCCCTCAAAAAGTACTAGTCATGTGGAATGTTTTGCCAAATGAGGCAATTGACCTAATTATGTTCTGGAGTGTCTGTCATAGTTAGCAACCTTTTACATCCAGGGCTACTTAGAAGTTTTATTAGATTTTTTTTTTTTGCACCCAAAATAAACCTGGGAAATCTGTGTTTTCTCCAATTCAGAATTCAAACGAAATTTCTAACCCACTGTCTGAATTTTTTTTTTTTTACTAGCCGAAAATAAGTTAGAACAATTTTTGGATTTTTTTTTTTTGGCAGTTCTTGCAAATATTCTCTCTCTCTCTCTGCTGGGCAAAAAACCAAAACCAACCAAACAAAAACCCAACCACAATGCTGCATAGACCAAAGAAAAGCATATTTTCTAGACTGCTTTCAACCCCAGGATCATTTTCTGCAATCCACTTCCTACTTTGCCTGCTTCGCCATTTGGCAACTCACAGGTGGAGAATGCCCTTGACTCTGGTGACCAGCCTGCAGCCCCAGACTGTGACTCAGGGAGTCCCTCAATGCCAATTGGCAGAGGGCACACCATACCATAACTCACATCAGGCCTGACACACTCACTGCCCCAACACACAGTTGTCATAATCTGTAACTAAAAGGTGTAATGTGAGGTGTCATATGCAAAACTAGTAACATGCTGGTGATTAATATTACTGCACGATGTATGTATGGGTGGTGTATTAAAAAAAACAGCAACCATAGATGGGTGATAGAAATATGTTTTGCAAGCAGTGCGTAAGCTTGTCCCAGACAAAAGAAATGTTTCACCTGTTTTCCCGTGTAAACGGAGCCAGGTAACACCTCAGAGAACAATAAAAAAGTACATACACACAGAAGATAAACAAAGCCATCAAATTAAAGGAGCAGAAGGAAAGACTGTTTAATGATCACAATGGGGGACACAGTCCACACCTCAGGAGGCATTCCTGGCTCTTGCAACAGAGACAATAGACTTTGGGAAATACAAGCAAAGACAGAAAGCCAATTTGGAATCCATTACTTAGGAGACAAAGGGGGAGCAGCTCCCTTTGAACTCATAAAAAGTGGATCCTCTTGGCCAGAACACTAAGGGTAGCTGGAACTGACTACAGGTGAAAAACCTGCTTACACAAAGATTGTAACTTACTGGAGTTAAGTTTTAGTCACTAGAAAGTATGTTTTCTTTTGTTTTACTTGTCACCGTATCTGTCTTCTATTTTTACTTATCAACTAAAAATCTGTTCTTTGTTAATAAACTTATTCTTTTTTTAATTACAAAACCATGTAAGTGCAGTATAGTAAACCGGAGAGTGAAGTCCTCAGCTAAGCCAGCAGGCTGGTGTGTAATCGGTCCCTTTCAAGGCAGCAAACTTGACTTCTGTGAGAGTCCAGTGAGAGGGACTGGATGCTGGAGGGGAGATAGTTTTGGGAGGACTGAAGACTAGAAGACCATTGATGTCACCCCGCAAGGAGTAGCTATGCTGGTGGAAGCCAGGACGGGTGCCAGTGTTCTGAATCAAAGCTGCACAGCACCGAAATACCCAGGGTTACAGAGCAATTGGTGACGCAACCCCTTACAGACCTAGGGAAACCCTCCAAGTATCTCACACATATAAGACTTTAAAAAAAATTATTGCACCCCTCTTTCCATCAGAGTCCTGAGCTTGTTTTAGATTTGTGAAAATACAGTATACTCCAATGCCCTGATGATGTATGCTTGTAATGCATTATCAGAGCACTCTGCTGCTGTGATAAACTATAATACTAGTATAATGCATTATCAAGAATTCTTTTGCTCCAAAAATGTATTGATGTAATACATCACCATCATCAAGCACACTACCCTTCAAATATGGACTAGTTAATACCATTGTGCTACCATCTGTCAGTAAAACCCTTTATGAAGCATAAAGGCCATTTATTAATACATTCTTTCAAGAATCAATTGTAGATGTGGTGATGTAGATGAAGGATGATTAACAATCAGACACAGTAGGGAGATCTTCATCTTCACACTCCCATAAAACCAAAGCTTTACAATCAGAGGGTGTGGTAAAAACCAGAGATTAGATTGGCAGGGTATATGCATGGGGAAATAGGAAAATTTCACTCTCAGTAAACTGAAAATCTTCAGTATGATTGTCCCTCTCCTTTCTTACATACTGTGATCAGCAGTGAAATAGTTCACAATGTTGATGTTTAAATCATCATTGGGCATGTGAGTTAACATACCCCCTTGGACATGAATGGATCACTTCGCATTCCTGAATTATTGTTTCAGGCTGTCAGCAAATTCAGGCAGACATTATTTGATTTGTAAATGAAAGCTCAGATCTTGGAGAACAAGTTGGCAATCACAATTAAAGAGTACTGGCCCAGGATATACATCAAGTAATGCATGATCACTCTACTGATAAAATCTGCTGGTGGAATTTATTTCCACTTCACTGAGATTATCAAGAAAGCACCCTGGTTCTTCTTTTGTTATTGTTAGGCACCAGTGGGGTGTTGGAGAATACTGTTTCTTTAAATATATAGTAGGCAGCCAGATAGTAGGGAGATAATGTAGATTTTGGACAGAAACTCTGCAGTGCAGCAGCAAGATCGAGTAACTTTATGGATAATACTGGTTTCCTTATTCTGATTAGTGACTCTTTCTGTGATTCTTGACTATTGTCACATGATGAGAGATGCTTTGCTAGTTTGGTCTCCGATTCTTGAAATCACCAGTTTTGTGCTGCTTCTAGAGTATCATCGAGCTATTCTCACTGATTCTGCAAACTCTGCCAAACAATATGGTTGATTTTTAAATCAAAGTCTAGGCCTGTATTCAGGTTTTAGCCTGTAACCTCCCACACCAAAGCTCTTTTTTCCTAAGGAGTTATCCCTCTAAATAGATTTTCAGTTCTATTGTTATCATTGTAGTAGATTATTTTGTTATCACAGATTTAATTGATGCTAATTACTTACTGATTTCCTCTGAAACCTATTACTAGCTTAGGTATCACACTCAGTAGTAGTTGGCTACAGGTCCCACTGTGAGTCCCTGAATCACATTGGTGAACAATATCTGCTCACCATTGTGAGCAAGCTTCTCACAATCTGGTGCTATGGGACCAGTCCCTTAGTTTCTGTGTTGCCTCATATAGGCCCCAGTTCTGCAAATATTTATGCATATACTTAATTTAAAGCATTTTACTGGGATTATGCATATGCTTAAAATTAAGCATACATGCACAAGCAGCTGCAGGATCAGGGCCAAAGTGAGGAACTTCTCAGCAAGAATAAGAGTGACATTTCTTTTTACAGACTAATCTAGAAAAAGAGTTCTCATAAATCTTTAGACATCGCAAGGGAAGCAGAATTTCTTATTTGCTCTCTTAGCAGCATTCTGCAACTTTGTACTCCTCCAAACCAGAAACATGCATAATAAATTCATACCTGTCCATCAAATCTGCTTGTCCTAAGTACAACAATTCACTATTTAAATGATACCATTGTTTCAGCAATGCAGTAGATCCCACCATTGAGTATAATACATTACATTAATAGCCTATTAAAAACTGTAATGTATCAGAAGATTGTATTCCCAAGAACAGAGTAAGACTAATATGATTCTTCATAGCAGCTGTTTATGAAAATATATATTAAACTAACATGCTGAGGTTTCAAATATTAAAAGTGATGCCTCAAAGGAAATGTATAATGTAATTTCACTTGACTGAGGTGTGGTGGCTGAGTGGTTAAGGCACTCAAGTACAATCCTGAAGGTCGTGGACTTCATCTCACACTGAAAGGCCACTTCTATTTCACGTAGCTGCAAAATAGATACCCGATCTATTGGGTTAGAGTAGCTAAAGGGGGTCGGATGCGATGGTGATCCAAGTCACTCCCTTCTGTACTGGTGGCTATGAAACAGACATGCCTTATCTGTATCACTCTGATGAGCCATTGGTTCAGGGGAACTTTGACTATTTTCATGTGATTCAGACTGAAATCCTGGCACCACAGACTTCAGCTGGGCCAGCATTTCACACAAAAAAGTGCTATTCTTCTGAGTTATGATTGCTGCTAACTAGATTTATCCTTCAGAGTTCACAGATCTTTGGTGTTTTGGCTGGGATGGGGAGTGAGTGGCAGGAGGTAAACAAGAAATAAAATGGAGGATTATTAAGGAGTTACAAAGCCCATTCTCTCTTAAGTGTGGTCTCATTTTCTACTGTGTTACTGCAGTTTTACACTGCAATTGATGTAACAGAGCATCATTTAAAATCTAGTCCACATTCTCAGTAGCCAGGAGTTACCACTATCAGACAGTGGTTTGGGTGGCTTATTTGAAATTACTTGGTATTAGTTAGTTTCCTTCTTTTAGTCCAGAGGTGAATGTTGCAGGTTGCCCTCCTTAGGATGCCACCTGATGTGCTGAGATACCACTGAGCCTGCCTGGACTGCCAACCTGGGCACCCTTTTTACCTTGGTGAGGCAAGATATTAAGCCTCCTCCAGCACACACACACACAGGCAGAGCCACACCCAACTGAAGAATGAAACAGACACGGAGAACAGCTGTGGGAAGGCTCAGCTTAAGAGACTTGTCCGCAGCACTCGTGTCCACCTCCCTTGGAGTGCAGACCCAAAGGTATATTATGAAATCTGCCTCCTCCCTCAATGTGGAGGAAGGTATGCACAACTTCTCCCTACCCCCAGTTAGAAATTACAGAAACTGGGTTATATTATAAACAAGAAATAAGTTTATTGATTACAAAAGTTGGATTTTAAGTGAATACAGGAGATGACAGAACAAAGCAGATTACTGAGCAAACAAAACAGAATACGCAAGCTAAGCTCAATATACTTAAGAAACAGGTTAAAAAATGTAATTTCTCACCCTAAATATTGAATTTACGCAGTATGCAGAGTTCCCGTAGCTCTGAGTTCCAGTTATTTTTCTTACAGACTGGACCCCCGTCTCAGTTTGGACTCACCCCGCCTTTCCCTTCAGGTTGGTTTCTTTGTCCCTTCATGTACTTTCAGCAGTCTTCTTTCTTGGATAGACAAAAGAGGAGAGTCCTGTTTGCCTTCCTCCCCACCCTTAAATAAGATTTACATAAGGGGAGAATCCTTTGTTTCCCAAACTTGACCCTCCCCCACCACCTTCCCTTTCAGTGGAAAGTTACAAGAAGTCCAAGATGATGTTCAGTATCAGGTAACAAGACCACCTGACTTAGTAGTGTCATAGTTATGTCCCAGGAAGGAGAGAGATTACTATCTTCATGGTTTTGTTGTTCCTTCCTGATGGCTCATCAAATCTGAAGGCCTATCATCTGGTGGGTGTCTTCCCGATACACACCCAGTTGTAATGGTTACATAGTCAATATTCCTAACTTCAGATACAGAAAAGATACATGCATACAAACTGGATAATCATATTCAGTAAATCACAACCTGTCCAGTGATCTCTCACATGAGCCATCTTGCATAAAGTATCTCTCAGTTATGTCAGATCCATATTATAAAGCATATTTTCATAAAGAATATGGAATGAAACATCACAGTGAAATCCTGGCTTTGCTGTAGCCAGAGAGTTTTGCCTTTGACTTGACAGGGATGAGGCTGTTACCCCAACTCTTTCGAACCCCTGCCACAGATAGCACTACATCTCGACAGAAATGCCAGGGACTGAATGGAGGGGGCGATGTCACACCAGTCATAACTCCTCAATGTGAGTCAGGTTTGAAGTGACGGGCAGCTTCCACTGTCACTACCCATGCTGTACAGCACAAGCTCTGTGAATTAAGAGAGGACTTCAGTTTTCCGTGCCATCAAATCAGTGCCTTGCAGGAGGAATAAAAAAAAAAAGTGTCTCTATGCTCTCAGAGAACAGAATGCTTTATAAGGCTTATACCAAAAACAAACAAATAGATATTAGAGGGAGCTAGGTAGTCAGTCAGGGGATTTCAGCACTGGTTTTGGAAGACATCTCTTGCACTTCACATATCTTTTAGCAATGACATTAATAAAATATCAAAGAGCCAGCTCTCCTCAAAATGAGGGGGGGAATGTGATTTATCCTTTTGAAAGACACCTAAGGGCCAGATCTTCAGCTGGGGTAAGTAGACATTACTCCATTGATGCAACGAAGCTATGTTGATATACAGCAGCTGAGTATCTGGCTTTAAATATTCAGATGAAAGATTTTGTTCCCCTTTGCCATTAATAAGGTTTCATATTTCAAACAGTCTAAGAGTTTTGCTTGTGATGTACTAGTGTTTTCCTGTGTGTGTGAGCGAGTGCACATGCAAAGAGAATTTCTCACTTTCATTAGAAGGTTCGAGATGGTGTGGATTCAGTTTTAATGCAAACAAGAAGGAATGGAGGGACTGCTATGGATTTATTTCTCTCTGTTGCTTTGAAAGACGTATGATCTATGGCAGATCCCAGTGAAAGCTGAGGGAGCAAATATGATTTTTGTATATGTATTATATGTGCAACTAGGCCATTGCTCATGAGTTTGTTCATTGCAAGGATTTATCTAAGATCTCAGCAAGCTTTATTTTCTTTAGAAACCCTACTCTCCACTCACTTGGGGAAAGGTGTTGGATTCTGATATTTTACTCATCGTGTAATAGCATGTTACAAAAGGGGGGAAAAAAGATCCCTTTTGAATAGAGCTGTAAAGAGGTTCACACTCCAATGAATAATTTGCCGAAGCTCATTTAGAAAAACTTGCAAACTCACTGATGTTTGCCTAATAAAACAAAATGTTCCCAGAGTTGATGCATTTTATTCAGTTGTTTAATCTGAAAGAGAAGCCTGCCAGTCAAGGAACAACACTTTGTAGCCAAGGCAGAATAGCATATTTTCAATTTGTTATAAAAAATTCTTGTGGATTTCTCCATTGTTCTCTCTCCCTCCTAGCCTTGCTAACTGGGAAACCTTTTCAAGTTGCCAACTAGATTCTCCAAGTTATTTAACCATTTAGCAGCTCCAATTTTGAATCCCTTAAATATAGCACCACATATTCATATCAGTGAGATAAAAAATGCAGCACTATTAATTTATTGTGTATTACAGTAGCTCCTAGAAGGACATACCAAGGTCAGGACCTCATTGTGCTAGGAACTAGACATACAGATGGCAAGAGAGAGTCCCTGCAACAAAAAGCTGATATCAAGTGAATTTTACAGGCAGAGAATTGAAGCAGAGAGATTAAGTGACTCTCTCAAGTTCACAAACTGAAGTTTGTGGCAGAGCTGGGTTGTAAACCCAGGTCTCCTAAGTCCTAGTCTAGATTTTAAACCACAAAACCACCTTCCGCTCCTATTAATATCACTGAAGAAAAAAAAAAATCAGAACAAAGTCTGTTAACAAAACAAAACACAGGACATGAAAGTTGTAATAATTAAGGAGAGTTCTCAACAAGAGAAAGTAAATTTAAGTAAAAGAATTTAGAAAAATAGTGCAGTTCTAAGAGCAGATAATAGAGACTATATATGAATGGTACTAGAAGCAATGAAGATTTAACTGTTTTAAAAAAAATTTGTTGGCCTCTGCAATTCCTGCTTCCAGTCAGCTCTTACAGCATAATAATCCTGAAATCTCATGAAAGAGCCAGAGTTCTCTTGATATTTCCAGATTCAGATAAAGTATGAAGAAGATAAACAATTGTGTATCCTGCTTCTTACTCCAAGCCCAGAGAGGTTCAGTATAAGAAATGGACCCAAGCTGCTAATTTTGGTTGCAGGTCCAAAGCTTGCGGAAGGGATGGAGTTTTTGATTGTAGGATGTTTGCTCAGCCTACCATATAGACAAAGAGCAGCCACACACTTCAGATTTGGATACAGATCTGGTTCCAAATTTTTCCATAATAATTTGGAGTTGGTCAGATCTGTGGATTTGCACATTTATATGGATAACAAAGACATCCAGTTACTATAGAAAGGGCTAAAAAAATAATTAAATCGAATAGTTTTACAAGGGATATAAACTAGGGGAGACATTCTGTTCTGTGCCTTTAAGAGGCACACACACAATTTGCAGTCCCGAGGGAAGCCAAGTTAAGGTGGCTATAAGTAACCTTTGTGTCATCTTCATCTGGAGAGACTCCATGAGTAATTTAGACAGCCCTGGGGGTCTAAGTTATGACAGCCTACCCAGGATGTTCTATGGGCACATCCCTTCTTAATACTGTGGCTTTATGCCTGGCATGCCTCTTCCACTCCTAAGCTTGGCCCCGGCATGCCCTCTATGCCAGGTCTTGCAAGGGGGTCTTTGGAAGACGATGTTATGGCTATCTTACACTGTCTGTGCCAGGGCAATCCTCTCAGAACTAGATATAGTGCTTTTAGGATATGTCTATGCAGCAAACAAACACCCACGGCTGGTCCAGGTCACCTGACTTGGGCTCATGGGGCTAGGGCTGCAGAGCCGTAAAATTGCTGTATAAAATTGCATGAGTGGGGAGGTTCCAGAGCCCAGGCTCCAGCCCAAGTTGGAACGTCTACACAAGAATTTTTAGCAATGCAGCCTAAGTCAGCTGACCCAGGCCAGATGTGGCCATGCAACAGGTCTTTTATTCAGTGTAGACATACTCAGTGCCCCTTTTTCCCCACCGCATCCAGTTTACCTGGCGTAAAGAGACTGGACTGAAGATGAAGAACTCCGCTTAGACCAGGAGGGAAAAAAGAAAAAAAAAGATTGAAATAATTTCTAACAGTGTTGTGTTTTCCCCCAAATAGTCAAAATACTGAATTTCAAGCTTTTATCAAAATTTTCAAATAAAAAAAAATGACTAATATTAATGTCAAAGTTCATGTCTCAGGACATAAGCTAACCTTTAAATAATGAAGGTCAAGCCGAAACTTTTCTGTAGGCAGCATAGCTGCTTAGTGCAGAGTTCTCGCACCTTCCTGTGAAGCATCTGGTACTGGTCACTGCCAGAGACAGGGTACTGGACCAGCTGGACTGTGGATCTAATCCAGTCTGGCCATTCCTATTTTTCTCTCTGGGGATTTGGTTGTGTCAAATCTCTGACCATTATTACATACAAGCACATACTGGATGAGGGCATGCATAGCTATATTGTGCAGAATCCAAACCACCATTCTCATTGCTCAGATCCATTCATACTACTCAGTAAAGAGGTAGGCAAACTGCAGTTCAGAAATTGACACCCATTATCTGCTGAGGAGACAAAGGAAAGAGGGCTCACAAAGACAAGGCTCAGTTGTAACAAATATAAAGAAATGGACGGAAGAATGTCAGACAATACATTTCCCCATACACTTTATAAGAATCATATACCGACATCGAATTAGTTATAACTGATTTCCAAGAATATCAGTGGAAGAGACTGTTTTTGTCATACGGTAAAAGATATTCCATTAATTGATGCTAATGATTAGTGGAACCATCTCTGGACGTTGAGACAAACTCTCCAAGGCCCTGATCCTACAAAGAGAGGCACTTGCTTAGGCCCCTGTGCCTGCGTAGAACTCCCACTGAAGACAGAGTTCCACAGAAGTGCCAGACTAGGCCTTATCACATTTATTTTCAGGATCAGGGTTGGTTTTCCACGGGAAACTTATTACAAAAACACAACAGGAACTATTAAAAATATGATGGCATACTTAATAGAAGAACACATTTGAGGGAAAATATAATTGAAATGATTCAAAGAATAAAGTGGATTTTCAGTGGAATATGCCCATAGATCCTTCAAATAAGGAAGAGACGAAAATATACTTAAACTCTGATAGTGTAAAGAAGCATCCTGCACCGACAGACAACAAACCTACCTATCTGTAGATCCAGGTTTTTATTATGGCACCCAATACCTTAGTAGTTGTACCCTCCTAAAGAGTAAAATCCAGCTATGACCTATTTTTTCTTGTCTTCTACTCTAAGTCAGTGGAGAATTTTGCTTTGTTTTTATTTCCTTCTTCTCCCCCTTCTCCTTTTTGTGTTTATAACCCACATCGATAGTCTGCTCCAGAATCCATTTACAATACCCTAAGTGGTATGGGTCTTTGTCCTCTTCCACTTAAAAGGGGATTAAGTCTGCTACAGCTGCCTGCTATGCGGTTTGGATCTTTAGTTCAACTAAAGAGGCTCAAGCTTGTGGCACAGGAGGTCTCTGAAGTCAAACCCGGCTGACAGCCCAACGGAGTCAGTCAAATCTTTATTACCCTTTGCTCCAATTCCACATTCTCTATTCTTTACTTCTCTATTTAATCATTGTTGTAGGAAAGCCAAATTAAAATACTGAGTTTTATGCTTTACTTTGAAAGCTCTACGCTGCTGGACATTCTACCCTCCTCCAGTAATAAACTCCAAAGTCTTTGTCCTATTGCCAAGGGAGACTACCCTTGAAGGCGACAGCTTCATGAGGAACACAGCTGCTGAGGAAGGTCACCACCACGTAAAGGCAGTGGCCCACTCCAAGATACAATGGGCCAGATTCTATTCCCCTTACTCATGTTGAGTAGTATCTTACTCTGTGAATGGTTTTATTAGGTCAGTGACAAAAATTATTCATAGAGTATGTTACTATTCAACATGAGTAAGGATGGCAATATCTAGCCTACATTTCCAGCCACGGTCTTCGTGAACCAGTGAAAAAGGTACAAGTCTGAGGTGTTAGCCTAGTCGGCAGCAATTTGGAGTTGGATATGCCTTCATGCCTTTGTTTCAGGACTTGCACCTTCTGCTATTTTGTGTAGTGTACTCTTCTCATTATGCAGTAGTGAGACTTCAAGAAGCCATGAGACTTTTCAAAATTGTTTTAAAAAAATCTGTTTTTTTCTTTTTATTTGCTTTTTTGGGGGGCCTAAAGTATGCACAAGTTTTCAATCTTTTCTCCACAACAATGGAGCCTAGAAACACCTTATGTTTTTAAAAATGAAAAATTAAATGCTCATGTAGTTTCCTGAATCCAAATATCATTAGACTCATAATAAAGCCATGAAAGCTAGCAATATATTATGCATGTTTTCTGCATTACAGTAGCATGTCAGGAGTTATGAACAGACCAGTCAATCACACCCCACATTTGGAATCAGAAGTATGCAATCAGGCAGCAGCAGAGACCAACCCTCCCCACCCCCCCAAAAATAATAAGCAGCAAATACAGTACAGTGCTTGTTAAACAAACTAGTAAAAAAATAAAGGGGAAATTTTAAAAAGATTTGACAAGGTAAGGAAACAGGTTCTGTGCTTGTTTCATTTCAATAAAGATGGTGAAAAGCAGCATTTTTTTCTGCATAGTAAAGTTTCAAAGTTGCATTAAGTCAGTGTTCATTTGTAAACTTTTGAAAGAACAAGAACGTTTTGTTCAGAGTTACGAACAACCTCTATTCCTGAGGTGTTCGTAACTCTGAGGCTCTACTGTATTTTGGCTTGGTTCTTACACAAGAAATTGCTATTACATTTACAAAGTATGGTCTGAATCTGCTCACACTTCTACGAAAGGTGTGTCTTCACTGCACAGTTAACTCAAAGTTATAAATTCATGTTACTCCTAACTTGACTCCCATCCACACACAAAAATTTCAAACTTGAGTTAAGTGGTGCTTTAAGCTTGAGCAAGCTGGGCCGTTGGGGGTGGCTGAAGTTCGAGTGCTGCTATAGCTCAAGCTAACAATACAGCGGGGAAGCAACAGCTTGAGTTACAACAATTCACCAGCAGCTCATCCAAACACTGTGCTGCTAATCACTCTGTGGCGCTCCCATATGGGTTTGAAGTGTGGTCAATCTCACTTGAGCTAGGCTAGCTCAAGTGCAGTAACTGGCACGTACTAGCTCGAGCTCACGGCTGTAGTGAGGACAAGCCCAAAAGCGTAAATAGGGTGCGAGGGCAGAATGAGATCTTATGTGCCTGGGTCTATGAGACTGTACATTTTGAGTGTCACAATCTTGATCGATTTGATATGTTTTGTTAAAGCAACAATAATTTCCATTGGTTCTGTAATCCCCCAAGTAACACTAAATATGGATAAGCACAGCTGTCTGAAGGTAAGAGATGGTTTCTGAATTCAGTAATATTGGCTATTCATGCATACCGGATATCTATGGTGTCTCTATGATGCTTTATTTCAGTAGTCACAACATTGACATTAGCAGACCTGGAACTAAAGCATTACACTTGATACAATGTGTCTAAATTTTATTGACTTATGTAAAGGAATTCTGGGAATTGACATAGGTATTGCAGGTCCTGGATCTTTATTACTTTTGTCATTCTGTGCCGAGGTACCAAGTAGTGCAAGTAGTGAGGTGCAACACTCAGCAATATTTCTGTTGAATAGATTTGTGTTAACATTTCCTTTGGTTTCAATCCAAGGGGGTTCACCGACTCCTGAGTTTCACTTTGGGTAACACCAGCTCATGATTGCTCACTCAACGGATGTGCCCAGGTTAGCAAAGGTTCCGTTTCACTTGGAATAAGTTTCCAGAATGGTGTTGGGCGATGACTGCATGAAAATCTGTCATAGTCCCCATTTAATTACAGAGCTGAGTGGGTATGTGCAATATAACAAACAGCACTGCTGATACTTCCCCCTCTTAACTACACACATATGTGGATGGGGTACCAGTTATTAACAGTCCCAGAAGAGGTTTTCCCAGCCCGTTTTACATTCATTTTCTGAGACTGCTTTCAGTCTCAGCAGCACAATACCCTGTGACAGTTTTTCCGCTAACTCACACACTGCTGTTTCACTGGCTCCATAATAAACCATGTCAGATTCATTTTCACATGGCTGTAAACACCAAGAACCTAGTGACATTCAGAGCTTGTCCAACAGTATATTCCCCCACCACTACCTTCCTTAAAGGTGTATCCTCACAAAGGATACACCCACAAAGAACATGGATGGGTCTTGCACTCAAGATGCTAGCTGTTCCAATTACATTTATCATTTTCTTATTTAAACTGAAGTGATCCTCACTTCAGATCCGTCATGTTAAAACACAGGAATTATTATTGGTGTGCTAAACACTTCAACTTCACATTTATCTGCTTCGCTAAGACCAAAGGGAGACAGCATGGCACAGTGGATACCATGCCGACTAGAGCAGTTCTACCACTGACCTTTGTGACCTTGGACAAATCACTTGATCTTTTTTCCACTTCCACCCTTTGTCCATTTGATCTGTTGAGAGTATGTCTATACTGCATGGGGGAGGCTGTTTTGCAGTCAGGTAGACGGGCATGAGCTGGCCCTGTTTGAGCCAGCATGCTAAAAATAGCAGTGCAGCTAGGAATAGCATGGGCGGTGGCTCAGGCTAGCCACCTGAGTACGTAGCCAGAGCATTTGAGCAAGCAGGTACGCAGGTTGCTAGCCAAGGCTGCTGCTAGCTACTTTGCTATTTTTAATATGCCAGCTCACGCCTGTCCACCTGAGCTGGGAAGCATGCTCCTGGCTGCAGTGTATAGAATCATAGAAGATTAGGGTTGGAAGAGACCTCAGGAGGTCATCTAGTCCAATCCCCTGCTCAAAGCAGGGCCAACCTCAACTAAATCATCCCAGCCAGGGCCTTGTCAAGCCTGACCTTAAAAACTTCTAAGGATGGAGATTCCACCACCTCCCTAGGTAACCCATTCCAGTGCTTCACCACCCTCCTAGTGAAATAGCGTTTCCCAATATCCAACCTAGACCTCCCCTGCTGCAACTTGAGACCATTGCTTCTTGTTCTGTCATCTGCCACCACTGAGAACAGCCGAGCTCCATCCTCTTTGGAACCCCCCTTCAGGCAGTTGAAGGCTGCTATCAAATCCCCCCTCACTCTTCTCTTCTGCAGACTAAATAACTCCAGTTCCCTCAGCCTCTCCTTGTAAGTCATGTACCCCAGTCCCCTAATCATTTTCATTGCCCTCTGCTAGACTCTCTCCAATTTGTCCACATCCCTTCTGTTGGGGGGGGTGGGGACCAAAACTGGACATACCTGTAGTCTGTTAGCCCTTCAAGGCAGGTATTGTTCCTATGAATACATACAATGCATAGCACATGAATCCAATCTTGGTGCTACCACACTACGAGCAACAACAGGACGGTGAACTAGTAAAAAAAAAAAAAAAAGTACAGTGCATTTTAAAACACGCACACTTGATCTGGGCCTTGATCCAAAGCCCCCTAAAGTCGATGGCCAGCAGGGAGAGTCTAGTGACTCATGGTATAGGTATTGTGGGATGGAGACTTTGTTCTAGGGGGGATTCAAGACTGGCCCCTTTAAGATAATAGTGCTCAGAGACACAGCCAAGGCAATGCGGCCATGGGCTAGCATCTGTGCTGTGGTGACACAGGACTTAAGATAAACATATTTTTTAAACACACATTTCATTTCATTCCAATCCAGTTTTTAAATAAAACTCACTAACAGCACAAAGGCAATAACCGACTCCTAACATTTACACTTCATTACTATAAGGGCCTCTATTGTAGCATTTTCCTCTGCATCCATTGCAGAACAAATATCCACCATTATTATCATGGTTCTTTCTCCTGCTCAAAATATTTAGCGCCTCAGACATCACGTCAGAAGCATTATCTGGTGTATTTTATGCCATATTATACCAGCAATTTGCTTTTGTTGTGCTTCTGTCATTAAAGTGGTTTCCTTAAAACACCTCCATTACAAATCCCCCTTTCAGAGGAGAGGCTTTTGTTGTTCATGTTTTTAAATGGAAAAAATATCCCTGACTAAACCCTTCTTAAAATTATGCGAGTATGAAAAGGGTATCCACAGAGGCTTTTACTTCATTCATATTAATCAAACATGGCTTTGATTTGGAAAAGATGGCATTTTGACAGGGCTTTAGTCATGAGGGGAAGAAAAAGTGATCAAAAGATGGCTACACCTCAACTACACGAAGCGATGGATGGGCAATTTCCATATGGATAGGATCACATCCTGTGCTTCTGTGACATGCTCTCTTAGCAGCTGGAAATTAGATCAAAGCAAAGTTATTCAGTAGTCAGAAGTTGAGATAATGGAGATTTCCTTACAAATGTTTCCTGAAGAAAGCAAAGCATTAGTCAGCTATGGAGAAGGTAATGGACAAAAAAAATAAAGAAAGAATCCTGTTTAAAAAAAACACACCATACATGATTTCAAGGATGTTTGTAGACAAGCAGGTCTGAACATCTACCACATAAAACAAATTCTTTTGATAGGACAGAACAGTGACAAGCAGCAAGTTAACAATGGGTGTGACAAGCAGCAACGGGTGATCAGCCTACCCAATGCTGAACAATATTCATTAGAAAACGTGCAAGTGGATGCATGTTCAGAAAACATGAGGCTCAATAAAGAATCATGAGTTAACAGCTTAACTGGGTCAGAAACCAAGGAAGAAAAAACAGCTGGTTCTCAGTTTGCTGTGCTTCCAGACACCTCTTTCACTCTGCTTTCATTTCTTTGTTTCCAGGTTCTCTCTGTCAGCAGCTTTGCTCATTAAGCAACTATGTTCAAATTACCAGGTTGCTGCCCAGCTCTCTCTTGGGCTTTTTCCTGCCAGACCCTCTCTCATCCAGGCTTCTAAGATTTTCTCCTGTTCCCTTTGTCCTCCAGGGACCCTTCCCCTTCCTTCATAGTTCTCAGTTGCTCAACTAGAACTCCCCACTCTCTTCTGGGTTAAAAGAAAAGTTTGCATACATAGCATTAGCCAAAAGACACAAGCATTGAAGGAAACTGCTTAACAGACTATCACCCAGTTTGACAAGAGCCACTGTCTGCTGTCAAATTTGTACCTATAGCAAGCAAACTATCATATCACTAACTCAGCTTTTCACACAGGATATATTTTTTTATAAATGGGGAAAATGACAGCAGCTGTCCAAGGCTAAAGTTATATTTTTATTCTGTAGGGCAAAAGGAATGAGGGCTTTTCCCTCCACCCCCCTGAATTAGAACAAGGCCCATGCATAAATCCCCACTCAAGATTTTGGGCACTCCTAGTTTCTGCTGCATGGATATTATGAATCTTAATTAGTATTCGGAGAACACTTGAGTTCTTTCACTGAAATGTGTGATAGGAGCACAAAGGGTTATGAATAATGAAATCAGCATTGTTAGGGGAGACAACAGACCTGAGGACTCCCATCTCCCCTATGCTGAAATATGTGTAAGTGACATGTAACATTTCTCCGGAATAAGGCCCAGTTAAAGGAGAATGACACTTTGGACTAAGAATGAATGTCTGCTGAAACATCTAATCATATTAGATTTATACTCTTATTACTATTAAGAAATATTATTGCCAAGTTTTCTATCACCAGGTTAGCCAAAAAAGAGCCAGGGACCCTAATTGTTCCTCCCAGATCTATATATGGAGACTTATCTATACATGGGTTTTCTCTTCCTCCTGTGTGTAAAGTGCTCATCCATCTCCTTTTCCACATCTCCAGGGACTGTACAAGAGAGGGGAGGAAGACTGGGTAGGATGGAAACAGCACATGTCCCCTCCCCACAGTAGCTATGAGGCCATCCCCCAGGAAAAAAAATATAAAGAAAGTATATCTTGGGATGGATTATCTCCTAGACAGAGCCCCACTCCTAGGGTGAGGTCTTCGGTAGCACAGCTCCATTGCAATCGTGCTACAAGAGAACCGGGGTGCAGGCTGCTATTGGGGGCACCATCAGGGATCAGAGTTGTTGTAAAGGCACATGATGAATACAAATGACCCTCCCACCATGTGGTGCACTAAGGACTGTGCTGGAATTGCAAGCCATCACTTTAAGAGTGTGTGTTTTGCACAGGGAGCCATGTTGTTCCTGGTCCTGCTTGCAGGCCAGGGGGCTCTATAGGGAAGCCTGCAAGCTGCATCTCACCAGGCTGTTTCTAAAGGATCCATCTTAGATTGTGGTGGGCTGGGATGTTCCTTTCTAGCTTAGGGGGTGGTATTGTTCTGGAGCCCTGGAATTAAAGTAGTGTTATGTTGCAACCTTTCAGAAAGAGTATTTGATTTATTTTAATCTAACTTTTGTTTTTAAGCTGTGCAATTTAACAGGATCTACTAGCTGTGGGTGGTCCCCCAAATCTTTTTTGGCCTGGGGGGGGGGAGCAAATCTTGTCTCACATTATGTCCCTGATGGGATAATCTCCACAAATATCCTCCCACCGATTCTCTTCCCCATATGGGATTTACCAAGGAAGTGGTCCATGGTAGCCAAATATACAGTCTCAAAAAAAAAAAAAAAATGGCAACTGTCTTGTTGAGACACATGGAGTATCTCAAGGTTCAGAAGTTACAGTGGGTCTATTTATAGAATCTTCTTCAAACACTGCTTGTACAATCCATTTGTATGCCTGCCAAAATTCCATTTCCCATTGAATAATTGAACATTTAATAGTTAAAAAGCACTGTGGATTATGAATCCTGAGAAGGGGCATCATTTCAGAAAAGTTCTGGGGGAAGCAAAGCTGTGTTAGCACATAAAACATTATACGTGATATTACATCCTACAAAGTCAGGGGGTAAAGGGAAGCAAGAAGTGGAGCATATAGACCCATGAAGAGTCAAAGGGGGCAAACCAAGGTGTGGGGCGAGCAAGTGGACGCCTTGACTCTTAGCAAATGATGTCCCTGATGTTGATGAATATGATGCCACAATATCTGGAAGGAACTAAGTATTGGACAGAAATGAAAGAGCTGCTATTACATGGGGTTTATACCAGATGCCACAAAAAATCCCAGTAGGACTGCAGTATATCTACAGAGGTTAAAACAATGCTTAACAGACTGAGGAAAGTGGTGAGATTTCTGACTGCGAGCTGCGTGAAAGGAAAGATGAGACTGGATTTATAGGTTGGTAATGATTCACCGAGAGGGAATCCCATCAGAACTGTTGGGCAGTTTCATGGTTTCTTACAAGTTTATGGGAATGTTTTTCAGCTTCTGCCCTTCACTAAAGTGCTTCCCTGTAGCATCCAGGAGGCTGAGGGCATGCACAATGCCACGAGCGAGGCGATCTGAAGCCCAGTTGTTACCAATGTAGATATGTATTGGCTCATCTCCCTGCTGGGAGTCGTCAGTCAGCTTTATGTCCTTATTTCTCAACTGTCACAATTAAATATACATTTATATAAAGATGAATGCATCTCAACACATCAGCTGACACCCTGCAGAACCATCATGTATCCAGCTGAAATGTTAACTCCTAAGCCCAACAGAAGCCAATGTACACTAAAACCAAGGGGTAAGATGGTTACGCCTGTTCCAGCCCCTTTATGTCAGGTCAGAGGAATGCAGAGAGGTAAAGGGGCCCTAAAAGCCCCAGTTGTGGCTGGGGAAAGATCGCCCTGGCAGAGACACTGCAGCATACAGCCTTCCTTCCAAGAAGCCCATCACAAAACCCCAGCATAAAGGGCATCTCAGAACCATGGCTGGGGGCAAAAAGGAGGGTTAGCCACATCACTTAGTGCTGCAGAGATTTTGAGCAGGGTTACTCCCTGTAGGGCAGCCAGGGAGGCTGCTGAAATTTAGACAAGATCCTGGAACTGTCCAAGTTATGCCATGGGTTTCTCCAGGCCCCAGAGCAACCCAAGAGCAGGAGGGTGCAAAGATGGCTGAAAGCCATCTTCACCCTCATCCTCCTGCTGGCTGGAGAGTTCTGCCCTGCATCTCTGAGAGGCCAGCACAGAACCTCAGCCAAGAAGTTGATCTCATCTTGGAAGGAACAGAGAGCACTAGGCATCAGCAGACCCTGAAAGCTCTCCTAGCTTTAGTGTAGTAGTAGGGAATTTTGAACAGATGCAAGCCATTCCAGGAACAAAAGGGTAGGATACTATTTTAAACTATGTCAGAAGTGATCAATATGGTCCTTTGCCAGACACTGATAACACTGGTAACAAAGCACGAACAGTACAGCATGTAACATGTCTATCAGGCCTGTGAAAAGAGTTAACACTGGAGTGAGACGCACTGAAGGAACAAGAGTGCCATTTATGAAATAGTTGCTCTGTCAGGCTATACTCTATTTATTGATTTATTTCTGGATCTGTATTTAATCCATCTTTCAGATGAAGTGAGTAATCAAAATTCTCAACACCTGGGGTCAGTGAGATCTCTCAGCACTTTTCACAAGGAGGCTCATCAATGCCATTGTACTCACTCAAGTCCAAGCAATAATTATGTTCCACCAAAGCCAAATTATTTTGTAGTTTCAAGCATCTATGGTATTCTGAAGGCTGCTGTAACTTGGGCTTGCTGCATGAGTCTGACAGATTATTACAGCAGTTGGAGATTGCAGGAGCACAGAGATCATCACCCTGTCCCCAAACCAGACCTCTCGCAGGGGATCATCCCATTCTGAGCTGATCCTAGGTGGCTAGAATAAATGGCTTTACCCCAGTTTGCTTTGCTGGAGCAGTGTGAAGCTGCCTTAATTCACCAAAGGATGTAGACCAGTACATGCAGACTGTTTCCGCAGGGAACAAACACTGCAAATTCCATATCTTGGAACTGGATTTATTTTCCTTGAGGTGCTTCATAGTTCTGATGCCGGCACCCAGTGCCGAGAGGCTGAACAACAGCTTGAGTTGGTTCGTTACCCGGTGTGCTACACCCAATTATCACAACGGGGTGGAGAAGCAGAAAAGTTTATTTGAAGCTTCAAATAGTTACAGGGAGATTTGAATCTCAAATCCTGTACCCAGAGCAGGAAGTTACACAGGCTTTTATACATCCTTTTTCCCAGCATACTTATCCAATAGCAAGCTGCCCCAAGTATCCATATAGCCAGCCAATCCAGTTCCCAGATAGTTCCCTCGTTTTCTGTATCATTTGTTAAACTATACATAAAACTGCTTTATTCAGCATTGTTCTTCCATATCTGCCCTGTTTGGCCTTGCTTAGTTTCAGGCAGTCTGACTCTGCAGCATATTGTTGCAGATCCTCAGCATAGAATCATAGAATATAAGGGTTGGAAGGGACCCCAGAAGGTCATCTAATCCAACCCCCTGCTCGAAGCAGGACCAAATCCCAGTTAAATCATCCCAGCCAGGGCTTTGTCAAGCCTGACCTTAAAAACCTCTAAGGAAGGAGATTCTACCACCTCCCTAGGTAACGCATTCCAGTGTTTCACCACCCTCTTAGTGAAAAAGTTTTTCCTAATATCCAATCTAAACCTCCCCCACTGCAACTTGAGACCATTACTCCTCGTTCTGTCATCTGCTACCATTGAGAACAGTCTAGAGCCATCCTCTTTGGAACCCCCTTTCAGGTAGTTGAAAGCAGCTATCAAATCCCCCCTCATTCTTCTCTTCTGCAGGCTAAACAATCCCAGCTCCCTCAGCCTCTCCTCATAACTCATGTGTTCCAGACCCCTAATCATTTTTGTTGCCCTTCGCTGGGCTCTCTCCAATTTATCCACATCCTTCTTGAAGTGTGGGGCCCAAAACTGGACACAGTACTCCAGATGAGGCCTCACCAATGTCGAATAGAGGGGAATGATCACGTCCCTCGATCTGCTCGCTATGCCCCTACTTATACATCCCAAAATGCCATTGGCCTTCTTGGCAACAAGGGCACACTGCTGACTCATATCCAGCTTCTCGTCCACTGTCACCCCTAGGTCCTTTTCCACAGAACTGCTGCCTAGCCATTCGGTCCCTAGTCTGTAGCTGTGCATTGGGTTCTTCCGTCCTAAGTGCAGGACCCTGCACTTATCCTTATTGAACCTCATCAGATTTCTTTTGGCCCAATCCTCCAATTTGTCTAGGTCCTTCTGTATCCTATCCCTCCCCTCCAGCATATCTACCACTCCTCCCAGTTTAGTATCATCCGCAAATTTGCTGAGAGTGCAATCCACACCATCCTCCAGATCATTTATGAAGATATTGAACAAAACCGGCCCCAGGACCGACCCTTGGGGCACTCCACTTGATACCGGCTGCCAACTAGACATGGAGCCATTGATAACTACCCGTTGAGCCCGACAATCTAGCCAGCTTTCTACCCACCTTATAGTGCATTCTTCCAGCCCATACTTCCTTAACTTGCTGACAAGAATACTGTGGGAGACCGTGTCAAAAGCTTTGCTAAAGTCAAGAAACAATACATCCACTGCTTTCCCTTCATCCACAGAACCAGTAATCTCATCATAAAAGGCGATTAGATTAGTCAGGCATGACCTTCCCTTGGTGAATCCATGCTGGCTGTTCCTGATCACTTTCCTCTCATGCAAGTGCTTCAGGATTGATTCTTTGAGGACCTGCTCCATGATTTTTCCAGGGACTGAGGTGAGGCTGACTGGCCTGTAGTTCCCAGGATCCTCCTTCTTCCCTTTTTTAAAGATTGGCACTACATTAGCCTTTTTCCAGTCATCCGGGACTTCCCCCGTTCGCCACGAGTTTTCAAAGATAATGGCCAATGGCTCTGCAATCACAGCCGCCAATTCCTTCAGCACTCTCGGATGCAACTCGTCCGGCCCCATGGACTTGTGCACGTCCAGCTTTTCTAAATAGTCCCTAACCACCTCTTTCTCCACAGAGGGCTGGCCATCTCTTCCCCATTTTGCGATGCCCAGCGCAGCAGTCTGGGAGCTGACCTTGTTAGTGAAAACAGAGGCAAAAAAAGCATTGAGTACATTAGCTTTTTCCACATCCTCTGTCACTAGGTTGCCTCCCTCATTCAGTAAGGGGCCCACACTTTCCTTGGCTTTCTTCTTGTTGCCAACATACCTGAAGAAACCCTTCTTGTTACTCTTGACATCTCTGGCTAGCTGCAGCTCCAGGTGCGATTTGGCCCTCCTGATATCATTCCTACATGCCCGAGCAATATTTTTATACTCTTCCCTGGTCATATGTCCAATCTTCCACTTCTTGTAAGCCTCTTTTTTATGTTTAAGATCCGCTAGGATTTCACCATTAAGCCAAGCTGGTCGCCTGCCATATTTACTATTCTTTCGACTCATCGGGATGGTTTGTCCCTGTAACCTCAACAGGGATTCCTTGAAATACAGCCAGCTCTCCTGGACTCCTTTCCCCTTCAAGTTAGTCCCCCAGGGGATCCTGGCCATCCGTTCCCTGAAGGAGTCGAAGTCTGCTTTCCTGAAGTCCAGGGTTTGTATCCTGCTGCTTACCTTTCTTCCCTGCGTCAGGATCCTGAACTCAACCAACTCATGGTCACTGCCTCCCAGATTCCCATCCACTTTTGCTTCCCCCACTAATTCTACCCGGTTTGTGAGCAGCAGGTCAAGAAAAGCGCCCCTCCTAGTTGGCTCCTCTAGCACTTGCGCCAGGAAATTGTCCCCTACGCTTTCCAAAAACTTCCTGGATTGTCTCTGCACCGCTGTATTGCTCTCCCAGCAGATATCAGGAAAATTAAAGTCACCCATGAGAATCAGGGCATGCGATCTAGTAGCTTCCATGAGCTGCCGGAAGAAAGCCTCATCTACCTCATCCCCCTCATAACTGCTGTGTGTGCCTCCAGGTGGGGGGGGGGAGCAAGGACACTTGGGCCTAGTACGCAGAGCTGCTGCGAGTGCCTCCAGGTGGGAGGGGAGGCCAAGGACACCTGGGCCTAGTGCGAGGGGGCTTCGTCGACACTTGTGGTCTTCCATCCCCTCGAGTTACCTAGTGGCCATGCCCCAGTGTCCCCAACAGTTCCATTAAACCCTTCTCTCTTGCTTAAAGTGACCAGCTCTAGGCTTGATCCCACAAATGTGATGTGTAGCACTTGGGCGATATAGAGCACCTTCAACTACTCCAGACACCCCTCCAGAACAAAAAAGTGTTCACCACATTGCAGGTTGAAGGGCTTATTTAATTTTTCCATTAATCTAGCCAAAGAGGGATATTAGATAGACAAGGTGAGGGAGGTAATACCTTTTGTGGGACCAACTTCAGTTGGTGAAAAAGACAAGCTGTCAAGCCACACAGAGCTCTTCTTCAGGTCTGCGTGGCACGAAAGCTTGTCTCTATCACCAAACAGAAATTGGTCCCACAGAAGGTATTATCTCCCTCACCTTGTCTCTCTAATATTCTGGGACCAACATGGCTACAACAACAGTGCAAACATAAGATGGATATATCAGTCAAGCAGGTAATTCCTGCCACAAAAAACAGCCTTAAACTATATTTTGTAGCAAAGCTCAGGTTCCTCCAGTGTTTTTAAAAAGGTATAAACACCTCTGTCACTGTAACACTGGTGGCTAATCTACTTGTATTGGTGAATGGCATATAGCAGGAACATGCTGTAAAAAGCTGAGACAAGGCACAATTGTACTTTTATTGATACTATTATGTACCCATTGAAAGGCTCATACTTCATATCTGCTGTATTTCCTTCATGTGGGGAAGTACCAAGACACAGTGTAACTATTACAACCATTCAATTAACTATTCAATCTTACTGTATTTCAGATAGGACATTCTGGGTTTGTTTCCTTAATTATGAACACTGAAAAGTGCATTGTGCTTACGCTACAAGCATATCCTGATTGGTCGTCAAGATAAACACAGATCACATTTTATAAATAATGGCTTAAATCTGGTTCTCTTTGTAAATACTTAATCAACATATTGGCCATTCATACTGTAATGGGATTTAATCAGAGTCATTGTAGAGCAACACATTCATACTTCAGTATTTAGCCATATGTTGGGCATAACAGAATAATAAGGCAGTTTGAATTCCTTCAGTGATATTTGTTGGTATTAGGCACCCTTCCCTATGCACACCCAGCCCCCTTCCCTTTGTTCAGGATAATCCAAAAAGCAGCAGTCTCTGGCAGCTTTTCTGCCTGTAGGATTTGTACATAAACAAAACCATTCGCGAGGAAAGCCGGGAGATATTTCCAAGCCTATGCCCACCATGGGCACTGCCAGCAAGAATAAAAATAAGTGAGAAGCAAAACCAAGACAAAAGTTTCCTCCTTTTTTTGTGCAACAGTAAACAGAGGGAGCCTGCAGCGTAAATCCATTAAAGAAAAGACTCCTGTTTCACTAAAGATTACCTTTCCCCCGTCTGCACAAGAATGGCTCTCTTTCCCCCATTTTGAGCATTTGGGTACTGCAGCAGCTTTTCTGTCCTGTGGATTCTGGTCTCTTTCAAATGTTTTTCCTCAGACTTGCTCAGCCACTTGGATGTGGGAATGAGAGAAAACAATGAAGGGATAGAAAAAGGGATTGCCTGTTCTGAAAACTAGATACATCTAAAGGAAATAGAAGGCAGAGCGTTCCCACGGTTACAGCATAGAATCCAAGTGCCCTGACTCCTGGTCCTGTTTCTAATTCAGCTTTATCTTAATCACTTAGTCTCTCTAGGCATCAGTTTAGCTATGTGTAAAACGGGGATTATTGTAACAAAGCAGGTCTTCTCCCCATGTTTGCAACACCCAGCCTCTTGCAGGCAATTTTAAATCATAACCAACAACTCCTCAGCCCACCCTGGGCTACAATCCCCAGATTCCTTCCCCTAGCAGTCCTGCTGCCCCTGCTCCCTAGCTCTGACTCACTGAGTCTCCCAGTATCCTGGAAGCCCAGCTGACCTCTTCTAAAGCTCATTTGTGTCAGCTAATGCAGTACAGGTGCAGTGGTCCTGCTCCTCTTACAGGGGTTTGTCCAACCCTAGGGCATGCCTTATACAATCCATCCTTACACCAGAGCCCATGCACAGTGGGCCCACAAACCAAAACCTTCTTTCCACAATATATTTGACAAAATATTTCATACAAAACATACCCCAGAGGGTTCCCCACAGATCTTAACCCAAGTTCTGAAGGAATGAGTCCCTAATCTATGCCACTCCAGGTCCTGTGCAGCATGGCCAGCCTCACAGTCCATACCTCAACTGATAGAGCCTCATTTCTTTCTCCAGCCTTTCCCTGTCCATTTTCCAGCCTGTAGTTGCTCCAGCTCTCCTTTCAGCTGGGAGATTTCACAAGGTAACTCATCTCTCTCTCAGAGCTCCTTTTGCGTGCCCTGTTTAAAATCCCATGCATCCTCCAGGAGCTTGATCTGGACTTCAGCTCTCACAGCTCTCACTTTTCCCTCAGCAACGCCTCCTCCTCTTTCCGGGCTTGCTGCCTGGCCTCTTCCAAAGCAACAAGCGCCACCCAGTGCTTTTATGCCAAAGAGAGCAGGCCTCTCATATCCCCTGCTCTCAGAGCTGTATGTACAGATTTAGCAACCCCAAATGGTGCTGCTATAACTGCAGAGTCCATTTTGTGTGCAGCCAACATCCCTATGCCCTTCTCACAGACACTTTTCCTCTTCCTCTGCTTCTAACCCTCTGCCCAAGCCTGCAATTGTGCTGCTTTTTTAATGAGCTTTCTCAGCTCATTAGCCTCCTCTTCCATCCTCTCTTTGCATTTCCTCCACCTGGAGCCTGATCCTCTACAGCTCAGCCCCAACCTTAGTTAGTGGAGGGGGTCTGTCTCTCCTGCCTTTGTACCTCAGCCAGCAGGTTATAGGACTCTGCTGCCCTAGGAGGTTCTGGTGCTGCAGATTGCCTCTTGGCCTTCATCTCTTTTAGCCTCTCTGGTAGGATCTGCTGCACCCTTTCCCTCTCAGCCTCTCTACCTTCCCTCAGTATACAGGGCTCTCCCCATCCCACAGATTCCACTTTCCCAAGTCTATCCTTCAAGGGTCAAACCCACCTGTTCCATCCCACTTGAAGCACTCAGGCCATCTCCTATCCCTCCTGGACCAGTCCTTCTCATGATCATTCTGCCACCTGGGGAACCCAAACCTTTGGTGTCCAAGTTTTCCATAGTCTGAGATTTTAGTCAGGCAAGATCCTCTCCCCCCTACCCCCAATAAAAACCATACGGTCCTTGAGAACCACACCATCCTTAACCCTTCTTGGGCCTGAGCAACAGGCAGAGTACCACCCACAGTCTCTCCAGTTTCTTCTGTGCTCTGCACAGCTGAGAAAGTCTTAAAAGCACAGTTCACATGGGGGCAAACATTTCTTATATGTCTCACTCACAGGCAAAACATACCCTCTGTTGCACCTCAAGCTTTCTGGTCCTCAAAGTCCTCTTTCCTTCTCTGAGCCTTTCCTTCTTCAGGATCTCCAGGAGGCACGGCTGCTACTGTTCCTCAAGTATAATCCCACAGATCTGGCTGCAGCTCCCACTGCTTCCATCTTCCGACTACCTACAGAAACAGAAGCAGGAACTCCTAAAGTTGCTGCTATCCCTCCATGCACCAACTTAGAAGAGTGGACCTTCCTTCAGCAAAACACTCTTCCACATACTCTGGCTCTATCAGTTCCTGGACACCTAAACTAGGTGGGATATCAGCCAGACTCAAACTTCAGTTTCCCCTCAATTCCAGGGGCTGATTGCCCACCCCCATTTTCCACTACCTATAACAAGGCAGGGCTCCCCTCTAGTACACAAATAACCCACTTCCTCACCCAATCTCTTTGAGGCCGTTTTATTGTTCAAATTTAAAAGACAAACAAAAACAGCTGATTACCTCACCTTGGGCTACAATTCCTCATTTGTTTTTTTGACCCCTCTGCCTCTCAGGTTCTCTCACAGCCTCCCCTCCCATGGGCCAACAACAATGCTGTTGTTATAATGCTGCTGATTCCTAACTATGACTCACTGAATTCCTCACCCTTCTGTAAGCCCAGGTGCTTTCTTTTAAAGCTCTTTTGAGTCAGCTGTTGCAAGGGTGCACTGGTCCTACTCCTTCTTAAAGGGACAGTGTCACCCAATGACAGCAATAAAAGGTCATACAGGGATATTGTGAGGCTCATTGTAATTTACTAACACAGCTATAAAGCATTTTGAGTTCAGCAGATAGAAATATTCTATACAAACATAAACTAGTATCAGATATTTTGCACTCATTCTGCATATGAATATCTCCTCAATATCAGTGGGAATTCTTTATGTGTAATTGAATGTGTGAGATCTGGAGTATGGATAAGAAATATGAAAAAGGAAATATCTGTCCAAAGAAAATACATGAGAATATTTCTTTGCTGGAGCTAAGGGGAATGGACCACAGTCTCAGCTGGTGTAAACTGGCATCTATTGATTTCAATGGTGTTAGGCTGGTTTACACCAACTGATGATCCAACCTCATTTCTTTACCTTTACAATATTGCAGTATAGTGCAGAGTGCTTGAATAACTGGGCATATATAGGAAAAAAGACATTTTCTATATAAGAAAAATAAGACATTTTCTATTGCTCCTGATATTTGTGCAAGGGAAATTTTAGCATTTTTTTGTGACAAATAGAACTTTCTTGCCATGATTTAATTCATTAGACAAGTCAGTTAAAAATAACATGGCATATCTGACCTTTTTCTTAAGTCTGCTTCTATGTTCATGTAAACCTCTAAGGCTATATCATCACAAGTGTTTCAATAAAGACCTCTATCATTTTTATTCCTTTTCAGAATAATGTGTTATGACAAGAATTCAGGCAGTACCCTTAAAGGTTGCAACAGACAGGCATAACAATTTTTTCTGTTCTTAAAAGTACCTTTAAACTTCATGAACATCTACTAACCCAAAGCTGGTGTGGTGCTGGTAGAAGCACTACCCATGGCCATCCCACAATAAGCAATCCCTCTCACACAAGTAATTTTCAAATGATCTGACACAAGTGGATACTAGATTATCTTGCCTGGAATTGCATAGCTATGGTGGTTTCAGCCGTGTATGCATCCGATGAAGTGAGCTGTAGCTCACAAAAGCTTATGCTCAAATGAATTTGTTAGTCTCTAAGGTGCCACAAGTACTCCTTTTCTTTTTATAGCTATGGTTGGAACCAGTTATAACACCTGGCACAGATTCTTTACATCTCTGTCTTAACAATTTGAAGAGACATAAGGGACAGGGAGATATTATTTTTTACTGTGTTTGGCTTACTGACTTCCAGCACGAACAGAGAGAGAGTTGCTTTAGCTATTCCAGTGACACTGGTTAAAAAGCAACAACTCGTTCTTCTTTTTTTTGGTACTTATATGGCCCACATTCCCATAGAATCTTACAAGCTTTAACAAAGTTCTTGTCACAATACCCCTTTGCTGTAGGGAAGGGCTATTGTCCCCATTCTATACATGGGAAATCGAGGCAGAGAGGGTAGGATCCAAGAAGGGATTTAGGCATTGCATCTCTGAGCATCACAGTGCCTCACTTTTAGGCTCCTAGAACGTCACAGAAACAACTCTGCGATCCACAAAGGCTGAGTTAGGCTAAGATCCCTATATAATACATGGGAGAATTTGGCACCTTGGAATACGATCCACAAAAGCCAGCACAATAGGCATCGACCTGCCTAAGACAGCCAGTAGGAGATGCCAACCAGAGGGCTGTGTACTCACCCCCGTGCCTTTCTCTAAGATAGGCCAGGGTATAAACATACCGGGGACTCTGTAAGGCCATGGTCTACATATACCAGGGATTGACGCTGCTGCGATCGATGCAGCAGGGGTTGATTTCATGGGTCTGGTGAAGACCCACTAAATCAACCACAGACGGCTCTCTGGTCGACTCTGGTACTCCACCAGAATGAGAAGAGTAAGGTAAGTCGATGGGAGAGCGTCTCCCGTCAACGCAGCGTGGTGTAGACACTGCGGGTAGTCGACCTAAGCTATGTCGACTCCAGCTACATAAATAACATAGCTGGAGTTGCATAACTTAGGTCAGCTTACCGTGGTAGTGCAGACAAGGCCTAAATGGGAATCAGCCGCATGTAATCAGGCCTTTTATGTGTCTAAGTGGTTTTTGAGGGAATGAGTTAGGCACATGCCTTATTCCACACAAAATGGAGAGATCCAAGGGATAAATACCTGAGAAGTCATTAGGCAAGAGAGAGAAAGAGAGTTAAAGAGAATGACTCTGTAGGCCAGTGGTTTGGACATCACATGGGAGATCCAGGGTCCAGTCCCCTTGCTCCAATCACTCTTTCATTATTTATCCACAGTGCAACAGTTTCAACAGGAGAGACTGAGGAAACCCCACATCAGAATCTCTCATAACTCAGTGGTTATTGCCCAACTCCCATCTCCCCTGTTTCCCATATTTCAGGTGAGCACTTTAACTACTTAGCTAAAGGTGGGCACTTCACCACTGTCTCCTCCAGACAGATTTTGAATGGGACCTGGTCTGGTAGACATGTTTAGATGCCCTGCTAGATCCAGCCCTGCATGCAATTTAAATGGCCGAATGCTTGCCTTGCCCAGGTTCATGGCTTGCAGTGAGGCTTTAGCAGCAGATAGGTGGTTGTCTGGCTAGAGTGAGGCAGCTGTGCACATGCCCAGAGTGGGAATATTTACTCTAAAATTCACACTAAGATGACGAATGATTTTATGCACCTACAGGTTTCAGCAGGAGTCTGGTAGATTGAAGTGGAGCCAAAACTGAATTTAGGTGCTTAATCCTGAAACTCAGGCACCGAAATATCTTTGTGGAGCCCAACAAGAGAAGCTGTGTGACTTGCCCAAGTTCACATAGGAGTCTGCAGCAGAACAGGAACTTGGAAACGGTGTAAATGAGCAATCAGGCCCGCATGGCATTTCACCAGCATTCGTGAAAGGAGGATCAGGTTCACTGAGTTGGATCAAGCTAATCTGAAAGTTGAAATCTTTGTAAAACTTGCAGATAGCTGATATTTTCTTGATCTTAGCAAAACTATCACTTACAGAACCCTCTTACTTAGAGAAATGAGCAGCACAACAAGAAAAGATAAACATCCAGTATTACCTTTTTCACTGACTTCAGGGTTAACATGGCATAGTTCATATGTAGTCCAGAGCATTCTTCTTTAAACATTCTGAGATAGAAATAGAATTGATCCAAAGGGAAGAGATTATACCTCACTTCCAGCTTTCTTCATCCAATAGTTCTTTTGTCAAAGGAACTCTCATTCATGAGCATGACAACTTTTAAGAAAGTTGATGAAAAAGGGGAGTGAAATAAAAATATAGGCAATGGCAGGCATATTCCTCGTTTATAGGTTCAGGTGATTTGGGTTTTATTACTGGGTGTTGCATAGCCACCTTATAGGTCCTTGGATAAGTCATATAACATCTTTGTGCCTTAGCGTGCCCATTTATAAAATGAGGACAGCAACATTTTCCTACCTCACAGAGGTGCTGTGATGCTGACATCCTTAATGTGTTTCAGGTCTTCAGGCAATTATTGGTGGACAAAAATGTATAAATATTAACCAAATCAACCACCAAATAACAGAGGCCATTCAGCGGCTATAACATGACAATGGCTCTCTGTCTTTGCAGATCTGGGCTAGTGTGATGCTGGCAGACCAGGTGCCAGCTCATACCAAGGTCCCCATGTCTCAGTTGAACACTGACAAATACAAACCAGGAATCAGTCTGGCTCACTTGTGTGTTGGTATTGTTAAAATAGGTATTAGAATGATAAGAATGTATTTAGTGGTTAGACTTTATTGTATGTTTGTGAGCTGCTACATTCATTTATGTGACTTATAACATCTGCATCTCATATTGTTATGACCTATTTGAGTTTTTGTATTGTGAGCCCCTGTGACTGTGTAAATCTCCAGATAGCACAGAGACATTAGTTAGAGTGAAGTGCTGATCTGCAACACAAGATACACAAGAAAGGTACACTGATGCCAAATGGACTATTGTGGGATGTCAAAGGGGACAAAGGACTTTGTTTTTCTTTTCTGTCACCTCCCCTCCCTCCCATAGATGAAGATTAATCTTGCAAGTTGTTACCTCCCATCAGCTGAGTTTGCAGCTCAGAGCATGTGGTAGGATGGGGATTAAAAAAAACCCAAGGAATTAGATATCTCTATGCTACTTGGACTCCGTAGGGCAAGAGTTTTTTTTTAAGATGTAAACAAGAGATTCCCAGCCGCTTACCCTGGGTTAGTCCTAAAGGACATAGAGTGTTTACCTATTACAGGAGCTTTGATTACCTTTTGAAAGTTAAGATTGTTACTCATTTGTATATATATGTTTACTGCTTTAACCTTGTAAATAACTCTCTCATTTACTTTTCCTATTTAATACACCATTTTTTATACTGGCAATTGACCTGGGGTAAGTGACTGGCCTTTCGGTACTGGAAGTCATTTGAATATTGATATGATTCTTGATCTAAGGGACCGTTTATCATAAATGTATGCTCACCTTGGTAGAGAGAGAGGTCAGAGTGCCCAAAGGGACTGTCTGTGACTGCATGTTTAGGTTGGTATAATGACTGAGGAGCTTGCACTTGATAGCACTCTCAACCACGTTGGGGTTTGTGTCCTGCTTCCTAACAGTCTACCGTGAGGCTGGTGGTATTCATGCTCTTGTGTCACCACAGGAAGTATTACAACTGTATTTGAACTAGAACCCAGTGGTAGTAAGGTTTCTAGTCCATTACCAATCTCCCGAGCTATTACAATTACAGTGTATTATTTATTTTTAACCCATTATACGTATCTCGATCTCTTGGGCTGTATGATAACCAAGATCTCTCCATGATAAACTCTATCTAAATTCTATTGGCCCTACACTATTTAACATTTTTATCAATGAGCAGGAAGTAAGCTTAAAATCATGGCTGATAAAATTTGCAGATGACACAATATGAGGGGAATGGTAAAGGATGAAGAGGACAGGTCACTGATACAAAGAAAAGTTCAAACAGTAATTATTTGGGACAAGTTCTATGGCCTGTGTTATACAGAAGGTCATAATAGATGATCGGTGATCTCCTCTGGCATTAGCCTCTATGTCAAGGCAGCTGGATTCTGCTTAACTCTGTTGTGGCAAACTGGCCATTCTGCAATAACTCCATTCAAATTATAAAAATATAAATGCCCTGCTCTGAAATTAGGAGTCAGTACTGGTGAAACTGCACCAATTATTGGCCACAGATTGCTGAATCAGAGTTATTTCTGAGTGTAGACAGTCCCCGAGTTTTACAAGTGGTTCCATGTGGCAGTATCATCCTCTTTTAAACTTCTAAAATATTTTTAGGTGGAAATTAAGTTCTAGTGCAAATTTGCTTGTTCTCCTGGGTAATCCCAGTTTTAAAACATGGGTGAAATAAACCTAGGCATTGGGCTAATCCTATACGCTGGTTTTAAATTAGGCTTTGCTATCCGGAATAGGTTAACTGTTCACACAGATCAGACTCATTTGACTATGTGGGGGAAAAATGTGTGAGAGTGGCTCAAAGGTAAGTGAAGGTAACATTTAAAAGGTGTATATTCTATGCTTGTGCTACTGGAAGAACAAAATAATTTATGAATGGAGGAAGAGATGAAAACTGCATCTACACTGGGAATTCAAACTGTGTTTGTTGTTACTTTGATGATAAACTTCCATCTCCTTGACTAGCTCCTGCTAGCACCATAGGGAATAGAGAGGATGGGGAAAAGGAAAGATGAATGAGATGTTTAATGGAATGAGGTCAATACCCATAGTATTTTTTCAGTTGTTCAAATTCCCGTTAAGAGCTCTCTTTTCATTGTGTATCTTTTTAATCACAGATTCTTAAGCATTTGGCATTAAAAACCCCACAAATGATTTGCCTTTTTAGTATTAATTGCTCAATTTGTTCTCATAAACTGAGATAAAGAAGCTGTGGTGGTGTTTCTTTGTTCTTGGCCCCAGACACAGAGGCACTATAGGCCAGATTTACAAAGATATTTAGCTGCATAAAGGTGCAGATAGTCACCTAGTAGGATTTTCAAAAGTGCTCAGAATGAATTAGATGCCAAACTCCCAAATACCCTTTCAATGAGAGTTAGGTACCAACCTGGTTAAGCACTTTTATAAATTCTGCTAGGTATCTCTGTGCATCTTTAACTGGCTAAATACCTTTGTAAATCTGGCCCTATAGGACGTGCGAGGGCCCTAGCTCCTGGAGTCATGTGATTACATAAAAATCTGAGTTTATATTAAAAAGAGTTTCTAGTCATCATGGTTCAAGAACAGCTTGAAAAGGTGACTTGAGTATCATAGGTGCCGACTTTCCCTTTGCACGGTGGGTGCTCGACCCCCCCCCCCCGCCCACCCCTTCCCCACATCTTCCCGCACCTGCACTGCCCTCACCCCACACCCATTCCACCCCCTTCCCCAAGTCCCCGTCCCTGCACCGCCTCTTCTTCTCCTCCTCCCTCCTCCTGGAAAGTCCAAATCGCCGCCAAACAGCTGTTAGGCGGCAAGGCAGTGGGAAGTGCTGGGAGGTAGGCGGAGAAGCGGGGATGCGGTGCACTCGGGGGAGGAGGAGGTGAGGAGGGGACGGAGGGAGCTTGGCTGCCAGTGGGTGCAGAGCACCAACTAATTTTTGCCTGGAGTCAGCACCTATGTTGAGTATAACCAATGCAGAGGCTTCAAACAGTCTGAGAGGCGTGAACTGCCCCTGTGCAGCTCTAGGGATGTTAACTCCAAGACTCACTGCTCAGAAGGCCTCCATTATCAGCAATGCAGCAGAGTGCTTTGAATCTGGCAGAAGGCGGCCCACCCATCCTAAGAAATATACCCAAGCTTCTGGGGTAATGAATGCGTGTGTGTGTGTGTGGGGGGGGGTCGCCTGGCTTCCATCTCTCCCTCTCAAAATGTGTGGGGAGTGTCCTTGTTTCTGTCTCTACCATACTTCTGCCACCACCACTCCTGCAGGGAAAAGGGAGGCCAAGGGCTACTTCTCTGGCCTCTAAAAGGAGACGAAGGAGGCGGCTACAAAGGCCCCCAAGTCATGGTATGCTTGAGGTCCTATGGTGCCTTAATCCAGCCCTGCTTGTCCCCAAATATAGGGAGCTATTCGAAAAATAGTAAAATAAAATCAACATGTGAGCAGAACAAATGAGATCACCGTTGAAGTTTTCAAGGAACATAAACCTTTTAATGTACATATTAACATTCAGCACTAAAATATATGAGTCCCAGCTGAGCTGGAATGCAATTAGTAAAAGAGTTGAGGACAGCAAGCATGGGGATAAAGTGGCAGATGAAGTCTGTAGCTCTTTGCATGTCAGACACCAAATTAAGATTAATTAATAATGTTTGCCTTATTATAGACATTAACAGTCAATGCATTTCTTAATGCCGGGATTATAGATTTTAGAAATGAAATAGACCCACTAGCAAGTCCAGCCCCAGCAAGCACAGGGTATTTTTCCTTCGTAGTGGATGGCTTGTTGATGAAGGACCCAATCCTGCAGATGCTTAACTAGGTGCATAATGTTACTCACATGAGTAGTACCATGAGCTTCCATAGAACTATTCACATGAGGAAAATTATACATAGGCTGAAGTGTTTACAGAACTGGAGCTTAGACCGATACTTTGGCTAAAATTGGAGTAGCTGCATGGTGGATCAGACTAAGAAACTTTTCAAGCTTTCTCATCATGTTAAGTTCCTTCCCTGCTAATTCAGACAACAGCATAACGATGTGTTTCATGGAGACTAAGATAGCCACATGACTCCCACGCCTTGTTTGGAATCACCTGAACTTTCCTCAGGGCAGATTTGTCCATCTTTTGACAAAATTGTCGGAGAAAATATACCAGACATTGTAATAGTTAAAAATCAGTTCACTGTTGCAAGGGCCAATTTTTCCTTTCCTTGTTTCATTGCTTTTTAATAAGTAGAAAATGTCACAGTCATTGGCTGTAAATATCACCAAATGTTTATTTGTGTGGTACTGTTTCCATGATAATTTAGTGTGGATTAAATCCATCTCAGTCTTGTTGAGAGAGAGAAAGGCAGAGAATGTTCTAACCTTAAAGATATTAAAATCTCTATGTGTTTTGTGGAGAGTAACCTTCCTTGCTGGTACTCAGTGCCGATGAGCAGCCGTGTGATTCTTCTGCTCAGTGCTCATAATTCTTACCTTTGTACTAATAATTTCATGTCGCTGAAAAAGGTTATTTATTGATTATGCTGACACAGGCAGCAAAGCAAGACCCATTTCACATCTCAGAATGAGAAGGAGACTCATGCAAAACCAGATTCCAACTCTTTCCATTTTTATATTTTTTTCTTTTGGTCTGTAAGCAAGCATTTACGTATTCAGACAAGGAGAAAAATATTGAGCACATAATCTGGGAAAGGTTGTGTTTCTTTTGAATGTCCATGCCTTCTGTGTAACTCTCCAGTTTATTCCAAACAGATTGGGGGAAGGAAAGCAAGCAAACAAAATAGATCCAAGGCCTCATCACCAGGGATTGAATTTAGGATCGCCAGATCTAAAACCGTGAGCTTTTACAACTTAAACTATATCCTCTAGCTCACCCCTGTATCAGTCGTAGTCTGGATCCAGCAAAGAGGGGACAATTGTAACACAAACGCAACAGTGTGGGTTGCACTCACTACTACAGACTTCAAGTTTTACCCCTCTGCAGGGCTACACAGCTGCCACTTCCGTGCAATTCTCCTCTCTCCCTAGGCTGCCCTCACCCAGTACCTCCAACTGCAGCCACTCCATTTTTGCCCTAGTTTCTCTACCCTGGCCTGTGAGATCATGTGTTTGATCTCAAGTAAGTCAATCCCTTTATCCCTGCTCCCATGTGGGCAAGCCTTCTCCAGTCTAGTTTAAGGGTTCAGAGAGGATCTACCCCCAGCATTCTATGGCTTCAGATCACCGACCTTCTACTTTTCTCTCTCAAGGCTCCTATTTTGAAGTCTTAGTTTAAGTGACTTGCCCCAGGCCACACAGGAAGTATGTGACGGATCCAGGAACCGAACTCCCATCGCCTTAGTCCCAATCCCCTGCCTGAACCCCAAGACCATCCTTCTTTGGCAGATGAAGTGTTTTGTTAAGCAGACACAGCAGGGAATATGCAGAACCTTCTTACTTGGTATTTCTATTTTGTATTCTTTGCATCCACAACCTTATTATTTATAACCTGTCTTCAGACTAAGATTTATTGGTCAGCCCATTACAGGGGTGCCTAAGCACAGGGTAGCAGAAATCTTGTGTGACTGACTGCCCAATAAATCAAAATGCAAGAGCTTTATTTGAGAAGAATGACGTCCAGCCACAGCAGGTAAAGGGAATAACTTGGGTCATTTACTAAAATGAAAAGATCAGATATCAGCATTAGGTTCGCTAACACATTTTAAGTTCCCAGAGCTACCTGCGCTGAGTGTATTCATTCGAAACCAGGGGAGGAACATGCCATTTCTAAGACGGAGGGACAAACGGACCTTATCATTTACCGGGTCTGTGGCTATCAGCACTGTTTGCCTGTGGAAAGCAAGTGAAGCAGGCGATCCCATTTTTCAGTGTGTCACGCCAAACCCCACAAGGCTGTGTCATGAGGTATGCAATACAGCTCAATTAATTTTTATACAGTAGTCTTCCTACAAAGTATCACAAAACACTTTACACAGAGAGGTAGAATAAAGAGATGCAGAGCTGGGGTTCAATAATTCATAAAGGCAGCAAAAGAAAATGATATACGAAGTAGTAACAGAATAAGAGAAAAGAAAGCAGAAGCCTAAGGAGTCATGTTGTGTTCCTCCATTGGTGGTTACTTCTGAACTGATCCCCTAACCACACTGATTGCATTCACAATCCTGTGCTAGGCTGCTGATGTTGACAGTTGATATTTGGGTTCAGCTGAAAGGAGTTTATTACAGAATCTCCATTTCATGTCATGATCCCAAGCTAGCAACCTTTAAAAAGGATGGGAGGAAGAAGAGGAATGATTTTAAAGCACTGTAATTAAGACAAAGAATTCCTATTCAGGGGTCCAAAGGGGGCAGAGTGTAGGATGACCTGAATAAAATTGTGCTGTCAGAAGCAAGTGTGACCTGACTGGCTTTCTGCTCTATTATCATGGGGTAAAAGAAAAAGAAAGAAGCATGATAAGGAGAGAAAGATTAAAGGAGTACAAAATATTATTTACTGCTTGGGTTGTGGATTTCCTATCTAAAGTTTCTCTACTAACCCAATGTATAGGACCAGCTTCTGAAAAGTAAAAGGCTGATGCATGGTGAAAGTTATAGGCATATCATATCTCCTAGGTATTCATAAACCACCAATTCATCTTAGAACCAGGCTTCTGGGCTTAACCCATCTCAGAGATGGAAAGTAACAGGACTACACAGATGGCTGTTCAAAGAAGAACAAAACCATATACAAAGTTATTGGTTTATTTCATTTGTGCCGGAAGACTGGCTTTTAACTCAGATTGGTCAGCCTTTCTAAACAAAGGGATATAATTTATCCCAGGTTCATTGGTATGCTCCAGGCAGTTTGTGCTGCCCATGGGACATAAAGCAGCTGTAAACTCAACCCAACCAGCCAGTTAAGATGGGTTTATGAGTGCTTTCTGTTGACAGAGTGGCATGAACCAGTGATTATGGCCTGTAGAGTTTACCATTAACTCTTGTGACACATCCTGGCAAAGATACATTGTTACTTAGGGACAGAATGCGGCTGGCCTGCCCACAGTCGTACAAGGAGGGTGACGAGTAAAGCCTCATGCCACCTCTGAGACTGGATTAAAACAACCGTTGTCCTTGTACTCTCCTGAGCCGGAGGATTGTGCCCTCCCCTGCTAGTGCTCTTATGGGCGCTATCTACCCCGAAAGTGGCAGGAAGAAGGCAGGGCTCTGGCTCCTCTCTTGCTTCAGGTGGTGGAGTTAGCCAGCTGCAGAGGCAAGCATATACTTCACATCAGTACATACCAGAGAGCCAGTGATGCCTGGCCATGGCCCAATGTTTCCCAGAGCTCCAGCTGGGCAGTGCAGGTCCAACTGTTCCCAGCATGTGCCAATGGCTAATATTACAATCGATCTCCTCACTAGTAACCCTCATCAGCTATTTTTATTGCTGTACATTTGTCACAGATTTTAAAAAGAAAATGGACCTAACCTTTGAGAGAGTTTTCTATTTTAAAAAAATGTTTATATCCTATAAATGTGTATTGTATCTTTTAAAACATAATCTCCTCAACTGCTTATTCTTTATGTATAAGCACACACACTCAAAGTTATTACAGTCAGGCTCAACTATTAGATATGCCAGCTATAAAGTGTAACTCAAATTTACATGTCAAAAATACAATAACTAGGAAATTGCCTGGCTATTTAGATACATGCCTAAACAAGGCTTCAAATTATCTTCACGCATTTTTCCAAAGTTTTGACACAAAAATTGGGCTATTTTGACAGGTTTCCGCCTTAAACCAAAGTCAGCCAAGGCAAACCCATTACCCCATGCTATCAAGATATGTTAATTCCAACTAATTTTATATGAATGCTAAGCAGTTCGAAATTAAGGTTGTCGCTCCATAATTTATTTATGCTTCTCTAGAGGGACTGAGGAAAGGCTGAACACTAATTTAAAGAGTATATGTCAGACTTAGAGCCAAATCCTGCTTTCCAGTGGTTTAGTTTATATCCTGATACTAGTTAGACCTTCTCAGCCCATTTAATTTTCTCACTTTTTAAAGCACATTTGATTGGGATTTTCTTAACACTTCAGGCCAGATTCACCAATATCGCCCAGGTCTTGGGACACAAAGCAGCTAGAAACCTGGCTTAACTGGCAAAACCAGTCTACCAAATAATAAGCACACATCCCAAATGGAAAAATTAACACTCAGGCTAAGGGCATGTCTACACTGACAGTGGTGCAGCAGCGTGTGTGGTGAAGACACTCTTTGCCGACAGGAGAGAGCTCTCCCATTGGCATAACAAAACCACCCCTGCAAGAGGCAGAAGCAGCTCAGTCTTTTAAAAATATTTTGGGTTTTGCTAATGGAGTAGTTTCTCCTTACTATTTTTGGATCAAAACCTGTCACAAAACCCAAACCATCTTTGCAAAACATTGGCCTGGGCCTTCTGAGATCCAAAAAGTGCATAACTGAACATGCCACAAGTTAAATTCTGTTTTAATTTATACCAACTTAATTCCATTGAGTTCTGCAGAGCTGAACAAGTGTAAATGAGAGAAGAATATAACCCTGCATGTGAAACAAGCAGCAGATAACTATTTGGGATTAATGTATTGTAGTGATAGCTATATCATTACATTTGGATTAATGAAAGAGAGACTTGCTATTTATTTCTGTTCTGCTACAATCTTTATTCCTTGACATTCCCCTCAAAAGGAATCAGATTTTTAACATGCCATAGATTATTCTTAAGTGAATATTTACTATGGCTCCTCTTTCAAAGCATTGGCAATATTAGGCTAAATGTAAACTGCTTCCCTCTACTGGAAAAAAAGTTACATCTTATCAAGTGTGTCATTATGTTCCCCTCTACTGGTTGACCTACAAGTCTGCTATACATTGCACTCTTAATTGTTCACCTATCCTGCATGTGTTGTTTCCTGCAATCTACATCAGTGGTACAGGAAACGGTGTGATAAATACGATATATCTTTGTTCAGAATCCCTAGTGATATTTCATTAATTACTTCTCCCATGGCTTTGTTTCAAAACAAGAGTGGTTTCTATTAATTTCATTACTTTTCCTTCTTCACACAACGTATAGTCTACCTGTAGAACTCTTTGCCAGAGGATGTTGTGAAGGCCAAGACTATAACAGGGTTCAAACTACAAGCCAAGACTATAACAGGATAGGTCCACCAATGGCTATTAGGCAGGATGGGCAGGGATGGTATCCCTAGCCTCTGTTTGCCAGAAGCTGGGAACGGGCGACAGGGGATGGATCACTTGATGATAACCTGTTCTGTTCATTCCCTCTGGGGCACCTGGCATTACCCACTGTCAGAAGACAGGAAACTAGGTTAGATGGACCTTTGGTCTGACCCAGTATGGCCAATCTTATTTGTTTTGTGTGGTAAAATTAATGGGAGAAATGTAGCATCTACTAAATGCTCCTAATTGAGGGTAGCTTCAAAATCAAGATATTGATTTCTGCAGAAAAAGACCTGGTGATTACAGTGGATGAGAAGCTGGATATGAGTCAGCAGTGTGTCCTTGTTGCCAAGAAGTCTAATGGCATATTGGGCTGCATTAGTAGGAGAATTGCCAGCAGATCAAGGGAAGTGATTATTCCCCTCTATTCAGCACTGGTGAGGCCACATCTGGAGTATTGCATCCAGTTTTGGGCCCCCCACTACAGAAAGGATGCAGACAAATTGGAGAGGGTCCAACAGAGGGCAACGAAAATGATCAGGGGGCTGGGGCACATGACGGAAGAACCCAATGCACAGCTACAGACGAGGGACCCAATGGCTAGGCAGCAGTTCTGCGGAAAAGAACCTAGGGGTGACAGTGGACGAGAAGCTGGATATGAGTCAGCAGTGTGCCCTTGTTGCCAAGAAGGCCAATGGCATTTTGGGATGTATAAGTAGGGGCATAGCCAGCAGATCGAGGGACGTGATCGTTCCCCTCTATTTGACATTGGTGAGGCCTCATCTGGAGTACTGTGTCCAGTTTTGGGCCCCACACTACAAGAAGGATGTGGATAAATTGGAGAGAGCCCAGCGAAGGGCAACAAAAATTATTAGGGGTCTGGAGCACATGACTTATGAGGAGAGGCTGAGGGAACTGGGATTGTTTAGTCTGCAGAAGAGAAGAATGAGAGGGGATTTGATAGCTGTTTTCAACTACCTGAGGGGTGGTTCCAGAGAGGATAGTTCTAGACTATTCTCAGTGGTAGAAGAGGACAGGACAAGGAGTAATGGTCTCAAGTTGCAGTGGGGGAGGTTTAGGTTGGATATTAGGAAAAACTTTTTCACTAGGAGGGTGGTGAAACACTGGAATGCGTTACCTAGGGAGGTGGTAGAATCTCCTTCCTTAGAAGTTTTTAAGGTCAGGCTTGACAAAGCCCTGTCTGGGATGATTTAATTGGGGATTGGTCCTGCTTTGAGCAGGGGGTTGGACTAGATGACCTCCTGAGGTCCCTTCCAACCCTGATATTCTATGATTCTACTTACGAGGAGAGGCTGAGGGAACTGGGCTTGTTTAGTCTGCAGAAAAGAAGAGTGAGGGGGGATTTGATAACAGCCTTCAATTACCTGAAGGGAGGTTCCACAGAGGATGGAGCTCGGCTGTTCTCAGTGGTGGTAGATGGCAGAACAAGGAGTAATGCTCTCAAGTTGCAGTGGGGGAGGTCTAGGTTGGATATTCGGAAACAATATTTCACTAGGAGGGTGGTGAAACACTGGAATGGGTTACCTAGGGAAATGGTGAAATCTGCATCCTTAGAAGTTTTTAAGGTCAGGCTTGACAAGGCCCTGGCTGGGATGATTTAGTTGAGGTTGGCCCTGCTTTGAGCAGGCGGGTGGACTAGATGACCTCCTGAGGTCTCTTCCAACCCTGATCTTCTATGATATAGTAGAGGCTGTGACGGTGTGCACCAACCCTGCAGTGGGCCCAGGTGACCACACCCCCTTTTCCCTACTGCGCATGCTCCAGGTGGAGAAGCCACATAAAAGGAGGCAGCCCAGGTCAGTCGGGGCAGGTGATGGAGGAGGAAGGATGTACCTTGCTGACTCCTACAATGCTCCTGGCGGTAGAGCCCGAAGACCCGGACTACTCTCCAGGCAACTTGCTGATGGAGGAGAATGCCAGGGAAGCTGAGCCGCTGTCTGCTGAGGAAGCTGCTGCTTGCTCTATGTCCCAACGCAGAGGGAGGTAAGGGCTATAGGCGGTTGGTTGGTTTTGCCCCACCCAGGGGTCATAGACTGATATTTTATCCTGCCCAGAGGGCTAACTCCTCAGTGCAACTTCCTGCCCCAGCCCGGAGGCTGCAGGGCCATAGACTGTTTGTCAGCTTTGCCCCGCCCAGTGGCTGCAGTGTGCTTACTGCTTTGCCCCTCCTGGGGGGCTAATTCCCCAGTGTAACTGCACACCCCAGCCTGTAGACGGCAGGTCCACAGGACCGTTTGTTCATTTTACCCAGCCATGGAGCTATAGGGCTCCAGGCGGTTTGTCTGTTTTGCCCATCCAGATACTAGGGACTATTTACAGACTGATGGGGTGCATCAACCCTGCACTGGGCCAATGGGGGCTCCCTAGCTCGATGCATGGAACCCATCACAGAGGTATTGTTTTAAATGATGCCTTCCAAACAGTAGGCCTTGTCTACTTCTTTTAAAATTCCCACCATTGTTCCAACCATTTGCCCTGATGGCAAGGAATGCTAAGGAAAAAAACATCTAAAGTAAATACAGACAGAGTTTCCTGCATTCCCCCTAAAAGTCTGATTGGGTCTTCAGTCCGATCTCGGGCTTGATTATTTGCTCCTTACAAATGTGTGAGGTCTGAACAAGGAGTTAACTCTCATCTTGGTAAAAATCAGGACAGTTCTCTACATCATCACATTCCAATATTCAGTTTTTCTTTTTTATGAGGAAATAGTCATCACAGTTAATATATGTTTGCCAGGTTCATCATGTGCTGTAATAGGTGATTGTGTGGCAAACATTTTGGTACCATATAAACACCAAGTACAACTGGTATTTTGATAGCTTTAGGAAGAACAACTAGGGCTGTGTGAAATGGAAGATGTTCTGTTGGTGAGGATACAAATGAAAAGACAGTTACCTTTTCCGTAACTGGTGTTCTTTGAGATGTGTTGTTCATGTCCATTCTATGTTAAGTGTGCGTGCTCACTACGTGCACCGGTGCCAGAAGCTTTTCCCTCAGCAGTATCTGTAGGGAACCAGCTCTGGCGCCCTTTGGAGTGGCGCCCACATGACACGGGTTAAGGGGCACTGCTAGCTCCCCCCACCCTCAGTTCCTTCTTGCCGGAGACTCCAATGGCGGGGAAAGAGGGCGGGTTGCGAAATGGACATGAGCAACACATTTCAAAGAACAACAGTTGTAGAAAAAGTAACTGTCTTTTCTTCTTCGAGTGCTTGCTCATGTCCATTCCATATTAGGTGACTCCAAAGCAGTGCCAATGGAGGCAGGTAGGAGTTCACGGACATGTAGATTGCAACACAGCTCTGTCGAACCCAGCATAGTCTCTGGCCTGCTGAGTGATGGCATAATGAGTGGTAAACGTATGGACAGAGGACCAAGTCATGGCTCTACAGATGTCCTGGACACGGATGTGCGCCAGGAATGCTGCTGAAGATGCTAGAAATCTCGTCAAGTGGGCTCTGACAATTGGCGGTGGCGGAACCCATGCCAGGTCATAACAGGTCCTTGTGCATGAGGTGATCCAATTTTGAAATCCTCTGCAAGGACACTGGAAGGCCCTTCATCCTATCTGCTGTAGTGATGAAGAGCTGAGTTGATTTACGGAAAGGCTTAGTATGTTCCAAGTAAAAAGCCAAGGCCTTTCTGACGTCCAGCGTGTGAAGATGCCTCTCTTCGCTGGTCTTGTGTGGTTTGGGACAGAACACCAGAAGGAAGATGTTTGGTTCATATGAAAGGTAGACACTGCCCTTGGCAGGAAGTCCGGGTGCCGCCACAGCTGAACTTTGTCTTTGTAGAAGACCATGTACGGCGGTTCTGAGGTCAAGGCTTTAATCTCAGAGACTTGTTTCACCAATGTCACCTCCACTAGGAATGCAACCTTCCATGACAGATGGGAAAGGGAGCAGGATCCCAGTGGCTCAAAGGGTGGGCCTGTGAGCCTAGAGAGGACCCAGTTAAGATCACACTGTGGGACAGGGAAGAGTCTCTCGAGCCCTCTCAAGAATCTGACCATCATGTCATGGGAAAACACAATCTGTCTTTGGATTGGTGGATGAAAGGGAGAGATGTCTACGAGATGCACTCTCATGGAAGAGTGTGCCAGGCCCTGCTTCCTCAAATGAAGCAGGTAGTCTAGGACAGCCCATATGGAAAAGTGCAGGGCAGAGATGCCACAATTGGATGCCCAGTGGGAAAATCTTGTCCATTTGGCCAGGTAAGTCAGTCTAGTTGAGGGCTTCCTACTTCCCAGGAGGACTTGTTGGACTCCTTCCGAACAGGTCTGCTCCTCTGGGTTCAGCCATGCAGCATCCATGGTGAGAGGGGAGGGACGCAAGGTTAGGGTGTAAGAGCAAGTCCAGTCAGTTGGGCAGGGGTCAGGGAGGGACCACTGACAGGTTCATGAGCATGCCGAACCAGTGCTGGTGAGGCCCCACTGTGGGGATCATGATAACCTGTGCCCTGTCTCTCGATCTTTGCCGGGCCCTTGGTGTGGAGTGGAATCAGAGGGAACGAGTACATCAGGCACCCCAACCATGACAGGAGGAAGGCATTGGAGAGGGAGTCCTTGCCCAGACCTTGCTGAGAACAAAACCAGTGGCATTTTCTGTTTTGCCTGCTGGCGAACAGATCCACTTGGGGAGTTCCTCAGCTCTGGAAAACCATGCAGGCTACTTTCCGGTGGAGTGAGGGAGGGGAGAACACTTGTGGGGAGAGGAGAATGCCCTGCTGAGGTGATCCGCTAGCTTGTTTTTGACACCAGGGAGGTGACAAGCCTCCACGTGGATCTTGTGGTCGATTCAGAAGTTCCAGAGCAGAGTGCTTCTTGGCAGAGAGCTGACGAGCATGCTCCCCCTTGTCTGTTGATGTAGAACATTGAGGCTGTGTTTTCCATCAGGACTCTCACCACCTTTTCCGACAGGTGAGGTAGGAAGACCCTGCATGCCAAGAGGACCGCTCTGAGTTCTTTGACATTTATGTGGAGTGCCATCTCCTCCGGGGACCACATACTTTGGGTGTGGAGATCTCTGAGGTCTGCACCCCAGCCAAGGTCCAAGTCATCTGACACCAACTCGATGGCATGAGGGGGGTTGTCATGGAACTCCTCCTAGGACCGATGGCATGAGGGGGGTTGTCATGGAACTCCTCCTAGGACCTTCTTGTGATAGGTCCACCATCACAGCGAGGTGAGTACTGCTGGGGGGATGGTTACGATCTTTTCCAGGAGATCCCTGGACTGGGAATAGCCAGTCATCAGCCATTGCTTCAGGGGCCACATCTGGAGCCTGGCATGACAGACAACGTATTCCAAGCTGCCATGTGGCCCAGCAGACACAGGCAGACCCTGACTGTAGTCAGGGGGAACAGGGGCACCTCCGCAATAAGGTCTGTCAATGCCCAAAACCTTTAGGTTGAGGGCAGCATACCAGCCTCCTGGATCCAGGGAAGGGATGATAGAGGCCAAGGAGACCATGTGGAAGTTCAGCTTCTTTAGGTACTTGTTGAGGTCTTGCAGGTCCAGAATGGGATGTAGACTGTCTTTGGCCTTTGGGATTAAAAAGTATTGGGAATAACACCCCCATTCCTGTACTCTAGAGGAACTTCCTCCACCACCCCCAGCTGCAGCAATCCTCGAGGAGGGCACGACAGCAGAGAGGCTGTCCAGGCAGCTTCAGATGCAGGAGACTCTCATGAGAAGGGTCCCTGAAGAGGGATGAGGAAGGAGGATGAGTGGCGGGGGGTAGAAAGAAACTGGAGGGTATAGCCCTGCGTCACTGTGTTCAGGACCCATCAGTCTGAGGTTATCGTGGTCCATGCAGGGAGGAAAAAGGAAAGGTAGTCGGGAAAAACAGGGAAGATGGATCCGGGGAATAGTCTGATAGGTCGCTTGGCCCCTTGCTTATTCCGGGTGGAGCCCAACTGAGCAGGGGGTGGAGGAGGGTGGCTTGGGCGGCGCTTGAAGCCGTTGGCCTTCTTGTGAGGTGGGTCCTACTGAGGATGGCTCCCTTGTCCCTCACGCTGCTGCGTGTACAACTTCTTAGGTGCCAGGCCTGGGACGTACAGCCTCAGCATTTTCAGGGTGGTATGGGAGTCCTTTAACCCATTCAGCTTGGTATCAGTCTGTTCTGCACATTGGGCCTGGCTGTCGAAGGGAAGGTCCTGCATCGACTGCTGAGCCTTGGTGGACAAGCCAGAGAGAAGCGGCCCGGAATCTCACTTCATTGAGGTGGCCGAAGCCGTGGTGTGGGCTACAGAGTCTGCTGTGTCTGAAGCCACCTGGAGAGCCTCTCTGACTGCCGTTGTGCCCTCCTCAAAGATTGTCTGGAATTCCTTTCTGGACCCTTTGGGGAGCAAAGCCTCAGACTTGCCCATGGCCTGCTACATGTTGTAATTATAGCGGCCATGGGTACCATGGCGCTGGCCACTGTGCCTGGGGCCATGGGACAGGTTTTGTTGCTGATGATGTAGGCAGCCCCACAGGCAACGGAGGCTACTCCGCAGTTAGGGAGCCCCACTCATTGCCGGAGCTGTAGCCGGAGCAGTTGTTACAAGACGACCAGGATCGGGAGGAGAGGCGGCTCTTATCTGACCAGTGCCGGTCGCTGCGCCTGGAGGCAGACCTGTCCGAAAGAGACTAATGTCTTGGTCAGGGCCTCGGTAACAGATGGTGTTCAGTGGATCGGTGTTGGAAACCGATGTCAGAAATCTACACCTTATGCTACCCTACCAGTACCGGGCTGTCAAGCATGACCGGGAGCTATCACGGGCCGGTTGTTGGGAGGAACTCCATGAACACGGCGATCCCCGTCTTGGAGACCGATGATAGCGGTCCAGTGTTTTCAATCCCTCGATCAGTCCTGGGATCTATACCAAGCTCTCGGCAATGTGAGGGCTCATTCTCGGTGCTCCTACCCGGGGGCGCACTCCTCGGTGGGTCTGTGCCAGACTACTGGCGAGGTACACCTCGAATCCTGCTGTCTGTGCCCAAGGTCAAGGGACCAAGGAGGGCTCCACTGAACCCGACTATCTGAGGCTTCGGGCGGGCAAGCGGTGGCAGGTAGTCCCACGTGATGGGAAACTATGCTGCTGAGGCAGGGACACACGCGGAGGTCCAATGGCGGGTTCACCCCGAGACCTGGGTACCGCTGGAGCCGGTGTGGGCAGCACCAAAAGCCTCAGGATCGCCTGAGCTGCCTCCAGAGCCTCAGGCATCCAGAGCACCTGGAGCTGGCAGAGGCCTGTACAGCTATCTGGAGTCACAGGCAAAACATGGGATGGGCTGCACCGCTCGGCTTGAGCCAGGGCCCGATTTCCCGAAGATGCTGCCCAGCGCGGTCTTGGCTCACCCCCAGCCTGCTCTTTTCCCTTGCGGGAAGTAGGGGATCTTCCCCTCCCTGTCTTCTTCAGCTTCTTGACCTGAGCCACAGAGAGGGACTGGGGCCAGCTCATGGACGGCGCTGGAAGAGCACTGCGCACAAATGCCACAACGCTTGGTGCTGAGTCGCACCATTGCTCCAGTGCCGGAGTGACGGCTGACTCCTTCAGGAGCGCTTTCAAGCAATTATCCTGCTCCTTTTTTGTCCTGGGTTTGAAGGACTTACAAAGATGACACTCGTTGCTTATGTGCCCCTTGCCCAAGCACCTTAAGCAGCTACTATGTGGATCGCTGAATGGCATAGACCATTTGCAATGATTGCCGGGCTTAAAGCCTGGGGACGGGGTCATGCCCTGTCCCCTGGATGAGTCCTGTTTGGGACTAACAAAGAGTTTGAGAACTACTACTAACATACAACCATATAACAGGTTTTCAAAGTTCACAAGAACAGAGAACGAAACAATGCTAGCTGAAGCAGCAGACATTCCAGCACCATCACTGGTGGCAAGAAGAAACTGGGTGGGGGGGGGGAGCCAGCAGCATCCCTTATACCATGCCCTGTGGGTGCCACTCTAGAGGACGCCAAAGCAGGTCCCCTATGGATACTGTTGAGGGAAAAACATCTGGCACTGGTGCATGTGGCCAGCACACACACCTAATATGGAATGGACATGAGCAACACATCTCCAGGAACACCAGCTGCATGTGGCCAGCACACACACCTAACATGGAATGGACATGAGCAAGTACTCGAAGAACTATTGTTTCAGTTTTGGTGTGCGTGGATTCATCCCTCCTCTAACCGGAGTTCCATTTTGAGTTTTGAAGCACATTAATCCAAAAAGACAAAGAAACACACAGTCCCAACTGCCAAGTTTTTGACTGGTTCCATATGAAGCCATTAATTGTCTCAATCTCACAACCCAGACCAGGCTCAGAATTCAAAATTTGGCCCAGGTTCACAGACAAAGCCCAAATGAAACAAAACACTAGCCTGAACCTGCACTTTTCCTGAGGTTGGAAAACGTTCAGTTACCTTTTCTGCTATATATTTGCATGTAATTGTGTCATTATAATCACTCAGTGGCAAAATTATGTCCTTGATTTCCTCTGGTAAATCTTGTTTACATGGGGCCACGTTCAATGGAGCTGTGTATTGCCAAGCAGTCATTAACTGGATTTTGGTTGTTAATTCTTTTAGACGTTGCCTCAGGAAAACATCTCTATTGCAGACATCACGTAAGCATGTACTTTACTGTAAGCATATGCTTAACTACCATTAAAATAAATGCTACATGATTAACCACTGTCCTGAATAGGAAAGGAGTTAAGAATGTATTCAAGTGCTTTCCTGAACTGCGATCTTAATTGATAGAATACAACTTTTAATGCAATTTCAGTCTCGCCAGTTATTCTTCCAGAGAAATATTTTTTTCATTCTGCAGGAGGAGCAAATACAGTGGTTGGTCACAGTTTCAAAAGCTGAATAACTGCACATAACTGTGGAAACTAAAACTGACCAATCATTGCATTTGCTCCTCCTGCAAAAGGAAATTCTGCAGACGGACTAACTTTTGTAAAGGCTGATCAGAGAGGAAGAACAGTTCTGTGATTAGTGCACTCCATTGGGACTCAGTAGATTTGGGGTTTGATTCCTGGCTCTGCCAGACTTCCTGTGTGACTTTGGGCAGGTCACTTGGGCTCACTTTACTTTAGTTCCCCCATCTGTAAAATGGGGATAATCAAAATACTTCCTTTCTCCCATACTTTGTCTGTTGTGCTTACATAGACTGTAAGCTATTCAAAGCAGGGACTGTCTGTTACCATGTGTTTATACAGCATGTCACAGATCTCATGTGTGGCTCCAGAAGCTACTAAAAGCAAATATATTTATAATGATAATAATTAAATATGAATTTCCTTTAATCAGTGCTAAATATACAGCCCTTTGGTTTCAAGAAGGCAAGTGTAGGCGAAGAACAACATAAAATATAATTATCACCAACATTTTGAGAGCCATGTAATCCCCTTCTGCCACAAAATCCACAGGAGGGGATTCTGAACAAGCAAATCTCTGCAAAGGCCATTCTGTCTTAGGGACATGGCAAGGTGAGGGTCTGATATCTTGCTCCTTTGTAAAATCAATCAGCTTTGCCTTTAACTTCAGCAGTAGCTGGATGGGGCCCTCCATTTCAAGGGCTCAAAGTTTCAGCAGGAAGTGTCCTAGTAATCCAATCCGAGCACCGATGTAATTGAATCTTACCCTACAACCTGAATGTATTTAGGCCAGTTTTAGCAGGTAGAATAATTATGGATAACTGTTTCAGGTTCAGCGTATTTCAGCATTTGACCAGCCTTTGCCTGAATGAACTTTTAGCAACGACAACAGTTTTAAACTATTGTTACTGGAACACAGCTGGATTTTTGCAAATGCATGAGGATAGGGGACTAAAAGCCTTCCCTTCTCTTGCTCCCCCATGGAGCCCACACAATCACAGTCCTGCTGCTATGTATTTACCTACCTTTCTAGGCCCTTATATGTGCTCTGCTGAGTTTAGAGACCATTCTCTTCTAGCATTTCTGGCTCTCAAGCCATCCTACGTAGGTCAAGATAGAACTGTGCCATAGAGCCATCCCTCCACTGCACAAGCCGGTGGAACTAGAAATATGCAGGGGAGCATATGTTATACCCAAAAAGGGATATAGCAGCATAATGCTTGAGCTGAGCACAGGTACACAGTGTCTCCTGGTGCTCCCATTAGGGTGGTACAGCTCCACACTGCCCATAGGGGCTGCAGCTAAAAGCTACTATCTAGTTCTTAATGCCCTCTTCCTTCCTTTCCTGGTTGCCTGATTTCCTAGGGACCCCATCCGCTGGGCAGAGAATACTTTTTACACAGAATCTCAGAGCAATTTTTGCCACTGCTGAAAACTTTAAGAGATGTAGATGGCATTTCATCTACAGCTAGAAAGTAATTGCACCATAATGCAGTAATTGAGCAATTTGAAGCAGGAACAGAATTGATGAACTACTTAGCAACAATTTGTGTTCTCTTTCTCTCTTGTATAACTAACCCAAATGCAAAGCGTGAGGGGAGAAAAAATCTGAGCTAAATTCTTAAATTCTCTTTAGAGCAAATTTCAGATTAATCTGAAATATAACTACACAATACAATTTGCTTAAGCACAGCACTTTACTAAATCTCATAATCTCTTCCCTCTCAATGGGTTGCTACTGCAGAATAAGTCATGATGTGCTATATTTTGGTATTTGATCATAGGGAAAAGGCGGAACAAGGAGAGATTAATAATGAATTTTAATTCCCGATTATATCAAAAACAAAACAACCCCAAATCATCTAGCTAACCTTTCCTTACACTGGTGGCTGCTAGTTAATAAAGTTTTAGGATCAGGAGGTCTCTCCTTCAGCATATAAAGTTTCTTCATTGTCCTTTATTCCATTTGTGCTACTCCTGTTGATAGAAGTTGGCATATAGCTCTCAGCACAATATAATTACAGAGGTGATGACTGGATCAGCAATGGATACACTTACTGATCCTGAAGGGAGCTGAATGGCTTGTATCCCATTGAAGTCAGAGGATTGGTCCTGCTTTGAGCAGGGGGTTGGACTAGATGACCTTCTGAGGTCTCTTCCAACCCTGATATTCTATGATTCAGTCACCGAATCAGGCCCTGTGTGAGAGCAGGATGCATAAACACACACTGAATGTGGGTCACATTAGCAAGCAATCTTCCCTTTCTCTTACTCTTCTATCAGTTCATTAAAATGGACTGGACTGATTACTGCTGCTGCGGGCTTCCTTTCAGGTAGAGGGACATTCTGCTTCCTTCTAGAGTTGATTGAAATTATTATTATTGTTTTTCCCTGTGGAAGAATCTTTTTGGTAGAAATCCAAACACTAAAATATTCTGGAGAAAATCTAAATCATTTTGATTTGACAATGTTGCCAAGGTGCCTCATGGGAGTTGTAATTTGGGTACTTCATGTTCCCATCTCCTCCAGGCTCCCAGGTTGGACTACATCTCCCAGGATGCACTATCGTCTGCCATAGCGGGGCATCATGAGTGTCCCTGGGCCTGGTACACCATGGAACATGAAGTCTGGCTGAGGAGCCCAACTCATAGAGAATGGGGACATGAGGCAAATGAACTACAACTCCCATGAGGCACCTTGGCAACATTGCCAAATCAAAATATTTTGGGATTTGAGCATTCATTTTTTTCTGCAGAAAGCAGACACCTTTCATGAAAAAATATGTTTAAACGAAAACCCGATTTTCCACTGAAATACAGTTTTAATGGAATTTTTTTGACTATCCCTACTATCAACATTATAAAAACCTTCCTGTGTTTGGGTTTCTAAAACACCTTGAGAAACATGTTCCTATGTTGTTTTAAAAGGGAGCATGAATCTAGAAACATCTAAACGACATGATTTCTAATTACTCAAGAGACAGCTTAAACAGTTTGAACCTTTGCTGATTTCTATAACTGTAAGAGAAATAAAAATGAATTTGTGGACTTTTTTTAAGTAGGTAAACACGAGGCAGCTGCATTGACTTTACTGGAGCTATGCCAATTAGTACTAGCTGAAGATTTCACCCTGAAAATCCTGTGGTGCTCTGCACAGAACTAAAGGTGTTAATTCTAATGTGTAGGTCACAATGCAACACAAGTAATTCTCTCTTTTAGAACTCCCCTACAGTTTCAACAGGAGAAAGTATTATTTTTTATTTCCAAATTTAAACAGTTGGCCAGGTTTGCTGTACTGGAACTATAAATCAGCACAGGTTGCTCTGAGAGACTAAGGAACTTTAGGGTACCTTTGGATAAATATAGTCCAAGTTTCAAATCTGTAATGAAACCAATGCTTCCTACCAAAAGTGATAAATCATGAGTGAAACACTCCCAAAATCATGAGAGTTTAAAAAAAAAAAAAAGACAAAATTTTGGATTGTTTTTATATGCCTTCTGGGTTTTAAGCCTTTGGGGTTCATGTTTCAAGTTTCCCTGGAAATATGAGGGCTAGGAGCTTACTTGTTTTAAATGAAAGCTGAGATTTTAAAGTAATCACCTGATTCCAGCAGTTGGGGCTTTAAGGAAACCATCCAAATATTGCAACCACACAAATAAAATCACAAGAGCTATCAACACCGCCAAACTTGAACCTTGGTTTTCACAGAGCACTGGTTAAAGCCTTTTTCTGATTGATTTTTAACTAAATTCAAGTCTTAATGCAGATATAGTAAAAATCTTCTCCTTTATTTACTATCATGAAATGTTGCTGTATGTTGTTAAATCTAAATATTGATATTTCAAATGTATCAATTTTTTTTTTTACTCCTTGGCCCCTCCTCCCAAAATGCATGTATTCCAGTTGAAAATTAGGAATTTCTAAGTTGTTTTATGACCTGGGGTCACTTTCAACACACTGCAATGAAATGCAAAAACTTCATATTTCAGAATTCTATGTGGATTATAAATATTTTGCACTGCCTTAGTGGGTACCTGCTGTACTAGATATTTTCATCCTTCCTTACACCCTCATCTGAAGAGGGCAAGCAAGCAAATAGGTGCCTCTGAGACACCAGAGAGAAAAGGTGGTGGGAAGTCCCCACCAGAATCTTATACCAAGAACATAAAGAAAGATCTAAGAACATTCAGGGTTAAGGTGTGCAGTGGAGTGGGTGATGGAAGTGGGACTGAGTCCCATGTCATGAAAAACCTTTGCATTGAGAATGTGTCTGTGACAAGCTGAACGATGTCTGAAGTCTTAAACATAGAACCTTATCCTTTCCACTTCACTAGGACAATCCACAGCAGTCAGAACTACCAGTCAGGATAATCCGCTGGCGGGCCATGAGACAGTTTGTCTACATTGACCGTCTGCAGGCACGGCCACCCGCAGCAACCAGTGGCCACGGTTTGCTGTTCCTGTGGCCCATGCCACTTCCTGCAGCTCCCATTGGCTGCGGGCGGCCGTGCCTGTCTAGTCAATGTAGACAAACTGTCTCGCGGCCCACCAGCGGATTACCCTGATGGGCTGCAGGTTGCCCACCACTGGTCTAACGGATTGCTAGTTATTGCAGAGGACATAATAATGTTTCAAATCCTTTGACACAGCAAGAGCAAGGCAAATAGTAAATAATAATATGTTTGATTGGAGGGCTGTTAACCCATGCTTCTGACTACATAATAGTATAGAACAAGCAAACAAAGCCAGCTAAAGTGCTTCTTTTGTATTCTTGTTTAAAATCTTGGCACTGCAAGAACTTTTAAAAATTATGTTTTTTTTTCATCATGTAAATCTGTTAGGGGAATGCAATTTATAGCCAGGTCACATCTCAGTCCTATCCTTTTGCCACCAATGACATTTTGAAAGAAATTGTAAATGAAGCCTGGAAATCAAATAGTATCACTCTAATAAAGAGCTCCCTGTACTTTCCAGACTACACTGAAACACTGGAATTGTCAATGGCTGTTTACTGATTTGCCAAATGAAGTTGATAGAATACTTCTATGTTCTGATAAATTCAGGGCACACCCTTGCTCATCCAATGAAATGCATGAGGCCACTATAAAAAGCTTTGCAGGATCAGTGTGCAATAGTGGCCAAATACAACCTTAAATAAAAAAGATTGAAGCCAACCTATGAAATCTTGGTGGGATTATTTGTAATGATAGCTTGGGCCCCAATCGTACAATCTGACTGGTATAAGTATCATCACTAGAGCTTAGTGAATAATAGATTTTTTGGTTTGCTGACAATTCTGAAATATAATAAAATAAAATAAAATAGTTGCAGGTCGAACCAAAACCAAAACTTTTTCAGAATTTTCAGTGAATTGAATTTTTGTTTTAAATCATTTGAATTCAGCATTTTGGTTGAAGATTTCATAAAATCCAAAAAAACATTTAAAAATCATTTTTGATCATTTTAAAAGTGATTTTAATTTTTACAGAATTATATTAAAGGAAATTTGAAACAAAATTTGTTTTGAACTGAAAAATCAAAATGACATTTGGACTTTTTTTTTTTAACATGAGCAATTTTAGCAAATCTGACACAACTTTGTGAGAAAAGGTGAATGAAGTAATGTTTTTTATAGGACCAGCTTCTGTTGGTGAGAGAGACAAGTTTTCGAGCTTATGCAGAGCTCTTCTTCATGTCTGGGAAACATACTCAGAGTGTCACATTTCAATGTTGCTCAATCTTCACTTTTTACCAAAAAAAGGTTTGGCTGAAATTTCGTCCAGCATTAATCTGCACCTGTAAAATGATTCCATACAATAAATAATTTGCCTTTAGTTCTACCTCTGCAACATATTTTCTAACACAATACAGACAATACAATAGCAAACATGAGTAGTACACTGACAGAATCTGACCCGATGTGAGCAAAATGTATTGACCTAAAGGTGCATCATTCTTGGTTTGTAGACCATTTGTACCTTTTGATTTACCACATTAGATAACTAGACCCATTAAAATCAACTCAATGAAATCAGTGAATTATTTCTTCAGTAATGTATTACTCAGTGAGAGCAAAGGTGGAAGAATTGGTACCTAAAAGAGTCAGAATATGAGTGCCCCTCATCATATTGGTGATCAATTATTAACATAAGTAATCCTATTGACTTCAACGGGACTACTTCAAGGAGTAAGGTATTAGTCAGGGAGATATCACAATCCGGTCCTATGTAATTGCTATCCTTCTCAGATACCTATGTTATATCAATATCCTCTTTCTCTAGGATCCTTGCTGAAGGTGCATTAATTAATTAACTTAACCACCTATAGATTTCTTTAATCAGCTACACTTTTGCCACAACTCAGCAGCAACTTTGTCACTGCGCTACTAGGGTGGCAATGCAGCCACTCAGTCATTGATCAATGTCCAGGAATTCATTGATCTGCTTTCAGTGAAATACGGATGAAGGCTGTTCGGAACACATGCCAGAGACCACATGCATATTTATGTATGTTTCTAATGACATCTCCAGAACCTCTCAGAGATCCAAGTACAACAGAGTTTGCCTTGCCTCAACAGCATTCCTTACATTCTCTACACTCACTTGCAGCTGAGCAACTTACACAAGCCATCACAAAGAAAAGACAGAACATTTCTGGGAGCTCATTTTCAAATATCAGATTTGAATTTTGCACTTGCGACTGACAAACAAATCCCAGCTCCATTTTAATTAAAGTACTGTGAGGACTGGCCTTAAGAATAAACGGCATAGGGCTCCTGTGGTCCTGCACTGAGGTGAGAGAGAACAGGCCAGCCTATCCATTCCCTTTGGCAGCTGGCGTAGAAGCAGGGAGAGCACAGTACCAAGTTTCCTCCTCCAGTAATGATCTAGCATACATCACCTTACTTGATGGCCCAGGGAATAAAAGGGAGAAATGCCATCTTTACTCACCAGGCTTTTCCTGTGACTCTGGCTGTGGTGGGCAGAGACAGGGCCACTCACCTATTATTCTCTGCTGCAGACAAGTGGTCAATAATAACACTATAATTTTGGCTCCTGTCCTGAAAAACTGGATGGTCACTGAGTCAGAAAGTAATTCTTGCACCTATGAAAGCAGATTTTTTTATGGAAGCATCCTATAGAATTCAAAAGGGATTAAACTGAGAGGGTATCATAGCATTCTACAGACATTATAAAATTTAATATCCAACCATATCCTTTCACTAGGTTTTTAGACTAATTCTAGACCAGGGCTATAATTATTTATTTAATCCTATAGGATAGCTCAAAGCAATCGATACAAAGATTATCAGTTTCTATTAAATTTTCTGGGATATGTACCTAAGGCTAGCATTCAGTCTCTTTGGGCTGGAAGGCTTTTGAATAATCCATTTTAATTTATCCTACTGAGAGTGACAGAAGGGGCTTCAATACTGATGCCAGCATAATGGGCGACCACAGCAAATTCAAACTGGCTTTTATTAGTCTCCGTGCATATTCTTGTTTTTAAAGGAGCTCCAGAACACAAGTCAACAAAATCTAAACTTGCAGGGGATCTGACACAACTTCATAGAGGAAGAATAAATAGCCTGAGTTGGTATATACCACACAGGGGAAAAGAAAAACCATGTTCAGAATGATATCCCAATCCTGTGGTTTCATTCCAAGTATTTCATCACTCATTTGAACAACTCTGCCATCTTCTGCTCTTGTAGCAGCTTAAGTTCCACACGCTCATCATATAAATTTCTAGTCCGCTTCTTAAACTTAAACCTTCTGGGGCATATTTAGGGCTGCATTTAAAAAGCAGATCTATTTCTTGAACATGAGCAAGCACATAGGTCATGTAGGGACATGTTCATTCAAAGTCATAACCATTGAGGGATCACCCTCATAAGGTTGGGTGGTTCATTTTACATTCACTTGTATAGAGTGATTTTTTTGAAACTTATTTCCCTCCTTCTTTATGATTCTTCAAAACCCTTATGATTTCCAGCTGGAGACAGAACCCTCCATGTATTTCATGTGTCAAATGTTGGGCAATAACATGAGAGGACTACATTCATGTTAAAGTAAACTGTCTCTAACTGTTCACAGAGCAGGTCCAACTGACATCATGACATCTCCTCCAAAATCTTCCCTCTTGCAATCGATGATCATCCCTCCAGGTTCCATGGAGGCTGTGAAACCAGTGGCAAGTCACAGGGCGGGTGGGTAAAGGAGATATTTGAGGGCTGTAAAATGGGATGGGGCCATGGCAGTGTTGTAGTAGAACTGGGTGAATAACCAACTATTTGGTTTACTGGCAATTTGGAAAAATCAAATAAAATTTATTTTGATTTTGCAATTTTTTTTAAATTATAATGAAATTAATGGAAATGTCAAAATGAAAAGTCATTTTGAACTGAAAAATCAAAACATTTAGTATAGGAAATATCAAAATACTGTGTTTTAATTTTCTGGGGAAATTTTTAGGTTTTTATTTCCTCTGAAGTGAAACAGTTCAATGAAGTCAATATGAACTCACAAAACATTTCAGTGTCACTGAATATGCATTTTTCAGGGAAAAATTATTTAGTCAGAAAAATTTGCCCAGCTGTAGTTGGGAGGCAAAATGGGCAGTGCAGGGAACTTCACAGAACTCTAAAATGGATGACATTTGGCTTGGCGATTGGGAGAAGGTTCACATCCATTCTAATTGTTCCTGCAACCCTAACCACCTCCAAATTCAAGCATCTGCTGAAGAAGTTGCTTCAGCTTTGGTCTACGTTTATGAGACACCAGGACAGGAAGCCATGTGGTGGCAAGAGAAAGACATTGGGGCACATGCTCCCTCTCTGAATTTCCCCATGAAAAGCAAACACCTTCTTTGCCTCACAACTGATACTTTATAATTCCATTAGCCTTAGAAGCTACTGTGTATGCTTTGGTCTGTTTATATATTTGTGTTTTATGCCCAACTGGGTTCCACAGAGATTTCTTGCAACATTATCTATTGATATGTCTTGCAGTCTATTTACTTACTCATCCAGACATCCTTGTGTGAGCGGAGGGAGGCAGTGAAAGGTGGGAGGGGACCACAAGCCTGGGGCAAACATACATAAGAAATAACTACTCCTCACTTAAGTACGAACAGTGCTCACATTGCCACAGAGTACAGCATGCCTATGTGCTCCTGAATCATAAAACTGTCAAGTTATTAACTGTTTCTCAGAAAGACGTGATCTAGAAACTTGAGAAGTAAAGCTTGCAATCTGTCCAAGTAACCAGTGCTAATTTGCAGCTGAGGTTTGGCAATCAGGAGAAAGCGTCAGAAAGACTGTCTGCTATTTAATCCCATAGTATGAACACTTTATTCATGACAGGTTTCAGAGGAACAGCCGTGTTAGTCTGTATTCGCAAAAAGAAAAGGAGTACTTGTGGCACCTTAGAGACTAACCAATTTATTTGAGCATGAGCTTTCGTGAGCCACAGCTCACTTCATCAGATGTGTACCGTGGAAACTGCAGCAGACTTTATATACACACAGAGAATATGAAACAATACCTCCTCCCACCCCACTGTCCTGCTGGTAATAGCTTATCTAAAGTGATCAACAGGTGGGCCATTTCCAGCACAAATCCAGGTTTTCTCAGGGTGAGAAAACCTGGATTTGTGCTGGAAATGGCCCACCTGTTGATCACTTTAGATAAGCTATTACCAGCAGGACAGTGGGGTGGGAGGAGGTATTGTTTCATATTCTCTGTGTGTATATAAAGTCTGCTGCAGTTTCCACGGTACACATCTGATGAAGTGAGCTGTGGCTCACGAAAGCTCATGCTCAAATAAATTGGTTAGTCTCTAAGGTGCCACAAGTACTCCTTTTCTTTTTACTTTATTCATGGAATCCGTTATGAGTCTGAGGCCGCAAAAACCCTCCGCCTGAGAGTGTTTCTCTCTACCGAAACATCCCTCCAAAAAAGCCTTGTTTCCCCACTTTTAGTGCCAGTGCATTTGCAATCTTGTGGGTCCGATGAGAAATGGGGATGTTGAGCATATAAATGAATAAAATATGAATTCCATGACATGAGACGAGGTGACAGATTGCAGTTTCCAAAAGCAATATCAACCCACTGACACCAAATCCACCATCTCAGTTCTGAGAATTGGCCCAATTTAACAAATGGATTTCTGCCTACACTTGTTAGGTACATCCAGATGGAGGGAACTAGGTAATCTGTAGCTGAATGTGCCAGATATGGGCTGACTTTTTATTAATTTGAATGGCAGCACAGAAGGTGGAGGAATCCTAGAGGACCAACAGCATAAGAATTAATAGGATGGGTAATCCAAGGGGTTAAGAGTTTGAGCAATCCCATTGAAGTTAACCACTTCAACAGGCCTTGGATCAGTCTCTGCATGGGAACTGCTTTCAAGGCTCTCTCTCTCGCTCTAGGATATTCAAGTTGATATCAGTTATACTACTAAATTATTGCTGCAGATATCCTTATATAAGTATCATTATTTTTAATTACTTATAATTTATATTGCCATCATGCCAGATGACCTATGCAAGATTAAGGCCCCACTGTGCACTCCTAAGCATTGTACTAACATACACAAAGACAGCCCCTGTGAGGAGGAATTGAGTAATAAAGCTACCGGTCCAGATTATGGGCATCATATTCTGAGGAAAAAAGGTAGAAAGGGTCAGATTTATGAAAGTATTTAGGTGCCTAAATATGCAGATGATGGAATTTACAAAAGTGCTTAAGTGAGTTAGGTGCCTAACTCCCATGACTTTCAAGGAAGCACTTTTATTTTTCTGAAGTATTTGATACTGGTTGCTGATGAAGACAGTATACTAGACTAGATTAACCCCGGGTCTAATCCAGTATGGCATTTCCTATGTACTTATAGTTCTCTCCCTTTGAAATTTGAAAAGGGCCTAAATGACTTCAGAGCCCAAGTCCCTTTGACTTTCATGGAGATTTTGGCTCCTTAGAGTCGAAGCCACTTTTAAATATGGGACTTGGGCTCCTAAATTATTTTAGTATTCTGGCAAATTTTACTCTATATCTTAATTTGACTGGTAGGTAAACAGATACATGAAGAAGTTAAATGAGTTGCTCAAAGTCACATAGCAAGCCTGTGGCAGAGAAGGCAATAAAACCCAGAAGTCCTGATTCACAACCCTTCTGGTCTAACCATTGGACAACATTGTCCCTAGGACCGAAACATCATTAATAGCTTCCAGCCTGAGGAAACACTGAACTCAAAATTAAGAGTCACAGAGCAAGAGAGAGAAGATTAATATTTTATCACCAGCAAGCTGCATCTACAGGGGATAAAGAGATACCCACAAACCAGCTGACTCAGCAAATACGACATCTACTGAAATAGCATTTCCAGTGCTGTAATGTCAGTTCTAAAGCTATCATCTTCTGAAAGTGACCCTGCTCAGAATTATACATAAAAGAAGCACTGCTCACAAGCAGAGAGAGATGAAGGTATCAAAATATTCCAGACACATCCCAAGATCTATTATATGCCATCTGGAAGCTGTTTGTTTAAAATCTTGTATACCTTATACAAAAGCAAAATAATTCCTTTTTAAAAATTGTTATTCTCTTACAGTCTTTAACCTCTGTTTGCAACTGTCAAAACAGGTTAGCTCTCTTCTCTCTTTGAGAAGGAAACACCGGGGAACATTCTATCAGCATTTGCAATTCAAAGAGCACTAGATTTCACCTGACATTCTCTTGAGATGGAGGGAATATGGCCATATTAGCCAGGCAAATCAAATACAGCAGAAACAGTTGTTGCATTAACCCTCAGAGCAAATAAAATCCCATTCTCCAACAAAGGACTCCGTATTTCTCTGACCCAGTCTAAGTCCCTAGAACTTTTCCTTGTGTGTTCATAAAAGTTACGAGATATATGCATTGGCTTCCAGTTTTTAGTAGGAATAATAACTGTTATTGACAGAGTTTGGTGAAATATTTATTATGAAAAGTTTCTTTGACAAAATGTCCGTGGTTTTGAGTTTGCAAAAAATGAGTGACATAGCCACATTTTTTTGCAATTTTTTCACATTAATTAAAAATATAGAGAGAATTGCATTGTTTTTTTCAGTTTAGCATGACTGGAAGTTTTCATATATTTCAAAATATCATCTGGAAATTGATTTTCAGAAGGACACATAATATGGTAGGTAGATGGCTATTTTTGTGGTTTCATGCAGCAAAGACAGACCTTTATACAGCACTTTAGCTGAAAAGGTAAATTATTCAGTCATTTGCATGGCCACATAATCACATTATACCTGGAGGCCTGGATAGAATAGTCTTGCGCACTATACCAATGAAGCATAAAACCAATGCAAGTATCATGGGTGATTCAAGGGAGGTTTAGAATGAGGCCTGAAATGCGGAGCCTGTGAGGTTACAAGCTCTGCATGCTATGTCAGTAAAGCTTAAAATTCAGGCCTCAATTCAGGAAAGCACTTAAATGCATACCTACAAATAATCTCATGCTTAAGTGCTTTCTTGAATATGAAGGCTTTCCTGGAATCAAGGACTCCGTGACCCCCTCAGATATGGTTTTGCTATTGAGTGATACACACCTGTAACACCTATTTCTTCCTTTCCCCCTCCCCTGTGCCACAAACCCTCTCCCAAGAACCACACTTAAAGCTTAATGGAAAAAACAGTTCTTAACACTGGTGGGCAGCCATACTGAGAGTTTAAATCAAAATTATAGACTTTAACAGACTAGTTGGTAGAATTTTGAACTTTCATGAGCATCCCTGACAAAGTAAGGCACTCACAAAGGTTACAGGGTTACGCTGTTCTGTCATATTTTCGGTTGTGTGAGAAGGAAATACAAAATCCCAATGTAACAACCAAAACAAAACCAACCTCGGGAAATACCCAGACACCCCTTGCTCCCCCCCCGCAAATGGTTATGAAAGAGTTTAAACAAATTAATGCTGTTTCCAACACCATCTTTTATACCCCCACATCCCCTCTCACCTGCACTTAGAGCCAAGACCCCATTACCTCATCCACTCCACCCAGTCTACATTTCCAAAAAGGACCCACAGACTACGATTATCCCTACAGATACGCTACATACTGCATTTTTAAATATCCATTTGCAATGACAGCAGTAGTAGTTATTTTGATGAATAGTTACCTAGCCTGCAGACCCTGGAAGGGTTACAAGACTCATTCAATGGACAATGAGCCCCCAAAGTAAAACTGCAAACAACAGTTTGCAGCATCTTCTGTCCGCATCTAATATTTTGAAGTGCGGTTAAGCATGGAAAAGTGAATCTGTAAAAGGAGAATCAGGGTTTCTATATTTATTGCCCCCCCCCATTGATTTTCAGTTCAATGTTTGAGTAATTTTGCTTAATTTTATACGTTTTAAAAATGTGCTTTTCTACCTGCTAGCCCAAATTCACCCTGTTACCTGAAAGTGCAACTTAGGATCATTGTCAGTGCTTAAGACATTATGCCATTTTATGCCCACATATGCAGGGTGAGGGGGAAAGAAAAAGTGAAAGGAAAATGTGTTAGAGATTTAGGCAAAGTAGAGTCTTAAAAGCAAATTTAAACTTGATGCTCAGTGCAATAGGGGACCAGTGAAATGATGAAAGAGGGGTGAAAGGGAAGGGATCCAGAACATGGTTTAAAGTGACAAATGAGAAAGATCCTTTTGGTAGCAACATTCAGGATAGACGGACAGGGAGGGCAGCACAAGGTTAATATCAAAGAGCTGGGAAGAGAAGACTGCAGTAGTTTAGACCAGTTATAGGTGGGCACCAAAAGCATCTGAGAGGGTTTGATGGTGTATGAGAAATCAGTTGACAGCTCAGTCAAATTCCTACAGGTCAATTTTCTACTTCATAGTTACCCTTTCAATTGAGGCCAACAAAGGAAAGAGCATGAACGTTGAAATAGCCTATAACCGCTTGAGGTAATAAGTAAAGGTTTGGGTAGAGGCAAATTCAGTGGGTGATGGTGTAGAGGCTAACAAGGCCACTGCTTCTTCTCTAGGTGTGCACCTGCTGTGTGTGTGTGTGTGTGTGTGTAGAGAACTTCATTTTACAAGTGAGTCAAACTACAAGCTTCACATTCCCATAAAATCATCAAAAGTCACAGATAAATATTTTGTTTTTAAAAATTCAGCCTTTTCCCTTTTTAAGTTTCATAATGGAAAATAAATTCTGCAAAAACAGTTGCTCCTTCCTTGAATTGTTTTGTTTCAAAACAGGCCTAGACCTATTATTAAATTAAAGAGAAATGAACTGCAGTGAACCCTTCACAAACAACCAGATATAACTCGTGTGGCTCATTCCACCGTATGGGAACTTTTAGACCCACCCAAAGATGTACATGAGTTATCCTCTTCCTTCCTTGATCAAATTAAAATGCTCCCAGTGCATTGAATAAAAGCTGCCACTTAATGAAACTTACTTACTTAAAAATATATTTGAAAATGGACATGGGGATAAGGAGGAAATGTTTGCTAAATGTACAGAAAAACAATCCCCTCAGGTCTCTGTTTCAATGCCAGCCATGGCTGTTTTGCTGGTACAGCCAGAAATATTGACTCTTAAAAGACTTGCTTATCACCATAGTTGATAAGCAAGTTGGAAGCAGGAGAGAGGGATAACCAGCAAAACCAAACCCGTTTTTTCCAGAGAGCTATTTTTGAAAAGGTGATGAATGACATTCTGTCAAACTCAAGGTTTTCATAGTAAAACTGTCTAACATGGTTTATATAGGGTTTGATAGATAGCCCACGTCACACGTTAGAAGGGGATAATGCATCTTACCACCCTTGATTAATGTTTCTTTGGTTTGCTCAATCTCTCAGTGAATGGGAGGGGAGGGCTACAGAGAAAATGTGAAATGTTTCCTGAAGGGGTTGCTCAGAACATCTGACTATTAACATGTTGAACAGATTAGGAATTTTCCCCTTTGTGCAAAGGATCCTCATGGGCCAACTCTGCAAAAGGCAGTATCATAAGGATAAGCCTGATACAAGTCATTTAGGGACAGCTTGTGCCTGATTGATATGTGGATATATAAGTGGGGAGGAGAGGGAATCTACCTATATTAGGTACTTGCATGGCCCCCATTACCACAATATCTGAACACCTCAACATTTTTAATATATTTATCCTCACAACCTCCCTGAGAGGTAGGGCAGTACTACTGCCCCATTTTACAGATGAGGAACTGAGGTACAGAGAGGATAAGTGACTTGCCCCAGGTCACACAGGAAGTCTGCAGTGGAGCAGAGAGTTGAGCCTGGACCCTTGAGTTCTAGGCTACTGCTCTAACCTCTGGACCACCCTTCCTCTCTTAGTGATACGATACCATGGTCCATTGCTTGCCCCATGTAAGGCAAACCCAAACTGCAACCCCATAGAGAAGTCAGAGACTATTCCTTCTCTAATCAGTGCCTGAAAGGGGGCAGGGAAGACATAGATCCCCATCCCCATCCTCACATCTATCACCACACTAGCCAGCAGAGTTGTCTGACCATGTGAGGGTTAGTGAGGTGCATTCAAAAAGGAAAAACACCACTGAGGGTAGGTTTAGTTTTGGAATCCTGCTGCCAGATATGGGTTTTTTTGTTAGATATTCACGGCTTGCTGTGTATTGCTTTGCTTCATCTGTCTCCTCCAAGAATAAAATAGTTGCCTTTTGTTAACTATCTGGCTGAGTCACAAACCTTATTTTATGCAGTCACTTGGCTCCTTCCATGAAAGCATGTTTCTTTATCAAATATCCTGTTTTCCCTTCCAAATTTACTTATGCAAGTAGAGAAAGGAACCTACATTCTGCTTTGAGAGAAGCATTCAACATTCCTATTGAATTCCGTGGGAGATACATTAATGTATCTCAGGGTAGATTTGGACCAAGGTGATGGTTTTGTGTGTCACTTTGGAAGAAAAAATAATCCTTCAACATGGTCTCCTTTATTTTCCCTCCACTCATATTATATCAATATTCCAGAGGCTTTTGCCAATTTGACTTTGAATAGATATAATTTATGCACACATGGATATAAATCATTGCAATTGTCTCATTTAATTAGGTTTTCAATATCCACGTGACCAGGAGTGGAGGTTTACTTAGCATTTCTTTTAAATGTAATGAATGCAGGTGGCAACACAGGAATATGAATAAGCAGTTTTTCTAAATATTTATGTAGTCAGGTTAATGAGATAAGATATAGGGCTACATTATGGCCCTTACTGCCTGAGGTATGATGCACAGTGGGATGCAAGGTAGGAGGAATCAAGCCACAATGGAAGACCCCAGGGAGAAATTCTGGCTAACTCAGTGTCAGCTCTGCCCCCCATGTGATCTGTTCAACGTGCTACTCAAACTGCATCCAGCCACTGCACCATATTCATAGAGTTACCTCATCTCTCCTTGCCTCCAGGAATTGTGCCTGGCTTCAGCGTCAAGGTGCACAAATATGAGGGAATCTCTTCCTGTTCTCTGTCCCTCTGGTGCATTCACATGTATCTGGGCACAATCTAACAAGCAAGAGAAACAGACTGAGATTCCCACATGGCTGCCTACCACACTTCTTAGCGTATGCACGATGTGCCTCAGGTGGATATCAAAGAGATATGAAAGACAGCACAGGTGGGATCACTGCGTGAGTTCAGACTAAGGCCCTTATGTTACTCTTGTTCTGCAAGCAACACCCTCGTTGACCTCAATGGAAATTCTGTGATGGCAGTGGGAGTAACCTGTACTGAGAGCAGAAATTGGCCTAAACCCAGATTTACAAAGTCATTTAAGTCACCTAAAAATTCAGACAGGCTTCTAGTGAGATTTTCAACAGCGTTTAACCTCCTTAAGTGCTTTTGCAAATCCCACTAGGTGCCTATCTGTGTTTTTAAGATCCAAGGAATTCTGGAAATCTGGCTCCTAGTCTTCTTCTATTATGTCTTTTTTTTTTTAAGGAAAGTGGGGTTAATTGCAAAACACTTCTCTCTGTTGTGTCACAAATCTGGGGTGAAATATTTTGTGTGAAATCCTGGTCCCATTAAAGTCAATGAGAGTTTTGCCATTGACTTCAATGGGGCCAAAATTTCACCCTTTATATTCATTGAAAGATTGAAAGATTACCACTATGGTTGCGATATCAAGCACTTAAAAGTTAGGGAATGCTAGATTAAGGTTACCAGTGCAACATTAATTCACCCCCTTTATGCACAACCATTATGATACAGTCTTTAATTGCATAATCACCTACTGTTTTTTCCACAGGAACTCTGCCTCATTCAGTTCACAAGATGGACCTGCTCGGGGAATGAATCAGGGTTGTGTAGTTTAGGAGGCTGTTGTCTGTAGGATGCCTGCCTCATTTGTTGCAGAAACTGAAAAGTTTGAGACAGAGAACAGGTTTCGTGTATGTGTAATTTCCTAGCTTTTTTAAAAAAGTGAACTGGAAGAAGAAGAAAAAAAACAAACCAGCAGTTCCATCATCTGGCATCAGATTGACACCCACCATAGTTCATCAACTGGGTTGAAACAACTTAGATCCACAGCCCAGACCACTACCACTTGAACTAATGGCGAACTGGTAGAAAGTGCTTTATAAACTGACATGCAAACTATAGACAGAGATCATTTTCAGCATGGTTTGAAATGCAGGTATCGGCAGGGGGAAATGCAGTTTTGTTTAATGAGGCCCACGTCAACTGGGCACAACAGCTCAGGACAGAACGGGAAGAATGCTGTATCCAACTGAAACTGTATCCAGAATTGAAATTGCATCCAACTGGATCAGGCACTTCCTAACTTCTGAGTGCTTGACTGTGCAAGCTGAATGTTCTTTTAACACAGTTTTTCCTGTGTGACAAGCCCCGAGACATTTTTTTATTCACATTTCCCCCCACCCCCACAACAGATACCTTTACATTTTGCAGAAGAAAATGTGGGTAGCATCACTCCAAAGTATTGATGCCAAAATTTGCAGATTTGCTGGTAATATAGTGTTGTATCTGATCTCCTTCTTGTGTGTTTGTGTGCATCCATGCCCGCACGCACACCCTATAACTAAAATGAATATGACAATAGATGTGTTAACTGTTTAACTCAATGCAATTTTGTTTCCAAGAAGGGAACCAAACTTCTCTTGACTGCTGTGAGTTTTTCTAAATATTATTGTCCCGAGTACGTTTCCTTTTAGAAAAAAGAAGGGTTTCAGAGTAACAGCCATGTTAGTCTGTATTCACAAAAAGAAAAGGAGTACTTGTGGCACCTTAGAGACTAACCAATTTATTTGAGCATGAGCTTTTGTGAGCTACAGCTCACTTCAGCTTCCGATGAAGTGAGCTGTAGCTCACAAAAGCTCATGCTCAAATAAATTGGTTAGTCTCTAAGGTGCCACAAGTACTCCTTTTCTTTTTGAGAAAAAAGAAGGATTTTCAAAGTCGCCTCAAGGAGCAAAGTGTCCAGGCCCCAGTGGAATTTCAGTGGGAGTTGGACCTAACTTGCTAGGGCTTGACTAGACTAGGACAAAAGGGGAATTTTCTAAATGTGTTAGCTAACACGCTTTAGCAATTTAAAAATCTAGTGCGGAGAGTTACGTTTTTTTTAAAATATCTAAGAGTTGGCAGCATTCACCGGCACCGGATAACAAGTGTTAAAATATAACTTGCCTTGTTCACACAAGGGATTTTAGGCTGGAATTTTCAGAAGTGCCGTCGAAGCACAAATCCCGCTTGAAGTGACTGGGATTTGTGTCCATAAGTCACTTAGGAACTTTTTACCATCCGCCCCTAAAACATGTTTGGTAAAGACGTCTTAGCCAACACATCAAAAATGCACCTGCTACCCTAGTGAAGACAAGCACCTTACACTGTGAAAGTCCCAGTCTGAAGCTTTCACTCGCAAGGTGAAAAAGTACTCAGCACTGGCCAGATTCTGTGCCAATAGTCAATAGTAAAGCTCCTGTTGATTTCGTAGGAGTAAGGGTACACCAATGCTGAGTACTTTTGTTAATATCACCATTCCGGGACATGACCTCTGCATTTTACCTCATAATAAAATAAAATGATCTCTCAATCTGATTCAGTAACTACGTTGTTAAAGGTTAATTATTTTTATTGCTCAGTGCTATTGACTAGTAATCCCATTTCAAATTCCACATGGTTACAGAGGCAGAATCTATCAGGTTGTGAACCAGTAAAAGCAGCCAACATAGTTAAAGAGAAGCCAACTCGATATTTTATTTGTAGGCAGCACATGTGAACAGTCTGATGTCTTTGCATTGACAGTGGCCAGGGAGAAGACTAGAAACCTGCAGAGAGCCTGGGGCAGGTAGAGAAGCATCTTGGAATACCCTTGTTACACAGAGAAAAAGACAAAAGCTAGTCAATAATTATCTTTGGATGCTGGCAACTCTCATATTAAAGAAAAAACAAAGACCAATTTATCAGCTCTCCAGATTACTAACCAGAACAAAGACACTAATGACATGCAAGTGCATATTTGCAATTCCTTTATGATAAAACATACACCAGGGTTTTATATGGAGATATAGAAGTAGATATTCAAAGCATTGCACCATCCTATGAATGGCTCCCTTTATTTTTTTATTATTTGCATTATGCTAGCTCCCAGAAGCCCCAGTTGTGATTAGGGCCCCATTGTGCTGGGTGCTATACAAACACAAAGTAAGAAATAGATCCTGCCCTAAAAAATTGCAACATAAATAGAAAAGACAGACAAAGGATGGGAGAGGAAACGGGCAGATAGGTGAAGTGACTTGCTAAGGTCATTAAGTAGATGAGTGGCAGAGCTGGCAGTAGAAGCCAGATCCCCTGAGTCTTGAGATGCCTTCTTCACTAGGCTACATTGCCTCCTCCACAGTTTGGTGTTTGATAATCCTTCTTCTTATTGGCTAGTTATGGACTCCCACCTCTGTGTAGGATGATGTTTAGTGTGTGGTACACCATTGGATTGTTAGATGAAGGAATTGGTGAAGTCACGGTTGCATAACCACATACAGGTAAGACTTAATTGGTAAGTGGAGAGGCCAGTCCCAGACAAGAGAACTAGAACTGTGTAATTCCCAGTGAATGATATAAGTAATTAAATTAGCTTATCTCTCTGGTTGCAGAATTCTGGCAGCAGACTTTTTCAATGTTACTGAAGTTGTTACTGAAAAATACTCAGATATTTGGCTACTCTGTGAATGCTATTCACTATGGCCTCCGTTCTGGAAAACATTTAAGGGTGTGCTTAAGCCACTGCAACTCACATCAAGCAGGTGTTTGTAGAGGAAAAATTCAGTGGACCCAAATAGGCCTAAATTTCCCAAGTAGGCCTAAAACTTTGGTCAAGCTAACTGTGTATATAAAGCATAAGAAAAGAGTGATGCCAAATAAGGAAAATGCTGTTAAAGGAAGTGGGTTTAACAAATTGTGGTTTTCAGCAATATAAGCTCCTCTATTTTCTGTATACGCTGGGGGCAGCTACTTAGAGCTGTTATCCCCCTGCACTTGTAATCAGTAAAGGAGCCTCAGGCTTGTTCTGATCCAAACACAATGCGTGGTTAATTTTTCCATGACATGCTTAGGTCCCATTGATTCTTATATGATATGACAAAAGTTATTAATAGTCAGATGCACCCTTATTCAGGAAAGCATCAGAAAGCATTCTTATCTTTAAGCACATCCTTAAGCATTACCACACAAGCACATTTCCCCTGTAGTTAATGGCAGAGAATCAAAACCACTTTTATACCCAAGTTAAACAAAAGGCAGTTCTGGTCCTTTCCCTTAAAAACAAAACAAAACAAAACCATGCTTATGGAGATGGAAATAAGCTGGCTAAAAATTATTAACTGAACATTTGTGGATTATTTATTTATTCATTTATTTGGCATTATTCACCCAACTCTGAAGAGAACACAGATGTATGAAATGATTGATGGACTTATGGCAAATGAATCAGCTCTGAGCCAGAGGGAACAAAAGAGTAGCTGGGATCAGCTGTATATGGGAATTTTTGTTTTCAATTGGGAAGGAATAACAGGAAGACTTGTTTCACATGTGAGGCCTGTTTTCAGCTTTACCTGAAATGAAAGAAACCTCTATTTTGGAGCTCACAGATATAGAGCTAATAGGGTTTTTGTGAAGAGTGGCATTCTCCAGAAACATTTTTCAGGGGCATTTTACTTCACAGGGGTTTTGTCTACAGAGGCATTGTTCTTCCCCAGAGGCTGATTGGCTGAGTAAAAGCATTGATTTACAATGTAATGGTTTTGATTGTTTTAAAGGTATATCCTATGGTATGTGGCATATTTTTGCATGAAATAAACTCTTCAACACAGAATAGTCAAATTTTCAGGACTTCTTAATTTAGCCTCCCAGCAGGGCTCAACTTGCAAAGCTTGAATCCAGGTTTCTAACTAGCTAAATGCTTAACTTCCCAGAGTTTGCAGAGGGTTTGGTGTGGGCAATTATACAACTATGAGCCACTCAAAGCAGCCATATCTAATTTGTGTTCAGATTCCACCCTCCCGCCCGCCACATTTCAAGTAGGCTCCTAGCCAGGTGATTGGTCCAGCCCCATCTCTACATAATTTAAAAGAAAATTAATTTTAGCAATAAAAGCAATAAAGTTAAGGGCCAGACCAAGGGTTTTGAGACCTGAGCTTCATTGGGCTAAATCAAATGGCCCAGGCAGAGAGTGATGGTGAAGCTAGTACACTTCCCATTAGGAGTGTTAGTGGATATTAAAAACCCTTTAATTCTTTTATATATATATATTAACTAAAGTCCCTTTAGTGTATATACTAAAGTGTTTTCTGTTTACAAATCTAGTACTCTGAACCTATCAGACTGAAAAGTTCTTTGTACTTAGGTTGAACCTTAGTGTGTCCCCCAAATGCTGAAGTGCATAGACAACAATTCACTTATCTTCACTCCCTTGACCTATCACCAGATATCTAGGAAGGGACCCTTAGCAATTAATAAAGGATGCCTGTTATTATAAGCATGTGTTGTGATGAATAAGTTGGTGTAAATGATGAAGGTGACTTCTAATCTAAATATGTTCTCTGACTGATAAGGGGTATTTGTTATTGCCAATGTTTTCAGTGATTTATTGAAATAATGACCCATTGAAAGACGTTTTTAACTCATTAGGAATTGCTTGTTGCCACAGATGCTATTAGTAATAATGACTAGTTTAGAAATTCCTTTAGCTTATCAGTCATGTGAACGGAGACACCACAAAAGAAATGTCGTAAGTAATTAGGGAAACAGATACTGAAACAGAACACAGTGGGATCAATTGTGGGAAAGGAAAAGTTCTTTCCCACGAAGGAATTGTCTTTATCCTAAACTGGTATATAAGGGATGTGTTTTGGAAAGTTAGTTGGAAGTGAAACAAGCTGCTTTGTCTTCCACTGTCAGAGGGTTTGGTAAAGTATACTTATAGTTCTGTATTCTATATAGTATATTATATTAAATATTTATTATCTTACTTAAAGAAAATTTCACTTGAGTTTTTTGCTTGACATCATGTCTTATTAAATCCAAACACAACAGGCATTTCATACAACAAGACATGTAAATATCTTGCATGCAATGCCTGTTGGTTTTGGATTCAATAAGACATGAACCTGCTAACTTGTAGTCAATGCTATATACTGTTGTGTGTCAGTGAACAGTAACCTATTACTGGGCTATCTACATATATGCAAACATGTCTTTTTTATAGTTACTTTTGTGAAAGCGCTCACCCAAACACTTTTGTGAAGCTGGTGATGATGACATGGGCCTTGGGAGACATGCATCCCTCCACCTTCCAAATCAACTGTCCCTGGCGCCTCCAAAAAGACACAAGGGATGGGAGATCACTTATTCATCTCGTAGTACAGGTTGAGTCACTTCAGGCCCACTGATTCCGAAACTAACCCAGAGGAAAAATCAAATCATATGGAAAGTAACGGAGTGGTACTTATTCACTTCTTTCTATATACATCAGTGCTAAACATGATCTTTTGGCCTGCTTCATTTTCTAGGCACTTTCTCCTTTTCACTGTATCCTATTTATGGAAAATTAATGAAGAGAAAAAGGTCTAGAATAAAGAAATTGAACAAAACCATTAATAAAAAGAAAAGGAGTACTTGTGGCACCTTAGAGACTAAAAGTGAGCTGTAGCTCACGAAAGCTCATGCTCAAATAAATTGGTTAGTCTCTAAGGTGCCACAAGTACTCCTTTTCTTTTTGCGAATACAGACTAACACGGCTGTTCCTCTAAAACCATTAATGTTCTTCATGGAGCCTTTTAAAAAACAAAATCAATAATTCTCCTTGATCTAGGGTTCACATGTTTTCTTCTTCTTTAACAAAGCTCTTGGTTCTACTTTATGGTTTCAGCTATTCTCTAAGGCTTTACCTGAGGAAAATATTTAAACATATGCTTAAGCCATCCCTGTTCATGGCAGCATTTAAGAACATACTTAACTTGTATGTCCTGTTGACTTCTGCAGCCACTGGGTAACATGCTTCTTTCCTTTTTGTAGCTCCAGTCCATAAATCACAAACAATGGCCTGTCTCAGAATGTTGCCTGCCTGTTTGGAGCAACAACATACCAATCAACTAATCCAGGATCTAAAATACCACTTTTTGTGTTGACACTTAAAGGGCCACACACTGCTTCCTCCATTAGATCAGATAAATGTGCTGGACACGAAGGACTCTAGAAGAGGAGATTCTCCTCTGTTTACAGAAAGGACATCACATCAGACAGTCATTTCTCAACCTCACTGAAGAAAGGGTATTTCATAGATATAGATTTGATAAACCAACCATTCATAATCTCTGTCAGGATGAAATTACCAGGGAGAGACATGCCCTGTCTGTAAAAAATCAATAACTGCAGCCTTAGGCTTCCAAACTACAGAAGCTTTTCAGATGACAGTACAAGATTACAATAGGCATTAGCCAGACAGTTGTATGCTATATTTTCAATTGCAAATTGGCTTTTACATCAGGTCAATATTTGTCATTTAATTCACTCATTTATTTTCCCCTCATGAAGAATAAAATTCCTGCTAATGTGGGAAAATGACACTGCTGGAAAAAAAAAAAAACCAAACAAACACATGCATGCATAGCACTACAAAGCTGGTGTGAATTTGTACCTGTACTGTGCCTGACTCCAACCACATTTGCATGCTTCTTTCACTTTCTGTGCTGGGTTTTCAAAGCTACCTACTTGATTTGGGCACCTGGTCCCCATGGTGTTCAAATCCCTTAGGCAGCATTGAAAATCTCAGCTTCTATTTCTCTAAGAGTAGGAATCATTTTGACAGAGTAAAAATGCAGGGACCTTTGCTTGGTTAAGGTGCTGCAGAGTCACACAGTATGTGTGCATACATGTGGATCAGGCTTTTGTAAAGAAAAAAAGTCACCACACTCTGTATTGCCCTGAGGACCCCCGACCACATGCAATGTGTAAACTGCTCCTTTTCCAACACTTAGCTGCTACCACTCTCTTTCTCCTGGCCCCTTTGGCGAAATTAGAATAGGATTTCACCCACCCAGTTCAGCAGAAGAGAAATTCTGTTTAGCTTAATGAATGTTTTATACAGCAACGTGATAAAAGTATTTCTCACTGTCATATTGTCTGTTATGGGTCTTTGTCACACATTCGGGTGTTGGCAGGTTGTGACTGGAAACCTAAAAGCAGCATTGCTTCCATGAAAACCAGAATAAGAACATAAACAGAACGTGAAACTAATAATCAGCGTACTTTCTTTGTTCAAATGAAATGAAAGCAAAAATAAAACCAAGCAGCGTCAATGAGGAAACGAGTTAACTTGTACCATTCCCCTCTCCCAGTTTTAGCAATCTGTAGTAATACTGATACTGCAGAAAAGGCCATTTTAAAAAAATCTGCTTAATGGTCTCTAAATTTCCATGACTGATCTTTCTGCCAATGCAACCATACTAATGTCACAAATACTCCTTATTCAACAAAGGCAGATTGAATCCTTCTCCCTTTATATTGCATTTTAATTAACAGCACAAAGAAAAGGCCCTTACTGACAAAACAGAAACAGAACTAAATAAATCATACATTGTCAAATTCTTGCCAAGGCCAACTTAGTGTCAGCGAAAACAGATAGCAAACAGTGAAAACAATAATATTCAAAGTTCCTTGGGCATATTCTATTCAGAACTCCTCATATTTCCCAGATGTGTGTGATATTGTGATGGTAAATGTAGCGGCATCAGACCAAACACCTGAAGCTGACAAACACTCAAAAGGGCAGACTGATCTCCGTTACCCACTACAACAGGGCACACCCTTCACACCTGTCTTCCTCTGTACACACTGACTACTTGAAGACTTCCTGCTTGTAAACACCACAGTGTGGTTTATTTACAGAGTGCCCCCCCTCAGCTTTACAGCATTATGTAGCACCTTAACAATGGCCGCCTAAATCAAGGATAGAAGAGGTAAGAAATCTCTCCCAGGACTAACTCTGAAATTCTAACGTTCTCTGATCCTCTCTTCCCCATGGGCCTTCCTTCCTGTGCCTTTCCTACTTTCTGGGCTAATGGATTATAATTAGCCATGTAGCTCTCTCCAGCCAACCCCAGTCTTATCAATTAGGCACAGCTCTCATTGTGAGGTTTACGCCCAGTTTAGAACTATTATAGTTTACAACTATTTAGAGATGCAGTGACTAAAACGTTAGTTCAGCTGTTGTTGCCCATCACTCTGTCACACCCATGTAGCAGAGTTTGTTGGAAACTGCTTTCCAGATTTCTGAATTGTAATTTTCATCTTATTCTACTTCCAGGACAAGGTAACATATTTAATTTGACCATATTGTTTAAGTATTTGACAGCCATGTAGGAAATGCTAAAGAAGATATTGTTACTCTTTTTCAAAACAAAAGTGTTCATTGAATGGGACCCACTTTCTTTTACAGAGATGGACTTGTAAAGGATGGTTTGAAAAACCGTTAGAAAGGTGATCATTTTCTATTAAGTTTTATAAGACTCTTTCCACTAGGCAAATATAAGTGTGACCTGAACCAAAAGAGGAAAGGACATATTAGAACCAAAGTTAGTTCTATGGACATGGGTGAAACATTGGAAAGGGTTCAGAAAAGAGGTACAAGAATAATTCAAGTATTAAAACCCTGTCTTATACCAAACAGTTTAGGAAATTCTACGTAGCTTATCGAAAAGAAGATTAGGAAATAACTTGATCACAGGATATAAGTACCTACATGGGAAGATGATTTCTGATAGTAATGGCTCTTTAATCTGTCAGAAAAAGGCATAACAAACCCCACGGGCTGGAAGGTGACACGAGACAAATTCAGGCTAACAAGATATATATTTCTTACAGTGATGACAATCAACTACTGGAACAACTTACCAAGGTAACTCCATCACTTGAAGTCTTTAAATAAAGATAGGGTATCGTTCTAAAAATTACAGTCTAGCTCAACCACAAGGTAGGGCTTCATGCAGAAATTACTAAGTGACTTTTTTTGGCATGTGTTATACAGGAGTTTAGGCTAGATCATCATAATAGTCCCTTGTGGACTCCAAATCTATGAATGTGGTGAAGGCCAATGCATCAGCGAGGCCACCTCCACCAACTTCATGACAGTGGATCTGTCCCCAGTGCAAGGAGGCCATTTATGACCAATTTTCATCCACTTTGCATCGGTCCAAAGTAGATGTAGCACAGTAGAGAATATGAACCTGTGTCTCTAAAAGGTCTACATGCAGCTAGGGATCCCAGACCCTCGTTATGAAAGCCACAGCCACTTATCAGAAGTGACCTTGCCTCCTGAATATACAGGAAAGACAACAACTTCAATATGTCATGGTTCCCCCCTCCTGGGAATGACTAAAGGACCAGTTATAGTGGCTAGAGAGTACAGGACACAGGAAAGGAAAGCAGGAGCTACGCAGCAAATTCTCATTCGCACAGCAGCACAGCTAGATTTTCCAAATAATCCCATGTGGACTTTAAATGTATGAATGTGGTGAAGGCCAACGCATCAGTGTTGAGATACACTGGGCCGGATTCTCAGTTGCACCCAAGCAAAGTAGAGTGTACACTGCACACCCTATACATTGAGACAGAGCTAACCCATCCGATTTCCACATGCAGAAATTTTTGTAAGTGTGGTAGAAGAACATGAACAGAAGATTAATGACCTGATTCAAGAAAAAAATAAGTGAGAAAAAATAAAAAAGAAAAGTCATTTCCCAGCAGTGTAATATTCTGAGGCCACCATCTTGCAAACACACACAAGTGACTTTACACACAAGTAGTCCCATTGAATTCAGTTGGGCTACTCACATGTGTAAGTGACTGCAGGATTGGGGTCTTAGTTTTGTAGCAATAGTTTGCGACTTTGAGAGTTTAATACATTTATGAACTCCCTTTATTGGAACTGAATCACCCCAAGGTCCTTTTCCTTTTTTCTCTACCTCTGCACCAGCAAGATCACCAAGACCACTTTAAGCCTTACATTCTGTTTAGAAGTTATATACACAAACACTATGCTAAAAAGACATTATTAAGGTTGTTCGCAGTGTCAGTGTAGCTGTGTTAGTCCCAGGATATTAGAGAGACAAAGTGGGTGAGGCAACATCTTTTGTTATTATCTTTTAACTTTTAATTTATTTTAACTTATGTTGGTGAGAGAGAAATGCTAAACAACTGTTCCACTTCACATTTAACTGTGATGCTCAGCGTACCTGTACCAGACCTGAAGATGAGCTCTCTATGGCTCGAAAGCTTGTCTCTCTCACCAACAAAAGCTGGTCCAATAAAAGATATTACCTCACCCACCTTACCTGTCTATTATTAAGGTTGCAAAGTCAAGCACTCAAAATTTGAGAAATGCCAGAATCGAGGTTGCCTGTGCTACCAGCTCTGCATATCATGTGAAGTGTCGGACTGGGAATTTCTATAACTAGAAGCACCAGATTTTCCCCAAACTAGTTTGGCCAGTTTCCATTGTGAGGAAAAAGGAATTTGAGAAAACAGGTTTGATTTGCAATGTAAAATGAGTTAATTTCAGAACAATTTTGGGTCGGGGAAAGCATTTACTGACAGCAATTATGCATGATTTTCATTCTGCAAAAGTTCAAAATGTTACATTCCAGTTGGGCAATCATGATTTATGAATTTATCATTCTTTCCCCATTAAACATTGAAGATCAGCATCCCCCTTTCCGCTGAGTATATTGATCCAATCTCTCTTAAGTATTCAGATAGAGCTACTGCATCTGCAATCCATTAAAGTATTCGTTTAGTATGACAGTTGGTCTAAATGAACCTCATGGAAAGTCTGGTCATCTCAGTCTAATTTATATTTAATAGCAATATTCCCTTCAGTCTTAAATGCATATTTCCCTGTTTCTGATTTATTTGGAAACAATGATAAATATTAGCTTAGTTATTTTCTAACTAAGGGATGAAAATCAGCCTGGTTTTCCCTTTCCACTGTTTATCTGCTCCTTGGAAAGTTGTTGATGGTCCAAGGATAGCCTTCACAATCCACGTGTGCTTATATTTGCAACTAGGATAATTATAACTTGCTGGAAGAGTTTTGTTGCAAATTTAGTGTTACTATTGGCTCAATTTGGAGCTGGCCTACATCCCCCCACAAGGCTGCTACAGTACACAGGCTGGTGGTGACCACCCAGGGGCTACTCAATGCCCTTGGCACTCTGGCCACACCTCCTCTTTACCTCTAACATGATTCCTATGCCAGGGCATTGCAAAGGGGTTAGATCACAGCTCAGGATTCAGTCTTACACCAATGAAGTGAGCTGTAGCTCACGAAAGCTTATGCTCAAATAAATTAGTTAGTCTCTAAGGTGCCACAAGTACTCCTTTTCTTTTTAGTCTTACACCTCTTAGCTACTGCAGCTGTTTAACTCGATGGAATCTTTAAGGACATATTCTCATCCTTGTTATATCAGACCTTATAAAATCTTGTTTTGTTTAACTCCACCTTCTGCCCAACAGGCAGTTGATTTATATAAATGGGAACCATGGCTTTAAACCTTTTTAGCAAGAGACATCTTAACCTTATCCTTATTCCTGTTTGACAATGGAGTACATTGAAAGTGGAGAAAATGAATAGACCATCAGTTTGTGCCAATCAGAAATAACACAATACTTTCTTATTTTAGAGGGTTCAATTTGAGGAGGTCCAGAGGGGCTGCAGATAAAAATCAGGAAAAATGGAAACTACCCCCCCCACAAACCTACACACACAACTAAGATTAATTATAACAGCAAAAAATAAAAGAGTAACAGGAAATGGAGAAATCATAAGGGACAACTGCAAAGCACCATCCCATCAGAAACTACTTTACATATAAACAAAATAGGATTCTGACACAGTAATGTTGATAATGCACTGAGAGGGAACACAGGAATGTCAAGGAGCAGATCACAGGTAGGGATATTGGCTGGTCTGATGAGTAGACCTGACTTTTTTTGGTGGGGGGCGGGCTGTTGCAGAGCAGAGGTATAAAACCTTTGGGCGCCCTGCTAAAGAGCCGACTTCCCCCGGCTTCCCTGTAGGGTGACTGGGTGTATGGGCCAGGGCCCTTAGCAGGGAGCCCAGCTGCAGGCCCTAATGAGGGCAGGCTCAGTGTGATCTGCTGAACCTAGTGGAACCAGCTGGGTTGATGACTGGGAAGGCATATAAACCCAGGGAAGAGCTCAGGATGGGGGTGAGCCAGGCAGGAAGATAGGAGGGTTGAGGTTCTGTCTCTGCTGGCGGACGCAAGCCTCAAAGGCCAGAGTACCCAGTGAGGGGTTGGAACGGGGACAGGTGTTGGGGGAATTGGGACTGTACAGCCACTGTAAATAAAAGAACAGGGGTGAAGCACCTGCAAGAGGCGTCTGAGACCCTTTCTTTGGCCAGCCCAAGCACAGGGACAAGGGGAAGGAAACCTGTGTTGCCCTGTGACAGGGGCTGAATAAAAAAAATCTAATCTGTTCTGTTTGAATTTAAACAGATTTTTCTCATTTCTCCCCCTCCCCCCCCCCAATTAAAAAACAACAACTAAATGTTCTGGCAACATATTTTTCGTTTTGGTTTGTTTGACATCATTTTTGGGTGTCTCTCTCTTTCCTTTTTTTTTTTTTTTAATAAGCAAAATTTTGAAATGAAACTCCATTTTAAAATGAAAAGTCAACATGTTTTGTTTCAAAGTAGCTGAAACAAAACAATATTTCAACCAAAAAAAAAATTCCTTTTCCCCGTCTCCCACCATCCCAACAGAACTATTCATTGAACTCAGCCTGAATTTGCTAATAGTTGTGGGTGCCCTAGAAATGCGTTTTCTGGTGAATTTACTATTTGCCTAAAACATTTTGCCCAGGATTACTGGTAAACCACATTCTGCTCACCAGGGTAAATTTGAAGTAACTGTAACGAAGCCAAGACAAAGACAAGGGAAACCTCAAACTTCTCCAAACTAGGTGAGGCCTGTCCGCATCAGTTGAGACAGCCTGCTGCAGAAAGAATGTTTAAGGACGTTGGGGGAGATTCTCACAGGCACCAGTGGCAGTTAAGTGGCCAATCCTCATTTGTTCCTTTGAAAATCTCTTCTGCCCATTCACCCCATATTTACAAATGGTTTTCTAATATAGAGGAAACTGTTTTGTAGATGGAGGTCCGAGTGTCCTCAGGCAAAACAGCTCACATCTGCAGGGTGAAATCTTGGCTCCACTACATCATTGGAAGTTTTGCACAGAGCTTTAGGTTTCATCCATAGCTTCCAAAGGTAGACAACAAAATAGAAAACTCTCCCTTTATATCACAGATACTGGTAGCAGCGCAGGGATGCAGGGCATAGTGTCGTCTCCTGAGGACTGTACTACTTTAGTCTAATCCCAGTTAATGGGCTTAAGGCAGAGGTAATTGGCTGGGGGTAAGTAGCCTGTAATATAGGGGAGGTAAGACAAGATGATCTGGTGGTCCCTTCTGGCCTTAAACTCTATACATATGACCACACTCCAATTGGGAGGCAAGATTGCAGCACATATAGGCACACACCCAACCTAGCTTTCATCAAACAAGCTTGCAAAAAACCAGCAGTGTACCCCAGCGGCACGGTACATTAGACTACATATTAGACCTGAGTAGGTACCTAGAGTCCTGGATGGGATTGTACTCTGGGTGACTAGCCCCTGCTGTTGCAGGTACACTGCTGTTTTTAGTGAACTAGCTTGATCAAAAGTAGTTCGGTATACCTACACATGCTGCAGTCATAGCTCATATTTTCTGTGAAGACATAAACCATCACTCTATGAGCTATACTGCAGAACTCCATCCTAACTCTGCAACAAACCTGCACTGGGTTTTGTGGAGAGTGCATTGTTCCATAACATCAATAGCAGTCAAGGATGTTAACCACTCTAAAGTATACTTACATTATCGTAAATAATACTGTAAGGAATGGATTAATCCTAAATCCAATTTCTATAGTAAGGTTCTTACTTGCTGAATCCTACATTAGATATGTATTTAACACTGGTAGCATCAAATATTATTGACTGGTTCTTCTGCATTTTTACAACTTTGCAGCACCTTCCAAAACTAAGGTCATTGTGGTAGTGGAGAATAGTTTCTATTATTATTGTCTTTCATTTGTCCTTTCTGTCTCAGTCCTTGCGCCTAGGTGCAGGTTGATTTAGCAATCTTTCCACCTCTTCCATTTCCCCCCAAAATATGTGCTTTCCCATTATGCTTCAATTTTATCTTCGTGGAATACAAAATTGCAGCTTCTACCACTTCTTTCAATATTGCATTTTTCACCGGCACCATGGTTTGCTTCCTTGCTTGCACACAAGGATTCAGATTTGGAAAGGAAATAACTCGCCAGGATTTATACTTTTTGTTCGTGTTTTTGAGCAGCTTTTGGCATTTATCTTTTTGGTTTGATGATTTGAATACCACAATTCTGCCAGAATCTCTATTCTCATTCTTCTTGCAAGTATCTTCTGTATGCTCTTTTCAATATAAAACTGATCCATCTTCCATTTAAATACATTGGTCTAGATTCTCCACTATGCTGTGGTGACTTTGCACCATTGGTGGCCCAAAGCAGTTGTTAACTTAGTTTAACTGGTTGCACGAGTGGCTCAAAGTAGCTAGATCGTATCAATGACTCCAACTCAATTTTCAACAGCCAGGTGTCTAGAAGTTTAATTAGATCTCCATATGCCACATTTTTCCAAAGTCCTACCAACCTAATACTGCAAAAGAACTTTGACAGTTGATCAATGTGTCAGTGAAGCTCACTGTTAAGTCTGACAGCCCGCCAAAATACTGCAAGCCCAGATGTTGCTTATACTCTAAAGCCTCTGGTAGCAGCTGATTTGGACCAGTTAGAGAATAGTGGAGTCTTGTTGCCAGTTTCACACAGTGAGCGGGATGCACCCAATCTACCAGTGATAAAAAAGGATGGCTACATCAGAGTTTGTGGAGATTTCAAAATGACACTGAATCCGTTATATGTGTAGACCAGTATCCACTATCTTGTGCTGAAGATTTGTTTGCTACTCTTTGTGCAGGACAGTGTTTCAGTAAATTGGATTTGCTCAATACAAACCTACAAATGGAGACTGACCTAGCATTTCACAAATATCTCAAAATCAACATACAGAAAGGCTTATTTTGTTACAGCATGTTGCCTTTTGGTACCACATCGGCACTTGCACTTTTCTAGAAACCTAAGGATGAAATTCTGAAGGACTGAACAGAATGCAATGATGGACATAGCTATTCTATTCTATTCTGTAAAGGGACTCAGCATGTCAGTGCTGATGGGTTGTCAGGTGTGCCATGTACAAGCACCTGTCAACCCAAAGAAACTTTGGATGCAGTGTTTTATCTCAGTTTGATGGATAGGTTACCCATCATTAGCACATACATCAAAGAAACCATTGATGCTGGTGTGCTTTCTCTTGTGAAGGGACTGGTACTACAAGGTACAGTGTTGGATCATAAGAAACCCAAGTTTACATCATTTGTGTCATATTAACCTGAGTTATCAGTGACTTAAGGTAACATCTTATTGGAAATGTGAGTGATCATTCCAAAATTACTTCATTATCACTTTTTGGAAGCTCTTCAGGAAGATCAATTTGGCATTGTATGGATCAAGGCCACTGCCTGCAGTTGTCTGGTTGTCAGGGATCTACAAAGACATTGAGATGAAGGCTAAGTGCTGTAGTATGTGTCACCAAATTCAGCAAGATCCAGGCACAGCTTGTCTACATCCTTGGTCATGACCTCAAACTCCTTACACGTATTCATGAGGACTTTGCCAGACCTTTAGAAGGTTATATGTTTTTGGTCATAGTTGATGCCCATTCAAAAAGGCCAGAAGTTTTCAGAATGACTTCTATTACAGCTACCGTGACCATTGGACATCTTCATACCTTGTTTAGCCAATTTAGTTTACAGTTGGTGAGTGACAATGGACTTCAATTCTGTTTAAAAGAATTTCAAAAGTTCTTAGTTTCAAATTGAATTCAGCAGCACATACATTCTGCTCCTTAACACCCTGCTACAAATGGATTAGCGGAACACTTTGCACAGACATTTAAGAACGCCTTAAGAGCTATTTTGAGTCACCAACAGAAACTGGACAATTTCTTGCATGTCTACAGGAACACACCACATGCTAATACCTAGGAGTTACCTGCAACTCTTTTCTTGAAGCAATCTTTGTGGAGCTATTGGGACCTGCTATGGCCTCATGTTGCCTCATGTGAAGCCAAATCCCAAGCTATGAAAATTGATCCCTGTGAGATCAGTCATCTTTCTTTTAAAGTCAAAGACTTAGTGTGGGCTCACAACTAATGGATAGCTGGAGAAATTGTAAAATGAATGGGGCCTGTTTTGTTCATTGTAAAACTATCCAATAGTATTTTATGGAAATAATATATGGACCAGCTGTAGCCTCAACAAGTACCAAGTCCAGGGATATTCCGGTAGTGCTTTCTGTTCGTCCAATGGAACCTCCTTCCATTACAACTCCTAATTTTGATGACTTGGTGGAAGAAAATTTGGTACCAGATCCAGTTGATTCCATATCAGATGAAATAGATTCCTTACCATCAACTGTTCCTATAGTTCGGGACACTGCCACACCTCCATCACCATGTAGCCCCCCAAAAAATGTGAACACCAGTTGTGCTCTTGAATGTATAAATTGTTTAGTTAATGAGTTGCTGATCAATCTAATTCTAATCCAGAATAGAATAATCCCTTGCAATTTAAGAGTCTGCATTAGTGGACCCACAACTTTTACTTAGGTTATATAACATTTTATGTTAGTCATGTAAATGATAATGTGTATATATATTTGGAAAGTTTTTTAAAATAGGGTTGAGGAATGTGATTCTTCTCATTTAAAATATTTGAGCATTCCGCCCTCCCTAGCAAAAGCCTCACTTTCAGGTCAGTTTCTGTTTTGCAGCCCAAACATTAAAGTCTCTGCAGCAGCCAGCTGTGTTTCTATCAGCTCCCTCTGTGTCTGTGTCTATCGCAATCCCCGCTGGGTCCAAATATAACACCCGAAAATAGGAAAGTACACAGTTGAGTTTTGAAATTTGATTTATATCGCTTTGTTATGATTGGCCAAATAAGACATATGGCTTTTTTTCATTCTTTGATTGGATGAGCATGCAAATACATTTGGCATCAATAGTAGGGTATTAAAATTTCAAATTTGGTTTCTGCAGCAGTTCTACATACAATTTTAGAATTCACTTTCCATAAACATTGGCAAAATGTAAAAACATCACACGGATGCTCATGAAAAGGGGATTCAGAAGGGATATTAACATGACAAAAACAAATTCATTAAAAAAATTAAGTGAATACTTGCAAAATACTTATTTTCAGCATTTACTCAGCTTCCGTAGTTTCTCTTTTATAGCAGGGCTTTCTGTGCTGCTATTATAGTCACCTCAGTAGTTAGGAAGGAGAAGAGCTATCTCCAGTTCAGCACAGGTCAAGTGTGAAATCTAGTAACCTGCAGAAGTGAGGGTATTTGCCTATGATCAAAACCCTGAGTCATGTTATAATTCAATGAGAAAAGGGGTCATATCCTTTCCTGATAGAGGCACAGGAATTAAGGACCTGAGGATTATGATATCCTTACAAGGGTACTGTTCAGGCAGTCCCATTGAAATCAACAGGACTGCCTGAGGTGTAAGATATTTCTCAGTGTGTGTAGGAGTATCACAAACTACCCTGAAATGTTTTCTTGCGATCTTTCCCCACCTTCCACCCCTCATTTAAGGGTAGATTAATAGGTAGCCATCTTATAAATGTCTGCAAATGACAGACCTCTGTTCATGCACATGGCAATAACGCTGTAAAGGTGAAAAGACTTATTTTGATCTAATACTTAATTTTACAAAGGACTAAATCTGTAGCACATAGTACCTAACAGCATTATAAATAAGCAGTAAAGTTCACGTAAAATGTTAGAACTTGGTTTCAAAGGTTGCAGTGAGTCCTTTTCTATGTCCTGAGAGGACTGCTCATTAAATCTACCTAATTAGGATATTTCTATCTAGATGCATTATACATAACGTACCTCATACATGGCGCACAGCTTGGTTTCTAAAACTAGCTTTAATTCTGAATTCCATGAACAGCACTTGTGACAAGGCGTAAAACCAGATATAGCTGTCTTGGCTATTTTGTTTGATTAAGTATATGGAAGAAAATGTTATTTTCACACAGCAAATAGAAATTCTCATTTTAAAGGCTTGCCATAAATAATGCATGTGGTATTAACTGGATGTGTCCAGGACAGGAACTCAAATACTGGGACCTGCATACTCAAGTAAGCTTAGGGGCATGAAGGATACCCACTTTTGCTTAAAGCCATACCATCATGTTCTGAGCTTCTCAGGTTTCCTTGCACTCATTCCCATAACCTGGGTGTTATCGTCAACTCAGACCTCTCTCTGGGTCCTCACATCCAGGCTTGGAGATTAGTTCTGCATAGCATCTCTTAGATACAGCCTTTTGTATTCAGTCACATAGCCAAAACTCTCATCCAGGCTCTCATCTCATATCTCAATTACTGCAACATCCTTTTCAATGGCCCTGACAAATGCAATTTTGCCCCATTTATATCCATTCCAAATGGTGCTGCGAAGATCACCTTCCTTTCCCATAACTTTGACTGTGTCACCCCTCTTCTTGCATCCCTCCACTGGCTCTTTATTGTACAAACACAGCTACTTATTTTCACTTTCAAGGCCCTTCACCACAACCTACACCCACCTTACTTATCAGCTCTTATTCATTATTGGAAGTTCAACTCCCGCCTCCAACTGGCCCATGATGCCAGCCCCTCCCCCCCCCCGCCCCTTGTCCACTTGTTAAATTTTAAGACAAGGAAAACTCAGATGCTAAATTTATGTTAGTGATTCAGGAGGGAGACTTTCACACAGGCTTACCATTGGCTTATCTCTAGTCTACTGAAGTCAATGGTTAAATTTCCATTGCAGAGCTAAATGCTTCCATTGAAGTCAAGTCAATTTTGAAAAAAAAAAATAAATAAAAAACACTCTCACAAAGAACAAAATTTACTCTCAGGGCCAGGCTACATGAAAAAGTTGCATCAGTTCAACTTAGACCTGGTCTACACTTAAAAATTAGTTTGATCTAGTTGTGTTGCTCAGGACCATGGCAGATTTCATGCCCTGAGCCCTGTGGTGAGGTCACTGTAGACATGGCTAGGTTGACAGAAGAATTCTTCCATCAATCTAGCTATCATATCTTGGACAAGTGGATTAATTATATTGATTGAAAAAACCCTTTTGTCAATGTAGGAAATATCTACACTATGGCACCACAGTAGCACAGGTGCAGCAGTGTAGTGGCTATAGTGTAGACGTACCCTAAAGATGTGATTTTAAACTGATTTAGTGAAACGAATGCAAATCCTCATAGCTTGGTTTAAACCATTTTATTTTAGTTGAGCTTGAGTTAACCGGGAATAAATTTAAGCTAAAACAAAATAAATTGTGGAAGCTGAAATGAGGGGGTCCACACAGGAATTTGCATCATTTTAACTAAATTGATTTATAAACCATTGTAGATGAAACTCCTGCAACTGACTCATGTAGACAAGGTCTCAGTTAAGTAGTGAATCAATTTTCCAGAAGGCTGTGAAACGTTCTGCCTTTCAGGGGTGATAGGTTCTGAGCATGTAATCATGATATATCTGGCATTACCCTCATGAGCAGGGACTTTAACTTTAGTGTCCTGACCATATTGCCATTTGGATAATTATATTCTTCCTTCCCAGATTCCTTCTAAATTTCCATTTGGATAAAGCATTCTTTCTCGCTTCCTTTCTTAAGTATGCGTAGTTTAACATATGTAGTGTTTTCCTCAGCAATGCCTGCACTAATGTGGTGGAAATTAGTTTCTCCCCCCCCCCCTCACTTTTTGACTATTTGTCACTGGGAAAAAAAGGTGGAGAAAAAGTTGTGGCGTTTTTTTTAAAATGTGAAATTTTCCCTTCAAATTTGAAAAAAAAAAAAGATAAAAAGACAGTGTTGACAAAAAACTTCCACAGAAATTCGTTGTAATCAAAACCCCATTTTTTGACAACTAGAAAAAAAAACAAATAGAAAAATTTCAACCAGCTCTAGTCTGCTCTTTAATGGTGTGCGAAGGCTGCCATCAGGACAGTCTTAGATCCTAAGACAATCACCAACCTCATTAAAGCCCATGGGTGTACCAAGCAATATCCTTCAGGCTCAACACAATGAGTATTCAAGCCCCTTTGTGTAGTACAAACAGCTGCAGCTGCAGCCTCCCAAGGTAATAGGTCATGTGGTAATAGGCCAGAGCTAACCCAGGCTGATTAATGGAGGAGTCCCTGAGGGCCTAGGAGATTGCCTTCTGGCTGTGTATGTGTTAGAGCCAGAAAGCCAGAGGAGTTGTGTGCATGACCCTAAGGATACATGTAGACAGCAACTAGGCAATTTGATTGCTGGCTTGGGTAGACATACATATGCACACACAGGCAAGAGCAGTAAAGATAGCAGTGGGTCTGCAGTGGCATGAGCAGCAGCTTGGGCTAGCCACCCGAGTACAATTATTTCCATCACCCTCGGTGCACACTCAGAGGGCTAGCCCAAGCCTCTGCCCATTCCCCTGCAGCTACACCGCTATTTTTAGTATGCTAGCTGAAGAAGAGTTAGCATGTCTCTCTCTACGGGAGTTGGGAATCACAGCTCCCAGCTGCAGTGTAGGCATATCTTAGGAGAAAGCAGAGGGACAGAACTTATCAGGCACACAACTCCCTGCGGTGGTAGACTTGGGGATTTTGAACAAGGAAACTACTTGCCATTTGTTTGTTTCTAGTGCGTTCAGAGAAGCAGAGCAGAGCGTATTTTAAAAAACAATCAGGATTAGCAAAGCAAGCAGAATAAGCAAGACTATACCTCACTTGTATCACCCATTTCTCATCTTAACAGAAACAACACTTCAAGGCTCTGAACCATGGCTAACCACTTGGGCCAAAAAGGGCAGCATAATTCTATACAAAAATTGAACAGAGCATACTGAAATCTTTCAGGGTGAAAAGTACTGTGTACATCTCTGATAATTATCTTTTGACAGTCACAACTATCTAAGAGTGGGGGAATCTATATATCCATATAATGTAGTCATACTAACATGCCTGTTTTATTTAACTAATTAATGTATTTATTGAAATAACATATACATTGCTAAATTACCCGCAAAGACACAAATGAACATTATAGTAATTTAAATTTAGCTGAGCAAAAATTCTTATGTAGCAAGCAAGAAAAAGTAATGCAATTTCCTTCAAAACCCTAAGTTCTCCTACCTTTAAAATAGAGTGTGCTTTCTGCAAAGCTTCTGTAATAGAGGAGAGTAATATAGATGGATTTCTCACCATGTTTCTTATGTTTTGTAAATTCTATTATTCTAAAGTCTGAGTTGGGTGAACACTGCCATATGGTAAAGCAGCAGTCCCAGTGACACACAGGCGAGTCAATTTGGGAATTATCAAACAATCTAAAAAATCAGATATAAACACCAAAAACTAGTTCTTTTTCATCCTGTGAGAACAAAGACAGCTTTGCATGCATAGAAAGGCTTACAGTTTTGGCCTGTGAAGCATATCTACTTCTCTCATATTTTTGACCCCTAGACACAGTATCATACAAACTGTTGCTCTGAATAACAATGATGCAGTCTAGCAGAGGGTATATCCACCCAGTCAACAAATTAATACATACTCTTCCAAATCTGTAGGAGATACACTTTTTTATATTGTATATATATATTGTATATTGTAGCAGATGAATAGAAA